>NC_091801.1:80272500-81522500 GCF_041296235.1 Equus asinus | reverse complement strand
AATAGACGTAAAAGCAGAGCCTCAGAGAGGTTAAATGATTTACCTAAGGTCACACAGCAAGCCACAGACCGGCCAAGTTCATTTGTTGGTTAGTTCAGTGAATGGACCCTGAGCCCCTACCCTCAAGGAGCTGGCCTCTAACAGGGAGACATTTTGTCAACAGAAAGTTCTGGTGTGGGGCAGTACATGATATTGCGAGGGGCTTGTGTGCGGCTGGGTGTGGTTCAGGAAGTCTTCCTGGAGGAGGTGCTGCTCAAGCTGAGTTTTGAAAAGACCAGCAGGAGTCAGCAAGGGGGAAGGGAGGAGGGGCATTGCATGTGGCAGGAGGGGTGTCACAGCCTGTGAGGGGAGAGCAAGTACAAAGGAGGAGAGGCAGCAGGCTTCAGCTTGGCCTAGAATCCTCTGGAGGAGCAATCGAGGGTGTCATTCTGGCACCTCCATCATTTCTCTGGAAACCCCCTTACTTCCCCTTGGCTGTCTCCCGCACTGGACAGACCCGGGAGTCCAGAGACCTGGTTTCTAGGCCCGGCCCCAGCACCTGCCAATGGAAGGTCTGCCAGTCCTGGTGGAGGCGCCACATACACAGGTCCTGCTGGGCACCCGGGGGTGGAGGCAAGAGTGCCCAAGGCCACCCTCAGGAGCTTATGGTGGAGGCAGACACGCCCCCCTGCCCCCCTGACCCCAGGTGGATGCAGAGTGCTGAGTGCAGCGACCAAGGCACCAGGGTGAAAAGGCTTCCCGGGGACGGGTGAGGCTGGGCTGGACAGGCAGACAGGGTGGGCTCCCAGGCAGAGGCAACAAACACCCTGTGCAAAGGTCCAGTGGCATGAAACCAACAGCACGGCCCCTTCCCACACCATGCTCCCTCCCACCCTGGCCCTCAGCTTCCTCTTGTAGGAAACGAGGGTCCTGTGATGCCTCTGAGTCCCCCCAGTGCCAGCAGTGCTGTGCGTGTGCTCTGACCCTGCAGGGACAAGGTCTGAGGCCGGGATGACAATGTGTGGCGAGGACCAGGCTGGACGCAGAGCCACAGGAGCAGCGGAGGGGCCTGCCCGGGTGGCAGGAGTTTTTGCTTTATTTAGAAAGGCTTGAGAGAAGATGAAAAATGAGAGATTGAAAAGGTATAGACTTTGCTCGGGGACAGAGGGTCATTTTAAATTCTCTGCCGTTCTCAGAAAGATGTCTTTGCATAATGCTACCAGCCAGCAGGCGTAGTTTCCGTTTTTTCCTCCCCTTTTTCTCCCTGGTTTATCTTCAGTCGTCTGAAGTGCTTGTCCAAAAAGAGAAGCTTGAAGGCGGAGAACTTAATAGAGCTTTGTCTCCGGCGGGCAAGGGTTCCCTGTGCAAAGAGCGGGCCGCTCCCGTTCGGAAGGAAAGGGAACCCGGGTCCCAGGGCCCACGCCACCGCCATCCACAGCGTGCCCTGGGCCTGTGGGCTGTGCATGGGGTCCCAGCGCTCCCTGCAGAAAGGGGAGAGCGTGCTTACATGACCTCCGGGGCCTGTCAGTGTCACAGCCAAGTGCTGTAACAAACAGCTCCCTGAGGACATACCAACCTTACATATGCGGCCTCCCCGTACATGGCCCCACCCACCCCATGGCTCTGACCTCCCCGTGGCCCCACCCATCTGGTGGCTCTGCCCTCCTCTGCTCAGTTCCTTAACTTCTGGTTTCTGTCCGGAGATGGGAGATGGGGAATGGTAGGAGGGATATTTTTGTGGGCCCGCTTTGGGTGTGTCATTTTCCCCCTTATTTTCCACTGGTCAGGGCTCAGCCCTGTGTTTGTACCTCGCTGCCCAGGAGGCTGCAATCTGGCTGTGTGCCCAGGAGGAAAGGAGATGGTTTGGTGAACACCCAGCCAGCCTCTGCCTCCAGAACTTTCTCACATTCGAGTGTTCTGTGAGGGGGAGCAGGGAAGGCCTCCTGGTGGAGGGGGCATGTGAGCAGGGCCTCGAGAGGAAGAGCTGGGGGTGAGCCAGGGAGAAGACAGGAGCCCAGCACAGAGGCAGGGAGGACGCAGAGGACAGCAAATGCCACATCAGCGCAGAGCCCTCAGGCGAGGGCGTGCCTGGCTCTGGAGCCAGGGAGGCCCGGGTTCCAGTGCTGGCTCTGCCTCATCCTTAGTCTCTGTAAACTGAAACAGGCTTGTCGGCTGTGCTCTCAGCTGCTGCCTGTGGTCCCTTATCACAGCCGCTCGTGTTTGTCAGGCATTTTCTGTCTGTCCAAGCTTGGAGCTCAGCCCTCTCCCGGGTACATCTTCCCTCTCGCTTCCTCATTCAGACGAGGAAGCAGAACCCCTGGCTTCTGAAGGGGCTCACTCTGGCCCTTGGCTAGGCGCCTGGGCTCAGCCACTCTATCCATGTGGCCCGAGAACCCTGGCCTGGTGGTCCTGGAGGGCGACCGTGGGCTGGGAGACCCCGACTCAGTGTGTGGTGTTGACCATGTGTGCCTCTTCCCATTGTTGAAGGCAGGGGTTCACCGTGGTCCACGGGCAGCCACAGCCACACCAGGACGCAGCCCAGAGACCTGCCTGCTGGAGCAGCCCTCGCTGCCCTCCAGAGTACACCCCGCACCTCCCCTGGGCTCCGCTCCACAAGACCCCTCTGGCTGGACCTGCCAGGGCTGGCTCACGGGCAGCCATGCTAGGAAAGCTGGAGAGCATCTCCACGAGAGGACTCCAGGCTGCGCGGGTCTCCTCTCCAACTCGCCTTAATTTTAATTTAATTCCCTTTAATCTTTAATGAAAAGTTGTAAAAGTAAATTATTTACCCAAGAGAGCCAAACGGCTCCTCAGGAGCTGTTCTCAACTTGAGGGTAATTACATGTGTGGGTCTTGCACATTCTCCCTGGATGCTGAGGAAGAGGCATTCTGGTTTATGAACTAATTAGCTACCTCAATAACTGTTAAAAACACTTGCCATTTGGTGGATTAAGAGCAAAGCTCTGGGCTCACATGGTGCACACCCTGATGATTACCAAGGGGTAGAAGGAGCCTGTCCTGGTCCTGGGACCTGTGAGAACCTGGGGACGGAGCTGAGCCCTCTGAAATCAGCCCTATGGTTCTGGGGCGGAGGGAGCCAGCCCTTCTCCCTGCCTGTCACCTGTCTGAGGCAGCACACACCACAGGAAGACCCCTTTCCTGGCAGTGCTAGGGGCTCAAAAGGTGGGGGAAGGGTGATAGGGAGGAGTGAGGGGGTCTGTGTGGTTGCTCGTCCACCTCCCCGGGCTGTGCACTGCCTCTTTGCATTAAGACCCTTGCCCAGAACATCGTTACCCCCACCTCCTGGGCATTATCCGTGCTTCTCACCTCTGTTCCAAAATCTTTCTGCATATACAGTGAAGTAGCAAAGTAAAATTTAAAACAACTGGGCTAAGGGAAACCACATTTGGCATAGTTGGTCAAGACTTGGAGAAACAGATATGTAGGAGAGGCTCGGGGGTGTGTGTGTGTGTGCAAATGTCAGGGCTGGGGGACTAAAATATGGTTACTGAGCACCAATGTAATGCTCTAAATTGGTATACCTTTGGCTCTGAGCTTCCTAACAGCCAAAGAGAAAAGTTCAGTTCCTTGGCTCTCATTGGTAAAGAGGGAAAACTTCCCGGGTTGGCTGAGTACCTAGCAACCAGCTGTGTTGGCATTAGAGGAAGTTCACCAGTTTTTACTGGGTAATTGGAAATTACAGGGTTTCATACTAGATCTGCCTGTTGTTCTCCCAGAGGACAGCTGGCCAGCTGTGGTCAAGGAGGAGGGTGAAGCCAGACCAACAGCCGGGGACCCTTTGCCTGAGCTCTCATCTCACACACTCAACTTGGCTATTTTTTTTTTCCACTTGAACTTTGGCTTTATCTAAAGAGTGACAAAGCTCCTTGATTAATTCCCCAGCCAAGCTTGCCTGAATCAAATCCGACTCTAAAATTTAGGCCCACCCAAGATTTCCATCAACTAAAAAACTGTGTGTCTTGTGAAATTTAAAATTTAAATGTGCTTTAGCTGCAACAGGCCTGGCGGAGCCTTGAAAACCTGACTCGCTCCGGCTGTCCCTAGGTCTTGCCCTCATTAAGGCCTACGGCATCGTTCTTAAGTCTTTAAAACTTTTTATCCCAAATTTGACATCAGCCCCTGAAGTCTACTTAGCCATTCCGTTTCTTACACTCACCAAAGGCAAGGAGAGTGAAGCTGTGGCGCGAGTTTAGGAGGATGTCCTCGCCAGGGGTTTGAGCTCTGGAGGAAAAATAAACCTTCCACGGCCCGGCCGTGGGAGCCTGTGGTACGGAAGAAATGAGCAGATTGTTGGATCAGTCACTGGAACAAGAAACCCACAGGTCATTGCTCTTTGCTACTGAAAAGTGATTTGCATGTGACCCTGGGGCCTGCTCATATTTTCATATTTTCGGTGTTCAAGCACTCAGGGAGCCATGCTGTGCAGGCTCCTCCTGGGGGCTTATCCCAGAATCTGGGCCCTGACTCTCTCTGATGGCCTTGGACTTGCCTGGCCTCACACGAAGGGATCCCACGGTAAGCCCCAGCCCTCTGCCCGGCCTCAGGCTCCAGAAGGAGTGGGGGCTTGGGCTTGGGATTCTGGAAGGTTCTGATGGCTATGGATGGAGTGAGTAATGAAGACTGCACAAAGGGGACTTCCAAACTCCTGTCCCAGGCCGGCGGAGGCACATGTCCAGCCTGTGGGGCAGTGAGGGCCACAGCAGCATGACCAGGCATGGTTAAATCAGAGGAATGCAAATCAAAACCATGAGGTGCCACTTCACCTGCACCAGGATGGCTAATCAAGACGACAGACACCGACGAGTGTCGGGGAGGAGGCGGAGGAATCAGAATGCTCATGTCCTGCTGGTGGGGACATGCAGTCTGCTTTGGCAAACAGCCTGGCAGTTCCTGAAAAGGTTAAACCTAGAGTCACCATCTGACCCAGCAATTCCACTCCAACATACGTGCCTTAGAGAAACGAAAACCTATGTCCCCACAGAAACGTGTCCACAGCTGTTCACAGGAACAGTCTCATAATAGACACAGCTGGAAACACCCAAATGTCTGTCAACAGATGAACGGATAAACAAATGTGGTATGTCCCCATGATGAAATGTTATTCCGTCATGAAAAGGAGTGAAGCGCTGACGCATGCTATAGCATGGATGAACTGCGACCACAAGTGGAAGAAGCCAGGCACAAAAGACCACATACATGTGATTATTCATCGACAGTCCAGAACAGGGAAATCTCTGGAGCCGGAACATCGATTAGGGGTTGTTTAGCGCTGGGGGAACGGGAGAGAGGAGGGCGATGGGTAAAGGGCATGCAGCTGCTTTTTGAGATGATGAAAAAGTTCTCAAATTGCCTGTGGAGATGTTGCACATATCTGAGAATGTATTAAAAACATTGAATTGTACACTTGAAACGAGCAAACTGTAAGGCTTTGAGCTGTATCTCAATGAAGCTGTTTTTAAGAAGAGAACACAGACTCTGGAGCCCAGGGTTCCAGTGGGCGCTCAGCACTGACCGCTGTGCCCCCAGGCCAGCTGCTGAGCCTCCCCGCACGGCGACACGCTCGTCTGTCAAGTGGGGCAGAGCAGTGCCGGCCTAATGGGGCTGTTTGCAGGACTGAACGAGGTGGTACCTGTGGGGCCCTTGGAACAGTGGCTGAGATGCAGCAGGAGCTGCAGAAATCGGGCACTCTTGTCACCAACAAGAACAATGGCGGTGGGAAGTGCTGTGTGCTGAGCATGCTGGAGAGAGTGGGGGAGGCCGGGGAATAGCGGGGCTGGGTCCGGACAAGCCCCTCCCGCCATGCTCTCCACCTTCTCCTGGGCTCATTCGGATCATGGAAACTTCTGGAGGGAAATGTGTGTCGTAGATTGGCAGATACTGAGGACTGTGCCATTTCCAAGGCGCCAAAAAAGGCCAGCTCCCCACTGGCACCTCTTGTGAACCCGAGCAGAGAGCAGTAGAGGCAGGTTTGGCAGAGCCCAGGCAGGGCCCATACTAGTCCCGCATAAGCCCTGCAGGAGCCTGCTTGGGGAGCAGAGCTGCTCCAGCCCCATGGGGCAGGTGGGGCCACGTAAGACTCGTCTTACCTCCTGGTGGAGCCCCGGGCCAGCCCAGCCTCCCCGCCAAGGGGGTGCACATCTCCCCATCTTTAGCTCTCTCACCCTGAGTCCCCCACCCCACAGTGGCCGCCCTTGGCCCAAACGCAGGCTGGCACGGCCGCCTCCTTTCCCCTCGCACCTCGCCAGAGTGGGCCCCGCAGGGCCCTTCCCTCATCTGGCTTCTATTTATAGCATGTGTTCCTGCCAGAGCCTGTAGACGTGCCGTGGCATAAACGTGGCAGCGGTTTCAGGAGGAATTCTGGGCCAGACAAGATTAAGTCCGTGACTCTGGCCGGTATTAAAAGGGAAGGAAAGCAGGGCCGGGGGCGGGAGGGAGAAGATGGACCGTGGCCCGATTTAATGCTTTGAGGGAGAGACTAATCCGCTCCCAGGAGATTTCTTAGAACTCGAGACTCTCCTGCAGAAATAAACTCCTCCACGGGAGGAAGCTGGGTCTGCGTGCGAGGCGGCGACCCAGAGCCAGGAGGTGGGAGGTTGGTCCTCACGTCCTCTCTGCGGGGACTTGAGGGCTGTGGGCCAGTCCTCTGAGTTACAGATGGAGGGACGGGGGCCCGAAGGGGGCAGAACACGGCTGTGATTCAAGTCCAGGCACCCCAGCCCCAAAGCCCACTCGTTCACTCATTCATTCTTTCCACAAACGTGAAATAGGAGTGTCTACCTGGCCTGGGTATTGGGGACACGGGCAAGTGCCAGTTCTCCTGGAGCTTCCCGGGAAGGAGGGACACAGATCGTTCAATAGACGGGGAAACAAGAGAACTTTAGATAAGATGTTGAGGCCGTGGGCAAATGGAGAGTGTGGACGAGGGACAGGAAGGCTCTTCACTGTGTGGTCAGGGACGGCCTCTCTGCGGGAGGGCCACAGTGGTGAGAACAGCAGGTGCAAAGCCCCTGGGGCAGGGATGAGCTGGGCGTGCTGGAGGAACAGGGAGGAGGCAGTATGTCAGGGTGCAGGGAGTGGAGGGGAACCCGGCTCAGGACCCTGGAGACCAGGGCCAGGGGCTGTAACTTGATCGAAACTCCCTTTTATTCTGAGTGTAGAGAGAAGCCATGGGCCGGGCAAGGGACAAGCAAGGAAGTGACAAGACGGAACAGCATCTTTGCACTGCTGCTCTGGCTGTTGTGTGGGAAGTGTGGAGGCAGGGGGCCCCGCTAGGAAGCTGGCCTGGGCTGGGGTAGGGCCAGTGGGGCGGAGAAGGGAACGGCCTGTCTGACTGCTGGGCGTGCCGATGTGCTGGGTGTGGGTGCCCAGGTGGGGCGGCCTCTGTGTGACCTCCAGGTGCGAGGCTGGGCCCCTGTGGGCTGGGCCTGCTGTGGTGTGGGAAGACCTGGGGAGGAGGGGTTTGAGGGCGAAAGTAGAAGAGCTTCGTTTCAGCCAAGTTAAGGGTGAGACCCCCTTAGACACCCCGGCCGAGATGTCGGGGTTGCCCAGAGGAGCCTGCACCCGGCGTGGGGCATCTCTGAGGCCCCAAGCACCTCGTGCCCCCCGGAGCTGCTTCAGGGCAGGGCGACATCCTGGGTGCTCAGTGGATGCTCGCAGACGATGAGTGCTGTGGTCTCAGCCTGGGACCGCAGGATGTCAGAGGCTGGAGCCTGAGGGCGGGCAGAAAGGAACCTTCGAGAGAGAGCACTTTTCACAGAGGATTTGACAGTTGCCAACTTTCCAGATGAGGAAACCGAGGCTCGGTGATGAGGCAGGGTCCAGACCACGCCCGTCTCACTGCAGGCCAGGCTCTGCCCACCGCCCGGGCTGGGTCTCCTCTCGGGGCCTGGGAGGTGGCGCTGTGCCGAGTTTCCCGGGCGCCTCTGTGTTGGGTTCCTCAGCTGCTCTAACAAGCGAGCGCAAACACGGTGGCTTAGAACAACCCAGCCTATGACCTCACAGCTCTGGAGGCCAGAGTCCTGAGTGGCAGAGGCCACATTCCTCCCGGGGGCCAGGGGAAACCCCATTTCCTGCCATCTCAGCTCTGAAGGCGCTCGCACCCTTGGCCCCGTCCTCTGTCTTCAAAGCCAGCAGCACAGCCCCTTCCAGCCCCCCTGCTTCTGTGGTCCCATGGCCTTCCTGGATCTCTCTCCTGCCCCGCCCCCCATCCCTTACGAGGACCTTTGTGATGACGTCAGGCCCACTCGGATACTCCAGCGTCGTCTCCCCGTCCTGAGGTCCGTAACTTCGTCACACCTGTGCAGTCCCTTCTACCTCATGAGGGGACGTGTTCCGTGGGTTCCAGGGTTAGGACATAGACATCTTTGGGGGTGTTTTCTGTCTACCACACCACCCTCTCTGGTGGTAAGGCAAACTGGGGTTCCAGAAGCGTTTCAGGGGCACACTTTGACCTTCACAGGACGGGCATTCTATCTCCCGCCCACCACTCCCTGAGCGGCCCCCAGGTCAAGGTCCTCTGTGCACGGCTCCCCCGGCACCTGTTGTTGGCTCAGGGGAGCAGCTCAAAGGGAGGAAGGACAGGTGGGCCACTTCATGGGGTCCTCGGATTGCCCTCTGGGGTTCAGGAGATGGGATTCCAGCTTGGGACCCCCCTTTCACTCCCCCTCCCCGGGCGCCTCTTCCCTGAGCCTGGGACGTTCCAGGTCTCAGCAGCGTGGCCCACCTGCAGGCTCCGTGTGGCCCCAGAGAGGCTGAAAGGCCTCGTCTCTGCTGTGTCTCCTCTCCATGGCGTCCAGCCCCTTGCTCTCGAAGCCTCATTTCCCCGCTCAGCATTCACAGCCATCCTGGCTGGTGAGGAAGGGCCCTGGAGGAGTTGTATAGATGCAGGGTCCCCACTGGTGGCGGGGACTAGAGCTGGTGTCAGGGACCTGCCCCGCCCTGTGGATATTCCACTCCCCACGGAGGGTGGAAGCTGGGAGATGGGCCTTTGATCAGGCCTCCCCTGCTGACGCCCTGTGCACCGCCCCCCACTCTCCTTACATGTTTCCAGTTCTCCCAAAACCCTGTGAACTGGGGGCTACTGTCATCCCATCTAAAGGTGAGGAAACAGGCTCAGAGAGGGCAAGGGGTGGTGAGTCAGGGAGAAATGATTCAAACGGCAGGAATCCCCACTCAGCCCCAGCCTGGAGATGGGGAGGGGGCGGTCACCACCACCAGGAGATTGGGGGTGACAGAGGCCAGCCTGGAGGCCAAGGGGAAAAACTAGAGCCCACACACTGGGTCATCAGACCTGGAGCTTCTGTGAGGGTCCTGATGAGCCCCAACCTGTACCCCAGGGGAGGCCGCCTGGGTGCTTGTGAGGCATAGCTGAGGGGGGGACCTGCCTGCTGCATGGGACACACTCATGGACTGGCGTCCACACCCATCTCCCTGGGGGCTGGCTGGTCAGTTGGCTGCGGACGCAGAGAGGGTGCTAGCCCACCATCTCACGGGGTCCATGGTCTGGTGCCCGCCCTGCTGTGATGGAGCAGACGAGGCACCCGCCTTCCCCATCTGAGGGTGGAGGGGCTGCCCCAGGATCATGGACGGAAACTCGAGCTGGGAAGCCCAGACGTGGAGCTGAGCCCTTCGTGTGGTGGGGGCAGGCTGAACTCCCAGCCAGGCCCGAGATTTAGCACGCGGTTCTTATTCCTCCAGGCAATTTAGAAACTGTTCCGAAACAGCTTGCCTCTGAGAGATTTTTAATGATTTCTTCCTCGCTCCTTCCTAGTAGGTTCTGTGAGTCACTGGTGGCCAGCCCAGGCTTCTCCCTAGAGCCTTGCTCAGCGGGGCTGCCGTGTGAGAATGGCACCCTCCTCCCCGGCATGGGACACAGCTGCCCTGGTCCAGGGTCAGAGAAGCGAATTAATTACAGCAAGGGATGCGCTAGGGCATTAGTGGTGACAGACCCCCCTGAGCACAGCCATCATCATCATCATCGACACGATTATCATTAGAGTCGTTTCCACCACGTTTCTTAAACAGCACCCGGGGGTCCCAGGAGTGGCCAGCCAGCCTTCAATTCAGGAAGCATGTCATGCCCCTGGAGAAAGCCAGGCCTCAGCTCTGCCCTGCTGTCTCCCTCCAGCACTGTGGGGAGGTTGGGGTGTGATGGGAGGTTTGGTGCCCTCAGACCTGGACCTGAGGTGCTGGAGCCACAGGGAGAAGGAAACAGCTGCTTGTGGGGCACAGACAATCTTTAATGTGGCGGGCAGTTACTGTGGGCGCCAGGCACTGGGGTAGTGTGACCAACTGTCCCAGTTTGCTGGCACTGAGGGCGTCCTGGGATGCGGGACTTTGAGTACTAAAACCTGGAGCATCCCAGCAGACCGACAGTTGGTCACCCTGGGGACAGCAGGGAGCAAGACAGGTGGATCCCGCCCCTCTAGAGGGTGCCCCCTTCTCCCGGGGAATGCCGGCAAGGGAGCAAGTGGTCACATTGTGAGTGAGAGCCAGCCCCCGGGGCCGTGAGGGCAGCCTCACCCCAGAGCAGGGCAGGAACCTTGGCTGGGTCCTCTGTCCCCTCCCTGGGCTTCACCCTACCCACCCACCCCCCAGCCTGTGGAGCCGGGATCAGTGTCCCAGTTTTGCAGACGTGGTAAAGGGGACTCAGGTTGGCAAAGGGCCTCCCCCAGGATGAAGAGTCGGGGCAAAGCTGAGACCCCAGCCTAGCCTCCTGTTGAGCCAGGGGCTGGCTCCGTCCACGCCCCCTGCCACCCTGGCCTGACCTTGAGACCACAAGCACCCCCTCCTTCTAGAGAGAGTGCCAAGGAAAGATTCTCACCAGGAGCTGTGTTCACGGTCTCGTCTCCCCCTTCGCATTGCCCTGGAGGGCCAGGCAGAGCTGGGGGCCAGGGAAGGGTTAAAAAGGGCACTGCCAGGCAGGCTGGGGGCAGCTCTGCAGAGGAGCCAGAGGCCAGTCCTCAGCTGCCCTAGCAGCCGTGCAATTCTCTACAAGGGAAAAAAGAACAGAGACGTAATGAGCCAGCTACCCTTCACTGATTTGCACATAATCATATCTTTCCCTTAATGGAACCAGCAGCCGTGGCGCCCTGACACCTGCTCTCTCCGTTCTCCCATTTGATTCGAGAGGTTCAGACTACGCCTGGCTGGGTTCACTGTTCAGCAAACATTACTGAGGCCCACCTGAGCGGGGAGAGGGACTTCAGACTGACTGGCACTGTCATCATCCCCACTTCTCAGACAGGAAACAGAGCCCCCAGACGGAAGCCACCGTCCTGCCAGCTCTGGACCTCAAGAAGCAAGTCCCTCAGATGTTCGCCGTTTGCTGGGATGGGGGCAGGGATGATGCTGGGATGAGGACCCTCTAGAGAGACGTTTCCAGAACAAGAACTCACACCTCTCACACACTGTGGCCCACAGGGCCGTGCAGCACACGGTTATGTTATCTCATTACACTGTTAGTGGTGGTATCAGCTCCATTTTACAGAAGAGGAAGCTGAGGCTCAGGAGAGTGGTGATGTGCCTCAGGTCACACAAATAGAAAAGGCCAGGCTTAGGTCCCTCAAATCCCTGCTTTTACTGCATCCTCCGCTTTGGGATGTGCAAGGACACCTGAGCTGAGTCTCAGCTCCTGTGCAAAACAGAGCAGCCAGGAGGAACAAGAGCCAGTCTCTGTGCCCACCTGCTGTGTGTCAGGCACCCTGGGAAGTGCTTTATGTGTGTGGCGGATAAGTGGGTGGAGACCCGGCACCCTCAAGGTCATCCCAGCCTGGCCAGACTCGGCTCAGGTGTCCTTGCACATCCCAAAGTGTAGGATGCAGTAAAAGCAGGGATTTGAGGGCAAATCATGGCCTTAAAAACATATGTTGGGAAAGAGAAAGGTGTCCTCTCCTCCAGGAAGCCCACTCTGATGCCATCCTATGCCTACATTGAGTGAAGGGCCTCTCCTCTGGGCCCCATAGGAGGCACCCCTCCACACACACCTTTACTCTGTCACTGCAGCGTCAGCATGGCTGGACTCTTGCTTACCTCTCTTTGTTTCACTGGATCGTGAACTGTCTCAACATTAGGACTTGTGCGTCTCTGTGCTTCTCATCACCTTGGCCACAGGTGCTAGCAGGGGTTGAGGGGCATGGCGGTGAATGTTGGAATGAATGATTGCCAGCCAGTGATCTCTGCAGCCTCTCCCAGCTCCCACACAACCCTCCCCAGTGGAGGCTCTGCCCCTAGATGGGGTGGGAGCTGGTCTGGCCAGATGTGCACCGGGGTGGGGTTGGAGCATGGGGTGGCTTCTCCACCTGGGGAAGGTAGGGACAGCACAAGGTGCAGGCCCTGGAGCCTTCCTGGAGGGCAGTCTGCCCTGGTATCAGCCACTCTCAGAAATCTTTTTACTTTTGTCCCAATAATTCCATTCCTGAGAGGGTATCCTAGGAATCCAGACAGAGCTCGATGTAAAAAGTGTACATCAGAGGTATTTATATACTGAAAAAGTGGACACAATCTAAGAAGGGTTGAGTCAATAAATTATAATTTATTCCTTTAATGGAAACTTCTGCAGACTTTGAAAACGTCCTCACAAAAACGTCCACACGTAGGACATGCGTATGTTCTCAGGGTCCCAGAGAGCAGAACGCAAAACCATGCGTCAGCTCCCACAGCCACATTAGTAAATAAAGATGGAGAAAGATGAGGAAATATTCGCCATAATGCTAAGAGTGGTTGCTGGGGGAGGGGGCTAGAATTATGTAGGATTTTTTAAAAAATTATTTTTACTTCTATAAACTTTCCAAATTTTTTTATAATGTGTTGTAACAGTTTATGGCTTTAAAGAAACAAAATGTCGGGAGAGGCTTGACCTCAGAAGGCTTCCCCGGAAAAGTGGGCTTGGTGGGGAACTTGGCGGGTGGTCCTCTGACCTGCAGCTACCCCCCAGCCCACCCCCTAGCTTCCCGCAGAGCCCAGGGCGCTGGGTGCTCTTGCCCCCGGCCTCTCCCCGTCTCTCGTTCCCAATATGTTCTCTCTCTGCACACGACACTCTCACACACACTCAGCCCAGCCCTGGATTTGCTCCGGCAGCGTCAGCTGAAGAGATGCACACTGACCACGTCCGCATCCAGGGCTGCCGTAACAAATGACCACAGATGGGGGCCCTTAAGACAACAGGAATTTACTCTCTCGGTTCTGAAGGCCAGAAGTCCAAGTTCAAGGTGTCGGCAGGGCTGTGCTCCCTCCGGAGGCGCTGGGGGAGGATCCTTTCTGCCTCTTCCAGCTTCCTGGGCTGTGTCTGCATCGCTCCAACCCTGCCTCTATCTTCACGTGGGCTCTCCTCTGAGTCTGTTTTCTCCTCTTCTGTCTCTTTCAAGGACATTCGTCACTCCCAAATCCGAGGCTGTGCCTCCCACCTGTGCCTCCAAGCAGGTCCCCAGACCACCCCCGCCCCGCCATCCTGCTGGGATGTTCTGGTGGTCTGAGGAGTGGGAGTCGTGGCACGGCCCTTTCCAGTCTGCCTGCCCCCAGGCTCCCCGGCCCCGCTCCCCCCTTATTCCCTGCCTGAAAGGCTCTCATCCTCTCCGTGACGCCCAGACCTTTCCCCAGCTAGTGTCCTGCCACCTCCACGGTGCCCCCAGGGTGGCCCCAGCCCTCACCGGGGCGATCTGGGCAGGTCATTCTGCACGTGACTCAGTAGGAGCATGTGTGGCAGGGGCCCAGCCAGGTGCCTGCTGGCTCGTCGACCTGGACCTGGTGCACGGCCCCTTCCACGTTCCCTCCCCCGCCCTCTCCAGTTGCTGAGTCTCTCACCTGGCTTTCCTCCGCCTGCAGGAGCCCCTGGGGGCCATGGGCAGAGCTCAGCCCTTCCAGACAGGAGCATCTAGGAGGTCCTCCGGGCTCCCAAATGACCTTGGGGCCCCTGTGGCCTCGCTGGTGTGGCACAGACCCTCTGGGTTACAGCTCTGGCCCCCGCGCCAGTCCCTGCCAGCCTGCACATCAGAAGAGCAGGGACTGGGCCACATATCTGTGTCCCAGCACCCAGCCTGGCAGATGGGGCGGCAGCCTTGGTGGGTGAAGGAAAAGGAGTGAATGAATGAATGAATGAACAGGCAGTGGATGGATTAGTCAGGGGCCAGCTAGGTGGTACCCCTGACAGTCTCTGTCCCATGTCCCTTGCAGATGTGCTGGTGGACGGACAGCCTTGTGACTGCGAGGCGGCAGCCTGCCGCGTAGGTGACCCCGTCCGCCTGGAGGTGCGACTGACCAACCGGAGCCCACGCAGCGTGGGGCCCTTTGCCCTCACCGTGGTCCCCTTCCAGGACCACCAGAACGGCGTGCACAACTATGACCTGCACAACGCTGTCTCCTTCGTGGGCTCCAGCACCTTCTACCTCGACGCGGTACGTGGTCTGGGAGCGCCCCACCACCCCCACTCCTCCCCCAGGCGGTGGACCTAGGGGTGGGCAGACACTGGGGCTTCTCTGGGTGGACCGTCGTCTACTCGACTCGTGGAGAGACCTCAGACAAGTGCGTTTCTCTGTATCCGAGGCCTGGGAGGGAAACCAGGATGGTGAGGCCACCCCCTGAAGGTTGCTGAGAAGATAAGGTGAGCGGAGGGAGCCTAGGAAGGCCTTAGATCCCGCTGTGTTGCTATGGCAGTCGCCCTGCCCCACGTGGTCAGCTCCTCCCTGCCCAGCGGTGACTGCAGTGGGTCCCAGAGGGACTGATAAAGTCACAGCGCTCGCCCTGGCCCCCTCCTCCAGCCTCGCATGGCACCGCCCTCACGCTCCACTCCCCTGCTGAAATGGTGCCTTCACCCCAGCTGCTCCCCACACTACCTGAACCCCGAGGCAGCCCAGGGAGGGAAGTGCTGTGAGCTGTGTCCAAAGACGGAAGCTGAGGCTCAGAGAGGGGCAGCAACTTGCTGGGGCGGCACAGCAGGGAAGCCCTGGAGGGGGTATGGGAGCAAGGCCTGGGGCCCCCCCCGCCCCCTCCGTTGCCCCCACGTCCAGGCAGGGTCAGGGGTCTCCCGGTGGCTTTGTTGGCCTGGACCGACGCCTCTTCCCCTTCCCCGTCAGGTGCAGCCGTTGGGCCAGTCAGCCTGCCTGGGGGCCCTCCTCTTCCTCTACACGGGCGACTTCTTCCTCCACATCCGCTTCCACGAGGACAGTAGGAGTAAGGAGCTGCCGCCGTCCTGGTTCTGCCTGCCCAGCGTGCACGTGCGTGCCCTGGAGGCACAGGCCTGAGCCCGCTCCTGCCTCCTCCTGGGTCCCTGTTCCTGCGGGAGAAGTGACTGGAGAGCCACATGGCGGGGCAAGGCCTTCCCTGCAGCTCCGTCCCCTCCTCCCAGCCCCCACCCTGTCCTCCCCTTTCTCCTCCAGCATCCTTTCTGGGCTGCACAGGAGCCCCTAGACATGGCAGCCTCACCCCTTCCCATACTGTCCGCCGGGGCCCTTCTGCTGGAGCCTGGCGCTTAGGCGGACGCTGACCAAACCCCAGAGAGTGGTGCCCACTCAGCCCAGGTGGGGGTCCCTGCACCTGTTCCCGTGGCCTGGAGCTCACAGCCCAGCCAGTAGGAAGAAAGGCAAGCGTGAGGGAGGGGCACAGCCGGGTGGGCGTGGGAGCCTCCGTCAGCCTCCTCAGCCAGCCCTTGGAATCCCCTGAGGGCTGGGTTTTCTCCCAGAGGCCCCAAGGCAGCATAGGCAGGAAAGATGGTGCCACTATTGACACCGAGAGGGGCCACCTGCCCTTGCGGACAAATGCCTGGGCCTATGCTGGCTGTTCCGGGCCCTGGGCTGTTTCCAGGGACCGTCGCCTGTGTGTCTGTGTGTCTGTGCGTCTGTGCCAGATTCTCCAATAAAGACCTGCCTCGCTCCTCTGCTGGTCCACCTGCATCCATGCATCTGCTTGTCCAGTGCGGCCAGGGGCCACCCCACCCAGCCCCTCAGCCCCCAGCTCAGCCTTTATGACACACGGCTGGTGGCCAGCAGAGTCAGGCCTGCGTCTGGCTGTCCCTGGGACCCCCAGTCCCCTCTCATGCATGTGCTCTTTGAGCCTGGCCCCCCAAGCTGTCTCAGAACACTGACTCAAGCCCCCACGCCAGGGTCCTCAGCCCCCACGCCAGGGTCCTCAGCCCCCACGCCAGGGTCCTCAGCCCCCCACACTAGGGTCCTCAGCCCCCCACCATGGCTCTGGCCATCTTGGCCTCTTGCTTTCTCCCATGAGGTCCACACAGCATCTGTGTCTTCCTCCTGTTCCACACAAATACTCAGGAAATGCTCAGGAGCACGACAGCAGGAGTCAAGGAATCTGATGAGGCCACAGCGGCCCTCGGACCCACCATGAGGGCTGGATCTCCCCTACCCCCCTTCCCCCTCACTGCCCTGGGGGTCCCCCAGACCCCCCCCCCCATCCCCACCGTCCCTGGAACAACCGGCTATCTGCAGCCCTCACTTCCAGTCCCGCAGCTTCACAGAGTCCCTCCTCGGCCCAGCATCATCAGTCTCTCCAGCAAACATCACTCCCTGAGCAGAATTCTGGGGCCAGAGAGAGGGCAGGGGTCCCAAGGCACAGAGCAGGGTGGGGTGAAGCCAGGGGCTTCCAAGGCTCCTGGGGTCACCCTGTTTCCACAAGGCCACCAGGCAACAGGCTCAGTGCCGACTCACGTGGGGATGGAGCAGAATGGACAGTCATGGGGCTGTGGTGGGGTCTGAGGGGCATTGGCCATGGGAACCCTGTGACTCTGGGGACAGGTGACCTTTCACAGGGTCCGGTATACCCCACTTAAAAAACATCCCGGCGGGAGCTCCTAGCTCAGGGCAGGAAGAACTTTCCGGGCCCCACCTCCCATGGGGCTGCACCATGTCCGCTGGGTCAACGCCTCCCTGTGCCAGGCGTGGCTGGGACAGTCCGTCCCTGCTGTGCATTCTCAACTGCTCTGGGCTCAGGGGCCAGTGCCCCCATCACAGGGTGGGGAACCGAGTCTCCAGGAGCCCGGAGCACATAGCAGGAGGCGGCTGAGCAGAATGACACTCCTGTGTGTGTGCTCCCCACTGCCCGGGTGGTGTCACCCCCGTAGACACCGGGAGCGGCCACCTTCTCCCACATGTGGCCCTCTTGATGAAGTTTACAGTCCCTTGGGGGCTCCCGGGGCCCAAGCCCAGGCCTCACCGGCCATACTGCCGCTTGTGGTTTTCAGGCTGCCTGCTGCCCAGCAGCACCCACCGGGAGGGCCAGCCTTGTCCCGTGCGGGGCTGCACCACCCAGGGAAGGGGCACCTTATTCAAATTGCACGAAGCTACCAGACAGCCTGCAGTGGCCAGTTCCCTCTGCTCCATCGGCCCCACCCTCCCAGCCTCGCTTCTCAGAGAGCTCGGCCCTTCGCCCGCCCTCCCCTGCGTGGGCCGAGCTGCAGCTCCCTCCGCCCAGGGCGGGAGGAACTGTGCAGAGCCCTGGCCACACCTGGCTTCTCAGCAGAGGCCAGCCCGGGAGGGTCCTCGGGGTGCCCCACAGCAAATCCTGAGACCGAGAGCCCGAGCACAAGAGCTTGAGTGCAAAGTGAGGGGCCAGAGGGAAAGGACCAAGCCAGCACGGCAACATCGGGCCACCGCTGCAGTGGGAATCCTGGGGGGAGCTCAGGGGACAGGGAGAACGGACACTGCGGGACCCCAGCCCCAGGGCCAGGGGGCTGGCCTGCGTACCCTCCACCCCCTAGAGTTCACTCCTGCGTGCCTGCCTGCCGCAGGCACGAGCAGACCAGCGCCCCACACTTGGGGACGAGGGACACAGCACACGGCACTGACCCCACAGTCTCAGAAGCATGTCAGCTGCCGTGGCTTGCGACTCCTCAGGGAAAGCAACCCCAGGAGGCCTGCCCGTGGGTGGGGACCTGGGGAGGTCTTTTCAGCCCTCCCATGTGGGACATGCCAGGGCAGGAGTGTCTGTAGCAGAGATGGCCAAAGCCCTTTGCTGAGGACGCTGGAAAACCATCCATCCACGGCTCCCCCAGGACAGGGCCAGGCCTGACCCGCTCCCCATCCAGGGCGCTCCACACACACAGGTCAGATGGACAGGCCCCGTGCAGGGGCCCTTGGCCCGGGTCAAGTCCCAGGTCAGCCACTTCCCCAACTCGTCACCTGGGGTGACTCCAAAGTTAAGATTAGGCCAAGGATCTAAGCAAAGGGCTTCTAGCAATGCCCAGCACGTAGTAGGTGCTCAATAAACGGCCAGTCAGCCCCTTGGGCCAGGGTCTGAGAAGGCACCTTGCGTGTTCCCGGGCAGCCGGGGACTTCGGGCAGGAGGCCCCACTTGTGTGTGTTCTGGACACGCGTTACACGTGAGTCACCACCGGGGGCGGGGGCCATGTGAGGCTGCTCACCACTGGCTCGTGTCCAGAGACACCTTCAGAAGGAAGTCAAAGCAGTCCCCTGGCGTCATGGCTGAGCTCTGGGGGGGCCCCTGCCCAGCGCCAGGCAGGCAGTAAAGTGGAGCAACTGAAGGACAGGTCGTACCCCGCTCCCGGCCTGAGGAAGGAGCCCAGGACCCCTCCCCCTAGGTTTAACTGGACTGAACTGGATGCTGTGCTGAAAGCAGATGGGAGGCCCCTGCCCCAGCCAGGAAGTATAGGCGGGCCGGTGGGCAGGCGCACAGTGCCCATCAGTGGTTCCCGGAACACAGAGCCCGCAGTCTCAGTGGAGGCACCTAGGGAAACAAAAGGGTCTGTAGGCTGGGCCTGGGGGCCGGAGGATCAGCGAGGGCTTCCTGGAGGAGGTGGCATGGGGGTGGAGCCTGGATAGGTGAGAGGAGGAGGAACGGCTCTCCAGGAGTGTGGGATGGCTGGGTGAAGACCTGGAGGGAGAACAAGGGGCTTGTTGGGGACATGGTTGGCCCAACGCCACTCCACTCAGCCGCTGGTGACTGGGCCCGTGCTCTGCTAAGACGGGACCAGCAAGGCGATGACCTTGTGGGGACATGGAGGACGGGGGCCAGCTCTGTTTGGAGTCAGAGAAGCCTTCCCAGCAGGGGTGATGCTGAACTGGGCCTTGCTGGAGCTCACCAGGGGGAGAAGATGGAGGAAGGGTGTTCGGATAGAGGAACAGCATGTGCAAAGGCCTGGAGGCACGGGACAGACCTGAGGGGAGTGCACGTGAATAATTAATATGACAGGAAGTGCATGGTCCCGGGACCTGAAGAGAGCAAAGCCGTCCTGTGAGATAAAGTGGGGGTCCCTGGGGCAGGTGAATGCTCCCCAAAAGGATCCCAGGAGACGAAGATGGGGACGCACATGGCAGAAGAATGAAGAAGAGGGGACCCAGGCCAGGTCTGTTTGGCTGGGTCATGGTGACTCTGCCCACTTCTCTGCCTCATGTCCTCGCGCCCCCACCCTGCCGTGTACACAACGTGCTCCAGCCCCACCAGCCTTTTCTCTCTTCTGTCGCCGAGCCTGTTTCCTCCTCGGGGCCTGGACCACCCTCTGCCGGTATGGATGCTCTGCGCACAGACCCCACACGGCCACTTGCACTCCAGTCTCAGCTCCACGTCACCTCCCTTGAAGGGCCTTTCCTGACCGCCCTGGCTGGGTTGGTCCCAGCCCTCATGGGGGAGACGGCCCAACCTGGAATGATCTGTTTGCTCAGGCATCGTGTGCTCTGTCCTCTGCTGCAGCGCGAGCACCTGGGAAGGTGGCCGGCACCTAGAGGGCGGGGGTGAGAACTGGCTGAGAGCCATCCTCAGCCTGGGAGGCCCCCTGGGAGCACTGCCCTGCGGAGTGGGCGGAGCACGAGATGTGGCGCTCAAACAGTGCTCCAGCTCTGCTTTGCTGTGTGACCACGGGCCGGCCACTTCACTCCTCTGAGCCTCGATTTCTCATCTGTAAAATGGAGGCAATAACACCCACCTCAGAGGGCGTTGTTGAGGATCATATCTAAAGGGCCTGGAACAGAGTGGGCATGTCTGGGTGCCCAGCAAACATTTGTTGAATGAAAGAACAAACGGAGCCATCCACTGGCTTTGAGGCAGGCTTGTCCCTGCCACCTAAGAAGTGTGTAACCTCAGCAATGTCACTTCAGCTCCTTGGGCCTCAGCGTCCTGCTCTGTAAAATGGGATCTACCCCATTTCAGCCTCCAAATCCACCCCCGTAGAAGCAGAAGAGAAGGTGCGTTTGTGAGGGTCTCCTGACCCCCAAGGTGCTCTCTGGCATCAGATGGGGCCACTCCAAGGCAGGCAGGACCCCAAATTCCACCATGTGCAAAACCAGAACAGGATGCTCTTTGCTCTGTATTTGCCTATCCGCCCCTCATCCCCCAACACACACACACTCAGTGAAGAGGCCACAGGGTGGAGGAGAGGAGGTCTGGGCACAACTGTGCCTTAGGGGATGAGGAGCCTCGAGAGAAGGAGGCCCAGGGTGGTGTCTGGGCTCTCTGTACAATCCCGAGCAAAGCCAACTGCAGGCGCCCTGTTTCACCAACAGGTGTGACCCTGAGGACCCCTACCCACCCAAATAGAAAGAGGGGATTGGAAACCAGGAGAGGGGAAAATAGGACAAAGAACTTGGTCACCCCACAGAACTCAAGACGCCTCTTCATCACAGCCTGGTTTGTCGAGAAAAGATTAGTAACAACGTAAACGACGACTAACAGGGGGCTGGATGAATTAGCTGTGGCTTACGGAAACGAGGCTAAACAGAACCAACCACGTCTACGTACATCAGCCTGGCCCCGTCCCAGAGATGTGCCGTGCAGTGAAGCAGCATGTTGCTGCATGATGGGTGCAGCCCGACCCCACTCGGGGAAACTGCCCCCAACAAAAACATTATACATTTTCTGTGCATCAAAAGTGTCAATAAAAACATGTTTAAAAGAGTGAAAGGGTACACACCTCCAAGAGGGTGTCAGGAGCCAGCCCTGATGGCCTAGCGGTTAAAGTTCAGTGCTCTCACCGCTTCGGCGGCCCGGGTTCGTTTCCTGCGTGTGGAACGACACCACCAGTTGCCATGCTGTGGCGGCAGCTCGCACAGAACTAGAAGGACCTGCAACTAGAATATAGAACTATGTACTGGGGCTTTAGGGAGGGAGAAAAGAAAGAGAGATGAAGATTGGCAACAGGTGTTAGGGCAAATCTTTCCCAACAAAAAGAAAAAAAAAGGTAAGAAAAAGGGTGTCAGAATGGGATGCAGGTTGGGAGCACTTTAGTCATGTTGCAGTTTCTTTTTAAAAGTACAATAGAGAGAGAGAGAGATGATGGAGATGGAGATGATAGAGAGAGAGAGAGATGATGGACGTAGAGATAATAGAGATAAAGAAATAGAGATAGAGAGGGAGATGGAGATAGAGATGGTAGATAGAGAGAGAGACAAGAGAGAGATCATGGCGATAGCGATGAGAGAGAGATCGATTGAAGCTGAGGAGAGCTAAGACCCAACAGGAAAACGCTGACGTGTTTGATTCTGAGTGGTAAGTGTATGAGCAATTGTTATTCTTCTGTGATGTTTTCTATATTTTTTTAGTTTTCAAAAACAAATAAAAAAATACAACAGTTACCAAAGAAGAGACCGAATGCAGCGAGAGAAGGCTTCACGGGCAGGAGGCGAAGTTGTCTTCATGGAGGAGGGCGTGTTAGAAATAACCCAGGCACCCAGAAAAATGACCTGGATGGGGCCTGTGCTCCAATGCCCCCGGCCCTTTCCCGGCTCAGAATGCTCCCCACCCTGTCCTCCAGTGGAGGAGATGAACCGAGTCAGGACAAGGACAGCCTCGAGTGTCCTGTAGGAAGCTGGAGCTCTGTTGCAGGGTGGGGGAGCAAGGATCTACGTAGAGCAGGGGTGCTGGTCGGCCTGTGCGTGGCTGAAGCATTCCGCTCACGGGCTGTGTGGGTGGGTCGGGGCTGAGGCAGGGCACACAGGAGCAGCGTCTTGGTGATGGCACAATGTCGTGATTCTTCCAGGAGCTCCTGGCACCGCAGTCCTACAGCTGTATATCTAGAAGCTCCCTCCCTCCCCAGGGCCGGAGGATGCTGAGCCAGGAATAGACCTTGTCCTTCTCACTTCACCAGCAGAGCCCGCCTGGTGTTGTTCCCTGACATTTGCCCCTTTGGCCGGGACAGGCCTGCAAAGGCCCCACACTCACCTGGCTGTCACACTCTGTCATCTGAAATTCACGAGCAGGGCAAGGATCCACGGAAGATGTCCCAGGAGCTGAGCCCCAGCTCAGCCCCATGTCAACTCTGTGACCTCAGACAAGTCACTTAAATTGAGCCTCATTTTTTCTCATCTGAATAAATGGAGACAAAAGACTTATTTTCACAGGCACTTTTATATTAACAGTTTGATTTAATCTCCTCAGCGTTCCTACACGTGACAGCAACTCCTCAATAAAGACTGGCTCCCTTCTCCCACTTGTCCCGTCGCCTCTCTGTGTTCTCCCATCCACATGTCCAGCCCTGTGCCGGGAATCTCACCATTCCTCTAGGGAGCTTACCACGTGCCCTCACCGTTCCCCATCAGACCCCTGCTCGGGTTAATTCAGTAGGGAACATGAAGTAACATAAGGCGGATCTTTCTAACACAGATGCTCAGATAGGAACGGGATTGCCTGACAAAGGAGTGAGCTCTGTGGCTTTGTCACTAGAAGCTCTTCGCATTCAAGCAAAGGCTGGGCTTGTGGATGCTCTCAAAGGATGAGGCCTCTGAGCCTGCCAGCCCAGAAACCACTGTCGTCACAATGTCTTAAGAGCCAGCCTGGCCCCAGTAAGCAGAGAAGAGAGCGAGGTGCACGTGGTCACCTGCCTCCAGGGCCTCTGAACAATGTCTTAAGAGATTAAGACAAATAATAAATAAAGATCAAAAGAGGGTGTCAACACGATGGACTAGGGGCCCAGATGAAGCCTCCTACTGAAAACAACTAAAAATGACAGTAATTATATCAAAAATACATTTGCAAGTGCACCCATGGGCTGGTAGAAAAGTGAGAAATACTCACCCAGTACCTGTGGGAAGGCAAAATCCAGAGAGGTTTGATGCCAACTTTGACTTTGAGGTGTTTTGCCAAAGCAAGAGCATCGTTGTTGCAGTCTTACAAAACTGGAAGGAGGAAGAAAGATCTCAGGACCCACCGGGTGGGGAAAGTAATAGGAGATCGCTCCCCATTAATGTGGGACCTCAGAGGATTACACCCTTAGTAAAGTGTGAACTGAAAATACCCCAGACCCTACTTAGAGAGTGGAAGTAAAACTTCCCTGTGTCAACCCTTTGATTCCAACCCAAATTGGCCCCCCCATGAATCTGCAGTCCCAAGTCACTGTCCTTAAATGCCTCCCCCAAACCTCGAATCAGTCATTAATTTGAAAGTGGTCCTAGACACATAGTACCCCCCAACACATACCAGACATCTTACAGAAGGAAACACATCCTTTGTGGAGGAACCCACTTTCGTCCCAAATCTCCACGGGTTTCTACAAGGACAATGAATAATTCAGAGTTTTAAAAGAAAGAAAGTCATCAAACACACAAGGAGACAATACATCCTGTGTGAGAGCCAGAAGAAACAAAATCAGCAAACTCAGGCTTGAAAAAGAATCAGATATTGGCTTTATCAGACTTAGACTATAAAGTAAGTATGCTTAATGTGTTAACAAGAAATGAAAAGGAAGATTAAAATGGGTAAAGATCTAGAACATCATAAAATAATCAAATGGAACTCTTATAACTGAAAAATACAATTGAAATGATATACTTAGTGAGCGGGTTTAAGAACAGATTAAACCCAGCCGGAGGAGAACTAGTGAATGAAAGAAAGAGCTGAAGACGTTAAAAAAATGCAGCCCAGAAAGACCAGGAAATGTGAAAGAGACTTAAGAAAACATGGAGGACAGAGGGAGAAGCTCTCACATATCTAATCAGCATTCCTGGAGGAGAGGGTAGAGAGAGCAGAGAAAAGGCAGTATTTAAAGAGGTAACGACTGAGAACGTCTCAGAGCTGATACAGATAAAAATCCGCATATTTAAGAAGCTGGACAAATTCTAAGTAGCATAACCTTGAAATACGCAATAGATGCAGCATAATATAATTTCAAAGACTAGAGGCAAAGGGATGATTTAAAATAAGTTAGAAAGACAGACAAATTACCTCCAAAGAAGTGGCAATTTGACTGAGAGCTGACTTCACATTAGCAAAAACAAAGTCCAGAAGTCAGTGGAATAATATCTGAGAATGTGCTGAGTGACACAAGTACTTTTCAACAGGTGAAATAACAATATTTATATATAAACGAAAATAGGGTTTTCCACCACCAAAACTTCATTAAAGGAAATTCTAAAGAACGAACTCCAGGCAGAAGGAAATTGATACAAAAGAAAATCAGAGACGCAAGAAAGAAGGAACAACAAATAAAATGATGCATACATGAGCAAATCTAAGCAAACATTTACTGTATAAATAATCATAATTATGAATTATGGTGTTAAAACATAATAGAATTAACTTATATACCAAAATAATGAATAAATGTTGGTAAGGGGATAATTGGAATCAAAGTGTTAGAACCTTAGAAGGTGCTTTAATTTTAATTTCATAGGTTCAGGAGGAGGGTAAAGATATTGATTAACTTAGACTAAAGCTTTGGTCCTCTAATTATGGAAATTTCAATTTCTGGGGTAACCGTTAAGACAATGAGAAACAGCATGAACAGCTTCTAAAATAAATGCTCAAAAAAATGGAATACGGGAAATGAATTATTCAGTCCAAAAGAGGGCAAGAAAGGAACAAAAAAGGGCAAAAGAAATAAATGGAAATAGCTGAACAAGTAAAACCATAACCATAGTAATATTATTATCCTCATATTACAGTTGAGAAAAATGAGGCACAGAGCCATTAAGTAACAGCTAGAAGTGGTTATAGAATAAGTTGTAGAAACAAATTAAAGTATATCAATTAAAATAGACTAAATATCCCAGATCAAATACTAGACAAAACCCACAAAATCAGGCTTATGATGTTTACAAGAAAAACCAAAACAGAAGGATATAGAAGGTTGTAATAAAATGGTAGGAAAAGATGTGCCAGAAAAATCATAAGAAGAAGAAAGTCAAATCAAAAAGTAAATTACTTCCAGAAATAAAGACAATAGCATCATGATGACAAAGGTAATAACTCACCAGGAAGCTATAATGACTCCAAATATGTATGCAACCAATAATAAAGCCTCAAATACATAAAGCAAAACCTGGTAGAACTACAAGGAGAAGTAGGCAAACCTCTCTCAGTGACCAAAGGATCAAGAAGACAAAAATTATTAAAGATATAGAAGATTTGAAAAATTCAATCAATAAATTTGATATAATGGACTTATGTACAATACTTCTCTCAACAGCTGTAGAAAGAAATTTTTATCAAGCACATATGCTGAGATTTGCTTTATGACCTAGTGTGTGGTTGAAGGGCTGTTATCATACAGATACATTCTCTGAACCCAATATACTTAAGTAAGAAATCAGTCACAAAAATATTATCATAAAAGTCCTTGGAAATTAAGAAACACGTCTAGATAACTCAGAGTTGAAAGAAGACATCACCATGGAAAGTAGGAAATATTGAAATTGAACAATAATAAAACTATGTGTCAAAACTTGTATGATGCAGATGAATCAGTATTTAGAGGGGTGTTTTTGCAAACTTAAATGCTTATATTCAAAAGAGGAAAGTGTGCAAGTTATGAACTAAGCTACCCAGGAGCTGAAAAAGATGGCCGAAGAGATCAAAGAAAATAGAAGAATATAATAAAGATAACATCAAAAGTTAATAAAATAAGAAACGCACAATAGCAAAAAGCCAAAGGTTGTTTCTTGAAAAGGCTAATAAAGCTAAGAAACTTCTGAATAGGTTAATAATGAAAAAAGAAAAGGCACAAATAACCACATCACAAATAAAGAGGGGACATCAGATACTGCAGACAATAATAAGAGGGTATCATAAGAGGAAACCATGAAGAAGTTCATACACATAAACTTGAGAGCATAAATGAAATATACATTTTCAATAAAAATGCAATAAAAATTTATGATGATGATAGAAAGACTGAACAATCCTAAAGCCATTAAAGACATCAAATCAGTAGTTGGAAATCTTTTTGAAAAGAAAACTCCAGGCCCAGATGGTTTTTACCAATGAATTCTAATTCAAAGAACAAAAATTCCAGTGATATGATACACAAAATATTTCTGAACGTGGTGAAAGGGGAAAAACAGATACTTTTATGAGGCTAATATGACCTTGATATCAAAATCTGACAAAGCATGAGAAAAGAAAATTTCAGGCTAAATCCTGCATCAGTGTAGATGCAAAAAATTGAATCTAAATGTTAGCAAACAAATCCAGTGATATGTGAAAAGATAGCGTATCATGACCAAGTTGTATTTATTCACAGAATGCAAGGTTGGTTTTAAATTGGAAAAGATATTAATGAATCCACCACATTAACAAACTAAAGAAGAAAAATCATACGATCAGCCTTACAAACGTGGGAAAAGTCTTTGATAAAAGTCAACATCCTTGCATGACTTTCAAAGCCCCCAAAAGACTCTTAGCAATGTAGGTCTAGAAGAGAGTTTCCTGAACCTGATAAAAGGATATCTATATCTATATCTGTATCTATATCTATATCTATATCTATCTATCTATATATATGTATAAAGCAAACCTTATTCTTAATGTTGGAATGTTGTAAGCACTCCCTTTAAGATCAGGAATGATCAGGATACTCATTATCTCTTCTTTCATTCAACACTGTATAAGTGGTCCATGCAGCACAGAAATGCAAATAAAAGAACAAATAAAAAGCATAAGGGCCAGAAAGTAAGAAACAAAACTATCATTATTTGCACATTATATCATCAATTACATTTTTAAAAACGCTAAAGAATCTTCAGATTTATTAGAATTAATAAGTGCTTAGCAAAGTTGTTAGATACAAAATCAATATAGAAAAATGTATGGCATTTTTGTACCACAGCAGCAAACAGCTAGAAAATAAAATTATAAAAGTTACCATTTATATAACTACAAAAAATATAAAGAGTGTGATGGCCAGAATAACAGCATCTCAAAGATGTCCATGACCTAATTCCCAGACCCTGTGAGTATGTTGGGTTATCTGGCAAAGAGTAATTATGGGTACTGATAAATTTAAAGCTGCCAATCGTCTGACTTTAAATAGGGACATTATCCTGGATTGCCCAGGTTGGCCCAATATACTCACAAGGATCCTTAAAAGGGGAAGAGGGAGATAAAAGAGAGTGAGAGAGATGGCAGCGTGAGAAGAATTTAGCCCAATGTTGGTGGCTTTGAAGATGGAGGAAGGGGCCACAAACCAAGAGCTGCCCCGACCTCTAGAAGCTGTAAAAGACAAGGAAATAGATTCCCCCGCCTAGGACCTCCACAAAGAGTACAGCCCAGCCAACACCTTGACTTTTGCTCGGTAAGACTCCTTTTGGACTTCTGACTTCCAGAACTGTAAGATAAATTTTGCTGTTTAAGCAACTAAGTTTGTAGTAATTTGTTCCAGTGGCAATAGGAAACTAATACAGAAGCAATGAATAAATCTTTTCTTTAATGCACAAGAGCATTATGGAGAAAGTTATACAAATTTATTGGAGGACATTAAAGAAGATCTAAATAAATGTTTGGAAGACACTCTCTCATAAAGATGTAAATTCTCACTAAATTCTCACTAAATCTGATCTACAGATTCCAATGCAACACCAATAAAAATCTTAACAATTTTTTTTGGTGAAACTTGGCAAGCTGATTCTTAAATCTATATGGAAATGCAAAGGCCCAATAACAGCCAACATACTTTGAATAATAAGTCAAAATGTATTAAATGCTAAACAGACACTGTGGAATAGAAAAATGGACCAATGGAGAGCCCAGAAACAGACCCATGCATATATAAACACAAGATATATGAAATATTGCCATCACATGCCAGTGGGAAGAGGATGGATTTTTCCTTAAATAGTGCTGAGAAAGTAAATGAGTAGCCACAGGGAGAGAAAGACAGTGAGTCCTACTACACACCATATACAAAAATCTATTCTAGGTTGAGATCTGAATGTGAAAGGAAAAGTATAAAACATTTAGAAGACATTATAGATATGTTTATGATCTTGGGGTAGAGATGTACAGTATCCTAAATAAGACACAAAAATCACAAGCCATAAAAAATGATAAATTCCACTATATTAAAGTTAAGAACTTTCATTCATCAAAAGATACCATAAAGAAGGTAGAAAGACAAGTTACAAACTGGGAGAAATATGAGGAGAGTCTGACACTGTAATGAGATTACTCAACCTGGAAATAATGTAAGTCACTTATGCTTACAATCCATAGAGAAGAGAAAGTTACGTGGCCCCACCTGACTGCAAATGGGGCATGTCTCCTATAGGGAGGAGGGAAGAATGGGATAGAGTGATACACCAGAAGTCTCTACACTCCTCGTAAAGTTGAACTGGTTGTACCCTATGACCCAACGATTCCGCTACCATGTACGTATCTTAATGAATACTTTAGTGGCTTCTGCAACATGAGCCATGTACCAGAATATTTATAGCAGAATTGTTTATAATAGGAAAAAAGGACACAAAGTCATATGCCATGTTAAGAATGAAATGTATAAATACATAGCAGCATGTTTATATAGCAGAATACTATACAATGGTCAAAACACAACAGCATGGATACACTTCAAAAACATAAGACTGATGGAATAAAGCAGGCAGTGGAATAACACATGCAATATGATTCTAATTACATGAAGTACCAAAAGCAAACCCGTGTATTTATTAAGGCTATCTACACAAGTTTAAAAAAAAAAAAAAAGACCATAAACAAGTGAGTAGTTGACATAAAACTTAGCATCTATTCCCTCTGGGGTAAAGAAGAAGGATGGGATTTGAGAGGGGCAAACAGGGGGCTTTGGGAATTAGGAAACGTTCCATATTCACCTGGGCAGTGGAAACTTAATTCTATGCCTTTCTCCAAAAATTGAGATGTTCGATTCAGGTCCAGGCGATGAGAATTGTCAAAGACATGGCTTTTGGTAAAAAAAGAAAGATCCCTTGGCACTGATTCAGCAAACCAATAAAGAATTCTTCCCTTCTTCCACCTTTAGAATTTCGTTTGCCATTTCAAACCTGCTGATTAATCACGGAGTGTTCCTGGCAGCCGCCCAGGCCAGCTCCTCTGAAAACGGGTGAAGCTGGAGCCCTCGGGCAGGAGCACCTTCAGCACCACGGACAGCGACCCACAGCCGGCCCGGGAGAGACCAGCTTTACAAGGATCTATCTCAGAGTTGCACAAAGGCAGTCTTCAAACCCATGGCCCAACCCGCCAGTAAGCTGGTGGCAGAGCATGAAACAGAGCCCAGGTCTCCTGATAGCTAATCCAGTGTTCGTTCCTTTGCTCCTGGCTTTGGATAAACAGACCGGAACTCCTCCATGAACCAGGAAGTCACCGGGGGACTTCCACATGTGGCTGCCATGTATGCCACTGAAAGCTTGGACTTTGCAGCCGGTCTTAGCAGGGTTTAGATCTGGACTCTGCCCGCACCACCTGAGTGCTCTCGGAAGTGACTTCACCTCTCCAAGACTCGGTGTCAATCATAGACCCAACTCCCCAAAGAGTTGCTTCAAGAATTCCATGACATTAGATGCATCACACAGTCAGCACTACATCTTGTGCACTGGTGCTCAGTGAAAAACAAGAAAATTCCCTTATCCTTTTCTTGGTGGATTTCAAATTGAAAAGGAATTGGTTTTACGGAAGGTTTTAAAGATACTGAAACAATATTACCTTTTAGAGCCTGTTTTGGAAATAAATCCCATAAAATTCTGTATAAAATCTTGGCATTTGCTAATAGATATTAAAACTCCCTCAGATTTCTTAGTTCTGTTCAGTCCTGTTCACTTGAACCCCCTATCATCGCCTAACCTCCTTACTCTGTCACATCAAGAGAAGCTCAGAGAAGCAGGGTGACAATACGCCTGCAAAATGTCCCCAGAGCCGAGACGCCTCAACCGCACATCGCATACCACAGTAAACCTGAATGGTAGCATGCTGTTCTTTTGGTTAGTTACTGGATTCCATTTGCTGGCACTTTATTTAGAAATTTTCACCTCTATTCATAAGTGCCATTGGTCTATAGTTCCCCTTATTTTGTATTATTTGTATTAAAGTTATTCTAGATTCACAGAATGAATAAGGGAGTTTCTCGTCTACCGTTTTCTATGACCCAAAATAGTTTAAACAGCATTGAAATGATTAGTTCTTTAGCAATTAGATAAAACTCAGCTGTGAGCCTGTCTGATCCTGGTCCTTTATCACTGATAGATCTCCAGTCACCTTCTAATCTTTTCTATGGTAATTGGTCTATTAAAATTTTCCATTTTTTTTCTTGGACTGATTTTGGTAATTTACTTCTACTAGGCAATCGTCCATTTCCCTGAGGTTTTCAATTTGTTATCACAGAGTTGCATATCAAATTCTCTCATAATTATTTTTATCTCTCCTGTATCTGTAGTTATGTTGGTATGTCTGCCTTCTCATTCCTAATCTTGTCTAATTTTACTCTCTCTGTTCATTCTCCATAATTGGGCTCACGAGAGTTTTTTCTATTTTATTAGCCATTTCAAAGAACAAGCTTTTGCATTTACATATTCTTTCCACTATTTTAAAATTTTTTCTATTTCATCAATCTCAGTTCTTATCTTTATGAATTCCCTCTTTCTTATTTCTTTTGTTGTTTCCTTTCCTAATTTCTTGAGACAAGTACTAAAAATGATGGTGTGTTTAGTCTTTCCTCCTTTCTAATGAAGGCATTTCAGGCTGTGTGTTTCTAAGCTGTGTTAACTATATCTACTCCGTACGTATGTTTTAGCATGAAATCTTTTCTTTCTCTTTGTTTTCCAGATAGTATATAATTTCTCTGATTTTCTCTTTCATCAAGAGTTATGTAAGCATGTTTTAAATTTGCAAGTAGTTAAAGTGTTTTGGGCTCCTTTTATATTATTTATTTCTACTTGCCTTAGATATGGCCAGAGCAGGAGGCCTGTGAAAAACTCTGTTCTTGTGTTCTTGAATTTGGTAGAGTTTTCTTGCTGACCTATTATGTACTGATTTTCATCAGTGTCCTTTTGGCATATGAAATTGTATTCAATGTTTGAGTATATATATATATACACACCCCCACACACATTCACACTTATTGCTTGTATTATTCAATTCTGGTGTTATTACTCTGTTGTTTTTAAATTTCCAGTGTACAAAAAAGCTGAGAAACAAGGATAATGCATACTATATACCCATCACCAAGATTCAATAATTGTGTACATTTTGCCATACTTACTTTTTACTGGGGTATTTAAAATTAAATCATGGGCTTTATGGCATTTCACCCTTAGAGACTTCAGTCTGCCTCTTTAGTAAAGAAGGATCTTCCCTGTATGAGCATGATACCATCATTGTGCATGAGAAAGTCACAGTGATGTTCTAGGATCTTCTAAAACTCCATCCATATTCAAATTTCCCTAATTGTCCCTAAAATGACTTTTTAAAATCTGATTTGTTCGAACTAGGACCCAATCAATGGCCCTGCAATACATTGGATTGCTTCTTAATTTCTAACTCCTTCTTCATTTCTAATATGTCTGTCCATTTCTGATAAAGCTGTGCAGTTCCCTCTCATTATAATTTTATTTTCATCAACTTCTCTTTCCTTTTCTAATAGGCTTTGCTTTATATATTTAGCTCCTCTTTTTAAAAATAAAATACAATTTTATGGCTGTTTATCACTTCATTGTATAATGTTCTAATTTATCACATATAAATATTTTTAAACTTTTTTGAGATTAGTATCTGCCACTTCTACTTTATTTCCATTTGCTTTATCCTTGTAAATATTTTCCCAGCAATTTATTTGAAATATTTAAAATATCACTTTGTTTCAAGTGTACTTCTAATAAACAGCTTATAATTGCCTTTGTTCCTTTCTTTTGCTTGTTGAACTCAATATGAGTGTCTGTCTTTTAATGGGAGAGTTCAGTTCTTTGCATTTAAGATATTAACTCATATATTTAATGTGGTTTCTACAGTATTCTGTTGTTGATTATTTTGCATCATTGTTTCTTCCTCATTTTTTTTTTAAAGATTGGCACCTGCACTAACATCTGTTGCCAATCTTTTTTTTCTTCTTCTTCCTCTCCCCAACCACCTCCCCCCCCCCCCCCGGTACATAGTTGTATATTCTAGTTGTGAGTGCCTCTGGTTGTGCTATATGCAATGCTGCCTCAACATGACGTGACAAGCGGTGCCATGTCCACATCCAGGATCCAAACCGGCGAAACCCTGGGCCACCGAAGTGGAGTGCGCAAACTTAACAACTCTGACACGGGGTCAGCCCTGCTTCATCATTTTTGATGGTTTGATCAAGTTACTGTTCCTTCCATTCCCCTGTTAATTTGGAAGCCCTCACTTATGCCCATCTGTTATGGACAGAATGTTTGTGTCTACCCAAAACTGATATGTTGAAGTCCTAACCCCCAGTGTGGCTCTCTATAATTGGAGACGGGGCTTCTAAAGAAGTACTTAAGGTTAAATAAGGTCATAAGGATGGGGCCCAGATCCCATAGGATTGGTGTCCTTACCAGAAGACACACTGGAGCTCTCTCTCTCCGATTCCTCTCTCCAGTGGGTACACAAAGAAGAGGTCATGTGAGCACACAGCAAGATGGCGGCCGCCTGCAAGCCAAGACACGAGATCGCAGAATGAAACCTACCTTTCTGGCCTCTTGAGCTTGGACTTCCAGCCTCCAGATCTGCAACAAACAAATGTCTGTTGTTTAAGCCCCCAATGTGTGGTCTTTTGTTAATGGCCACTGGAGCAGACACGAAGACACCTATTGCATTGATGGCCACCCCTTCCTCCCTGTTTACATAACCAGACACAGATTTCTCTAGTAGTAGTTGAAAATAAGATACCAGCTATTTCTCACAATAAGATGTTCTATTTTCCCCTAACTGTTCTTCCTCAATCCAGTAAGATGACACTTCTAGAATTCTTTCATTTTCTTCTTCTCTCCTCCCCCGCAAAGATGAGATCCTTGGAAGGTTTATAATTTCCCCCTGCCCGTAACTCATGGATGTTGCTGAGCTATGATTTTTATAAATAGACTATCATTAGAATTTTTCCTTCCAGTACGGACCTTCTATTTCAGGAACCCTTACTTAGCACTTAGATTACATAGTCTAAGGCAGGGCCATCCTTACTCATTTTGATTTAATTTACCCGCATAACAAGGTCTGCTGCTTACCACCAAGTCTTTCCCTTTTCATCTTTCTTCATTTTGTGGGCTCTGTTCTGTCTCATTTATTCTTGGGTTTGAGTCCTCTCTTGAGTCTTTTCCTAAGGAGGGATGCAGGGGACAGACAAGGATTCAGGAGGTGCTCTCACAAATGCCTTCCTTTCGCCTTCACAGGTGAGTGAGAGCTTGTCTGAGGACAGGATTCTTGGTGAAGGTCTTTGCTGGGCTTGAGGTTGGACTGAAGTCCCAGGCTTGGCCGTATGGCATGCTTTGGCCAACACGATGTGTTCAGAAATGGTGTAGGACATTTCTGGGTAGGAAATTTCCGGACCATGGTGAGATGTATCAAGTTCCCTTTCCCTGTCAGGGATCATGGGAGCCCATGGCGGGGGGACAGTCTGTCAGCCTGGGTCTTAAAGGGACCTCGGTGAGCAGAGCTACCTATCAACTCACACGAGCAAGAAATAAGCCTTCGTAATTTTAGGCCACTGATTTTTTTAATTAAAAAAGATTTTGGTACTCCTATGTCTTAGTCAACTCAGGCTGCTATAACAAAATGTCACCGACGGGGAGGGTTAAATAACAGACATTTATTTCTCATAGATCTGGAGGCTGGGAAGTCCAGGATCGGGATGCCAGCAGATCTGGTACCTGGTGAGGGCTCTCATCCTGCAGATGGCCCCCTTCTCTTTGGGTCTTCACATGGCAGAGACACACACACACACCACACACACACACACACACACACACACACACACCACACACCCACACAAAGAGCTCTGGTTTCTTTCTCTTCTATAACAGATCTCTAATCCCATCATGGAGGCCCCACCATCATGACCTCATGGAAACCTGATCACATCCCGAAGGGCCCACCTCCAAATACCATCACACTGGGGGGTTAGGGCTCCAATATATGAATTTGGAGAGGACGCTAACATTCAGTCCATAACATGCTGTATAATCTCTCCCATCCCGATTGGTTCAGAAACGGATAGGATACTGGTTGCTCGCTCTCTTTCAGGGTTAACTGTGCCCCTCCTGCCTGGCTCTGAGCCTCCTGGGATGCTGTGAGTTTTCTTTGTCAGTTCTTTGGGGGCTCACATCTGGTTGCTGAAAGCCTCTGTGTTAGTCTGGGTCCCTCAAGCAGCAGATGTTGAGATGCCCTCCATCCTTCTCTGCTCCTCCACCTCCCTCTCCTTCTCTCTGATGCCCTGATTTTCCTGCTGCCGCCTCAGCTCTGCTGGGTTCAGAATTCCCCAGGACTTTATTTGGGGGTCACTGGTGCCCCTGCATTTGGAGAAGCGACAGTAGCTTACGAGAGTCAGTTCAAGGCTCGGGATGGAGACAAACACGACCAGCTCACCTTCACTCAGTACTCACCTGGATATGGTGGAGCCTTGAACTTGACTCTTAAGGGAGATCTTACGCCAGCATCCCTCGACTTCAGGGTGTAAAAGTCAGCGTTTCCCAGAGCTGGACCCCCTTGCTGAAATGGTGTGAACTTCCCTGGGGGAAAATCCTCAGGATTTGGGGGATTGTTTTTTCTTTTGTTTCTTCATATTTTCTTCTATTTTTTAGATTTATGCAAAAAGTATTGTTTGTCATCAAGAATAAATAAATAAAAAGGATAAAATGGGGGCTGGCCTGGTGGCATGGTGGTTAAGTTCACATGCTCTTCTTTGGCGGCCCAGGGTTCGCAGGTTCGGATCCCAGGCACGGACTTACACACCATTCATCAGGCCATGCTGAGGCACGTCCCACATACAAAACAGAGGAAGAGTGGCACAGATGTTGGCTCAGCCACAATCTTCCTCAAGCAAAAAGAGGGAGGTTGGTAACAGATGTTGGCTCAGGGCCAGTCTTCCTCACCAAAAGAAAAAAAAATGATAAAATGATTTTTTAAAAAGTCAGTGATTCAACCTGCCTCCATTAAAGAGGTTTTAGGCATGAGGTGGGGGTAGGGGAGGGATTTGGGGAACTGGGACCCCTTCCGGGTGCTGTGGGAATCGTGCCGTGTCTGCCAGGCCTGCCTTGGGGCATTGGGGTCCAGGCAGCATCAGAGGCTGCTGCGACTTCACCCAACTCACTGTTGGTGGCCCCTGTGAGTGGACCCCAGCACGCAGCAAGAGATACTTGGCAGTGGCCTCTGGGATGCTGGTGACAGGAGCCATGCACACTGCAGCCCCAGTGCCTTCACGGCCATCAGAGATGGCGTCCTTATTGTTTTAATTGGCCACCCATTTCTTGGGGGCCTTCCTTCCTCCAGGTCAGAGAGCTCCCTAGGCCCTGGCACACCCGTCCAATGAGGCGTGACGTGCCTCAGCTCCCCCCTCCACACTGTGCACCATGGACTTCTGTGATGCACAAGTGAATCCAGACTCCTCCCATGGCCTTCGTGATCTGCTCCTGTCCTCCTGGGGCCTCTGAACCCCGACCTCTGACCTCATCTTGTGCCACCTCCCCTGGGCCCACATCCCAGCGAGAGTTGCCTTCTGGCTACACGCTGAGCAAGCCACGTTCCTTCCCTTGACCCCAGGGCCTCTGCATCAGCCGCTCCCTCTGCCTGGATGCCCTCCCCTGGATCCAAACATGTCATTCAAGTCTCAATTCCAACTCCATCCCCTTGGGGAGGCCACCCTGACTACCAGACCCAATATCTCTGGGCCCACGGCACACTTTTCACTATTCCATGTCCTCTCGTCTTCCTGCAATCACCCGTCTCCAGCTCTTAGCTGGTTTACTGTCCACTCTCCCAGCAGGACATGTGCTCCGTGACAGCAGGAACCTTGTTGCTGGCTCCCCATTGCCCTTTGTCAGCACTGGAGGCAAGAGCTGCATTGATGACCTGTGTAGACAACCTGGGGACCCTCAGGGGGCCTGGGCCTGCGCACAGGGGACCCAGGAGGTGGATGGTGTCCCAGCTCTGCCGACAATGACTCTGTGACCTCCCGTTAGTCCCTGGACTTCTCTGGGCATGGTCTCCTTATTCATCAAACAAGGAAGGAGATCTAATTGCCAGTGCTCCTTCCAGCCCCAGGGGAAGGGACTTAAATCCTGGATGAGCCCTACTATGTGCTCATCCTCGGGGCATAACTGTGCCTGCTCCATGTTTGTAGCAACGGCGAGAGCTGGGGACTAGCCCGTTCCACAGCCTGGGGATGGCGGGCCAAAGTCCTCGCTGCTGGGAAGCCCTCTGGGGTCCCCCAGTCTAGGCTGATCTGGGCTCCTGCAGCCCCCATGTGACCCATGGGTCTCCACCTCCAGGCCCTGCTGTCTCCTGGTCATCTTGTCTCGCAGACCCCAGCACCCGGCCAGCAGAGAGACCCCCAGTCTGGCAGGTGATGTTGGGGGGCAGAGAGCAGCTCGGAGGTAGAGAAAGCACCTCAGAAGCACCGGGCACTTGCAGAGCCCGCCGGGTGTTAATTCATCTCAGTGGATGCTTCCCCAGCCCTGCTCTGTGCTGGGGACACGGACGGTGGCATAGGCCCTGTCCTTAGGAAGCCTGAGACCTAGAGCAGGGGACAGAGCACTAGTGCTGAGGACAAGGGCGGTTTGCAATGGGAGACCCCAGGGCCATGCTCGGAGCGAGCCTGGGGGCCAGGAGGCCTTCCTGGGGGAGGTGCCTGTGGAACAGGGGGCTCCGGGGCCTTTGGGGGCCTCTGGCAGCACCCAGCCTCTCTTCCCTCTCCCTGGGAGTTGACAGACCCATAATGATACAAACAATACACCTGCGGATCCCCCAAATAGCATCAGTGTGTACAGGGACGCCTGTCAGGCTGCGAAATTGCTGCCACCTCGGCTGCGTTTGCGAAAATACCTTCTGCTGCACAAAGGTGAAAACAGCAGAGGTGAGAAACAGGCTCCGAAAAGGGAAAGCACGGAGACGCCTTCCTCAGGGATGGACAGACTCTCAGCACGGCCCAGCGCGTGCCATGTGACCCGGCTGAAGGCAGCTCCCGCCAGGCGGAGGGCTGGCCGCTCGGTGGTCTCCGCCTTGAGCCCGGGGCGGCTGGCACCGCTCCTGGGCCGGTGGAGAGAGGAGGGCGGCGCACCCTCGACACCAGGGATAGGGTCCATGTTGACTGAGTGCCCACCGGCGGGCATGGGGCCTCTGCCAGGAGCCACACACACCTAGGTTCTCTTCATCCTGAGGGGGACGGCTCTCCTCCCCGTGCTTAACCAACCGGGGAAGAGGCACAGAGAGGGTCCCTCACTTGCTCTAGGTCACACGGGGAGGAAATGACAACCTTGGGATCTGGACTCTGGCCGCCTGACTTGGAAGCTGGTGTTTATTCCACAGCCTGAGTGCAACTTGGGTCCATGTGGGAGAACCGACACTGCAGATGGTGGGGAGCCTGGTCACACCAGGGGCGTGCTTCGGAGCTGGGCTGCCTCTGTGGAGACGCCCAGACCTGCCTTCATATCCTCGCCGCGTCTTCCTCTGTGCATGACCTTTCCAGGCGTTATTATCCAACCACATTCACAACTGCAGGAGATAGTCCCATCTCACAGCCAAGTTCAAGATAAGGAAACCGGACGGGGCTGTTTCCCCAAGTTCCAGAGTTAGTGCGTTCTCAATAAACTATTTTGTTTATTTTTAAGAGAAGATTATTATTTTTAATTTTTGTTTTATTTACTATCATTATTTTTAAGAAGGCAGAAGAGCTTGTTTCAACAAATGTCCCCTTTCTATGGGCAGCTAATTATTTCTGGCTTGGGTGGTGGGGAGGTGACTGGGAGAAAGGTCACCAATGCCATTTCCTGGCCACCGGTATGTCATTCCTGAGTCATCTCATTAATCTAGTCAGCAAATGCCCCAGAGCCTCTGCCCTGCCCAGCCCCAGGGGACCCAGGAGAGAAGGCCACGGACAAGCTGCCCTCCCTGCTGCCCAGGAGGCCCAGTTGTGGATGCGGACATGCTGCCCTCCCATCTCCTCTGCCTGGTTTGAGAACAGCCACCCACGGGTGCCGACCCTTCACTCGGACCACGGTTAATGAGACCCTCCTGGTGGGCACGGGGTGCACAGCCCCCAGCAGCCTCTCTCGGGAGCTGTCAGCCGGTGAAGCCTCTGCCGATCTTCCGATTGATCCTGGCAGCACCGGGCGCCGTGGGGAATGTGCTGGAGTTATTTATGGATCAGGTGTGGAGATGGGCAGTGGTTCAGGCCCCATTAAGAGGCCTGAAATCCACTAATCACATTTCCTCTAACAAAGTGAGGGTGTGTGTATGCATGGGGCATTGGGGGCGTCCTTGGCCCCAAGGAGGGGGTGCTCGGTCCGGCTTCACCTCTTTACCGCACCCCTCCATTTGCCATGCAGCCCTGAGTCCCAAGGAGGGCTGACTTGCTCATCCTCTCTTAAGTGATGTTTCCACTCTTGAAAGTCCTCTGCTCTGGGGGCACATCAGGTCCTCCCTGAGCCTGATTCTGCATGCCATGCTGCAACAGTTTAGATTGTGAACTGCCCAGGCGACTTTGCCCACATGGCCACAATTGGAGACCCCACCACACGCTGAGAACTTTGGAGCTCAGAAATCCCCAGTAAGACCCACCAGGGCCTGACATCTCAGGGAGGAGCCCCGGCCAGTTTGGGGCTCATGTCCTCCCCTCACCTGCCAACAGACATTCAGGGCAGGTGGAAGCTTGACAACCCAAAAGCTCACAGGCTCTGACTGTCCACTCTTGGAAACACTTCCCCTGCCCCCTGACATAACGTTCTGGAACCCTCTGGGCAGACCTAGCCAGGCCCGGCCTCAGTTTCCCTTTTCCATTGCTGGCTCTGCCTCTTGTATCTCAGAAGCCCTGGGCCGTTTTCCCACCTCCCCCTCTCCGACCCTCATTGCATCGGGCACCAAGCCTTGGGGCTACTCTTGGCATCTTCTGGATTTAACCATGGAACCAATGGAACAACTTTTAGCACCTACTGTGTACCAGGGGCTGGGCTGACCTTCCCTCTTCCTTCTCGGCCTTCCTGCTGCCACACTGGTCCAGCCCCTTGTTCCCCGTGCCTGGAGAGGAAGGACACAGCTCCCCAATTCCCACTCCCACCCCTACAAGGGCAGTGCCAAAAAGAGGACTTGGTGTCCTCAGCTCAGAGAGCCTCAGCTTTGTCACTGGCCAGTGGGGGTGATGACTGTCTCACAGAGTTATCACGAGGACCTGATGCCCAGCTCAGGCCCAATATCCAACAGGTGCTCGAGAAATGCTCACTTACTCAGACCAGCACACCAGGGTACCGTTCACCACCATCACCAGGCCGCCCTCCTGCTGCAGAACTTCTCATGGCCTCCTACGTCCTCTCACGTTGGGTGTAAACTCTTTTTTGCCATCTCAGCTGGGGCCAGATTGGTGATGGTCTTGAAAGAAAACAGGTCAGTGTTGAGCCCAGGATGAGCCCCGTGTGTACCTCTGTGTTCAAGATTCTCAGGCTGTAACAAATCCCAGCCAAAGACAGGGCTGGGGTTGATTAGCAATGTCTGCCAGGGGCACAGGCCAAGGAAAGGCAAACTCTCTGCCAACACTGGCCCCACCCCCCTCTCCAGGCTCAGTCCCCAGGCCTTTTGCTGTTTGTGCCTCTTTCTTGTTGGTTTCTTCTCTCCCACCTCTGTCTTTCTCATTCTTTGTCCTCTGTCTTCACTGCATTGGAGCCCCAGGGACATCCAAGTCAAGGCCTAAACCTCGGGGCTCTTGGGGTCCTGGCAGATGACGAACTCTGCCACCTGCACAGCTCTTTTTCATTTCGCTCTTCTGTACCTACTTCTGCCTGCCTTCCTAGGAGAGGTCTCACCTGGGACGATGACCTCAGACCCACTGGCGAGTGAACCCAGCCCTGTTCTTTAGTTCCCACCAAACATTTACTGTGCCCTGCATGACCCAGCTAAGGTCCCCAAGGCCCTGGCTCTCCAGGAGCTCACAGCCTGGGGGGGGACCTCAGAGGGGTCACTGTGATCCAAGTATGTGCAGTGACACAGGAGCCTAGTCCAGCCTGGGGACAGGAGAAGCTTCTGGAGGAGATGCTGCCAGAGCTGAATCTTGAAAGGTGAGGAGATGAGAGCGTGATAGGCCAGGTAAAGGAAGCAGGCAGAGGGAACAGCATGAGTAAAGGCACGGAGGTGCGAGGTGCTGAGGAAATGGCTGTATTGGGTGGCTGGAGCAGGAGGCGGGTGGGAGGGAGGCAGCAGCTGGGGCAAGAGAGGGTACCAGATGCCAGATCTGAGGGTGAGAACGCCAGGGGGAGGGCCCGACGTGACCCAGGAGCTCCTAGAGGGTTTCAGCACGGAAGTGCAAGGGTCAGTGTGTTCAGAAGGAGGTTCTGGCTACAGGTGGAGGAGAGACGGGGATGTCCAGCTGGAGGCAGGGGGGCCAGTGAGGGACTGGAGGCTGAAAGAACCTGAATGGGAGGAGAGCTTGTTCGTGTGGGACCAGAAGTGGAACCCAGGCCTCCTGCCTCCCTATGCTCAGCTCCCCGGGCTGGGCCAGCGGTTCCCAAAGAGTGGGCCCCAGGACGTGGGGCTGAGGCCGACTCTGGCCAAAGGCAGATTCCACGGTCAAGTGAGGTTGGGAAATGCTGCCCAGGCTCCTGTCTGGGTGTCATGGTGCCTGTTAGTGGGCCAAAGGCTCTGGGAAGTCCTGGATACACCTCTGTTAACCCTGTGTCCCCAAACTGTGTAACCACAGAAGGCTTCCTCGGTGACACACTTATTCACATCCCAAAGGAGAGTGTGAGATGCTCCGGAGGGGCCTGGCTGCCAAGTGCTTTCCTCGGGAACCCGCCACGGCGGGAGGTCCAGAGTGAAGACACGCCATCAGCCGCAAATGTATGGCCACGAAGAATGCGTGGGGTCTGGCAAAGCCAGGAGTACAGGGGGGAACCCATAGTGTTGGCATTCGGGCCCGAGGGTGGGCACGCTCAGCACAGCTCTTCTCTGTGACTTGGGGCCATGGGACTTGGTGCCTCGCCTACCCCACCTGTAAAATGGGGACGATGGTTCTGCATCCTCTGCCTATTTTCGAAGACGTGGGCATTAACATGACAAAGCACTAAACGCACCCAAGGAGTCAGGATGTTCTGGGAGCAGCAGACAGCTCTGGCTCCTGCCAGCAAATAGGACCTACCCTGGGCCAGCACCGCCGGCGATGCCTCTGGAGACACCTGGGCGTCAGCCTGGGTGGGGGACCTGGCGGAGGGTGCTGTGCCTCCCCGCCTTTAGCTCACAGCAGAATCAGTTTCACAGATGCAGTGCTCATTGGAAGAAGCACTGGATTGGGAGCTGGGTCCACTCTGACTCACTGCAGGCCCAGAATAAACTGCTCAGCCTTTCTGGGTAAGACAGGGTAAGAATACTCCTTAGGCCTGGGGGCTACGGGCACGCCCAATGTGTAAAGAGCCTAGCAAATAAGTTAGGCAGTGGAGGGGGAATTATAAAACCACGATGTTCTTTATTATCTAATCAGATAAATCTGTTTTTACTAAAGAAGACACTGAGGTCCAGGGAGGCCCAGGGACAGACTGCTGGAGGAGCTCAGACAGGCTGCCAGTTTCCTGGCATCAGCGGCACGCGTCTAGATTGGGACCAACTCCCAGTGGCCTAAGCTGAGGAGAAGAGAATGCGTTTGCTCCCCTCCAGGCGTGGCTCTTGCTGCCCGGTGGGCCTGCAGCCTTGGGACCTGCCTCCCTCCCTCCACCAGGCTCCTCTTAGAAATGCTTTCCCAGGGTTTTCACTGGTGGAGAGATGAGCCACACCCAGCCAATCACTGTGGCCATGGGGAATCCCGGGCTCTGATTGGCCACACCTGAGCTCTGAATCCTCCTCCAGTTGGGCTGGAGTTGATGCTCCCACAACCAGAGGCAGAGAGGGAGGTGGGCTCCCCAGAGGCACTGTCAGCAGCCTGACCTCTTTGTAGACTGTCTTGTGGCAGCAACCCACAGTGCTAGCTGGGCAACTGCCTTGGGGATGGCTGCTGGGGACACAGGGAAGATGTCAGGAGCCAGGCTCTGCTCCAAGGAGCTCACTTCCACCTGCAGGTCAAGACCCGGAAAGGAGAGCACAGGGTGAGGAGAGGTGGCTGACCACGGACAGACCAGGAAACCCTCCTCTCCCACTCCCCAGAGTCTGCCCTCAGGCCCCGCTCCCGCCCTTGTTTCTCCTGAGTCTAAAGGCCTCATTTTGGAGGGAGAAGAAAAGGAAGAACCAGTGTTGGGAGAGTGGTGTGTGGCTATTCAAGGCAGTGTGACCTTGGGGTCGGAAGGCTGCTGGGTCCGTGGAGCGCTGGACAGAAGCCGGGAGACGGTTCAAGAGCTGGTTCTAGATGGGAACTGCCTTGCGTCCCTGAGCACGTGACCTTCTCCGGTTGGAAGTGTTCCTATCTGAAAAACAAGCGGTTTGGACTAGTTTATCTCTGAGGTCCCTCCCAGTATGCACACAAAGCGGTTCCGTTTTCTGAAAAGCTGTATGTAAACCGAATAAAAGTGGCTCTCTGCGAAGCTTGGAATCTGCCGGTGGGGAGCATCCCATCCCCCGCTTCCGCACCTGCCAGCGGGGACAGCCTGGACTTCCCTGCGCAGCGTTGGCTCAAAGCGGGGCGACCTGTGGGTCGGAGTCCAGTGCCCCCTGGTGGCGCCCAGGCGCGCAGGCCGCTTCCGGACGGCGGAGGCCCGACGGCTGTGACTCAGGGGTGGCGCCGCTGCAGGGCGGCGGGAGGCCCGACTGGGGTTCCGTCGTGGGCCGAGCCACAGAGCAATTAATTACCAGCTGCTGGGAATCCTTGTCGCCCGCTCGCGGTGACTCACCGGGCGGCCAGACTCATTCGCGAGCGCGGGGGCTTCGGTTTCCAAAATGTATTCTGGGGAAAGCGCCTGCTTAGGGTGGGGCTCCCCGTCCCCGTGCCCAAGGGCGCCTGCAGACCCAGCGGAGACCCGACTGCCCAAAAGTCGCCCACAGCGCTGGCCCCCTTCTCCGGTGGGGCCGGGTGCGCAAGCACCTGCGAGTTCCAGAAATGGGGTGGAGTCTCGGTGAGGCACTGCGTTCCCAGACTCGCTCGGTCCTGCGGACGGCGAGCCCAAGACACGGCTAAAGGGGGCGACCCAAATGGGCCAGTGCTCCGGGAGCCCGCGAGGGGCGCGAGAGTTGATTCCCTGGACCTACTCTGCAACGCCCATGGCCACCTCAGGCCCGTCTCTTGACCCGCCGCCGGGGGGCGTCCCTTCCCCCAAGTCTCCATCTCTTCCTTGGCTGAGGTCCAAGGGAGGTCGCCTGACCCAGAGAAGGGGAGGTGGGGGTGGGGGCTTCTCCGCGGCTTCTGCCTACCCATTTCGAGCTCCACTGCTCAGGGAGATTAGGTGGCTGGTGGTCGAGAGAAACCCCCTCAACGCCCTGAAGGGAGATGGGGGCGGGGGGCACGGGAACAAAAGAGCAAAGGAAGCTGAAACGGCAAGAGGATAAATCAGGGCGAGGCTTCCTCTCTGGACGCAAGGAATAGCTGCACCCCGGTCAGAGCCTCCTGTACCCTCGCAAGGCTCGTCCAGAGAGGGGCCGTCGTTGCGCGGCGCATTGGATTGCGTTCCGGGTGCTCCCTGCGCCCAGCCTCAGGGAGCCAAGGAGTGTTTCTCTGAAAAGCAACAGGGAGGGGGCAGGCAAGGGGGAATGCAGCGCCCTCCCCTGAGGGCCCAACCCCAAGACTGGCGGCCTGTGCCATCCTCAGCGCTCTCCGAGGGAACGACTCAGGTTGGCAGGTGCTGGGCCACCCGGCCTGCGACGCTCGCGGGAGCTGAGGCGGCCCTGGGGACCCCACCTTGGGACAAGGAGGTGCCCCAGGCCAGTGACACGCGCCCGCGCTCGCGCCAGGTGGCTTCTGGTGGAACCGCGGGTGCCACCGTGCTCCCGGGTGCCCACAGCCCCCTCCCCTTGCGCTCCCCTCTCTCCGCCCGATCTCTTCTCTCCCGTAAGCCGCCTGTCTGCCTTCTTGGCTGAATCCCGTTTCTTTCTCCAGCCCCAGGTCCCTCAAACTCGCCGCCCCGCGTGGCTTCATGCGTTCTCGGGGAGCTGGGCTAAAAAGACCCAAGCAGCCTCATTTATCCTCCCATCCCCCGCTGAAACCTGCTGGTGGCTCCGCCCCCACCCTCACTAGGGCTACACCCAGTCCTCCACCCTCCTCCGCCAGCCCCCTCCCCGGCGGCACTGGCCGCCCCTCCCGGGCTCCCTCCGCGTGCGCCCTGAGCTGCGCTCGGTCTGCAGCGGGAGCCGCCGCGGCCGCCTCGCCAGCTGGCTGGGGACCAGGCGGGAGGTGCCGAGCCCGAGAGGCTGCGGGAGGGAGGGAAGAAAGGAGGGAGGGAGGGAGGCCGGGCCTCCGCGTAGCCCGGCCCCCGCCCCCCGCGGCCCTCCCGCCAGAGCGGGGCTGCCACGCGCGCGCGCGCGCGCGCACACACACACACAGACACACAGACACACACACGGGCACACACGGGCACACATACGCACAGACACACGCACACACACTCGGGCTCCCTCCGGCGCGCACGCACGCAGCGCCCCGGGCAGACCAGCGCCGCGGCCGCCTCCCCGGACGCTCGGACGCCGGAGGGCCCCGACCCCGGCGCGGCTCATGCGCCCGCGCCCACCCCGCAGCTCCGCGAGGCCCGCGGGACCCCTCCCGCCTCCGCCGCCGCCTCGCCCGCCGCCCCCGGAGGAACGGGCTGGCCGACCGCCGCCGCGCCGTCCCCCGGCCGCCCCCGAGGCTGCTCCGCCGCGGGCCCTGCCGCCCCGGGGCCGCGCCCCGCTCCCGCGCCTCGGGGGCTGAGCCGAGCAAACTTCCCGGACCGGCCGACGCCCGGCGCGGACCCTGCCGCGTCCCTGCGCGCCCGGGTGGGCGCGGGGCGCTCCAACCTTCGGGCATCGGGCCGCCACGCCCGCTGCACCTGCTCAGCCCCCTCCCTGCTTGCTGGGGACTCCGGAGACGCCGCCACTTCGCAAACTTTTGCACCCCCTTCGAGGGGGGACGAGGAGGGGTAAAAGGGGCAGGAGGTCCCGCGGGGCGCGCGCAGACCTGCGGGCTCCTAGCTGGGCGCCGCCGCCCGGGAGCCGGACCCGGAGGGGCGCGGGCCCCGGCGGCCGCCCTCCGGCCGCGCTCCGGCTCCCGCTCCCGCCCCTGCTTTTCCGGCGGGAGCGGGGGGCGGGGTGCGGAGGGCAGCGCGGCCCGCGCGGTCACCGGCGGGGCCGCCGTGCATGGCCCTGCGCAGTGGGGCGGGCTGCTTCGGCCGGGTCTGGCGCAGGGTGTCGGGGCTCCCGGACGCCTGGCCCCGGCGCTCAAGCAGCCTCCTGTGCCTGTCCGCCTTCTCGCCCGAGCCCGGGCCCGCGCCACCCCTGCCCCGCCAGCCGCCTCACGGTGGCGGCGGCTGTGGCGGCCCCGGCGGAGGGGGGCCCCCCCAGCCTCCCCGCCCCCCGCCTCCCCGCTGCTGCTGCTGCTGCTGCTGCTGCTGCCGCCGCCGCTTACAACTTGGAGGCGGCGGCGGCGGCGGAGGAGGCGGCGGCGGCCGCCGGGCGCTGCAGTGGGACGCGCGCGGCTGCGAGCCTGCGGGACATGCCCCCCGCGCCGGCTCCTTGCTGGCGGCCATGAAGAGGCAGAACGTGCGGACTCTGTCCCTCATCGTCTGCACCTTCACCTACCTGCTGGTGGGCGCCGCCGTCTTCGACGCCCTCGAGTCGGACCACGAGATGCGCGAGGAGGAGAAACTCAAAGCCGAGGAGATCCGGATCAAGGGGAAATACAACATCAGTAGCGAGGACTACCGGCAGCTGGAGCTGGTGATCCTGCAGTCGGAGCCGCACCGCGCCGGCGTCCAGTGGAAATTCGCCGGCTCCTTCTACTTTGCCATCACGGTCATCACCACCATAGGTAAGGGCTGGGCGCGCTGCCGCCGGGCTCCTGGCGCCCCGGGAGGAGTCCGGGGAGGCGGCTGAGCGCGCGGCGCGGGGCTGGGTGCGGGGCGCCGAGGGTTAAACGCAGCCTGTCGTCGGGGCCCCTCCCGCGGCGCCCCCTCCTCTCTCGGGAGCCGCTGCCTCTCCTGCGCCTCCGCGCCTCAGCCCTCTCGGACCCCACCCCGGTGCTCTCCTCCGCGCCGGTGTCTGGGCCGGGCGTGCAAGCCTGGAGCGAGCGTGCCGGAGCCGGGAGGGCGGAGGCGCCACTTTTGCGAAGAGAGTGGAGCGCTAAGAATAATCGCATAGCAGACACCCACCCACCCACCGCCCCGGCGCGGGCTGGTCTGCGCGGGGTTCCAAGCCTTACACTTACTACCTCTCCGGGAGTTGGAGAGGGCTGGCCTGGTACCCGCGGCGCGAAGACGGACTCAGGTGGCGGGGGACTGCTCCTGGAGCGTGGGAGGCGCTGACCCTCGCAAGCCTCCAGCCTTCTCTGCGCCCCGATTTCCTGCCTCCTGGCTCTTCTTCGGATTCTGGAGCCTGGTTGTGCCAGGCCCCTGGGAGGAGAGAGTTTGCTGTCTGCTGATTGGGTTGGGGGTGGCAGCAGGGTGAACTGCTCTAGGAGTGAGGTCGAGGAGGGGCCGGGCAGGACCTGCCCATCCCCAGGCTGTGACAGCGGCTAAGGCAGGTCTGCATATTGGCCAGAAACTGGGGAAGTTCAGCCCCAGTCTGGGGAGAGAGTCCAGTTGATACACCTTGGGGACTCCTGTGGGTCCTGAACCCAACCAAGGGTGCTGTCCGCGGAGCAAATCTCTGTGGGTGCCTGGGGTAGCCTGGTGTGGGAGAGCTGCAGACATTACACTTTGACAGAGACCTGTGTGAGCTGGAGCAGTCTCTTCCGCCCTGTGGATGGGGGGGTGCCCTCCGTGGCAGGGGGCAGGGTGGTGTCTCTCTGGTTTGCAACTTGTCCCCAGGGCCATCTCCTTGGACCTGTCAGGGCCACTGTGTTGGCTCAGGGTGGTCTCCTATCTGCTCCCTGCCGCCCTTTGTGCCCCTGTGCCCTGAGCCGACACCCCCACCTTCCCACCCTTCTCGGTCCTCCTGCCTTACTTCTGGACCTTCTCCTCCAGTTTTCCCCTTGGTATTTCTCTTTGTCTGGAAAGCTCTGCATGCTGAAAAAACAGGATTTCTCAGTGCCATATGCAACAGGAAGCGCCAGCACAGGACGGCCTGTCTTTCCTTCTCTGTTGAAAAGACTTTTTAGAGAGTCATCTTGTTTGAAATGTTTAATTCATTGGTGCAGGCTTTTATGTTGTTGGAAGGAAATTGTCCTTCTGTTGTCTGCATCACCAGCTTTGCTCCCGCTTGTCCCACCGCCCTTGGCCCAGCGGCCAGAACCCAGAAAAGTCCTTCCTTCCCCACCGTGTGCCTCCAGTGCCTGAAAGGGCCAGTTGGTCATTACCGTCATTTCTGTCTTTAAACTTGCAGCGGGAGCTGCGGCCGTAACACACAGATGAGCAGGGCGGTGAGCCTGTGGGACGGGGGCCTGTTGGCTGGAAAGCTAGAGGGCAAAGAGCTATGCCTCCAAACCTGACCGCCCCTGGGGAGGGGAAGAGCGCAACATTCCCCAAATGTGCATTGAGAGATCTAGACCCAAGCAGGTGAAGGCTGCCAGCACACCGCCCCAGGAGTGGCACCAGCACATAAAACGTTTGGCTGGTTCCGAGAGTTGGGCTACAACATTAAGGAGTGCATTGGAGTTAAAATCAAACCCAGAGATACTCCCATTTACCTGAGATGGATAGAGTTCTTATCCAGGTGTGTCTCTTGATTCTGATGGATCGTTCTGGGCGTGTGCTTCTACGGTTCTGGTGGTTAAGGCTCCAAAGAGAATGGGGAGGAACGTGTGGCTCAGTGGAGGGTGCAGTCTCAGCCAGGGCTGTGGGTGGGACTCGAATCGAGACACGGCCGGAGGGGCAGCTGATGACGAGGCTGATTTTTCTCACTTCCCTCACTGAGTTTTCAGCTGGTTTTCTGGAAAGAAAGGTTGGACTGTGTGTGTAAGCTGGGGAGGAGAGACAGTCCTGACTGCCCTGCAGTGGGAAGACACCGGCCGTGCAGCCCATTCTCCGGGCTTCGAACCGGAATCTCATCCTACAGGAAGACGTGGGGAGGTTGTTACCAGACTCCTACCTCAGTTTCCCCGCCTATTGAAGGCACTGACAGAGACCACCTGCAGGCTGACTGGAGGGCTGGTGCCGTCCAGCGAGATGCGCTTAGGGGGTGTGAATGCACGTTCTCCGATAGGCTGAGTCTTACACTCTTGCGTTAAGAAGCTGTTTAGCAGAGGAGCTCGAATTTATGGGAAACAAAGCACCTTTCTAGTTAATTCTGTTTGTTTTCTTCTTTTTTAATATAAATGCAAATTAAGGTGCTCCTAGGCCTAGAACAAAAACCAGCCCCACGCCAGGCCCTCCAAGGAATTGTCTCCTATCGGACAGCGATATTAATGAGTCTGGTGAATCTTCACGGGCCTTCTTATTTTTACCGTAACCTTGAGCGCTTTCTCCAGCGGGCTTCAACTTTGAGCTCAAGTCTCCAGCTGGGGCAGGAACCCCCGGCACGCACACCGTCCTCGAATGGACACTGCGTCTCACATGCAGTCCTTAGCTGACTCTGTGAAGTGGATTTTAAAAACGTATATAATCACCACTTCACCTCGGATCTGTGGCTGTGCCCTGGTGAAAGGGACGTCACGTTGAATCCCGCCCCGCTCTCCGAGGAGCCCCGGCACGGCCACCGTCGTCCTAAGGAGGGAAGAACTCAGGTCCAGCAGCTCCCAAAGGGCAGGTTCAGCGTCCTGCTTCATCTAGCTCTGGTCATCATTCTTCTCCACTGACTTCTCCTGGTGTCTGTGCCACTTGTAGCTGCTTCCCAGGAGATTCCATAGTTGAGTTCTAAACTTGGGAAGCCCTGAACCTTTGGAACTCCCCTGCGTTTAAGATGGAAAACCCTCCTAGGTACCCCGCCTGCTTGTCTGATTAGGAGGTGGTGGGCAACTGCCCTCCTCCTTCCTCAGCTGTGGGTGGAAGCGGTGGGTGTGCTGGCAGCACCCATATGGGCCTAGAGAGTGCTTGATTTGAATGTCCCTGCTTGGGGCTAAGGCCTGGGTGCTAAGGGACCCCCCCCCCCCCAACAAACTTGTAAGCTTCCTACAGGAGGCACTTTAGGCCAAAAGCGTGACCCACAATCAGCAGCTACTCCTGACACCAGGGCGGGAGTCCCCACGACACTTCTTTGAATCTCACGTCTGTGATCTAAGTTGTTGCCACTTTCAGGGTCATTAAAGAAGGAAAAACCATGCTCAGAATGCAGAGCTCGTCTGGGAGGACGATTTGAAAACTGGTATGCGTAAGGGAAGGAGGGGAGGAACAGATGTGGGTTTTCTGCTTTGGCCTCAGTTTGGAGGAGTGGGGAGACGCACGTCAGGGGCTGGGTCCCCAGGCCCTTTGGGCCCAGCTGCAGCCGAGGTGGCTGCTGCAGAATAGAGGAATAGAGGGGACTGGCTTAGGAGCCAGGGGCTGCTGGCTAGGGGTGGGGCCCACTCTGAGAGAAAGTTCTGGGACTCCTGCCGTTCCCAGGGAACCAGGTCCCACACCTGTGTGAAACCAGAATGCAAGGGGTTGCCTCCCTTTTCTCATTCATAAACTGAACCTCGAACTGAGTTTTCGCGAGGCGAAAGCGTTCTCCACTTTCTCTGGCACTCTGGGGTGTAGTTTTCAATCGTGGTTTATACTCTTGCTGTGCTGCTCTGAGGCTCTGGGGACAGTCTAGATGGCGAGATAAGGCCTGGCCTTGAGGCAGGAGGGGAACTGGAAACCCAAACACTTGGTTGCAGTCCAGCCTGAAGAGCGGGGACAGCTACTCAGTTAACCCGTCCCGTGCCGCCCGCAGTGATGCAGAACGCCCCCAGGGAGCCTTCCCCTTGGCCTTTGCACGGCTTGCACAGGTCCTGGCGCTCCAGGAAGTCTCAGCCTGCCTCTGCGCTCCCTGCCTCCCACAGTTCCAGCGTTGTCCATTCTGTTTATCCTCCCCAGGCTGACTGTGCCTTCTCCAGCACAGCACAGCACCCAGCAGGATGCCCGCAACAGAGAGGGCATCTCATAAAGGACTGCAGGACGGGAGGGGCCCAAACGGACCGAGCCAGGCTGGCGCCAGAGGGAGCGCGGCGCTTCCACACACGTGCGTGCACATCATCCTCGGGGCTAGTGGAAGGATTGCCCTACTGCACACATGAGGAAACTGAGGCCCTGATAAGGCAGCGCGCACTGAGGCAGAGGACCTTGAACTCTGTGATGCAGTTGAGAGCTCCTTACTGCAGGCTTCAACTGTGGCTTCATCCCAGGAGCCAGGGATGGGCCTGTGGAATATTCCATCTGTGTCTTTCTGCTTCTCCCATAACTCCACGGTTTAGGAAACCTGCTCAGCCAGACCTGGTTGAAAGACCTGCCCACCCAGCACACCGAGGGCTGGACAGGAGGGGTGGGGTTCCCTTGTTCCTTCCCAGTGTGGCAGCTGGCAGGTGCAGGAAGCATGAGATGCCCGTGGACAGCTCCTCCTCCCCAGGCCCTGCCCGGACCTGGCCTTGCTCGATGTAGCGCTGCCCTCCGGTACACATGGCCTATTTATAGACATCGTGGGGGAGGTGGAGAAGTGGGGCTCCTTTCTCTGGGTGACATGAAGAGACGGCTCTCCCGAGGTGTATGGAGACACCTAGCTGAGTGTGCCGAGACAGGGGCAGGTATCAGGTGAGGCCCAGTGTTCGACCGCCCGTTGCCTTCACCTGCTCTCTCCTGGGACTGCCCAGACCCTCACTAGCTAAGTCCATGGGGGTCAGAGCAGGAGGTGAACCAGGCCTTGGTCTACATCTCTTCCTCTATGCTCCTATTGTTCACACCTCCACCCACCCCTTCCCCATGTACCCACCCACTCAGTCCTCCGTGCACCTGTGTGCACACCTCCACCCACCCCTTCCCCATGCAGTCACTCACTCAATCCCCCGTGCACCTGTGTGCACACCTCCACCCACCCCTTCCCCATGCAGTCACTCACTCAGTCCCCCATGCACCTCTGTTCACACCTCCACCCACCCCTTCCCCATGCACTCACTCACTCAGTCCTCCGTGTACCTGTGTGCACACCTCCACCCACCCCTTCCCCATGCAGTCACTCACTCAGTCCCCCATGCACCTCTGTTCACACCTCCACCCACCCCTTCCCCATGCAGTCACTCACTCAGTCCTCCGTGCACCTGTGTGCACACCTCCACCCACCCCTTCCCCATGCAGTCACTCACTCAGTCCCCCATGCACCTCTGTTCACACCTCCACCCACCCCTTCCCCATGCACTCACTCACTCAGTCCTCCGTGTACCTGTGTGCACACCTCCACCCACCCCTTCCCCATGCAGTCACTCACTCAATCCCCCATGCACCTCTGTTCATACCTCCACCCACCCCTTCCCCATGCAGTCACTCACTCAGTCCCCCATGCACCTCTGTTTACACCTCCACCCACTCCTTCCCCATGCACTCACTCACGCAATCCCCCACGCATCTGTGTTCACACCTCTACTCACCCCTTCCCCATGCACTCACTCACGCAATCCCCCACGCATCTGTGTTCACACCTCTACTCACCCCTTCCCCATGCACTCACTCACTCAGTCCCCCATGCACCTGAGTTCACACCTCCACCCACCCCTTCCCCATGCAGTCACTCACTCAGTCCCCCATGCACCTGTGTGCACACCTCCACTCACCCCTTCCCCATGCAGTCACTCACTCAGTCCCCCATGCACCTGAGTTCACACCTCCACCCACCCCTTCCCCATGCACTCACTCACTCAGTCCCCCATGCACCTGTTTATTGATGCTCCATGCATCCATCCATTTATCCATCCTTCTATGGAGTCATTCACTGACTCACTCATTTGCTCATTCACTCACGCCTCTGAGGACTCACCCAGTCCTCCACTCACGCATTCATTCATTCCTCCATCACTGGGTTTTTCCTGGGCTCCGTTTGTGAGCTGCGGGGTGGGCACTCTGCTGGCATAGGTGCACAGTGGTGAAAAAGACGTGCACAGTGCCACTAGCAGGATCTCGGGAAGTGTCACTGCCTTGATGTGGAGATCTTCAAAGTGTGCCAGCCTCGTCTCCATCCTGCCAAATATCAGCCAATCACATCACTTTTGAGTTTTAAAAATTTTTAATAAAGTATAATGTTCATATGGAGAAGTGCACGTATCAGAAATGTATTGCTCAGTGATTCTTCTAAACAAACCAGGCCCATGTAACTGGCACTCAGGTCGAGAAACAGAACATTCCCCTCACCCCAGATCCTCTCCCATTAGCCAGCTTCTTCTTGAATACTTCTAGTGACAGGGAGCTCATTACCTCCCAAGTGATGAAGTGGTGTGTGTTTAGATGAATGTTGAGGTTATTGTGTGAGGATTGGATCTGGTGGGTCACCATGCAGAAAAGAGATATGTGTGTTGGGGTGGGGGGGCCTTCTCTTAAAGGGCTGGCCAGTCTCTATGGTGGTCACCAGAGGCAGAGCCCAAAGATCTCCTTTTAGAAACTGGAACTCGGGGGTCCTGGGCTCAGGAGAGGAGAGGAAATCCAGCATATGGATGCGTGAGTGAGTCTGGGGTGGGAGGGAGTGTTGAGGTGGTCCAGGCTGTGATGGGCCCCGGGAGCTGGGATGGACAGGTTGCCAGCCCCAGGGGACCTGCCCCTCTGAGTTGGAGCGCACAGCAGCGCCATGCTCTGTGTTTACACAGCCTCCCCAGAGGACAGGAAAGTGAACCTAAGCTGGTCCAGCTGGACCCTGGGGATCAGGAGGCCAGGACCCGGGCTGATAAAGGAGGGCCGTGGGCACTCTTGAGATAGGCCCAAGGGCAGAGGGCTTCTGGGACGTGAGAATTCTGGTGGGGGTCTTCCCCTCTGCCGAGTGGAGCATCCTCTGCTGTGAAGGCCATGGGGGAGGGTGTCTGGTGTTCATTTCCTTAAAGGATTTTCTTCCAGGGCCCCTTTTCCTGCCTGTCCCCACTCTGGGACCTCTGCCTATAGAGCGTTTTCCCCTTTTTGCTAAGGGCACCCACCCTGTTGCTCACAGTTCTCCAGAGGAAGGGCTGAGTGGAGCTTGGCTCACCTCCTGTCCTGTAATATTCTTTAGGAATTTGGAGATAGCCCAGGGACCCCTGAATTTCTTGTCCCTTTCCTCTGAGCAGTTTTGGTTGGTGTGTGTGTTGTCCAAGTCCTGTCTGATCATGCAGGAAGAGCAGAACATCACCTCCCCTCATCTAGGCACTATACTTCTGTTAATGTCCCCAGTTGGTAGGGCAGGTTTTCTGGGCAGCTGCCTCCCTGCATTGACATGTTTTCAGCTTCTAGTTCATGCAAACTTCTGTTGTGTGTTCTCAAGAGAATTCTGCTGTGTTCTCTGTCTTGGATTGGGTTGAACCCAAGTACAGTCCCTGACGTTGATCTCTGAGCACAGAACAGTTATGTGCTGTGGACCCAGAGAAGAGGGGATGGTGGATGGAAAAATCTGCAGCAGAGGAAGATGAGAAGATTTAGGAGTGTCTGTGAGTGCATTGGGCTGGCTTGTCAGGATATTGCGAGATGCCGGCCCCTGGGCCTGGGGGACACGGAGACTCCTCCAGCTGATGAGAATTTGCTGGCCTTGCCACTTCCCCAACTGTGCTCCTGCCTGGAGTTTGGGGTCAGCCAGGCCCTGAGACATGGCAGAGCTTGGCCGGGGAAGGTGGTACTGGCCAAGTGGGGTGGGCATGCCTGGATCTGTGCTCAGCATCTTCATGTCCGCAGCTCTGGGAGGAGCCAGTGGGTGGCAGTGGGGTGAAGGGAGGGTGGGGCCAGACTAGAGAAGGGTGAGCTGTGGCTGGCGTGGGGTGGTGGGGCGTGGAGATACTGTTGGTGTGGCAAGAGGGATGCTGGTCCAGGTCCGGGCCCTACCTCTGGCCTCAGTCTTCCTGTCTGGATGAATGGGTCGTGATGCCACCTGCCTCCAGGGACTGAGTGTAGAGGGACTCAGGGAGCAGACCCATCGTGGGGTCCTGGAGCCCCCACCAGGACTGCTCATGGCTGCCTGTCCTGGAGGCCTAGTCCTAGGCACGTTCCTGAGGCCGTGGCTTCCTCGTCTCTAAAACAGGGATGCAGAGCTTAGCTTCTGTGGCGCCATGAGCATCAGAGGACACACCTGAGAAAGGCTCCCTGGCTGAGCGCCCCGGGCTTGGCTGTCGTTGTCGCGATGACGATGGCTCGGAGGACGCCCGTGCCCTGTGCCCTCCACTGGCTCTGGGCAAAGTTGCAAAGTCGTCTTTGCAGTTTCCCAGCTCTGCTGTCCTGCCCACCCTCTGGGGGACGTCCCACCCCGTGCCACTCTCTGGCCCCCGCCTCTCCTGGGTCCCGTGGCCTTGAGCTCGGGAGGGGCTGCCCGGTGTCCACTCTGCATTTAGAGAGCGCCCTCGAGGTGGAGGAGCTCCCGCCCTCCGGCAGATGGAGGCTCTCGTCGGGGGATGCCAGGCCACGGGCTTCTGGGGCCACAGGGTCCAAGCCCGGGTGTTAGGTTTCCCCATCCGGGGGTCCTGTCGGGACAACATGGCTTCCCGGGACACCACCATGGCGACTAGTGGATGGCCATCTCCCAGGCCGTGTATCCCCTAGTGCCCCGTTCCCTCTCGGTCAGAGCCAGGTCCTCAGGCCGAAGCCCTGTTTGCTCCTCCAGTTCCCGCTGTGTCATTGTCCCCACCCGCTCCCCTCTCGCCGGCCCTGCCACCTCTTCCCCAGTCGTCCTTTACCCTCTGGCCCTGATCCCCTGGTTTGCATTTGGGCCGCAGCCTCCCCAGGAGATACCGAGTCCCCAGCACAGGCTGGGCGCTTACTGGTCTCAGGCTCCCCGGACCCAGGGGGAGCTCGGGGCACACCCGCTGGGCCCCAGACACACTCCCGGACCCCACGGGCAGGAGAACTGTGACCTGAGCCGTTCAGGTGCCATCCTTCCGCTCGGTCGTCTCAGGAACACTGGGCAGGTGCCGGATGGTCGCCCCAGCCATTTGAACTTGAGCTGTTGGTTTCCACGGAAGATGGCAGGTGAGGGACCCATCTTGCCAGATGGGAGCTTCTCACTCCCACGGCTCAGATGTGTGATCTTGGTCCCCAAGGCTGCCACTAGTGACAGGCCCCTGTGAGTCTGTCGGGCACAGGGGAAATGGCCTTTGGCTGTCACTGGCCCTGTCTGATGTGTGCGGTCAAGCGGTCAGGAAGGTGAGAGGCCTCTGAGTTGACAGCATCCCCAGGCCCTTTCCCGGGGTCGAGGGGCACAGGGGGCTGTGCGCTCCCCAGCACATCGTCATGGCACTCGGCCCTCTACCCACTGCATCCTTGGCCCTCCTGGCCCTTCTGGCCTCCTGCCCTGTGGCCCCCCAGCCCACTACCTGCCCTGCCTTGCTCAACCTCTTTCCCATGTCACTTGTCTGGTAGTTCTGAACTGGGACCTTGCCCATGCTGTTCTGTCCACCCAGCATGGCACAGTGTGCTCATAAGATGATGAGACTGTCCTCATGTCTGTCCCCTGGACACTGGTCAGTAGGTGACAGTGGTGCCTGGGCTGTGCTGGGTCTGCTCCCGTGAAAGCCGCTTGAAGGCTGGGGTCATGCCTTTTGTGTCAGTGTCCCTTATACCTGGCGTGCACTGGGCCCTAGAGGGTGTTTGTTGATTGACATCTGATGGCCTTTCAGGAACAGGACACTGTAGTCGGGTAGTGGGAACGTTAGTAAGTGTGTGAAACATGTGGCAGGAGTGTCCTTGGGTCCTGTTGGCCATTTGTTGGAGGTATGGAGGGTGGGCACACATGTGGGGTGCTGTGAGTTTTAGGGGTGGGTGAGGCTTGCTGGGGATGAGGGGCAGAGCCTGGGCTCTGGCCGCCACTGGCGGAGGCATCCACATGGAGGTGGTGGCTGCAGCCCTGAGGGGGTCCGAGTTGTGCAGAGTCACTCCCTGGCCTGGCCCCCAGGACTGTCTGCATGTGCACGCCTGGCCTCTTGCTCTCTGCCTCCCACACCTTCGAGCCCCGCGGTCTTGGCACACCTGGGAGCTTTGTGAGGGTCTGCCGGCGACTCTTAGAGCCTCTGTCAGGTACTTCCATGGTGCCTACTGGTAGTGTTTCCACCTCCATGGGCAAGAGAGCATGATTGCTTGTGAACGGCAGTGAGGATGCAGGTGGGAGCCGTGCAGAGAGCATGGGGCTGTGTGCTGGCCCTGGTGCCGGCCTGTGATGCCCTGGGTCCTGATCCCCACCCGGTGACCTCGGGCCAGGGCAGCGTGCTCCTTGTGCACCACTGACATCTGGGGCTGGATGCTCGTTTGCAGTGGGTGCCATCCTGTGCCCTGTACGATGTTCGGCAGCATCCCTCACCTCCACCCACTAGATGCCGGTGGCAGCCCCCCTGTCCCATTGTGACAAAGAAAAATGTCTTCAGACATTGCCACGTGTCTCCTGAAGTGCAAAATGGCCCCAGTGGCTTCTCTTCCCTGAGCCTCTTCTGCAGGCTGGGAGAACAAGCCCCGTCCAGATCGTGGCGGGTGGGGGCTGAGTGACATGGTGTGTGGGCGTGTGCACGTGTGTGCTTGTGCATGCGTGCACTTGGTTCCCAGTGTGTGCCTGGGAAGGTGGGTTCCTTCCTTCTACCTGCCCCATCCTTCCTGCCCAGCGGAGGCCCCATGAGGAGAGGCAGCCACATTGTGGGAGTTCCCGGGGGTGGCTCTTGAGCGTCAGGCACAGCTCCAGTGTGGATGGGGATGGGAGCTCAGGTGGAGATGAGGCCAGCTGGTTCGTGTGGGGCTGGGGGCAGCCCGCTCGGGGGGTGGGGGGAGCTCGGGGGTGTTGGGGACAACGCGGGTGGACACTTGGCTTCCACCCCTCCAGCAGACATGCCAGGCAGTGTTGTGTTGGAGGGCGCCCGGGAGAGCATGGTCCCTGCTCCATCCCGGCCGTGAGGCCCCAGGTGCGTCTGGAGGCAGCCCTGCACCCTGCAGCCTGTGTGTGCATTTTGGGGCCTTCACATCTCTTGGACTCCGTGTGGGAAGTGACCGCTGGTGATGCAGGGCTGGCTGGGGGGGCTTCGAACATGAGTCTCGTCTGGGCCCTAGGAAAGGGCCTGGCCCGGGGATGCTCTGGGGAGATTGGGTCCTGCTGGGTCTGGTCCTAATGAGGGGTCTCCCGGTGTGAGCACCATATCTAAAGAGAGAACGACTTCTTTGACCAACCCTGAGTGCTGAGGAACACGGGTGGTTGGCAGAATTGGTCTGGCCTCTATTTGGGACAGTGTTTAGGAGAGAGGGACTCAAAGTGAAGTGAAGCCCGGTGTGTGTGGATTTGCACGATAGCTCTCACCTCCCTGAAGAGGGGAAGTGGTAAGAGATGGCCGAGAACTTTGAATAAAGAGGAGAGAAAAGGCCACATGACTCTCCTGTGGTCCTGTGGTCACATACAAGAATGGCTTCAGCTTTTCATGTTCGCATTCTTGTCATTGCCCAAATGTGCCCGCTGTTTTTTATCATTTCATCAGAATAAATCAGTTAGGGATTGTGTTCAGCTGCCTGCAGCAGAGAACCCAATTAACAGTGGCTTGACGAAACAGCAGCTTTATCTTTCTCGGTTAAGAAGTCTAGGGCAGGCGGATGGGCTGACAGACAGCTCCACAGTGCCTTCAGAGACTCAGGCCCTTCTGTCTTCCTGCTCAGCCATCTTAGCTTGGCTTTCATCCTCAGGCGGGTGTCTCATGGTTCCAAGATGGCTGCATCACCTCCAGCATCACCTCTAGCATCCTTCCTGGCAGGAAAAAGAGGAAGAACAAATGACAGAGGCGTGTGCCAGCTGAGCTTGCTCTTTTCTAAAGAGCTTTCTTGGATGGCCCACCCAAGGATTTCTACTTACATCTCATTGGCCAGGACTGTGTCTCATGGCCAGCCCTAGCTGCAAGGGAGTCTGAAAAATGGGACCTGTTGCGTCTCAAACCAAACTATGGTGCTGATGGTGGGGAAGGAGTGGAGTCAGGTCTTGGCAGTCTGTGGCTGTATGCCTAGCGTTTCAGAGCCCCTTTTCCCTTTAAGCTTGTATCAAACCTCGTCTTGTGTTTCTGCGATCTTAAGGGAAATTTGTTTGACAGCTCCATATCCACGAAATGAACATACCATTATCTAACCACTCCTCTATTTATAGCAATTTAATGTATTTTTGTGCTGTGCGTGATTGATTAGTCATGTCTGCCCGGGTATAGAACAGCAATGGCAGCATGCTTGTCACATACTTGCCCACCTTGGGCTCCTGAAAGAATGTCAGAGGTGGCGGGCTTTTCCATCAATGACTCTGAGTGACGTTACCATGGATAGCTCTATGGATGTCACTTGTCCCTGGCATTGTCTAGTTTGTAAGGCAGGTTCCCATCCACTACCATCTTTTGTCCATGTAACAACTGTGAAATAGACAGGTCAGGGATTAACCCTGTTATGCTGGACCAGGCTCAGAGAGGTCCAGTGACTTGCCCAAGGTCACACAGTGGAGGTGGGACTTGAACCCAAGTCTTCTGGCCTCAAGCCCAACATTCTCCCCATTACACCCACAGCCTCTGCCTTGTGCTGTCCCAGACGCTGTTCACCCACCTGGGATCGGGGGTTGGATGGAGGAAGAGTTGGCCTCAGTGATTATTGTCTGGCAGTCAAGAGGACTCAGAGGTCGTCTGGTCCTCCCCTCTCAGGATGGCATCTCTGCTGACCCTCCAGGGACAGGGGGCTCACTACCTCACTAAGTTAGTAGGGAAAGGCAGATGTGGGGTCAGTATTAAACAAAAGAAAAAGACAAAAGTTCTCTCATCTGCTTGTCTTGGTCATGCTGAGCAGAGCTCCCCGGGACAAGTTTAAGCTCCATTCTCTTGCCACAACAATGGAGCTATCGTTCATGGTATGTCTGTGGGGTTCTGGTTTTTATAGACACTATCTCAATTAATTTCATCCTCTCAATAACCCTCAGAGAGAGATATTTTCATGTATCCCCAGCTTACAGATGAGGACATGGAAGATCAGAGAGGTTAAGCAATTTTCCCAAGGTCACACAGCTAAGAAGTGGCAGAGCCGGGAGTTATGTCCAGGCAGCCTGACTTCAGAGTCTGTGCTTGTAACAATATTGTTATATACTGCTGCTTTTGACCTTCTGTATTAGCTAGCTAGTGACGTGTAACAAATCACCCACAAATGTAGAGGCTTAAAACAACAACCGTTTATTATTGCTCATGGTTTGGGGCTCAGTTGGGCAGCTTTTTCTCACTGCTGGTCTGCAGGCTGACCGGGGCCCTTCTTTTCCAAGCCCTTGTGTACCACTGTGTACTGTTGTTTTGTTTTTTTGGTGGTGGCACAGGCACACTAGGGCAGTGAAAGCTAGTGAGGTCTCTTACACCATGACCCTGCTGTTGACACTGTCGTTTCTTTCACATACCATTGGTCAAAGCAAGTACATGACCAAGGCCAGCGTCAAAGCACGGGAAATACACCTGCCCAGAATGAGGCCAAGGCGCTGGTGAGTCTGCTCGTGCTGCTGGCTGACCGAGAGCTTGTCTACACCCCTGGCCAGGCCCCTCATGTTCTCAGTGATTAGCTGCCCGGAGCGGTGGAGAGAGTGCAGCTCTGGACTCTTATCCGAGTTCAAATGCTGCCCGCTTCACAGCTCCACGACCACACGCTGTTTTCTCATCTGTAAGACAGAGCACCGTCTACCTCTGTATCAGGCAGCGCCAGCTGCCGTGACGAAGCCCCAAGACTGAGGGGCTTAAACCATGGAAATTTATTTTCTGACAGTTCTGGAGGCGAGAAGTCTGAGATCTAGGTGTCCACAGGGCTGGGTCCCCCTGAGGCCTCCCTCCTTGGCTTGTTGATGGCGTCTTCTCCCCGTGTCCTCACGTGGTCATCCCTCTGTGCGTGTCTGTGTCCTGATCTCTTCTTCTCATAAGGACACCAGTCAGACTGGATCAGGGCCGCCCTGTGTCCTCATTTACCTTTATCACCTCTGTGAAGACCCCGCCTCCACACAGTCACGTCCTGAGGTGCTGGGGGTTAGGACTCCAACGTAGGAATTTGAGGGGACACCCTTCTAGGGCTGAACTATAAATGAGAAAACACCAAGTCCAGGGCCTGTCATGTGGAAGTCACCCCACAGATGCCGGCTCTCTGCCGTGTCCTGCGGAGGAATGTGAATTTATTTCATTACGGCCAAGGAGATTTTCTTTACCCAGCCTGTTCATTATTTTCTGGTTATTCTCAAAATCCAGTTATGTGTTGGGTCAAAAGGCCACCATGGCAGAGTGGACCCAACCCAGGATGTGTTGTCAAGAGACCAGAGCTCAGATCCCTGCTCCCCGTTACTGGCCGGGGCTGGAGAGCGAACCCCTTCGCTGGTCTCAGCCTCGGTGTCCCCCGTGTGTGGGCTGCGAGTGGTCCTGCCTCCTTCCGCGTGTTTTGGGCTCTGTGAAGTCCACTGGGGTTCTTTTAAGCTTTATTCTTAATTGGATTTTTTAACAGTAGCATGTAGTGCTTCTCTAATTCAAACACACACACGAATTAATGTTAATGTTTTGGTGTAATTATTTTATTATGGTTCCACGTAATAAATGTGTCCTTATCTTTTAGAGATATATACTAAAACATTTAGAGGTTAGATGTCTGGGATTTGCTTCAAAACAATCTGAATTGCACGGGAAGTGGGTGGGAGGTTAGATGAAATGAGGTTGGCCATGAGTTGTTAACTGTTGGTGCTTAAATACTTGTATAGTCCTGTGCTGCGTAATGATGTTTCGGTCAATGACAGATCGCATGTAAACCGGTGGCCCCATGAGATTGGTGCCACCTAGCCGAGATATGCAGGAGGCTGCACCATCTAGGTTTGTGTAAGTACACTCTAGCATGTTCGCACAACCGTGAAATCGCCTAACGACACACTTCTCAGAATGTATCTCTGTTGTTGAGTGACACCTGACTGTGTCTGGGGGTCTATTGTACTGTTTTCTCTTCCTTAGTATGTATTTGAAAATTTGCGGGGTAAAACTTAAAAAGACCCAACAAAACACAGAGTAGGAGTGGAAGTCTCCTGTCGCGGTCCAGGCCGTCAGCCCCACCTCCAGGAGGTGACGCTGCCAGTGGGCTGCTGTGTAGATGATGACAAAGCGCTTGGCTCTGTCCTGCTCATGAGCTTTCTTTGGTTCCTACCTTGACAATATTGAGAATGAGTCGCCAACATGTATTGATCTTTTCAAAGAACCAGCTCTTGGTTTTATTATATCAGTTAGGTTATCTATCTTATTGCTTTTTGCTTTTGCATTTGTGACATGTTTATTTTACCTTCTTTAGGTTTATTTTTCTTCTCCTAGCTTCATGCACTGACAGTTACTAGACTTTTGGTTTTTCACTAAATGTATTAAAGGCTATACATTTTCCTCTGTGTGCCACCGTGGCTGTATCCCACCGGTCTCCATTATCACTTATTTATAAATAATTTGCAAATGAGTACAGTTTTCCCTAATCCAAGAGTTATTTGAAGTATGTGTTTTAAAATTATACACATCAACACACACACACACGCACACACACACACACTTTTGTTAGCATAGTGATTAGGAGCACGAGCTTTGGACCCAGACTGCCTGAGGATAATTCCTGTCTTGGCTGTTTACCAACTGTGTGACCTTGGGCATGTAATGAAACCTCTCTGTGCCTTGGTTTTTGCCATCTATGAAATGGGGATAATATTAATAACAATAACATGACAGTAATTAATAATAATAATGGCAATAATAATAATATGCGTGTGTGTTTAAATGGCCCTGGAAGTTGTGGAGAAGATTTCAGCTACTGCATTCCAAACGTTGAAAATCGCCGAGACTTACTGAGTGCTCAGGATCTGTGGGCACATTTCGAATGCATCATTTCTATATTTTCAGATTTATTGGACTTTCTCTTCATAGCTCAGTGGTGACTTTTTATAGAGTTCCACAGACATTTGGCAGGAACGTTCATCTCTTCGTTTTGCATAAAGTTCTGCAGAAATCTATTAAATCAAACTTGTTTATTAGGTGGCTCAAATCCTTCTCAAGTGTTGAAAACTGGTGGGTACTGGCCAAATCAGCCTGCACGCGTGTTGGATTAAGAACATGTACAGTCACGTGCTGCGTAAGGACGTTTTGGTCAACAGATCGCATATATGACGGTGCTCCCATAAGGTTAGTACCATCTAGCCCAGTGGGCAGTAGGCTGCGCCATCGGGGTTTGTGCAAGTAACTCTGATGTTTGCACAACAACACGATTGCCTAATGATGCATTTCTCAGGACGTATCCCTCTCATTAGGCGACACGTGACTGTGGTGTTTTAAACCAACCTTATGTTGTTAACTTTTCTGCCTTCGAGGGAGTATGTGCTCTGTTGAGTTCTCCACTATCCCGTCGTCATTTCCTCAGGTCACCTCACTCGTTTACCTCAGCTGCCTGGCTCTCTAGGCATTTCGCCTCATGCCCTTGCTTTATGATCATCTAATTATTATTATTAGGCCGACTTGCTTTCTGAACGACATCCATTAACGTCTCTTTCTGTGCTTTGTCACTGTGGTTTGTCAGTTTCTCCTTGCGTTCCTGATAACTTCAGTTTTCTGTATTTTGAAGCAGTGTGGTTAGAGGCATAAAGGTTTCTGTTTGTTATTTCGTCTTGGTGGAGATATGCTTGCTTTTATACAAGCTTGTTTATTGTGTTTGATACTTTATGCCTCAAGTTTTCTTTTCCTGATATTATTTCTGTGCCTGTTTTGTTAGCATTTATTATATATATGTTCGTGTTTTTAGCTTGTTTTTACCCTTTCTCTTCTAGGAAGATTTGGACGTGGTTTATAACAAAAGGCATAGAAGTAAGGTATAGAGCCAGGTCCAGGAGTCTGGGGTGGGTGCCTAAATGGCAGATATCGACCTCCCTGATGGCTGTGATAGAAGTTCAGATTTACCTGGAGCTTCCTAGGAGAAAGGACGAAAAGAAACACGTCAATGTTATAGCTCCTGTTACAGAAACATTGGGCACTAAATTGCACAGGAACGTGCCCTCGTGCTGTTGTTGAGGGCTCACTGAGTAACGTGTTGATGTCAGGAACATCGTGGGGACCACGCTGAGATGTGGCTGACCCGGAGGCAACTGGCGCAGGTGGAGTTCCCAGGGGATGTCTGGGTGGAATGTCCAGGAGTGATGGCGATGGTGCTGGTCTCGGGGTACGCTGTCCAGGGCCATCTGGGGCCCAACCTCCTTTGATTTTCCTGCTTCGTCTTCCTTAGTGTGTTGCCATTTGTACTGGGTTGGTCACATCTCTGCTCCAGGCAGGAAGGAGAAGGGTGAGGCAGAGGTCAGAAGGGTTGCGCCAGCTGAGATTGCCCTTTGAACAAACTTTCCTGGAAGCCCCATCCAGCAACTTCTGCTTCTGCCTCATGGGGCAGGGGGTGGGTCACATGGTTACACTTAGACCAATCGTTGGAAGATGATGGAGAAGGAGGTGTGGCTGCACGCCCCATATTGCGCCTGCTTCGAGGCCTTGGGGATGTGGAGCCCAGGCTCCTGGGGTGGAAGGCACCTCCTGGAAGTCTGTTCAGGGCCCCTGCAGACTCTGCTCGCACCCTCCCTGTGACAGGGACAGCCCTCTGAGCCCTTGGCCATGCTCAGCTACCACATGTCCTGGTACATGACTCTGTCTGGGCTTTATCTCTCCGCGTGGGAAATGAGCCCGTGGTTGAGGTTGGCTCTGAGGTCTCCACTGGCTGGCGATGGAAACCCTCAGACCTGCTGCTGAAGACACAGGCCACCGGCTGCTTTATTTGGCAACTTGGGGTGTCCTAAGACTCCCGTGTCCAGGAATCAGAAGAGAAGATGGAGCTGAAATGGGGAATGCTGCTGGCAGGGGCGCACCCAAGAGCTGCAGAGCCGGGTAAGAGGAGATTACTCAGGGAGAGTCTGATGCTGGCGGGACAAGGCCCTCGTCTCCTTAAGCATTTCCTCCTGGGCCAGCTGTGACCCTCACAAGAAGGGATGTCAGGTGCTGCTGTCAAAGTCCTTTCTTTTCTCCTTCCTGTCAGGCAGGCATCGGTCATCAGCCAGGACCCTGTCCTCGTTGTACTTCGGAAGAGCCTGTCGGTGTCCCCTCCCCCCAGACCCGGGAGACCCGGCCGTCGGAAACGCTCTGGGATTTTTCCTTTGGGTTTTGTTTTCCAGCTCAGCCTGGGTCCTTTCTGGGCACACGGAGGAGCCCTCTCTAATTTTTGGCTTCCTCTGGCGATGACCTAAGCATTTGTTTTTAAAGGGCTGGCGGGAGGCCACGGGGCATTACGCAACACCGCCCTGAGACCACGTACCCACTCGGCTCTCCCAGCGCCTGCGTTTCCGAGATGGCTCAAGGCCTGCGCTGGTGTGCACCAGGCTCACCGTGGCCATCACCTCAGATCCAGTCACTACCCTGCTCAGGAGCCAGCGATGGCTCCCAGCCACCCGCAGCTTACAGGGGGTGGTCCCATGGCTCTTGAAGTCCCAGCTCTCGCCTGCCACTCACTGCTGCATGCAGTCCACCCTGTGCCGTGCAGACTGAGTCACCTTATGGCTGAAGACGCCTGCTCCATGCAGCCCTCTCTGGCTGGTTGGGTGCCCCTACATGTGTCCCTGAAGCACCTGTCACCCTGTGTCATCTCAGCTCCTGAGCCTCCCCTGCCCAGCCCCTCGCGGGCAACTGCCTCCTTCACTTTGCTGCGGCCCAAGAATTTGTCCGCCAGCATCTGGCACTGAGCGGGCCCTGGGAGAATGTTTGTTGAATGAACATAGGCATGTAACTGGAACAGCTTCCACGAGAGCTATATTTAATTGTTCTAGAATATTCTCCAGGTCTTTCAGAAAAGCAAATCCTTGAAGAACAGCAGCCCACGGATCCGAGCGGCAGGTGTTTGCACGAAGTGGTGGGCAGTCCAGTTGGGAGGGAGGGCTGTCCCCCTTTCCGTGGGAGTTGGGGGAACCCCTGCACCCCTCGTCCTCCGTGCTCATTCTGAGGTGCCTGCGGATTTTGCTGTTTTTCTTCCAAATCCCAGGGCACCTGCAGGGCCTGGCCTGCTTCCCGTGGGGCTTCTGTCTGGGCGGCCGTAGGAAGGGAGCCTTGCTTCCCCACCTGGGGGACGGGCTGGGCCCCTTAAACAAGCTAACTGCTCTCCTGAGCTCTGATGGGGCTCTGACTGTCGCCCATGTGGTGGCCAGTCCTCTGCAGGATCTCTGTGGCTGCTGATCCCTCTCAGTAGGGGCTGGGACAGGCGGCGCTCCAGGCTGCTGGCACCCTCCGCCCGCCCCATGGGGTGGGGTTGACCCATCGCCTCACCGCGGGAGCCCCTGGTACTCTCCATTCTTCCGGAAAGGGGGCGGTCCCTTGTGCTCACTGCTGGGCCATCTGCAGCCCTCCAGCCGGCCGCCCTGGCCTGGCTCCCAGACCCTCAGGGCTCCGGGAAGTCTGCAGGGTCAAGGCCACACTTCTGAGATGTGGGGACCTCCCCCAGGACTCCGCCCTTCTCTGCCAGCCTCCTCTCTCCTGCACGTGGAGTTCTGGTTCCTTCTGCATGGTCCGTCCTCCTGCCTCCCACCTTCGCTCAGCCGGTCCCTCTGCCCACCATCTTCCAGGCCACTCTGCTGTTTCTCCAGTCAACATGCATGTTAGAGAGAGGAGCACAGCCCAGTGGGTAGAGCCCTGTGGGCTGAGACCCAGTTGGTGCGCATCCTGGCGGCCCGCCTCTTTCTAGCTGTGCGAACTTGAACCCACTGTGTAGCTCAGGGTTTTCACATGTAGGACGGATAGAACAGTCGCTGCTTCCTAGCAGTTTTGTGAGGATTAAATGAGATAATGAGGGTAGAGTGCTTGGCCTGGTCCCGGGCACGTGGTACTTAATGAATGAGTAGTGCGTGCTGCTGCTGAGCATGTGCTGTGCTAGACTTTATGCCAGATGCTGCTGTCAGAGGTGAATGAGACAGACCCGAGAGCCACCTGTCTGCTGGGGAGACAGCTGTTGAACAAATAAAGACACGAGTCTGAACCTACAAATTGTGGGACGTGCTGTGAAGGGCAAGAAGTGGGTGGTGCTATGGAAGCAAGTGATGGGGACTAAATTCCTGTTGGGCGGTCAGGGACAGCCTCCCTGAGGAAGTGTCATTGAAACTGAGACCTAGTGACTTAGGGAGAAGTTACTTGCCCAGGACAAAAGACCAGCATGGCAGGTGCAAAGGCCCTGAGGCAGCAGGGTGACTGAAAGAAGGCTGTGGATGAGGCTGAGAGAGCCCTGGATGGGCGAGGCCTTGGAAGAGGAGGAGGGAGGTGGCATAGCTCTGGAACTAGAGAATTAGACCAACTGGTCGTGGCTCAGTCATTTACTAGTGATTGACCCCAGATAAGTTACTTAACCTCCTGTACCCTCGCTTTCTCAACTACAGGGTGGGGGTCGTAAGAGTATCAGCCTCAAAGGGCTGGGTGTGGATCCAGAGAGAGTACAGGTGACCAGCCGGCTCACAGTGAGTGCTCACCTACCTGGACACAGACCCACTTACTAATACCAGCTGTGACGTGGTTCAAGGTGCACTGAGAAAGCCGCCCTGGCTGAGGGGAAGGCGGGGCTGCAGGGCCCAGAGGGGAGGGCCTCCGGCGAGCGCAGATGGGGCTTTTGCCTGGGGTGTGGCCGTGGGAAGGAGAGAGGCCGACCTGGATCCTGAAGCTGGAGGAGGGCAGGACAGCTCCTCCCTGGTCGTCTCCTCCCCCAGGAAGGAGCTCTTTCTCCTGCCCCTCCCCTAGCCTAGGTGTGTCCCTGAGGTAGCCTCTGGTGCCGTCCACCCGTGGCCCTCCAGGTGGGCAGGACCCCCGCAGGCCTCAGGAGCAGCCACTTGCGGGCCCTGGACAGACCTCCACTTTGATCTCCGGGGGGACGTGGAGTGAGCCATCAGAGGCGCCGGGGCAGAAGAGTGAGCCTTGGTGGCCCGGGTGAAGGAGTCTTCCTAAGGAGGGGCCCTCCTGCCCCCATGCCACCCCTGGAGGACCAGGCACTGGAACTTCCGGTCCCTCCACTTTTGCCGCTGCTGGCCAGGGCCAAGCCAGGAGCCCGCACTTGGCTCGCCCTCGGCAGAGGCTGTGCCAGCCGGAAGGGAAGCTGCCAGCTGGCCTCAGGCATGACTCCCCGAGTCCCCACAGGCGTGGGATGGGACCAAGTGGCACAGGGGACAGGCCCCAGGAGCCTCGTGCCCCCAGACCATGTGCCCCAGGAAGGCACCGAGTCTGGTACATGGTGGGTGCTCACCTCTCCTAGGACACCCCCCCACCATGTGCCAAATAACATAGCGGGATGTGGTGTGAGGTGCCGCAGAGAAGGGGCCCTGCTGCCCTGGGCGGAGTGTGGCTGTGGGGCCAGAGCACTCGGTGCTTGGCACACAGGAAGGGCTTGGTGAATCTGTGCTTCTTCACGAGTGAATCCACGCGGAGGAGTCCTGCTCTGACCCCAGGCGTGTGGCTGCTTCCCCTTCTGTGAAAGAGCAACCTGGGTTCCTCTGAAAAGATCTGGGTTCTAATCCTGACCTTTGCCCTCACGGGCTGTGTGACCTTGGGTGAGCTCATTAACGTCTCTGAGCAGTTTTCTCATCTGTAAAGTGAGACTCCCAATGTCAGGACTGAGAAAATGCTAGCACACGGTAAGTCTTGGTGACTTTCGCTTGTTCCTGCTAAGCCATCCTTCAGTTTTATCCAGCGGCGTGCACCCCTGGAGGTCCCGGGTGGAGTGACCGCCACCTGTGTCAGGAAGGATGGTGTTGACTTTTTGTAAGAAAATCTGACTATTGCAGCTTAACCCGTTTGGGATTGTCCCCAAAACAAGAAGTTTGGGTGTCAGCAGGCCAGGCTGGGACAGTTTCTTGGAGAGGTCATCAGGGACCCAGGCCCCTTCCGGCCTCTGCTCTTCCTCATCCTGCCTCCACAGCAGGAAGAAGGGAGGACAAAGGCAGGTGTCCGTTGGGGCTGCACCCACGTGTCAGGACATCGGAGTTCTCCCAGGACCCCGCCTTGTGCGAACTTCTGCTGTCACTGGTCAGATCGTGGGCATGTGGCCACCCCTGGTATTTCTAGCTGGGCCCATGGCTGTTCTGAATAAAACCGGGGTTCTCTCAGTGAGGAAGAAGCGGGTGAGGTGTGGAGTGCGCAGCCTGCGTGTGGTCCTGCATCGAATGCTTAAGACTCTGGAATGGGCTTTTTAAAAAAAACAAAGCTGCAGGTGTATCGGGGTGTTCTTTCAGGTTGGGGTAGACGCGAGCCTCTGCAGTGGCTGCTCTGTTTCTGCCACTGCGTGGATGTAAACGCTGGTTTTAACCATCACCCGGTGAGGGAGGGTGCAGTTTTCTTGCCCACTGAAAGCCTGGGGAGAGAGGACGTTCACTGCTACGTCTTAGAGCAAGGGCCTTGGTCCAGGATGGGAGCCCACATGGCAGCAAGAGCCAAGTGCTGGCCCTCAGCCTGGCCATGTGGCCTCAGGGGCCAACAGGCCTCAGACCCCCAAAGGGAACGGTTGTCTGTGGCCTTTAGAACTGACCATGCGGTCACCTTCCCAGCGATGGCACAGAGGCCCTGGGAGGCACCAGGAGGATATCCAGGGACCTGGGGACCCCTATGGAAGGCCGTGGGCCTCGGAGCGAGACCAGAGAGGGCCCGAGCTGGCTGTGGACTTGGATCCAGATCCACTTTGAAGTGACTGTAGAAGGGTGTCCTGAGATTCCTGGGCGAACAGGGGGCAGTGGCCCCAGAGAGACAGCAATCTCGGGGCTCAGCCCACAGAGGGGAGGTAGGTTCAAATCCTGGACCTGAGAGGGGAGAGCCTGAGAGGCATAGCTGCCGGGAGAGACTTCTCCTCGACACCCTGGAATCCTTAACCCCAAGGGAGGGCAGCCCTTTGGATGGAATCTTGATTCCAGAGATTCCGAGGGGTTCTCGTGGCCCTGAGAAATGTGGGGAAGGAGCTGGAGCTCTTGGGGCCAGGAGTCTCCAGGCCATGCAGGTGTGGGCCGTTGGCAGGAGTGGGTGAGGAAGTCAGCTTGCTGCAGCTGGGCGCCCCTGGCGGGGCTGGCCGTGGGCTGGGCTCGGCGGGCGGGGTGGCAGCATCACTCTGTGGTCACAGGGATTCAGGAGTATCCGGTTTGTGTTTCCTCTTCCTCGTAAGGGAGTCTGATCCTGTTTTACCCTTCACCAAGTGCTTGGCATGTAGAGGAAATATGGTCTTGCCTGGCCTGGAGCTGCTTCTTGGGGTTTGAACAAACCAGCAGTCCGGGTGGTTTGCTGAATACTGGCAGGGTGATGAACACTTCTTGGCATTTGGGGTCAGACTAGCCTGCAGGACAAGTGTGTGGACACAGCCACGGGCCCTTGGGTTAGACAGGCCTGCTTGGAAGCCCAGCACTGCCCCTTCTCCTGGTGTGACTCAGTGTCTCGGCCTCAGTTTCTCCATCTGGCACATGAGGGTTTGCACACACCCAGGGGTGACAGTGTAAGCATCTAGCATCCGGTGCAGGCACAGATGCTGTGCTGCAGGACCTGCTGTGCCCAGCCTCAACCTCTAGTTGGAAGATGGGGCCGTGGTGGGGGGCACAGGGTGGCAAGTAAGGGAGTGGCTGTTCACCAGCTGGTGCAGAGAATTTCAGTGTTTTGGTTACAGTGTTCCTCTGTTGGTGAGAACTGCTAATGACATGTGCACCCACCTCTCAAGGGACAGTGGTGTCTGGGAGGCACCATGTGTGTGGAAGGCAGTGTCCCTGTAGGTCCCCAGGCCCCGGGGTGGGGTCCTCATTCTCAAGCCAGTGTGCTCCTGGGTGCTCTCAGGGGCCCACGGTCCCTCTCTGATGCCTTACATCCAGTTAGCTGGGGGGAAGCCCTTGTTCCTGCTTGATTCTCTGGCCGTGAGTTCCCAGAATTTGCACTCAGCTGAGCAGCACATGGGGGCAGCTCTGGGGACAGTGGACCCTCGGGTCAGCTGTGACAATCTGGATGTGTGTCTTCAGCAGGAGGTGGAGCAGGAGGGGGCATGGAGTGGGACAAGCACGATGCTGGACTGCCTCTCGGGGGAGCATGTGCATTCTGAGCCCCACTGCCTGTGCGCCTGCCAGCCCTGGGCTGTGGACCAGTGATTTACCTCCTTTACACCTCTGTTTTTGTGAACGGTGAAGCGAGCATGTCCTCGGGAAGAGTTTAGAACAGGCCTGGAGTGTGGCTAACACATCGTAATCACTTACTCTCGGAGAAGCAAGTGCACGCTATTGCTGGAAGCCCCTTTGGGGACGAACTTCTCATTTTGCAAGTGGCCCTATTCTGAGGAATTCTGGTGTATTTATCAGGCAAGATTTATGAGCGCCCACTCTGCACCAGCCCCAGCTAGGAAAGCAGAAATGAGCAAGTCACGGGTTGACTTCAAAGAGCTCACAACCAGGGCGGGAGAGAGACGAGACCCTGGCCACTGACGGCACAGAGGGCCCAGGGCTGGGAGGGCTCAAGGAAGGAGCCACCACTGGACATTTTTATTGTTGGGAAAGGAGTCCGGGATGTGTGCTAGTCAGCATAGTCCACTGCCATAACATCTACCCGCACATCTCAGTGGCTTAGCACAATGCAAGTTTATCTTGCTCTCCCATTAATGCAGGTAGAGGACAGGCTCTGCTCTGCTCCACTAGGTCACTCAATGCCCCAGTCTCCTTCCGTCTTGGGGTTCTGCCCTCCTCTAGGTCTTCCTATCCTCTCCATTCAGCTAGCCAGTGCGGAAGGAGAGCCTGGAGGTGTGCTCAGGGTGTTTTTCACGGGACTGGCCTGGAATTTCTGGAATTTCGTTTCTGCCCACATTCCATTGGCTGGCTCACAGTCACATGATCTTGCCTGACTGCAAAGGAGTCTGGGAAATGTAGTCTAGCTGTGTGTCCAGGAGGATGCACGTGAGGTTTGTGAGATTTGGCCAATACAAGCAGGGCATCAAAGGAGGCTTCTGGGAGAAGCTAAGGTTGACTCTGGCTGTGGAAGCTAGCCGGATGTGCGGAGGGGAAACACACTGTCCAGGCAGAGGGTCAGCTTGGGCATGGGCTCAGACTGCCTGGCAGGTTTGGGGAAGACAGGAAACCCAGGGAATGGGGTGGGTGGCAGGGTGTGCAGGAGGTCATCGATGTTTCCCCTCCCCTTCCCTGAGTGTTTCCAGTTCAGGTGCTGCCTGTGCCCCTGGAGGAGCAGGGCTGGGCATGGACATTATGACCTCATTCCGTCCTTCCACCCCTGATCTCTCTGGGGCTGGTGGACAACCAGAGCTCTGGGAGATAAAGTAATTTTCCTGTAGCTCATTCAGCCAAAAAGCATGGAGCCTGGAGTTGAATCCCAGTATGTCTGGCTGCGGCCAGTGCTGTTTCTAGTACCCTACACTGCATCTGTGTCAGTGAGGCCAAGAGGGCGTGGGGGGTCCCAGGGTGGGGAAGGCTCTGAGGGAGGAGGAGCTGTTCCCTGGGCTTTCAGGAAGTACTTCCCTTGCCCGGGGCCTCTGCAGCTCTGCCTGCCCCATGAGGAACCCTTATCTGCTACTCCACCTCAGGGCCAATGGAGTGTTTGAGCTTTGGTGACCCTGACAGCATTGGCCCCATCACAGCACCAAGTTCCCATGAACATGTCAGCAATGGAGGAGCGTCTCAAGCAGAGCAGAAGAGGCGGGGAGGCTGTCTGGCCAGGTCGGGGATGGCACAGGTGTTACAGGCAGAGCCGGGGCGCTGGGGTCGTAGGGTCCTGGATTTTAGTCCTGACTCCTCCCTCCCCGAGCTGTGCACCCCAGGTATGAGAAAGAACCTTGGGTTCCTCATCTGTGAAATGGGAGGACCAGGTTTCCTGCCTTGAAGACAGATGGTGCTGGGGGACACTGAAGTCTGTCCATCTGGCCCTGGCACCCTGTTTTAGCTCAAGTGACTATGACAAAATCCCACAGACTGGGTGGCTTAAACAGCACAGGTTTACTTCTCACAGCTGTGGAGGCTGGGGAGTCCAGGATGAAGGTGCCAGCATGGCTGGCTGAGTACCTTCTTCCTGGCTTGCAGACGGCCACCTTCCTGCTGCGTCCTCACATGATGGAGAGAGGCCTCCGGTCTCTTCCTCTTCTGATAAGGGCACTAATCCCATCCTGGGGACCCCACCCCCTTGACCTCATCTAAAGCTAATGACCTCCCAAAGGCCCCACCTCCAAATCTATTGCACCAAGGGTTAGGACTTCAACATCAGAATTTTTGGGGGACACAGACATTCAGTCCATAACACACCCCAAATGGGCTCTGGGAAATAAGCATGGGGTCCTGTGGCCCTGGCATGATATGGTGGTCTAGAGTCGGACGGATTGGAAGACAGCAGACAAAAGAGCAAGTGCAGGGCCGCAGTGGGGGTGAGCTGCCCTGGATGAAGTTGGGTTCCGGGAGGAGGGGGCCCCAAATCCGGCCTTGGAGGTGCAGGGGTGGTGTGTGGGGTGTGGGCTCAGTGTGATGCTGCAATGAATTCTTTTCTCTCTGTTGGACCCCGAGGTCCTACCCCTCTCCTGGCTGCAGCAGAAGGGAGGTCTGGCTATCTCTTGGGTGGCATTTTTGTCCCAAATATATACAGCTGACATTTTGCTTACGTACACAAGTTCTCTTCCCAGCCTGTGCGGCTCTTCTGAGCCTTTGAAGCTCTCCTAACCCGACTGTCTGCATCTGTAAAATGGGCTACGGGCGTTTACCAGGTCAGATCATCAGGGCCGTTCCATGAGACACTGACCGTCAAGGTGGTAGGTGGAAGGTACCGAGACCCCACTGCTCACCTGGCACCTGCCAGGTACTGTGAAGGTGTACCCTCATGATTCCTGGCACAGGGCTGGTAAGGTTTTCTTTCTTTTTTGTAGAAGTGTGTTGAGATATAGTTCACATGCTACATAATTCTCCCATTTAAAGTGTACAATTCCATGGTTTTTAGCATTTTCACAGATATGTGCAGCCATCCACAGTCAAGAACCTATTTGTCACCTCAAAAAGGAACCCTGTGCCCTTCGGCCATCACCTCTCCCCAAACCGCGTCCCCGATTCCCTCAGCTTGAAGCAACCACTGATCTCCTTGTCTCTATCGGGCAAGGTTTGGAGCCTGTTTCTGCCAGGTGTTGGTGTGTCCACTCAGGGGGAATCAGTTTCCTGAATCCAAGGACCGAGGGCTTCCTCATGTCCTTCTCTGTGCCTGGCATCCCTCTGCGTGGGCCGGGCGGGGTGTCAGTGGTAGGTGGGTTGGACCCATGGCTGTTTACTTCTCTCGCCTTGTCTCATCCCCGCCACTGGACGGGCTGCTCCCCAAGTCAGCCTCCCCACCCAGCCTGGCACCATGCCTCGTGCGATGCGGGGAAGACGGCTCAGGGAGCAGCCTGTGAGGGTTCCTCAGGCTTGGACTGCTTCTCCCTGTGGCCCTCCCAGCCCACATGCTGTAGGATGTTGGTGGTTCCCCCACTGGATCCCCATGCTCCTTCCCCATGCCGTCTCTTTCCCTGGAGAAGACCTAGGGCTTAAAAGGGGGCTGGGGCCCTCTCTCTTCCCGGGCCTGCTGGGGGCGGTGGGACGCCCCTCTTGACCCCTGTGGGCTGTGTCCCGGAGAGCCTGGGCCCACCCTGCCCTGTGTCCCCTCTGCTCCCCGGCCCTGGGAGGTGGCCCTCAGGCGCCGGGCCGTTGCCATGGGAATCGTGTATTGGGATCTATTTTGAGAGCATTTTGTAGCGTGATTTTTAATACTGCCTGGTGTTGGCTGTTGGTTTTTCTCTGTTTGCCCATGAGTGGATTTTGACCAGCCAGAGGGGTTTGGCTGGTTTTGTTTCTGTCTGTGGCATTTCTGAGCAATTAGTAACAGGTGACAGGGGCCTTGCAAGGACCCCCTTCAAAGGCTGGGCTCCCCAGCCTGCCACTGCTGGGTACAGAGCAGGCAACTCAGTGCCCCTCATCCAGCTTCTGCCTCTGGCCAGTTGGACGATATCATTGGGCAGGGCATGTGCCCTCAGGGACAGATGAGGAACCCAGGGAGCCACCTCCGGGCTCCTGGGAATTAACTGAGAGACTGGGGTGAGGGACTGGCCTTCGAGCCTGGGGAGGTCCTGCGAGGAGGCTGCTGTTGGCGGCAGCTCCAGTGGCCGCCGGCCTGGGGCTCTGCCTGGCTTTGGCTCTCAGAGCCCCTAGCCTCCCATCACAGCTTTCATCGGAGCATGAACTGCATGTGTTTATACATTATGCACTGCACACCCCATGAGGACAGGTGGGTCCGTGCTGCTCCACCATCCCCACTCTGTGCCGGGCACAAGGGAGCCGTGAATAAATACTTGCAAGTAAAAGAATAGACACAGGTGACTCGCCTAGGGGATGGGCTCCATGCTTGCCGTGCAGATGGATCTGCCAAGCCTCTTGCTCTCGGAGCTTCCGGAGGTCTCTCTCACCTTCCCTGGCAGGCTTCGGGGTCCTGCTGCTGGGGGCGCAGAACACAGAAGTGAGAACTTTCGCGCATGTGTTTGGGGAGGGCGTCCCCTGGGAGGGATGAACCGGGGAAGGGAGGGAGGGAGGGAGGGAGGCCCCCACTGTGGAGAGCCTGTCTCTGGGGTGAGGCCGCTCGGAGCCTGGGCACCCTCTGCAGGTGGCCTAGCTTTGCTGTCTGTGGCTCCAGGAGCAGAATGGCAGGTGACCCTCCTGTGTCCGTACAGGCCAGCTGTTGCTCCCATACTTTCTTCTCATTACTGATGTTGTTACTGCTACAGACGTGGATCCAGGAAGGAAGCCCACGGATGAGCAGGATGCTGAGCAGGGGACACTAACACTGCCGCTCTGCTGGCTCCGTGGTGGCAGGGGTGAAGGCGAAGCGGCCACAGGCGGTGTCACCAGCTGGCTCAGGTCCCATCCCTGCTCTGTGATGGGGACGTCCCTGGGGGGGGGGTCACCGAATCCCAGAGCTGGGAAGACTCAAGGTGGGAGGTCAGGCCACCTGAATTCGTCCCACCGTGATGTTTCTAACTTTAGAAAACAAAACATTTTAATCTCACCAGGAAAACATAACCATTGTCAGAAAAGTGAGAAAATAGATGTGAGGAAAAAGACCTCCTCGTCACCGAGCCCCAGATCTCTGGTTCTTAGACTCCAAATGTTATTGGTCCACACATGTCTTTTCAAATACGCACACACACGGCTGGCACCTGCTTCTTGTTCTTATGTTTATTTATTTTATAAGCAACAGGATCACACTATACATGCTTAACTATAACTTTGGTGTTTGCCATTTAATGCATCAGAACCTACTTTCATGGACTTAAACCCGAGACCGTGGATCCATAGCACAGCTTCGGTGGTCCGTCTGTGCAAGGGAATCGTAATAAGCCACAATTCACCATCCGCCTATGTTGGAGATTTAGATTATTTTAAGTTTTTGCCATTATAAGGAAGGCTGTGATGACCGTCTTGTGTGCATTTCTTTGCACACTTGTCCAATGTTCCCCTAGGATACATTCTTAGAGGGACAATTGCAGCGTCACGGACATATTCTGTAACCCCACTCCGTTCCATCTTCATGAAAGAGGCTTTCAGGGCTGGAGCTGCCTGGGCTGTGCAGGCGGACCGTGTGAGCAGTGGGCCCTTGCACAGCGAGTGTGGAGAGCAGCTGATATGTGGGGCGCTCTGCACCATGCCAGGGTCCCTCCCCTGGGAGCTGCTAGGGCTTCTTTGCTTGCACGGCAATCGTGCACGTGACCAAGAACCAGAGACTTAACTTCCCTGAGCCTCAGGCTTCTCATCTCTGGAACGGGGTTAACTTCCTTCCCTCCACGGTTCTCGTGCCTGTGAGATCTTATGGCGCCTGGCCCCTCCTGGTGTCAGGCCCTGGCCTCTCTAAGGAAATGCATGGATGGCACCTCTGGCTGGGTGCATCCCTGGGTGTGCCTTGAGGGTGGAAGCTGGATCTTAATTCTCTCCATCCCCAAGGCAGGGCCAGGTCTGCAGCAGACCCCAGCACAGGTCAGCAGAACCTCCCTGGGAGGGAATCATTTCCCTCTCTGCGCCCTGTGGTGTTTGCAATCGATTTTACAAAGGGGGTGTTCTGCAGGGATGGCATATGGGGATGGGGATGGCTGAGGGAGGTCCAGTGCCCTCCTCTGTCACCTTCAGTGCCACCTGAGGCTCCTGCAGATCCTCCAGGGAGGAGAGACAGTGTGGTTCCAGATGAGTGATCAGTGTCTTTGCTAAAGAAACGGTTCTGATCTGGTGGGTCAGAGGTATCAGAAACCTAAGGAATGAGGCAGTTCTGGGGTCTCTGGGCAGCCCTCCTTTTGGAGGGAAAGGTGGGGAGGGGGTTGTCCTGGCAAAGGCATTGTCTGTTAGCCCAGTCTCCCAAAGAGGAGAAGGAAGTGGCAGCAGGTGAGTCCCGTCCTGTGGGCAGCGGGGTCTCTGATGCAGCTGGTCCTGTGAGGCCATTTCCTTGGCCTCTTGGCCCGTGGCTCATGCGGACGGTCAGGTGCTTACATGTGATGCCCGCCCCCTACATGAGCCTGTCCTTGGGTCCTGGTCTTGCCCACAGTCCAGGAAGGGCACTCTGGGCGCCAGTGGACGTTGCTGTGCCTGAGCACACGGTGTGGGTATGTTTTGTGGTCCCAGAACCGTTTTTGGCTGACGCCAGTAGCAGTCCTGCCTTCAGGAGTGGGTGTGAGGTGCCCTTCGGGCCGTGCTGGGAAGAGCACAGGGACTGAGTCCATATCTCCTGCCGCTGGAGGTCTGGGTGCTGCTGGCTCCTTCTTGGCCCCGGACTGAGTCCTTATCCCACGTCAGGTTAAGGTGCTGGGCATGGGGTGCAGTCCTAGATGCCGAGGGACTTTGAGAGTGAGGAGGGGGTGTTTCCATTGACTCTGGGCAATGGCAGAATCATTGGAGGGGGCACGGAGGGTCCCCAGGGAGTGGCTTCCCTGAACTGCTGCCACAGGTCGCCTGGGGGCCTGGTGAAGAACCCATTTAATGGAGGCTCTGGAACAGAGTGCGTGTCTCAGGGTCCACACAGATGGGGCTCAGGTTGAATTTGGAGAAAATGTCCGTTGGGCCCGTTGTCTCACTGGGTGGTACTCTCAGAGCTCGTCTGTGCCCCTGGCTCCCTTCACAGCCGTGGAGCCGGGAAGGTTGTCAGGATTGTGCTCAAGGCCCCACGGCCATCGAGGGCCTGAGACCGGACTCCCGCCTGGGCCCACCCACCACCCCACACGTTCCAGAGATGGTGCTGCCCCCTGGGCTCCTTGGGAGGGGTCAGGGGCACATGCAGATGCTGCAGGTTGGGAGTGGGACCCCCCCCGCCGTATGCATCGTCTGGCAGGTGTGTGCACCACATCTACCCCTCGCAGGCATGGGTGATAGGATGCGGAGGGCGGGAGGGCTGCCAGCCCCGTGGGGCCTCCTCATTTTAACTGCGGGTCCCTGGAGGCATGGAGAGAGTGCTGGCCCAAGGCCAGGGTCTGAGTGCCAGCCAGTCTCAGCCAACCCCTGGCTGGGGGGCCTTGGTGGGCAGGACTCTATGTGGGGCCTCGGTGCAGAGAACGGAGGGGCTGTGTGGCAGCCCTCGGGGACTTCAGGCTGAAGGCAAGGGACACGTTATATACTGTGGCCCAGTGCTCACCCTCCTACTCTCGTGGGAAACGCAAAACACTTCCATGAAGCTGTGACTACGATGCCAGCTGAGCTGTGCTCAGATCCTTCTTCCTCTGTTCCCTCCCCTCCGCTCCTCCTGCCCTCCTCTCCTCTCCCCTCTCGTCTCTTCTGTTTCTTTTCCATAATTAGAAAAAAATGAGGATCACAACCCTTGACACTGATTCTCTCTCTGCTGCCATGGCCTGTGGGTCTTCCATCCAGGCCTGGTGGGCAGAGTGTCTGTTCTGACCCTGGGTGCTCCTCTCGCCTCTCCCCTGCCCCATCTCTCTCCCCTTCAGAATGCCCAGGGAGACGCCAGCAGAATTGGAAACTGCATTTCACGCAGGGCACCAGCAAGGCCTGGTTCTGGGGGCTTCCATCATCCTTGACCACGGCTCCTTCTCTGCCTTCTGGCCTCTGACTCCCAGTCTATAGGATGGAGGGCAGGGGGTCCCAGTGAGGCTGCCAAGGCCTGCACAGCCAGACCCAGCTGAGTCTTCTCACCCATGACAGGGGTGAGGGGTGTGGAGTCCCCCCGCCACACTGCATCCTCCCTTGAGGGGAGGTATGAAGTGCTTGACCCGTTGGAAGCTTTTAATAAGCTGTGACGTGTCGCCGTGTAGGGACCAGTCACGCAGAGATGTTTTAAGGTGTGGCAGCTTGGTGTTCAATAAATGGGCGCTTGTCTCTCTCGGTGTAAATCTGTCATTTCTGAAAGTCCTTGTTCTCTCCACATCAGTGGTGCCAGAACCATCCGTGAGCTGGGTGGACCCTGTGCCACGTTCTCTCTTGCATCACAGGGTTACTGATGGAAGGATTCATGTGGTGCTTTGTTTTACAAATGTGGGGACGGGGGCCGGGCTCCCATCCCACTCGTACACCTCTGAGACCATGTGGCCTTGGCCACATCATGTCCAGGCACTCAGGTGAGCCAGGCTGTGCTCCCCTACTGGGCCCTTTGGATGCTGGGCTGGGGTGGAGCGGCGGCCTGGGTATGGCCTCAGATGCAGCCACGGACTGCTGCAGTGGATGGGGTGGGGGCGGGGGGACGCCTTTGCTCAAGGGTGAGACCCAGTCCTCCAGGCCAGGGCAAGGCCACGGGCATCAGCCCCTGGCTTGGTATTGTCTTGAAGGAGGCACGTGGCTGAAGGTTGAAAAACAGATGAAGGAAACGTAAGTGGAAAGAAATAAAAATCAGACTAGATGTTGGTGAAGAGTTGGTGAAGCGCTGGTTACTACATACGGTTTACGGTGGATCTGGATCTTTCCGTGGAGCCAAGTCCCTCCTTTGATCAGTCAGCAGTATTTGAGCACCTGCTGTATGCAATGCTGTGGTGGCTGAGAGTACAGACTCGGGCCAGCTGCCGGGTTCGTGTCCTGGCTGTGGCGCTCACTGGCCTCGAGAGCTGGGCGACTAATGGACCCTGTTTTGCATCAGTTTCCTCGTCTGTAAAAAGGGATGATCACAGTGTCCGTGGAGCTCCCAGAGAGTGCCAGAGCAGTGCTGAGCCGCATAAACCTGCCAACACCCCAGAGGGAGGTGCTCCCGTGTGTGTGTTCATTTAAAGAGTGAAAAGATAGAGTCCAGCACCCCCCTGCATGGAGCGGGGTTTACTACATGATGGGAGTTTTGCATATTGTTTTAACCACCCGACACTACAGGTTTTATTCCCATTTCCCAGGTAGGGAAACCGAGGCTCAGGGACATTAGGAACTTGCCTCTGACACCCCACCAGCACATGTGAAAGATGGATGTGCACCTGTGTCCCTATTAGACTCTGTTCCTCCCTCTCAGTTTTCTCCACTCTGGAATAGGGACACCTCATCACCACAGGACGTGTGGCTGGTAGCCAGGTGGCTGCAATGAGATCCCAGATGGGTCCCGAGTTCTTCCCTCGCAAGCCTCAGCTTTGGGGGACGTGGGCTGACATTCCTAGGGCTCAGGGACAGTGCTGATGGAGTGGAACGTGGGCGCTGATGCACTTAGCTCGTCTGAGAGGTGGTACAGAGCCGAGGTTCTCACGCTCGCCATGCTACACGCGGTCCTGGCCTGCGGTGCTCGCCTCACCTGGCAGCTGGGTGGACAGGTACAGTCTTGGTCTTACCCAGACCTGAAGCTGCGTTCTGACAAGACCCCCGGGGACAGTGTAAACGTTCAAGTTTGAGAAGTGCAGGTCTGGATGGCGGGCTGTGGGTCTTCCTGTCTTGGCTGCTTTGAAGCAGATCTTGGGGGTAATGACGTTCCCCGTTGTGCCTTATCACCCATTTCACAAAAGGGGAACTTGTTAGGGGAGGGGTGGGTAAGGAGCTAAGCTCCATGAGAACCACCTGTGAGGTGTTCCGGGCAGGGTGGGCACCGGCAGTTGTAGAATAATGCCTCTCTCCCCCGGAAATGTCCACAAACCAGTGAACGTGTTCCCTCACAGGGCAAGGGGAAAGTGAGGCTGCAGATGGAATTAAGGTGGCTAATGAGCTGGCCTTAAGATGGGGCGGGTACCCTGGATCATGCGGGGGCCCCTTGTGATCACAGTGTCCTTATAAGATGGAGACAGAAGGTCAGAGTCAGAGAAGGAGAAGAAATGGTGGAGGCAGAGTCGAGAGAGGGAGAGGCGAGAAGATGCCATGCTGCTGGCTTTGAAGGTGGAGGGAGGGACCAGGACATGGAACCAGCCTCCAGAAGGCATGCAATCCTGCCGACCTTGATCTTAGCCCAGCGAGACGCATTTCAGCTTCTGGTCCCTGGAACTGTAAGAAGATAAATTTGTGCTGCTTGAAGCCACCACGTGTGTGGCGTTTGTTACAGCAGCCGTAATGAACCATACAGGCGGTGAATGTCGGCCGGATCACTGTGCAACCCTGTGCTGGTGCTGGGGTCTGCCCACTTTATTTTGGGAAGGAAACTTCCTCCCAAATCCCCCAGATAGAACTGTCCTCCGTGGGGGTCCTTTGTGGGGCGGGGAGAAGCTGGGGGCAAGGGACAGGCCCTTCATTTTGAACTCCTCCAAGCTCAGGGGGTCCCCCACCCACACTGGCACCTGAAGCTCCCAGGGTCCACTCCTGGCCTAAGGTTTGTCCCCCTCCCCTCCCACCGCACCAGGAGGCCAGACGGTGCCTCTTTTGTTCACCCCAAATGCTCGGTGCCCAGCGCTGTCCAACTCAGAGTAGGGACCTCACAAAATGCTGGAGTTGCTTTCACAGTGGTGCCCAGGCACGGCACCCTGGTGTGACGGTGCCTCAGGGCCAGGAGCAGCTGGGAGAGGAGGGGTGGGGTGGGCCGAGGCCGTAAGCCGGGCAGCCTGGGCACCTGAGGCCAGAGGCAGGGGCAGGGCGGTTTGGGTAAGGTCAGCAGCTGGGCGGTGGCCAGACTTAAATCTCCCTTTTTGCACTTCCCTGTCTCGTTGACCACAGCAGCTGCCGCAGCTCCGCATGAAGAACTCGCTCCCTGGACCTCCCTGCTCCTCGTCTCCACCTAGCCACGTGCCTGTGCCCCCATCCCAGATCCCTGGGCCACACCCATGCCTCCTGCATCCCTTTCCCCTCCGAGCCTCCTGTGGCTTCATTTGCTGAGCCCTGGGCAGGGTGGGTGGCACCACTGGCTGCCCTGCTCACTCCTCGGCCACCCTCCTGCCCCTCCCTGCCCTCAGTAGGGTAGGGCTGTGGGGAAGGAGGCTCGGCCTGGAGGCTGGCCGGGCGTGTGGAACCTCAGGAGCATAGGGACTGGGGGAGGCCCAAGGCCTGCTTCGGGGGAGGAGGCCATGAGAGAGGCTCGGAAGGTGTGGGACCCCTGTGCAGGCCAAGCCCAAGCAGTGGAGAGCGAGGGGCCTCTGAGCATGGGTGGGCGCTGAGCGGGCGCTGGGCGGGCGCTAGAGGAGGAGGGCGACACTGTCCGCCCCGTGCAGCTCTGTCCAGTCCTGAGCACCTTCTAGCCTCGGCTTAGGGACCCAGAGGCTGTGTCCACTTCACTACCTCTGATTGGGCTGCAAGGCACCTTCTGGTGGTTTCCATGGCAATGGGGCAGCAAGACTGGGTGCGCTCCCAGAGGGTGGGGGTGAGCGGGCTCGGCCTCCCTGGGTATCGGATCTTGGGCGCCCCCTGGAGGCAGTGGGGTCCAGGGGTTTCTTTCCTAAGCAAGAGGGAGCTGGGCCAGATCGCCTCTCTGAGCCTCAGTTTCCCCACAAAGAAAAGGAGGCAGTACTGAAGCCCTGGGTGCTCCCCAGTAGGCGTGGGTGTTAAAGCAACAGGCTGGTGAGAGGACTTCTGTCTGAGCGCTGGTTCTTCAGAGGGCAAGTTTAACCTCTCTGTGCCCCAGTTTCCTCATCTGCAACATGGGAGTGATGAAGATCATCATCATGATAATTGCTTCACCCAGATCCTCCAACAGCTTCCCCTTGCCTGGTTAGTGGCTCCCCCATCCTAGTCTCTCTGGCTAGAAACCTCGGCATCATCTGACTCGATATCAAAGCCTGTCGCTCCACCTGCAGGAGAGACCCAGCATCCGGCCCTTCTCCCACCACCTCGGCCACCATCCTGGACAGGCCACCACCACCAGCCCTGGCTTCCTCTCGCCCTGTACCTGCCCTGCGGGTCCCCTCCATCCAGAGTGAGTGAGATCCCGCTCGCTAAAGCTGGAGTCTGACTGCGTCGTTCTGGCTTTCATTCGGAGGGAGACAGAAGCTTCCAGAAGGTTTGAGTCAAGTCCTTACAGTGGAACACAGGGCCTTAGGTTACCTGCCTCCCATCCCCTCCCCCCCAGGACGTGGGGAAAGAGCAGGGGATTTAGTCACCCTGTGGCCGCCTCCCTGCTGTTCTGGGGACTCCCGCCCAGGAACGCATCTTCTCACAGAGATGCTCTTCCCATGGAGCCTTCTACTTCTTTCCCCTGTCCAATCACAAACCACCTGCCCACCTGGCCGCACCTGCCCGCGGCCCTTACACCCCTCCTATGTTATGTACCAATGCTCAGACCCTGCCTTATTCTGTCTCACAGACAAAGTGGTCATGTCTCCCCTTTGGGAACTCACCTTCCCGTGGGGGAGATGGCGCCCCCAACTCAGCATCCTTGGTGGCTGGGACAGGGCTGGCAAGAGGAGGAGCTCGGTGTGCGTTTGTGGCTGCATGAATGGCCCCTACTGTGCAGCCTGGGGCCTGGGGATGTGAGCTGGGGTTGTGAGCTGGCGCTCTGGGGTCCACCGCCCTTGGTTTGAGTCCTGGCTCTGCCATGTCCTAACTGGGACCTTGGGGGAAGTTATTTGGAGTTGAGCATTTTTGTTGCATTTCTACCAAAGATGCATGGAAGGTGCTGATGCCCATCAGGAGCTGGGGGTCAAGGAGGCTCCCCTGGGAGTGGGGTGGGGGCAGCAAAGAAGGCTTTGGAGCTGGAGGGCACTGGCCTTCTCTACCGACTGGCTCTGAGCCTCCTTAGGCAGATGCCTCTACTTCTTTGAGGCTTAGTTTTCCATCTGGAAAATGGAGATGGTCGTGGAAATGTAATTTCTCAAAGTTGATGAGGGAGTGGCTGGCTTGTGTGCTAAGCCCCTTAATGATGAGTAGCATGTGTTGATAATCAATAAATGTTTGTGGATTGAATGAAAAATATATCCAAGATATAGATTTTACCCAGACATTTTTGTGCTTTATGTGAACAAGTTGGGGCAAAATAGCACCAGGTTTCCTTGTGAGCTGTGATTCCTGAGGGTTGCTACCTGCAACTTGGTGGTCTAGGTGCTTGTTAGAGATGCTCCCATTTAGTCAACATCATACCCTTTACCTTTGGAAATGCGTTACTTGCCCAGCGTCACGTAAAAATAAATAAATAAAACAGCTCTGACGAGCTCTTTAATTGAGTAGATAATAATTTACATAGTTCTAATATTAAGACAAAGTACAGAGTGTTCATTGAGACAACTCACTCCCAGCCTGTTCTTTTCATCCTCTCTCCATCCACCCTGTTTTTCCCCTGTTCTTACTAATACAGAGGGAATCATTTGTGTCCCTATCTCGTGTTTCTGATGCAGACACAAATATATATTGGCACCCCTCCTTTGTTACACAGAAGACAGCATACTCGATCACTGCTTTATCTCTTGCTTTCTTCTTGTAACAATAAATCCCATAGATCTTTGCATCCCAATGCACAACTTCCTAATTCTTTCTTTTATTGACATCCGCGTAGTATTCCCTTATGTGAATGTCCCAGAGTTCATTCAGTGAGTCCTCTACTAATTGACGTGCTATTCCTAACAGCAAAGGATTGGAAACAACTCATGGATGAATAACTTTGCACACACATCCTTTCACAGGCATGCAGGTACACCTTTAGGATAGATGTGCAGAAATGGAATTGCAAATGCATTTGTAATTTTGGTAGATGTCGACAAATTCCCCTACCGGGCTCGTACTGTTGTGCCTGCCCACCAGCGAGGTATAAGTGAGAAATGATAGTTTGTGTAGCTCAAGTGTGAGGCTGAGCATTTTCCCCTATGTTTAGTAGTTGTTTCTTTTTTCCAGGAAATTGTCTGTTTATGGCATTTGTCCATTTTTCCCCCTGTGGTGTTGGTGATTTTAGTGCTTTCCCTCTGGAGGGCAGGTCAATGGAGAGGTGAAGAGCCTGGGCTCTCGGTTTAGACTGCCCAGCTTCACATTGCAGCTCTGCTAGAAGTTGAGAAGAAGTGGAGAGTAATGATAAAAAGAGAAGGGGGCAACCTTTGAGAAGAGTCCCCAGGAAAGGAGTGCCCAGTCCCTTGCTGATCACCTGGCCACTGGTGTTGGATGGCCAGCAGCCTGCAAGCATGGCACAGTGACAGGGTCCAAGCTGGAGAGATGACAGGGGCCCGGCACCCGGTTGCTGGAGAGTAGGGACAGGGCAGTATTTTCTATTTTTAATCAACATGGCAAAGGGAAGAGGGGAACCTAGCCTGTACCCTCAATGCTAGGCATGAGCCCTGTCTGAGAAATTTAAAGGGGGACCCATGTGGTAGACTAGAGAATGCCTTGGGTCTCATCTCAGGGGTCTGGGCTCTAGCCTGGAGCTGCCCCTAGCAGGTGGGGGACCTTAGGCCAGTCCCTTATGGGCTGCCTTGGGTCACAAGCACTTTCTTACCTATGAACTCATTTGACACTCACAAGGCCCCCAAGCCTCAGTGGCTTTGCACATGCTGTTCCTTCTACCTGGAATACCTTCCTCGATAACTTGTCTTCCCTCAACATTTTAAGTTTTATATTGAATCACCTTTAATCTCATCCCCTTAGGGAGCTTTCCAGGACCGCCTCCTCCACCACCCCCTGAAAACATTAAGCCTCCCCACCCTGTGTTATCCTCTGAATTTGGGTTATCTCAGCACCTTGGACAGCGCCCGAGTCAGGCAGGACATAGAGGGCAGGACCAAGGGTGGTGACAAACTGGGGTTTAGGCAGGGACAGTCCAAAGGCAGGGCTGCCTCACCTAGCCGATGGGCACCCAGAAGTGACTGGACGTGGGTCCTTTCCACTCCTGCACCGTGGGACCGTGGGACCATGGGTGCATCCAGGCTGGTTAGCTGCCGAGCTTGGGCTCCATAGTCTGGTGGCCCAGGTTACAGGCGTGGTCCCTGCGGGCCCCTCTAGCTTGTGACAGTGGTAGCCAGAACCAAGGGCTTGCTTTTGGAGGGTGTGGCTGAACCCCGGAAGGCAGGAGCTTGGCTGTGCTCTCCCCTCACGGGTTTCTTTTCCACTGTGGGAGGAATGAGAACTGGGGAATTGCTGCAGGGGTGGGCTGGCTGGGCAGTGAGGGGATTCAGGGCTGGCCCGCATGGCGTGAGGTCTGAGCCTGTCTCCATCCAGCTTTCTTTGTGTTCTGAAATATCATGGGGGTTCTAGAGGAGTGAGCTGTGGACTGGTTTCCAGGAAGGTGCAGCCCACCCAGGGACCCGGGCTGCTTCTTTGCTGCTCCATCTCTGTTCAATGCCACTTCTCCAGCAGTCGCTGCACCTGCTCCCCTTGCCTGGTGCTCCCACTGCTGGCCGCTCACTGAGCTGCAGCTCTCACGGGGCTGCCTTTGGCTCCTCAGACCCCCAGGTGGTGGCGGCTCCACCTTGCCATGCCTCGAGGCCACACCATCCAGTCGGCGCCCTCAACCTCCCCTTGCCTCTGCGAGCAGCTCTCTTCATTGAAGACTCTTGATTCGATCCGAACGGCCTCCTGTTTCATGCCATGACCTTGACTTGAGACAGCCAAGGACTTTGACTTTATTCTAAACCCAGTAGGGAACCACAGCCCATGTCCATCTGTTCACCCACCCACCTAGCATCCCCTCCGTCCCTTTTGTGAGGATGTGTGAGAGCAGAGGCTGGGCAGTGTTCTCTGCCGTGTCCTCAGCCTGGCACGGGGTGGCCTGCTGGGATGGGGGACAGTGGAAGAGGCTGCAGAGAGGCCTCCTCACCCCCCGTCCCACAGGGCAATGATGTACCTCCTGTGTGAGGAGTTAATTCATGCAAAGATCCTGGAATGGGGCCTTGTTAGCAGTGACCACGCAATGCCCCGTAGCAGTGGTACCTCTGCTTGGCAGGTGGGGAGCGGGCTATGCCAGCCGGCGGCTGTGCTTGCAGACCTGTTCGCCCCTTCCCCTGCGCTGTGTGGCAGGGAACTCATTCCCAGCCTCCCTTGCACGCTGGTCTTGGGGGTTTTAGCTCAGGGGAGGCAGCGGTAGGGGTGCAAGGGGCAGGGTGATGAGAGGGTGCACGCTGCAGTCTCTCCTGTGGCATCCCTGGCAGCTGTTATGGGTCCTCTGTGGCTCTAGCTTCATGTGGACAGTCCCGTGGCTTCTGCTCTGGCCAAGTGACCTGACCCCAGCCTGCCTCCTCACACTGCCCAAGCCTGGTGGCAGCTTCTGTGCTCCCCACTCTGGGCTGCCTCAACTTTCCCATCATCTCTGTGACTGGTGCTCCAGGTAGAATTCCCTCTGTTCTAAATTCAAGTGGGTCCTCATTTCCTGGTCAGATCCATGAGAAGTTAAACTCAGAGAGGTTCAGCCCCGTGCCCAAGGTCATACAGGCCATTTGTTAGGAGCAACAGTGTGCTTGAGTTCAATCCTGGCTCAAACCACCACCTGCCTCCCTACCGCTCTGTGTGCCCTGACTTTCCTGGGGACATAAGGGCAGACGTCCCAGAGGCACTGACATTGGAGCTGAGCCCCAGGGGGAGAGAAGGACTTAGCCAGGAGGACCAGGCAGGATGGTGATGGGCAGTTCCTGTTGGAGGACAGAGCAGGTGCAGGGGTGAGGTTTAGAATGGATCCCAAGGCCAGGGGGCTGCAGGGAGATGAGGCTGGATGAGGGGAGCACAGGCTGTGCCAGGGGTAGGGGCTAAGCCCGGGCGAGGAGAGGGTGCCCCGGCATGGGGGTGAGCAGGGTCAGGGTATGATCTGATTGGTGTTGGAGATCACGCTGGCCATTGGATGGTCTGGCCCATGGGACAAGGGATATGGGGAGGCCATGAGGATGTGGTGTGTGTCCAGGTGGGAGATGATGGAGGCCTGAACCAGGCTGCTGCAAGGAGGCCGAGAGAACCAGTGGGTACGGGAGACGATCATGATCATTTCGGGAGTATTTGTGGCAGTAGACGGAGCCTTGTGTGGCTTTGAGCTCCTCCAAAATTCAATCTAAAGGAGAAAGTAGTCAATTGTTTCCAGGGAGGTGAGGGGGAAAGTGGAAGTTTTCCTGGAGGTGGGGCCATCGGACAAGACTCATTGTCTACTATTCGGGGCTGGGAACCTGTCAGGGAGAGTGGCCATGGCCACGGCCACTGTGGTCCTGCCTGAGATGGTGAGAGAGAAGAGAGTGTGGTCCTGCCTGAGATAGAGGGAGATGAGAGTGTGGTCCTGCCTCAGATAGAGGGAGACGAGAGTGTGGTCCTGCCTGAGATGGTGAGGGAGAGGAGAGTGTGGTCCTGCCTGAGATGCTGAGGCAGGGCTAAGTTCCTAGAGGAGAATGGGGAAGGGCTCTCTGGGCAGGAGGAACAGCATGGGTGAAGGCCCAGAGGTGAGAGAGTGCTTGTGCATCTGGGCAGCATTCATGGCAGGGTGGTGGGGGCTGGAGTAGGCAGGAAAGTCAGGGCCCTGGGCTGAGCCCCCTGTGGCTCCCCGCTCAGGCTGCTCTGTTTTGCTCTCTTCCTGTGCTCCAGAACGCCAGGCTGGCCACAGAGAGGGCCTGGCAGCTGCCTCTGCTCAGGCCTGGGCACCAGGCCGCGTTCATTCACCTGCACCTGGGGCATCAGCCTGCCTCCCCCCACCCGGCTTCTCCAAACCTCCCTGGCTGTGCCCATGAGGGTGGCACAGAGGGGCCCTGAGTCACCTGTGCGTCTCCTGGGCCTATGGCTCAGTGCCCATTAGACGGTGCCCCACTCGCCCCTAGCCTCTGTCTGATTCGAACCTCACCTGACCTCCCTCCCTGGGTTCTTGTTCTCATTATGCAGATGAGGAAGCTGAGGCTCCAAGGGCTCCAGGAACTTTCCCAAGTCCCTGCAGGGTAGGAATCCTCTTTTGAATCCTGTCTTCTCCTCCAGGAAGCCTTCCCTGACTACCCTGGGTTGGCCCGCTGCATCTGCTTTCTCCCCTCTGACTCTCGTTGGCAGAGACTTGGGATGAGGAGGCCCGGGGGCGTGGAAAGAGCAGGTTGTTGGAGTTCGCCATGCCTGCTCATGCGACCTTAAGCAGTTACTTCCCTTCTCCTGGCCTCAGTTTACTCGTAAGAGAAATGGGGATGACAGGGTGGATTGCGGATTCAGCACGTGGTGATGCACAAGGCTTGGCGCTGCTCAGCTCCCTGCCTCCCCTCGGAGGTGATGCTGCCTTGTCATTCTCTCTCCTGGACCCGCTGGGAGTCGCAGCCTCTCCCACGGCCCCTTCTCTCCTCCCCACCAGCTCAGGGCTCTAGAAAATCTGCCTAGTCAGGTTGGACCGAGGGAGACCAGCCAGCCAGTGTGTCTGGGTGGCGAGAGAGGCTATTTTGGGAAGGAGCCGGGAAGGAGGGTTTTGTTTTGTTTTCTCCTCGTGATTACAGGAGGTGGCAGCGTCCTGCCTCTCCTCCCCTGGACACCGAGGGAGTCTGAGCTGGGGATGGGCGTGGGAAGGAGGGACGCGGTTCTCTGTGAGATGGACTGTCAGACATCACGACAACCGGAGGCCACACGGGTCTGCAGCCTAGCCCCCATCACTCGTCACTGTCAGCCTATTCCCAACGGTGTCTGAGGGGCCGGGAGTGGAGGAGGGGAGGGTTGAGTAAGCAGGGAGCGCGGATCCTGACACACCAGGATTTTATTTCCAGCTCTGCCATCTGCCCGTGCGTCCACCCATCCACCCACTGACCTGTCTGTGTCCAACCAACCATGCTCCCTCCCGTCATCCACCCACCCATCTATCTACCCGCCCATCCATCCCCCAACCATCCACCCACTCATCCATCCATGTGTCCATTCAAACCATCTATTCACCTGACCATCCATCCATCCACCTCTCTCTCCATCCACCCTCTCACCCCTCCATTTACCCACCCAACTATCCTCTCACCTGATGGTATTCATCTTCCTATGTATCAACCCACCCATTTATCTACCCACCCATCTGTCCACCCAATCACCCCCTCATCCATCCATGCTTCTGTAGCAGACACTGCAGGTGCTCCACAATCTGTCCTTGGCGTCGTATGAAGCCCCAGGATAGAGTGGTGAACAGGACATACCACTCCCACCGCGCCTTTCCCGCGAGAGGCCATGATTAGACCCCTAACTCGGCATTTAATGCCTCTCTTTCTGGACCTTACAGTACCCCTAGGTGCTTGGAAAGATTAGAACAAGGTGCTGTGTGAGGGAACCACATAGGCGCCAAAATGAAAGAGTCCTGGAGGAGGTGACATTTCAGCTGCGACCTGGGGAGAGTCCAGGTGTCAGCCCAGCAGGCTCCTCCACTGCATCACCGTAGCTGAGGGAGGAGCCTGGGGGAGCCCCTGAGGTGGGAAGGGGCTTGTTGTCAGGAAGCTGAGGGTCTGGAGCTCAGTGAGGGAGTGGAGGGGTAAGAGTGAGGGGGTGGGGGGTCAGACCTCGCTGGGCCCTGGGGGCTGGAGACTGTCTGTCTGCCCATCAGATACAGTCCGTGGCGGCCTGGCAGGGTGTGGGCACCTGTGCACAGGCTCTGAGGCCGGCTTCCTGTCCAGAAGCTCTGCTGCTTTTGACCAGGCAGGGCCGTCCCCAGAGGAAGGGGGCTGGGGCAGGGGGACCCAAGCATCTGGTGGCTTGTGTTTTACTGGTAAAGGTTACACACACTCCCTGCAGCCTTCCCAGGCTGTCTAAGCAGAAAATTCAGATAAACCTCAGCTACTCCTAGGATACCCTTAGTCTTAGTTAGAATTTTATTTTTCTTAAATAAAAGCTTCTTCCTTTTCCTCCCCAGGTGCATTAAACCGGAAAGCTCTGTTCCTGAGGGAATTGAGTGGACAAGGCCTAGGGTGTGGGGCTCAGCATCCTGGCCTGGGCCTTGACTTGCTGTGTGGCCTTTGAGCTCCCACTTGCCTGCTCTGGGCCTCTATGTCCCCCTGGCTGAAAGGAACATGGGGATTAGATCTGGCCCTTTTTGCTCTGAGGCTCTGGGGGTTTGGGGACTCGGGGGTCGGCGAGGCCTCGTCCACATGGCGCAGACATTCTCGGGGAGCAGGGAGCGCGGGCAGCTGAACTGAGGCGGTGTGGGGGGCGTGGCCTCTGGACTGCGGCGCGCGGGAGGCGGATTCATCTTGAGCCGCGTGTTTGTAGAGCGATTTAGGGATCTTAAAAGTTCGTGTCGTCTAGTTGGAGTTTTGAGTCTGTTGAATGCGTGTTTGCGGATAGTGGACGCGGGAAGTCAGGTCCCGTGGGGTCAGGAGGGGTGGGGCTGGCCCTGCCCCAGGGGCTCACACTCCCCCAGGGGCCTCGGCCACGCCCCAGCAATACCCAGAGATAGGGGGAGGAAGGGCGGGTCTCTGGGGGGGGGGAGGGGTGGCTCTCAATGTGGACCCTGCCCTTGGGAGGAGGGTGCCCTGCGGAGGGAGCGGGACTCGCTCAGCCGGGGCGGGGGTTGGGGAGGACCTCGATTTGATTCAAAGCAAATAAGATGCAAAGAGAAAGAACATTCAGGCGCTCCTTTTAGGGACATTAAGATAAAGCCAGATGTGTGTAAAATACCTTCATAGCATGTTTTATTCCCGGCTAGATATTTGCGATCTCTTATAATAAAATACTTTAAAAAGAATGGTCTCTGCCGCTTGGAAACCAGTCTAAATCAGAGACCGACGGGGCTGCTGGCTTTTGTGACTCTTCTTTATCGCTTCGCACAGTGAACGCTGAGCGGCCGGGGTGTGCCAGGCGCAGGACAGGACACGGGCAGGCCGCCCCTCCTGCACCCCATGGCATGGACATGATAGAAATATTCGAGGAGAGATTGGCTGCGGGGGTAGGGCAGAAGGAGAATCCTTAGGTGGCCCACGGGGTGCAGCAGCAAACTGTCATCACGGCACACAGTACCCGTGTGGCAGCGGCTTCATCATCCCCAGCCCCCAAGATCCTGAAGTCTGACCCCAGGAGAGAAGGTGAGGTTGGAGCCAGTCCCGGGATCCCCTGCCTGCTCTCTGTGGCTTTGGGCTCAGAGGGACCTTCGGCCGCTGCCAACTAAGAACCCAGGTTTGGGGAGTGCCCAGGGTGTGCCACCTGCTGACGGGCGCTCCCAGCAGCCAGCGGCTGACAGCGTTTGGCTGCACAGCCCTTGGTATATTTATGGACCCATAAAATATTAAATTATCATCACGCAGCACTTTTTCTCCTGAAAGCTCTTTAGGGTCCGTATTTCCCCCATTTGGAAGGCAGAATGAATAACCATTTAATCAACCTCCAGCTCCCAGCATGAGAATCTTGCCCTGGGTGGATTCCAGGGCGAGCAGCTCCCCACTCCCTGAGTATCAGAGGAGGACCCCCTGCATTTTATAGGGAGGGGTGCTGGGGGCAGGCAGCAGGCCAGCGGCAGAAAGGGGACTAAACCCTGAGCCCCTGGGACAGCGGAAGTGCCAGGGAGGGAGGGAGGGCGCTTCCCCCAAAGTGAGCAGCCCCCACGTGCATGTGGTCAGCTCGCCACGCCCACTTTGCTCAGGTGTGGTTCTTAGCTGTATTCAGTGGAGCAACACTTTTTTGTGATGGAGGACACACAATCCTGGAGCCGTGCTGGGCTGAGGTGTGAGCGCTGGGCTTGGAGTCAGGAGACCCGCGAATGAAGCCACCCGTACCAGTGCATTCGCAAGTCAGGTCTCAAGCATCCCCATGTGTGCCCGAAGCTGGGCCGTCTTAGCGCTGGTCCGCTGAGAGCCGGGACGGCTAGGCACCTTGTGGACGGTCCAGGGCAGGCGTTTTTCACCTGCAGCCCACAAGCCTGTGCCTGCCTATGCTATCAGCTCACTTAATTTTGCATAAAACTGGGCATCATGTTAGCCACCTCATAGGGGTTTGAGAATGAGGACATTTGAGTCTCAAACTGGTGACACAGGGGTTTCACAAGATGGGGAAGTTCAGGAGTAGACCAGATATCATGTACTTGGGGGCCTGGGGGCTCAAAAGATGTTGTCAGAGCTAAGAGAGGGAGGCCTGGTGTTCTTCCTGCAGTGGGGAGGGCACAGTGGATGGGTGGGCCTCCTCTTGGGGGCTCAGACCGCAGCATTAGTCCCAGCAAACCACTCCAGAGCAGAGGCAGCATCCTTATACGCAATACCAGGGCAAGACTCAGGCCAAGGGGCAGGACGGGGCTGTGTCTGGAAGCCCCCTCAGGACCGCAGACTGGGGGTGGGGTGGGGAGATGTTGATCCCAGAGGTGGACCAGATGGATGCCTGCGTCTCTGAGCCTGCGATGTCGGCCCCTGGTGATGGAGGCTGAGTGGGGATGCAGAGTGTCCTGCAGTGGCACCGTCTCCAGGCCTCCCTCTGGCTCCGACCCCTCCTTGCACATCTGGGGACTGCTCAAGGGAAGTCGCTGGGCCTTGGCCTTGCAGCCAGGAGGAAGCGAAATGGAATTGAAAATGCGTTCTCTGGACCTGCAGCGCAGCATTCTTGCTTTTGCACTCATCCAGATATTCTGGAGCTTTCCATAGTAGTAGGAAGGAATGTTATTAGGGTGGGTGGGGGGGCAGGCTCTAAAGGCCATCCCCCCAGGCTCATCTAGAATCACTTGCGAGGGGACGGGGGTCGGTGGAGTCCAAGTGGTCCCCTCGCTCGCTCTCCTTTCTCTCCTTCCTCAGGTTGGCCTCACTTAGTGGGAAGGATAAGGAGGAAGGATGGGGGAGAGGAGGAGCAGCCTCCAGCACCAGAGCAGAAACAGGGAGCTGCTCTGCTCACCCCCTCCCCTGTTCTAAGTCAGCACCTGCCCCCGCCAGTCCACCTCGGGCTCTTTGATGTCCCGTTAATAATCATAATAAGCGCTTAATAAACCGTTGAATGTGCCAGGCTGTTGCAGTGATGGAGGCTTGGATGGGAGGGGAAATTACTCGTGTCTCATAGAGTGTCATGCAGGCAACATGAGTGAGCTGAGGCTTTCCCCGTGTTCACAAAAGTTGCCCCCCCTTTGCCCTCTACAATCTATTTTTCAAACAGAAGCCAGAATGATCCACTGAAAATCGAACTCAGCTTCACTCCTCTGGATCTTATTCTTGGTGAAATGAGAAGCTTTGGGGAGTTTTGAGCCAAGTTCTTCCCTTGGCCACAAGGCCCCATGAGATCTTAATTTGCCTGGATTAGGTTGCCCCTGCCACAAGGCCTTTGCACGTGCCATTCTCACTGCCTGGAATGCTCTTCCCCAGGTTATCTGCCTGGCTTGCTCTCTCACTGCCTTTAGAGAGATGAGAACAGAGGGGCCTTCCCTGACCACCCCTCTGCACCCCAACCTCTTTCCTCAGTAGTGTCCTTCTCAGCTTCCGTGGATCCTCCATTCTTGGGTAGAGACCGTTCACTGTCTGTCAGGTGGCGCTGCTTTGTTCTCTGCTGTACCCCTTGATCTTAGAACATGCTAGGCACTCAGTAAATCTTCTCTTAATGAATGATTGAGGCAGAGAGGTTAAATAATTTTCCTACACAACTAAGAAGTAGGGTAGGGCTGGGATGGGAAGCCAAGCAGTGCAGTCCTGGAACTGGACCCTGTTGTCTTGCAGGTACTGGGGAGCCACCAATGGCACTTGAGCAAGGGAGTGCCCTGGTGGTAACTGCAGGAGGAAGGATGGGGAGTGGGAGTTATCCCAGGCCACTTAGCAGGCTGGGGCTGCCCCAGGGCTGGGATGAAGAGCCCGCAGCAGGCAGCCAGTGAGGGTCGGCACACGTGTGAGGGCACCTTCGCGAGTGAGTCTGGCCCAACTGGTGACTTTCTGTTTTTGCTAAATCTGCCCTCTTTCTACGCCCACAGTGTCCACTTGTTGCCAACCCCCCATCAACCGACTGGAGCTAGTGGCTCAGGCTCCAGCCCCGGGCTTCAGCGTTTGCATAATTAAACACGCACTTCCGACACGCCATGCGGGCCAATTTCCCAGATCGGATCTACTTGAAAATCCTGTCATTTCCCACCAGCTGAGTTACAGTGAAAAAGGATAATTTAACCAGAGTGTATCCATCTTCAGTGGAAGGGAGCAATTCGGCCCATCTGTAGTTGAAGGTCCCGAAATGCGGGCTGCGGGAGGGGACACTGTGGCCTCGGGGAGGGGAGATCGCGCATCTTGGAGGGGGCATCTCAGCCCAGCCTCCTTTGATTATTTGAGAGGAATCTTTGCCGCAAGTGAATTATGAAAATCGATGGAAACAATTCCTTAGGCTTTTAGTGGCTTCTTTCCCCTTATGAGTAGATGATCACCTGCTGCCGGGGAAGGTGAGGTGGAGACTGAAGTCAGGAAAGACTTCACCCCCAGCTCACCCCCCAGGACAGAGCGGTGGGCAGGCCGGTGTGCCCCTGGGCACGCAACCCTGGGGCTCTGTAGCCCGGGGTGGGCTCATTGAAGGCAGGCACCATGTCCTCACATGTCTGCAGGCTGGGAAGTCCTTTTTTGCTGTTAATGCCACCAGGCACTGGGCTGAGACACAGCTGCTCAGGGACAGGCTGGTGCCAGCGGGGGTGTATGGTCAATAGTCAGTGACGAGCCAGTTCCCAAATTTCTGTTCTGAGCTAGTGGCTTCTTGCGCCGTTGGTTGGGGTGGGAGATGGGAGCCCCGTGTGGGAGGTGACATTGCGGCTACCACCGTCTTGAGTCTGAATTGCTGGGGCAGGCCCCCTCACTGCAGTAAACAGAGTACCATAAAATCAGCAATTTCAAAGTGTACAAGTCAGTGGCCTTTAGGACATCACCGTGTTGTGCAACCATCACCTCTGTCTAGTGCCAAAACATTTTCATCAGCCCAAGGGACACCCCGTACCCATTAAACGCTAACTCCCATTCCCCACTGCCTCCAGCCCGGGCGGCCACCAATAATCTGCTTTCTGTCTCTCTGGATTCGCCTGTTCTGGACATTTCATAGAAGTGGACTCATGCGATTTGGGGCTTTGTGTGTCTGGCTCCTTTCACTCATCATCATGTCTTTGAGGTTCCTCCACATTGTAGCAGGTGTCAGACCTTCGTCCCTGCCTCCGGCTGAATGACAGGCCGTTGCAGGGACGGACCATGTTTTCTCATCTGTTTGTCGGCTGATGGACTGATGGATCCTTGGGTGGTTCCACCATTTGCCTGAAGTGAACACGTGTACAGGTGTTTGTCTGAGTCCTGTTTTCCGTTCTTTGGGGGGGTCTACCCAGGAGGGAATTGCTGGCTCATGTGGTGACTCCGTTAACTTTTTGAGGCACTGCCAGCCCGTTCTCTACAGCGGCCGCACCACGTCATATTCTGCGGCAGCTTCTTGAGAGGGGGCGCAGGTCAGATGTGGAGACCAGCGGGTTTCTTTTAAAATGGAAGTCAAGGCAGGACTTCTTGGGGTTCAGAACTTCTAGAAGCTCCCTGTCTCTCTCAGAGTAAAAGCCAAAGCCTTTACAATGGCCCACAGGCTCTGCCAATCAGGTCCCTGTGACCTCCAATGCCATTGCCTCTTCCTCCTCGCCAGCGACCCCCAGCCACCCTGGACCCTCTGCTGTCCTCCAGCAGGCCAGCACGCTCTTGTCTCAGGGCCTTTGCATGGCCATCCGTTAGCCACGGGGGTCGCTGCAGGAGAAAGTGACATGTGCCCTTATGCCTTCTATCTCACTGTGTAATCTACTTATTTACCGTGTTTGGTTTTCATCGTCTGTCCCCCACCCTTCCCCTTCCCAAAAGAACCCAAATGTAGAGATGTTCGAGGTCCAGACCGTCATTCCTTTTGGGGTGGCCGCATCAGTGTATTCTATTAAACTAAGGGGTACCCGTTAGGGCTAAGTCTATGTTTGTGCCATAAACTTAGAGACCCTTTTTGGCAATTCATGTTTATCATGATTTATTTTCTCTTGTTAGGTTCAAGATTTTAAAATGTTGGAAAGAGAGCCAGAACTGCCACCCAAAATATCATTGGTTCATTCAGTCAGTCGGTGAGCAAAGGCCCCTGGAATACCTATTGTTCCCATGTCTGGGACACTGCTTGACACAAGACATGGTACCATCTCTAATGGCACTGGCCACCTGCTGGTGGGCTGGCCCTCACTGCTCTGTGTGAGAGGCTTCTTCCGGGTCATTAGCTGAGTCATTACTAAAAAGTACTGCTCAGGTCACGTCCCAGGTAGAGCCCTGTGGCTGGCCACTAGGGACCTCCTTCCATGAGAACCTGGTCACTAGAGTCCCTGTTGTGCTTATTAACATAAATTCAGAGGCCGCTGACCTCTCCTCTGCCCATAGTCACCTGTCTTCTCTGCAGAATACCAGAAGAGACTCAAAAATTGACAAATTTGGCAAAAAGTCTACTGTTCGTAGTCTTTGCAAACTGAACTGGCACCGTACACCTGCGGGAGCTGGCACAGGCCGGCAGGGGACCACAGGGCGGCCTCTGTGTGGTCAGGCTACCTCCCCGGGGTGCACACGAGCCGTGCGGAGGGACCGGAGCCAGAAGGGCCTGCGCACAGCGTTTCCTGACAGGTGCTGCCCAGGCTCCTCCTGCTCCCTAGACCCAGGGCTTCCTGGGGGAGGGGACATCAGACTCAGGCCTTGAACACTGGGTACAGTTCCAGCCTGAGAAGGGTGGGGGAGGGATCGTTCTGGAAAGGTGAGCCCCAGGGCCATGGGGCAAAGGTGTCAGAGAGAGTGGGCAGTGGGGAAGCAGTGAGTGTCCCCGGGGAGCTCTGAACATGGGGGGGATGGGTAAGAACTGGAAGGACTCGGGGCACCAAGCTAAGGCAGGGGGTGCTGTCTCAGTAGTGTTGGGGGAGTCTTTGAGGGTCTCCCGCAGGGTAGGGCAGCATCTGCTCTGAGGTTCGAGAAAGCCCCTCTGGCTGCCGTGGGGTTGGAGGCTGAGGAGCAGAGGGGAGCAGCGGGGAGGAGCCAGGCAGTGATGGCGGATTCCTCCCGGACTTCAACCGGCAGGTGCTCAAGCTGGATGGCTAACTGGCTCCAGGTGACATGAGGGCGCTTCGGCTGGAGCCGTCCCTGATACCAACGTGTGCCAGGCTGGCGGTGGTGGTCCCGGGGCCGGGCGTGTGGGGGATGGGCGGGAGGGCAGGGACTGGCTGCCACGAGCACCCCACGTCGTCGGGTTCAGCGTTTTCAGGAATGCCTCCTCCCGTAGAGCGCTCTGCCAGCTGATGGGGAGGCCATTCAGGCCTTGATCCTAGACAGGGAAGCCCAGGGCTGGGGAGGTCCCAGCTCTTCCACTGCCTGGCTTTGCCAACCTCCTAACTGCTCAGCCGGGACCCTGGAGGCCCTGCCCTTTTCAGTACTGAGGGCAGGTGGTCATGGCCGGGAGGGGCTGGCGGCTCTACCCTCTGGAGGGGAATCCTTGAACTGGGGGGGGCCTTGGGCTCACTAGGCCAGCCCCAGCCTTTGGAAGGTGAAAGAATCCTGACCTCTTCTTGTAGGTGGGACTGCTGGGGCCCAGAGAGGGTGAGCGAGGTGCTTAACATCACAAAGCGTGAGTCTTCCAACCTCGGTGCTTGGGGCTCCAGGGTCACTCATGGAGTGCCTCCCTGTGACCCTCTGAGGCTCCTCTGAGGCACTTGGCAAGTGCCCCTACTGAGGGGGCTGTGGTCCATGGTTCCTGCTGTGCACTCTTGACTCTGAGACAGCAAGACCATACAGAGTGCAGGCGGGGCAGCCTCGCATGCCAGCCTTCTGCTTCTGCAGCTGCCTCCTGCCCGGGGTGGACCCAGGAAGGCCTGGCTGCAAATCCCCTGTGCTACCTGTGGCCACTGAGCAGGTCCCTGGAGCCTCGGTTTCCTCAGCCCGGCTTGGGGGTAATGACACCCTAGGAATGTGAGTCCAGGCCCCAGGACCTCCTTGGACATTTGAGCCCGCTCACCCCCCCAGCCCACCCGGATCCACCTTGGCCGAAGAACCCTGTCTGGGATGTTGTCTAAACCGTGGGCTGTGATCCATTAGCGGGTCCTGAAATCTAGTTAGCGGGTCACAGCCAGAATATTAAAAAACCAAACCGAATAGAAGGGAATCAGATAATAGAATAGAAAGAGGGGAGCCGCACTAAGGAGAGTGCTGCCTGTGAGACCTGGGGCTGCGGGGGCAGCGTTGGACTATCTGGGCTGGACGGTCAGTGCTGCCACCCACAAGCTGGGGACCCTGGCTGGTTCCTCCCGCTCTGTTCCTGTGGGTCAGACAGGGTTGATGAGAATAATAGTACCTACGCCCCGTAGTCCCTGAGAAGCCCTTATTGGCAGAGTGCTCTGCACAGGCCTGGTCCTTCATAATCACAACAGCATTAACGATAAAGGGATTGTTATTCTTCCAGCAATAGCCCCCAGCTCCCCAGTGTGGATACTATGGGAAGGGTGGGGACCACAGCCACGGCCCGCTGAGACCACCCTAGGCCCAGAGAGCTGGAGTCCAGGGCAGATGCGGAAAGAGCCCTCCCCAGCCCCGCCCTGGGTGCAGACAAAGTGCCGGGCAGAGGGAGGGAGTGCTTTGGCTGGGCTGACCATGGAGGCCCACCTGGAGGAAGTAGCAAGTGAACCGGGGCTTGAAGGATGGGAGGCTTTGGGCAGGGGGTGGAGGTGGGGTTGGAGGGCTGTGGGAAGAATTCCAGGCAGAGGCCCCAGGGAGCAGAGACCCCAGGGAACAGAGGCTGGGTGAGAGGCCCGCTGTGCATCTTGGGGCAGGGAGCTGCCCATGGGGTGGTTGGACTGGAGCCATAGGAGGGGGATTGTGGGTCTTTCCAGCTGACAGCTGCCAATGGGGGACACTGCACCCTGATGAGGGTCATGTCCCCCTCCTCCTCCCACTATGTCCCCCCCCACCCCCCGCATCACTGCTGCAGCTGGTGGCTGAGTGCCAAGCCCTGGGCACCTGTCAGCCCACTGCATGTGCAGTAGTCCCAGGTGGGGACATTTTCAGAATTCTGAAAGCCATTGTGCCTGTGTCGGGCTGCCTCCTACCCCCATGCCCTCTTGATCCCTGGAGCACCCCTCCCTGTGAAAGCCCTCCCCTTCATCATCTCACTCGGCCCCCAGCTCAGGAGAGGTGCACCCAGCTCCGGGAGCACAGGGGTGACACCAGCCCCACTCCCCACCCCTGGCCATCCTTAGACACTCCTTGCTGGGTCTCACGCAGGCTCTGGCTCAGACGGTCCTTCTGTCTGGGGTCCCTGCTTCCTCCCCACCCCAGGGTTTTGTCTAGCTGCGGCTGAGTCCTGAAGGGGGACGAGGTTTGGTGTCATTTCCTCCAGGGAGCTCTTGCTGCATCCCTGTCTGGGCGAGGCGTGCCTCCGGCCAGCTCCCGGGGTCTCTACGTCTCCTCCCACAGCCCTTGGACTGGCCAGGATGGACTTTGAAGCTGGCTTCCAGAGTGGGGGGCGCTGGCTCTGCCCTGACCAGTCCCACCCTGTCCACCGAGCTCTGGGCTCCCAGGACGCCTGCATGGGTGGGTGTTCAGCAACGAGATGAATGTGCACGGCAAGGGCTGCTTCCCCCCGCCTTCTCCAGAGGGTTTCCTGTAATGGGGAGCCTTACGGAGTGGGAGTGGGAAGGCTTGGAGACACAGAGGCGGGGAGATGATGCAGGCAGGAGGTGGAAACTGCCCTGTGAGGAGTACTTGGAGGTGACCGGCTTGGCTGGCCTTTGGGATTTTAAACTGTTCACTGAGCCTGGTACTGGGAGGAAGTCCCCGCTTTGTGGGACAGTGATGGGATGGGATGTGGGACAGATGGGGAAGCCTGTGACCTTGGCAAGCTGGCTCGCCACACGCCTGCAAGGGGGAGAGGCAGGAGGATGAGGCCGAGGGTGTGGGCAGGGCTCACAGAGGCCTAGCTGGGCTTCAGGCAGGTGGAGAAAAGTCTCGACTGTCAGACCCAGGGCTCTGGGCCTTGGTGGAAGGCCTGGGGGCCCCTGAGGGTATTTGAGCAGGGGATAGATGGCAGTCGTCCCCTTACTGATCACAGGACACAAGTCACATTCATCAGCCACCTGTCCCCAAGCTTGTCCTCCTGCCCAGCAGAGGTGCCTCTGGAGCCCAGAGGGGATTAAACACTCAGCTGGGGCACAGAGCCAGCCGGATGGACCCTCCCCAGCACGCAGGTGGTATTTGGGGGGATTATTTTTTCTTTTCGAGGAGTGAGATGGCAAGGAAGGAGGCCAGAGGAGCTGTCCTGCTCGACAGTTTCACAGTGGAGAAAGTGACTGGAGGACAGGGTTGGCCTCACCCCCACACAGCAAATTCAGAAACAAAACCACCCCTTGGCCTCCTGGGTCCAGGTTCTGGAATTTTCTTTGCTTTCACCCCCAGCCCTGACCCTTGCAGTGTTCCACCGTCATGGGATCCAGCTTGGGGCTGCAGCCTTCCCCCTGCCACTGGGCTCCTCATTGAAGGGACATCCATCTCTCTCTTCCCCAGGAAAAGGGGGGGCAGTGGTTTAGCACAGGGGTACCCACCCCCACCCTCGCTCTAGAAGTCCTATGAGGGGTCGGCTCTGCAGCCAAGAGAAAGGAGCATCTCTCCATGGGGACCCTAACTTCCCCCTAAGCTTCCTGCTCAGGGTCCCTCTGGAGTGTCCTGTCCAGAATTGTCTGTGCTTGGGGCCTTTTGACCGCCAGGCCACAGCAGGTGCGGGAGACCCCGGGGAGAGCACAGTGAGGCCATGCTGACTTGCAAAGTCACTGTCGCTTTGCAAAGCCAAGAGTTAGTTCAAAACCCATGGCATCCTAGGAGAGCCTCTTTTTTTTTTTTTTTAAATTCACAGAAGTTTTTTAAAACATGCATTTCATTGCGTTTGAGCTCCCTAAAATTGTTTATAGGTTTTGATGACAACAAACAAGTGAATTAAAGTTCTTCTTTTTCACAATTAATTTTACCATTTTGGTGCTTTTTCCAGTTTTTGTAGGTTGGGGTAGAATTGCCTTTGTCCGAGGACTGCTGGTCCCAGCCACGTTCTCAGCATCTCCTGAGTCTGGGCACTTATCTCTGAAGGAGCCACTAAATTTGCACAGGCTGCTCTTGGTGGGGAATGGAATTTGGTTGAATTCAATTTTAGGTGGATAAAGGCTGTCCCTGAGTCATGGAAGGCACTTGGGGTTATAGGAGCCCCTGAGCTGGAGTAAGGACACTTCAGAGTCCCTTCTCTGATGCAGGAATCTATTCTGGACCATCCTGGGTGAGTGGTCGTCTGGCCCTAGTTTGCATACTCTCAGCCATGGGGAGCTCACTACCTCACTGGGCTGTGGCTGGCTGGTTCCACCAGGAACGCAGGGCCCCAGCTGCTGAGCTGACATGGGCATCTGTCTGGCAGAGCCTGAGAGGAGGCCTGTTCATTGCACAGGCTGAGCCGTGCCAGCTGGATTGCTCCTCCAGTGGGCTCTTCCAGAGTGCTTATTGCCCATCTCCTGCGGCACAGTCCTTGCCCTCAGGAGCTTCTGGCTAGATGTGGGCTGGAGCTGGGAAAGAAGCATATCACCAAGGGGATCACAGCCCTGCCCAGGGGCAGAGGTCAGGCACTGGGCAGAAGCAGGGTCAGGAAAGTTGCGATGGACGAGCCGGCCAAGGTCAGCTCATTCTGTGATCACAGGGGCAGAGGCTCCTGGCGAGAAGGGGCTCGGCGTGCTCAGGGACGAGAGAGTGATGTGGTATGTTGGAACAAGTGTGCAGAGGAGAGTGCCAGAGAGGTGGGTGAAGGTCAGAGCAGAGAGGAACGGAGGATACCATCATGGGGGGTGACCGTCGTGTGCCATGCCTGTGCTGGCAGCCCCGTCCTTGAAGCCCCCACCTGTTCCCTCCATGAGAAGAAAGGTCATGCTGTGCATTTCACCGGGGCGGAGGGAGACTGAGGACGCCAGGGCCGGGCCCAACATCCCCCCAGAAATCAGCTGCAGGCCGTGCGGTCTGCGCTGGCCCTGCACGCCTCAGTGGGGAAGGCCGGTGTGCTTTTTAGGAGGGCAGGAGTTGGAAAAAGAAGTTCTGAGTGTCCTGTGCCTCGAGGGCATGCTGGGGTGACCTGGGGTTCAGCTTCAGAGCCTGAGCGACAGGGCGGGCCAGGCCTGGGGTCCTCACTGCAGCGTCCACTGTCTCCCCAAAAGTGCAGGTGGCAGGGTGCCCCAACTCACCACGAGGGATGGAGGACTTCCTGGAGGCTCCTCTCGAGCTCTGACTTGGTGCCAGGGCGATTCCCTGGTGATCTCATTTGATCTCTAAGAAACCAGTAAAACTGAAGCAAAGGTATGAAAAGAATGTCTAAAAATGGGTGATCTGGTGGAAAGTGTACTTCTGGCCTGATGTGCTCAATAACAAGAATTGTGGTGAGCTCCCAGGGATGATGCATGTCCTCGATGTCTCAGGATGTGTCCGACTGTGAACTTGGCATGGAGATGTCTCCTGTTTCTGTTGACATCGCAGTGACAGCTACGGCTGACCCCTCTCTGGCTTGTTGTTCACCTGCATAATAGGAAATGCTAAATTTCGGCCAGAGAGTAGTGAAAATGAAGATGGTGTATTTTTTTCCCTATCCAAGTTCTTGGACCCTCCTCTGAATGCTGTCTACAGATCCCCAGGGTGCAGGACCCCTGTCCAAGATCGTCCTTGGCCAGCCCTGAGGGCAGCAGCCGCATGGTTTTAGGAGGGACAGACCCCAGTGAGCCCCATGTGGCTCTGAGTACAGGTCTGTGACCAGGACAGGCAGCATTGAAGAAATAGAATCCTCTGGGTGGTGGGCTCCGATGCTGGCCAGGACCCCCAACCCAGTCTTGTGGGTCTGTGGAGATGAGCCCTGACTACCATCTTGGAGAAAGGGGTGTGAGGTGTCAGAGGCTGAGGGACCAGCACATCCATCATCCCTGCAGCTGTCAACAACTTGGCTTGTCCTGGGAACAGAAGTGCACAGTGTGGCAGGAGCTTGGGGCCTGTGCAGAGCTGAGCCCAGGGCCCGGGGCCTGGGGCCCACAGATGCGCGTAAGTTGAGGTTGGCTGGTTTTACTGTTGTTCTGGGGCTGGAAAGAGCACTGAGCCCAGGAGGCCTGGTGATCTGAGCCTTGTCTGGAAGACCAGGGAGAGGCTGGGATCTCCGTGGTTGGAGGTGTGTGTGAGCAGGCTCAGTGGATGCAGGTGTGGGAACCAGGCGAGCCGTGGGACTGCGGCTCGGCCCTGGCACAGGCACAGCCTCTCCCGATGACATCTCTGTGATTGACGGGCCACAGCTGGGGTCCTTACCTCATCTCACAGATGTGGACGCTGACCTCAGAGAGTTATGTGCAAGGCCCAGCTGGGCTGTCCTGCCAGTCTGGCCAGGGCTTGCTTGTCCAGTGGTGGCTAGCTGCGGGGTGGGCTGGGGACTGGCTGGCTTGGGGCCTCAGCTGGGCCAGCTGCTCCATGGGTCTTACTCCTAGAGGGCTGGGGTCTTGTCGCACACGCGGAGGCTGGCCTTCAGAGCAGGGAGGGCAAGCCCTGAATCAGAAATGCTTTTCCAGCCTTTTCTTGCATCACATTTGGTACAGTCCCTTTGGCTAAAACAAGCCACATGGCCAGGCCCAGACTCCAGACACTTAGAGCTGTGGACACAGAGCCAGGGCCCGTGCAGGGCAAACAGCTTTGTTCCTTAGTCTCATCTTTCCCCAGTTGCTTGACACAGGGCATTTATTCAACCTGTGGGCCTCGGGGTTTGTTGGTGCTTTGGGACAGAGAAAGGAAAGCACTAGCATTGGTTGGTCACCTACAATATGTGGGCACAGTGCCAGACACACTTGCAAAATGTGTATGTAGTCAGACCACCTGGGTCCGAGTCCTGGTGTTCCTGTTTGCTAGTGGCCTGGCCCTCGGTGAGGCCCTGCACCTTCTCTGCACCTCCATTTCCATTTGCAAAACAGGGATAATGCTGGCACTTGCCTAGGGGACTATGATGAGAGTTATCAGGCTTGTCCATTTAGCATCAGACTAAGCGCCTAGTGAATGTTAGCCACTAATATTTTATATATGAGAAAAGTGGAGCTCAGAGAGGGGAAGTAACTTTCCCAAGATGGCACAGCTAGGTACTGGGCTTCAAAACTCATGTTTCATTCTCTTCACGCCCCTCCCACTTACGTTAATTCACGTCACACATGGAATTTCTCTATAAACTGTAGAGCTCTGTGTGAATAGTATTGCTTTGACATTTGGGGGAAGTTAACCTTGCAGCGAGTGCTCAGAATATGTCAGAAGTGGCCGAGGCCATGGGAGGGGGCATGGGGCAGCAGTGACTCAGCAACTCCCGGCAGAGGATGTGGGTGCTAAGGCCTGGCAATGGACACGGGGTGTGGACTGAGGGACACGGATGGTGGAAGGCATGAGACTGACTTGGGGGCTGGTTGGATGTGATGTTGGAGGCCAAGGAGGCGTCAGTGACACCTGATTCTGACCTGTTGACTCAGGCAAGGGGCAGATCAGCATTTCTAGCTGTGCATTATGGCTGTGCATCCCTGCCCAAGGATGTGGGAGGGTCCTTTGCATCCAGTTGACCCTGAGGAAGGAGAGTGGCTGGGCTTCCGTGGTGGCTGCTGCCTGGGGTAAGGGGACCCCAATGGCAAGAGGTGGTTGGTGTGGGGGCACTGATAGCGCCCGGGGAACCCAGGCATGTGTCCACAGGAGTGCCAGTCCTTGGCCGCCTGCAAGGCAGAATTAGCAAAGAGGGAGTGACAGATCAAGGGGACAGGACTCAGCTCTTTCCTGCTGTCTTTCCCTGGTCTCAAACAAGGCTGGGCCTGTGAGGGAACGGGGAGGAGGTATGTCAGCCAGACCGCGGGTCCCCCTCCATTTCTCTCTGTTCTCAGTCAGGATCCCAGCCCCATCCTGCATTCGGGATGGAGGAGGAGACAATAGTTAAATTGAATCTGAGATGACACGTCAGGCTTTCTTGAGGTTTGAATAACTGAAAAGGACTGGAAAGTTATGGACTCTTCCCCAGATGTCATGAAGGGATGTCGGGAATGGGAGAATTATCAGGGCGTAGTTGAAGGCGGTGACTGGAAAAAAACTAACCAGTTGCTATATCAGTGAGGTTCTGTTTCACGTATTTTGGGACTCTGTTGTTAGGTCATTCACCCTTCTAATTATGATAGCTTCCTAATAGATTAAATCTGTTATCATTGTTAAATGTCCTTCTTTGTCTCTTGTAAAAATTTTTGTCTTAAAGTCTCTTTTGTCTTAGTATAGCCACTCCAGCTCTTTTGGTTAATTTGCTTGGTATATCTTTTTTACCATCCTTTTACTTTAAGCCTGTTGGTGTCTTTGAATCTAAAGCATGTCTTTTGGATCATTTTTTTTTTTTTTGTCCATTCTGCCAATTTCTGCTTGTTGACTGTAGTATATAGTCTGTTTGTAATTATTGATAAGGTAGGATTTCAGTCTGCCGTTTTGCCATTTGTTTTCTGTTCATATTATGTATTTTTTGTATCTTGATGCCTCCATTACTGCCACCTTTTGTGTTAAATAGGTATTGTCTAGTATACCATTTTGATTCTCTTGCTTCTTTTACTATATATATATTTTCAAATTATTTTCTTAGTAATTGCCTTGGGGATTAAAATTAACATCTTAACTTTGAAAAGTCTGGTTTGGATTGATACAAACAATTTCAGCAGTATACAAACGCTTTGCTCCAATATAGCTCCGTTTTCTCTCTCTTCCTTTCTACTATTATTGTCTTACAGATTACATCTCCACGTGTTATAAAGCCCTTCAACAGTGTTTTATTATTATTGGTTTATTCAATTATCCTTTAAATCAGGTGGGAGAAGAAGAAGGTTACAAAGAAAACACATTTGTACTTTCTTATGTATTTCCAATGTAGTTACCTTTGCTGGCACTCTATTTCTTTGCGTGGGTTCTGTTACTGTTACTGTCGAATGTCCTTTCATTTCAGCCCAAAGGATTCCCTTTAGTATTTCTTGTAGGGCAGGTCTGCTACCAATGAACTATTTCAGTTTTTGTTTCCCTGAGAACATCTTAATTTCTCCTTTATGTTTCAAGGATAGTTTCATTCTTGTTGATAGACTTTTTTTCAGCACTTTGAACATGTCATCCCACTGCCTTCTGGCCTCCGTGGTTTCAGATGAGAAGTCAGCTGTTAATCTTGTTGAGAATTCCTTGTATGTGATGGGTTGATTTTCATTTGCTTCTTTCAAGATTCTATGTTTATGACTTTCAGTAGCTTAACTATGATGTGTCTAGATGTGGATCTCTTTGAGTTTATCCTGCTTGGAGTTTGTTAAGCTTCTTTGATGTGTAGATTAATGTTTTCATCTAATTTTGGAAGTTTTTGGCCATTATTTCTTTACGTATTCTTTCTGCCTTTTTTCCTCCTCTCCTTCAGAACTGAGATGAAATAAATGGTAGATCTTTTATTATAGTCTCACAGGTCTCTGAGGCTCGTTTCATCTTTCTTTTTCATTCTTTTTTCTTTCTGTTCCTCAGACTGAGTAATCTGAATTGACCTGTCTTCAAGTTCACTGCTTCTTGCTTCTGCCGGTTCAGATTGTCTGTTGAGCACTCTAGTGAATTTTTCATTTGGGTTATTGTACTTTTCAAACCCAGAATTTCTAGTTAGAAAAAAATAATTTTTATCTCTTTACTGATACTATTTGGTAAGAAATTGTTCTCATGCTTTCCTTTAATTCTTTAGATATTGTTTCTCTTAGTGTTTGAACATATTTATAACAGCTGATTTAGTATCTCTACTAATCGCTGGCTTTCTCAGGGCCAGTTTCTATTGGCTGCTTTTTCTTCCCACGTCAACAAGCCATACTTTCCGCTGTCTTTGTGTGTCTTGCAATTCTCTGTTGAAAACTAGATATTTTGAATGATATAATATGGTAACTCTGGAAATCCAATTTCCCCTTACCCTCCAGGGTTTAATGTTGTTACTGTTACTTTTTGTTGTTGCTGCTGCTGTTTCTTGTTTACTGACTTTCCTGGATGAATAGAGATGAAGTCTATATTCTTGTCACGGGTAGCCATGAAGTCTCTGCTTGGTAGTTTATTGATCAGCTAATGATTGGAAAGAGATATCCTTAAATGCCTTGAGCCAGTAGATCTCCCAGTCTTTGCCAAGGGAATCTGTGTGTGTGTTGGGGTACACAAGGCTCTGGTAGGCAGTTTACAACTTTATCTTAGCCTTCACTTTCTGCTTGTGTAGAGTCTGATGGTCAGCCAGAAGGGAGAGATTAGGGCCATGTCAAGTGTTTCCTGGTAACATCCACAGCCTCGTACATGCATGAGGCCTTCTAGATGCCCAGGAATACATCAGAGCTTTTCAAAGCCTCCTACAAATCTCCCATTCCCTAGTGTTTCCTTTTAGTTTTTTGGTTAGTCTCTTGTTAGCACCAACTTTGTAATGCTACTTCAGGCAGCTGCAATGTTAAAAAACATCCTCTGATTGTTTTCAACTAATGGCCTGGGGATATGGTTTCTCATTGAGCAAGCTCTGAGTCAGGTCAAATAAAGACAAGCTATGGGATTGGAACTTTTCAGGGAGGTGCCAGCCGAGTCAAAGAGTGACAGTTCTCTGAGAAGGAGGCTTTTGGGGAGTTCCAAACCTACCTGCCCCCTCCTCTGGCAGCTGGGATTCTGTTCCTCACAGCTATCATAATTGCTGAGCTGTTGGCTTTCAAGGCTACTGTGTTGCTGGAGACAGGGAGATGGAACTAGGACACGTTAAAGCACCATAAAGCTTTCCTTTCTTACTGAAATTTAGTTGTTTTTCTTGAATAAACACTTTTGAATTGTTGCAAGCCTTTAGTTAATTTCCAGAATTCAAAAAATTTGTGTTTGACCCTTTTGGCAGTGTTCTCATTGTTTTTATGGAGAAGCAGATTTTCAGAGGTTCTTACTCGGCCGTTCTGGAAGTTTGTTGCCCATCAGTGAAGTTCTGTGACCTAAGAAAGCACATCAAGGATTGGGTTCATCAGCAGTAGCAGGGATCTGCTTCCGCTGAATAGAAAGGGCCATAGAGAGGGGGAAAAAGATATTCTAGATCTGGCCAGGTGAGAGGCTCAGGAAGTGACCCTACCCCTGGGAACATGGCAAGCCCCATTCATCGCAGCCTGGATGTCTTCAGCCTTGGCTCTGACCATCAGCCCACCAGCAGAGAATAGCTGGGGCTCCAGGGTCGGAGAGGTGAGGCTGGGAATCTCAAAGTTGCCACTCACTAGCTGTGTGACCTGGAGCAAATCACTTGACCTCTCAGAGCATGTTTCTTCATCTAGGAAAATGGGACTGATCATCTCTAGCAGTGGGAAGAAGGTTCTCATTAGACTGTCCTCAGAAAAGGGGACAATGAAGGATCTTTATCTTTTTACTCTCTTGCCGTGCTCAGCCCAAGTTCTGGCATTTCATTGGTTTCTGGTCTTTTTATGTGATGTGAATAAAATCCCAAGGGCCAGAAGTGATGTGCTTTTGGCTAAAACACAAGTGGTTATTAGCTACAGAGACAAATTGGAGATGAGTAGATCCCCTATTTAGCCTATTTAGGTAAAGAAATTATGGCACATCTACTTGGAGTTTATGAAGTATTAAAAATGATATTTATGGAGAATTTTTATTGGCAATATAATGGCATAAGCATTTTCTTATAAGTAGAAGGAAGAAGGCTACATAATTGCTTATACAGAGTTTGCCCTCTGCCATGGAAGATATATTTAGGAAATGTAACAAAATACTTACAGGTCTGCCTCTTGAGTGGTGGGATTGTGGGTAATTCCTTCCTGCTTCTGTAGACTTCTTTTTTTTTTTTAACTTTGTGATTTTCTTTAGTGAGCGAGCGTTATTCCAACAATTAGCAAATTACAAAACAGAAAAATCTAAAAAATAGGAAACAACATAAAGTACAGTTGCTGAAAGCCTCGGAGATAGATTAAGGAGGATCACTCAGCGGGGGTTTTTCCATCCCTTGTTTAATGTTTCAGTTTTTGATCTCTGCAAGGTTAGGTAACTTGTCCAAGGTCGCACAGCTGAGACATGGAGGAGGTGGTGCCAGGACCTGGGTCTTCTCTAACAGTTATGACAGAGTAATTATGGCCATAAAGCATCCCACTCAGAGATACCAGCCCGCTCCCCTCACTGGTGGTGTCCAATGCTGGAAGGTGATGGAAATTAGTGGTGACAGATTCAGGCGAGAGTGCACCCCAGCCACTGTCACCCTTGGCTTTTTCAGGAAGGGTATCAAGGGCAATGCTCTGGTCAGGCATAATTTCCTCCCTGTGGGGCTGATGCAAAGAAGCTTAAATCAGTAGGTGTTTCCCTTTGGGGACCCTGTGGGCTTCCATCCAAACCACACAACCCTCGGAGAGCTATCCCCGTTTCTACCTCACGCCAGGCCCCAAAATGGGTGCCACACCCAGAGCTCAGCTTATGGTGGGGCTGCGGCTCTCCAACTCCAGTGTGAGTGGTTCTGGAATGCAGATTCCAGGTCCTGCTCCCCCGGTCCTGACTCCATAGGTCAGGGGCATGGCCCAGAATCTGCATTTTGGCCAGCACCCAGGGATTCCCATGCTCTGTGGCCACACTTTCAGGAACATTGGGCTGAGGAGTGCATGAGTGATTGGCGTCTCAAAAGGGAGGGACTTGGGACTTCAGTGTGCTCAGCCCCGGGCTGCGAGTGTCACATACCGTGCATGCCTCACCTGCTGTGGAGAGGACGTGAGGCGTTCATTCCCTTTGGCAGATGAGGGAACCAAGGTTCCTGGAGGCTCAGCAATTTGTTCAGCCACACGACCAGGGTGAGGACCACACATCCAGCTTCAGACCTGCCAGCACAGGGCTCCCTGCATGTCACCTCCATTCTGTTGCCAAAGGGCGGGATGGGCTTTTCCGCTACAATATGGACCCGGCTCTTCCAGCGGATCGTCCTGGGAGGACCAGTGTTCTGGGGCAGGTTTGGATTGGGGGCAGGGGGGCGATGGGAACCGGGAAGGGGAGAGAATTCCACTAACATTTGCAGAGAGCCTGTGTACTGCGTACCTGTGATGCCGTTTCACGTCAACTGCCATGCTCTGAGGAAGTTCGGTAACAGATGGCCACGTTGTGTTGTTTTTAGCGTTAACACAGCAATTTCTATACACCTGGTGCTGTTTTATCAGAGTTCAGGTGCTTTGCCAGGTTACCCCATTTAGCCCTCCCAGCCCCCCCAGGCAGCAGGACCAATCTCATTCCCAAGGGACAGAGGGGAAACTGAGTCCCAGAGAGGCAGTGACCTTCCTGTGATCTGAGCCCCATGTTCTTCCCAGGCCTGTCTTTCAAAGCCCACCTTCACCAGGGCAGTGGCCTTGTGGCCAGCATCTGGGGTTCTCCAGAGCAGCACCATGCGGCCAGGCGGGGACCTCACCTGTAGGAGCCACAGACGTGGAGCGGGTCCTTATTTTCCCCAGGGGCCGAATGGGGCAGAGCCCATGTCAGCAGTGAGCATGGCTGTGGGGGCGGCCAGTCTGCATATCCCTGCAGGATGGGATGGCCCTCTCTGGTCCAGCTCCCTTGGCTGAAGCTGAGGCTTTCGGATACCAAGCCACTAACAAGACGGATGCACGGCTGCTCTCATGGTCCAAGGGCCATCCCTCACTCACAGACAGCTGGGCAGCCACTTTAATTAAAAGGGTTCCATGGCCCTGGAGAGATGAATTGAGGCCAGCTTCTGCCTCTTGCAGCAGGCATGGCTCTTCTCCACGGGACGGGCGGGTGGATGGGAACCCTCCCCTCCTCAGATGCTGAGCCCAGGGCCAGATTCCCCATTTACAGACAGGTGCTGGGCAGAGGGATGGGCACGTGAGACCCTGGGTAAGTGACGACCTCTCTGTGCCTCAGTTCCTCGTCTGTGAGCTGGGTATATTATAGCACCCCTGAGAGCTCTTCTCTCTCACCCTTTATAACACCCTCGTGATTACTGTGCCTTCTGCTGACAATGCAGCTGATTTACAGCCTTTAGAACAGTGCCCAGTACAGAGCATCATCCTCATTGTCATCATTGTGTTGTCATCATCATCACTGTCATTGTTGTCATCACTCTCTTGGGCTCCCCAGTGCCTAGCACAGTGACAGACATATAGCATCACCATCATCACCATTCTCATCCCCATCATCATTGTTGTCATCACTTTCTTGGGCTCCCCCCTGACTAGCATAGTGCCCAACACGTGGTAGGTGCTCAGCAGTTACCTGTTGAATAATGAAGGAATGAAATAAGGTGCCCACATGCACTAGGCATGGGAATCCAGAGATGAAAGACACAACCATTTCATGCACCGAGACTTGAAGGAAGGAGACGCCCCCTGGGCTGTGACAGGACAGTCTGTTCACATAAAGGCAGGTGTACACCCCTGGAGAGTTTTGAGCCATTAGCCCTAATGTCAGGACCTCAGCCTTCCTCTCATCCACTTCACCACGCCCCTCCTGCCTTTCCCCCTTTTCCCTCCTTCCTGCCCTGGCCTCCTCAGGGCCCCACCCTGCACCTGCTCCTGCACCTGCTCCCCTCAGCTGGTTGGGTGGGAGGGGCTGGGCTCCCCGCTTCCATCCTCCCCACTTTGTCCTAGGTGGAAAACTTGACCACATCCTGGCGGCAAGGTGGCCCAGGGGACAGGGGTTGGGGGCAGGCAGGTCTGCGTCTGATTCCTCGCTTTGCCGTGTTGACAGCTGGGTGACCTTGTGCTAGTTACTAATCCCCGCGCCTCAGTTTCCTCATTTAAAATATGGGTGTAGCATCATGCCTACTGTAGGTACTTTGGTGTTTAGAGCAAGCTGACACCTGTTATGCACATAACGGTTTCTATTTATTCATTCATTCATTTCACAAATTTTTATTGAGGTTCCGCTCTGCACCAGACACTGGGGCTTCCTATGGCCGAGAATTAGACAGGCTCTAGAGTGCTCTGTGATGGGCCCTGCGAGGCCCCTCTGCCCAGAGACTGGCCACCACCCTACCTTTCAGAAATCCCTGTGCAGCAGGGGGATGCTGCAGATGGTGACCCGAGTCAGGGGCCAGCCTGAGGCTGCCCCTGGATCCCTAGCCAGTGTTACAGGTGGTCCCTACCCAGCCACTGATCACCTCCTATACCCCAGGCAGCACGCCTTCGACAAAGACCCTGAAAGTTCTCGGTGAAACACAAGTCCCGTGGTGCACTCCAGGAGAGGGTCCCTCGCTGAGTCCCACGGCAGACCTGGCACACCTCGGCTATTGCTTTATAATCTAACTCCTGTCTCTCCACCCCAGGATCCCATTTACTCACAGTTTCAGTCCCGTGTGGGATGACACGGAGCAGGAGAAACACCAAGGGGACCTCCCCTGTCCAGCCGTTTGGCAAGCAGCTGCCTCCCTCATGCCAGGCTTGGCCCTGGGGCTCCGGAAACAAATCAGGGTCAGAGCCTGCCCTTGAGGTGTTCCCGCTGGTCTGTGGAGGACAGATGGCCCAGCATGGCACAGCCGGCCCCTCCAGTGCAGATAACCAGGCGGCTTCCGTAAAGTGCCCTTTACCGGGGGCAGGAGGGGCGGGAAATCTGGAAGATGGTGCTGTCCTGCAGGACTGGTGACAGTGGACGTGTCGCCCCCGAGATCCGCGGGCCGAGGGGAGTGAGGGCTACAGGGAGGACAAACGGCAAACCCCCAGGTGCACAGACATGGATGTCTCCTTGCTGAGAGAAAGGGGAAGACTCATCCATAAGGCAGGGGCTTTGCAAATGTTCTGTCTGTGGCCCATGCGCAGATGCATCTGGACACCTGCCTTTCTGATAGGAGGAAGGTCAGGCCTCCTGGGCCATCCGCCTTCAAAACAGTTGCCGGCTGCAGCTACGTGGTGGCTGTCACTTAGATGGCACACGCTCTCCCCTTTGTCAGGGTCTCCACCTCCCTCCGACCTCTCAGAAAGTCCCACTTCCACGTAACTGGCACTCACCTGGTCCCAAAGGCATTGGAGCTTGAGACCACTGGCCTAAGGGAGCCAAGACGTAGGGGCGCCTTGACTCAACACGGTGGGTCCCCTCTGCTGAGCTGTCCCACCCAAGGCTGAGGGACAAGGGAGTGAACCCACAGGTGAGTTGTGGAGCAGGGGAGGCGTGTCAGTGTTCAAGCCAGCAGCACAGCATGAGCAAAGGCCCTGAGGCATAAAGCAGAAGAAATAAGAATTGCGTGTGCCTGTGACAAGTTCATTTACGACATCTACAAGGCGTCTGGGCAACGGAAGGCAAAATCAAAAACCAGAAGGGCCCAGGGAGAGCCCCCGACATTAGGGAGGCCCGTGCTGGTGTTTCATGTCTGTTTTCCTTAACACTCACAGTGAGCTCTGGGGTGGGAGGACAGACCAGGCCAGGTGCTGCAGCAAGTTCTTGAAGCCACGCAGATGGACAGGAGTCCAGCCGAGCTGGTCTGCCTCTAAGCTGGGGTTTTTCCACTCTGCCATGAGCCTCAGAGACTCCATGGGCTGCTGTTATGTAAGGGAGGGTCTGGGAGGGCCGTGCTCTGGGCTGTGTGTGTCTGTGTGACTGTGTGTGCATGTCTGTGTGTGTCTGTGCGTGTGTGTGTCTTCCGGCAGGTGCTGGCTGCAGCCTTTTAGAAGGAGGTCGACACAGGGTGGTTTGGGGGCAGTCGAGGATTGCACACATATCAGGTGTGTGTCCTTGGGCAAGTGACTGGCTGAAATCCTTTAATCCTCACAGCTCCCGGAGGCTGGTACTATTATTATTCTTGATTTGCCAACAAGGAAACTGAGGACGGAAGGCTGTGAGCCGAGCGCTGTTCTGTGCTTGTTGTCAGCGCTCCCCGTTAATGCACGTTTCCTTTAGCAATTAGGGAGCGAGGGGCTTCTGAGAGTCTTCAGTTTTATCTTGTTTCTTTTCTATCACCCTCCAGCAGAGGGTCTCGGGCCACAGAGGGGGTGTGTGTGCATATGTGGCTCTGAATGTGTGTGTATCTGTGTGCACATGCATCTGTGTCTGTGTATGCTTGCGTGTGTGTCTGTGTGTGTGCGCACCTGCACGTCAGCATTGTATAGCAGGCTGCCATGTGCAGTCACAGCCACGTCCCAGGCCTCACCCCACTGTGAGTGGGACGTCCCCAAGATCACACGGCTAATGATGTCCCTGAGACCCAGCGGTCTCACCTGTGAAAGGGACATGGCCAGCCCTGGCCTGAGCACCCCTGGCAGATGTGAGAACGGGGCACTGGCGGGCTTGTGGACTGCCGCGTCCGCACCGAAGTGCAGGTTCTCCCCCGGCTCCTGTCGGGCGAGGGGCACGGTGCAGGCGATGCCGGTCTGTACGCATTTTCTCTTCAAGTTCAGCCTCTATGCTGGTAAGTCACAATCTCAGCAAAGTCTTCCTGCGAGTGAGGTGCTGGCAGACACATCCCCGGTATCACTGGCTCATTCAATAAGTCACTTTCCTTCTCGTGCCATACTCCCTGTATCTTGGCAGCAGCTCTGTTCCATACGGTCATTCAGGAACCCCGGCTCTGAGCAGCTGGAGGCTTCGTCCTCCCCGAGGTCCTGAGTCCTCTCCATCTTTAGGTAGGGGATGGAGGAAAGGACGTGGAGAGGGAGAGAGAGAGACTGAGAAAGGATCCCATGACGCAGGTTTTTAGGGGCCAGCCCTAGAACCCTGCTGCCTGGCACTGAATCATAAGGCCACGCCGATTTGCAAGGGACTCTGTGGGCCAGCTGTGTGCCCAGGAGCAGGAGGAGGGCACGGATGTGGGTGGGCATCGGCAGTCTCTGCTAGAACCCACCTGCTTCTGTTGCTTCTTGATGAAATGAGCATCTTTCAGCACGCGAGGCTCTGGACGTGGGTTTGCTGCCGGCACACTGCAGCATGGGCTGACGTTGTGTGCACCCCGAATGAATGGGCTCAATCTAACAGCCGAGATGTGCTGAGAAGAGGCTGGTGGCATCTCCTAGGGTCCAGCATTGACCCCATCAGCTGTGATGTGCCCCTGCTTCTCTTTTCACAAGAGGTGAGGTCCACGGAGCTTGTCAGAAATGCAGAGTCCCCGGCCCCCAGCCTCCTGGCTCAGGACCTGCACGGTAACGAGATCCCGGTGATCCACGGGAAGCGATGCTCTAGAAGCCACAGGTGCCACACTCTCTACCTTCATTTCCATCGGTCGGGTCCCTGAGAGGCACGGACATGGGGAGTTGACCGTTTTGACTCTAAATGCACCCGTGCCTTTGCTGTCTCTAGATGACGCCATGGGCTTGCATCACACTTATTTCAGAGATGGGTGACGTGATGCTTGGCCTCAGGCCTCCCAACTCCATGTCGCTTAGATCCCTATGTGTCCAGAGCTCCTTAGGGAATTTGGAGTGAGAGGAACACTTTCCTGGAGAAGGAGGCCTTGAGCTGGGCCCTGAAGGAGGGTAGGAATCTGTCCTGGGGAGGGGCAGGAAAAGTCTGAACAAAGCTGTGGACTCGGCACACCGGGGCGGGGGCTGTGGGACCATGGCCGCCCGCCTTGTCTGGCCAGCACTTAGAGCCATGAGTAATTTGGCGTTCAAGGCTCTCTCTACTCTATCCCATCGGATCTTTCCCGTGCGAATTCTGCCTTCTTCATCCCTCTCATCCACTCCAGGTGAATTAGCCCCAAAAGAGATTCTCTACAGCAAACAGAAACAAAGCATGAATTAACATTTTTGACTTGATTTCACTTCTTTAAAAAAAAAAGGTATTGGGGCCAGCCCAGTGGCATAGTTGTTGAATTCACATGCTCTGCTTCCGTGGCCCAGGGTTCATGGGTTTGGATCCTGGGTGTGGACCTAGCACCGCTCACCAAACTATGCTGTGGTGGCATCCCACATACGAAAAACAGAGGAAGATTGGCACAGATGTTAGCTCAGTGACAATCTTCCTCAGGCAAAAAGAAGAGGAAGATTGGCAATAGACGTTGGCTCAGGGCCAATCTTCCTTACCGCCCCCCCCCCAAAATGTATCAGTTATCACTTGAGTGGGTATTAATGGATAGTAATCTTGACTTTAAATTTTCTTATTCTACCATAGACTTTTCAAAAGTCAGCCAAATTTTATGTAAATTTTTTCCATGAACGTTATTTTTAAATTTAAATTGGTTCCCCCACCTTTGTAGGTTTTTTTGGGGGGAGGGAGGGGTTATATACTGGGGGCAAGGAGAGGAGAGGGGAATGGAAGAGCGAGGAGCATTTTATTTTGAAGAGATGAGGAGATCAGAAGGGAGGCACAGGCTTCAAGCAAGCTCCCTGACAAACGTGACAGCATCGGGGCTGGCTGAGAGCAGGGCCTTTGGCTGGGAACCCCACCCCGGTCCCTCTAACTGGGGCTTAGAAAGATAACACACTGGCTCCGTGTTTCTCATCCGTGCTACGGAGATAGCACCACTCACCGTGCAAAGAGTAGCCCTCCGAGGGAAGGAGTTAAGAAACGTAGAACGTTTGTGCTCAGATCCTGGCACGGTGTATGCCCTCAGTCAGTGGTGCTTGTGGTCATCATCATCATCGTCATATTATTGTGGTTATTACGTTTCGTCAGTGCTCGCCTTGATTGATGGTGACTGCTGAGAAAAACTTCGCCACGTGACACATATCATCCCTGAAAAAGATGAATGACTGTTCCTAATGATTCCCGGGTCTGGAAGCCGTCCCAGGAGAAAGGCGGGAGTCGCGTTTCTGCAGTCATCGGAGCGCCCGCCAGAGGGCGCCCTTGCATCTCCGGTCCCTAACCGGCGGTCCGCGGCTCTGCGGCGAGCGAGCCTGAAAATACTCTAGACTGCAGGCTTTAACGATCGTTTCAACCCTTTAAACTCTTTTTTGACCACATTTTATATGAATCTGTTTAGAGCAAACTTATTTGGTGGATGGAGGACCTCTGGCCTCTTCCAACGGTGTGGGGTGTGGTTCCAAGCTAAGATATTCGAGTGGCTGCGGGGCTGGGAGGGGTGTGCCCTGACCGGGTCCTGCTCCCGATGTCTGTCCTGTTCAGGTCAGAGCTGAGATCCTGCTGGGTCCTCGTTACAGCCCCGATAGCCCTCTGAGATGGGGCTGCATTGCCATCTTGTGGATGGAAGGTCCTGGCTGGGCCCCCACGATTCTCCCAGCCTTGTCTTCACCCGCTGCTTAGAAGGGCTCATCTGGGCACGCCCGAGCCTCAGACCCTGGTCCAGGCTCTTCACCACACTCTCCCACCCGGCTGCACCCTCAAACCTGTGCTCCAGGGGCCTTCTGTTGATGGAGGTGGCCCATGGCTGGTTCAGGGCTGATGTCTGTCATGTGCATCCAGCTCCCCCCCCCCCAGCCCCCGGGGTCCCCAGTGTGGAGCAAGTCTGGGCCAGCTGGGCCCTTCTTTCCAGGACCCCACAAAGCCCCAGGGCCTTAGCCAGTCTCCCACCTCCCTCATACTTCCAGGCTCCTTTTCCCCATGTGCAAAATGGGAAGAGTTTGGCTTTAAAAATAATGGGTTTTTTTCCTTTTTCACTGAAGTAAAATTCACATAACATAAAATTAACATTTTAATGTGAACACTTCACGTGGCATTTAGTACGTCCACAGTGTTGTCCAACCACCACCTCTGTTTAGTTCCAAAGCATTTCATCACCCCAAAAGGAAACCCCAGACCCATCAAGCAGCCACTCTATCTTCCCCCCTCCCTCAGAGCCTGGCAACCACTGATCTGCCTCCTCTCTCTATGGATTTGTCTGTTCTGGACATTTCATATAAATGGAATCCTACAATATGTGGTCTTTTGTGTCTGGCAGGTTTTGCTTTGAATAATGTCTTTGAAGCTCATCCACATTGGGACATATGTGAGAATGTCCTTCCTTTGTAAGGCTGAGTAATATTCCATTGTTGGGATGGACCATGTTTTCTTTATCCGTTTATCCATCAATGATCAATGGACACTTTGGTTGCTTCCATTCTTTCTTCTTTTTTTTTTTTGAGGAAGATTAGCCTTGTGCTAACATTTGCCACCAATCCTCCTCTTTTTGCTGAGGAAGATTGGCCCTGAGCTAACATCAGTGCCCATTTTCCTCTACTTTATATGTGGGATGCCTGCCACAGCATGGCTTGATAGGTGGTGCGTAGGTCCACGCCTGGGGTCCAAACCGGCGAACCCCAGGCCACCAAAGTGAAGTATGCAAACTTAATTGGTGTGCCACGGGGCAGCCCCCATTCCTTCTTTTTTAAGGCTGAGTAGTAGTCCATTGTGGGGATGGACCACATTTAGGTATTATTACCCATGCATCTGTTGATGGACATTTGGGCTGTTTCCCCCTTTTGGCTGTTGCTAATGGTGCTGCTTTGAACATTCCTGTACCAGTATTTGAATACTATTTGTAATTCTTTCAGTGATATATCTAGGAGTAGAATTGCCAAAAATAATTTTTAAAGAACATATTTCTTCATTACTTGGTTCTGCACTGAGTCGAAAAGTGCCTGAGCAAGCTGTCTGGCCCTGCATTCTATGTACCCGCTGACTCCTGGGCTGGTTGCCGCCGTCTACAGTGGCGTCATCCCACCCCTGTGGTGCACCCCTGGATGCGTCTACACCCCCATCTGAGGGGTTTCCTGATGCCCGCCTCGCCAGGTCATTGTGGGGGCTAGAGGAGAGGGGCACGTGGCTTCCCAAGCTCAGATTCTTCATCCATAAGATGGGGATGGTAACACTTCATTTGATCCGCACTGGATCCTCATAACATGAAGGAATCGGGGCCCAGGAGGTGCAGCCCCAGAGTCGGGAAGAGGCCCAGCTGGAGTCTGGACCAGGGTTTCTGTGAGTCCACCGTCTGCGAGGCGCTCCTGAGTGAGAACCAGAGAGCAGCCCAGAGATGAAGTGTCCATTTCGCACAGTCATGGGGAGTGGGTGGCAGGCTGTCTGCTGAGTGTGGAGGCTCCCTGAGGCCAGGCAGCTCTGCCCTCACTGGGGGCTCCTCTTCCTGGCTTTCCCAGCCTTCCAGGAAGGAGCTCTCTGGGCTTGCCCTAGGGGGTCCACACGAGGCCACACGTGGGACGGGAGGAGACAGGCCTGTCATGAGCTGTCGTTGGAAGCATATGCTTTGCAAGCTTGCCTGTTTTTTTTAAAAAAACATTTTTAGGTCCCCTTTCCCCCTTAAGACATAAAATCAAGGGAAACCCAAAGGCAACTTTTTGGGAAATTAATAATAATAAAAAAGCCTATGAGGGAATTGCTCATTCATTAAATAAAACACCAAGTCTGCGAGATTTTCCTCCAGAGAACGAGAGTGCCAACCCTGGGAATAAGCAAGTCGCCAGGGCCTGCAGGGGCTCCGGGAAGTGCTGTGACTGTGGGACTTGGAATCTCAGCATTCCCATCTGTGACAAGGGTTCACGCGTCCTATGGGGTAGGGTTTCCCACAGGGATTGTGGGAGGGGCCTCAGTCTCCCCAGATGACCATGCTCAGCTCTCCTCGGTGCTCTGCACGGGGCAGAGCTGACCTCAGCCCCCTCGGGGAGGCGTTCTGCAGGTGATGCCACCTCTTGCTGCCTTTATTTGTGCATCTGTGGAATGGAACCCACTGGCGACTCTGGCCCCAGCGGGCTCACAGTGATGGAGAGCAGGTGAATGTTGGGGGTGAGGAGGGGCTTGGCGGTGGGGCCACGGTCTCCCACTGACCTCACTGGCTGCCCCCTGCTGCCCGCCCTCCCTCCTCCCACCTCTTCTCTTGTTCTCTCTTCTCCATTTCTGGAGCATCGTAACCTCTAGTTTTAGACAAACAGATGGTCTGTTTTGTCTTATTTTGTTTGGCCTGTGCCACATTTTAAAATGTTTAATTAGACACCAGTTACATCCCACGTTTAAAAAAATCCGTATTCCCAGCTTCTCTTTAAAAATCAGGAAATGGGGTCGCCCTGGCCCACAGCCCTGTTGCTGGGCTGGGGAACAGCTGCTCTTTCAGAGGACCTGGCTCTCCAGCTGGCCACTGTCCACCCTCAGACCTGGTTCACCTCACCTACCCATCTCCCCTCGGACACATCTGAGGCTGCTTGTAAGAGGAATCATGTGAGGTGCAGGGGCGTGTGCATTGCAAAGCGCTTTGTTCTGCACATGAAACTGTTATTCATTATTTGTAGCCATGCTAAGGCGGAGGACATATTGACTGTTAATCAGTTGCAATCAAAACACTGGCTGAAGCCAAAAGATTTCCCGGGGGACAGACTGGAATGTCTGTGAGGAGGGCTGACTCTAGGCTGACCTCACACACAGGGGCTGGAATGATATCCCTCATTTCTCAGGTCAGAGCATTCTCTTCTGTGGTTGGGCTCATCCTCATGGTGATGAAATGACTTCAGTGGCTCCGGACATCACATTCTGGCACCCTTTGAGTTTGGCAGGAAAGAGCAAAAGTCTTATTGGTTCAAGGCTTGGCTGGTGACCCAATCAGAGCCCACAAGAAGCATCACCCTCTCTCGGGGATTGAACGGGAGACCTGCACATAAGCCCAAACCCATGTGGTACCCAGTGGAAATCAGGGTTCTGTTATATTGCGAGAAGGGTGACTTGACCTGGCGAGGCAGCTGCAACAAGGGAGATCCCTTTCAGATGAAAGAATGAATGCGGAAAAGCTTTGTAAAGTGCCATGTAACTGGAAGGGACTGCTTCAGGCTGCATTACCTTTATGGAAGAGAAAGTAAGGCTTACAGAGTCTAGGTGGCTTTCCCAAGGTCATGCTTGATAAGTGGGGGATGCAGCCAGATGCAGACCTTGGGGCTTACTGCTTCCCACCCAGAACCTGCTAAGGATGCTTCCTGCCCACTCCCCCCACCTCCCCGTTCGCCACGGGGCCCATGAATCATTTTCCTTTTTGGTGTTTGCAAACACCCGGCTGTTAATAATCATGCGGAGCTCATTCAGGGGCTTGAGTGGGGCCAACGCCATGGGAGGATGGACGAGTGGGATGCTTGTTGCTGGCTGAAGTGGGAACCAGCCAGGAAGCATGAGGGGCCGAGGGCAGCTCCCTTCTCCAGCAAAGCCACCCTGAGTCATTCTTTAATGAAATTTGTGCCTATTTTAATTCCTATCAGCACAAAATCCTTACATGTCCTTTATAAATATTTCATTCTAGTCCAGCAACAAATTTCCTGATGCCCACATGCCTGTGTGACCATCTCCTTCCCTGTGCTGGGCAGTCGGTCCCTCGCCCCAGGCAGCTGTGGGCTGGAGGAGACAGTCATGACCGCCCTCACTGGGCAGTCGGCCTTGATGGCCGCTTCTTCTCAGAGAGCAGCCAAGCCTCCCCAGGGAGGTCGGGATCACAGTGAACTGGACAGGAGAGAATGAGGAGGCCTGGGATGGGAGGGGACCAGCCATGGTCCCTAAGGGGCAGAGTCAGGGCTTCAACCCAGGTTGGCTCAATGTCAGGGGCCAATCTTGTCCACTCCACTGCAGTGTCCCGGAGCAGGAATTCAAAGCAGGGTTGATGGCTTCTTGTAGAGGGATCAGGGCGGGCTTCAGGGAAAGGCACTCCACAGTGGGAGAAGCTTTGCAAACTGTGAAGTGCTGTGTAAGTTTGAAAAGGTCATTTTTGGCCAGCTGTTGATGTGCCTAGATGTCCAGGGAACTCGAAGGAGCCACAGAGAGTTCTTAAGCACCGGAGTATGGGGAGCAAGGCTGGTCTGTGACCCACGTTGCCCAGCCGCCTTATTCACAGGGGGCAGAGCCTGCTGGACACTAGGGCATCTTTAAGGAGGTGCTGCCCAGAGCAGGAACGGGGCCTGGAAAACGTCTCGTACCTGGTGGCTGTCAGGCTTCTGGAAATCTCATCGAAGTCAGCGAGGAGCACAGGGTGTCTTGCAAGCCACAGCTGGTTCTGCAGGGAGCCCCAGACCCAATAGAAACGATTAGTTTTATTACCCTCCTTCCCTGCCTCTCTCGTCTCTGGGAAGAGGGAGCCTATTCATTTCGTTTTATTTTGTTAGCCAGCTGCAGCCGAGAGACTCAGGCCTCTTCTCTGCAAAGCCTCTCCCAGGACAGATCAAAGAGACCTGTGAAGGATATTAGAGGGACTGTGAAATCCGGCTGGATGGTGCAGTGTCTTGGGCGAAGCTGCCCCCAGCCACACTGGGCTCAGTGGTGGGCTCAGGGGTTGGCTTGGACCTCCAGGCAGGCCCCGGAAGACAGAAATCATTTGCATGGTGCCGCATCCCTCTGAATTCTGAGTGCCTCCTCCGTGCCCGGCTCTGGGACCTGCCATGGTGAATCAGGAGTGGCCTCTGTCCTCCTCGGGGCTCATGTCTGGCCAGAAGGCCATGGAAGGAAGGGAGGGAATGACCTCCCACCAATGGCTGGGTCTGTGGTGGCCTGAGCTATGACTCCCAGCGGGGTCGGTCAAGGTCTGTGGGTGACTGAGGAATGCAGTCTGGGTGGTAGTGCTGCCTTGGGGGTCCCTAGCCCCCATTCTGGGTTTGGCGATGGGAGCAGACAAGGACTGAGCCCACTGAGAAGGCCCTGGAGAAGCAAGCAGGCTGCTGGTCATTCCATCATGCCAAGATGTCATTGGCCGAGGACCTGCATGGGCGTTGGTTGCTGGCAGGCCTGCACCCAGTGTGTGAATGCCAGCCCCGGGTAGGGGCTCAGCTCCAATGGGGCCTTGGCTCAAAGGCCACAGAGACCAGCTCTAGATGAGGGCATGGAGAGACGCCCGTGAACCTGAGGTCAGTTGTGGGTTGTGTCTTAGTCTGCTTGGGCTGCAATCACAAAACACCAGACTGGGCGGCTAAAACAACAGACATTTGTCACAGTCATGGAGGCTGGGAGTCCAGGAGCAAGGTGCCAGCAGATTTGCTTGGTGATGGCTCTCTTCTTGGCTTGCAGATGGCTGCCTTCTTGCTGTGTCCTCATGTGGTGAGAGCGTGAGAGGGCGAAGGCCAGTCTCTTCCTCTTCTGATAAGGGCACTAATCCCATCCTGGGGGCCCCACCCTCATGACCTGGTCTAACCTGAATGACCTCCCAAAGGCCCCACCTCCAAATACCATCCCAGTGGGGGTTAGGGCTTCAACATATGAACTTGAGGGGGACACAGGTGTTCAGTCCATAGCAGGTGGTGACCTGGGACCCTGGTGAGGGGTCGATGCTCATTCCAGCTCTGTCTCTCTCTGCTCCATGTCCTTGGCCCCATTTCACAGATGAGGAAACTGAGGTGTCCTTCTAGGGTGCTTAGCAGTCATAGAGCAGAGTCCAGAGTCAGGTTTTCAAGGTGGGGTTTGTTATTTTTACAGTTAATATACCCTTTTCGGGGCTGTGTGTTAGAAAGCCCATCACCGGCCTGCCGTGTGGAGCTGGGCAGTGCGGCCCTCTCTGCTGGGTGGGGCGGTTGGCTGAGTGACGTGGAGGCTCCCTTGTAGGGCTGAGTTCATACATTCCTCTCTTAACAAATAACCCTTTCCAGCTCTTACAATGTTCTAGTCCCCTCCAGGCTTAGCAAGTGGGTGCCCTCCTTGGGGGCTGGTTTCCTGTGCTGGAATATGGGGCTAGGCACAGGATCCTCCTTTCGATTCTCCTAAGCCTTCTTTGCTGCACACATCCACGTTCGCTCTGCTCCCGTCGCCACCTGCCCTGCCTTCAGCGCTCCTGGCAGAAAGGCCAGGGTCCTGGGCTCAGACCCCAAGCAGAAGCCCATTCCCTCTGCCCTCGGCCCGGTCCTCAGCCCTGCCACCTGCTGACGAGCCCGAATGGGCAGTGATAACCCAGGTCCAAGGAGAGGGGCTGGCCGGTAAGACCAAGACAGGAGCTGAAGCATTGAGTGGTGTCGGAATTCCAGCAGAGGGGTGGCCTGAGCAAGCCCCACCTACATCTTCTCCTGGCCAATCCCCATTCATCTGTCAAAAGTCTGAAGCTCCTTGGAGCCAGTGGCCTCTGAGCTGATGCCCTAATCTGACTTGGGTGTTTCTCTGTGCTTCCCCAGCACCCAGCATGGGCCCCGTGGTGAAACCTTACAGCAGGCAAAGCAGACGATTCTGACATTGTGTTCTGCTTTCTCTGGAGTTCACAGTCAGGTCTTTTGTTCGTCTCAGATTCTCCAGCAGCTCACATAGGTCCTGGCATGGAGAGCCCGTGTTGCCAGTAGGTGGTTAAGCCACAGCGCCCTCGTGTGCCCTCCCTGGCCCCAGGTGCTGGCCCCACTGCTCAGGGGCACTGAGCCACATCTCAGATGCTGGGGTCATTCTGAAAATGGCTCCTCTTCTCATCATGGCAGCCAAGGGCCTTGAATTTGATTCAAAAGCTGTGTCCTCATCAGCTCCAGCACTGGGCCAGGAACCTGTGAGCATCTTCAGGGTGGAGCCTTCAATTTGACCCAGCACCCCTCACCTGCTTCCCATCCTGGGCACCCTATGGTGTTCTGCAAACACTACTGGGTGGAAGAATGGGGAGCAGGGGCTTGGCCCTGGATGGGAGGTTGGGGCGACAACAGGTGCTGTGAGCCGAGGGGTGAGGACACGGCAGAGGCTGGGAGCTGGCAGGCCCAGGGAATTGGGGTGGGTCATCACTTGACACTGACTTTCTGGTAACTCATAGGAGCTCTGGGGCCCTGAACTGAGCTGCTGTCCTGAAACTCAGGGAGCATGGCATTTTGGATGCAGCCGCTGTGTGTGCAGCGCTGGGGGTGGCTTTTTGGGCTGCCAGTGCAGTCACTGTGCCCATCAGTGGCCCCCATGGCTGGCCTCACACTTTATGGCCACCCAAGTAGACCATCGAGGCCAGCACTGGGGCCATGAGCAAGTGCGTCTCTGACTTTGCACACATGGAGATTCCAGCAGGAAGGGGGAGGCCTGAGTGGGCACGGATGAACAGCACAAGGGGCTGTGTCCCCTGTGTGCAGCAAGCTTTGCACCCGGTGGCCTGTGGCCTTCGCATTCCCCAATTGGTGGGGCTCTGCGTGGCAGTCACGCTGGCCACTGCTGGGAATCTACAGGGGGTGCCAGGTATGGAGCTGGGCAAGGATGACGCCTTTTCTTGCATGGTGGCTGTGAGCTGGTCTGATCTCCCCCTTTCAGCCTCATCCTCTAGATCCATCAAGTGAATTGAGAGACTCTGCCAAGGTCATGTGGCAGCAGCCCAGAGGCATCCATCTGGGGCTACCTGGTCTCAGCATCTCCTCTGTGTCCCATGCATGCCTCCTGATCCATGTGTAAATAAATTTGAGACATCTCTTTGCCAAAATGATGAATGATTCATTTATGATGATGGAAGGATGAACAGTACAGTTCCAGGTGGGATTCCTGAAGTTATGTCACCTCTTCAGGGCTTGGAGGTGGAGGAGGAACTGGCTCCAGGGGCAGGGGATGGGGGTAGGGTGAGCCTGGGGTCTTAGAGCAAAAACCCAGATGGCGATGTGGCTCCTGCCCTCCCAAACTGGTCCTCACAGACGGGGTGGGAGGCGACCAAGGAGAACAGTTGGCCCAGCCTGGGAGTCATCAGTGGCCTTGAGATACCCATGCCCCCAACCTTTGTCAAACGCTCATGCATGCTGGGCACTGGGTGGGGCTCTGGGCATGCGCTGGCTGGCTGGAGCCCCTTGGGAGATTTTGGTGGAAGAAGTCACTGTGGATCCCCTGTGCCAAGCACAGGACCCAGTGCATAGTCAACACTCTGGAAATCTGAATGGATAATGAATGAATAGATGAATAAATATGGCTCCCAACCCAGGAAGGCCAGGATGCATTCCTTCATTCACAGAAGAAAAAAGCACAGACTTTCAGGACCCAATTTGTCACACAGGTGCTATGAGAGCATCAAAGATTTGTACCTCCTTCTCCTTTTGGGGAGGGCTCAGCAAACATCTCCCTCATGTATGTTGGGCATATATGCATTTTATATGTTCTACTCTGTGTATCTTATACATGTAACCTATAGATATTGTGTGTGCTCCTGAAATCTAAATATGTACAAACAATCTTTGCAGCACATATGTGCATGTGGCATACACATCATGGGCCTCCAGTGTACTCTAAATTCACACACATATACTGCAAAGACAGAATTTGTTCATGAACATGGGTATGCTATGGGGATACTGTATATGCTTTTAGTATTTTGGTCTAATATGTATAAATGGTATGTGTCTTGTGCCTATATGTTCCACGTGCATGTGCATTTATTCAGCACAACACACATCTTGTTAATGAAGTTCCAAGTGTACGCCATGTATATTCTGTAGAAAGAATGCTCAGATGCCATGTCTGTGTGTTCCATACATATAAGTGTGTCCCATGCAGACACTGTACGAATATTCTCTATGTAGACCTGATATGTGTGGACCCGTTTGCATGCAGTGCCCACAGTGTTGTATCATATGCAGACATAGTAAGCAGACCCAGTGGAGAATACACATGGCATATCAGTTAGGGTCTTTGCAGGAAACAGCCCTCTCAAGTTGAGCAATTAATTAATGGGCTATTCTTAAACTTTTCTGCAAAGAGTGGGTAGGATGGAGGGAAAGCAACAAGGGAAAGTGGGGGTACCCCAGCATTAGCAACAACGGAGAGCTGTCAACATGCTTGGGACATAGTTACTGGAACTTGTAGAGAGTAGCTCTATGTTGTGAGTCTGCTGGCAGATGCAGCTAACTGCCAAGGTCCACATCTTCCTTCTTTCCTCTGACCTCCTACTGGAGCTGTCCACTGGATGAATTCAACTGGAAACCGAGGGCCAAGGAACGCTTGATGGGGCTCATGCAGGCTTGCCTCCGAGAGAGGAGAGAGGGTCTGGAGACGGATGCATCTCGATGAGGAAATGGCAGATGTCCTGCATGACTTTCATCTTTCGGGAAGGCACTGCAAGTCCTGCAACTTGCCTCTCAATTTGTAGGAATAGTCCTGTGCTGCAGACCACTAGGCCCCTAGGAGATTTATTTATTAGTGTAGGAGGCCCTAAACTTCGATGGTGTTCATTTCCCACACATGTCTCAGTAAAGAATGGCATTGCTGTAATAGACCAGTGAGATATACTGTTGAGTGTCAAAATGATCAATTTCTTTCATTCTGTAGTATGACAGATAGCAGGGGAATTGACATAACCCTGAGACAGGATATACAGCTGGACTGCTGTTCAGGCCATGTGATAGAAAATTGCTTCTGATCACCTTTACTGAAAGGAATGGGGTGGGGGATGCACCTGGTATGCAGTTTTGACCCAGCAAATGCTGTGTTGGTTTCCTCCAGTAAATATATCATGTCCAGAACTGTTAGGTAATATTACCACCTTGTTACATTTCCAACAATCTACTGTTCTCCAACATCCACGTGGCTTTTGTGTCAGCTACACAGGTGAGCTATATGGAGATGTAGTGGGATTCTCACCCCTGTGTTTTGTATAAATATAAACCCACTTGTTTACCAAGATGGGCTTCATTCTTTCCTGAAGACCTGTGTCCATCTGGTCTGATTTCCCTCCAGGCAGAACTTCCTTTAGTAATCGTGCCATGCAGATCTGCTGGTAACAAGTTTCTGTTAATCTTAAATGTATTTTTCCCTCATTCTTGAAGTATATTTTCTCTGGATATGCAATTCTGGGTTAATAGTCTTGTTTAGAAGCTCTTTAAAGATGTTATTCCACCATTTCCTGGCCTCCACTGCTTATGATTAGAACTAAGAGATTATGAAATTGTTGTTCCTCTGTAGTGATGTGTTGTTTCTCTCTGATTGATTTCAAGATTTTCTCTCTTTGGCTTTCAGTGGTTTGACTCTGTTGTGTGGGTTTTTTTTTTGTATTTATCCTGCTTGGGGTTCACTGAGCTTCTTCAAACCAAATTTGGTTAATTTTGGCTATTATTTCTTCAACTTTTTTTGGTCTCATTCTCTCTTTTCCTTCTGGGGCACCTTTGGATATTGTCCCACAGGTCTCTGAGGCTTTGTTTATTTATTTTTGATGTTTATTCCTCTCTGTTCCTCAGATTGGATCATTTCTATTGATAGATCTGTTACTCTTCAGCTTTCCGTTTCCCCATTCTATCCTTCCTGGCTTGACTCCAACTTTGTCATGCAATTTATCCACTTTCGTAAGGGCTATGGGGTTTCTGAGGGGTCAGAGCTTAGTGCTGGCACAGTGGGACTGAGGGTCAGAGAGGATGAGGAGAAGGCCTCCTGGAGGCAAACGTGGTTTATCTCTAGGGAGAGCTTGGCCGCCCAGGCAGGTAGGACATAGCATCTATTCATGCCAAGAGAAAGACAGGCAGATGAAATGTAAGTGATGAAGCCCTGGGAGAGAGGTGTGGGCTAGAAAGATCAGAGTAGGCTTCCTGTGGGAGACAGTGGGAGGGTGGAGGTCTCAGGGTCTGGTAGGTACTGAGTACCAGGTGCTCTCTGATCTCAGTAGATCCACACAGCAACTCCACCTGGGAAATATTATTATCCTATGGAAGAGATGAAGAACCCAGGTTGAGACAGGTTTTCTGGGGCCCTAGATAATGCAGCCGATTAAGCGGCCATGAGACGTGAATGTGTGGCTCAAGGTAACATGAGGTAGGGAAGCCTTTCTTGATGGGGCAGGATTTGAGATGTTGGAAGACCATGCTCATCCTCTGAATTCTCAATCCAAATACTGCTCGTGATCCAGGATTTTTTCTGGGCAGTATTAGTCCCAGAACTTGAACTAGAACCTGCTGGATCCTGTGTTCCTTCTGCCATATTGTGCAGATGCTATCCTGGCTCTGACATTAGCATTGACCAGCTGGGTGGCCCTGGCAGGTAACTTCATCTCTCTAGCACCACCATCCTTATTTTGAGTGTGAGGGAATACAGACTTGACTTTGCATAGTTGATGTAGGGGATCAATGAATTAATGTGCTGTGAAGTTGCGTGAAAAGTTTCAAAAGCACTTACACACATGAGGTCTTTAAGGATTATTTGTTCCCTCTTTTTTTTTGACAAGGCCACATTCATATAGCAGCACAAACTTACTCATTCCTTTAGTAAAGAAATATTTTATGTGCTAGGTGTTACTCTAGGTGTGGGTATACAGCAGTGAGCAGAACAGATAAAAATCCTTTTCCTCCTGGTGTTTATGTTCCACTCTGCAATTACCTCTCTTGGTTTAAACCTTGTGCTTTTCAGCCTCATTCTTGGTGGCTGAAAACTCTGAAGAAATCAAGTTACCCAGCTATTACATAACTAACTCAGTTTCCTTGTCAGTGGTGTCAGAATCATGCCTATTTTACAGGGTCATCATGAGGTTAGAATGAGGCGATGTATGACAAGGAGTCAGCACAGAGCCTGGTGTGAAGCAGTTAGCATTCTTGACTACTCACTCTGAATGTCGATCCATGGTGGGCACATTTAATTTTCCCCCTTGGGCTTGCTACTTTTGCAGTTTCCTTATCAGTGAATATGTGGCTTTTCTTTTTAAAAACTTTGTGTTGCTCTAAGAAAAACAGTGAAATGCTCCCCGAACTCCTCCTCTGAACTGCCCCACAAGAAATGCTCCAAACCACCAGTCCCAACTCCAGACCTCACGTGACATCTCTTCACTGGTTCTCCCTTGTTTTTCTTTTTCCCTCCCTCCAGGTTATGGGCTCCAAATCCCCTCCCAACTGAAACCCCTCAAGCCTTATCCCACCCCAAATGCCTCGAATCCCCTCCCCACTGAAACGCCCCAAACCCACCCCCATCCCAAACCTCATAGGACCTCTCCTCACTCTTCTGCCTGTTTTCTCGCCCCCTTCCCTCAGGTTATGGGCACGCAGCCCCTGGCACCGACGCGGGCAAGGCCTTCTGCATGTTCTACGCCGTGCTGGGCATCCCTCTGACGCTGGTCATGTTCCAGAGCCTGGGCGAGCGGATGAACACGTTCGTGCGCTACCTGCTAAAGCGCATCAAGAAGTGCTGTGGCATGCGCAACACGGAGGTGTCCATGGAGAATATGGTGACCGTGGGCTTCTTCTCCTGCATGGGGACGCTGTGCATTGGAGCTGCCGCCTTCTCCCAGTGCGAGGAGTGGAGCTTCTTCCACGCCTACTACTACTGCTTCATCACGTTGACTACCATTGGGTTCGGGGACTACGTGGCCCTGCAGACCAAGGGCGCCCTGCAAAAGAAGCCACTCTACGTGGCCTTTAGCTTTATGTATATCCTAGTGGGGCTGACTGTCATTGGGGCCTTCCTCAACCTGGTGGTCCTCAGGTTCTTGACCATGAACAGTGAGGACGAGAGGCGGGACGCTGAAGAGAGGGCGTCCCTTGCCGGAAACCGAAACAGCATGGTCATCCACATCCCTGAGGAGGCGCGGCAGGGCCGGCCACGGTACAAGGCGGACGTGGCGGACCTGCAGTCCGTGTGCTCCTGCACGTGCTACCGCCCACAGGAATACGGTGGTCGCTCGGCGGCACATCAGAACTCCGTCAGCGCCAAGCTCGCCCCCCAGTACTTCCACTCCATCTCTTACAAGATCGAAGAGATCTCACCAAGCACATTAAAAAACAGCCTCTTCCCATCCCCCATCAGCTCCATTTCTCCTGGGTTACACAGCTTTACCGACAACCACAGGCTGATGAGAAGGCGGAAGTCCATTTAGGGTGTGGGGAGGGAAATACGAACAGAAAAAGTCATTTGTCGTATTTGATGTTATATTCCATCAGCCCAACTCGTCTTTTCTTCCTTATTTATTATTATTATTATCCTTTATTATTATTATCATTGTCATCATTATTACTTTCTCTCCTTTGTTTCCTGGTTTCATTGCTCCCCCAACTTCCCAGCGAGACAGAGCAGGCCAAAGGGAAAAGAAAGGCCCGTCCTCTGAAACTCGCAGCTGAGCATGAAGCATGGATTTCTTCCTTCCTTCCCAGCGACGTATGCCTTACATTTCTCCCCAACCTGCCCCATCTCTGGGGTGGCTTTCCCAGGACAGGTGTGAGACCAGGACCAGGTGACAGAGCTGAGAGGATACCCAACCCAAAGTTGCACACCAGGCTGAGAGCTTTTGAGCGCCCACCCACAGTGGTGTCTCTGACCTAACTCCTTTCTCTTTTCCTCCCAAGCAGTGGGTGGCTATGTATGTGTGTATGTGTGTGGTTTGAGTGTGTGTGAATGAATGCACACGCGAGTGTGCTTGTGTGTGTGAACCATGTGACAAAATGGAAAGTATCAGGTATTCATTCTCCTTTTCCATCACACAATTTTGTTAATAGCCTGCTTTTGGCTGCTTCCAAACAAAACGGGAAAACAAAACCCACGAGGTTTTTGATTTATCATTTTGCCAAATCAAGCATGTTCCATAAGCAGTCTTTATCCCAGATGTGTCATGACCATATTTTTAAAATGCTAGGTTCTAAATTATATTAACTTCTTTTTAGGGGGTGGGTGGGCAAGAAGACATGGATCATTTTAGCTTGCCAGTTCAAAAATTTTTTAAAAGCATGCACTTTGTTAAACTGGTATGCATTATCAACACAAGAAAACAAAACTAGCAATGGAATAATCAAAAGCCAATAATAATAATTTATTAAAGACATTTTTAATTTTGTCATCTCTGGTTCCAACAATTTACCATGCAACTGGAAGTGTCAGGAGAAACTGGAAAATTGTTGGAACCACAGAGTATCTATTTTATTATTTCCCTCTTATTTAGATGATGATGATGATGGTGATGATGATAATGTTGCTGGTGATTTGTGCAGCATCAACCTGCATGAATAAGAATTACAGTTTGGGATGCTTGGATGAGAATGGGTATTAGAAGGTGGATGTAGTTTCTTTTCCTAATAAAAAAATGACAGGGCATTCCTTGTTTAAAAAAAACTCCGTATATATGTATTTCAAGAAAGATGGTCTCTAGTTGCATTTGATTTGTAAATAGGGGAAAGTTCATGTTGGTCTCAGGAAGAGTTTAGAGGCAAGAAGCTGTGTCTTGGCCTGCTGGGAACTTGTCAGTCTCAGGGGAAGATTTGTCTGAGTAGTGGAGAGATTCCTCCCCACTCTCACTAGGGGATGACACAAAAGAGAAGGCCTGCTAATATCCTGGGGTACAGAGAGGCTATAGAACATGGCACATTGGAGGCCCCTTCAATGACAGGAATGAAGGAAAGTCTGATCTCCAAATTCCCAGAGGGGAATTTCCTTTCCCCGTCACAATCCTGCCATTTCTAAAAATTACCCATCCTCCCGCTCCTTTTTCATAAACTGGAAGTTCATGGCTCTTGAATGGAAATGGGCTTTGGCAGTACTGCTCAGAAGGAGCCCCAGTGGGACCTCCTAGAGTGGAGGATCCACTCCCTAGAAAGAGTAGACCTACTAGATTTTTTAAAGGAGATAGCACCAAATGCCACCAGTCCCAAGCATTTGGGCCACTGGACTGAAACACAGTACTCAAGACTCCTCTGAAAGGGCATGCTCTTTACTGTTGCATCCCACGTAGAAAACGGCCCCTTCGTCCAGGACATGGGGCCTGTGGAAGGAGTCTCTAGGCCAAAGTGGACAATGATCAATCTTCAAGGTCTGTATTGATTTACTTGTTTATAAGATTTTTTTTTTTTTTTAATTTTAGGGCTCTAAAGTCTGTCCAGAGAATAGAAGCAGTTGCTCTTAAAGTTTCTTTTTTTCTCTTGGGAGAGATTGTTGGCTCTAGGGGGTCATAGGCACAAAAATACTAATGCATCTTTGGAGGGTGCTTCATGCTTTGGAGGGGGCTGCTTGGAATAAGTGTGGGGTTTCTCCTTTGTAAGATTTGCCCTCAAATGGGAGTGTGTGTGATAATCTTTAATCTGTAAAAGAAATTGAGGCACAGGGAGGATGCGTGATTCGCTCAATGTTACACAGCTGGTCTTTGACAGAACTGAGACAATAGTCTCAGTCTGGATCCCAAAAGGGTCCAAGAAGCTGACTCCACCATGCCATGGCATCCTAATTCGTCCCTCAGATGAGGGAAGCTGCTTCCCTTTCTCCACCGGTAAATGCACCAGGCTCTTGAAGTCAGTTTGAGGAATAAGGGCTCGACCCTTCATCCAGGACTGGTTCCCCCACTAAAACATCCATGTAAAGTGATCATAAAGTGGCCTGCTTCTGCTTGAAGACTTCCAGCGACAGGGAGCTCCTCCCTTCCCTGGAAATTTTGGAAAATATTCCATATTCCCTATTCCCACAGAGCTGACTCTTCTTGATAGGATTAAGGATTGTAGGATGAAGTCTTCTCTTTCTGTGATGACCACTGACTGAAGCATCTGAAGCAACTTGGAATTTGTCTTGGTTCTATAGCCCTCTTCTTTCTTCTCCCCTTTGCCACCAGTTTGACCCTCTGAAGGACAACAACCGAGTCTTCCCTTTCAAAGTGAAACATCCTTGTTGATACTCAGAGCGTTCAGGGGGCAGAGCTGACACTTGGCTTGCTTCCCTCGTGATGTCCATCTTTTCCTCAGGTGGTCCATCTATCCCCTACCATCGTCTCTGGCCAAGGAGTTCCCTAGGTGCATCCAGTGAGGTGCTCTCATGGGGCTCTGTGGGACTCTTCTCTCTTGTTAAAATGGGACTGGGGCATCTCCATCTACAGCTTTGCCACCCGGGACCTGCTCACTCAATCAGAATTAGAATCCTCAAAAAGTCTGAGTCACCTCGATGAGCTCCCTCATTTTCAGAGGAGGAAATAATTGAGGTCCAGAAGGGGTGAACGCACATTTAAGGAGTACAGAGCCAGAATCTAGGTCTTCCCACTCGTTTCTCCTTCTCCCATTTTCTGGGCTGCTTTGTTATTGCTGTTGCTTATACCCGCCAAAGATCCCTCACTGCTGGACATGTTAGCATCTCAGGCCCAGGTCTCTGCTTCCTCTTCTGCCAGTTAACCATGCCCATTCAGTGAGGGGAAGAAATCACACCAGCTTGTTTTTGGATACGGGCTTCGACTTCTGTTAGAATGAGCTGAGGAATAACCAAATTCCACCAGAATCCCAGAAGGTTGGCCCATCACCCAATCCCTGGGGTGGGGACTAGAAATTAATATGCCTCATAGAAATTTAGAGCCCCCACTTGGATGTTTTCCAACTAAGAAATCTCAATCCATCCACTCCATCAAAAACAGGAGGAAGATGGGTAGTGGTATGGATTATCCCAACAGCTCTTGGCTCCCTGCTTTCTAGAAATGATTCCATTTTAATCTTCTTCACACCTATCCTGGGTAGACGGTACTGTCATATCATTGGACTGTTAGATTCATTTTGACATAGAAGTGAACCAGCCTGTCTGGGTGGTGAGACTCCTGGTTAGCTGTGGAGCTGGGGTGGGATCTCTTCTTTCCATCTGCACCACCCTGTCCTGAAACCCGGGCAGCAGCCTTTTAAGCGCAGTGGGCTGCTTGGTGCTCTAAATTTAAATGCTCTCTCTGAAGTGTCTGTTGTGCTCCTGCTGTGCATCACCGATTGGGAGGAGGGGGCCTCTGCTTCAGGCATGATCAGAGTAGAGCATTTGCAGCCCAAGAATCCCCACTGGGTCCCTAGTTCTTCCAGGAGAGGAAGCAAATGGATGCAGACTGCTGCCCAGGAGGCCCTCCTTTGCGGTGCTCATTAAAAACCCATCCATGAAACAGGAGATTGACTGCTCAATCTCGGCTCACTGTTTGTTCTCTGCACACAGAGCCTTATTTAGGAGAACATCTGGACAGTAACTCAGAAACCCACAGATAAGCCTAGGTGGGTCATTTTTCTCAGCCTCATCCAGATCGGGAAGCCTTATGGGTCCTGATTCCTAGTGATGATCACCAGCAGCTGGAAGCTGGAGAGAAGGGTTTAGAGGCATTTGTTGTCTGTGTGCTTTGAGTTGTAAAGCGAGGTAAGAGAGCAAAAATCATCAAAGAAGGAAAAATCCCCATCACTGAGGTTTATGAGTCAGTTTCTTTATGTAACCTTTTAAAATAATAGGCCCTAATTAAGATACCCTAATTAAGGGCATCCACAGAGATGCTAGGTCTGAGACCTGTGCTGGAAGATGTCCATTCTGTTAGTGTGATAGGTGCTGCCATCTGCGAACGCTCCAGTGAATTGTGGCTTTGCTCTGAAAGGGGTGTGACTTGGGGCCTGTCACATGCAGGCCTGCTGCTGGGGTCTAAAGTGTGTTTCTTCCAGAGTCACGGTTTGTGTGGGACCCAAGAAGCATCCCAGGCAAGCAGAGGTTGGCAGGGCATGGACCTGGCCCACAGCTTCTGCTTCGCTGGGCTTCTGGAAGTCATTTCACTTCCCTGGGCCTCTGTAGCTTCCTCATCAACATAATGGGACAGTTTGGGTGAGATTTATGAGCATTTAGCACAAAATGAATTTGACGCATGAAGACATTTGGCCTGGATGTTCTGGTCACTGAGCACATTTGAAGGTTGAGCCACCAAAAAGAAAACCAAAAATCATTTTGTTTGGCAGGGTACTGGGAGCTGGGAAGATGGAGAGGGAACAGGCCATGTAGCCATAGCCCCGTGCATTCTGGGTTCCCAAGTGCCCTGGGCATAAATCCATTTTATGTGGTTCTTTCTCAACCACACCTTGGCAGAGGCTGCTGTTTCAGGGGAAAAAAAATCTATTACCATGATTTCGTCCCCACCAACTTTGTTTTGAAAATTCCAGATTTACAGAAAAATGGAAGGAATAGTGTGATGAACTTCCATATGCCTCTCACCCAGACTCACCAGCCTTCAGCACTTTGCCCCATTTGCTTAATCCTCTCCCACCCTCCCCACCTCCCACATTCACACTCAGAGGTATTTGAAGGATGAAGTGATGTCCATGACTTTTAGGTGGTTCAGCCGAGAAAGAAGTCATCTCCCAGGAACAGGAGCATTCTCCTAGATAACAGTGCTATTATCACCTCTAAGAAAGTTAGTATTCATACAAAATATCTAATATCCCACCCATATTCAGATTTCCCCAATTGTCCCCAAAATGTCCTTCAAAGCCTTTTTGTGAGTCTGAGATACAATCCAAGATTGCATCCCATGTTGCTTCTCTGGTTGCCCCAGACTCCCCAAATCTAGGACATTCTCCCTCACCATTTTTGTCTTTCATGACGTTGCCATTTTGAAGGGTCTGGGCCAATTGTCTGTGGGTTACGCCGTGATTTGCTTCTGTTGGTTGGCTTCCTCAGGTTAAGGAAGTTTAGGCAAGAGAATGACAGAGGTGATGTTCTGTGGCCATGATTAATGCATTTGATAGGTTTGGCACTCTGGAGACCTCTGGGATTACCTCTTTCATGGTAGATAAATAAGTCATATTAAGCGGTCTCCTCTGTTAGAGAGACTAAGAGAAGCTTCAAAAGAAGTGTCCACGAGCCCCTGGACGCTGGGTCCCATTGCCAGAGCTGAACAAGGCTCTGCTCTTTCTGATTTCACACATGGATCTCTCTTCTGTGCTGAGCAAGCATCAGCAAGCTTTCCCCTAAGCACCTGTGGGGATGATCCAGCTATAAACAGACCTAGAGCACAGAGACGTGCTTTCATCAATTGTAAAGGGCGAGCAGGTGTAACCCAGGAGGGTTGCTGTAAGGATCCCTGTAAGCCAGTTGGGGTACTTTGGCCCCAGTAGCTTTTCAATGTGTGGGAATGATTGCCAAGGCTATCATTAGTAATCATAAAAATGTGACTTGTTATGGCTGTACTCTTGGCCATTATTAAGGCTATAATTTGTGACCTCTGTCTCTGAGATATTTACACTGGAAAGTTCAGTAGCACAGCCTTCTCAGTTCTGATAACATAAAGAAGTCCACATGCTCTGGTTAAGTAACCTTTCAATTTTGATCAAGAAAATATGTCCATGTGGATTCTCACCTCAGAGCCTTTGCCCATACTGTTCCCACTACCTAGAAGTTCTTCCTGCTGCTCCCAAGCATGGAGGTGGAGATGGGAGCATCTCACTCATCCTTTAAAAGTCTCTCCTGACCCTTTGCCCCCTGATGGACTCAGTGATGCCCTCTTCTGGGCTGCCTAGTCCTTCTTTCAATTGTGGGTAAACACACTGGGAAGCAAACCGTGATGGCCCTGGCCTTGGGAGCTGCACGTGCTGGGCAGCACCTGCAGAGCGGAAGAAAGTCAGAGTTCTAGCTTCTGGCCTTTGTGCCATCTGTCGCTGTCATCAAGGCATATCTTAATTTCACTGTAGGCATTTACCCCATCCCTGGAAACCGGTGCACATTAATGTGATGAGAACCCATGACCCACTGTTGGCTATTCAATGGCATTGGCCTGGCAGAGTAGCATGTGCCACAGGGCCATGAGCTGTCCATGGCTAGACATTTCCCATAAAGTGGGTGATTGGTACGTCTTCAGACTCCAGGAGCACACCTGTGACTTTTCACCCTGCAGTGGGTGGGCCCTGTGATGGGGAGGTCACCAGGAGCTAGGTCAGCACTGTTTTCTCATGGATGTACTTCTAATAGAGGCTGAGCAGTGTGGGAAAGTGTGCAGTGAATGACAGGAACCTCCAGCCGTGGCTCTGCACCTGCCTAGCACTGCCTCTGGGGCCCTGAGACAGAGGCAAGAACAGATTCTTCTTGCCTCTATGGAGCAGCGTGGTGGGGTGGAATCTAAGCTGCTCAGGTCATGGCCTCTCACACACCTGAGACCCGCTTCTGCCATTCTCAGGTGGGTGGTGGTTTTGGCTCTCTGAGCCTCAGTTTCCCCATCTTTAAGTTGGAGATTATAAACAAGCCCTCCTGTACAGAGGGGCTGTGAGAAGTAGCTGTGATGAGATTTCCTGGCACCTATTCTGTGCCTGGCACTCTGCTAGTTTTCTTATACATGCTTGCATTTCTCTTAAGGACCAGGTCCAGTCTCCTACAAGGTTACTCCTGAAAATAGATCCAGGAGTCTCACCCACCTTGAATTCTGTGGAGTCCTATTATTTAGGTGGAGTTAATTTTTTTTCTCTTCTGGACATTAGCCCTAATTTGCATGTGTGGATATTTCAGGATAAGATCTTCTTAGTCTTTCACTTAAGCATCCTGGGGGCTTGTTCTGTGAAGTCTTCTAACAGCTCTGCCAAAGATCAGCATGAAACTATCACAAGGAAAATGTCGTGTAACTCTTGGGCATGAAGAGTTTGCTGTTTCCTGATCAATTCTATGAACAACAGATTTTGTGACTCCCTGTGACCAGGGCCTGCCTCATCGGAGCTTGAGATGCTGGTATGGACCCTTGCTCTCGTTCTGTGTTTCTCCCCTGGAGTTGGAGCCTCTTGTGGGTCTGGTGCTGAGGGCAGGGTCCTTTGAGTAAGGGTGTCAGCAGAAGAGCTGGGGGGTGGGGTCTGCTGTCATGGTGAGTGCTGGTAGCTCAGGGATGAAGGTTCACTCTCTGTTCCTTAGACCTCTCTTCTTACTGGTGTGTCGAGAGTATGCACAGGATTTACAGCCAAGGTCAAGGAGTGGCATCTCCCGGTGTGGAGTGCCCCCTGTCCCCAGGCAATGCAATGTGGACTTTGATTTTGAGATGTGGCCTCTGGGTGGTGAGAGAGGCATTGGCTGGGTGGAAAGAAGTCTAGCCTAGGAAATATGGGATGAACCACGACTCAAACCCTGCCTTTGTGATTTGCTGTGTGACCTAGGGCAAGTCACTTGACTTCTCTGGGCCTGAGTTTCTTCCTTTCCAGACGAAGGGGCCAAGGTCCCAAGTTCCCAGGCCCCATCCCTTCCTAGTGCCTGCCTGGTTCTCTCTGCCACCAACACAAGCCTGGGGAGGACTGGCTGGGCTGATGTCAACCAGCGTCTGGAAGTATTTCCCCAGACACCTTCTGTTGCAGGCGACTCTTTCCCTTCAGATGCTTTTTTTCCTGGCACATGGCTCTTTAAGTAACCAATAGCTCTGTGCAATGCCTCTTTGCTTCACTTCCTTGATGGCTCTGCCCCATCCTCACTGCACGAGGTGCCTGATTCTAAAGAGAGAAAGCCTTAGCCTTCGGAGCCGTGGGGCTTCCACAGCTGCAGAGCTCGCCTTTCCTTGTGAGGAAAGGGTATGGCTCCTCAGGACTTGCCTTCTGATTAAACCTGAACATCTGTTCTGCCCTTCCACCTACCTCTGCTCTTCCCTGCCATGTCCTCTGCTTGTCCTTATTTCAGGGCTCTCTTTGCTTCCTGGGAGGAGATGTCCTCCATTTACAGGAGCCACTGGCCCAGCACGGGGCCTCATGCCGGGCCCCATCTGACTCAGGTCAACTGTCTTTGCACTGCGGGGCCTGAACCACGATGGGACTCTTAGACCTGCGTGCAGTGCAGCACTGCGCACGTGGAGACGTGACTTCCCGTTGCTCATGCACTCTTCGTGTGCTGGGCAGGGGCACCCAGAGCACCCCCATCCACAGGAGGTGCCATGAGACTTGGAGAAGTGGCAGCGCTGGAACTCAAAACCAAGTACCCTGATGGCACGTGCCCTTTCCTTCCTCCCCAGGCTCTGTGCTCAGGCTCCCAGGGAGGGTGGGTCCCTGTGGTGCCACAAGGAAAGGATGCAGGGGATATGCCCTTGGAGAAAGAGGAAGGGGGGGTCACTTCCAGGTAGATGGGGGAGGCTTCATGGCTGGGGGGGCGGGGTGCGGGGCAGGCATCGGAGAGGAGAAAGTTCCAAGCCAGCAGGAAGAGTATCTGCTGAATCTGCCAGTTCCTTCACCTGGTTCAAAAGTCCAGGGACAAAACCCTGAGATGGGAGCCACGCTCAGCCCCAGCCCTTGATTCTTATGATTATCCATGCAGACCTTTGTCCTCAGGCATCTTTTCTTAATAGCAGGAGACCCCAGATGGCAGACCCGAGACCAGCAGTGTGAGTTCTCTGGCATGAAGACTGGGCTCGCGGACCCGAGCGGGATGCAGTTTGAAGTAGAAAGTGACTGCAGGGGGCAGCCTCCCAGAAAGGCTGTGGTGTCCCCCTGCACAGGACAAAGGGCCCAGCCATGGGGGGTGAAGGAGCGTCCCTTGAACCCCCTCCATAGTCTGTGCCATGTCCCCTGGGCAGGTCACCTTTCCTGGGAGGTAGGATGAGAATGATTTAGAGGAGGACTGTGATCTTCAAATATGCCATCCCAGTGAATGTTGCCATCTCTCAGGGTCTTTATTTCTCCATCTATGAATGAAGGATCTGGAAGGGTGAGTTGTTCCAGAAGGAATAGGGGTGGAAACCCATGTGCTGCAGATGCTGGTGGGACGAACCTTCTAAAGCATGGGGTGGGGGACCTGCCCCCAGAGTCTGCCTGGGTTCTGTCTGAAGCTTCAGGGGACACACAGGTTGGCACGGAATTGGGGGAGGCCAAACATGGCTTTTCTGTCACCTGCACCTCCTTGACTGGTGACATTGGTTTCAGCACGAGAGGGATCAGGATAGAGGGAAGAGAGGAGGGCACCTTTGAGGGAGAGGTGACTTTATTTGGGAAATTTTTGTTCTTCACGTCTTCCCATTCACTCTTGGATCCTAACTAACTCCAGCCTCCCTGGAGGTTCTGGTCCAGTTTCTTGGAGACCTCTAAGCATCCAAAGCTCGGCTCTTGCCTTTGAGGGGGGAGGTATTGTGAAGTTTGGCTACAAACCCTGGCCACTAAAAACGTAAGCCCTCAGCCTCACCTCTTCCAGCTCCTGGTGCATCTGGTGTGGTGGAGACATTGGGGCTTCGTAAGTGCCTGGCTGGCTGTGGCTTCTTTTCCTTCTTCTTTGTAACCAGGCCATGTGGCCTTAGGCAAGTCACTTCTTATCCTCTTCTACAAAGAATTTGATGGCCAGGTGAGAAGCAGGTGTGTCCCGGACAGATGCTGGTGAGGATGAAAGGACGTAAGTGTCGTTGTGTGCTAGGCTCTTAGTTGACGTTTCAGTGTGGGAGGGTGCTTTGGAGGAGGGACAGGACCAAGTCCTCTCAACATTGGGTTCCAGAGCAGGGCCAGCTCTTCTCTCCTGGGATGTCACCTTTTTCAGGTACAGTGTTCTATAGACCTCCTCACACCAAAGAATCATGTCTCAACCCACCCGCTCTGATCCTTCTCTTGATTGGGTCTCTTTCGTGGCCCCAGCTTTCAGTTCCCAATGGACCAGATGCTTGGCGATGGTGGGTTGGGACATTTTCCAGCAAGCCAAAGCCCTTTCCCCTGACAAACCTTGTGGGAAGTCTTATCTTTCCCTAACCTGAAAGGATGAAGAGACTACTAGAAGTGAGCTGCAGCAGCGCTGGGCCTGGGGGCTCCTCAGGGCCCCCTCTGTGCAATAGTGCCTGCTGATCGATCCATTTATCCGGTGATTATTTACATAGCATTTGGGCATCTGCTATAAGCCAACTTTAGGGAGAGGCCATTGTGGTGGACTAGACGGTCAAGGTCCCTGGCCTCATATGGCTAAAGTTCTGATGGACCACATCCAAGATGCACAAGTTCTAGAAACAGAGTCAGATGAACAGGTATTGGAATCAGAATATGCCTCAGCAATTGGTGCGTTTTCTCAAGCTGAATTTTAGAAATTGGGTAGAAAGATAAAAATCCAATGAAAGGAAAAACACGATTAGTGGGAACCCAGTGAAGCAGAACCCACAATTAACAAGATTTCTCTATAATTTGATGGCTCCTCAGAGAAGAACACACTCCTGAAAAAGGCTAATTATATATTTGTTTATTCAGCCCACAAACAGCATTTTGACAGCCGTTTTGGGCCGGAAGGGGCCCTCAGAGGTCCTCTCAGTCCACCCTCTGCTGTATCAGAAATCTCCATGGAATAGATAATACATTAGATTAGGTGAAACTATTGGCGTTATTGAGCAAAATTTAAATAGGAAAACAGACTAATCCAAACTGGAAAATTTGAGGCTCTCTCCTATGTCCATAAATGTTGATCAGAAGGTTAACATTTAAACAAACATGGGAGACACAGGCAAAGACATCAAAGATGATGAGTAGATTTTAAAACACTGAATTGATTAACATTGAGGAAGAATTTCTAGTCTATCCCCAGCAGGCCAAGAAATTGCTGATACTCCCTCTAAGATGTATAATTTTTAACTTTAGCCAACTGTGTACCCTTGTACCTCAAAACATTAAAAATAAAAAAAGTGTCATTTGTGCCCCCAGGTGTAGAAGAAGTTAAGCTTGAATTAGTTCCAAACTCACACCCATAGAAATGATTGGCACATTTGCACAGGGGGCTCATCCTGCGGGGTGGGGGCACAGAGATGTGGATCCTCATGTATTCATTTGGGGCACGTGTGTGTGTGCACTGACTGGGTATCTCTGGGTCTCTAAATTTTTTTTTTCTTTGGCATTCCTGGACATTTTTGTGACTGTGTGGTAAGAGGGCCTGTGTTTGGTTATGATGGTGGTGCTGCTGGAGGCCCTCCAGAACATTCTCTGGGGAGGGTGATGGAAATCAGGAAATTTCTACCAGAAGCTGGGTCAGCCTGGCCACATTCTGGGAGGATGGAATGGTTTTTCCTGAAACCCTTGCAGGGGCCTACCTTCCCGTGTTGCTGGGCATTTGCGATTTGGATGATGGACCCAACTATGGGTGAGGCATCAGACCTTTGGGGGGAACCCGCACCAGATTTGGCCAAACCGGTGATTCCAACTGGACCCCAGTGAACCAAATTCAAAGAAGTCTACTGTCACTGTAACTGTTCGTTTTCCTTTCGTTTTCTTCTCTGGCCTTCTCCATCTGTGGAGAGGGTGCTTTCACAAATGGCCTTAGAATGCCGTTCTGAAGTTTAACAGAATGAGACAACCATCAAATGAATATCAGAGGTATCTATTATTGCAGCTTACCTGAAGAATGAAAAAACAAAACAAGACTGTATCACCAATGTTTACAAGTCCAAGTAGACATCCAGCCCATGTAAAATATGTAATTTATGCAAGGGATTGCATCTTTCTTTTGTAACGAATGCACTAAGCAACCTTGTATATATTTTACAATGTCTTTACAGAAAAAGAAAGAATCATTTACTGTAGTGTTGTAAAATAATGCACTTTTCTAATTTTTCATTAAAATCTCTATGGCACGTTTGCAAATGTGTCTTGGTCTTCCTTCACTGAGAAAGGCTGGACAGGGGCCGCTGTGACACAGCCTCCCCCTCTTTGAGCTGCCTTCCGAAGGCTGGCTGATGTGAGGTGGACAGACGACCAGTGGCACGGTACATGCTCTCTTGGTCTTCCTCCCAGCAGGCCGGCTCGCTGATAAGCCTTTCCCTAAAAACCCGGCAAGACCTCAGCTGAACTGAGACCTGATTTGCTGATTTTTATGTTTCTTTTCTGGCTGAGGAATCTTAGTTCAAAACATGAGATGACCCCTTTTGCCCTTTCTCGCCTGTATGTGGAAGAAAGAAGGAAAAACAGGCAGATAAAAGGTGCTCAGTGTGATCTCTATGGCGAAAGCAATATCCGTTCCCTACAACCTGCAGGAGCTGCCTGAACGTCAGGGGCTTCCTGACGTGGCTCGTGTTCTGGGGGCATGGGTGTCCAGAACTCCATCTGAGGATGCCAGGGTCAGAGCTTTCCCCAGGGCCATGGCTCTCCGACTCCCCCTGGAGAGCTCCTGAAAACACAGATGGAGCACCCCACCCTCAGTGTGGATCCAGGATGGGCCCCAGAGCATGCATTTCTAACAAGGCCTCAGGGGATGCTGCTGGTGTGGGGACCACACCTTGAGGACCATGGTCTTCTCCAGACTCTTCCAGTTCTGTGATTAAGAGGAGACTCTGGCCAAAAGCATATCACGGCCACAGGAGGGGCTCCACAAAGCCAGGCTCCTTTCTACCTGTCTTGTAGGAAACCCACTCACTCCTGGAGCCCCTGCTGCCCTCCTCCTGGCACTTAACCCAAAGGCTCATACAGAAAACAGACCTGACCCTGGCCAGAACCTTAATTCTTAATGATTTACATGACCTCACTACAGTTTGTTCCTGTAATAGGACACCTTGTTTCAGGAGCTGCGTCTGCTAAGCCAGGGCTCAGAAAAACTGTAAAGGGCTAGATGGTGCATATTTTAGACTTACAGTGCCATAACCCAGCTCTGCTGTAGCAGGAAAGTGGCCAGAGACAATGCACAAATGAATGGGCGTGGCCATGTCCAATAAAACTTTACCTATGGAGGCTGAAATTTGAATGTCATATTTTCATAGGTCGCAAAATATTCTTCTGATTTTCCCCCCACTATTAAATAATGTGGAAACCATTCCTAGTCGATGGGCCCCACGAAGACAGCAGCCGGCTTTGGCCTGGAGGCCACAGTTTGCAGATCCATGCTCTAACCTCTTTTCCATGTATGGACTCATTTGATCCTCCCTCCACCTTCAAGGTTGGCACTATTATGACCCCTCAGTGTCTTCATCTGAAAAAGGTCGTGATGGACCCAGGACTTGAGGGCTGTCAGTCGGGTGCAGGTACCCTGCTTCTTACAAGGTAGCGAGGGCTAAAATTAGCTCACAGATGGGAGGAGTTGATTTCATCCATCCTTCTTGGTCTTCTACTTCTTAGGAGGGTTCAGAGAGATGGTTAGTCTGGCCCAGGACGGCCTTCCATGACCCTCAGCCCTGTTTCCTCTCATTGCTCTGCACCCACCCTGCCTTCCACCCAAACAGCAAACATCAGCGAATTCACTGCCATAAATCGGCCATCATTACAGTTAAGGGCCAGATGCAGCATCAACCCTGTAGATCAGGGCAGGAAAGGAGGCCGTTGTCCCAAATCCTGCCACCTCTCAGAGAGCCTGCTCACAGTATGTCTCCAGGTCCTGCCTTTTCAGGGTTCCCAAGAAAATTATATGCAGCATCTGCCAGGATTTTACAATATGTGTTGTTGACACTTTAGAGGTGATCTCGTCTCTCCTCTTTGAGTCACAGTGTGCAGTGACAGGTCTCCACCTAGTGTGACCCCAACCAGGCTGCTGAGGACATAGGTGATCCTGGATGGGAAAGTACTTAGATGTGGATTCCTCCTGCTCATCCGTCCTCATCCTCCTCCTTCCTCTCCTTCTCTCCCTTCCTTCCTTCCATCCAATAAACGTTCATAAGAAGCTCCAGTTTGGACATCCACATGGTCACTTGGACTTCTACTAGGCATCTCAAACTTCACGTGGCCAACAGTGAACCCCTGTCGTCCCCCTCCCCCACCCCCACCCCCAATCCCGGCTTCTCTTGAAGGGCTCCTCATCTCAATAAATCAACACCATCCTTCCAGCTGGTCAGAACAAAGAACTTTGGAATTATCCTCGACTCCTCTCTTTTCTACCCCAAATCCAATCCCTCAGAAAAATCCAGCTGGCTCTACCATCAATATTTACCCAGAATCTGACCCCTTCTCTTCACCTCCACCAAACCTCCCTGGTCCACATGCCCAGGTCTCCCCTGGGTTATTGTGTCAGCCATCCCCCCGCTCCCCTCCCCTGCCTACCCCACAGCATCCTTTTGCATTATAAAAATCATGTATATTGAGGCATAATTTACATATGGAACAATTTACTCTTTTTAGATGTGCAGTTCTTTGAATCTTGACAACACAGAGGGTCTTAAAGCAATCCTTTTAGAGTGTAAGTAAGGTCAGGTCACCTTCCCTGGTCCACCCTCCCTTCTGGCCCTGCTGGCCTCCTGGCTGTGCCTCAGCACCACTGCCCAGCAGCTCCCTCTGACCAGAACATGTTTTCTCCAGCCCTCCACCTCCTTACCTCCCCCAGAGTCTATACTCACATGTTACCTTCTTGGTGGGCTCTCTCGGACCCCCAACCCCTGTAGCCTCCTGCCCCTCTCTCCAGCTTGCTTTCTTCCCATAGCACATATCACCGTCTGCCACTTCCTATGATATATTTTGCACTTATATTGGTTGGTTGCGTCTTCCGGAGAATGTAAGCCACGTGAGGGCAGGGATTTACACCTGTTTTGTTCACTCCTGTACTTCAGCACCTAGGACAGAGTCCAGCATCTAACAGTCATCAAGTATTCGCTGAAAGCCTAACTGACTGAATAAGGTCAGAAGCGGAGCCCACGCACGCCCTGCAGACTGGGCGAAGCTCCCGGCATCCTTCCGTTCTTTCTCTACTCCTCCCATCCCTGTCATCGGCCTCCTGGCATGTTCCAGGCCCCAGAAGACATGTTCATAGCCCAGAGATGGATTGGAGAGGCTTAGAGAGCCATCCAGACAGAGGCTCAGGCCTGGAGCCCCTACGAGAGGCCATGTGAGGACTGTCCTAGTCCCCGAGACAGGGTGCCTGTGCGCACAGTGGGCAGCCTCGGGAAGGACTGTCATGGAACTTTGTAGTGGGGGTCGAGTGGCTCCAAGTTTGTGGACTGGGGTTCCAAGACTGGCTTGGCTTTTAGTTCATGACCCAAGGCAGAACTCTCTGGAGAGAAATTTCTATTCTCAGTGAATGAGGATGTGAGTGCTTCCTAAAAACACTCTGTGCTTTCTAGAATCTTCTGGAGGGATAATATGGGCAGGGCTCCTTTCCCATCTTTTCTGTAATTATCTTAGCTACGCCCCACCCAGCTCAGAAGGACACCCAGGGCGTTGGCAGCTGAGGATCCGCAACTTCTTGTAACCCCACTTGGAGCTCTGTATGCAGTTAGAATACCTGGGTTCTAACCCACTTTGGCGCTTCCCCTGGGGTCCCCTGCTCATCATTAGTTAGGACACACAGGGCGTTATGCGGCTGACTTAACTGGAATGCAGGTACAGCTCCCTACCTGCCACAGGTGCAGGATGGCAACTCTGGATCCTATTCCAGGAATCCTCTTCAGCAACACTGTCATCATGGCTGTCATCATCATCATGCACCTATTAATAAAATTAATGGTCATTTCTAATATAGTTAATTAAATATAATTAAGTTTCTGTATGTTTTTCTGTTTGTTACTGAGGTTAGATTTTCACCACGTTTATAAGATACGTTTGTGATGGCCTGACATTAAATATAAGTATACACAACACTCACTTTGGGGGCCCCTCCCTGAAGAGGACCCCACTCCACGGAAGCTGAGACCAAAGAGGACCTGTGACTCCTGATTGGGAGGCCACAGCATAAAGAACATGAGGTTTTGAAGGTTTTGTTCTCTCTTGCCACAAATGAAAAATCCTATAATCAAAAGCCACAAGGGCAGATATTCCAGAATACAGGGGCTGGTTTTCAGTTGAGCTGCTTCTCCTGTGAGCACCTCTGTGTTCTGCTCCAGAATGAGTAGTCAAAGGAACTTCTTTTTTATGATGATTAATAATTCTTATTCATATAAGTCAGCTCTACCATTTGCCATCCATGTGTCCTTGGGCGCTTTCCTCATCTGCACCTGGTCAGGGCGACACTATTAAATAAGAAGGTAGTGGCTCACCTTCATTGAGCAGTTACTACCATGATCGTGTGCCAGGCACTGGGTGCTAAGGGCTTTTTCAGCAGGAGTTTCAGAATCTTCTTTACTTGTATGCATCTCTTATTTGATATTTGTTTCCACCTTTTCAAAAAGTAGACTTTATTTTTTAGAACAGTTTGAGGGTCACAGCAAAATTGGGAAGAAGGTTCAGAGAGTTCGCATATGCCCCCTACCTCCCCAACCATCAACATCCCCCACCAGAGGGCACATTTGTTCCAATTGATGAGCCCACATCAACACGTCATTGTCACCCAGAGCCCGTAGTCTACATCAGGGTTCACTCTTGGTGGTGTACACTCTGTGGGTTTGGGCAAATGTATAATGACGTGGATCCACCGTTAGAAGACCATATAGAGTAGTTTCGCTGCCCTAAAATCATCTGTGCCCCACCCCTTCATCCAACAAGTGCTTTTCTTGTAAGAACTCACAGCATTCCCCAGAGTGTTCCACGGAATGCTAGTCCTATAAGCTGCTCCCCCCAAATAGGTTACCTGCATGGCTGTCTTCTGTATCCCTTTCCTGGAGATTTACAACCCACCACACCACAACTTCTCACAGCCTTTACTGCCCTAGGAAACTTTTGAGCTTTGTTAACCCAGTGGTTCCTGAGTATATTTGACTGAGGAAGCCTTTCTCCCCAGCACACCTGTTTACATGCATCGGGACCCCGCCCCCACACATCGGCGATGCTGTGCATCAACTCCTTCCAGCTCCCCACCCTCAGGCACACGTCAGGTCAGACTTCCTGGTGCCCTGTGTGGGTGGGATTATATGACTAGTTCTGGCCAATAAGTCCTGAGTGAAGGGACATGGGTCACTTCCCAGCTGGAGCATTAATTGTTGGTATGAGACCTTCTGGAACTTTCTTTCCTTCTGTCATGCTGACAGGTGTCAAGATAGTGGCTACAGAGTTTAGGTCCTGAAGTGAGGAGTCCTCAGCTGGCCTAAGGTAGACACAAAGTCAGGGAGAAAAATACCTTCCAATAACTAAGATGTTGGAGTTGTGATTGTCTACAACCTATGTCCCGACAGATCCACATCTCAGGATGCTGGTTCCTCAGGCGTTTAGTGACTGGGACATGGTTTGTTCATAATAAATATCTATCGAATTAGTGACTGGCCCACAACATCTTCCTGGAGACAGTTGCATGCAATGAAATCCCACATATGAGTCTTACTTATCTGGGTTAAGCATTGCCCACTCCAGTCCCATCCCTATTCTAGGGACAAAAAAACCCAAAAGGCATGTCTGGGATTTCCCCCACATCTGGAGGAGGCCACATCAGGGGATGGGGTGTCCTCTTCAAATGAAGAAGTCGAGAAGCCACTTCCTCGCCTGGATCCTCAACATCCTTCAACCAGCGGTGGCAGAAGGTGAAGCTGGAAGCACTGGCATGGATAAAATCTTGTTTTTCATCATGTATCTAGAGCTGGTGGCAGCAAGGAACAAGCCGAGCCTCAGCTGTGACTCCAGTCCTGCCAAGCCCTCAACAGAGCCCAAGTCAGTCACTCCCAGAGAGAATGAAGAGGTTTGGATGGAGATGGAAGCACAGGGTCACTGGTGCAGCCTGGACAGCCTTTTCAAGTCCCTGCTGCAGAGTTCGAAGGCCTATCGACTCAGCTATTGAATTTCCCTGAGAAGCTCAAGTCCACTGTCCTAGCAGCTCTGATTGACTCAGCCCCAGCCAGGCCGAGAATCGTGTGGACAAACAAACCCAAAGAGCCCAAAGAGAGGAGCGTGGGGCTCCATGACCTGGCCCACCTGAAGGGCCAGGCGGGGTCACAGGGAGGGTGGGAACTCCCAGGTAGGGGCCGGGTCAGCTTCCTGGCTCAGCACCCACAGTCTTAGGCAGAAACGCTGCTTAACCTCATCGCACCGCAGGTTGCTCATACGTAAAGCAGGGCTCTTTTGAGGAATTGTTATTATTAACATTGCCCCATGAGTCAAGGGACCTACTGAAATAATATATGGCATGCTCATGATAAATGCTAGCTGTGTGCCAGGCACCGTTCTGAGGCGCTGCTTCTGTGGTTATTATTTCCGTTCAGCTGTACGCATTCCAAACATGTTCCCTTGGCCATGTGTCTGCCACGAGCTCTGTGTCTACTGTGCAGAGAGACTTCTGTGTGGCTATGGCCTGGCTCCCTTTTGCTCCTTCTTCTGGTGAGAGTCCAGACTTCAGCCAGTTTGCAGACCCAGAACCCCTGAATGAAGGGGAGGCCGGGTCCCCATGAGGGAGGCTCCAGCTCCACTGACAACAATTTATACTATTCTTCCTAGCCTTTCCTGAAGGGACCTATGGCCATTTACCAGGATGGCTGCACTGGAGAAAGGGGAATAGTCAGATTTTTGGGGATTACTGGACACAGGCTCTATGCTGACACGAATTCCAAGAGAATGAAACAGTCACTTTGGCCCACCGGTCAGAGCAGGGGCTCATGGAGGTCAGGCGATCAACGGAGTTTAGCTCAGGTCCACCTCACAGTGGGTCCACTGGGCCCCCCAAGGCCATTCTGTGGTCGCCTCCCAAATTCTGCAATGTGTAATTGGAATAGACACGCTCAGCAACTGGCAGAATCCCCACATTGGAAACAGTCCTCGCCCCAGTCACAGGGTGGTCTGTGGCCCAGACTGGGCGAATTTGAGCACCGTGTCCCCTGGGCCACCACAGTGACCGCTCCAGGGATGAACGCGTGACTCACATTGGCCAAGTGGAGCCCTCTCTTTTCTCCCCCAATGGGAAATGCTGGGGAAGAGCTCCATGTCTGCCACCAGCTGCGGCATGAGGCCTCTTGGGGCCTCTTCTGGGGGCCGGTGGGCTGAGAGGATGAAGCCAGAATTCAGACACATCTTGCAAATCCTAAGCATATTTAAGTCCAGAGTCAAGTCCCCAAGGCCAGATCCACGCTGCCCCTTCTTCTAGGTGATGAATTCAGCTAATCAGGTTTTAGTAAGCCAGGGTGAGCTTGGAGGCAGTGACATGGACTCCAGTGTTCTGACTCAAACGCTGCGCTGGGAATCTTCTGTTTTCCCCTCCAGATCTCTCTCCACCTTGATCCACTCTGTTCTGTGTCCATGGAAATGAACCTGTGTGGCTTCCATTTAGATTTCCCCAATGGGGAGCTCTGGCAAGAGGGGATGTGGGAGCATTTATTCCCTCTATTTGCCCAGTGGAGACTCTGGGGTCTGGATGTTTTCTAAAGATGGGTCAAGCCTCTGCAAGGTGGACCTCTCCACACAGCCTCTGGTTTCCAGCTTCTGAAGTGCCCCGCCTCCCCTGGCCTGGCGGGTAATGGCACCCTGCCATTATTAACCCAGGTGCTGCATTATCTTTTATGATTTCCTTGTTCTCTGAGTTTTTGAAAATAGTCCTTTTGTTAAACCATGCCCAAATCAGTCAGTGGGAGTATGCCACTGCCTACTGGTGGACCCTGCCTGCTGCATACACTATACGATTGCCACACCCAGACAACTCAACAAGAGAGGACAAAATGTCATCAAGAGATCATCTCATTGTGAGAGCTAGGTGCATGTCTCGGCCCAGGTGATGATCTTGGGAAAGTTACCTTAGGTTGTCAAGGAAGGGAAAGCAGTTGCTGAGTATGTGAGTTGGCCTTGTTCTGCTGTCATGCACTGTGCTGGGTACTTCTGATGCCGGGTTTCCTACTAGGACCATCCACCCCTTAGCAAGTCAGGATGGCCTTACTTCTAGCACAGAACTCTGGAGTTCGTTGCGTTTTTCAGTGGTCTGCTATGGACTGTTTGTATCCGTCCCTAATTCATGTGTTAAAATCCTAACCCCCAATGTGATGGTATTGCCAGGTGGGACCTTTTGGAGGTGATTAAGTCATGAGGGTGGAGCCCCCACAGATGGGATTAGCGCCCTTATTAAAGAGACCCCAAAATGTTTGCTCTCCCCTTTTGCAATGTGAGTACACAGTGATAAAGATAGCTGTCTATGAACCAGCAATCAGTTCCCACCAGGTACCAAATCTGCCCATGCCTTGATCTTGGACTTCCAGCCTCCAGAACTGTGAGAAATAAACTTCTATTGTTTATAAGCCCCTGAGTCTATGGCATTCTGTGATAGTAGCCTGAACAGCCAAACACGGTCCATCCGACAGCAACTCATCTTCTCCTGGAAGAAAATCTGGATCCGAGATTCTTTTCTTTTTTCAATTTAAATTTTACTGAAGCATGGCAGGCACTATAGAGAAGTGAACGGCTCGAACTTTCACAGACTGAACCACCCGTGTCTCAGAAGCCCGAAGTCTAGAAATAGAACACAACGGTCACTCCAGAAGCTGCCTTCAACCCCTTCCAGATACTGACCTCCCACCAGGCAATGACTTTTCTGACTTCTGATTGTCTGTTTTTTATAGTTTAAATAATTGGAATCATAAACATGTACTCTCTAGGAGCTGGCTTTTTCTGCTTATTTGTAAAATTCATCCATATTGCATGTCGGTCTAGTGTGTTCCTTCTCGTTGCGGCAAAGTGTTCCATTCTATGAACATGCCAGTCCACTGTAGGTGGGCATTTTTTTCCTGGTTTTTGGCTATTCTTACTAATGCAGCTATGAACATTTTGGAACACTTCCTTTGGGTTACAAACAGTGGGATGGCTGTGCCCGTGGAAGAATCTACTAAGGATGAACACACGTATCCCTAAGAGTTTTCCAGCACCTCACCCACACTTGTGTAAGGTCTGATTCCTAGCACAAGCTTCTCATTTCCACAACACTCATGACACCTCTACTTCCTCGAAGCCTGACAGACACAGCTATTGTGTCTGGGCGTAGTTCCAGGTGAACAGAATCTTAGAGACGGGAATCAGGAACTGATTTTTTGATCTTACTATATTTAGAGTCATCTGTTATTCTGTTGCCCAGCAGCTAATCCTGTGGGTGGCTGAATTACAACACAAATTGAACTCACAGCTCTAGGGTCTTATGTTAAATTAGGGCTACCTCAAACGGTAGCTCAGCTCCCATGTGTACCCGACCTTTCACTTTGGCTTCCTACAATTAGTTAGCAATACCTGGATCTCAATTCCAAATTCCAGGAGAGAGAATCTGATGGGCCAAGCTTGTTTTGGGTTCATACATCTGTGGCTAGCATTATGGTGCCCTCTTAGGGTAGCTGTGGTGGCCTATGGCAGAGAAAATTTCTGCTCAGAGAAAAAATATTACAGATGAGGCCATGATGAGTGTGGGAAACCGTTTACCTCCCACCCTCACATTTTAAGGGTCCCACTTCTTCCCATCAATGTTCAGGGTCACTGTGTCCTCTTGTCTCCTGGTGTCTCCTTCCTGTCCCCTCCCTCCCTCAGCCAAGACTTGCTCTTTCATAATGTGGTTGATCATCTGTCCAGGATCATATGGCTGTGTCTCCTTCAAACACAGCAGCTATTATCTATCTTCTCTACTCCAGGCAAAGAGGCTGAGGTTGGGAGTGGGGGGGGGGGGTTGGTGAGCAGGGGAGCAGATGGGGGAGGACTATAGAGAGGACTTGGGGTTTCCCAACAGTCACGTTGAAGGTCATCTGCGAAAGGGGAATAACACTTCACTAGCCCATGTGACACCTCTGCTAAATTGAAATGCAGCCCAGCGGACACAGGACCTGGTGAGCAGAGGTGCTTTCATGAAGACAAAGTCACTCCTTCCTTTGCATGGACGTAGCCTGGGACCATGGAAGTGCAGCTTGGTGAGGGTTGGCCCTATTTCCAGCCCCACGTACCACCTTGGTCCAGCTTTCCTGTGCAGTGCACAACAGGTACAACTGTATGCAGCAGCCCTCGATGTTTTATATACCAGATAAGTTAAAATATATTGTGCCAAGAGTCATGCAGGGAAGGGCCAAATCAGCAACTGTGGCACTGACCAAATGCTGAATCCCAGTTGGCTAATACTAATGAAAGGAAGTCAGATTATACTCAATGGGCGTCTTTAGCACATGTCTCATCCCTCATACACAAACCACGTGTTTACTGAGGATCTGCTAAAGGGAGCTCAGTTTTGAGCCATATTTTTTTTATTTAATTCATTCGAGAAATGGTTATGGAGAGTCTATAAAATGCCAGCACTGCTGTCTAGGTACTTGGGACACCTAAGTGAATATCAGGCTCATAAATGCCTTCGAGGAGCTTATCGCTAGTGTGGGTGAGACATAAACATAATAAATAGATAAATGATACGGTTCATTTGAAGGTGGGGTCAGGGAACAGGAGGAGAAGGGCGGAATAAGAGAGATTTTGAGCCCAGCAGGAGGCAGGTGACGTGCACAGTTGGCAGTCAGGGCTCATCTCGTTGGAAAGGTGAACTCTGAGCAAAGACTTTAGGGAGGAGAGAGTTCGCCAAGCAGATGGGCGGAGAGCGTTCCAGCAAGGAAAGCTGGCATGTTCCGGGCACCGGGGAGGCTGGTGTGGCTTGATTCATCCATGCTCTTCAGATGCACACCCTCCACCTGCCTCGCTCCCAGGCCTCCCACGGCCGAGCAGGTGCAGGCGTGTCCCCGTCTTCCACTTCCTCTTTCTCCTGGGCTCAGCCAGAGGTCTTCAGCAGGCAGCATCTCAGGTGGAGCCAGGAGGCGGGTGTGGACATTTGCAGAACTGCACATGGGGAGCTGGGTAGAGTACGGAGAGGGAGCAAACCCCAGCCTGCTGGTTCTCCCCTCTCTTTCATGGACCCAGGGTTTGTAGCAGTGGGGGATTTGACATGCACCCATAGGTAACATCATGGATTCCTCCCTTGCAGGGTTATGGCTGAGAATGGCGGACAACTATGTGCTGGGGGCATTGGGGCAGACCTGACATGCCTGCTCAGTGGGGTCAGTCAGGCGTGGTGGGGTGGCAAATGTACAGCCCACAGACGCCTCTGCTCCTCTCTGCCCATCATGTATCCAGGCAGACGTCCGAGATCTGCCATCACACGCTTGGCATGGGTGCCAATTCAGACTGCTGGGAGCGATGGCCTGGAGAAGGGTCCCCAGGGAGGGGTGATTACCGTTGACCTGTGTGACCTTGGGGAGAGATGAAAGCTCCCACCCCCCAGCAGTCCAGCTGTCTTCTAACTTCCTAGTGTTCAGGATGCTTGGCTCCAGCATGGCTATGGGCTGAAGTGACAGGGCACAGCTTACGTGGGTTTTTCCTCTCACTGTCCCCTAGGAAGCACTGCCCACCCAGAGTTCCCCTTTAGGGGGTAACAGGGCTGATTTTTCCCTGGGGAAACATACCTCCCTCACTCTGGCCCATTATAGCACAGTGGGGCCTGTCCCATTCCCAGCTTTGGCACTAGGATTGGAACTCTGGATTTCTGCACTTCTTAGCCAGCACTTCTCCTGTGGCCCCTCTGCCGGGGTCCTTGGCCCCTGGGGCCTGGGTTTAGGGTGAGGTGCAGCCCAGTGAGGAGAGGAGGGAAAGGGAGGGGGTCTGTATTCACTGCTCAGAGCAGATGGTGCTGGCTCGCACAGCCGCTCCGCAAACCATGAGGTCCCCACAGAACCATCAGAGAAGCAAGCCAGCTTGCTGGGCCTCCCGCGTTGCCCTGTTGCCATGGCAACGCCCCAGTGCAGCACCAGGAATAGATGGTTTTGGAAGTGGGGGTAGTGTCTTATAAAAATATTAGCAGGTTGTGGGGGAGGGGATTTTTCCTGAGGGATTCTCTGAGTGGGTACAGGGTGTGGGGCTGCTCCTCCAGTGCAGGGAGGGCCCCCAGTGCAGGCCTGCTCCCCCCATTGCAGACCTATCCCCCCAGTGCATGGCTGTCCCTCCAGTGCAGGGCTGTCTCTCCAGTGCACGGCTGTCCCCTTCTACCCTGTCTTGCTAGTGAGTGGCTGTTCCTTTCATTCTTGAGATGAATGACACTGCTGGGAATGAAGGGGAAGGGGGAGGGAGCTGCGAAGTACAGAGCGCGTAGGGAGTGTAATCAAGACCTATTCATCCCTGAGTCGTGGAGGCCAGGGCCCATCTCTGAGCCACATGACCTGCCACCATTAAAGGGAAAGCACAGGGCTTGGGGTCACATGGGGCTGGGTCCTGATCCTGGCTCTCCATCTCCTGCTGAGCAAGCCCCAGGCAAGTCCCTTAACCTCTCAAAGGCTCAGATGCTGTGTCGGGCAGGGATCAAGCAGAGACGCAGAACCAGGAGGAGATATGCATTCAGAGATCTATTGCAAGGGGTTGCTACACAGCTGTGGGCTTTGGCTCAGTAAGTCTGGAACGCATAGGGCAGGCCGTCAGGAAAGGCAGACGGGAATTCTCCGGTAGAGGCTGAAGCTGCTGTCCAGAGATGGAATTTTGTTCTCCATCAGGAAGGCCTCACTTCTGATTTGAAGGCCCTTCAGTGGGCTGAATCAGGCCCACCCAGGTTATCTAGGATGATCTTATTTACTTGAAGTCAACTGATTATGGCCTCTAATCACATCTATAAAATCCCTTCCCACCAACACTCAGATTAGTGTTTGGTTGAGTAGCTGGGGACTGTAGTCAAGTTGACGTGTAAAAGACCATGACACGTGGCTCCTCTGTAGAATGGGGCTAGTGGGTTTTTGGGAAGCTTACTATGAGATTTACGTGAAGAAGTCATCTGAGCCTAATACTAGCAATAACGGCAAAAGCAATAACCGCAGCTCACCCTTGTGGAATGCTCACTATGTGCCAGGCATGGTCTGGGCACCTCTTTCATCCTCACAATGAGCCTATGTGGCAGGTACCATTCTGATCTTCATGTGCCAAAGAGGAAACTGAGGCAAGTTCCTCAAGTTAACTCTAAGCTCTTGCAAGACCCAGTGGAGTCAAGAAGCCAAAGAAAACAATATTTTATACTAGGTGCTCTGCTGGACACACTAGGTATGGGAGTGTCGGGAGAGGATTAAATTCAGTCTGATCAGAGGGAAGAAATACTCTTCCTTCATGTGTTCCCTCATCCTCCCCTCCTTCCCCAAACAGGTGGCAGGCCCCCCAGTGCATGCTTTACCTGTGCTCTCATCTAGCCCTCAGTGCCCCTATACGGTGGACGTCATTATGCTTGTGTGATCGATGAAGACACAGAGACCAGGCTGTGGGTACGGGAGGGAGTCAAACCAAGGTCTGCGTGACTCTGAGGCTCATGCACTCTTGGATACTTCGCATCTTTGCAGGAAGTGCCTGGTTTGGCCCCAGGGCTCGTGAACTCAAGCTCCGAGTCTCGGTTCTGGGATAATTTCCTTACAGATGTGTGTGTTGGCCATTCTTTAGTTCTATTCTCTGCCCACCCCCTTCCCTGCTTTGTGCCTCAGGATGCTGAACCTATGGATTGTATAATCCAACCTTCCTCTGGCTTCCAATTGGAGTTGGTCAGTGGGAGATACTGGTAGGAGATGGGAGCGTGGGAAGAGAGAGCTTGAGCTATAGATTAACCCTGACCTCTCCCTGCCTTGCTGTGGAGTGCTAATGGTTCATCTCTGTCTGGTCTCTGGCGACACACCTTTCCTCCCTCCCCCCAAACCCTTTCAGGCCCCAGAGTGGAAAAGGCTTCCCACAGTTCCTAGACCCTGGGTGCTTTACCATCCCTTCCCGGTTCCCCTCGCACTGTCCTCATTTCCATTAATAGTCCCTTCATTAAACTCTCTCCAAGGAAATCCTTTGGGCATTCCATCTGATACCAGCTGGAGCTCTGGCTGACCAGTATGCCTGGAAACTACTAGGCGGGAGCCCAGCTAGAATGTTGGAAAGTGTCTACAGGAATTGAGGCAGGGGATGAGCAGGACCACTCCAACCTCTAACAACAGGACAAGATGCTTTGTGAGCCTGATAGGATCAGCCGGGTCTGGCCCCACTTGATGTGTAAGGGAGAGGGCAGGGTGCCAACATCATCCCAGTTTGCCTGGGACTTTCCTAGTTTTAAAATTGAATGTCCCTCATTCTTGGATCCCCAAGTCTCAGACAGAAAAGGACAGATGGTCACCCTAGAGTGAAATCACTTTGCTGTTGCTGTGCAGGATGTTTACTGGCCGTGCCACTCAGGGGAGATGCCCAAACTCATCACCAGGAGCCCTGGTCCAGGCTCCATGGAGGAGATGAGAGTGACTTACCCGCAGAGACAGAAGCCCAGGGGGAAAGGGGCAGCTGGCAGGCCCTCTCCGTCCCTGCCTCACCTGCAGAGATCTAGTCAAGAAGTGTCACTTCCCCCAGGCATTCTCTTTAAAGCCTTGGCTGGGTCTAATTGCTCAGCAGATTGCACCCCAAGGGCCCGGCACAATTACCGAGTGTTTAATAATAATTAAAATACAATGAGATAAGCTGCCTCCTCCTCTGCACCTCTCACTGTAAGGTCTGTGTTCCTCTAGGCATGTTAGTTGCTGTAATGACAATGTCAGTTCACAAGCCACCTCTTCTTAAAGTCCTGACGGAAGAATGAAGTTTGTCTTGAATCAGTGATGCCAGGCAGGGGATGGGGGCTACCCTTCCCGCCTTTGAACCTGTTGCTCCCTTTCCCCAGGCATCCCTCGCCACACTGATGATAAACCTAGTGCCTACGCTCGCTGGCTCAGCACAGGACCCCTTGAGAGCTCACTCCAGGCCAGGTGTCCTCCAGGAGTGGGGCAGGTAACACTGAACCAAACCAGCAGTGCAGAGTAGTAGTTCCAGGGTCCACCCTCTGTCTGTCACCCTCCCATCGTCCATGAGTGAGTAAACTGCTCCTGAGGCCTAGAGAGGACTTTGAGACACTTGTGAAACTCTTGTCCCACCCATCAGTGCCATCTCAAGTCTCAGAAGGGAGCCAGTGATCACTGTCTGCTCTGAATCAAGTCAGAGCCTCTCAAATCACAGTCAGTGACAGCACTAGTGTCCGCCTTCTTTGGTCGATGACAACTCCCCCACCAGGATACTGTTGTCCTAAGCCAATGAGAAGCCATGAATAGGTTCTGGGCAGAGCAAGGCCATGTCTGAAGTCTTTGCCATGGACTCTGCAAGACCCTGAAATGCCTGACCCAGCCTCCAACATGTGCCTCCTGGCTCTCTGCTTTCCAGCTGTGGTCGTCTTCTCTTGGCATCTTCAGGATACCAGTTGTTCTCCTGACTTAGGGTGTACGTCCTGCTCCTTGGTCTGCATGGAATGACCCCTCCTGGGGCCTGGTCAACTCTTTCTCATCCTTCGGGTCTCAGAGAGAGCTTCCTTGACCACAACTCCCCCTACTTGCTCAATGTAAAGTCTGTTTTCCTCTTGTACTTTCTCATAATGCCCTGAACTTTTCCTTCATAGCACTTATGAAAACTTGTAAGAAGACCTTAACCAAATAATTGGACAAATAAATATGCCTTCCCCTACTCCAAGAGCAGAATCTAAGACTTACTGTCATTGTCATGTCTTTGGTGCTTAGAATCAGAGTATCTATCACACAATAGGCACTCAGTAAATGTTTGTGGACTTAAACAAATAAGTAAATGAAGAAAGCATGACTTCCTCTTGGAAGAGAAAAACAAGTATTTTGGGAAGTATCCTCTATGGAAAAAGCATTTTCCTCTTTCCTGCTCCATCTACCCCTGAACTTCTTCTATAGCAAACACTTCTATGGCACTTACTATGTGCCAGGCACTGTTCTAAGTGCCTTACACACATCATCTCATTTAATCATCACAACTCTATGTGGTGGATACTATTATTATCCCCAGTTGACATAGGAAGAAACTAGGGCACAGAAAGCTTAAATAATCTTGAATAAACTGAGAAGCTGCAGAGATAGCCCAAGTGGGAGAAGACAGTAGGTAGTTTCTTCAGCTCTTCAATTCACTGGCCATAAAAATGGAGAGAAGGGGTAGGTTCTTCCAGTCTGTAGACAGAGTCAAATATCTATCAGACCTCGTCTGGGTATCTGACTTCTTCAGGAGTTCAGACGTCTTCCTAGACACCAATCTACTGATGGTTTCTTGTTTCAATCATTGGATTGCAAACCTCACATGCTTGCTTTTGGTAGATGTATATCAATATAAGCCCTAAGTTTCTTTGATTTTTTTTCTTAATTGAAATTTTATTGAAACCGGAGACCACAAGATTCATCTAAGAGTTAATGAGAATACCTTTTAACAAGAGCTTTCATAATGAAGCTGTTCACACAAGTGCTTTGAGAATGCAAAGCACTGGGTTAGCCAGTCATCAGCTTTAGTTTTGAAAGAAAGATAATAGATTCAGCAAATATTTGCCTAATAGTGTACATAACATTTAAACTTAAGCTACACTGGCTTTGTATTTTTTTCATCATAAAACTTTGAAGGAAAATGATACACATCTTAGAATTCTATACCCAGCAAAACTAACAATTGTATATGACAATATAGAATAAAAACACTTTCAGACAAAATGAGTCCCAGATCTTACAACAATGGCAGTAGGTCTCTTGGTAATGGCAGTTCTCAAAACTCCAAATCTGGACTAACTGCTTGGTACACGTCAGTCACCTTGGATCTTTTTTCACTATCTTATCCGTTTCATCTCGTTTCCTCTATCCCAGTCCCACTATGTACTTCTATTGCTTTGTAGACGCATCTCCTCTAGGAGCTTTCTGCAAAATGATTGTATGCAAGGTAAATTTCTGGAGACCTTTTTTCTGTATAAAAATATCTGTTTTACCATCATATTTGCTTAGTTGTTTGAATGGGAATAGAATTTTGGTTTGGAAATTATTTTCCTTCAAATTCTTAAAAGTATTGCTCTAGAATTCTCTCTTCTAGCATTGCTGTTGGGAACTCTAAAGATATTCTGATATCTGGTCCTGTGTGTGTGAGTCCATTTTCCTCTGGAAGTGTATAATCTTTTCATCTCTATTGTTCTGTAATTTCACCATGACGTGTAGGGTTTGGCATGCACGGAAACTGCTAAGCCCTTCCAGTCTACAAAGTCATGAAATTTCATTTCTGGGAAAACATTTTTAAAAACTTATTAATGATTTCTTCTCTGGTTTTCCTTTCTGGAACCCCTATTGTTCAGATGCTGTATCTCCTAGGATGGTCTTTTAATATTCTCATATTTCATCTTCTATCATTCATCTCTGTTCTTTGTTTACTTTCTGGAGATATCCTCAAGGGTTTTTCACAGCCCTTCGATTGAGTTTTTTCATGTCTGCATTTGTTCTCAAATTCCAGAAGTTCTTTTTTTGTTCTCTAACATAGTTTCTCCTAAAAAAAAATAGCATCCAGTTTCATGTCATGGTTGCAGTGTCTGAGGATATTAATAACTTTTTTTTTGATGTTTCTTCCAGCTTGGTCTCAATTATTTCAACTTTGTTTTTTCCTGCTTGTTTTGGTCTCTGCTTTTTATGTTAGACATTTTGCTCAGATTTCCAGTAATCTTTGGTTGTCTGCTTACATTTAAGATGGGGAGCAATGGAGCTGATGGGGTCTCTGAGCCCTTGCTGACTGTGAACTTCAATGGACGGTGATCCAGCAGGGCCTATTTTTTGAGGAATCCCTGCCGTTGGTCAGAGTTTCTGGAGAGTATTCTTCCCAATTCCTGTCTGAAGGATTAAAGTTGGCCTGCCAGTGCTTAGGAGCTACAAAGGGAAAAGAGCTGGACCATTTCACCATTCAGTGTGCATACAACCATTTAATGCCTTGTTCTAACAGATATTCTGCCTCTAAGTGTTCAGGTGTCCTCTAGGCTACAGATTCTCTGTTTTATTCACTCCAGTGAATAGATTCCAGTCTTCTACCAGGGTTGGGGAGGGGAAGCCATGAAGGGGTTTGGGGTGAGAGAGGGTTTCCAGGACTAACTGCTTCTAAATAGCTGCCATTGAATCCTCCTTATTTCAGCCTCCCCTCTCACCCTCCACCTCTAGAAGTACCTGGTGCCATCAATTCCTGAGCCTTTTGAAGATTCTGTGCTGTACATCTGGGTGGCTCTTGGCTCACTGTCTGGTTAGTATTTGACTTTCTCAGGGAGGCTGAGATAAGCACTACTATCTCGTCTGCTTTCCAGTTACTGAAATTTGTTGCTTTCCGCTATTCTTCTCATATTCCTGTTCTTCTAGATTTAGAGCTTAAAAATTCGTTTTCCTGTAGTTTTTGTGGAGACTCAGGAAGGAATGAAATCAGATATGTTTGTGCAATATGCCATCTTTAGGAGACACAGGACGTTTCAGATAAAAAGATCCTCAGAACACACTTTTCTTGCCCTGTCTCTGCCCATAGCCAGATGTCCTGCTCCCTTCCCCTCTCTAGGCCTCTGAGTATCTTCTTTTAACCTTCTCTTTGTTCAGATGAAATGATTAACACTGGGGAACTCTGTGCGGTTCTCACAAACCCCTGTTGATATGGGTTGTGGCCCTGGATGGGAACCAAGACCATGGAGGCTGGGGGAGGAAGGGAAGGGCCATGTGAGGGGTTTTTAAAATGTGGGAAAAAGAGAAGACAGCAGGAACTGTCTGTGCCTGAGTGTTGAAGTTGTCCTGGCGTGCTAAAGCCGGTGGTATGATGTCAGCACATGACGAGGAAAGCTTTCTAAATAAGGCCTCCTAATGAGGCTAAGTTCAGTGGTGGCCAAGCTGAAAGACCTGGGGCTCAGCAAGGCCAGCCCCTCCATGCCCTGATGGGGAGACTGGGGCCTGCAGGGGGCAGCATGTTCCTCCAATGCACCTGACAATGCTAAGGGGCTGTGTGGGTGGAGACCTCCAGGAAGCTGACCATGAGACAATGATAGGATTGCATGAGGCTTATTGGGGGACAACGTCTGTGACAGATAAAACCATGAGGAAGCAGGATTGGGCAGTGAAAATCTTCAGATCACAAGTAGATCTGACAAAGTCTCGGTCAGCCCAACCAAGAGCTCCAGAGCAAAGATGGCTTCTTAGAGGTGTTGTGTTGGACAGACGTGGCCAGGCCATAGTACCCCCACATTGCTCAGTCATTGGCTGTTGGGGGAGAGTGTAGCCTCAGATCAAAAGTGAGATGGATCCTAAAAGCACCAACAGCTGGAAGCTGCCAGGGGCAGCACTATTTGCAGCAGAATGGTGAGCTCTTTCTTGAAGGGAGAACCAGGATACATCTCCATGGCTCATGGGCGTGGGGGAGAGAAGAGGCACCAGGAGCTAGCCTCATAATCCTCACCTCCCTGATTACCTGAGCAGGAGGGAGACTTCCCAAAGCCCTGCATGTTCCTTTTCAGGACTGAGACAGCATCATGCAAAGGCTTAAGGACCTTTCAACATGGTGAGGGGGATATTCCTGCTTATCTGATTGATGATCCTACTTCACGTTGCTGGTATTTCCCCTCAGACAGACCATTACCCAAGTTCAAGACAGCTTTCATGGAGGTTCTGGAAATACTAGCCAAGAAAAGATTTTCTAGCAGGCCTGCCAAGGAAACGAGGCAGGGTCTTGGAGGGAAAGGGCCTCAAAGGATCAATGATCCTTGTAATAATTTCCAATGGCAAAACGTACTGTGTGCCAGGAACCTTACATCTATATATATATCTCTCTATATCTATGTCTATCTGTCTATTTATATCTCTACCTGTCATCTCCATTTTACATATATATCATCTCCACAATTCTCACAATAATAATAATACCTTCTCCCCACTGTTTTAAAGACAGGGAAACTGAGAGTCAGATAGATGAATTAATATGTGCTGAGCTCATTCTTGCAGGATAAGCAAGAGGCATGTGAAGTGAAGGGGTTGGGTGGGGCTGTCTGGGTGAAGGGAACAGTGTGAATGAAGATGTGGAAGCCAGACCAGCATGGTGCATGGAGGAGTCATCAGCAAGTTGAGTGTTGCTGGAGACAGAGGGTGAGGCAGGAAGGGGAAGGGTCTGGAGAGTCAGCAGGACCCTGTCATGGGTTCTCTGTAGACTCTAGGGCTTGGACTTGGTGACATCTATAGCTGATACTGGCCTTGCCACACAGCACTTTATTTCAGCACAGCGGTGCTGGACAGCTCCACACGTTTCCACATGAGCCTCAGGTAAGGCGACCCTCTGCTTTTCTGAAGCCAGAGAAGGCTGCTCAGCCACGTGAAGGCACAAACTTGCACAGAGGAGTCAGCATCCCCGAGGAGCAACCTCAAACAATGGGGATGACATCAGGTGGGCCAAGGTGCCATCCCCTGAGACCTCTATGACCATTCTGAGGCATGTTCTACGTGGTTTCTTGGGGGTCTGCTCTGGGTCTGAGTCTCAGTTGCCCACAGCTTTAAGCAGCCTTAAAGCACCTTTTGTTTGCTGGCTTTTCTCTTTCCCTGTCTCACTCTCTCCACCCTCCTCACTGTGATTCCTGGGATAGCCTCTCAAATAACCTCCTTGGTCCAAGTGCTTGGCCCAAGTTCTGCTTTGGGGAAGTGGAGAGCCTGACCTAAGACAACATCACTACCTACACTTTCCAAGTTTTCTAAGGCCAGCCACCCCAACTGGGAACAACAGCTGACCCAGGCAGGTAAACCAAGAGCCATTGCTCTGGGACCCCACTGCAGGCATTGTGGGCATCACGTTGCTGGGAAGAAACCTAGACCAGCCTGGGCATCACCACAGTAGAGAGTTGGGGTGAATTTTCAGGGTGACACGCTGACGCAGAAATTACAATGGCTGACCTGGAGCTCACACATGGACCGAGCACAGTTTCCACTTCTTTTTCTGCTGGACCTTTTGCCTGAGTAAGCCTCCAACACACCTGGATGATTCCGAAATCAGAAGGCAGCCCCTGGAGAGACACAGAACTTTCTTCTGCTCTGACAGGTTGTACTTGAACGCACATTCTAGTGGTGTCACCCACGTCACCTCCTTGTACAAACCTGGGAGTGAGTCTTACGCCCACTAAGCACAGAGGACGCTTGTTTAGTCACCAACCCCAGCTGTTTCTTCCACTCATCGTAAGAGGCATTGAGTTATTGGATGGCCAGTGCTCTCAGTCCTGGGGGAGTTCACAGTCTTTCTGGGGCACAGTGTCTGCTCTGGCTCTGTCTTGGATGGATTCTCCATGAAAGCCCATCCCCATCCCTTTGGGTGGTTCTTCTTACAACAGGGATCAAAAAATGAAATAACCATCAGGGCCAGTTTTCAGGGATGTAAGCCTTGAGGCCCAACCCAAACAGAACCTAGAAAGGAGACACTGGCCTCTTGAATCTATCTCATGAGCCCTTTGCAGTTTTCAGAAAGTCCTACTGTTCTCTGCTCTTGTAGGTGAGGCGCAGCCCCTCCTTCTGAAAGCCCAGGGGTCCCTCAGGCCTGGAAGATGATGAAAATGGCAGACACAGCCAGTGGGCACCAAAACCTCCTAGGATCCATGGAAAGATGAGGCTGCTTCTCAGCTGGCACACCCAAGGCCCATCATAACCTAGCTGTGTGCCAGGAACATTCGCTCTTTCCTCAAATTTCTCAAGGAAGTCAGGGGAGTGTCTTATCCTTGGCGCCCATCTGGCCGCTAGATGGCGAAGGCGAAAACACAGGATTTTTTTTTTTTTTTTAAACTTCTGAATGTAAGCAGAGAAGCAGCGGGACCCTTGATATTTATAATTTTGCTTTTTTCTCAATATGCAGGCAATGCAAGTGTGTGGGCTTCCAATCCCTGCCCCTCATCATGGTGCTGGTATCTGGCCCAGGCCACAGGAGAACAGGGAGAATTATTCTTTCAATAACCTTATGATGCAGGCATAGAGGAAGGGCCCCGCCGGGTACCTGGCCCATGGTGAAAGTTCATCCTTATCTCCAGCTGGAGAGATGAGTCCACCCCTCCCTGGAATGGCAAGGCTGGGCTGGCCGAGGCTGAGAATGAACTAGCCTGTTATGAGAACTTAATACTGCTCAACTTAATGGAGGACTTTTCTGGACCCTCTAGATCAGTGGTTCTCAACTGGGGCCGGTTTAGCCCCCAAGGGATGTTCCACCAAGTTTGGAGACATTTTTGGTTGCCGCAGCTCCTGGGGCGAGGAGTCAGGGGATGCTTCTGGTATCAAGTGAGCAGGGGTCAAGGATGCTGCTAAGTATCTCACACTGCACAGGACAAACCCTCCTACCCCCGCAAAAAGAATGATCTAAAATGTCAATAATGCCAAATTGCAAAACCCTGCTCTCGAAGATACCCAAATTGACAAATCTAATTATAGCTACCATTTATTGAGCATCTACTGTATGTGAGGCACGTTACACACAGTATCTCAATTCCAGACACAGATGCTTGTTGTGGTTATCTGCCTTCCCCATGGAGATGAGGAAACCGAGCAGAGAGGGAAAGCGAGTTCCTCCTGGTGCCCTGTCACTAAGGACCTGGGGAACAGATTCAAATTGAGGTTGGTTTGACTCCAAAGTCCAGGCTTTTGAAGCCCATTCTCCTGGGCACAGGAGCCCCCAGACCTGTTTGCAAAGCTGTGGGGTGGGCTGTGTTTATGATCTGGTGGTAAGCAGCTGCCACTGGGAGATATGACAGCAGGCGGCTCCGTCCTAAAACTCGGTGTGGGGGAGGAAACTTCCCTTGGGACAGGAGAAATCACATTTTCATTTAATTATTTGCATAATTCATTCACATGGTTCAAAATGCAAAAGGCACAAAAAAGGATTCAGTGAAAATTCTCTCTCCCACTCTTGCCCCACAACTACCCCAGTCCCCAGCCACACAGGCAACCAATTTAGTCAGTTTTTCATGCGTCCTTCTAGAGATAAGACATTTTAAATTTTCTTAGAAAATTAAATTTCTTTTATAATTTTTCTACAATGAACATATATGGCTTGTTTAATGAAGATAAGCAAACAGAATCCAAGAGAATAAAATCACCCATGGTCCGACCCTCAGGAAAAAGTCAACACACATGCTTTGGTGTATAATTGTCCAGATATGTTTTCTATTTGTAGATCTATAAAGAGTTTTCTATGTATGGCTAGAAAAATAATAACTTCAGTATAATAAAAACGGTATAAAATAACTTTATAAAAATCTAAAATAACATAAAAGAAAATAGCTTTCCTAAGCAAGAGAGGAAACCCAGAAGCTGGAAAGTAAAAGAAATTTGAGTAAAAATTTTAAAATTTTGTGTAACAATAAGCACTATAAAGTCAAAAGACAAATAATAGCCTGAGGAAACATTTGCGCTTTTAATATCAATTTAATAGGAAGGAGTCTTATGTAACCCACATGAAAGACAAAAGTTAGCATCTTAATATCCAAAGAGCATACTTTCCTGTCCTGCTCAGGCAGGTCTCCAGCACATCAAGCTTGTTACAATTTTTCCTAAATGTTCTTTTAGGAGTTTTGTTATTCACATTAGTTTTTACACTTAAATCTACGTTTTCACATTTATTGTTTACATTTGTTCATTTAAACCTTTAGTTCACCTGGAGGTCGTGTTTGGATATGGTGTGACTTGGGGGGTTCGAGCTTTGCTCTCTTCCAGATGGGGAGCCAGTTATACCAACAATATTTACAAACTAGAGAGGCCTTTTCCCACCGAACTGAAATGCAGCCTTCATCACAGAGCAAGTTCTCCACGGCACAGAAGTCAGCACCACAGAATAGTGTTAAAAGAATTTAAGAAAAGGTAAAATCATGGCTCTCATACAGACATCAAGATGAAACATTAAATATTTTATTTAACTAAATGAGAAAACTGGTGAGGTGGTACAATCAGTTCAAAGGAGAATTCCAAGAACACTCACATTTATAGATCAGAAATATTGAAATGAATGTGCAAACAGAGCTGAGTTTGTTTTTTGGTGGGCGGGGGGAGTCGAGGGTTCATTTGCATTTCACAACAAGAATCATTTTGCACTGTCATCAGATTGTCTACAGTTTACAGAGTTGTCAAATAGCTCCCCCAAATCAGAATCAAACTCAGAAGGAGGTGCTATAGACACATCCTTCCATAGTTTTCCATTGAAGCATAAATTTCCCCTACTGTCTCTCCACTTTTCTTCTTTTAGTGAGGAAGATTGGCCCTGAGCTAACATCTGTTGCCAATCTTCCTCTTTTTGCTTAAGGAAGATTATCCCTGAGCTAATATCCATCCCAATATTCCTCTATTTTGTATGTAGGTTGCTGCCACAGCATGTCCACCGATGAGCAGTGTATGTCTGTGCCTGGGGATTGAACCCTGGCTGCCAAAGTGGAGTGCAAGGCCATGGGGTCAGCCCCTCTCCCCACTTCCAACCAAAGTTAATCTTAAAATTATTCTTGATCACAGAGTAAGGCTGGTCTCATGCGTTTGGGCCTGATTACGTACATATGTGCACCAAGAATGTTAACTTACCCCACAATCCTCAAGTTTGCTTTGCTGTAAGTTCACATAAGGAGTCTCAGATCGGACTTTTAACAAATGAGTCCTCAAGAAGTTTGAAGAGTGTAAAGAAGTTTGGAGAACAAGAACACCCTGAACACTGCTGCTTTAGGACAAAACTCTTTTCCTTGCAAAACAGAAGCCTGTGCATCGTTGTATTTCTCTGAAACTATTGCTCCCAAGTATAGTCTCAACCACTTAGATTAATTATGTTAATCTCATTAATGATTTTAAAAAAGTCGTTAACTGTTTTACAGAGAGGCCTAGGGGATAGTAACTAAGAGCTGTGGTTACACACCAGCATTTTAGCTGACCGCCAGAGCTCGTGAATACACATCCACAGCCTCCTCCAGCCACACGCATTCCTTACACAACTTCTCAGTGGCAAAAATGAAAATATTCTTTACAGACCCAAAGATATAGCCTCTCTGTAGCATATCAAAATAAGAAGTGAAATCACATGAGCTTAAAATCACGCTTAGTCCATGTTTCATGATTCTATTTTACTTAGAAATTATCTAGGCGTCCAGTGAATATCATTAGTTAATTTAATATCAAGGTTTTAAGTTATCTAAAGATCTTAGAAATCATCAAATGGACAAGCTACAAAACATGATGTTGAAATAAATACAAGTTCATCATCATAATGATTCAATTTAGTCAAATGCAAATTTAGATTTTTATGATCTTAAACACGTAGGAATAGTGTTAGCCCCCTTGGTCACTAAACCTATATCAGTTTAAGAAGAACATACTTGAGTAGAATAAAAATATATTCTTTTATTATACGTAACACTGGTAAATGAAAGAAGATATAACACTAAATCAGAAGATACAGCTTTGTTTTTGAACTAAAAATATTAATGTAATCTTATTTGCCAAAGATTTACTTAAATGAGGTAAACCTGAATTCTTAAAATATTCCTGAATTGACTTTTTAAAAATAGCTTTGAGATATATATATCATTAAATTCAATTTTAAGTGTCTAATTCAATGTTTTTTGGTATATTTATAGTTGTTCAAAAATCACCACAATCTGATTTTAGAACATTTCCATCACCCCTAAAAGCAGTCATGCCCATCAGCCTAGGCAACCACTCATCTATTTTGTCTCCATTGATTTGCCTGTTACGGACAGTTCATATCAATGGAGATGTGTAATATCTTGTCTTTTGTGTCTGGCTTCCTTTATTTAGCATAATTCTTTTTAGGTTCACCAACTTGTAGCATGGGTCAATACTTCATTCCATTTTAGTACTTAATGGCATTCCATTGTTTGGCTATGCCACATTTTGTATCATGTATTCATTGGTTGGTGGACATCTGGATTGTTTCAGCTTTTGGGCTATTGTGAATAAGGCTGCTATGAACATTCATGCAAAAGTTTTTGTGTGGCCTTATATTTTCACATCTTTTAGGTAGATACCTAGGAGTAGAATTGCTGAGTCATAGGTAAGTGTATTTAAGATTTTGAAACTGTCACCATTTCACATTCCCACTAACAAAGGATGAGCAGTCCAATATCTCCATGTTATTGTCTGCCGTTTTCATTATAGCTATTCTGGTGGGTATGAAGTTCTAACTCTGTGGCTTTGATTTGCATTTCCCTAATGACTAATGATTTTGAGCATATTTTCCTGTGCTTATTGACCATGTGTATTTATGCTTTGGAGAAATATCTAAGTCCTTTGCCCATGTTTACCTGGGTTATTTGTCTTTTTATTGCTGAGTTGTAAGAGTTATTTATATATTCTGGATACAAGTCCCTTATCAGACATACGGTTTGCAAATATTTTCTCCGTCTATGGGTTTTCTTTTCACCTTCTCAGCTGGCTTTTTAAAGACGACTTTTTCTATTTAGCACCTTTAAAGTATTAAATTACAATTGCCTAATTTTTCCAGAACAATTAGGTATATTCTATTTGTGTGAGTGCTTATCTATCTCTGTGAGCCAGTCAGGAAAGAGCTCATTTACTTTAAGAGATGTTGTAATCTAGTTTATTAATACTATGTGGACACATGAAAACATTATTCACTTACATAATCACAGGTAAAGGACTTTATAAATTATCGACACATAGACATATAGACAGACAGCAAGCTTATAGCTTCAATTTTGCAATTCCAGCTGTGGGTCAGGGGTAAAGACAGACACACAAAAACTCACCAGTCCAGATATCAAAGAGATGTTCTCCTTCCTGGTGGCCATGTAATTACTAATGAACTGAGGTCAAAATAGACAAACAAAAAGACAAATAAACCAGATTCTCTGTCTTCTCTTATCCAACAGAGAGTAGATCTCTATAAACCATTGATCAATTTACAGAGATTATCCAATGGCGAGATCATAAAACCAAATTCCCAATCTTTGCCGCCACTAGTAAGAAATGACTTAAAGGCCACAAATGAACCAAAAAGCAAAACACAAAGTTAGGAGGGAGAAAAATTAAAATTAGAAAAACAGAGTCCAGCCACGTTTGATTACTGCTTTGGATTTACCTCTCTGAGCCGAGAAAGACACAGCTGGGCTTAAGCAGCCCGCGAGGTGCACTTCTCTGGCGATGACATTTAGCCCACTGTTGGGGGCATCCATTGGGCTTCCCAGTGAAAGACTTCCAAAACTTTTATAATTTTCAAAAAAAAAGTTAAAATCATGACATTCATAAAAATAAACACACGTTAAAATTTGCATCGAATTAATCAATAAAGAAACTGGTGAGGTGTTCCAACCTGTTCAGAGGAGAACCCGAAGAAAGACATCTTTATAGATCAAGAATGTTGAAATGAGTGAAACGAATGTGTAAAAGAAAGGTGCAAAGGCTTTTTTGCAAGCCAGGGGCTGGAGGGAGAGGAGAGTTGAATGATTTTGCGGGGTTATCAGTTAGCTACAATTTACAGTGTTCTAAAATGGCTGCAAGGTATGTTTACATTTGTGGGAAAATCAAATGACAGCCACCGTGGAGCACCTGGAACTCAACACCACTGTCCTGGCTTCCTCCTACCTACTGTCTCTTCTCAGTCTCCCTCACTGCATCCTCTTCCTTCACCCAGTCTCAGGCCAGAGAAAGCGTGTGCTATAGACGGTGCATTGTTTTCCACTGAAGCACAATTTTTCTCTACAATGGAGGAACTAGATAGATCCCTGTGTCTGTTCCTTTGAAAATACCATGCTTTTTTCTTCTTTATGATAAGTCAATATCTGGCATGGTAAATGCTCTGTGAGTCATAGTTTTCATACTTTACACATTTATTTCTTCATAAAAATTTTGAAATAATTTGATTAAATTTCAAAATTACCCATTGGAATTCTGGTTGAAAATACATTATATTCATACATTTACATTATATTCCATTCATATATTTATGTCAATGAGGTTAATTTTTTAAAAATTACATATAACTTAAAATAATTGTATTGTAAATTATATAATTAAATATATTTTGTCCCCCTTCTAGGGACACAATATGTGTTGTCATTTGGTCTTGTCATTTGTTCAGGTCTTGTTTTATATTCTTCAATTAGATTTTGTAGTATTTTTCCAGACAGATCTTGGACCATTTTTGGCAAATTTATTTCTAGATATCTCATAGATTTATTGCTATTGTGAATGGGATTTTATTCCATTTTCATTTCTAGCTTTTTATTGTTAATACAGAGAAAAGCCATTTTTGGATATATATCTGATATTTCTCACCATAAGGAATTGTTAGGTCTAAAAATATTTAATTTTTTCTTTTTTACCTAAGTCTCTAGGGTTTTGATTTATAGGTATGCAATTATAGCATCTGTAAAAGATTTGTTTTTCAAATATTTGTTCTGAGCACTTACTTTTTATATGTCATGCTTGTTAATATCTCCAAAAATATTGAAGAATAGTTTTTGGTAGACAGTCTTTATAACGTATGATAGCAAATACCCTGCATGGGAAAAGATTAAGGGCAGTTTCATTAAAACCCAGAACTAGAAGTAGTTTTGATTTTTTCATTTAACCCTATTTTCTACATAATTTTTATTAGGAATTACTGCTGAATTGTGTGAAATGCCAATTTGGTAGCCATTGGTATAGTCTCTTCTACCTCCTCTATCAACTATAATTCACTTCATTACCAGCTTAGAATTCCGGATGTTGAATTCTCTTTGTATTCTTGGGTGGAAACTAACTTGGTTGTTGTCTCTTGATGTTGCTGTTGGGTTCCATGGAAACAGGTTCTAAGATGGAAATTTATGTGCAGTAACAACTTGGAAGGAGTGAAGGAAGCAGGACTGGACAGAAGGTGAACTGCTAACCCCACAGGGACTCTGGACCTGGATGGATCATCAGAGCATCTTGGACTGAGGCAAGGTGGCTGGGCCTCTGTGCCCCTGCATCCATCAGGAGGAAGGTATAACCTTGGAGCTTGGTGAGGTGCCCTCTTCAGCCAAGGTCGGTGCCCAGAGAGGGACTCAGCTGAGAGCTGTCAGCCACCCACGCTCCCATCAGTTGGAGTAATTGGGTCAATAAAAGGGGTGGGGCATGATCTGTGTGGTACGCAATTATCTACTACAACTGATATTTCGATATGCTTCCTAGGTTCCATGATTTGTGTTTATATTCATAATACAACCTACAGTTTTAGTTCTATTTTAATTAGATTTTGATATTAAGGTTATACTAGATATGGAAAATTAAAAGAGGAGATTTGACCTGTTTCTGGTATTTCAAGTCCTCACAGAGCTCACATAGGAGGGTGAGTATGAACAGAGGACCAAGGAGCAGACCCTGGGCCTCCAACACTTAAAGGCTGGGCGAGGGAAGAGACGCAGGGAAGGAGACTGAGACGAGGCAGGCGAGGAGGAAGAAACCAGGAGAGTGGTGTTGAGTTCCGGATGCTCCACCGTGACTTTCATTTGATTTTCCCATGTAAGACGCGTATTATGGGGGAATCTTTCTTCTCCACCCTGGGTGTTTTCTTCTAGGTGGCAAGAGTTCAATGAAGGTTAACTCTTGGCTTTGTCACACCTCTTCCTTCTGCATCAGGGGGAGAGAGTAACGTGACTGGCTGGCAAATTTGGGAAGACTAAACTGGGCATGCTCAGCTCGCCCTTTGTTTTCCTCCCCTGGGTACCAGCCTGGCAAGAGAGAACACCTTTCTCCTCTGCTCCTTGGGGCCAGGTGGGCCCCTCGCTTTTATGATGGAGTGGGTGTGCTTGCTTAACTCGGTGGCTCTCTCAGCAAGACCTTTGGGCTCTCTCAGTTTACAACCTCCAGCTTCGCCTTTATCAGTGATAAAGCTCATACTTTGGAGCTCCATCTGCTACTCCCTCATATGTTCTCTGAATGTGTTCTGAAGCCCGTGGGGAATGGAGGGCGGGGTGTTTATTAGGTTCCCTCTAAAATGTAGTTTGCTTTTTCTACTCTTACAATGAAAGTTGCACTTCAAGCTTTTGTGATAATGTGATGTGATAATGTGATGCAGATCACTTTAGACTCCAGATTGCTCTTAGCAAACTAATGTCTGACATTATATTCTCTGAACAATGGATATAAACTCAATTCGAATACTAAAACTATCTAGATTTAGTTTGCGTATGTGTGGAGTTAAGGTTTATATACATACATGATTAAATATCATCCTTGCACCAGTACTGATTTGTGTACTATAATTAACCCAATTCCAGCAACACTTAACTGGCTTAAGTACAGTCAGTCCTTTTACACCACTCTTCCCTGCTTTGGAGAAAGCTCTCTGGGGAACACTGTCCAAGGTCATAACTGAACTTGTCTTGCCTTCATATGTGAACAGCCAGAATTGAAAGCATCATCTAATTTTGCAAAAGAACCCCATATCAGGAAAGTATAAATTTAAACTCATTTATTAAAAAACAAAACAAATGCCCAACTCTCAGATTGGGCTAAAAAAACCCCCAGCTACATGTTGCTTATAAGAAACTCACATAAACTTGTTTGTCCTTTTTTTTTTAAGATTTTTTTTATTTTTTCCTTTTTCTCCCCAATGCCCCCTGGTACATAGTTGTATATTCTTCATCGTGGGTCCTTCTAGTTGTGGCATGTGGGACGCCGCCCCAGCGTGGTCCGATGAGCAGTGCCATGTCCGCGCCCAGGATCTGAACCAACAAAACACTGGGCCGCCTGCAGCGGAGCGCGCGAACTTAACCTCTCGGCCACGGGGCCAGCCCCTGTCCCTCTATCTTTAACCTTCTGTTTTTGTTTCAGGGCAGTGCAAACAAAAAGGAAGATGGCATTGAGATATTGATTTCAGACGTAGTATGAAATGGAATGAAGGGCTATTTTATATTGATAAATGATCCAACTCAATGGAGAGAAAAGATCCACAATAGAAGTTCTAAAAGTACTTGATTATGCTTATATATGTGACTCCCTGCCTTTCCCCCAATCCTGCTGGAATTGTTACCGAACCTAAAGTGAGTTCACTCACCCGTTGTGCAGCAAGCCAATCTCTGACACCAGGTGTGGTGGAAGAAAGTAGGAATTTTATTTTTGCACAGCGCTGAGCAAGGAGGGCGGGCAGCTAACGCTGAAATCCCAAACTCCCTGAAAAGCTTAAAGGAAGGGTTTTTATTTGGGGTTTTAGGTAGGGGAGGGGGAGCATATGGCGTTGCTGGTTGGAGCTTTCCCACCAGCCTGTCTTTGGTCTTGAGACTACTTGCAGAGAGGAGAGAGCTCATGACCTTGCTGGTCAGCAGCTTTCCCACCAGCCAGTATCTCTTTGCGGGAGGAGATAGTCCAGGTGCTTGTCCTTGGCGGTGTCTGTCTCCATGGAGGAGAGTGGATTCTGCAGCCAGGAAGCCAGAGAGTAAGCAGGGAATGAGTGTTTTGGTTTTAATCCCATATATGCTGGGTTTAATGTGGGGAAACTGATATCCGGGTCGGTATTAGAATGACCAGTCTAATCTATAAAGCGGAGTTACTACGGGAAATTGGGGAGAATAAAGAGCCTCAACTATCAAGACCTCACAGGAAAAACTAAGTTAAAAGGAAAGATAGATATTGTGTTTGTGAAGATTCTTTTGGTTGTGAGTAAAAAAAAAAACCCACGTGAACTCCATGTTCCAGTTATCTATTGCTACATAACAAACCATCTCAATTCTTAGAGGCTTAAAACAATTCATTATTCTCTCTCATGGTTCTGTGGGTTAATTGGGCTCAGCCAGGTGGTCCTTGCTTGGGAGTGCTCTTGCAATTGTAGTTGTATTTGTGTAGTTGTGGTTGTAGTTGGTATATGTATTAGGGTTCTCCAGAGAAACAGAACCAATAGGATGTATATAGATTTATATTAAGGAATTGGCTTACACCATTATGAAGTCTGGGAAGTCCATATTCTTCAGTGTGGACCAGCAGAGACCCAGGGAAGAGTTGATGTTGCAGTTCAAGTCCCAAGGCTGTCTTCTGGGAGAAGTCTCTCTTGCTCATGGGTGGTCAATCCTTTGTTCCATTCAGGCCATGAATGATTGCCCTCAATCATGCAGGTGGGCCTTGTCCAATCTGATTTACCCAAAGTCCACTGATTTAAATGTTAGTCTCATCCAAAAGCACTCTTGGAGAGACATCCAGAATACTGTTGGTCCAAATATATAGGCATCATGGCCCAGCCAAGTTGACACAAATCAACCATCATAGTGTATTAGTCAGGATTCTCCAGAGAAACAGAACCAATGGGCTATGTGTGTGTGTATGTATATGCACACACATCTATAGATAGAGAGGGATTTTTGTCTGTCTGCTCAGCCTTTCAGATTGAGCAGATCTGGATGATTGCGGAGGTTGGCATCTGAAATCTGCAGGACAGGCCAGAAGCTGGGAAATTTAGGCAAGAGTTGATGTTGTAGTCTTGAGTCTGAAGGCTGGAAACTCAGGCAGAACTTCTACATTGCAATCTGGAGGCAGAATGCCCTTCTCTTTAGGGGTCCTCAACTTTTACTTTTAATACCTTCAACTGATTGGAAGAGGCCCATATGCATTGTGGAGGGTAATCTGCTTTATTCAAAGTCTACTGATTTAAATGTTAATCACATCCAAGAAATGCTTTTATGACAATATCTAGGCTGGGCCCCATAAGCCTACCCAAAGCAACACATCAGATTAACCACACAGGATGTGGGGGTCATCTGAAAGCTCCACTGGGCTAGATGCTAAGATGGGTCACTGGCATGGTTGGCAGTTGATGCTGGCTTGGCTGGTGTCCAGCTGTCCACTGGGGTAGGCACTGGTGTGCTTATAGGTGGCCTCTTCATGGAGCTTGGACTTCTCATAGCTCGGTGGTTGGGTTCCTAAAAGGAATGTCCCAAGGGTGAGCAATCCAAGAGACATCTCTTTGGTGTTTGGTTTGTCTTGAACTTGTGTTGATGAAGTTCTCACTCTCCTTCTTGGTCTGGATGCTGGAAGCACCAGAGGACACTAATTTCTGAACACAACTGTTGTCTTGATCTATTCCTCAGAACTGGAGGTAGGCAAGGGAGAGCCTAAAAGCAGAAAATACAGGTCAGCCTCTTCCTTCTTGCAATCTGCTCTATGTCCCAACTGTGGTGAGCTTTCTTGTCTCCCAGAACTCACTTATGAGCTTGTCTACCACCTGTACCAGAATGGGCTCTTGCAAACAGGGAAGCTGATGGCAGACTGGGACCCAAGGAGTCTGTTTATAGTTGCTCGTCTCATAAGAGCCTTTGTACAACAGAGGTCTTAGTGCCCTTTCCCTAGCTAGGTTGATGCTTGCAGTTTTTTAAAAAGCTATGCAATATATTGTTTTGGTATCCCTACATGGAATTTACATTGATAAAATAATGAAGCCATAAGCAGTGTGCTAACTTTGTGTTAATCTCTGGGATGCTATGAGGGAGGCACATAGAGGACTTCCATGGCACAGGTAACATTTTTATAGCATTTTAATCTGGAGAGTATACATATTTAAAGAAAAATAAAGCAAATACCCATATATGTTGTAAACACTTCTCTACACATATGATACACTCTGAAACTGGTTTATAAGACAAAACTTACCTCTATGATATTTCAGGAGAAACTTCTAAACTTAATGACACAGAAATGTTTTCTACGGTTATGAAGTTGGTCAAATTCTCTCTTGCTGAGTCATTTTTTAAACATTTTGCTAGAAAAGCATCTGTTTCCACTAGATTTTCAAATCTGTCACCAAGTTTTATGTATAATTTCCTCTAGATTTTCAAACGAACTGTCATAGAATTGCAAAGTAATTTAATAAGCTTCCATAGAGTTTCAAATATAACCACAGATACAGAAATACAAGAATAACTTCCTTTTTAAATCCATTTTCTCTACACATATATTCACAAGTGCGTTTACATAAATGCCTAAATGGGCTGATAAACAACTTACAGAATGTTCCAGATCAGTGTGAATGGGGCCACAGAAAGGAAAGAGGCACTGGCAGGTCACCCATGTGGCAGAGGCATGTTTGGTCTGGGTAGGAGCAGCATGACACGAAGTTGGGGAAGTAAACAAGGACACAGCTCCCAGAGCTCTGTAGGTAAGGATTTGGACTTTTATCCTAAGGGCAATGGAAGACTCAGAAAAATAGTGTATCAATAAATACAGATATCTCTCACGTTTAGCAGCTGCATGATACTCATTGTCTCATTTAGAATATTTGATCAAAATCCTAGTTATGGATGTTTAAGCTTGTCTGTGTGATGAGGATCTGCACATATACATTTTTGTAAATTTGTGTGATTGTCACCGTAAGATCAATTCCTTGAATTGGGTTGGTGGGTCAGTTAATGTGCATATTTTAAGTGGTTATATTTTATCAAACTGGAAACAAAGCTGGTAAAAGTGTAAATTTGTACCCTCTTTCTGTAGGTAATCAACCTCATGGACTATGTTCCATTGGCATTTTATTTTATAATCTGGCCAATGATGGACAGACCACGCCATTTTGTTGTCTGTTGCATTCAGCAGCGTTCTTTTCCTCCCACCTCTATTCTCCCTCCTTGTTTCACAAGACTGGTAACTGGATCTACATTTTTCAGAACCTTTTCCAGTAGTATACCAGTCTACACTCTATCATGGAGAGGTCCTCAGGCAAGATTTGGAAGCTGCCCCAAATTGCAGAAGCCATCATTCTCCTGGAAGTAGGGGGCGAAGGCACGGCTTCTGCCAACCTCGAGTTTTGTGGTGGCCTCTGCAGGGGAGGGTGGGTCTCCTTGCTGCTGGCAGCTATGACCATTCACAGTGCTTTCCAGCTACTCCTGGCCTGAGCTTCAGTAGCAACTTCCTGATTCTGTGGAGGAAACCTGAGAGGTAGCAGTGGCCCTCCCTTGATTTCCTCCCTCTAGCTTTTCCAAGTGTTTTGTAAACACCTAACTCCCTGCTTGAAGTCCCTACCTACTTGAAATTCTGAGAGTGGTTTGTTTTCCTAACTCAATCCAGGTCGATAGATTTGTGTTTCCTTTTTTCCACAGATTTGGTGGCTGTTTACATTGTGCCTGCGTGCAAGACCTGACCTAGCATTTGCTCTTTCTTTTGGGGATTTTAATGTGTCCATCTTCGCTCTCTGATTTGTAAGTGCTCTTTAAAGTTAAGCATTTTGTTTGGCACACAATTTAAAATGTTTTTGCCAGATTTATTTGAATTTTAACTAATAATTAAACACTTTAATGTAAGAAAAAAAGATGAACCTCATTAGCATAATCAAAGACTTGTATCCCATCCCAATTACCCTCAGGTTAGGGTCCTAGCAATGTGATCTCCAGCATACAGGTGTTGTCCCTACGCACTTTCTATCGGTATTGGGGTCCTTGTTGCAATCTGGCCAGTGAGTGACCCAATTCTAGTGTTAAAGTAATTAAACTCTAATGCCATGGTGGCTTACATAAGCAAACGAATCTAAGCCTGTAGATGCCTTGACGTTATGAAATCGAAACCTGAGGACAACAATTCACAAATAGCCAACTAGGCTTTAAGCTATAGCCAACCAAATGATTTCCTTTCTTTGTTTCTGCACTTTATATGTTTTTCCCCTGGATCCTGTGGATGGAGAGCTCCTAATCACTTCCGGTTTGGTGCTGCCCGATTTGAATTGATTTTTGCTCAAATAAACTCTTAAAATTTAATATGCCTCAGTTTATCTTTTGACACTCAATTCCCATTCTGAGCATCTGCTTCCTTAGGCTACTTGCCATCACAAGAAGCCTTAAGTCCCACTAGGGGCACATCCTGAGACAAGGACTCAGATGCTAACTTGCTGCCTTTCTCTTTGCCTCTCTTCCTTGTTCCTTCATCAGCATTTCCTGGGATCCTCATCTTCCAAATAAATGCTGCATTATCAAGCAAGTAACCCTGTGGGCAATCAGGGCTTAAAGCCATCCGAGAACCCTGGACACCAACACAGACCACGTGACCTGGGATCGTCCCACCCGAGTAGTGAGGCTGCAGACCCTCAGGCCCTTCAGATCCACGTGTGCACAAACAGCAGGCTCCAGGGTCAGGAATAGCCCTTGGCTGGAGAAGGGAAGAGGTTTGCAGTCACCACAGGCACTGCAATGGGAAGGCCTGTGGGGGCACTGACAGCATCTGCAGCAGTGAATTACTGGGGTCCTTATCACTGCAGGAAACTGGGGCTAGAAGTTTCTGGAACCCTCAGAGTAGCTGCATAGAATGTGCTGCACAAGGCATGGAATAGGGGCGTATAATTCTACAATATTCCATTACCCTTTGGCCACATGGTAACTAGCTTGCAATTCCCGATCCATACCTGAGCCAGAACGGAGAAGTGGGCTCCCACAGGTATTCATGCGGCAGCAACCAAGACATCCCGGGGCAGAAAGCAAGACCGATGAGCAACTGAGATGGGATGTTAGACTACACGTGCATAATTCTGAAGCAACTCTGGAGCAAAAAGTTAGGCCAAGAGGGTATGACACGGGGCCTCAAAGATAAATCCACACTTCAAAGTTTACATCTTTCTAAGTCCTTGGATTCTTTCCTCTAAGTTTTATTAAACAGGTTCTGGTACCTTGACTTCAACTTAATATAGGCCAACATTGAACTTGCATTTAAACCAACAGCTCATTTACACCTAGCTGCTTAAGACAACGCGTTAAATATGAACCTTTCTAGTAAGTGCCCTATTACTGATAATTTTGGACCAATGCAATTTTATATTTCTTCCTCCTTGGGCTAACACCCTCATGATCTATCTCCACACACATTCCCAGCTTTCAGTTGTAATAACAATCAAAAGTTGCAGTCCAGACAGTGTGTAAGCTATTGCTTCCTGTGTTCACCCTCCTTCCCTGGGTATGTTGGAACCTGACTGTAGCTGCTGGTCTGGAGGGAACGAGGTGACAAAGGTGGGCTTTGTGGATATGCAGAGTCCCCTGCAAGGTCACTTCCGCAGGTGTGTCTGTACAGGAGCTCTGGGCAAGGGGATGTCTGAATCCTTAGGTAGGGGAGGAGGGACTTCTTTGGCAGAAATGGAACTCAGTGGAATTGAGGCTCATGATTGGTTTGAGAATAGCATCCTGAAGACTGGAATGGGGACATTTGAATGAATCCGAGACTTTCACATAAGAGCCCTAGGATATGAAGCTAAGTTTTGTAATTATTTGCCACTTTGAAGGAACAATATTTGGGTTTGATTTTACAATACATTGACCCTATAGCTACAAGAGAGGAAATTTAGGGATGTTTTAGAAGCTCTCCAACTCTGACAATGCCTTGCACAGAAAATGTAAAGGTCCGAACTTGTCATTTTTGTTTTGTGAGCACTTCAGTACAATCAGAAATAGCCAAGCCATCATTTTTTGGTGTGAAATGCCATATTCAGGGTACAGGAAAACAGGAAATCACTGTAGGTATTTTAAGCAGAAATAATCTAAATCAAGGAATCACATCCTTACAAACTCACCGGAACAGCTAAGCAGCAAAAGTTAGAGGGACCAAGTCTAACTTCAGGCTTTCTGCTACAGAGTCAGATAGCAGCTGCTACCCAGAATTCAGGTCCCTACGGAAATCACTACAAACCTCACAGCTCTTCTCCAGGGCTGAGGCAGGATAACGGGGGGTCGTGGAGGATAATGCTAAAGCTGCATTTGGCGAGCACATGCATTAGAGGTGAAGATATGGATTCCATTTCAATTTCACTTTTCCAGGCTTGCATGAATATTTCTAATTAGCAGAATGTAAATTACATCTAGAACCTGGAGAAAAGAGACGCTGGCAAATATAGTTACTCGACTTCTAGCCCCCATATTGCAGGGGAGAGCAGAGTGAATTCTGGTTTGTCTTTCTCAAAACAAAACAAACTTAAACAATAGCCAGCACAAAAAATACCCAATATGTTCCTGAGTTTGTTGGCTGAAAAAATGCAGAGGTTCTGAAATGACAGGGGGAAAAAGCCCCAAGTTTGGCAAGGGAATTAGACAGGAAAAGAACAATTTTTACTAAAGAACTCTGATCTTGGACTTCGATTTGTTCAAATATATAGAGAGATAATTGGGTTAAAATTAGTGCTCAGCATTTGCAAAGTTTTGAAAGTAATTGTTTGGAAAGATGCCTTCTCAACAATCAATTATGATACTTAATTGGAGACGAAATTTCCATTGCTAAATTTGTCAGATGCTTATTTTAGAATCTCCTATTTAATATGTTTGTGTGTTGGCCAAGTTGAATGTTTGATAAATCTTAAGAGTTTCTGAACTATTTACTCAGAGGAAAATCAGTGATTTATGGCTTCCAAGTATTCTAGAGAAAACTAAACTCTGAATAATTGAATATTAAATATAAGCTATATGATTTAATTAAATTGTAGCTTCCTTTTGAGGAAAAGGCATTCTTTTATAGAATGATCAGGCTTGAATGACACTATGGGCTTAAAAACTGTCAAGAGATAAAAGCTTTTGGGCTCAGTATAAAAGAAGGAAAAAACAAACAAGCAAAAATGTTTGTAAGCCTTAAAACTTTTGTTTGAGGCTATTGCCTCTCTGAGGAGAGGAAGAGGAGGATTGGCTAGTCCAGTTCTCCTTACCTTTACAGGTTCTATAATACAGTAATTACAAAACTGTTAACCACAAATTTAAATAATTAGAAAATGATTGAAAATCTATAGTATAATAGAAGTGGGAAATGTAAGATTTCACATGGACAATTGTCAAATTTGACAGATGCTGCTAATTGCATTGGGAAAATATTTTTTTTAAGTAACGTGCTAACAGGCTTTAATAATTTAGTGGTGATTACATGTTTCACCTGTGTAATACCTAAAAAATTGCCAAAAATGAAAAATTGAATTGCAGGTATGTTCTATTACAAACCATGCAAAAATTTAAATATATGTACTAAAGGTGAAATTTAGATATTTGCACTGAAGGTGAAATAACCTCCTGTGATGGGACATTTCAGAATTTTTGCGAATTTCTTTCCTTTAGAAGCCCAAGATCATAAATGGAATTACGTGGTTTGTTATTAAGAGTATCTAAACAATGTTTATGTATCTTTTATTCACTGTCATGATACCAAAAATGCTGTTGGATCATAACATTTCATCTTTGTTGACCTAAATATTATTATGAATGGTAAATGGCCTCAGGCCAGATCAAGTTTGGGTAATTTTTTGTGGCAAGATTTGTCATTTTTTCCCCTAAAAACTTTTGATATTGATTTAATTAAATTTCTTAATAGTTTTAATTTATCCATCTATCCTCTCTCCTCCAGAAAACAATGAGAAATTGCAGTTTAACACCAGAACTTCCTGTGTAAACACAAACAATTTGAAGTAAAAAAGTATGGATTTTTGTCCATAATATGGGCTAATCTGTAGCCAACTGGCCCAGACACTTCATTAACAACTATCATTTAGGAAAAATGAGGGAAACATTTGAGACAAAAAGAGATGAGAGAGAGAAGCACTCCTGCAATGCCTGAGGAACCGCCTCTGAAAATTCACTTCTCCATAAAAGCAGTGAGGACACTGGCAAGATTTGTCAAGATCAACTTTTTAAGAACTCTTGAAATCAGCCAGAGGCTTGCAACAACCTGGGGAGCATTTTTTCAAGAGAAATGGCTCAATCTCAGTTGTAATGGTGCATTGGTGCATTTTAACTTGCCCTATTCCCATCCCCCTTTCCTCAGCCTCATGGGAGTCTTAAACACTGCAAAACCTTACTACTGTGGTAGCTGCAAGAACCAGCAGCCTGGGAGCCACTGGAAGGAAGAGAACTGTTTGGAGCTCCCCCAAAACCCCATCCACAGAGAATTTTCATTATTTGGCCTGAAAAGCTCTATTCTCAGGACTAATTGTGATCAGTCCTATTCCAGGGTGTTTGTTGAAAACAGTTAGAGGCAATTGTTTAATGTAGATGTCTAAGGCAGCATTACCAGTTGGGGATAACAAAGGCTAACCCAAGTTCCAACATATTCCGGGGATATAGATGGCCACACACAAGTGAGAGCTGTTGCCTGCCCCAGACAGACCTGAGAAGGCCCTAATCTCTCATTTCTTTCAGCAAAAGGTAAATGAATCTTATGGGCTCAGAGGTTTAAGGAAACTTCTGTCCAATGGTTAACTGACCACTAAGCTAATAGAGCAGGGACTACAGTGGCTGTGCATGACCAAGAGTATAGATTTTACAAATTTAATCCAGGAAAACAAAAACACACAGCAGTAGCGACAACAGCAGCAACAGTGACAAGCAACAACACAACTGGGAGGAGGGGAGATCTGACTTCCACAGTTAAAATGTCCAATTTTCAACCAAAATTATAAGACCCTCATGAAATAGGGAAGTATGACCCACGTAGGACAAAAGGCAGCCAATGGAAACTGTCCCCAAGGAAGCAAAGATGTTGGACATGCTAAAGACTTTAAATCAGCTACCATAAATATCTTAAGAGAACTAAAAGAAACCATGTCTAAAAACTAAAGGAAAGCATGAGAACAATGTCTCACCAAATAGAGAATATTAATAGACATGAAAATTATAAGAGAACAAAATAAGATTGTGGAGTTAATAACTGAAATGAGAAATTTTCTAAAAGAGTTCCACATCAGATTTGAAATGGAAGAAAGAAGCATCAAGCATGAAGACAGATCAATTGAAATTATCTAGTTTATTCATTATCCAGTTTTATTCATTAGTGAGAGTGGGGTATTGAAATCTTTATTGCAGTAGAAATGTCCATTTCTCCCTTCAATTCCACCATTTTTGCTTAACATACTTGTTTGTCATTAGATGCCTAAGTGTTTATAATTAATATTTTTTTTGTATTGAACTTTTTCTTTGTCCCTTGTAACATTTTTCAATTTAAAACTATTTTGTCTGATATTAGTATAGCCATCCTTGTTCTGTTTTGGTTACTATTTTCATGGAATATCTTATTCCCTGCTTTCATTTTTAGATCCAAAGACACAAATAGATTCAAGTGAGTCTAGATAACATGCAGCTGAGTTATATTTTTATTATCCATTCTGCCAATCTCTGCCTTTTTATTGGCAAGTGTGATCCATTTACTTTTAAAGTAATTACTGATAAGCATGGACTTCTGTCATTTGCTATTTGTTTTCTATACGCCTCATAGCTTTTTTTTGTCTCTTATTTCCTGCCATACAGTCTTTTGTCTTAATTGATTTTTTTTTTGTAGTGAAGCATTTAAATTCCTTTCTCATTTCCTTTTGTGTATATTCAATAGCTATCTTTGTGATTACCATGGGGATTATGTTTAGCATTCTAATATAACATGCTAATTTGAGTTTATATCAGCTTAACTTCAATAACATACAAAAAACTCTCCTCCTTTACAGCTCCATCTCACTCCTTTCATTTGATGTCATAAAATCACATCTTTATACATTTTGTGCCCCCAAACATAAGCTAATTTTTAATGCATTAATTTTAAGTTATGTACCAGTATTTTTAAATGTATTAATCTCAAATCATGCAGAAAACCAGCACAGTCACAAACCATTGTTACAATAATTTTAATTTTTAGAATTACCCATATGTTTACCTTTGAGATCTTTGTTTCTTCACATGGCTTTGGGTTATTGTCTAGTGTCCTTTCATCTTGTACGATTACCTTGAACATTTCATTTATGACAGGTCTATTGGTCTGAATTCCCTCAGCTTTTGTTTTTCTGAGAATGTCTTAATTTCTGCCTCACTTTTGAAGGATAGTTTTCCTAGATATAGGATTCTTGGTTGGCAGTTTTCTCTTTTTGTCCTTTGAATGTATCAGCCCACTGCCTTCTGGTTTCCAAAGTTTCTGATGAGAAATCTGCTGATGATTTTGAGTATCCCTTGTATGTGATAAGTTGCTTCCCTCTTTCTGCTTTCTCTTTGTCTTTTGAAAGTTTGACTATAATGTGTCTGTGGGTCTCTGAGTTCACCTTACTTGGAGTTTCTTAATCTTTTTGGATTTTAGATATGTATTTCATAGAATTTGGGAAGATTTCAGCCATTATTTCTTCAAATATTCTCTCTGCTCCTTTTTGTCTTTCCCTCTCCCTCTCTCCCTCCCTCCCTCTGTCTCCTCTAGGACTCCCTCAATACATATGTTGGTCCACTTGATGGTGTCCTACAGGTCCCTTTAGGCTCTGTTCACTTTTATTCAATCTTTTTTGTCAGACTCAATTTCCATTGTCTTATCTGCAAGTTCAGGCTCTTCTGTCTACTCAGATATGTATTTGAATATCTAGTGAATTTTTCATTTCCATTATTGTACTTTTAAGCTCCAGATTTTTTTTTTGTTTGATTTTTGGGTTTTCTATCTCCTTGACATTTCCATTTGTTTCTATATTGTTTTCTTGACCTTCTCCACATTTTGCTTTAGTTCTTTGAGAATCTTTATTAAGACAGTTATTTTAAGCTTTTTGTACTAGATTTACTATTAGATCTTTTTCAGGGACAGTTTCTGTTGATTTTTCTTCCCTTTCAGTGGGTCATCCTTTCTTATTTGTTTGCCTTGTGATCTTTTTTCTTGAAAATCAGACAACCATATCTAATAATGTGGCCAATCTGGAAATTAGATTCTCCTCATTCCTGCAGAGTCTGTTGGTTTCTTCTTGTCATTTTTGTTAATTGCTTTTATTTATTGCTGTAGGCTGTCTCTTTGCCAGGGATCAGCCTGAGGCATAAACTTAAGATCTTAGGTCCTTTCTGAGCCTTTCCTTGGTCATGTTTGGTAACTTTATTTTCCCTGTATATGCTGGTGCTTTTGAACATCCTACTCTTTAATGTCTAGCTCCAAAAATGGGAAAGAGAAAAATTGAGGGAAAGATGGGCATCAGTCTTAAGTTCCCTGGAAGTCGCTTCACTGGAGAGTGAGGGGTTTTCAACAATGGGGGAGGTGCAACAACAATGGCTGCCTGCCTCTGTCTGCACCTCTGTGATCAGAAGCGACAGATCCAGGATATTTTCATAGGTCCCAAGAGCATAGACCCCTGATATTTGGAGGTCAGTGTCCTTTTTGCCCACCCTGGCTCCCACAAACTGTGTGCAAGCTGCTCAAAATCCCAATAAACTCTTTTGCGGATATTGACAATCTGATTCTAAAGTTTATATAAAAGACAGACATGCAGAATAGCCAACAATACTGAAGAACATAGTTGGAGGTCTGATATTATCCACCTTTAAGACTTACCATATGGCTACTTTGATCAAGACAGTCTGGTATTTGTGAAAAAGTAGACATGTAGATCAATGGAACAAAAGAGAAAGCCCAGAAACAGATCTGAACCAACATAGCTTACTCATCTTTGAAAATAGAGCAAAGGAGAAAGGATAATCTTTACAACAAAAAGTACTGGACTAATTAGAAGTCCATGTACAAAAAATGGATCTAGATATAGACCTTACATCTTTCGCAAATTAATCCAAAATGAAATGTAGACCTAAATGTAAAATGCAAAACTACAAAACTTCTAGAAGATAACAGAGGAGAAAACCTAGGTGATGTTGGGCTTGGTGATGAGTTTTTAGATACAACACCAAAAGCACAATCCATGAGGAACTGATAAGCTGGACTTTATTAAAATTAGAAAGTACTACTTTGTGAAAGATACCGTTAAGAGAATGAGAAAGATAGCCATAGATTTGAAGAAAATAGTGTCCACACACATATAGGGTAAAGAACCTGTATCCAATATATAAAAAGATCTTAAAACTCAATGAGAAAGCAACCAAATTCAAAACTGGGCAAAAGATCTGGACAAACACTTCAGTGAGGAAGATATACAAATGGCAAGTTAGCACATAAAAAGATGCTCAGCATCATTTGTCATTAGGGAACTACAAAAATTCAAATAATGAGATACTACTACACACCTATTAAAATGATTAAAATCCAAAAAAACTTGACAATAAAATGTCAGCGAGGATGCAGAAAAACAATCTCTCGTTCATTGTTGGTGGGAGATGCAAAAATGGTACAGACACTTTGGACGATAGTTTGGCAGTTTCTTACCAAGGTTAGCATAGTCTTGATACACAATCCAGCAACTGTGCTCATAGATATTTCTACCCCGCTAACTTGAGTGCACACAAAAACCTGCACATAAGTGTCTATAGCAACTTTTTTTCCCCACAATTGCCAAAAACTGGAAGCAACCATGGTATTATTCAACAAATGAATAAACAAACAGTGGTCCATCCATGTAATATTATCTAGGAATAAAAATAAATGAACTATCAAGCCACAAAAAGATGTGGAAAAACCTTAAATGCATATTCTTACGTTAAAGAAGCTCTTTGTGGAAAGGGAGGGAAGGACGAATATGTGAAACACGGGGCTTTTGGAGAAGTGAAGTTTTTTTGATACCATAATGGACACATGACATTATGTGTTTGTCAAAATCTATAGGACTTCAAACACAAAGAGCAAATTTTAAAGTATGCAAACTAGAAAATCATTTCAAAGGTAAGAGAATCCCAGGGAAGAAGGCAGACTGTGATAAGAGACTAACTGTAGTATACGTGTATGAAACAACCTCTCTGGAGAGGGTGAGGGGAAAGGTGATGACCAAAACGACGTTGGAAACTAATGGAAGCTGTCAGTAAATGTCAAAGGAACTGCATATAGCACTCTTTAGTCAAGAAAGTTGTTTCCCATGGGAGTATGTGTTAACAATTCTAATGCTGCTATGTATTTTTACTGGATTTGAACAATTAAGTAAATGGATGGTGCAAGCCCGATTTCTCACCGTTGGAGTGGAAATTTACAGATTGGCAAGGGGAGGAGGCTAGAATGATCCATGTGGTAACGAATTAAAGTTGGAGACATCAGTGTGAACTCATATTTAACTTAATATAGATGGATACATACAGAAATATTTAGATACATATACATAAACACACATCCATTAGTATATACCCATATTTCTTTGCTTTGTCAGCTGAGGGGGCCCAAAATAAATGACACCCCAGTAGAAACAAGGACACCTAGTGCCTAGATCTTGGTTTCTAAGACTCTTCTCCAGTAACAAGAACCAGGGCGCCTTCGAGAAATGGTTGCTTCTGAGACTGGGGCAAGAAATATACAAGATGAGACTGTAGCATCGTCTAGTACCAGAAAGTCAGAAAGTATACAAAAACAAAGGCACAAACAAACTAAACACATTGATGGGGCACAGGAGCCAACTTATTGAGCCCCAATAGCCAAAGATGGAACAGTTTGAGCAAAAAATGGTATTGGATTATAATTTGGGTTATAAAATAGATATCCACAAGAGCCCCGTGAAGAAGAATTTCAACTAAATTATTTAGGTAGTCCACACTAAAGGAGATGGAGATAATTCCCCACTCCTTAAATGTGGCCTTGCATAGTGACTGCCCTCCAAAAAGTACAGTATAGAAAGAGGGTGAGAAAAATAACTTCACAGTGGAGAAACCTGAACACTTGGATCAGCCAGCTGATAAAGTCAACATTAACAGTCATAAATCACGTTGATAGTATGTACCCTTCATATGTGATAAAATAGCACTTTACCTTTGTGACCGTCCTTCCCCAAATCCATAACGCCAATCCGATCATGAGAAAACCACCAGGCGAATTCTAACAGAGGGGCATACTACAATACGCCTGACCTACTAAATTCATTGAGAACAAGTAAATTCCATGAAACTGTCATAGTCAAGAAGAGACTAAGGAAACGTTACAACTAAATGTGATATGGTATCCCTGATGGGACACTATAACAGTGAAAGGACATTAGGTAAAATAAGGAAATCTGAACAAGTTATGGACTTATTTAATAATAATGTATCGATATTGTTCATTAATTGTAACAAATATGTCATTCTAATGTATTAAGAGTAGGGGAAACTTTGTGTGGTAGTATATGGGAACTCTGTACTATGTGCTCAATATTTCCACACGTATAAAAATGCCCTAAAATACAAAGTCTAAGAGTATTTTTAAAAAGACAACTGCATAAAGCAATAATTATAAAACTGTTGAGCTTATAATGCAAAAGGATGTAACTTGTCTGACAGTAATAGCACCAAGAAGGAAGGAAAGTATGCTGTTATACTGGAGCAAAAGTTTTTTTTTTTTTTTTAAGATTTTATTTTTCCTTTTCCTCCCCAAAGCCCCCTGGTACATAGTTGCATATTCTTAGTTGTGGGTCCTTCTAGTTGTGGCATGTGGGATGCCACCTCAGCGTGGTTTGATGAGCAGTGCCATGTCCCCGCCCAGGATCCTAACTGACGAAACACTGGGCCGCCTGCAGTGGAGTGCGAGAACTTAACCACCCGGCCACGGGGCCAGCCCCTGGAGCAAAAGTTTTGTAATCTATTGCATTAGAGTTCTCCAGAGAAGCAGAATTGGGTTCTGCTTCTCTGGAGAACCCTGATTATCTATACACCTACCTACCTACCTACTTAGAGAAGAGATTTCTAATAGGAATTGGTTCATGCTGTAAAAGAGCCTGAGAAGTCCTATAATCTAGTGTCTGCAAGCTGGAAAACCAGGAAAGCCAGTGGTATAATGCAGTCCGAGTCCAAAGGCCTGAGAATTAGGGGGCCAATGGTCTAAGTCCTGGTCTGAATCTCAAAGCCAGCAAGCCAGGAGTGCTGATGTCCCAGAGCAGGAGAAGATAGGTGATTCAGTTCAAGCAGAGAGCAAATTAACCCTCCTTCTGCCATTTGTTCTATTCAGGCTCTCAAAAGATTGGATGATGCCCACTCATGTTGGTGATGGCAATCTTGTTTTCACTCTGTCTGCAGATTCCAATGCTAATCTCTTCTGGAGACATCCTCAAAGACACACCCAGAAATGTTTTACCAGCCATCTGGACATCCCTTAGCCTAGTCAGGTTGACACGTAAAATCAACCATCACAACTATTGAAATTAACTTGGTGCAATCTAGATTGTTTTAAATTAAGCTGTTAGTTGTAATACCCAGGGCACCCACTAAGAAAATAACTCAAAAATATAGTAAAGGAAACAATAAGGACAGCTAAGTGGTATACTGGAAAAGATGTATTTAACACAAAGGGCAACAATGGAAGAACAAAAAAATAGAGGAACAAGAAAAGACATGACATGTAGAAAACAAATAGCAAAATGGCGGACATAAATCCTCCCATCAATAGTTACATTGAATGCTTTCTCCCTAAAATCAAGAACACTCTTGCCACTTCTATTCAACATTGTATTGGAGATTCTAACCAGGACATTTAGGCAAGAAAAATAAACATGGATCAAACCAAATTGCAATACACTTAATTGGTTCTAAATAGAAGTGAATCTAAGGTAGAAAGAAAATTTAATACAGCAGATGAAATAAATATAGTATACAAATTGCTGACAGGTTATGTAGAGTTGTTCAGAAATCTTAGACTGCTGGGGCGAAAAAGACCTTTCTAAGCTGCCTCCAGATTTTAAATTATTTGGCTTAGTCATTGTCAGGCCAGACATCCAGTCTCCCATTTTTATTTTTTTAAATAAATCCCAGTAAATATGATATGGTGAGTATATTTTTAAAATTTCCGTGATCCCCAAATAAAAAAGTTAATAGAAATACATTCAAAAGTGACAGAGTAACATGCAAAAAGCTGGGGATGAAGCTGTGGCCTGCTGGATGCTGAGTTTGGAAATAGCAAGAAGAGGCAAGGAGTCTAAAATCTGTAGATAACAGGAGCCTAAATTCCACATCAGTAGACTCACATAAGCTGGGTTCACTGCATGAAACAGGGGCCTATAGGAGACACAGGTCTTTCTAAAGCATCACCATAGGGACCTTTCAACTTTTACATTGGGCCTAAGAATGTAAATGGCTGACCCAGCCACACTCAACCAATTCTAGTCCTTATTCACTCGAGCCATTTCCCCCCATCCTTACATGCCACAGATTTGCACAAGCTAGTGCATCCCCTTCCACCACCAAATTCACCAGGGGTGGAAGTCAACCTCTTGTCATGAACTTGTGACAACTGGAGAACTTGTTATAACAAACCTTTGAGCCCCCACCACCAGAGTTAGATTCAGTCAGTCTGGGGTGCAACCCATAAACTTGTGTTTTCAACAAGTTCCCAGGGAATGCTGGTGCTGCTGGCCTGGGAACCACACTTTGAGAACCACCACTCTAGCTTTACCCTTACTATTAGTAGCCCACTTATCTCCAGTGATGGGATCCTTGTTATTTGGCTGGTGAGTTATCCACCTCCAAAATCCCATCCTGAAACTCTGCTTCCTAGAATGACTTCTGGTAGCAACTGTCTTACATTGATGATCTCAGAGGCCATGAAAGGAGAATGTGAGCAAATTGTTTATAAAGTCCTCCCAGGAGAAAGTCCCAAGGGAGCGGGAATGAGCAGGATAAGGAAGGGGAAGAGGCCAAGCAAAGACAGGATTTCACCCAAAGCCCCACTGTAGTGGGTGCTACTTGTGCTTTCCCTGCACATAGGGCAGTATACGGTAGAGATCAGGTACAAGTTTCCAGTTGTCCTCTCTCAGTGGGTTCATGCTGATATTGCTTAGTTTTCCTAGCAATGATGTATGACTACACATGTGCAAGCAGTGATGCTCACCTGAACCTTGGTGTCCAGCGTTTTTATTGGAGGTGGGCATGGGATGGCTGACTTTAGTATCCAGCCCCTCCAGAGACTGAGCTGATACCATGTGGCCCACATGGATGGAGGATGTACCACATCCTCCATCACGTCACATTGTTAGCATAGACTATCTGGTGTGGCCCCAGGCCCCCAGGTAAACTAAGGCACTCATCAGGTAGGATATTCCAAGGTTTTAGAGGGTCTCTCAGGAACCAGGCAAGGGCTAAACCGTTCTTCAGAATGTTCAGGGTATGGACAACTCAGAGGCGCTGGGTTAACCCTTTACTACATAGGTACAATTCTTTCAAAGCTGAAGCAATAGTTTTCAGGCAATACTTTAGGTGACATCCTCCTGAAGCAGTATACTTTAAATGAAAGAGCTTTCCATAGCAGTACACCATTCATAAAAAGAAATGGACTTAAACGTAAAAAGGGTGGATCGTGGTTGACACTGCCTTGGGCCTGGGAACCAAGAGCTTCAAGAAGACGTGGCTCCCATTTGCCATCATTTCCACGGACCCACTTGTGGATTTGTCCTTCTTCCTGGTCCTACAACTCTGGGCCTTTCAGATTTAAGCGTACTGGTTCCCAAAAGGGGGACACAGCAAAAGACCTATTTAAAAATGAGCCACGGCTGACGCATGAGCACTCAAGGGTCCTTGAGTGAAGGGACACCATCTTGGTGGAGTAATCAGCTCTGATCACCAGGACGAGGTAGGGCTGCTTTTACACACAGTGTGGTGGTGTGGGCAGCAAAAGATGTTTGGCACCCAGATGATCTACTTGTGTGCTTTTTAGCAATCCCTTGCTCTGTTTTGGTCACAAAGGGGCAAGTGCACAGCATATATAGCTTGAGAAGAACATGATTTCAGGAGCTCGGATCCATGAGAGATGAGGATCTTGCTCATGCTACCAGGAAAGCCACCAAGACCAGCAGAGGTATGTAAGGGTGAGGAGAACATGGAATGTAGGGGATGGCGATGCTGTGTATCAGCTGCAGCTCCAACATCAGCTGCTTCATGGGATACAATTTCTCTCTCCAACCTTCTATGCTTTCTTATTCTGTATTTACCTAAGGAAAAAAGCCCACTGGAATCCTAGGGGAACTTCTAGAACTTATACCAAGAAGTGAATCTAAGTGATGAAAGGGCTGTGGAGGACACTGTCCTCTGCTGTCTAAATTCCCCTCCAGGAACAAATGGCTTCTGTGTCTCAGCTACTTGCAGTGCTGAGGAAAATGCTACCTGAAGAAAGCCTGGAGCTATTACTACTCCATGGGATTGTCTCAGCTGAACCATGTCTCAGCGTGACCTTTGCATAAGGTCATGTACCATTCCCAGGGTGTCAACTGACTTAGGAAGGAGTATAGACTTGGTCCTCTCACTCCATCTTTGAGGAGCTCCGAATCATCGTCCTAGCTTCAGAATTCTCCATAAAGTCAACAGTTTTCTCCTTTAGAATGTGTCATGGGTCAACTTCTCCCCTGTCCAGTCCTGTCCCTTCCCATCCACAGGTGTTGACCCCAATAGCATTCCATAATACACTTCTCTCACATTAGTTTTTATCTCAGGAACTGCTTCCTGAGGAACTAAGTCTGCAACAGCTTCTGCCCCCAAGAACTGTGGCCAGGCTTATTCAACTTCCTGACCTCAGTCTGAAATAATTTCAGACTGAGAATCTGTGAAATCCCAGAAACGCTGAATTAAACGGCAGATTTTCTCTCTTTAGAAGCAATCCATGGCAGAAAAGCCAGTGATGGCCATAGAGGCTTCATCCTGGAGGACCTGGCATGAGAGGAAAAAGGGACCTCATCTGCAGAGACTCACATGTGGAGGATCATAAGACCATTATTGCTAAGGAATAGACTCTTAGAGGGGGGCTGGTCTTGCCTTCACTGGAAGAGCTAACCCAGCTCAAAGAGGGAGTAGTCAGTGTACTAGAAGAAGGTCTACCCTTCATTCCTAAATTCTGAAGTTAATCAGATCTGAGGAAAAGAAAGCGGACAGAATAGCATCTCATATAAGTCTTTCAGAGTTTAGGGATGTTCAGAGGTGGTCTCAGCCTGGGTCACGACTGCATCCATTTAATATGATGGTTATTGAACTAAAACTTTGCATTGTTTCGTTAAGGTTGGGTATCGAAACCAGTTATACCAAGGTAAAGTTACCTGTGTACATGGTCTTGTCAAACACATTTTCCAGTATTTTCAGGTGTTCCAGAATAAAGATTGTGCAGCTCCGACAAACACATCTTGGCTTTGCTGACATGAAGTCCTTTGAGAGTACCAACGGTTCAATCAGATGGGTCCCAAATAGTTCTTCAGTTTACTCTATGTCTCCCAGAAGACTTAAATTGACAAAATTCACGTAACATAAGTCACCATTTTAAAGTGTACAATTCAGTAGCATTTAGTACGTGCACAATGTTGTGCAGCCACCACTACTATCTACTCTGAGTATTCCTCTCCAAAGGAAACACCATACCCATTATTTCTTCATATGGATTTGAGTTACCCTCTAGTGTCTTCCCATTTAAGCCTGAAGGACTCAGCTTAGCATTTCTTATAGAGACGTTCTACAAGTGATGGACTCCCTCAGTTTCTCTGTCTCTGAAGTATCTTAACGTCTCTTTCAGTTGTGAAGGATAGTTTTGCCAGATATAGAATTCTTTGACAGTTTTTCTTCTTTCAGTACTTTAAATACATCATCCCACTGTCTTCTAGCCTCCATGATCTGAGGAGAGATTAGTTCATTTTATTGAGGATTCCTTGTACAGATGAATTGCTTCTCTTTTGCTAATTTCATGATTCCTTGTCTTTTGACAATTGGATTATAAGGTTTTGATGTAGATTTCTTTGAGTTTATCCTACTTGGAATTTGTTGAGATTTCTGGATGTGTAGATTCATGTATTTCATCCAATTTGGGGACTTGGGAACCATTATTTCTTCAAATATTTGTTTTGCCTCTGTGTTATGCTTGAGCAAAGACACTGTCAGTGACCAGGTCTGAGGATTCTGTGATCAGATGTTCCCGATGGTTTCCACAGATCCAAGACTGAATTTAGGCTATCAAGGATTTCCATGAAGGGCTGGCTTGATCCAAGATAGAACAAAGCCAATACCACCACACTCATCCCCATCTCATAGAAAACAAGTTCTCAACTGATAGTTTGCATTTAAAGTATTTGAGATGACAGGAAAAAAATCTGTAATAGAGAAAAGTAATACCAAAAGCACTTGTTTAAAAAAGTGCTTTTAAAATGTTAACATTTTAAAAATACCATTTTAAGGCAAAGATAGAAAATCCACTTCTATATTTACCATTCACTGTTATCAGCTCTTACTTTGCATTATGGACAATACTTAAAAATAAATCCTCAGCTTAATACCCGCTACTTCATCCCCTAGGTGGGACACATTGTCAGTCCAACCATACCCCTTTAATCCCATGCTACCAGTTCTGTACGCTCCAGGCTGACTTCCTGAAGCCTGCATCAGAACATCAGCTTCTTCTTTGGAGGCTGCCCATAGGCTATATAACCCACGTTGTCTGCAACACAATAGGCTGGAAATGCCTTGGAATTAACATCCCTCCAGACTCTCCTGGGGTACCCTTAGTCAATGACTAATAAGTGTCAGGAGCATACATAACCCAGATTTCTCAATCATTTTGAAATGTGTTTTATCCTAATTCCTAGAGCTTTCCTGAAGGGTTAATCTCTAGTCACTTACTGTGGCTGCTGGCTTATTAAGACACTTCTTAATACCTGCCTTCCCTTCCCTGTATCACCTTCCCCAATCCCTTGCCATCACTTCCACACACTCGAAGTAAACCCTTGTCTCAGAGTCTGCTTTATCTCTGGGCCCAATTTTGGGGGAACCCAGCAAAGACAATGGGAGGAACATAATTCAGTCGAGACATAGCTAAGTATTTGATCCTGGCCACTGATGTCTTTTGCCTTAAGATTAGATACTGCTATTTTTTTCAAATGTCACATGTTGTGGAGTAGGTAGGAAAAGCTAGAGGAAAATTGCTTCTGCTAAGGAATGTTATCAAAGCTCAGGTTTGATTGGGGCTGGCCCCGTGGCCAAGTGGTTAAGTTCGCGCGCTCCGCTGCAGGCGGCCCAGTGTTTCGTTGGTTCGAATCCTGGGCGCGGACATGGCACTGCTCATCAGACCACGCTGAGGCAGCGTCCCACATGACACAACTAGAAGGACCCACAACAAAGAATATACAACTATGTACTGGGGGGCTTTGGGGAGAAAAAGGGGAAAAAATAAAATCTTCAAAAAAAAAAAAAGCTCAGGTTTGATTGCAAGTGAATTAGAACTGTATTGGTCATTAGCTGCAGAAGAAGCAAGCTTGGAGGAAGGAGGAATAAGGAAGAGATTTGATTATCAAGTTTGGCCAGTTTGAATAGAGGAGGCAAAGGGAAGCTGAAATTTATGAAGGAAAAGATGTTCCAGCTAACCAAAGCCCACCCCATCTGACTCCATTAACTCCTGTTGCCCTGATGTGCTTTTTTTCACAGCTGTCATTAGTGTCTTCCCACTAGAAGGCTCCATGAGAGCAGGAGCCTTGTCCATCTTGTTCACTGATGCATCCCTTGTACCTAGAACGGTGCCTCGTAGATAGCAGGCATCTGTCTTTGGTCAATGGATAGAAGAATCTTGAGATCAATTGTGTAGACAACTGGAAGTTGAAAATGGAACTTTCTAGGTGGAAGGGAATGCTAGAATCAACATGAAGGTAAAGAAGGATGTAGAGTTGCTATGTTACCATTTGGAAAAATAGAATTAATTCATTTCAGGGAGAAGACTGTGCATGAGCACAGAAATCTTCGCTTCAGCCAGTGGTGTCTGTCAACCAGTCCGCGGCAACACACTGCTTTCAGAGGGTCTCCTTGTCTTCTGGAGGGAAAGGAGCATAAAGTAAAATAAACAGGCCATTAACAATGTAGCACTGGCAACAGCCACGTGGCTTATCCAAGGACTAGGGAAGGTAATGTTGAAGGCTTCATCTGAGGGCATCCAGGGACAGGAGGGGCACAGGAGCTCCCAGCATGTTTGTCTTTGTTTTATCATACACATGCCCAGTCGCACTCACCTATTCGAGGCATCTCACAGGTGACAACCCGCATCTGCTTAGCTACTCTAGTCAACTCATTCCACCTGTTGTCAGCTGGCTAGAGAATTCTTCTTTATTTTGAGCTGCCTTGCTGTAAATATCCACAGATCCTAGTCCTAACCTGGCAACTACCAATCTGTCTCATATTAGAGAGTGTTCTTTCAATATACGAAATAGTCGGATAGTCCCTAAACTTTGAAGACTAACCGGTCCTAGTATAAGCTGTTCCCCACAGGAAATAAGTTCTAGAACACTGAATCATATTCACGTCTGGAGCCAAATAGCTCATTCTAGATTAGATGCTTAAGTGACCAAGAAGACAGAATTGTTATTGCCTTGTACATGATTCTTGATCTGGTTGCCACTGAGCACATGATTGTAAGACCATCTTACAACCTTGGGAGCTCCTGGCACTGGCCCTAGTATCCTGTTTTTATTTGTTCTTCCAAATGCCTCATTTTATAAGTGGATATGCACAGTGCTATCCATCATAGTGGCAGAATCCACCCTTAGAGCCAAGCTTTGTGTCTCCCTGAAGTGGTATTGGGTCCATACTTATCCGTCCACTCTGGAGACAAGTGTCTTATGTCAACCTTAGGGGTCAGTTAGCCCCATGGACCCTAAAAGACAACATCCTAATTATTCTGGACTCAGACCTCATAGGAAAATATGAACGTTACTAGAAAATTTTAATTCTCAGAAATGTACATGCTCTGTTAATAAGGAGTCCCAGGGTCCAGCCCTGGTTGCCTAGTGGTTAAGTTCAGTGCGCTCTGTTTCAGTTCCCGGGCACCGCGGACCTACACCACTCATCTGACGGTGGCCATGCTGTGATGGTGGCTCACAAAGAAAAAGAGGAAGATTGGTGGTGGCTGCCAGCTTAAGGTGAATCTTCCTCAGCAAAAAAAAAAAAAAAAGAAAAGAAAAAAGGGGAAAAAAGTGGTCTGAGACTTAGATTTCAAGGCTAAAATATTTTTAATTTGGGGTGAGACTGGGTTATGACTTCTTTTGATGAGTAAGACTGGAAATATCTATTGAACTTTTTTTCAGAATAAGAATGTCAAAAATATTATGTATTGTTTTGCTTTATTCAAGAGTCACAGCATTAGCCTTATTTTTCATCTTGAGTGTGAGTAAAAAAATCTTGCCTAGTGGTAGAGGATCATATAGTGTTGTTCGAGAACAGCCGTTTTGATCTTAAACATCTTCCGACGTCACTTTTGTGGACACTGACAGTTCTAATGGGCTGGTTGCAGAGACAATTAAACCGGAATAGGGGCTATCGTGAGTTTTAGAAACGTCCTCCAATTAAGCCACATGCAAGAGGTTAGATGCAGCATTTTCTGCCCCATGAAAGTGCATTTGTATATAGCAGTACCATCGTTAAATAAGAACAAACAACTAAGAGAAACATCATATTAACTTGTCTCTAAGATTTGGACTTATGGGCCATTTTCTAGTGTATTTCAAGTTTTCAATGGAGAACACAGAACCTCATCTATAATATTTAAAGATAGTTGGACACATAAAATTAACCATCACACATACCACTTGATTAGGCCACTGGGTGCCCAGATACTTGGTCAAACATGATGGTTGTGCCTGTAAGGGCATTTTTGGATGAGATTAACATTTAAATCGGTGGACTGAGTAAAGCAGTTGGAATGAGGGCCACCCACATTAGGGAGGGTGATCAGCTGAAGGCCTGAGTAGAAAAAGGCCGACCTTCTCCCAAGAGAGAGTTCTTTCTGCCTATCTTCAGACTTGGATGTTGGCTTTATTCCTGCCTTTGGACTCATATTGAAATGGTGGCTGTTCCTGGGTCTCGGGCCTGCTAGGCTTTCGGTGGGAATTACATAACTGGGTCTCCTGGGTCTCCAGTTTGTTGACTCACCCTGTGTATCTTGGGACTTGACCCACCTCCATAATTGCTTGAGTCAATATCTTTATCTACCTCCTATTGGTTCTGTTTCTCTGGGGAACCCTAACTAATATAGCATGTTTGCTGGTTAATGGCATTTTCAGTCGGTTTTACAAACAGTCCAATGAGAATCCCATTTCCAACCCGATGGTTGTTATATTGTCAGCTCTGTTACCTAGTGTCCTCAACATTGACTAGATTATTCATTGATTGACAGCTGATAAAACCCTAGGAAATCATCCTTGTTTACAGGTGCAGGAAACTTAGCACCACATCATTTAGGAGAGTAGCATGAAATTACCAGGTTTGCGGCAAATCTGGGAGTATAGGTCAATTCCACCAATTCCCAATATCAGGTAATAAGGGGTTCTCAGCCTGATTAGAACACCTTAGACTCAATTTCTTTTCCACCAGTAACTAGTTGTGTTACTTTGAGCTAGCCAAGCACAAAGCCCATTTTGCCCTTCTAAAGTGGAGTAATGGCTTCTGTATACCTCGGAGTGGACAGAGAGAATGACATACTTCCATATTGCCAGCCACAACCCTCCCTGCTCACCCATCCCCACCGCAGTTGTCTGGGACCACAGTATTTATATCACTATGAATCATGTGAAACATTCTGCCTGGCTAAGGAGAAAGATGGACTAATCAGAATTTAGTTTGTCAAATTGAGTCTTAATGGACCAATAACATTTACTTAAATTACATAAGCAAATACTCATTCTGAAGTTACTATCTGATTTTACAACAGTCTGAAAGTCTGGTGCCCAGTTAGTACTTTATGAATATATTCATGAAGTTCAGTTGCAAGTTTCCTGGGGTCAGCAAAGACTGCTAATGCCTGTGTTTCTACTGAGGCTCCATCTAAGTCTTGCATCCCAAGCATAATTAATGAAGTTTAATTACTCAAGAGGGGCCTAGAGACAACGGCTTCACTTTTCATTTACTGCTCAGAAGAACCAGCATCGAGAATTTCAGGCCAAGATTTCCTGTAAGCATCTTGCCTTCCACAATCCCATAAAACATCTGTCACAATATAGGTTTATGTGGATCAAGCAAGTGATACGCTGAAGCTTTATGTAGATCTCTATTGGTCAATAAGAGAGTGTCTACACCCATAACCATTTAATCCTCCAAGACTACAAGAGCTATTGAATTCAACAACAATGTCCCTAGGACAGGGCCTGGCTCTCCACAGGTACTGCAATGGCAGCATATTTACTATGCAGAGAAAGAAATAGTCTGTAATTAAAGACCATTCTGTGTCTCCCCACTTGGGGATTTGTATGATGGCTTACATTCAATAGAGGATCACATGCGACTGTCTAACAATTGCCAGGTTAAATGAGAATGAGGAGGAATCCAGAAAACATCAAGAAAAGCTTCGCTTCTTGACTCTCCCCTGTGTGCACAAGTCTCCACCCCTTCTAGTATTTAGCAACCCTCCACTGCTTTCCCCCTTAAGCTCCCACCTGGCACTGGTTTCCATGGTAATGTGGAAACCCTTGGCTGCTGCTAGGCCAGTTGAGGGCTCACAGCCATCTCTTCCTTGTCCTTGCTTTTGAGTCAATAACCCAAGCCTCACCCTGGCTTCCTGAGCTGGGGATAGTCAGTATCCAAGATTCTTTTCTGAAGGACACACTAAGGTTTCAAAGGAAAGAAGGGCTCTTAGAAGGGGCCTGGTTCTGGCAGGACCTTCTTGTGGTCTCATAGGTCTCATTGGACAGAGGCTGTCATTGCCCATCACCCCTTTAGGGACTCACACTCCTGCAGCCCAGCCTCCCATCCCTTAGGATGAGAAGAGTGTGGACAAGAGCTGGTGAGGGAGAGAGGGAAGGAAGTAGCCAGGAACCCTTGGGCGACAGGTTCCCAAGGAAAAGCAAAGACAGAGTCCCACAGTGCGGACTCTGCAGTCTCATTAGCAGCTCTTCCAGAGCCTCCGAGTGCCTCGGCTCTCCAGGGCTCATGGGCCTGTTCTCTAAGGATTGAATCACTGGACCAGGAGAGCTTACTGGCGAGGAGCATCCTCTGCCCACTTCCTCTGCCTTTTTCCTCCTCCCCCAGTTAACCAGAATGATGAGCATCTGGGAGCCCCTTTCTTCCAGTTGTGTGTTCATGGGTTTCCTGGGATAAGGAATCCTGAGGCCTTTGAGGATTTCTGGAGAGTGGGTACAGTGATCACCTCTGGTCAGGTGGAAGGGAGAGACCCTGAAACTTTTGTTTCCTCTGTCTTGTTTCAAGTGAGAAAACTATTCAACGGTAGTTTCCATGGCACTTTTGGGATGCAGGTAAATAGGTGGTGTCATCCTTTGGGACCGTGCTGGGGGGTAGAGCTAGGATTTCAGAGGAAGGAGCTAAGATTAGGTGTAGAAGGGGCCGCTTAATTCATGGGGTTTAGTGCCAGACAAAAATGCAGCGCCTCTTAATCAAGAATTTTAAGAAGGTGACTTGAAGCATTAAACCAAGTCCAGGCCCCTCGGAGCACAAGGTCTGTGTGACTTCCCAGGTTGCATCCCATGAAGCTGGACCTGGCTAAGACAGACTTGTGTGTGGGGATGACATTTGAATTGGGTCTGAACAACATCAGTAGGATCTAGACATGTCATTGTAAGGTACTTTCCTACATTAAAGTATCTTGAATTTTCCAAAGTAATTATAGAGCTTTAAAAATTATCCTAAGGTAATAAAAATCCACCCCTAGATAGAATATAGTATGTATAACTCTTGCTGAAACTAGGAAAAATCTAGATTACCCCCCGAAAAATCATACTTTTACACAGTAGAGAACCACAGAAGCAAAGATGACTGGACAAATTGAAATTCGAGGTGAGGAACCATTGGTGAGCTGCTTACAGCCAGCCCCATTTTGCTGGTGACAACTGTCAGTTCTGGGCATGGGCTGAGGATGTGATTATCCCAGCAGAGCCCCCCAGCCAGGGCCAAAGAGAGCAGTTGAGTTTTTATTGATTATCCAGGGCTGTGACAAATTGGAAATTTGAGGGCTTTGAGTATATGACCAGTTTTCTCAGAGGACCTCTTCTACGTCCTAGGGCTGCACAGAAGGCTGGGACTTGAGCTGAAAGCTTCTAAACAGCAGAGTGAAACTGTCAGTGGTGTTGCCATGCTTAGGACACGTGCTGGGGAAGGGGCCTGCCCCAAGCACACTGCTTCATCTCCCCCGAAGACATCTGCCTGATGTTGAGGCTGTGATGGAGAGCCTGGAAAGCTGGGCAGGGACGCTCTGATGGGAAGAGCAAGACCTCCTACACCCTTCAGGGCCAAAGAACCAGAACTTCCATGCTCTCAACTGCAGCTTAGGAATAACGACCACCCAGAGGTAGAAGGAGCTTACTAAAACTGCCACCTGGTCTTCCTCAGCTCAGTCTCTGATTAGGGAGAGGGGCCAGTCTCCTCAACCCACATGCCCAACAGGGAAGATGATCCCCTCTAGTGGGAGGGTACTTAGGTACCTTTATTCACAATTTGTTGTTCAAATTTCTAGACATGCAAAGAGGAGAATATAGCCAAGAATCAAGAGGAACAAGACCTAAGCAGACCTGCTGGACATCCAAATATTAACTCTACAGGGAATGTCAACCCTTCCTCCAGGACATCTCGGATCTCCTCTTACCATTCATATGGAAACAATTCCTCATCTTTTGAGGCCAGCATAAAAATGTGACAAGGAGTTAGCATTAAGAAAAAAAGAGGGAGAACTATACACCAATCCCTCTCATGTAGTTTCAAAAGTTCTAAACAAATTTTGACAAATCAGATCCAATGATATATAGAAATAATTCAGCATTATCTAATAGGTTTTTTTCAAGATTGCAAGAACTATTTTATAAATAAACTCAATGAAATTCACAGTAACAGAGGGAAAAAAATCATATGATCACTAGGACATATGTAGAAATAGCATAGCAAAATTACAATACCTTGTCATAGTAAAAAAAAAAAAAAAAAAAAACATGGCACTAGCAAATAAGGAATAAAACCCTACAGTAAACATTGTACTTTACGGTAAAATATTGGAAATGTTCTGAGCTTGGGAAGATGGCCAATATTCCTACTTTCCCTGAACAACGTACTGGAGGCGTGATACAGCAGGAAGATGTAGAAAGCCTGAGGATTCCAAAGAAAGAAATATGAACAGATGACCTGATTTTATATGCACAAAATCCAAAAGGAGCTACAGACAATGTATAACACTACTTTTTCACAAATTGCTGGGTGTGAGCTCATTTTTTAAAAAGTCAATTGCATTTCTATGCACAGGAAAAGGTAGTAGAAAATGGGATCAGAAGTACTGAGTACACGATATATTTACAGCTGCAATTAATTTTCAAAGTTCACTTAGTGTGTGTACACTTTTCTGAATGTACATTGTACTTAGTTCACTTTAAAAATGAAGGTAAATAGAGGTATTTTTAGTAAAAAAAATACTAAAAAATGTTGTCACCAGTGGACTTGCACTATAGGAGATAAGATCGTTTCTTTTGGTGTGCCTGAAGAAAAATCAACAAAATGAAAAGGCAACTTATGGATGGGAGAAAATATTTGCAAGTCATATCTGATAAGGGTTACTACACAAAATATATAAAGGACTTATACACATCAATAGCAAAAGAAACCAATTAAAAAATGTGCAGGGGAACCAAACAGACATTTTTCCGAAGACAACATCCAAATGGTCAACAGGTACATGAAAAGATGCTCAACATCACTAATCAGGGAAATTCAAGTCAAAGCCACAGTGAGATATCACCTCACACTTGTTGGAATGACTGTCATCAATAGGACAAGAGATAAAGTGTTGGCAAGCTTTGGAGAAAAGGGAATTCTTGTGCACTGTTGGTAGGAATGTAAATTGGTACAGACACTATGGAGGACAGTATGGAGGTTCCCCCCAAAATTAAAAATAGAACTGCAATATGATCCAGCAATTCCACTTCTGGGTATATATCTGAAGGAGATGAAAACACTATCTTAAAGCAGTATCTGCATCCCTCTATTCATTGCAGCATCATTCACAGTAGCCAAGACATGGAAATAATATAAGTGTCTGCTATGGATAAGTGGATAAAGATGTGGTATATATATACAATGGAATGTTATTCGACCATGAGAGAGAGGGAATGCCTGCCATTTTGGCAACACGGATGGATCTTGAGGGCATTATGCCAAGTGAAATAAGTCAAAGGGAGACAAATACTGTATGATCTCACTTATACGTGGAATCAAAAAAACCACTCATAGAAACAGAGTAGAATGTTGGTTACCAGGGATTGGGGGGAAACGGGGAGATGTTGGTCAAAGGGTACAAACTTTCCGATAGAAGATTAATAAGTTCCAGGGATCTAATGCACAGCATGGTCATTAAAATTAATCTTGTATTGTATACTTGAAAGTTGATAAGAGTGGATCTTAAATTTTCTCACTACAAAAAAAAAGGTAATTATATGACAGGATGGAGGCGTTAGCTAATACTACAGTGGTAATCGTTTTGCAATAGGTGTATCAAATCAACATGTTATATACCTTAAACTTACACAATGGCATATGTCAATTATGTCAGAGCCGGAAAAAAAAAGGATGATTTTCAGGAAGAAATAAATGGTTGAAGATTGAAGTGAATCAACAGGAAGGGATGAAGAATGAAAAGTAAATCTAAGCGAATATTGAGTTATAATGAAAGGCTGAAATATACGTTGAAATGGTCTACATAAAAATAAAACATCACCTCGGGAGTAGGTTATTGTCATTATAGTTGTCTAAAATTCTCATGTTTTCTAGGGAAGAGGTCAGAGTCCTAACTTAGACTAGATTTTGATATCAATGTTACAGAAATCCCTAGGATAACTCCTAAAAGACTAAACGTTAGAGATTGGAGGGGAAATCAAAATCAAAATCAACCTGAAGAAAGCAAGAGAGGAGAAGAACAAGAACTCAGAAAGCATATAACGTGATGTATGAGTTAATTGTCAGTAATTGACAATTAAATTACAATGTAATAAGTGTTCCAGTTGAATGTAAATTATGGTCTGAATTAAAAAAAGAAACATGCAGGGCATCTTCTACTGGCCCGCCATATCCAGTCCCTGTGCTTCTCCACCCTGCTGTCTGCTCCGGAGCCAACCTACTTGATACTGGTCGACAGGATCCAGTGCCCTCTGGTGCCTGTCTGGCTAAGGGAAGCCCCAGCAGGGTGTCAGAGAAAGGGAGCGGAGTGCGGTCCAGGCATTTAAAGCCTGGTTCCCCCTGTGATGTTGTGTTGGCTGGCTGTGTCTTGATTTGGGTTCATCTAAATGCACATCCTGAGACAAGTACTTTGATGCTGTAGTTTATCTGGGAGTGAGTCCCAGGAAGCAGGGGTGAGGAAAGAGGAGAGAAGAAGGGAAATAGGAAAAGCACAAAGAGGGCAGCATTAAGGAGGTCCCCACTGCCAGCAACAGGACCTCTCAAAGCCTACCGAGTGCCTCTTGGAATCAGCGACTGAGTACAGGAGTTGGAGCTTTTATCTGCTGGCTCTAGTTCCTTTTGCCTGAAGGTTACCCCTAGAGGAATTAATACCCTTGCTTTTTCCAGATTGGAAGGCCTAGTGGTCTCTGAGCACTGGAGGAGGTACTGAGGCAAAAGGGTGAAAAGTGTGCTTGATATGGATGCTGTCCTCTGTGGACACACACAACACAGACATGGTTGAAACCAGAGTTGGGCTGAGGGTTGTGACATGAGGTGTTTGCAAAAGCAGGGGTGCTGGGTAACAAACTGCTTGTTTCCATGGTTTCTTCTGCTCTATGACCTAGCCTGCTGGGGGTGGGAGACTACAGGAGTGGATAATTTAGGGCATCATGACTGCAGGAGAGTGAGGAAGCAGAAAGGACTAGATGGAAACAGACTCATGTGATTTCAAGGGTATGACTGTGAGTTGCAAGGACTCCTTGAACACCTGAGATGAAGAAACATGCCCGATAGGTAAGGGAAGGAGCAGACGTGGCCAGAGGGTACAGGATAACACAAGCAAGTGGAGATTTTAGATGACCCCAACCAGCTCTCTGGCCCTAGACAACGTTTCAGCTGGTAGGAATAACGCATTAAAAGCTTATTATCAGAAAGAAACCAAAAAGGCCCCTTTCTTCAAAACTGGAGAGGGAGAAGGGAGAATAAAATCACCCAATGTCAGACTTCATCAAAAGCTCAGCCTAGTGAGTTTCTGTACATTCTTGGAGACATTTTAAGATCTAGTAATGTATTTCAAACATTTCTAAAGCAGCAGCGTATCAAGCTAATGGAGTTCAAGAAATTAATGTGGACAAATGTGTTATAGGAAGAACACTAAAATCACAAGTAAGTATAGCATAATTACTACTTCCATCTGGGACTTAACACGTGTCAGGCATTATTCTATGGGCGTCACATGGATTAAAACGTAAACTGCATTGACTTCATAGGGTTTTTGTCGTGAGGGTTATCAAGTTTCAGATAGGGAAACAGAAGATGTTAACTACTTCTTCAAGGGCATTTCTGTTAAAGCAGAGCTAAGATCTGAACCTAGCAAACCTAGCTTCAGTGCTCTTGTTTTTATGTCCCTCCCTATATTGTAGCTCAACAAACATTAGAAATGTGACAGATAGCCATAGGCAATAAAATTAAGTGGAACATAGCTATCACTAAACTTACACAGGTAGAATTACGAGGCAGGGAGTAAGCCTAGAAGGGGGATTAAGTGAGGATGCCGCTGTAGTGAACAGGGAGAAAAGATAAAGTTGGTTTGAATTTGGATTTAAGCAAGAGACGAAAGAATGGAGACAAATTCAAGAGATTAGAATACGATTAGAATAATCCAGACTTGGCGATGAATTACACGTGTTTGGGTGGCATAGTAGAGAGAGGGGAGTCAAGCAGAATAGTTCTGAACTAGCCATCTGGGTGCAAAGCACTGCTGGCGAGGAAATAAACGAGAGAGAAAAAGTTTTGGAAAGAAAGAACACGAGATCCACTTAGGGTAAATTGAGTTAGAAGGAACTGCAAGACGTTGAAACATGCAGATGAGTACGTGGGTCTGAAGCTCAGTTGGGCCATAGCTGGGCTCAGTGTCAACCAGGCTATCACTGTAGCTCTGGCCAATCAGGCTGGTGGACTGCTGGGAGCTGGACCTCAACAGCACCTCACTCTCCATGGCCCAGCAATCCTCAAGTCTCATTTCTTTTTTTTTTTTTTTAAAGATTGGGAAAGAATGAGTAGCACTCCAGATAAAGATTCCCCAGCATCTTGAGGATCTCAAGCAGACTGTTCTGTCTCTCTAGGGTCTAAAAAATCTGAAACATACTTTCCCCATGCCCTACTCGGTCTCTTCCTCCTAGGAGGGGAGTGACTTGAGCTGAGATGACTTTGAGACAGGAGTCATCCTCAAGTCTTGCCTCCCTGTCCTTCAAGCTTTGCTGGGGACTGGGGACGTGAAGGGCAGTGAAGTGCCAGTGCTGGAGTAGGAAGCATGACGCATCTGCTGCGGCTGGTGCCTCTGTGCTTCCAGGTTGTGGCCCGTGTTCCACTGGTAGTTCATGAAATGTTAGTGAGAACATTGAGAAAATTTATAGTTTTATATTCTGTTTTTATTAATAGTAATGTATTTGAAATAAATAGTTCTTATAGCCTATAATATAACAGTTGTATCAGGAATTATAACTTCAAATACCTTTAAAGAAAACACTAGTTTCAAATAAATGGGATGTCATTTAATCTTTTGTATTACAAAGGATATATTTCTCTCCTACACTCACATCAGCACAAAGGAATCCATCAGAAGCTGAGAGCAAGTGGGAAGTGATTAAAGAAACCGTGAGTTTCTCTTTCATTCAGCTTCTTTGTGACTGTCTTTTTCTCTTCTACTTCTATCAAGGAGGATGGTTAGTGTCACCAAATTCAGGTCCCTATAGGAAGAGACAACCAGCCTCACAAAGATCAGAAGGATCCTGGGTTCCTCTCTCTGCTTGTCCTCTGTATACATGTGAGGCAGAGAAAAGAGGAGCATCAAAGCAGAGTCAGGTCAGGCTGAACTCAAGGAGTCTGTAACCTAAGCATCTAGTTCCAAGGGTGATACTTCCTTCTAGACCAGGCTGCCCCCTCTACTTCCCCTGCAGGGCAGTGGTCCCATTTGCAGGTTTTCAGATGAGGCATCCCAGAGCTCAGCTCTCTGGAGGAGTATCAGTCCAGGACTCCGCCCCGTTACAGGGTGTAGCTCTTTGATGAACCACGTTACGTTTCATCAACAGCAGTGTTCTCTTTACTTCTCTCATGAGTCTCACACCCCTTCTCAGAGCTACTGCTCCATCAGATAATCTACTTCATTTGGAGACAGGGCTCCCCATATGATTTGATTTGGATGAGAATATTGTCTAGAAGTTCTAGAAGCATCTAAGATCTGTGGCCCGAGCACACTGGTAGAGAAAGCCTGTTTTGGAAGCCAGCAGAACCATTCCCAGGGATAGATTCCTACGCCTGGAACCAGTATTCCTGGGCTTTTGCTATTAGTGCACAAGCAGTAACCCATCCAGGAGGCAGCTTTAGTCACTGCCTTGGCTTGGCAGCATTTTCCTTGTGGCCTCCTACCGACATCCAGGCCAACGATTGCTGTGCCCTACAAAGGAAGCTCCAGTCCACGCTTGAGTGGAACTAGAGGACCTGCTCCTAGCCTTACAGAACTATCCTGTGGTTGATTGCAAGACAAATGATTTTCATAGCTGGAGACACCATCAGGCCACTTTCCTACCATGCCCAAATCAGCTGCCCAACAACAGAGTGGAATCTGAACCTCCGAGTCACTATCCACTGAGGACACCATACAAAGACACTGGATCTTCTTGGGGAGGCCTAGTGTTGTCTGTGAGCTAAAATGAGTTCCTTTGGCCTGTGGTACAAATACTCTTAATTGGAAGCTCAAAATCCTAAGGCCTTTTCATCTATGGACATCAATTGGCAGTTGACAATAATTGCCACTTTTTGCTTTTGAGCAACGAATCAGGGTTCTGTCATGGTGACATTTTGTCCTTGGAGGATGCCTGAAGCAGGCTGAGGTCACAGACTCAGTTTGATTTATTTTGGGAGAAGCTTCCAGCTGAGAAGAAAGTCAGCTCTGCGGGCCTTTTGTGCTTCTCTTATACGACAGAAAAAAAAAAGCACTTCTTGCTCAAAAGCCACCAAATACAGATGTCAAATATGGGGTGGGAGTGGGGAACGTAGTGGCAAAACTTTGGTTTCACGTTTGACATCAGAGGTCAAGCAAAATGAGTTTTGGTGACAATGTGGTGATATGGGTCCAAGGAGTCCCCAGATAAGACCAGAAAGAGATAGCGGGACAGCAGGACTACCAGCAGGACCGCCAGAGATCAAGAAGAGATCTCTATGCCTTTTTAGCAGCTTTCAGAGATTCTCCAGCCCAGAAGTTCCCTCAGTGAACTTCCTTTGATCCATTCACAACTCAGGCCTCAGACACTGGGCATGGCGTTTCACGAACCAGGGATGACCATGGCCTTGCAGAGAATGGTTCCTTTTCCAGATAATCACTATTTTGTGGACAATATTAAAATATTGTGAGCTACTTCATGGGCTTGGCTGTGTCTAAGGACTTCTTCTGTGCCTATAAGTGTCTGTATCCTTCAAGGTCACAGCAGAGTGAGGAACTGGTCCACTTCTAACAGGAGGATGGTGGCAGAAGACTTCTGGGAAGGAGAATAGTGGAGCTTAAAGTAAATACGGTGAGCTCTGCGCCCCAGACGTCAGGGGGACAAGTGATCAGGAAACCAAATCACACCAGGTATTCTCAAACCCATACCATAAAAAAACAAAACAAAACACAGAACCACAAGTGAACTTGTGTCGACCATATATGATTCAGGTCCCACCAGTCCTAGCTCAAAAACTTCAAGGTAAGAAAACCAACTCCTTGACATGACAAAATTATTCCTTGAATGTTGGGTACACAAGGTAAGAGAGAGCCTGTGACAGCCTGTGTCTGATCGCACCCCGTTCTGGCCCACGTAGTCTCATACTGTACAACCTGCACCCTTGAGCATATAAAAGTCATCAAGGCTCCAACCAGCACCATTCCCACAGAACGGCATTGTAAGAAACACACAGGACCAGAATAGAAATGAACTACAACTTGTAGTGAAATGAAAGCTGCCTTGAAAGTACTAGGAACAAATAAGTCACCAGGGGTAGATGGCATATCAATAGAATTATTTCAACACAAAGACTGAAGCTCTCAAAATCCTAAGAAGCATATGCCAACAAGCATGGAAAACAAAACAATGGCCTACAGGCTGGAAACACTCAATACACATCCCAATCCCCAAGAAAGGAGAGGCTGAGCAGGGCAGTAACTATAGGACGACCGCCCTAACCTCCTGTGCAAGTGAAGTGACACTGAAGATGCTGCAGCAAAGCCTTTTTACCTCCAATGGAGCAAGAAATGCCTGACGTCCAAGCTGCGTTTCGAAAAGAGCGAGTCACACGAGATCTAATCGTGACTATTCATTGGCTACTGGAGTGCTCCAAAGAATTTAAGGGTCATCTGTTTTATAGACTACAGTAAGGCTTTAACTACATGGATTATGAGAAGCTATGGGATGCTCTGAAAGAGCTGGGCGAGCCTCAGCACTTTCCTGTCCTGGTGTGTAACCTGTACTGTAGACAAGAACCCATGGTCAGGACGGAATATGGCGAGACAGAATGGTTTCCTATAGGCAAAGGTGTCAGACAAGAGTGAATTTCTCTCTGTTTAGTCTATACACAGAACATATCAAAAAGCTAGGCTAGATTCAGACAAAGGAGGAGTGAAATTTGGAAGAAGTATGAACAATCTAAGACAGGCAGATGATGCCATCTTCCAGGCAGAAAGCAGCAATGACTTGAAACAACTTCTGATAAAAGTGAAGGAAGAAAGTGCCAAAGCAGGACTGCATTCAAACATCAAGATGACGAAAATCATGACTACCGAAGAATGCAGAACTTTAATAATGTCAATGTCTTCGTTGTCTAGGTTAAAGATTTTGTTTACTTTGGTTTAGTCATCGATTTAAATGGAGACTACAGCCAATAAATTGAGAGAAGACTGAGACTCAGAAGGGCAGCAATGAAAGAATTAGGAAAGACCATCAAGTGTAAGGAAGAGTCATTCGAGACCAAGGCCAAGATTATCCACACCCTCGTATTCCGAATTGCTATGTATGGGTGTGAAAACTAGACAGTGAAGAAGGCTAACAGGAAAAAAATGGATTCATTTGAAATATGACGTCAGAGGAGAACTCTATGGATCCCCTGGACTGCCAGAAAGATGAACAAGTGAGTCCTAGAGCAAATTGAGCCTGAACTAGTGCTGGAGGCAAAAAAAAAAAAATGCTACAACTGAGGCTGTTCTACTTTGGGCACATCGTGAGAAGGCAGGATTCTTTGGAAAAAACGGTACTTCTGGGAGAAGTACAAGGCAGCAGGGAGAGGGAGACCAAATATAAGATGGCCCACTCCATAAAGGCAGCCATAGGCAAGAGTCTACAGGAGCTGGGTAGGGCTGCTGAGGACGGGACATTGTGGACATCACTCATTCACAGGGTCACCAGGAGTCAGAGCTGACTTGACGACATGTAACACAAAACTTGTATGGCAGATGTGGAGGTGTGCTGCTGAGACCTCCCTCCAAGAATAAACTTGCCATTCAGCTAAGCACCTCCCCGTTAGGTCTTCAGGTTCTGCTGAGCTTTTGAGTTGAGGCTACGTTCTTCCCAATGACCAAGCAGGGTGGGGTGCTAAGGCCTGACCACATATATAGGACTTCCCTAATGGGTAATCTTTGCTCTTGAGCTCTAACTTGGATTGTCTGAGATTGTGTCATACTTGCACTCTGCCCCAAGCCCTTTGTGTCCACCTCTGCTTCTTTTCCTTCTGTTGCTCACAGGTGTTACCCCAATAAACCTCTTGCATTCCTGACTCCATCTCAACTTCTACTCTGGAAGTCTTAACTGACACGGTTGATACCAGGAGTGGTCTGAAAAAGTAGCAGGTAAGAAGGGGTTTGGGGACTGAACCAGGGAACCCTCCTGGGTTAATAGGGGACATGAATGGTCATTGGCATGAGGCAGTGGCCAAGCTTCTAAAACCTTCACTGGTAGTGACTTGGGAGAGTATCCTTGAGGGAGGGAACATCAAGGCTGGTGTGATGGTTCAGGCATTTGGGGGATTGGAATTGACTGGGTATTAAGTGGCAGTGCTGCTCTCGGGGACACTGAAGAGTGGAGGGCAGTTAAACAAGTGAGAAGTGTATGGAGGCCAGAGTATCTCCTTAGGTCACAAAGGGGCCTCCATTTTTACAGTGGGAGAGCAGAAAAAGCTAAAGACCAAACTTAAGGCTTAGCAGTAAGATTTTATAAGTTGTGGAGTCAAATGAAAGCTCAAGTGAGGCAGGTTTGCTTTGTCAAATATGGGATGGGGCTATCTGGGAGGTGTCCTTGAATATTTTGGCTCCCCAGACTCTCCTGGCCCCTCAGAGCCTACAGAGGTGGTCCCCCTCCCTATCAGCTGACACTCCCCCCAACATCCTGCACTTCAAGTGTGGGAAGACACTGCAGAGACTTCTCTGCAAGGCACAAGGGACCCAATGGGTTCCACTTCCTCTCCTGGCCTCCAGGCTGAAAACTAAGGATAAGTCGTAGTATAACCCAGCCAGGAAGGTGCTGTGCCTGATAACAGGAAATGGACCATTCTCCCAATGAGCTGCAAGAGTTAGCATGAACTCATAGGAGCTGAGGGAGCAGGCTGGAACTGGAATTCGAGGGATCTTGATTGAGGGCCCAGAATATAAGTCTAGATAAGGGAGTTTATTGGTGGTGGGACACTTGCCCAGGGATTTGGATCTAAACCCTGGACAAGAAGCTCAAGGGATGGGACAAACTTGCTGTGAAAGTGGCTCATACAAGTCTGTAAAATGCAACGACCTAGGCTGTGTGAAGATGTAACACCAGAACTGCTGTGGCAGATGGCAGAGGAAAGGATTTTAGGGTGTGCAAGGGAGGAGATATGTGAGGCCAGAATAACCAAGGGTTCTGCCCATTCTGTGTCCCTAGGGCACGTCCTTCAGGAAGGCCATCAGGAATGTGCCTTGTGAGAGGGACACCGCACCACTAAGAATTTCAGTGGTGGCTACTCTGTAGGCCAGGGCTGATGACAGTGGAGGTGCCCACAAAACTTGGCTCATCTTTCAATGGGAATGATAGGCCCCAAAGCAGTAGAGGTTGGGAGGTGGCACTTCCTCCAGAAGCCAGAGCAGCCAGTGTAGGCACTGCTGTGTCTATATATGTGTATATATACATTCATAACACCAACCCACTATCTCTTGTTTGATAGGAAGCCAGCATGGATGAGCAGGAGGCTGAACTTTGTTGCTCTCAGTGCCGCCATGATTGCTTGCCTGAGCTGATTTTCAGATCAACGTATGGGAGTGAACATGAAGTAGAGAAGCATAAAGACCTTTGTAGCTCATGTTAATGTCCACCATGGAGGAACCACTAAGCAATCCAGTAGAGAATATTACTCTAGCCGATTTAATATTAGCCAGTCCTTGACATAAAGGAATGAAGTAGTGACACATGCTACAGCATGGATGAACCTTGAGAACGTGATGCTAAGTGAAAGAACCAAGGTAAAAAGGCCACATGTTGTGTGATTCCATTTACACTACTCTCTTGAATAGGCAATTTCATAGAACCAGAAAATAGAGTAGTGTTTGCCTAGAGATTATGGAATGTCTGGAGGGAATAAGTAATGAGTGCTAATGGGTACCGAGTTTCTCTTTGGGGTAATATTCTAAGGTTAGATAGTGGTGATGATTGTACAACTTTGAATATACAAAAATCCCTCAGTTGTGCATCTTAAATGAATACGAATTATGTCTCAATAAATCTGTTAAATATACATTAGCTGGCATTTATCAGCAGCCATGTGAAAAATAGTGCAATGGGCATATGAAGAGAGTGGCTTTGGTGGCAGTGATGGAGGCTACCCAAGGGCCCAACAGCAAGGACTCTTACCCACCAAGGCAAACATAGCTCCTGCTGCTTCTGAGCGTCCACCTTGCCAGCAGTAGGGACCAGTTTTGAGGCCTCCAACACGGCACCGTACCTCAAGAAGACAAACTGGCCACTTCGTGTCCTTTACTTTATTGGGTGGGCTCCTTCCTTCCTGGAGGGGTCAGCAATTCATTCTCAAGTTGATATATATTCTGGGTATGTATTGTATTTTCTACCATCAGAACCTCAAGCAAGAACCACTTTTGAGGGTTTACTGGATATCTGACTCATAGCATGGACTGATACAGCATCTGACCAGTGAAGTCACTTTACAGTGAAAGATGCTGGGGAGACCCTGGGATCCAGTGGTTGTATCATATACTGCACCTTTCAGAGGGTGCTGGCCTGATAGAGCATTGGAACTACTCCTAAAGTCACAGCTGAAGCACCAGCTCAGAGGCAATTCTCTGCAAGGATGGGCACCAGCCTCCAGGATGCTGTATATGCACTAAACAGATGCCTCTCTGGTGCTCTTCCTCCAGTGCAGGAACACATGGGTGTGGGAACCAAGGGGTGGAAACAGGAGAGGCCCCAACTTGCTGTAACTACCAATGAAACACTGGGAGACTTGTACTGTCTGTTCCTGCAGCTCTTGGCTCTGCAAGGTTAGACTAGATTCTGTTCCTTAAAGACAGCACACTCTTGCCAGAGGGTCCTGTTGACTCTACAGTTATGGCTGCTGTATGGGTACTTAGGCTTCTTGTGTCCAGGACCAGCAGGCAAGAAGAGGGCTCACCATCTTGAAAGGGGCATTGGCCCTGATCGTCAAGATGAGATAGGATTTCTGTCACACGAGGTAGCAGAGTGGAAGATCTATGGCATTTACTGGTCCCCTTGGACACATCTTGGTCCTTCATTACCCAATGTGAATGTTAATGGACAAGTACAGCAACACTACTCTTAGAAGAGGTAGTTATCAGGGGCTCAGACCCCTCAGGAATGAGCAGTTGAGTCACACCAAAGTAAGCCATGAGCTCTCCAGAATCCCATGCCAGGGTGTGTCAACTGTTCTAGTGCTAACCCCATGGCTGCAGGGTGCTGAGTGTGCATCAGTTGATCCCTGTGGGAAGCAGGGTGAATGCCTTCCTTCTGAAGGGAAGTCGTTTTCATGAAGGGAATCATTGATTCCCAAGGTGGACACATTCCACTTATGAGACTTCTCAGAATGCCTTATTTTAGAGATGTAGAGTATGATAATAATCTTCTGTGTATTTTAGGATTTTTTGACCATCTTATTACTTTGAGTGACAGGCTGGTCTGTTGCAGGTCTACTTTGAGATCTGGTTGAAACACCATGACATGGAAGACACTGAAGGTGCCTGAAGTATGGGGTCCAGCTGCACTTGGGGTAAACCTTGACCTATAGGAAGAAATAGACAACAGGGAGCAGGCTGATAAATCCTCTCTCTCTCCTCTGCGGACTAATGAAAGTGCAATTACTTTGTGACCCTTCTGGGCCTGTGAAAAAACTTACCAAGCAACACCTACGTCAATTTGCAGCTCTTTGTGCAGCGTAGCCCGAGGGGGCAGGCATTGCTTCAGATCTTTCCTTACATTGCTTATTTCCTCATGCTCACCCTAGCCAGGCCCAGCCACAGTGCATATCTCCAAGAGAGATGCACCAGTCAGAGGTAGTGGCAGGGGGACAGGGCGTTGACCCAGTCGGGGAACGTAGAATATCAAGCCATGGATGTAGAATAGAAAGTCCCATTCCCGCTTAGACTAGGGGAATATTCAGGCTAATTCTCTTTTTGTATAAAAACTATTTTTTCCAGCAGTTTTAGGAGCACAGCAGAATTGAGAGGAAGGTACAGATGTTTTCCATATGCCTCTTGCCTTCACACATGCACAGCATCCCCCACTATCAGCATCCCACATCAGAATGGTAGATTTGTAACATTTGATGAACTTACATCATTGCATCATTATCACCCCGAGCCCACAGTTTACCTTAGGGTTTGCTCTTGATGTTGTACATGCTGTGTTTGGACAGATGTATGTGACATATACCTACCATTATGGTATCAGACCGTATTCTCACTGTGCTAAAAGTCCTCTGCTCCACCAAGTCTCCCGCCAGTGTCTCAGTCCCAATTTCCACTGGCCTTTGACTGGACGTCTTTGACCCCAAGAAGCCTTTATTTGTAGCATCTTCCAGGCCCTCTCCTTGTCTGTGTCTGAGGAACCTGATGTAGGGATTGTTCTAGGACATGGAGATCTGGCAACGCAAGTGTCAGGAAGCCCCTGGTGGCCCGGGAATCGAGCTCCTGTTCCCACAACCATTGAGGACTTTGCCTCCACTGTCAAGAGCCACAAGCATACTCTGAAGCATATTCCCTTCTCTTTGGGCTCTGCTACCTTCAGTCCTGGTAAGATAACAGGAAAAATAATGTAACTTAGAAGATCTCACTTCCTTGGATTAATGTCATCGTGAGAATCAACTGTTCTAGTCACTGGTAGCTTCCACATTTGATTCTTCTATCATAGTCCTGTCCGTGATAAGACGCTCAAGTGCCACAGGAAAGCATTGACTCAAATTCTGGGGAAAGCAACTCTTAGTAAGTCCAGGAAGCTGCTCTATTTGACTTTTGTTCCAAGCACTCAACACTTTAGAATTAGGTCAATTCGCTTCATTTGCAGAACCACTGAATTAACTCAATGGAAGCACCTCTCCCAAAACCCTCTAAGAAACACCAACACATTCTGCTGGATACTGTGTAAGACTTAGTTCATAGGACAGATGGCATTCTTCCTGGAAATCAGGTAGGGTAGACATTTTGCTACGGAGGAAGAACAAGGAGCCTTTGGATTTCTTAAAGTGCCCCAATACCCTTCCAAGGAAAAGACGTGGGCATCATTTCCAGAGATCCTGTGAACTGTCAGGCAGAAGTTCTTTCAGAAAGTCTGAATCATGTTGGCCACAGTCTGAAGGAAATCAAGCAGAGGACACAGTGGCACCACTGTGGTCTCAGCCAACTACAGGGAACAGCTCTTCCTGGGCCCTGGTAGGCCTGTCCTTCCTGAGCAGAGGAGGAAAAGGGGGCTAGCAGGATGATCCACAGTGCATGTCACTGCAGTTGGTCCCAGAGCTGCAGCTGGTACCCATCATCTCCCTCTTCCACAACCTAAGACTCCTCTGACCCTTCAGCTACCACCTCTGCTGCACTTGCTGGCTGAGGTTGTATAAAATAACTCTCACCCCTGAAGGGTCGGAGCCCCTAGTAGGCACACATGTCTCAGTCTGGGTTACTGTGCTTGTCCACTCACAGTCACAACTGAGCGTGTCCAAGTGGATCACCTGAGCAACACATATCTCCCCGTCTCTGCCCTCCTTATATAGTGGAAGCTGTACCTCCACCTGCACCAGGGTCAGTCACCCCTGTCTGGATGGTGACTTCTCTTCTTGCCTGATGGTCCTGGACACAAGGTGCTCAAAGTGCCTGGGCTGCAGTCATATCTTATACTTCAATGGGATCCTTGCTGTGTCCTCTGGCAAGAATGAACCCCTCCTCCCTCCCTATACCAAGTCTCACTCCTCTTGGAACTAGGACCTTCAATCTTGCAGAATTGAATTTGAGATGATAAGCACAAAAGTCCCTGTGGGTCATTGGGAATGATGGTAAGTGGGGTCACACCTACTTCCGCTGCTTGGTTTCTAGACTCATGAGTTCTTTCTATTGGGATAGAATGACATATAGAGTTCTTCTATTTAGCGTGCATTTAAAATCCTGAATTATAGAGTTCTATTTAGTGTGCATTCTGAATCCTGAAGGATGGCACCATCCTCAGAGAGTATTGCGCAAGTTGGTGCTTCAGCTGTATATACAGCAGGCCATTACTCTGGTTTATCAGGACAGTTTTCCGCGGTGCTGTAAGCCGAAAGCACGCCTTGCTGTAGAACTCTAGGAACCTGCAGTGTGATTTTCTCATGGCAGTTTGCCATGAACTCCACGTGCCCCTTTGCCCACCACTGACATCTCCAACACCCCAGGATCTGCCCGACAGTATGACCCACATGTAAGGGCCATTTCCCCCTCAGCCTGGACTTGTAGAACTTTTCCCTGCTCTCAGCCTCACACAAAGCTAGCAGCCTCTTTCATGTCATCCACTATGTGGGTTGGAACAGTATACCTAGATGTGGATCGTGGTCTCTAGAACCCCAAGAGGCCTATTGGGTATTGTGATTCTTTGTGGTTGTAGATGCAAGATGCCACAAATTGTCTTTTCCTTTGCAGAGATGTCCCAGCATGCTTTGACCTTTTGATTCTAATATTACCGAAACAGCAATTTCCCAAAATCCTCAGAGTTTTACTCCCACCTCTGAGGTGCATGTGTCTTACCAAGGCCTCCTGCATGCTAGCCCCCTCTTACTCATCATGCGTGAGCCGCATGACATTGTTGATGTAATGGATATCTTGATGTTCTGCAGAATGCTCAGCTGGTTCCATCTTTCTGAACTATAATATAACAGAGCAGAGTAGTTGACATAGCCTTGGAAGAAAACTGAGTTCATATTGTTGAATGCTCTGTGTGAATGCAAAGTGCTTCTCATCCTCTTTCTTCATCGAGATGTAAAGTAATGCATTTGTCAAATCAATGGGTACGGAGTGAGCGCCTGATGCACTTGAGTGCATTAACTTGCTGTAGCAAGAATGCTGTGCCTGCCACAGCAGCTGAGGGCAGGACTTTGTTGAGCTCATGGAGGTCTCTGGTCATTCTGCAGAATCTCTCCAACTTCTGTAGAGGTAAGACAGCTCAACAATTGGGAACTTAACAGGACAACCACTCCTGCATCCTTAGTATCAAGTGGGGCATGAATCTTCTCCATCACCCTGGGATGCAATATTGTTTAGGTTATTTTGTTGGGGGAAGAGACAGTTTAAAGAGCTTCCATTTGGCCTTGGCTAAGATGATAGCTCTTATTCCACAGGCCAAGGAGGTAAAGTAAGGGTGACTTCACATCAAGGATGTCATTCCCAGTCACATATCTAGGGACTGGAGAAATGACCGCCAGGTGTGTCTGCAGATGTAATGGGCCCAGCGAGAACTGGGCCTTGTCTAAGTGTGTATTTGCAGCCTGACTCCCAAATGACCCCATTTGACCAGGGGCCATGATGAAGATAGAGATTTTTGGCTGTTAATGTCAACTTGTATCTTAATAGTCCTTGGAACAGTGGGTTTTCTCCTTTCCTCTGAATATAGTCTGGAGTAAACGACCATAGGTCTTTTTGGGAAAGAACTGGTCAAATTGTGAGAATACATACTTGTGGTGTTGAAGGTTCTTTGGGTATTTGGCCACCTCTTCAGTCAAGGGGTGAAGAGTCTAAAGACTATCTTAGGTCCAGGAATCAGGCAAGAGATCTTGAGTCTGCTCTGTCTCCTGTTCTTCATTCTCACTTTCTTTTGATCATATTCATGGGAGAAAATAGTTATGAAGCCAGGAATTGTACTGCTTAGTATCTGAAGACATGTTCTATTAGCCATCTCCACTGTTCTTTGAAGACCACGGCCTCTTGGCTTAAACAGTCACCTTGTCAACCATTGGGTGGTTAAGTGCTGCCCTCTGGCCTCTATTGCTTGGGTTGAGGGTCTGGAATAAACTCCACTGCTAATTAGTGAGCCAAGCTCCATGAACCTCTCTCCTACCATCAGCTCTGTCCTGTAGGGGAGCCATCATTGTGCCCCTCTCACCAGTGCATTCCTAATGGTTGTGTGCCATTCATGAAGCTGTGTCCTCCAGGCCTCAGGGGCATAGCCATCTATTCATCTTCTAGGACTCATCATACACTTTCCAGTATGCCCACTTCCCTGGGTCCCTTCACCCCTTTCTCTGCTGTCTGCCAGAGCAATGCAAGCATTTCACTTATAAGCCTAAGAAAAGCCCATGCTGAACAGGTGCCATCTGCAGCGAGTTTCCACTGTCCCATAAGGTCCTTGCTAGAGTGTACTCTGAGAAAGTGTCTCCAAATCAATGAACTATCCTTTATCCCATTTTAATTCAAGTCTTTTTGATCAAGCATCTTCACAATCTGGTCCCACATGTACTGTCCTGGCTCCTGTGGTCACAGGCTGGTTAATTTTTGCACAGACCAGCCCTGCTTCCTTCCTGCCTCATCCTCTCATGTGCCCACACAGTGGGAATCTGATCACCCATCAGAAGGGCGGGCTGCTTGGGAATAACTTCCTGAGCCTCTTAGTGTCATGAAGCTGCGACTGTCCTGCCTTCAGAGGCCAGGCAGGTGAGAGTCAGGGCTGTGCTCTGGGAAAGCTCACTGTGAGTTCTCCAGGAGATGCTGGCCTCTCAGCTCAGCTGTACATCGAGATCAAATGATTCCAAGGAACGAGAATTAAGAAATCTTGGACCTGCTCCACCACGGAGGAAGCAATCTCCTGGGAAGGGTCCCAGTTTTACAAAGCTGGGCGCTCCATGACCATAACGTTGCTTTCTTGGCAGGATGAGGATCTTGGCTTTTTATAAGCACAGGCAGAGGTGCCCAGCTGATGTGGGTGTGTAGGCATAGTAGAGGGACTAGGAACCTCAGGAATGTACTTCTTGTGGCCACACTGGCCATTCACGCACACCCCCTTCCTCCCTGGCCCAGGAGCTGACCCCGGCTCAGGTCATCTTCCTGCAAATAAGGTTTGTGTTCAGTCCAATCCTGGCCGTGTCGGGGGACTCAACTCCACCTGGCTCCTGTTATTGGGTTAAGGTTGGAGTATTTAGCCCCGGCATAGTCCACAGAACCGAGGAATGCCTCTATCTTGTGTTTCTCAGCCCCAAACCTTAGCAGGAATGTGGAGAATGTAGACCGGGTGCTTCAAAAGTCCTAATACATCATTGAATTAGGACTGAACATGAACTTGGAGATGAACGCTCTTTGACCTGCCTCCTCCTTCACCAGCTCTGTGGTTCTCGGACACTAGAGACCCCTTGGGAATCTCTCCCAGCCATGAAGCAGGTCCTCAGAGGTTCAGCCAAAATTGCACCTCCTCTGACACAACAGGCTACTTTTACACATGGACTGGTTTCATTCAACAGTAATAAGAACAATGGAGAGAAAGCAGAGACACAGGAGCCCCACTTAAATTTAGAAAGTTAGGTAGAAGCATTGTGTGGTAGAAGGAACACGTCAGCCAGGCTGACGGAGCTCCGGTCCTGGGTCCTTGTGGCCACGGCCCTGCCTGGGCAATGTCCTAGCCACTCACCCCACTGGTCCCCCAACCCAAAGCTTTCACTTTGAGTCTATAAAGTATGTATCAATTCATTGCTCCGCTCTCTTCATTTGGCAATTAAGAATTTCCTTTTGTTTGTCATGTGATATACTGGATTTCCACAACTAAATTTTCCTTTTTGCTATAAATTATTAGCATAATCACACCTGATGAAAAGTTTACAGAAAAGTGGTAAACTAGACCTTTCTGGCCATGATCAACCTATAATCCTCTTTTCTATTTTACCATATTACACCAATTTGGAATTTTCTTTGAATTGGCATGAAGTATTGTCATGATTTAAAAGGCATGTTTGCTCAGAACATCTTTTAATAACTTAAGTTCTTACGAAGACAAAATTGCACCTCACTCCAGACTACCCATTGAACGGATCCTACAGACTGATTTTCAGTTTGAATTCTGTTTTAGTTTACTTAAATTAAGCCTTAAATTTAAGGCTGAGTGCCCACATGAGTAAGGCGTGGTTTATAACAGTAACTGCCTAGGAGGTCTGCTGTGAGAATTAAGACAAAAATGTCTGTGAAGTACTTACCAACTAAGCAGCTTCTATTTTCATTTATTATCCATAATGTCTATGGTGATTGATGATTATAATTTACTTTTACACAAACTGCAATTCCTTGTTTCCAGCGATATAGTAGCGATGTATGGCTTAATACAATCGGTTGGAAAAGAGAAACCGGTATGGCTTACAATATTGTGTTTTTCCCCAAGTGAATAAATGCTAATACGAAAGTGTTAAGCAATCAGCTTTGACTTTCAGGCATTTTGTAGTTTTTCCCCTTTAATACTATGAAAAAATTTAAACAAAAGTTTTAATATTGGTGTTATTGCATATCTTCCAAAGGTTTTTGATGCATTTCAAAGTGTGTTACAGGCATCAACTCTCTTTGCCCTAGATACTTCAATTATTTTAGTTAATATGCATGCTCTAGTTCAATATGTTTATAGTTCTTATTTTTCCCTTTGAAGTAAAAACCAGATATGAGACGTGCAGATCTTATGTGTGTCGTTCAGTTTTGGTAAGTGCACGCACCAGTAATTCAAACCCCTATCGACATAAAGTCATCACTATTCCAGGAGTTTCCCTAATACCCTTTTCCAATCAACCCCTGTTCTGTTTCCTTAGAGACAACCACTGTTTGGATTTTTTTCCACTATAGATTACATGGAGTTCTAGAATATGCAAAACTAAACAGAATTATATACTCTGTATGAGACTTTTTTAAAAACAGATTTTGAGTTAGTTTTTATAAGCCCAGCGATTTCATATATAAATCCAAACCTCCAGCTTTTATTGAAAAATGGAATGATCTGGCAATACTGTTTGAGTTCAAATACAGTAAAAATAGCTTTGGGCTGAGAAGCCATTTCCTCTTTCAGCAGGGCGTGAGCTCTTGTTGGGTAGTAACCACGGGATACCCGGCGCTCTTCCCTGACCTGAACCCTCTGCCTGACTTCAGAGATATTAGAATTTGTAATCTCTGCATTGAGGAAAGAAAGATATAAACCCTATGACATACATTTCGTACCGTTTCTCAGGTTACAGGTACATACGAACTAGTTCAAAGGTGTGCACCAAGACGCGAGTGACAAGCTGGGGGTCTGGATGGGGCACCTACATCATCTATTCCTCAGCAAATTGGAGGATCTGGTTCTCAGCTTTAAAGTCTACCTTTGCCAAAATTTCAGGTTACAAAGAATTGACCAGACTCTTGAGACAAACTAAGCTACTATACAGAGAAGTCTCTCACAGTTGGGTTGGCAATTTATAAACTCTGAATAGTAGGTATCTAGGTTTTGCACGCTGGCCAGGACAGCCCTTTTCTGGTACCAAGTTACTCAGCAGGTGCCCTTCATTGTCCCTTCAGCTCTTGCTTTATCACCTTCTTAATGTCACCAAATTTGGCTGATAGGTTGGATCCATGACAGACACTTTGGGGTAGGAAGAGGGAACGCCTTTCCAAGGAACATTCCATTCATCTCAGGGATGATCTTGCCCACAGTCTAAGAACCAGAAAGTGCAGTAACGTTATTGAAACTCAAGGCCTTCACACCAACCTGTCAGAGAGGTCATCCGCAGCCTTCTGGGGGGCCGTGATGATGTGAACTGTGGTCATGAGTTCCTCCACTATACTAAAGATGACTTTAACTGAGGGACCCAAGCTGTTGTGAGTGTAGGAAGCACTGCTGACAGTCCTGAAAAAGTTGTTACAGGAGAGAATCATGGGCATAAAAACATAGGGGTGTCAGAAGAAGGGGTAGAGGTCATGATCCATTTGTTTGTCCCCTTCAAGAGTGCCACTGAAGATACCAGTGGACTCTAACATTTTGCACCAGCATCACCCCAATTGATACAGGTGGGATCTCATCCCTTGAGGAGAGAACTCAACTTTCAAACACCAAGCTTCATTTTCCCAGCCTCAATGGTACTACCAAGCTTGCTATGGCAGGAATCATTCTGAAACCCAGAGACCATGTATCTGAGATAAAACTGATTAGAATTTACCACTTTGCCACTATAGATAGGGAGAAGCAGCCAAGATAACCAGATCTGTTTACTCTGACATTCACCATGTATGCAAGGGATGTGGCTGGCATATCAGAGAGGTGCCGTTGAATGGTGGAGTCTTGTGGCAGTTCTCACACCAGGCAGGCAGCAAGAGTAGTCCTGGATGCTGATGACTGGAAGTTTCCAATCTCAAACGGAGGAAGCACTTGGGAAGACTTTGGGCAGAGGGGAGTCCCTTAAGAGAATGCTCTCTCTCTTCTTGAGTAACTTCCCTAAATTCAGCTCCTGGCGTCTCTGGTAGTTGCCTCAACTTGTATCCTCTTGCATCTCTAGAAATCCGTTTTTCCCCAGTTTTTTTTTTTTTTTTTTTTTTTTTGCTTTACAAGGAGAAGGAACAAGGGATAGATTGTTTTAACGTCTCCATATTCTTGGTGCAAAAGCAAAGGAAAAGAGCAAGAGCAGCTTAAAAAGTGACCAAACTCCCCAAAACCTCCTTAGTAGAAAAGATGTTTGTCAAAGTCAATGTTATCCTTGCAGAAAAGTGTAGATTTCACGTAGAGATTAAGTTTTTTGCATCCTTTTGAAATTTAGTTACTAGTAAACACTGCTGTAATTTAGCACACAATCTAACTCTGCCAGTTTAAACTCCTCTTGACTTTCTCAAGCTGTGAAATAGCAGCTTGCCTAGTCCTAGGACCATCCTCTCGTGTTTGTTAACCATGGCTACACGGAGGGGCCATCTGTGTAGAAACTGAATAGAGTTGGGAGGAACCCTTTACATCACCAAGAATCAAACCAATGTTTGTACCCATAATTCCTAGTCAAATTTGAAAAAATATTGCTTATTAATGGATAACGAGGTAGCGTACATTCTGAGCCTCCTGCTTGGATATTTCACATAGCAAAAAATAAGTCCTTTCATCTAGCTCTTCAGATGACACTAAGAGGCATGCCTCTCTAAAACAGTCTTCTGTCTGTGTCATTATGAATTAAGTACTGCGTGCAAGTATGCAAATTGGGAATTTAGCGACAGCTGTTGGTTACAAAAAGGTCAAAACTTCCAGGGAATAAAACGTTTCCTTGAGGACAACCAAGCTGGAGGAATAGTCATGCACTTCAAACTTTGGGTCCTGATGACACTTTGATTAGAATCCACTTATCAGAACTATACAAGTGGATGTGATCTTCCCTTTGAGGGTATGCTAAGTGGATGGGTACAGGCACCTTTCTGACAGAGTATGGCACGTAGCTCTAAAAACCTCCTGAGTGACTGTGGACATGACTCAGCTTCACACTCTGGCAGGAAGAGTAGAGGGATTCCTAATTTTATAACCTTGTTAAGGTTGGTCTTATTCCCACGCTGGTCATTCTGATTTCATCGGATTTATACAAGTTTTTAATATAAGTTTTCTACAAATGAGATTATCCTCTAGCTACTTTTTTTTTAAGCTGGAAATTTGGTAGAGATAAGAATTTTATGAACCTAGGAACTTATTGCTTCTCCAAAAAGAGGGTAAAACCCATGATGGCTCCTGCATAATGCCACGTGACCTACTGATCATGGAGACATATACCCAAGTTCTCATATGCTTTAGGGTATTCAAGCCTGAGGAAGGAATTAGTGATTAAGAAGCCAAAGATTCTAGATGTCTTTCTTTAGATTGGCTCTGTCTTCAGTAACCAACTCTCCCAAATATACCTTGACAAGGATCACCCACCTTAACTTTTCAATCTCCTATTAGAATCTGAGCGAGCAGAACTCAGTACATAGTGTGGCTCCTGCTTCCTACCTCCCTAATTTCATGGGTCACAGCCCCCACATTAGATGGAAAACTTCAAGTTGGCTCTCTTCTTCCTTCTGCCTCACATACAGATCAAAGATGACAGAAAGCCGAGAAAATTGTCTTAAGCCATTTCACCTAGCTTCTCTTGCCTTCAACTTGCCTTGTTATCTAGTTAAGACCATGCTGCCAATGGGTCCAGCTTCATTACCAGTCCCTCCAGCCCCTCAACCTCAATCTAACAGAAGTTATCCCAAGGCTTGGCCATCCTTTGAGGGAATCTGGGTCTATTAGGAGACCTGTACCCTGGAGTTTCTCTGGAAACTACTTCATCATGCCCTAATGTATGGAGCTAATTCAGCCAAGTCCTCTCTACGTTTGAATTTCACTTTTAAAGAACAATGGACTGAGACCAACACGAAATGGAAACTACTTCATAAAACTAGGCATCTGGATTGATCTGTCTTTGAAAGGGAATCTGAGAAATTCTAGAATGGCTAGTAATATCAACTCTCTAACAATTCCCAGGAAGTTTCCATAGCCAGTGCACCAATGAGTGAGCTCCACAAGCCCAAACACCTAGATCTAGATAAATCTAGACCTCCCCCTTTAACCAAGGTCTTGCTGCCCAGCTGTGGGGAGTGAGGCTGACAGCCATTTCCAGCTGTCAGCTCCTTCAGGGCCTGGCTCACTTGAGCTGCTTCTCAGGATTCTCTCTCAGGTGTTCAACATCCAATGACTGACAAAGGTGGGAGTATAAGGACCTGGATGTTTTGACTCAAGGTTTTTTTGAACCTGCACCCAAGTACCCAATCCTACTTTCTCCCTTTTCTTAGGTTCTATGCCTAATAAACATCCTTCCTATAAGACTTTCTCATCATCTGCTTATGGAGAACACAACCAGTGAAAGATTCAGAGAAAAGTCATACTTGTTAGGAAGGAGGAGGATACGTGGTCGTTTTGGCATTTGGCACCTGTTCTTTTTGTCTGTGTGCAGATGTAACTACAAAGGGGTCTTGTTAATGCCTCATTCCATCATTGTCGTAAAGCAGCCTTATTTAACACTGGTGTTCTGTAAGACTGTTAGCTCTAGTCCTGCTACCTGTTGAAAGCTATCAACACGCTTCCTGTCCAGTTCCCTCTTATTGGCCCCTTTTGGCCAAAGGCAGAAGAAATAAGACCATCCAGATTCTCACCAGTTGCAGCAATTCCAGTTAGAAGGTTGTCCTTGGAACAGTCTGGTTAGACTGAGTTACTCTCCTTTTATTGTATGATAGTTGTAGAAACATCTGATTTAACAGGTGTATAGTAGCTTTGAAGACTCATTAGTTCTTAATCAACAGGACTAGCAGCCAGAGGCCTATGTTACTAAAATTCTAGTGCTGAAAACATGTCCAAAGTCTAGCTGTCCTGTTGTGGAGAACCAGCTGGCTTTTTCTTTTAGCCTAGACTGTTGTGCCTGACTGGTCATATTTACACAGTTCCAGCATGAAGTGTTCATTCTAGCCTGAATTCCTCCTCACCCAGCTACAAGAATAAAAAATGACGTGATTTCTCATCAAAACAATGGCTAATGAATTTAACTGGATTGTTGGGCCTCCAGAGAAGAACTTGTGTCACTAATGTCTTTTTCTGGAGTGAGTGACAAATTACTGACCACTTTCCATTTGTATTATTCCTATTACGGGAATCAAAGCTTGCATAGCATGCATGAAAAGTGAGTTATTGCTCTTGGAAATTCTCCTGAGTAGCCACACTTGCCTCATTTTGGAGGTTTCTGGGTACCCTTGTGGAAGAATGACCCATTGGAGGGAGGCGGTTCTGAGTATCTGAAAGCCTAACAATTACTCCCAATACACAGGGTACTGTAGTGTGCAGGGGGGTGGGGGCAGATGTAAGCCTGGTCTCTGCATAGAAGCAGTACCTAAACTGGACACACATAGTGTTGGGAGTCTATTGTTTATCACAGGGTTAGTCTCTACGTTCACCCGACGGGTACGCAGATTCTTTGAGTAGGTAAAACAGTTCTTACAAAGCAAACAGCGATCTCTCTGAAGAGAGCAAAGAGACTATTGCAAACATAGCCCACTATTACCATATATTCCCAATGAGCTGGGTTTTGTTCATAGGATTGCAATGAACTCAACAGAAGTCAACTGTTGTAAGACTAGAGATTGAGATTAACGACGTGAGGGGAGTTTAAGAACCAGAAGGAATCCGTAGGACATTACCTTCTGATGCATTTAAAAGAAGAGCTATTTATTGGTCTGCAGCGTGAGGCTGGGGATGACTGTTCCTCCGGCATGGTCTGGTGAAACTAGGGCGGGGGCTGTGAATGGCCTAACTGTAAGTTCCCCTCCCAACTCTGCTCCTGTGCATAAGGTCCCATTCAGGGACCAGGCACGGCTCCCGTTTATCCCTAAATGCTGGGTTTAAGTTTCCTGCCAGCCCATGGAATTGTTCAAACAAGCCAGACATCCTCCCACAGGAACCAGGGGGTACGTCATCCCCTTGTTACTACAAAGCCTGCTTCCCAAAGCCCCTGGTTGTTCACTCTGCTCCCCGACGTGGCCCTGCATGGCATGGTGTCCTCCTTGCCTGGACTGTATGAGAAACTGTTGATTTCATCTTTCCAGTTGTACTATTATAGAATGGTAATCTTTCCCTCAATTGGGTGAAGAGGTGATTAAAAGTGTAGTCAGTTAAATTCACAGCAGTAGCCATGGTCTGAGAACACACACCTAAGGTTACTTGGTTTTACCTTAAGTGTCAGAAGACAACCATAATGGATCAGAAGTAAAAGGATAAAGATAAATTTATACAGAGAAACATTCAGTCGGCTCCCAAGGAGTATTAGATTGTAATAGCAGGCAGGACTAGCAGTAGATGAAAGAGGGAGATCTTGGGGAAATCAGAAAGTCAAGGTTATTTCATTGTCTTGAGAAGTAGTCTGTTGTCCGCAGACTGCAGCTTGGTTTGACAGTTTTGGCTGGAAGCTGTCCATGGCCTGCATAAGTCTCACCTACCAGAAGATTCTGAAAGTTGGAGAAAAGAAGGTATACTGGCTAGGGACCTTGGGATGCAAAAAAAAAAACACAGCAATGAGTTTCCTGGGTTTTTGTCTGACCTCCCGTGTATCCTTGCCTAGGCATGGGGGAGGTCTGCGGCCAGGGAATTCAGACAGGCACAGGTGAGAAATAACCCCAAGGAAAATCTACTCTCTAACCAAGGGCCTGGGAAAAGGACACCCAATGCCATGCAAACATTTTAATTGCACCTGCGTGCTCTTGAGGCAAGAAAAGTCAAGCCCCTCCCCCACCTCAATGAGCACTGCTGCAGCAGAATTCATGGGAAGGAACTTCTCTCCTACTCCCCGCAGTAATGAGGAGGTGGCCCCTCTGTCTCACAGCCTGTGGGCAGAATGCTGACTTCTGCCACACTTCCCTCCTGTGGGAAGCAGCACTCCCCCATTGCATCCCCAGCTGGAGTTGAGGAGACCCTGGGGAGATGCTAGCCCTGAGTAACACAGGTGGGATCCAACAGGATAGCACTGCAAGCGCTTTATTAACTGAGTTGACGTTTGATCTATAGCCCATAGAAGTGATGTGCATTCTGAACAAACAGGTTGACTATCTGATAAAATAGAAGATTAATAGGAATTAGTCTTATAATACTCAAAAGCCTAAGGTACAGCTCAAGATTACTCATACCAAGAGCCAGAGACATTTCAGCTAGAATGAAAAAAAGATATGAACACCAAGACAGATATTAGAATTATCAGAAAAGGATTTTTAAATGCTCCAGGGAACAATTATGAACACTTGGAACAAATAGAAAAAAATCTCAGATTTAAAGAGGAACCAAATGGGAGTTTTAGAACTGAAAATAAAGTTAAAAACTCACTGGATGGACTGACAGAATGGAGACGACCTAGGGAAGAATCAGTGAACCTGAAGGTAGATCAATAGAAATCTAGTTCCTTTCTGTTCAGATTGGGCCAAGAAAACTAAGCGGTCTGTGGAACCAGGACACACCTTGAAATTATTGATGGGCTCCTAGTTCAGTAATATGCAGGAATCTGAGTCAGCTGTGAGCTTCTAGATTCTATTCTCACTACTACTAATACACTGAACACAGGTCTTCCAAAAAGGTTTATGGCGCAGCCCTGCTAGAAAACTTCCTTTAGGAGAGTCGATAAAGATCTTTGATAAGTTGATGAGTCCCAATGGAACTTTAGTCAAGTTCAGGGAGGAAGATCTGATTGGGCAGAACATCTACACTGAGCTCCGGCACCCTGAGTCCTTGTTTTGGTTAAAGCCCTGGAGACAAGCAGATTGACTCTTGCTGGAACAGCGCTGCCCCTCCTCAACTTGGAAGGGGAAATGATGAGAAGTGCCAGGCAGAACAGCCACACCCATAGAGGCCGTGAGGAAGGGAGGCCCCAGAGCCAGCCCTGACCATTAACATCTCTAGGCAGGTACTCTTTCAAGAGCTCTTGATCATGAGGCTGGTGTCTCTGGGTAATGAGAGGTCAGATCTGTGCTGAGGGCAGGTTGCCTTCTCTGGTCAGAGCTCTGCTTTGTCCATGTTGAGAAGTTAGGAGACCCCTGCTTCTAGGAGTCAGAAAGGCTAACGATCTGGCTGTGTTTCAAGCCCATGCAATGAGGATTCTCTAGGGAGAAGCATGCCCTGAAGTCACTGCGTTCAGCCATCTGGAACTCATCAGGCTATCCTATTAAAATGAGGGGCAAGTTGCTGCCTTCACAGTAACGTGAAGGCAGATGTATCGCCTGGTGGGCATCTTTCGAGTTGGAGGACATAAGACATTTGGGGACGCTGCTCAGATCCATCGAACAGTTCATTTTTACAGTTGCCATTGACTTGGACAGAGAGCAAGAGAAGGCTTTCCTTCAATATCGTCCAGGCTACAGTACGATCTTCCACGCCAGTCTTTACATTTCAATGAGTAAAAATTGGAACTATGGCAGACAGAATTGCTCATGGAGCTACTGAAAAAAAGCCCCAGCCAGATGATAACACAGATTCCTGGAGGAGAGGAGCCACGCCTACTTCTGCCAGCAAGTATTCTACATTTGAAAACCAACTCCGGGCTTTTTCCTGGGTCCTGGTAGCAATAAAACACTTAAGGATGGTGCATGAAATGCCTGGAACTTCCCAGTGGCCAAACTATCACAAGAAATATTTAAGAGATCAAGCTGGCTGAGGTTTGGATGGCTCAAATAAGCTTTGCCATGTTATTTTGTTGAGCCCAAGGATTATTCCTGCCTATTCAATGATCTCTGGTCTGAACTGACTCATCACATGGGTAACGAATATCTTGATTTGTGCATGGGCATCAGGACTCAGCAGCTAGAACCTGGGCAGAAGGAGAGAGTTTGAAGGCCTTAATGCTAGACGTGTAGTTCTGTGTTTATTGTACTGGGTCTGTCATCTGGGGAGGCCCCGTCAACGACCCTCCAACTCAGGTGAGGGGCTAGTAGAGAGGGTCTCTTTGTGTTCCAGCTTTTGACATAGGCCAGATACATTTCTTTGGAAAAAAACCCAAAAATACAGATTTGGCCTCGTGTGGCTCTGGAATCCAGGCAGCTTTAGATCTCCATGTAGGGGCCCACCAGGAGTCTTATCTCACTCAAAACAGGGATTGATCTTTACTTCAACTGAAACAGTTTTCCTGAGGTCAGGTTGCCCAATATTGGTGTCAGACGTGTAGGAGTGGAGTCGGGCTCGGGTGTAACTCTGTCCTCACTAAGAGGTCCTCTTTACCATGCATAGTTTGCTGGTGAGCTGCCCAGCCTCAACTTTAAGTTTCTTTTGGGTGGAACTTTCCAAGTCAGAGGCCATCTCCTAGCCAGTCAGCTTCCTCCCTCCCCATTCCAGGGCTACAGGATCCCTCCTTGCTTCGTCCCTGGTCAGAAGCCCTTCAGGTCAGCTCTTTTCTCAGTTAAATCAGACTCTCTTGACTACTTGCCAAAGTGGCCTGTCACCATAGGCCACAGCCCCTGAGTAATTTTCCCTTCCCTTGGTTCCTTGTAGAACTGTCAATAATTGTGGGTATGTAAGCATTTGTGCAAATAGTCTTGCCTTGATTTTGGCAACGGTATCTTGGGTCCGTGCACCTCTCCAAATTCATCGAGATAATTGCACATACTTAATGTACTTATTGTATATACCTGAATAAAGCTGAAGAAAAATAAATACCCTTGCTTCTGATCCTCCAGTTTTACCATCTCAGAAATTCCAAGGCCTTTTTCATGCTGTTAGCTGGTGAAAGACAGCCTAGGCTACAAGGCACAATCCCTTTGACTTTGCCAAGGATATCAAGGGTTCCTACAGGGAAACAGGACTTCCCCAGGTAGGATGCTGGAGGCCAGCAGACGCAGTAGCAGAGCCCTCTCCTAGTGAGCAAACATAGTATGTGGTATAAAGGTCAAAGCTCACACCATAGTCCCAGATGGGGACTGGCCAGACCCCCAAATGAAAGACGGCTCTCAGCTCCATCTTCTTAAACGGGGAGTTCTGTTATGCTTGATTCTAGCATAAAACCCTGGTCATGTTTTGGGGCCAGAGTGCTTTCTCTGAGACAGAAGAATTAACCTCACAATCAACTTCCTTGGCTCTTTGGGAGGTCCTCTGTTTGGAGGGAGGGAGGTCAGTGTTTGTGGTTCTAGGACAAGACGACCTGCCAGGAGAGGTGAGGACAGGAGAAACCCTATTAGTGAGCTTCAGACCAACTCAGGTTAGGGATTCTGGAGAAAGGACCCCTACCTTCTAGGGAAGATACATGTTTCTAGAGTCTCATCCTTGGAACCTATTACACATCATTGGGGGAATCCAATGGCAGGTCAATCGGGTAGTTTTAAAATAATGAAGCCAGGTAATTAGAAGAGTCAGATATTCTTTACACTGAATAAGATTGAATTTGCATAAAGAGAAGAGATCTAGAACTCTAGGCTCTAGACCAGCCTCAAGAAAATTGGAAGGCAAAAAAGGTGGTAGAGAGAAATTGAGATTAGGAAACAATTCTAGAGTTGGGGTGGTCAAGAAAGTAGAAATCAAAAGGTACAAGTTTAGTATACCTTGTCTATATCGTTTATCACCTGGACTCTTAATCCCAATATGACACCCCACTTTTGAGATGCCTCCAAACCTTTAACTGAGTTCGTTGAGGATGTAAGCAACTCTGCCACAGGAAGAGCTAGGAGTCCTGAAATCTTCTGAAAGTTCCTTATTCTTTTGTGAAACAAACCTAGCTGCCCCTTTGAGAGCACTGCATCTGCTTCTAAGGACTACAGAGAAAAGTATCTTCTCCCCATATCCCCCCATTACAGGGCTTAGAGGGGTGCACATTTACCTAGCAACTCCAGAACATTCCTCACTCTTCCAACTCCACAGCTCCTTCAGAGCCCAAACAATCCTGTTTCCATCCTCTTGACCACCTTGCTGCAAGTACCTTTTGACCACATAGCAGCTCGCTCTCATTCCTTGACTGTCAGCCGTTTGCCTCCTCCCTCTCGCTCCCCTCAGCGCTACCTATCACACTTGGCTACTTCTACAGCCATGAAGATAATCCAAAGCAGTGGGCCTCTGTTTTGATCTCACTTCCAAAGAGGTGCTTTTCTCCTCCCTGTGAAGTCAACAAATCCCCATGGCTTCCTGTAGATGCCATCTCGACCTTTAAATGAACTGCCTCCAAATTGACATCATCCCACTCTGACATTGGCATTTCTTGTCCTATCCCTCTAACAACTAGTTATCACTTGCCAATGAACTTCCTTCCTCCTGAAATTAGTTTGGGTCACCCATCCCCATAACCATTTGCTGCAAACACTGAACTCCTTAGTCCCTTTCCCCCTCAGTTTAACTAACATGGAAAACACTCATTCTTCACTACTGAGTAGAGGATAATATGGGAAGAGTTTAAAATAAAAATAAATGATCAACAGCAGTTCACTTTCAACAGCTACTGGCTCATGCATCTCAAACTTACTAACCTCTTTCTCCCCAAGTTTTTCATACTAGCTCCCCTACAGCTCCTCGCCAATTCTTCCTTCAAAATACACTCATTGCTGGCCAGTTCTCACCTCCACTACCATGCACACCCTGCGCTAAGCCAGGACTTCACATCTTGCTTTCTATATGATGCTCCGAACTGGTCACTTTCTCCCCAAAGACGAGCCAAGCTGAGACTTGAACAAGTCATATCACTCTTCTTAAAGCTCACCAATACATTCCCTTCCCACTCAAAGTAAAAGCCAAAGTCCTTAAAAATGTCCTAAAGGCCTTGTATAACCTCCACCCTGATACTTTGCACTCATTGGCTGCATAGCGAGGATGAGTTTGGCTGATCCATTTCCCATAATAAGTTCAGAAAGAAAGCAGTTCATTAACAAGTGAAACAAGCTATTAAAGAGGTAGGATCAATCGAGGTTGACAAAGTAAGTTTCTTGTGGACAGGGGCACACCTATTCTCTTAGAAGGGCAATCATACGTTGTAGGTATCCCGTATTTGAATGCTAGCATCCATGGTCTATATGCCACATAAGACGAGAAACGACAGTATGTTCCGTACAATGCTAGTGGGTTAGGTTTCAACTAAAGCACTTACAGCTCAAATGAAGTGGGGAGAATGTACAAAAGTAGGCCACTGGGAGACCCTGGTGGCTTTAGCTTTGCTGGCTTAGGGAACACCATGCTTTACTGGGACAGCAGCAAATCCAATGAGTAACACACCCAAACGCAACTATAGGGGCAGAGAGCTGGGTAAAGATCTAAGAACTCCACACAGGAACCCGCTTGTGTAGGCAGAAGAAACTGCACACGCCCAGTGGTATTGGCCAAAGGCCAGTCATCAGGGGCTCCCCTGAGATCCAGTGCTGTCACCAAGGACAGGAGTTGACTGTCTGCTCAGCGCAGGAGCTGTCTGTCCAGCTGAGCAAGAGTGGAGATCTTCGAGAGCAGTACCTGCTCAGCAACTGCACAAGAACCAGTCTCAAGGGACACCTTGAGCCGATCACTGGCCTGCAGCCCATCTTCCTCTAGGCCTCGTTTCCCAGGCTGAGCGTCTGTGACATATACTGGCTAAAGCTCTCCCTAGACATTCAGTCCACTTCTTAGGGACATCTTGAGGCCTGAGTTGCCTTCAGCTCTGTTCAAGGCTGTTGAAGTTGATTTCCACAGTGTTCAGCCTTGCCTTTACTTAGACTACACAGCTTCATGTACCCAAAGAATGCCACTAAGGCATTTCCCTTGCCCACATGGCACATTACGGGGGAAGCATCCTGCTTCTGAGACAGAGGCGAGAGAAGGCATGGGCTCCAGTTACCTTGGCAGTAACAGAGGGTCACACAGCAGTCTCAGTCTCTGCTGTCTCTATTAGATGTCACCAGTGAGTCCTTTTCTTTGTCTCTGAATATCTTGTTCCACCCAGCTGGGAAGAATGAGATGGACAGAATTTGCCACTGCCTAAGTTCTGACATTAAATAACTCTTGTTGTGTCCACTTTCCTCTTAGTGAATGGCTGTCACTCCCTCAGGGATGGTCTTAATATTGGCCCCTGTCCTCAGCGGATCTGGGCACATGCTGGGCTGGGAACAAAGTGTGGCCTCATTTCACTTTGAACATCCTGGGACCCCCACCTATTTCTTACATCAGAATTTACACAGAAAGTGCCCATGTCATCTCTCCAGTTGTGTCTATTTGTATCTTGAAAGGAACCCTGAGCCCCCTTAACCCACCAGTTTATTCACCGTAGCTAATTTACTCAAACGCCAAGAACCAAAATACTCACAAGTACCCCCTGGAAATCTATGCCCATCAGGTTGTCATGGAGCTTTCAGACAACAGAAACTGACCTGTGATTGATGGATCCACATGGCTTGAAGTTCTTCCCTATGGAAGGACTGAGCAAGGAGCATTTTGGCTTTTGACTATAGGATGAGACAGGGGGATACAGATTCATTCTCTTCTAGGCTCAACCTCATAGTTGAGTATTTTTTAAATGGCATGTTAGACAACAAGTGCTATTTCAGAGGTAATAAGTTGGGCAGACCGCATGTTGGCGTGGGCTCCCTGCCCTGTCACTGCTGGGCTTTCAGCAGTTCCTTAGGGAGGAGAACTAATGCCCCAACATCCTCATGCAGAATTCATTTGCACAGTGATTTCATTCTCAGCACCTGGGCTAGCACCTGCCCTCTTTCCTCTCCTGGTCCTTGAGGTCCCCAGAAAGATTTTGTCTGCAGAGTTCAAGCGCTCCAACCCTTATGTATCAAGGACAATTCTAAGTTACTCCTCATAGGTCAGCTAGTCTCAATGTTTGGATCTTTGGCCATAATTGGCAGTGTCCCTTGACATTAGAGAAGGAAAGACTTCCCCCTTCAGCACTGAACTCATGAGATATGATTTCTGCACAGTGTATCCCTGGGACATGAGTTCTGCAGAAGCTGGAGCCTCCTGTGTGCTCTGTCCTCATGACAGAGAGGTCCCGTTGGAGGATCAGGGTTCCTACCTTCGAGAACTGGCTCTGTCTTGGATCATGCGGACCCCTCAGTGTCACAACCACATGTTCTGAGCAGGCTGATATCCTAGCATGATGGCCCTGGTCTTCACCTTGAGTTGTACTATGATCACTGTGAAGTCACCAGCCTGTATGGGGATGCAGAGTAAAACCTTGCCTCCCCCACCCCTGTTCAAGGATCAGGCTCTGTTCCTTAAGAAAAGATGTCTAAACGTTCTTATACAGAATGATAGGCACGTGCTCCTCAGTGGAGCACAAGGGGGTACCCAGCTTGCAAACCTCTGACCACAATCTTGAGTTCTTTCCAGAGCTTTCCAATTCCTGAGGTCATGTTTGACCTTCCTTTTGCCATTGCTGAGTTGTATTTCAGATGAATGAAAGGCTACCAATTCTGTCTTGTACCCTATGTGTAGGCGAGGTAGCAGGGTCCTCAACACCAAGATCAGAGTGACCCACGGACTTTCATTGAGGAACAAAAAAAGAATAGGTCAAGTGGTCAGCTCTGTCCTCATCAGGGTTAAGCCTCTCAGGCCAGCTGCCACCACCCACAGCAGCAGTTTCCCTGGAAACAGGTGACTTGGGTAAAACCAGCAGCAGCCCCGTGAAGTAGACAGAGAGGACCCACAAACGTGCTGCAATCATCGGGGTATGTGGTACTTGGGTTTTCTTAGGAATTTTCCTTTCACTCACACAAGTCACGCTACCTTTGGAAGGAGACCTAGCAGGCTGATTGCTCCTGAACTTAAAGACTAGATGGAGGAAGCCTTCATCCAGGTAGATGATCAGCCTCAAGCTGCCCAGTGCTACCAAGTCCTGAGCACATGGACCCCAGTCAGAGGCTGGAGGGGAGGGGCATTCAGTGATGTGGTAACAGATGGTTTCCTGGGAGAGGAAAGAAGTCAGGCCTACATTTGAGTGAGTGAAAGGCCCCTACCTGACTCAGATCTATAGTTATAAGGATGAGACCCCTGGGAAAGGAGGAGAATGGACGCCAGCAGAGGGAGTCTGGGGGAAAACTTCCTTTCATCTTGTAAGTTAGAACTCTGCATTATTCAGGGCCCTCTTACCCTATGGATTCCAGGTCCTAGAATGGATTTGATGATGTATCACCACCCTCCCCACGCCCATTCCCCGTGAATACTCAGATTGTTGCCATAGTGACCACTCTGCTGGAACACAAATGAACAAAGCAGCAACTTGCAAGAAATCTGATCATAAAGAGTTGTTGTCATGTTAATACCTGGTATTGTTTAGATACCAAAACAGGAAATGTAGTGACAATAAAACTTCAGTAATTCGAAGTACTGCTACTGGATTCTTCTGTCTAATCACCAGCAGGGCTGCAGTTACAGACTGATAGCACCAAGCACTGGCAAGTGTGTGGAGCAACAGGACCTCTCATACATTGAGTGTAAAATGTCACTCTTGGAAGACTTTTGATGTGTCCCCTTCAAAGCCAAGCATATAAAGCCTGTGCCCCGAGATTTCACTGCAAAGTGCATACACAACAGGAAAGTGCACCTAGGCACACCAACTGCCACGTCCAACCACACTCTCCTAGCACTAGTTTTAACAGCCCCAAGCTACCGCCTGGATGTATAGCAGCACTAGACCAGGTAAGTTGGAGTTTGGTCCTTAAGGAAACACTACAGCAATAGACATGAGCAAACTGCCTAAGTCTCACAGTTGAGTGGAAAAGACACGAGTGTATATAAATGGATCACAGCATGTGAAGTTCAAAACAAACTTTTCATGTCTCACTGTTGATTAACTTTGCCTTTGAGGATAGCGAGGAGTCAAGAGGAAGGCATCTGCTTTGTTGGTAATGCTCTATTCCTAGGTCGTGCTTTCCCACGCACATTTACCCCTGCCCCCCATCTCACCTTTTAGTGAAATAACATACTTAGGACAAATAAGTTCACAGGCTGTTGAATTTTCAGACAGTCCGACCTTTGCAGGTCTGCCTCTCAGTGTGGCTGCTCAGCAACTGGGATCTCTCTGGCCACATCCTCGAGAGCATGGCCACAAATCCAGATCTCCCTAAGAGTTTGCTGGTCACCATGGACACAACCTTTGGCCTGGCTGTCTTCAAGGAAGTGGGGTAGAATTCCTGAGGCTCCCAGATCTGCCAGAGTGACTGTCCCAGCCGACTTCTTAGCACCACACATGTTTTATTGGGTTGAAGTAAGACTTGAATCTCAGTCTCCTGGGAACTTCAGTCTTGTCCTCTGGATGCTTGTTTGCTAGAAAGTTAGTGTTATTCTTCGGCCATTTTGTGAACTAAAATCATCACTAGTTGAAAGAATATAAGAGCAGCAGCGAGTTCCTGTAGAATCTTCCACACAGTCAGCCAGTCACTGACACTTAATATAACACTGTTTCTTGGACTTGGTCTACTTTGCACACCAAAACACCATGGTGGGGGGGGGACTTTTATTGTATAAGAGTGAGATGGGCTCAATATTATTTGAAAAGACTAAACTACTGGGTCATTTTAGGAGTCTTTTAGGCCCTTTTTCTCCCCATTCACTGATAGAATTTTTTGAACTTTTAGAGTGACTGATACACATACAGATTCTGCTTTTGGCCTCTTCAGGTTGCCCATCGTCACTTCGCAGCAATATTAACCCACTTCTCTCTAAAAACAAACCAAAGCTAAAGCCATCCATGGCTCTTGATAGAAATAAAGAGTTGTACTTTTGCCAACATGGTGGGGACAAAGGAGTCAGTCAAAACAGGCAGATCCATTTTTTTTTTTTTTTAAAGTTCTTTCATGATCTTATTTCACCCATTTTTAGAACTTTCACTGCCAGTGACACAGAACTTCAGACACAGTCCCTTTGGCCATGTTAGTATGACCACCTTCCTTGGAGGTCCCGCTCACATTGAGACCTACTCTTCCTTGACTCAATTCTCAAAAGTATGTTTATCCTGTAAAGTTGCTTATTCCCCCTGACCATTTGGCCACAGGGAGTTTGGTTTTGTTTTAGTTTTAAGAACTGGCTTCCTTAATCTCAACTAACAGCTCTCATTTAAAGAGACTAGACAGTTCCAGAAGTACGGATGGTTTGACAAGGATCATTTTGTTGAGTGTTCCCCTCATCCATCACCCATCCCAAAGGTACACTCCAATACTGTGTAGGAAGACACTATGCTCACGAAAGAGCCTCATTTTCAGAGCTGTTCTCCGATGGCACCAGAGATCTACTGGGCAGATGCTCATTTCTGCTCCCTCAAAAGTGAGCCTCAGAAGGAAAGCACAGTCATGTTATTCCCCAAGAGTGAGCCTCAGGGATACTCTTCTGGATGCCATGTCATCTGCGACCCACACCAAGTGCTCATAGGGACAGAAGTGTCACTCTACAGTATGTCTCAGTATGTCTTGACTGGATGTATCTTTCTGAAGCACAGCTGTACAAGTATTTCATGTGGCTGGATTTGTCACACTTTGACACCTCAAGCCTTTGTGCTACAGCTGGAAGCCAGGCTACTCGTTCAGGTCTAGTGACCCTGACATCTGAGAAAACGCTCCTGACATTCAGTCTCTACGACAGAACATCCTAGGATTTGGAGCTTCCATTATTTATTTTCTTCTAGCAGGCAGGTGTCTTCCTGGGATACATGTTGACCACCAAGGTGAAACCAATCCCCAAGTTCAGTCTGCTTCAACACCTGTAGCTTCATGCCAGTGTCACGTTCAGTTGTGCATACGAGCGGAATACCAATCCTCCAGTCAGGAATACAGGGTAGCTCTCCCCTGCCCTCCGCCTCTCAAGGAGGTCTCAATGTGGAAGATGGAGCCTGGCTCAGCAGCATGTGTCACTGACTCCAGTCAACCTTATTAGACAAGGACCAAAACCCCGAGCATGATCTGGTTGCATTTGGTTGACAGCCATCTGCACTTACACTGTTTCCAGAGAGTTTAGGATTGGCGAGGACAAGCCCTGTAAAGCTCCAAGTTCAGTGTCTTCCATTTTACTTCAAACTCTTCTTGCCGACCTCCAACTGCCCAAAAGTCCGAGAGAACAGAGATGCTCATACCCTATGGCTTCTCCGTAGGGTCCCCTCCTTGCAGAGCCAATCCACTAGACCAGCAGTTGCCAATCTTTCTGCAAGCCCAGGGGTCACTTTGTCTCTCCCATTTCTTCTTACTCCCAAAGCCCACGGTCAAATACTTGGTGATATTTGGACCACCCTTTGATAGTTTTTTACCACTTGCATTCAATAAAAGCTTTGCTTTTACAAATGTAATCATTAGCTACTAAGCTAGACTCAGACCAGAACTATCAAGCAGAAGGAACACAGCTCTAGACAGCCCACAAATATGGACTTAGAATATCAATTTTCTTTTTTAAACCAAGATCAGACAGTCTGTGGGCAAGGGACGAGTAAAGCAGAAACAAGCCTGAACAAGTTTCAGTCAGAGGCAAGATCAGGGAAGTCTCAGCCAAGTCTAAGGGTCTGCTTCAAATGCAGTGTCTCAGTCCAGTCTCCTTAGCTCCCATTTGGATGCCAATTTGGGGCCATCAGAACTTTACCAGGAGCATAGGCTAGCTATGTTTTGTTTCCCTGGAGCCTGACATCAGAACGGATTCCTATTTTGGAAGTAACCACTGTTCTTTAAAACTATGAGCACAGTTCAGGGTAGAGGCTGGTGTGGAACCATCTTCAACAAAGCCATGTACTTATGAGCTCTGGTTTTTATCTCCCAAGACTCTGGGAAGCCCTCAGTTGGGATGCTCTGAGTAGTCTCACTAACCTAACACTTAGACCTTATGCCTATCAAGTGATGTTTTGGAAAAGGTTTTTTCCTTTTTGCCTTTTACTCTCACATCCTGAAGAGAATAGAAGACAGACTCATGGGAAGTATTTGAGATAATGCCACTGAAGTCTCTCTTCTTTTGAGCCCGCACACTCAGATTTTTAATCTAGGAGTTAAAAGCTTCACTTCTGGAGAGTAACGAGCCTGTACTCTGTGCACCCAGAGCCCCCCAATCTCAACCACAGGGGCTACCCTGGGCCCACCAGCCCCTTTGAGGATCGCATCTAAATGGCCTCAGTACAGACATCATGGGACAGTGTCGGCTCCCCAGTGAATTAAACCTCCCAGCTGCACACTACCTATTTGATGAGCAGCCTCTGAATATTTACACACTTCACATATGTTCGACTGTGGCAAGCTGGGGGGTGTGGTATGACCAAAGAACATAAGGTTATAGATGTTGACATGAAGACCATCAACCATCGTCTACTCAACTCATAAGGCAATACTTAGGCCAAACTAAAAAGGCAAGTCAAAGGGCTTAGCTTTCTAACAGTCTTTATATTGTTACATCATGAAGAATTAGAAACTGTCACTCACTGACATAGGCTCTTATCCTGTCTGGGAATTGCTATTTTGGCAAATCCTAAAGATGACATTTCTCAGCAATAACAATAGAGGGAATGGCAGCTTGCAGAAACTAGAGCAGAAAGCCAAGCTTGTGATCAATGCAGGATGGTTCTAGTGGCTTTCTCTAATTAAGCACATGCGTTGGACTGCAGTATTTTCTGCACCATAAGGAGACTTAAAGACATATCAATATTTATAGCAGGTTGGCAAAAGCGAGGCAACACTCCACATTGTTAATTTGCTCTCCAGGATGCATACTTAGAGACAGTTTCTTGTCCTCTAGCATTTCCAAGTTCTCCACAAGGAGCACTGATCACCTGCGTGCCAGCTAAGCAGCACCTGTCTGCTGTTCACGGCGGTGTTTGGGGGCTGCTTCCAGCAATCCAGTTAGCACCTCTCTTCCAGCTGGATGTCCACGCCCCACCGCAGGAGGGGGTTAGCTGGTGTCCTCTAACTTTAGGCGCACCCCACACTGGAGTGGGTTTCTGAGACAGCCTCAGTGCTGTTGCTTACTTCCTTATTTTACACGTTGGGGCAGCAGTGTCAAAGCGGTCAAGGCCCAGGTTTCCAAGAATAGGAAGGAGTCAGGCTACAACCACATTCATGTGATTCTCAGTGTGAGGGAATAAAGGCCAGCCGATCGAGTAGAACCCGGTCTGAATCCCTCTCTCCCAGTCACTAATTATATTGTGTTTGAGAAAGTCAACTGACATGACATTTTCTCCCTTTCTAAAGTGGGGATAACGTGTTCTGTAGGCGAGAATGAGACAGGAGTATAGAAACATGTGACTATGAAACGCTGCAAGATCAGGGTCACTTCCTCTTGGTGACATGAATGCTGATCAAAAGGGTGTTGGAGTTGACAAGGGATGTTGAACTACTACCAGGTTGAGAAAAAATTGTTTTACTTCAATTAAGTTTAGTTCATGATAGGCTGAGTCTTAGAAGACTCTTTAAGCTTACAAGAACACAAGTTCTTCAGCTCATATTTGCTAAGTCTGGTACCCAGATAGCACTTCAGTGACAGGAGGCAGCATTCCCCATGCTTCATAAATTAGGGAGATATGGCCCTAAGGGTTTTCTAGTGGCCAGCTACAGCCAATAATGGTCACTTTTTCCTTCTCAGCTCTTATTCCAGGAATACTCACTCTGATCTAATTGTTAAAGAGGTCTAAGGACAAGAACCTGTTTTAGTCATCCACTGCCAGAAAAGGAACCAGCATCCTGAGCTTCAGGCAAAGCTTGTGGCAAGATCTGTGCCTGTCTTAGCTCTTCCGAGCATTTTCTTACTCTGAGGCTGGGTGGGTCCAGTGCCCAAACGGCTGACTCAGGATTGCGAGTTCTTGATCATTGTCAATTCAGGTCCGAGAAGCCCCTTAGAACTTCACTATCCCAAGAGGAGTTAACAAAGGAATGGCATCTAGAAGACAATACCTGGCGCTCCGAGGCCCTGGAATGGCAGCAGCCCACCCATTGCTCAGGGGGGAGCACCCTGAACGTAAGGAATGCCTGCAGCTCAGAGTTTAGGTCTCAGGTTCACCTCTTTAACGGCCCCATGTTGCTTTCTATTTGACCTGATGGTTCTAATAGAGTTAGGCTGGCCTGATTCTCATGGAAGGCGGACACTGACAGCTAAGATACACCTGCACCACAGACCCTAGGCCCTCAAGTTTCCCAACCTCCGAATTCACACGCTTTGTAGAGCCCTTGCTTGTGGCTCTCCACCAACCTTGATTTTCATAGTCTTAGCGCCGGCAGCAGCTTTTGAGACCCTGTTCTATTATTTCCATTAGTGGTGGTGTTATTAGGGGACCAGCCAGCTCCTTCCTGTCCTATGCTTTTGGATAAACTAACCCAAGCTTCACCTTGACTCCCTGAACCAAGGATGTACTGTTTCTAACATCCTCTTCTGAGGAGGAAAAGAAGGGCCTCAATGCAAAGGAGGGTTCTTTGTGCCAAGATGAGTCCCCTCAGATGGCGCGAGAGGAAATGCACCAAAACAGGCCTTTGTTGGCTGCAGATTCCTTGGGCTTTAGTAGGATAAACAAGAAAGAGAGAGAGGCCCCAAGCATCTTCAGGAAGAACGAATTCAGAGAAAGAGCAGATTTGCAAGCTTGAAACAAATGCACAGCAACTCCACTACCCCACCCATCAGAGAGCTCCCAGCAGATAGCCCAGAATCATGAGAGCCTAAGCGTCCCCAGCGGCTATGGGCTCCAGTCACCCAAGGATGGCACACTCCAGAGCAGCTCCTGCCAGCCAAGACCAGCTAAGGAGAGAGGCAGACCCAACCTGCCTCTTTATACTCCTGCTTCCCCCCCCCCACCCTCCCAGTCAACTGGAACGACACCCACCTGTACCTGCAGCTGCTCACATGCCCTGCCCCCCACCAGCCTCTTGTTGGGTTTTCTGGGCTGACAAGGGGCAGGTGGGGCCTTCAAGGGACCAGGCCACGAACAGTGCTAAGCAGGGTGGAGGGGAGAGGCTTGGAAACAGTTCTCTGAGGCTCAGCAACCTACCTTGAATAAGAAAACCGCTCATGGGCGATCCTCACTGGCCTTGGGGGCAGCCACATGGAAGGGACCCTTCCTGTAGAGGAATCAGAGGATTCAGCTGGGGTGACCAACTCATCCCTGTTTGCCTGGGACTGTCCTCATGTCAGCAGTGAAAGTCCTGTGTCCCAAGAAACCCGTCTGTCCTGGACAAACTGGGATGTTGGTCACCCTAGCAGAGGAGGTACTGCGACTGCCCCAGGGTTAGGAGTGGAGATGCCACGGCGCAGGGGCACCTGGGCTGGCCCCCACAATCGGTGAGGGCTGGACAGGGAGCTGTAAGAAAACGTTCTGCAATAATTAAATGCTGCTGAGTTTTTCTAAACCACTTAGGTTTACAAACTACCTTAGACATATCCCAACTCTGCCTATTTAAAGACAGGGAGCATTGCCTGTTACTCTCAATTCAAATCGTTTTAATTTTTGGTAGGAAGGCTAAGCGTTTTGTGAGATTTGCGAAATGTGTACCTCTGTGCATTAGTTATGAATAAACACCAATTGTGTCCATGAAGATTTTTTTTTTTTTTTTAAAGTTTGGTTATCTCCTATTTGAGGAGTGCAAGGTCAGGTTTTAGTGTGAGGGTTCGGTCCACATGAAAGATGATAAGTAGTTCCAAACGTGAAGATCCTATATACAGAATATAAATAGTGTTCAGGATTAGAAATGTTAATTCTATGATGGTTGCAGGTTTATTTCATTTTGTTGGTCCTTAGGACTGAGAAATCCAGTGAATTAAAAAAGTTTCTGTTTCAGTTGCCAACTTTGTTGTTAAAGCATCCTGCAATTATTTCATTTGTAAAGTTTCTCTTTTGATTCCTGTGTTGATGATTTTAGCTAATACACTTTAAACTTTATATATATATGTATATATATACATACACACACACATATATGTGGACATTTGTTATAGTGTCTACGTGTAGCTTAAATAAAAACATTTCAGCTGAAACAGTGTAACATATTTGCATAACTATTAATCCACACCCTAGGGGCCTTTAGTTAACTCCCAAGTAACTTAAGGAGATTCTGTGCTCTAGAGGAGGCTGCCAAATTCCTTAAATACCTTCATCTGTTTCTAAGAGACATTAGAAGTAACTTCTCTTCCGCACAGTGGGCAATGGCCAAGCCACATGGCTGGCATGAAATACTGTACGGCTGCCACGCCCCTCGGGGGAACAGGGTCTGAGGATCCGGCAGCCCGGCAGCCCCCCTTTCTCCCTGTACCCTGTAGCAAGAGCAACTTGGGGCACTGGGTTGTTCCTGGCCTCTCTGCCTTCGTGGGGGCCTCAAATCCCCTGGAGGGAAGAAAGCTTGGGATGGGTCTGCCTTGAGGAAATCATTGCATTTGCCTCGGAGCAAAATTTTCAGCTGGTTTCAAATTGCTTGGGGCCAAAGGGTGGGGAACTCTCTGAACTTACAAAAGTCTGGTATGCTACTGCTGGGTGCTTGATTGTGAGTGCAGGCTTGCATGTTTACCAGAATTGTCTCTAAGCCTCATCTGTGTTGTGACACACTCTCCGGTAATAGAGTTGTGGGAAAGGGGACACCCTTCCACCTGCCTGCTTAGCCTGATTATTGATTTAGACAACGACAAACCTTGACATTGTGAAATGGCCAAATTGCTTTAATTCATTTTGCAACAGCTTCTTAAAAAGTCCTATTCCTCCTCCCCCCCACCCCCACGCACATTGGATGGCTCGGCTTTACCCATTTGCAGAGGACATATCGTCTGTGTACGTTCTCGATGCCTGTGTGCAGGGTGACTTAATGCCAGTGTTCACAGAATGAATGAACAGTAGGCTTGGCAGTGTCAGACTAGGGCATCTCTGTGTCTTTAAACACACGTGCCACAAACCTGAGCACCCCCACGTACTGGGAAGGGACATGGCTACTGAATGGCAGCCAATAAACACAAAGCTCTGTGTTCAGGGAACTTCAACTTTAGCAGGAGGAGGGAGATAAGAAGCAATGGCATATTTTCTTGTTTGTCAGTTGGAGCCAGTGCTGCAGAGATAAACAATGCACAGTAGCTTGATGGGGGTTAGGGTGGTGCGTGGGGTGCAATTTAAAATTGGGTGACAAGGTGGCATTAAGCAAAAGCTGGAGGAGGTAAAGGACTGAGCCCTGTATCTATTCAATCAGGGGGAACTATTTGTGCAAAGGTCCTCGGGTTGGGCTGTGTCTGGTTTGTTCCAGAAACAGCTGTGTAGCCAGTTTCTTGACAGCTGGCAGGTGACAGGGGACTGGGATTAGGGGACAGGCAAGAGAGGTAAGTGCCAGGGCACCTGGCCCTTGAAAGCCTTTGTCAGGACACTGGATTTTCCTTTATGGGACTTGGAAAACCCTAGAAAGTTTTGAGCAACACAATCTGACTTATATTTTTAAAGGATATACCACAACAGTGATTTTCAACATGCGTGTGGGCCCTCGATCAGAAGAATCAGCTGAACCTGGAACTTTCTTAGAAGGGCATGTTCACAGCCCCGATCCCTCTCTCCCCCAGACCTAGTGACCCAGAACAGCAGTCATCTCTGTCACCAAGCCCTCCAGGGAGGAGAAAAAATGCAGGATGCCCAGTGACATTTGAATAAATTTGATAAACAGCGAACACTTTTGTAGCATAGCTACGCCCCATGCAATGTTGCACACACACTGAAAAAGTACTTTTCGTTCTTCTGAAATGCAAGTTTAACTAGGTATCCTGGATTTTTCTTTGCTAAACCTGGCAACCCTACCCCCAGGTGATTCTGATGCATACTGAAGTTTGAGAACCACTGTTCTAGAAGCTGCTGCCGACCCACTCGGGTGCCCTTCACCTGGCCAGGGTAGGCATCCCCTGCATCCTGTGAGTGCTGACTGCTGATGCTCTCAGCTGCCACCTTCTCTGGAAGATTGCCCACAGTTGACCAGAACCACACTTGGCCCATAGCAAATGACTGAGAGGGGTTACAAAGGGCCAGGGCTTTTGGCTCAATGGGTGACAGCTCTGTCGTGTGGTTTATTCTCAGAGCCCTCCAGCCTGCGGATCAAGCCAAGGCCAGACTTTACTTGAGACCCTATCCTGGCTCTGATCTTTCTCCTTTCTTATCCTGTTTCCCTCACTCCCTTACAGACTTCTTTCTCTGAGAGAACTCCCGCAGTAAATCATGTGCATGGCGCGAATCTCCAGTTCAGGCTCTGCTCATAGGGAACCTAAGATAAAGGGTCATTGACCTAAGATAAAGGGTCATTCGGTCTGCTGGTCTGAGGATAGACTCTTGAAACAAGTGCACAAGCAGAGAGCTAAGTTAGCATCTTATGGCAAAAATCTAGTGGTCTGGACAGCGTGGTGGCAGTGTAGGTGTCAGGTTTTGGATAAGTTTACAGGTACAGTCAACTGGATTTGCTGGTGAGTTGGATGAGGTGTGAAAGAAGGGAGCTGAGGATGACACTTCCAGGGCTTTGGCTATTTACTCACAAGGGTAAGACTAGGAAAAAAGCAGATTTCTTGGGGAAAGATCCAGACTTTGTCTTTTGACATAGTAAATTTCAAATACCTTTCAACCACGCAAGTAGATGTGTTTGAGAAGTCAGGTTGGTGCACTGCTCTCAAGTCAGGAAAAATGTGAGCACTTTCAGTGTGTAGAGAGTTATTAATGCCATGTGTTGGGTCAGGATCACCCATGAACAGAGTCAGGGAGGGACCGCAGATAGAGAAGTCCAAAAACTGCTCCCTGGGTGATTTCTTCTTAAGAATCTGGAAGATAGGAATAGATTAAAAGAAACTGAGGAGGAGCTGACAGTGAGGTAGGAGGAAAACCAGAAAAGTGTGCTATTGTGCTAGAAGGCATGTGAAGACATCTTTGCCCTGATGCAGAGAAAATAGCCTTGGTTAGATGGTTTCTTTATGTATGGAGACGACACATGCTGAAGTCTATACACTCCATCGTACACACTACGATGCTCCCCTTGTCACCCACTCACATTCTCATCCACCCCCCAGACTCACCCACCCACCCACACTTGCACACACACTGATGACCGTGCCCATGACTGAGACCACCTCTCAAAGTGGCAGTGGAAGAGGACTTGTAGTAATGGTATGACATGGGGGAGGGGGGAAAAAAGGAAAGTTGGAAGGGGTACATCTAAATGTAAAATAAGAGGAGAGTCTCCAGGTGGAATCTGAGATCAGCTGTCCTATGAAGCTGGACCTGAAAACCTAAGGTGTGAGTGACATAGGAACCCAACCTGGCATACAATGAGCATCGTCACTCCTCTCTACTTTTGCTTGCGATGTTTCCCTTTCTCTTCCTTTGGTAAATGTAAGTCTTCCAAAATATCCCAGCCTGTTTCAGGTGTATCAAGAAACGAAGGAATAAATATTTTATCTTCTGAAGGCCAGAGAATTTTTAGGGGGCAGGATAGGTAAAATAATGCCCCCTCCTCTGGATGTCCATGTCTGGATCCCTGGGACCTGTGACTATGTTACTTCATAGGCAAAAGGAGCTTTACACATGTGATTAAGTCAAGGATCTTCAGATAGGGAGATTATCTGGGTGAGTCCAGGGCAATCACAAGGGTCCCTTATAAGAGGAAGGCAGGAGGGTCAGAGTCTGAGAAGAGATGTCATGATGGAAGCAGGGACAGAGGAGGGAGAGGGAGAGATGGACAGGGAGAGAGAGGGGGAGAGGGAGAGAGGGAGAGAATGAGAGAAAGAGGGAGAGAGAGAAAGAGGTTTGAAGATGCTATGCTGCTGGCATTGAAGGTGGAGGAAGGAACACCAAGCCAAGGAATGCAGATGGCCTCTGGGAGCTGAAAATGACAAAGATGTGGATTTTTGGATTTGCCCCCAAAGCCTCTGGAGGGAGGACGGCAGGTGGGTCAGAGTCAGAGAAGTAGAGACAGAAGCAGAGATTAGAGGGACGTGGCCATGGGCCAAGGCATAAGGGCAGCCTCTGGAAGCTGGAAAAGTCCAGGGAACAAATTCTGCCCCAGAGCCTCCGGAAGGAAGGTGCATCTAAGACTTCTGACTCCATGACTGTAAGATAATAAATTTGTATTGTTTTAAGTCACTAAATTTTGAGCGATTTTTTTTTACAATAGCAATGGAAAACTGATCTAAGAGGAACAAGACCCCCTCAGAGAATCTTTTTGCACATGAGGGAAAGAAGCAGCAAGGGTACAGATTCAGGGGCACCAGGTCTGCATCCTGCCCTGCTCCCTGGGACTTTGTTAGAGGTAAGGGTCTCTGTGCTCTCTTCTAATCGCAGAGGCTCCGCCTTCCACGCACAGAGACAGTCTGCAGTCCTTGCCTGACCCTGAAGCTCTCCTGGACTCGGGTTTCATGGTGTTTGTTTGGGGAGCATGGTCACGATTTGCTCCACTATCTTACCAGGTCGAGCTTAGGTCTCCAAAAGGAGACCCTCTGGCGATTGACTATTCCCTCTGATCATAACATAATTTATTTCTGCTTCAGGTATTACAAAGTTGAACTGCTTCACCTGTGAAGAATTCACGCTTAGAAAAATAGCCAGAATACTAATTATCACCAATTTCTGAGGAAGATTGTCTGCAAAATAACCGAAGAGGACTTTGTCTTCATTAACACATTATTTCCTCAAGTTTCCTGTAGTTCTGTAACACACGCAGGAATGTTTTAAAGGGCAGGCCTGTTTTCTCATCATTATGGGACTACAGCAATAAAGGGCCTTGATTTGGAATCTGCAGAATTAGTACCATGGAAGTCTGGCAGAATTGGAAGGAAATGAAGATCTGAGAACCAAGAGGCTCTAGGCTAGCATTCTGCATCCTTGAGACTTACTAGTTTTGGGTCTGTGGATGTTTACCTTGCCTAAGCCACACTTTTCTCATCTGTAAACAGAAGAACTAGATCTCAGTGCTGTCTTTACCCCACTCCCTCCATGTCAGTGATGGGAGCCTGCTGCTCAGTCCTCCCCTTAAGAGAAAAGCTACCATGAGGCAGTCAGCCTCTAGCTTCTGCCCCTTTGGGATCTACTGTAGTTTTCATTCCAAGGCCCTGCTCCCCCAGCTGCTCCCAGTGATGACTGAGCACAGTGAGGATACCAGAGCTGGAATGTTTTTGCCCAATACAGCCTCATCTAATGAGTGGTCTTTGCTCTAGGGTACTGTTTTGGCCTGAATGAGACTTTCCCAGAGCGGCAATGTGGTCTCTTTCTAACCAGTCTTTTTTCCTTCTCTCCCTCCTTTCACGGATGTCACACCTGTGTTGTAGTGTGAAAGCTCTCCACACCTGCTAACTCCCTCTCCCCATCATCCTTCACAGGCATTTCTCTAGTACATCTCCTGCTTGACCGATTCCTTCATAGTGTTTGCTTCCTAAAGGACCTGGATAGTCACACCCACATATGGAAAAGTGCATACTTCACTAGTGTACAAATCAATGAACTTTCACAAGCTGAATATACCCATGTAAGCAGCACACAGATCAAGAGAAAAACATTACCAGTGCCAGAGAAATCCCCTTGTATCCCCCGACAGACTTTACCTCCACCCAAGGGTAACCACCATCCTGACTTTTAACAGCATAATCTTGATACTAAAACCAAAGAAAGATATTACAAGAAAGGAAAACTAGAGGCCACTGCCTCTCATGAAAATAAGTGCAAAATCCGAAACAAATATGAGCAAACTGAATGCAGCAATATCTCCACTTATAGCCAATAACATATCTGGAAACTTGGCATCTTTTGAAACTCGTCTTCCATTGTAAGTAAAACTTGAAAACTTTGTCATGAACTTCAAGCACTTTCTCACCAAGGATCATTTCTTCCGTTCCTGACTTTTCCATGCCACTCAGCTGGAAATTTGATTACTAGGTATCCATGATTTTTCTGATAGCTTCTTGACTTGTCAGCTTGGCAAGGCTGAACAAGTTCACCCAGTTACTCAATAAAACATTCATCTAGATGTTGCTGTGAAAGAATTTTGCAGATGTGGTTAAAGTCCATAATTAGTTATTTTAAATTAGGGGGATTATCTCCAGTGGGCCTGACTTAATCAGTTGGAAGATCTTAAGAGGGCTTACGCTTTTCCTGGGGAGAGAGACAGACTTCTGCCTGGGGACCACATGCCTGTTGGGTTCCAGCCTGCCTGTGGTCATCCCTTCCTGACGGCCTGCCCTATAGACTTTAAGCTTACATGGCCGGTTCCTACAATTGTGTGATCCAATTGCTTGTGATAACTTAATCTCCATCTCTCTCTTCCTTCCCAGCCCCCAACTCTCCCTCTCTGTCTCTCCCTCTTTCTGTCTCTCTCTGCCCTCCTTCTACACAAATCCTACTGGTTCTGTTTCTCTGATCAAGCCTGAACTGATACACTGACTCTGTTGCTGTTGCCAAATTAATTATTGTACTTGAAATTTTCCCAAAGCCTTTGAGCAGATACTTTTATTTTAGGCAAAATTATACTCAGAGTTGCTGGTTTAACAATGTGGAGTTGTGGAAAGCACCAGCCGTGGACGCTCCCAGCCAACCAATTTACGAGCTGAATGTATGCTCGTGGGCAAGTCACCGAAATCCCCTGGGTCTGTCTTTCCTGCTGGGCAGCACTGGCGTTGTGACTGAACTCTTCTCCAGAAGGTCCCTCCAGCCCGACATTCCCTTGCTCAGAGCCTGTGAGAGGACAGGGGTGGGAAAAGAGAGGCAGGTTTGTGATTTCATCTGCTTAGTTCAATGTAGTTCTTTTCTTCAATGACCTCCTCCATTCATCACATCATTTTGGATTTTGGCTTTTTGCTCAAGCGAAAAAAGAAAAAAGAACTCTTGAAAAGGTGAGTATAGCAGGGACCAGCCTGAGGATGGGAACTGCCTGTCACTGGAGGGTGATAAATGGTACATTGAATGTAATCGATGGCAAAGTTATAGATCTTATTATTTCATCCTTTGGATTCACTCCACTTGCTCAGAGTCTCCGGAACATGAAATAATGACTCTTTCACAGTTTAAATGTCTAACCTTTATTTGGTAAATGAGATTGCATAAAGTATCTTAGGAATAATTTAAGGGACAGAACACAGAAATTTTGGTCCCAGGAAGGGACCAAGGTCACCACTCCCCGCTCCAGTCCTGCTTAACTACCTGGATTTCCAGGAACTTGTTTCCCCACCCGGGATCTGGCTCAAGCTGTTCCTTCTGTCAGTGACTTTGACTTTGGGCAGGCAACTTATCTCCCAGCCTCAGATTCGTCCTCTGTAAAATGCCAGGCTTGGATAGACGACTCCAATGGCCCCTTCATTCCAGCTGGGAAACAGTCTGAGCAGGAAATTGGAGTATGAAATTTCGGCATCACCTTCCTTTAAAAAATAGAAAACGGAGTAATGGGAAAACTGCTTTGGCTCATTATTTGAAAATGAGGGCCTGGGAAGATTAATGTGTTTGCCCTAAAGAAAAATAGCTTGGATGTAGGGTCTGTAAAGTGTATGTTTTACAAAATTGTGAATTTTTCAAGAAGAGGAAGTTACCTTCTCTTGGGGTGGTTGCTCCATTTGAGGCATAGAAGGTATTTATAGCCCACACCAGCACTAAGAAAAGCCCTGAGACAGAGTGACCAGCAATCCTGCACGCAGAATCTAAGATGCCTTCCCCTCCACCCAGACTCCCTGCAGTGGCCATCTTGTTCCTTTTCCTTGTCATCTCGGTCACCCTACTTCCCCCTGTATCTCCTCTCCATCCCACAGGAACTCCCTTTGTTCTGTTGGCTCACATGCTTTATTCAGGCCAAAGCATGCTGTCTTTTGCCAAGAACCGCAGAAGTAATGGCATAGGGAGTGAGTAAAATGCCAGCTGAGGCTGCAGAGACGTATAAATGGATTTAGATTCAACCAACATTTATCACAAGCTTACTGGGCGCCAGCCCTTGCTGGAGCTTATAAATACATTCTGTCTCAAGAACTCTGTGGCTCAGTGTAGTGAGATGAATAGTGACCTGCCCCCTCCCTCCAAAAATCTTTGCAGATGTGATTACGTTAAGGATCTTGGGATGAGATCATCCTGGATTATCCAGGTGAGCCCTAAGGCCAATGAGAAGTGTCCTTGTAAGAGTGAGGCAGAGGGAGAGTTGATACACAGAGAAGAGGAGGAGGCCTTGTGACCAACTAGGCAGAGAATGGAGTGATGCAGCCGCCAGCCCAGGAATGCCAGGAGCCACCAGAAGCTGGAAGAAGCAAGGAATGGATTCTCCCCTGGAACCTTTGGAGGAAGCATGGCTCTGCCAACACCTTGATTTTTGATTCTGGCCTCTAGAACTGTGAAAAATCAGATTTCTGTTGTTTTGAGCCACACAGCTGTGGTAATTTATTACAGGAGCCCTAGGAAACTAGTACACACAGGTAACCTCCATAAAGGTGATAACTAAGAATCTCTGATATCAGTGGGGTCAGTGGTCTCCTAACACTTATTTGTAATAGGGTCTCTTTTTCAAGTCCCACTTCTTCCTTTCTAATGGAAACCTGTTTTTTTTCTGAGCAGCCATCCTGCAAACAACAGTGTACCTCAGAGAAAGCTGATCCCACTCCAGCTTCAGAGCACGTGTTCCTTTCTTGCAAAGGAACATATGGCCTCACTCTGGCTGATGAGTTGTCAGGTAAAGTCTGATGAGCCTTTTGGGAAAATAGTCTTCCATCCTAATAGAGAAGCAGAAGGTGACACTCTTTTCTCCCACATGGTATCAATGGATCATATGGGAAGCTCATAAGATTATAAGCAACCTTCTTCCTGGCTTGAGAGTGAAATCTGAGGATGGCAAAATGGAAAGATTAAAAAAAAGAGTTACAACGATCTTGGTCCTTGTAGATTTCTTTAAAGCACTGAAGCCTATGTTACCTCTGGCCTTAATATGTGAGTTGACAAGTTTCCTTGTTTTTTTATGGCATTTGACTACAGATTCCTTTACAGGCTGCCAGAATCTTCTGGACTGGTTGAAGCCTCCTCAGTGGTCTCTTGTCTCCAGTTCTGCTGCAGCTGCTCTTCATGTCAGCCCCTGAAGTGACTTCAAGGATCATTAAGTCTCCAAATAATATAGCTTTAAACCAAGGATTGAGTACAACTCTTCTTTTAGAGATGTAGCAAGGTGGAAAAGAACTTATTCTCTGGGTCCAGAGAACTGTGCAAATTATCCAACTGTATTTTGTAGGAATTTTAAAGACAATATGTTTTGTTTTACTCTGAGGATAGGACCAATCTCTGTATTCTATGACACACAATTTTTATTCAAGACAGACTATGTGCCAGGAATTGTGCAGAAACCATTTAATCTTCATAACAGCCCAATGATGCATTAGCCACTTTACATATGAGAAGATTTAGATTCAGAACTCAAGTGTCGTGTGCAAATTCACATGGCTGATAACTTGTGGGGATCAGATTGAGGTCCACATCTTTTAGATTCCTAAGGCTCCCTGGTTATTAATTGAATTAAACAAGGTCTGTCTTCTTCACTTTCACACCAAACTGATGCGAGTTATCAAATGTTTGTCTTTTTTTGTGTATTACTTTAATGGAAAATATTTGAAATGAATTACAAAGTTTTGATCAAGTTCAGTATTCTGCTGAAATAAATCAATGAAGACTAATTCAAAATCTAGTTTTGATGGTTATCTTAAAATACCACCCAATAAATTTTGAAAAAGGATATTTAACAAGGAGCAAGGTTGAATCCTAGAAAATTGCTTGGATTTGGTTCTGGGAATCTTATTTTTCTTGTCTGAAAAAGGGGGAACCACCTATAGTGATTTCTTCCCAACATTGTTCTGAGGACCAAATGTGGTGGTGCGTGCAACAGTGCTTTGTAAATGATAATAGGAAGCACCACGTTAGGGGCTTTGAGTTCTTTTTCAATCTAGGACCAGTCAGGAGACAGAAACCACAAAAGTTATTTGAAGAGAGAGAACTGAATATAGAGACTTGTTAATTAGGTAACCAAAAGGGAAGAAGGGACACCCTACAGTATCACAGAGGTAGCAATTCCAGGGCTCAGGTATCAAAGGGAACAGGCTAGAATGACATATATTAAGATGTAGATATTTAGAAGAGGCGTCGTGGAGCTGAAACTCATACTTCTGAGGAAGTGACTGCTCCACCGGTGCTGGTGCATCTGAGGGACCCTCAATAAGCTGGTTCTGTGGTGTTGAAAAAAACTGCAAACTGGATTCAACTACTCCGAAGGGCAGGAATGAGCCACTGCCAGGGTGGAGGAGCCTTCAACGGGGATGCTCATGGGAATAGGAAGTAGACAGGAAGTTCATGGGGGAGCAAACAGGAAGAAGCAAGTCTCTTCTTCCTCCTCGAGCCTTACAGTCCTGCTCTACTGTCCCCTGTTGCCAGACTTAGCATGGAACATGCTGGCCAAGTAGAAATGTGGTTTGCAGTCCCAGCCCCAGTATCACAGAACCGAGTATTAGAAGTGTGGTGTGGAGCTAAGACCCAATAATTTAATAGTTGGCACCTGGTCCTCATTTCTAAGTCCTGTAAGATCCTTGAAAAGTCGCTATTGTCATTTCCATTTTATGTTGTAGAAAACTGTAGTTCAGACACAAACTTTCCTAGCATTCATCCAGAATGTTCCAGAACAGGATTATAATCCAGTTTTGTTTGACTCTGAAAAATTCTCTGAGGGTTAGCGTCTGACTCATTTTACTTCATATTCAACTGTAATATTTAATAAATATTTATTACTCTTCTAGATGCCAAGCACTATTATATAGAATGGGGATATGGTAGTAAATGAATCCTCATCCTTCTCTTCCTGGAGTTATAATCTCTATGAAGCATTACAAACACATACACAGAGGCATACTATTTATGATATGGTTCTCACAATTTTTGTAACATTTTGAACGTATGCGTAAAAACAAAAGTTACAATATTTTACAAATGAGAGAAACCAGGAAGAGAATTTTAGAACAAAATATTAGCGGTCTGAATTCTGAATTTTCAACAGACTTCTAAATTATTTCCTCTATTCCTTTAGTGTAACTTTTTCTAGGTTGTTCAACACTTAACTTGGTTATATTTACTCTTTCTTGTTTTTTTTCCTCTGTAATTTGAAAGTACACTTCTTTTTTTGGGGTCTGTTTGTTCTACTCTTGTAATGTTGGTTTCTAATTTAATTACTTTATGGCAAGAGATGGTGAAAAGTTTATCAATCCATTGAAAGTTGTTGAAACATTTTTGTGAGATTTGTGTGTGTTTGTTCAGTCATAATACTTCTGTTTTAATCTTTTAGATTAAAACATACCATTAAATAATAAGGAGCAGCGCTGGGTTACAAATCCATGTATTCTAGCTCCAGAGACTATGCATTTAACCACTACTTTTCACTGCACATAATTTATGGCTTAGTTAGGATTAGAATTTGGGGTTGAAAGTTACTTTCCTTTGGCACCTTGAAGATATTATTCCATTTCCATCTGCATCAGTTTTCTTGCTGATGAGAAATTTGCTCTCAAACAGATTTCTTTGTAGGTGATCTGTTCTTTTTAGAAAGCGTCTAGGATTTTCTCCTTTTTCTTTATGTTTTAAAGTCTCTCTAGATATCTAAAATTTTTTGCTTAGAACTCAAAATATCATCTTCTAATGTGACAGTCTGTCTTTTAAAAAAATCTTCTCTTCTGGAATATTTCTGGTTAATATCTCCTTTGTCAATGTCCATTATTTCCTTCATCTGGCACTATTCTTACATGGATGTTGGAGGTTCCCAATCTAGCCTCTGTGCTTCTTTCCAGGTCTTTCATTTCCTTTATCACTCTGCATTGCATTCTGGGTGTTTTCCTCAGTACTGTCTTCCCATGCACCACCTATTTATTCTCCTGGATATAGTCAAGAGCTTATCCTAAGGAGATTTATAAAAATCATTTTATTTTGACATAATTCACATACCATAATTCAACTCAATTAAAGTATACATTTCAATGATTTTAGTATATTCAAAGAGTTGCGTAAATATCACCACAATTTAACTTTGCAACATTTTCATCGCTCCAAAAAGAAATCCCATACCCATTAGCAGTCACTCCTCATTTTTTTGGTCCCTTCAGCCCTTGAGTTCCCTTGACGGGAACTAATCTACTTTCTGTCTCTATACATTTGCCTGTTCTGGATATTTCATATAAGTGGAACCATATACCATGTGGCTGTCTGTGCCTGGCTTCTTTTATTTACCATAATGTTTTTAAGGTTCATCTATATTGTAGCATGAATTAGTACTTGATTCCTTTTATGGCAGAATAATTTCCATGGTATGGATGTATCACATATTGTTTATCCATTCATCAGTTGATGGACATTTATGTTGTTTCCACTTTTGAGCTACTATGAATATTGCTGCTGTGAGCACTCATGTATGCATTTTTGTGTGGCCGTGTTTTCAATTCTCTTGGGCATATACCTAGGAGTGGAATTGCTGGGTCATATGGTAACTCTATGTTTCACTTTTTGAGGAACTGCCAGACTGTTTCCCAAAGAGGCCGCACTATTTTACGTTCCCACCAGCAATATATGAGGATTCTAGTTTCCCCACATCCTTGCCAACACTTGATATTGTGTCTTTTTTATTATAAATATCCCAGTGAGTGTGAAGCAATCTCATTGTCATCTTGATTTTCATTTCTGTAATGACTAATGATGTTGAGCATCATTTCATGTGGTTGTTGGCTATTTGTGTGTCTTCTTTGGAGAAATCTCTATTCAAATTCTTTGTCCACTTAAAAAAATTCCCCCTTTTTATTAGTGTAAAAGTTTAAAAAAAATCATTCTAGATAAAAGTCCCTTGCCTATTCATGATTTGCAAATATCTTCTCCCACTCTGGGTTGTCTTTGCATTTTCTTGATGGCATCATTTTCAGCACAGAATTTTAAAATTTTGTTGAAGTCCAGTTTATTTTTGCGCTTGTTGCTTTTCTTTTGTGAGAATTAAATGAGGTGACGTATGTAAGTAATTTAGCATAGAGCCTGGCACTGGTGAGTGCTCGGGAAACACGAATCATTCTTGTTACTGAAAATAATATTGATGACAATTAGCTTAATTTTAAGTTTACAATGCAAGCTTCCAAAGTTTAATTCTCACCGAGGACTGAAGTTTAATTTTGAGTCAGCTGCTCATGACTGTCATGACATTGATAGTTTTCTGATGAGTGTTGTAAGACTGGCGCTCACAGAAAAAGCTTCAGAGCTCAAATTGAGGCCTTTGCTAATTATATGAGTCTTCTCTTTTGAGGTGAGTATGCTTTTGGATCCTATGAAGTGGGAATTGATAGTGCTAATACACGAGTTCTATTTTGAAGGGATCCAAAAAAAGACCCTAAAATTAATTATGATTATTTTTGCCAGAAACAGGTGCAAGAGGGATGTTGAATCACGCTACACCCTCAGATCTGTATTGCTGTGTAGAAGCTGCCTTTCTCCAGATCTCTGCCCTCTAGGACCCAACTAGCAATCATGCCGCACTTGTGAGTGACATCCGTCATTAAAATGTTCTGTATCTCTTCCTTTCACCATCACTGGTGCTGCCACTAAAAATCACCCAGAGAACAAAGCTGGAGCTCTTGTGCTGAGCCTCTAATGATCCTACTAATTGGGTCTCCAGCCCTGAAATTTTCATCTAGGCACATTGTTAAACAGTTCTTTCTAATCAACACCATCAACATAGCACCCCGTCTGTTACTCACATGCTCCAGTCCAACTCCTGATTCAGAAGAGGCAGATAACAAGGGCTTCAAGTCGCCCAGTCTGAGAACACAGAGTTCTGTTGATTTTCTCCCAGTGGTCTCTCCTCTCCTCTTTGTTCCCTCCTGCTGCAGCCCCGCTGTGGGGTTTTCTCATCTGGACCCTCCCAGCGGCCGCCTCACTGTGTGCTGCCTCCAGTTCCTCCTCCGCTGATGAAATACACAAAAGGCGGCCAGCATTTTCTGTGAATCCAGTTCTAATTGGGCCACTTCTCCACTGTAATCTCCTAAGGGGAATCTATATTCCCTTGGGAATCAAATCTAAACTTCCCGGAGAGCATTCTGGGACCCAGCAAACTACTTTTGCATCCCTGCCGCCTCTGTTTTCCTCTTCTCATTTGTCCTCTGCTTCCACCCCTGAAGATGACTCACCACCCTCCAGCACCCATTGCCACGGTCAGCTCTGGTCAGCTCTGTGCCCTTTCCACGAGCTTGGACCATCCGCTTGCCCCACTCTCTCCCAAGGATTTTACAAGCCTATCAGCCTTCAAGGCTGGGCTCAAATGGAACCTTGTTCAGGAAGTCTCTCTTCATCCCTGTCCCCACCACGGGATTTAAATACTGTTCTCTGCTTTACATTATCCTTTAGGGTATAAGAGAGAAACCAGATAGGCCACCAGCCAGTTACATTCAAGGAGTCTCAGCCACTTGCCAAAGCTTTTTGGAAACAATAACCATGTTCCTTTCCGCTTTATTGGCTTATAGCTCTGGTGATGTAGGACCCTGTTTGCTGTGCACAGACCAGTTTAGACCAATTATATCAGCATCCTGTTCATTTTGACATTCATCCCGATTTAGACTTACTAAGGAGGTATTATTATTATTTTTAAAAGCAGCAATAAAACGGGCCTGGGATCTGCGTTATACACTCTCCATTGCAGATGTTCTCCTGTGGAAGGCAGGTCTGGCTGGGATGCAGTACAAGGCTGTGTCAGGAGAGCCTGGACCCTATGCAGCCACCCGGCCCCAAGGCTTTGCTCTGAGAAAAGAGACTGCGCTTGTGGATATAAACTAATTGGCCCAGGGGTGTGGGGCTGGGGCCCAGGCTAGCATCAGAGGGATTGGGGTTATCCTTTCTAGAAAAACCACCAACACCTGTGCTGGACCGGAACAGCAAGAGCATCAGGAAGCAGTGCATACGAGAGAGTGCTTCACACAGGACGGGGTCGCTTCCTTATGCTGTGGGCAGTGACCTAAGCAACAGAACTCAAAACGGGGCTTCCAGCGTGGGGTGGGTAGAATCTTAGGGTTAGGGTTAGGGTTTTAACCCAACCTTCTCTTTTTACCTTGTATTTAGAAACAGGACTAACTCCATTAGATCAAATAAACCCCTGGACAAGAAAGAGATGCTGGATGTAGTGAAACGGCTGTTTGGGGGCGTCCTGGAGTTGGCCGTATCCATCCAGCCCCTCTGTTGTTGAAGGGAGCCCCACTGCTTACACACTTGACTTGATCTAATCTCATAAGAGTCCCATAACGCAGGCCCGCGGGCTCCAATTCCTTTCCAAATCCAGGCCTAGACCCTCCCCAAATTCCATTTCCATTTTCAGGCAATGATAAGGGGTGAAGGGCTTAAAGGTATGTAAAGTATGCATTAAACAATTGCCCTGGCTAATATGGAATATTTAGAGAGGAGTAGCCTGACTCTCTCTGAAATGCAAACAAAGAAGCAGAGGCCTGAAGATCTGCCATTTGGTCCCTGTGGTCAGAGCTGGGGGGGCTCTCCCGCTCTTGGGAAGTGACTTCCTGACTCCAGGGTGGCACTCATCAGGCAAAGCAGCCAACTGAAGACGCACCAGAAGGGCTGCAATCTGGCCCGGACACTGCAGAGGAAACTCTGGCACCTGAATCTGACGTTTGCCACTGGCAATGAGATCTGTGTTTGCATGAAAGTGCTCCCTTTGCTAAGCACTCAGTACTTTCCAAAGTCATTCCCCAATTCATCATCCCTGCCTTGTAGCTAATTTTTCATTAGTGAGTTGCAGAGTTCTGTCAGCCTCGCCTACTCATCCTGGCCTCTGGAGGCTGACTTTCTGGGTTGGGATCTGCATTCCACCAATTACTAGATGGGAGGCCTTAAACAAATTACTTCATCTCTCTTTGCCTCAGTTTTTTCATCAATAAAATGGGGGCGTTTTGAGGATTAAATTAGAAAACACTGGTAATGTGTTTACTGTCGTGCCTGGTGTATTGTAAGTTTTCAATAAATATCAGCTTTTATTAATAAGGTCGAACTGGTGTAAGATTCAACTGGGAGCATGAATTTGGAAACATTTGCAAACACATGTATACAATGAGTCTCATGATTTGTTCTGCTTTCTTCTTGTGTTGAATTGGCATAGATATGATCAGTAGTCTTTCTTGATTATACATGAACTACCTGTACATGGAGAGATGAATGAGCCTGCCCCACATCGCCTGGTATCTGATGGAAGGGTAATTCCTACATTGTTTCAGGTTCTCTTAGTACATAATTATGGGGCCCAGATGTGACATAGGGCCTCCTTGAAGGCCTGACTGTCCAGTGTCAGAAGCTGGGTGAGTTTGGTAGCCTCACTCCATGTCTGTCATATCTTCGCATTGTTTTCTCAGGATGTCCTCTTTGCACGCCTGCACATGTCTCTGTCCACTTAGTTACTCTGAGGGAGCTGGTACACAGGCTCCAGCTCTTCGCCATTTTTCTCCATAAATTTCATTCCAGAGTTGTACTGTTGAAAACCATCCTATGGGCCTGAGAAGTCACTGGGAACGATCTTACAAAGCACCCCATAGGTTTCCATCTCCCCGGCACTCCAACCATACACGGCTCTTACTCCACAAGGGTGACATTCCTGCCTCACACAGGCCTTGGAAAATGTAGTACAGTGCCACCACCCCACCTGGTTAGAGGCGGACGAGAAAGTCCTGGCTATTAACCTGAGCTCTGATTCCAGACCCTTTGGCTTCAAATCCAGACTCTGCGACTTACTAACTATCTTGGGCAAGATAGTGAAGTTCTTTGTGAATCTGTTTCCTCATCCGGAAAAGGGGATAATAATGGAACCAAAACCATAGGACAGAGATAGAACCATGCTTTCCTGATTTCTTCTGCCTGAGACTCCACCTCTGCTTTTTATTGGAGAACATGGGAAATCCCTTTCATAATTTGCTGTTGTCTTATGAGCAAAATTCCATTTCATCTGTATGACAAACTACGAAGACAGATATTATTCCCATTTTGTAGGTAAAGGTGATTAAATTCAGAGAGTTTGTAAATTGTTCTCAATCACATAAGTGTTATGCGGCACAACCTCAACTAGAAACCCAAGGTTCTAAGTCCTACCTCCCAGTCTCGTGCTCTTTCCAGAAGAGTTGTATAACCAGCCAAGCTAGGAACAACCCAACAGGCACATTTCTAGCTGCTATAGGATAACTACAAAGATGGAACCACATACATATGTAAACACACACACACACACACACACACACACACAGATACTCGTACAGACATGTGTGTATACACACACATTCAATTCTATAGGGGACAAGAGAACCCAATGTACTCATGGTGATACCGCTGACCTCTTGAACTAGTTTAAAAGATAGATGTTTTGCTTTTGGAATCATAAGATTCGAACGAGCTCAGACTAGGTGTTCAAAGGCTTTTACTTCTCATTCCCTTTTTGGTTGGTCTTTTATCAACTGACTTTTTCTTCTTTTTTTTAGTGATAATCTCATGAAAATGACGCACGTTTAATGGACCTATTGTACTGGGACTTGTTCAAGTGCTGTACATGAATCAAATTAATCCTCACAACAGCCCTTAGAGTAGCTATTACCATTATCCTGATTTTGTAGATTTGGAAAATGAGGCAAAGATCTTTTAAATAGCTTGCTTAAGTTCCCACAGCTAGGAAGTGATGGAACCAGATTTCAAATCCATGAAGTCTGATCATTGCTATTAAGCATGTTTCCAAGATAACTACCATTTATTGTGTAGTTTATTGTGTATTTCTTGATGTGATACCTGGCATTATAGCAGATAGATTCGTATATTAACTTTGTAACTTTAAAAAAAAAAACCCAGAGAGGTAATGTATCAGGTTAAAACCAGGAAAGCAGACACCATTCTGTGTTGGAGGAGGTCATCGAGAGGACATGACGCCAGTTGACGCTTGAGCTGGACAGGGATAATCGGAGCCCCACGCCTCACCCCCCTGCCGTCCATCCTTGGAATGTATGTTCTGCCCACTATTCCTACAGTGGGAGCTGTTTTCAAAGACACAGCCTTGAGAGAGCAATGTGTCGTTAAGACCCTGTGGATGGCATACATGACTGAACTCCATGAAGGCCTCTGTATAAACTTTGAGATTCTGGCGTGCGGGTGAGGAGAGCTGGTTCTCTTGTGGCCACCTAAGATAAGCCTCGTCCATACTTTCCCCTGCTTATTCAACCTGCCACCTACCAATCTGGAGTGGCCTGCCTCTGTCTTCAATTTCTCCTTGCCCTCCCTGTACAGGGGCTGGTTTGTGAACCAACAATTCTGAGTATTCAAAAGAGAGGGTGTTTACTGCAGGGAGTTGGTTAAACAAGTAATAGAAAAGCTGATAAATCAATAGGTGATGTTGAGCCAGCCCAGATTTAGTAACACCATGAATCCACTGCCTTCATTGTTTCAGAGTGAGGAGGCACTGTTACTGGATCCCTCAGCCAGACCGCCTTGACAAGAGTGGGAACCACCACGGGCCCACCTGACAGGAGATACAGCCATGTGAGATACGAAGCCGCTGTGGCAACACTTCCTGAGCCACGTCACAGGGAGAAGAGAAACGTCTGGGATAAAATTAGCTTTCTGTAATCAAATCTTCTCATTTTTGTCACTTTATGATGAACCAGGAGCACCTTCCTTGTGGACTACACCGGGCCAAGGATGGGCATTTGGGGTTTGGTGCCGTGGCTTCGAGCCCTGATATTCTTTGACTCTGAAGAACAGAGTCAGGTTGGTTGGTAATGGGGTCAGGCGCAAAACTGGTATGAGATGTGCCTTTGCCTGTGTTTGGAGGCTGAGCTGTTGATGGAATATGTGTGTGACTGCATTACCAAACTCTAAGCAAGCACATGTCCCTTCGAGCACATTTACTTAGCTTCTGTTTATACCTTAGATAAAGCACAGATTAGTCTCGTTTGCATATCTCCTTCTTCACTTTGAACACTTGCCAGCATTCATTAAGGCCGTGTCTTGGAGGTAGCAAAAGATCTTTTATTGAGCCATCAAAGCTGCAAACATCTTCTAATCAGGTAAGAGGGTCTAGGAGTTCCTCCTCCCTCCTTATTAACAACATGGGCTGATCTTCAGGCATCACATTTATTTACACATTTTTTTTTTTTGGTGAGGAAGATTTGCCCTGAGCTACCATCTGTTGCCAATCTTCCTCTTTTTTTTTTTTGCTTGAGGAACATTAGCCCTGAGCTAACATCCATTGACAATCTTCCTCTTTTTTTACTTGAAGAAGATTAGCCCTGAGCTAACATCTGTGCCAATCTCCCTCTACTTTGTAGGTGATATGCTGCCACAGCATGGCTGATGAGTAGATCTGCACCTGGGATCCGAACCTGCGAACCCAGACTGCTGAAACTGAGCGAGTGGAACTTTAGCCGCTCAGCCATGGGGCCAGCCCCATATTTATACATTTTTTGAGTGCCCCCCCACAGGGTGATAGATATGCGTGGTCTACATAGCTACCGGGATCTAAGATGCATGTAAGATAAGCTCTAACTCTGGAAGCCCAGTACTTAAAATTCTGTACACATCCAACGTGAGGTGGGGTGGGTAGACTCATTTTCATTGTCACGTCTGGCTCAAGGCTCCTGCTGCTGCTGAGTTCAGTTTATGCCACTGCCTGCTCTCCTTTTTCCCATGTTGGTCCAGACATAGAACTCAGCCCCTTCTCTCAGTTGCCGTGTACACACTCACACACACACACAATTGATGGTATTGACACAGGTAGTCAACTTTCTTGCGAGTTTGGGAAGAAGACGGGGGTTGTTTATGTTGACACAATGTAACCGTGCTGAAATTGGATATTAAATTCCCAGACCTTAAAAGGTCTACTGGCGGGTTGGCCCTCCTGCTCAATAACTCCTCTTTCTCCTGTTTTTTCTCAATACTCACATGCTCTGTTCTTTTCTAGGACTAAGCATTTTGGCTTTTCCATGTGTTTCTTTGATTCCACGCCCTCGGGACGTCAGTGTTTCAGTGTTTACTTTGAGCAGCTTATCAAGGTTTCTTTCTGAACAAAGGTCCTATTTTGGGGTGGCAGCTCAAACTCCCTCCTCTCACGGGTGCTTATAATTGGGTTGGGGAGGGACAAAGAGAGGCACAGGAATATCTGGTGATACTGTAGAGGTATGTTTCTCACTGAGGGGAGAGGGGCTCAGAAAACTGGAGGAAGTAAGTTCTGAGATGGTGGTATGTGCAGAGTTTTGGGCAAAGACAGAGGAGGGACAATCACAAGTTTGAGATGGGTTCTAAATAAGTGGAAACACATCAGAATGGAAGAGAGACTCCTTCTGAACCCTATGCCATTTATTTTAAGAGAGATTAATTCTGGTGTTGGAGTAGAAGGAAGGAAGAGCAGAAACGGATGTGGAATAACCCCCACGTCCTTATATACGTCCTGAGAATGTTCACATGCTCCCATCTCAAAGACTGAAACATCTCTCCATGAGAGGGATCATGGTCGAGGTGGTGAGAAGTGAAGTGCTAAGTTTGGGAATTAATTTTGAAAATAGTGCTGGCAACACACGCTGACAGACTGCACATGGGGTATGAGGAGAAGAGAGTGGTTAAGGATGGCATCTAAGGTTTCTGCTGAAGAATTTGGTGGTGCCAATGACTGAGCTGGTAAACCTTTGTGGAGAGGCAGGCAAGGGAGGCAGGAATAAGGAGTTGCACTTTGGACCCGTGAAGTTTGGTTTGACTACCAGACATCTAAATAGGTGTAGAGCAGATAGTGCACTGAGAAACTGGGGCTCACAAGTTAGCAATGAATGTCAACATAAATACGGAAGTTGTCAGCAGAGCAAGGGTATATAAAGGCATGGGGCTGGCTGAGATCACATAGTGTATAGATAGGGAAGAGGTGTCAGGGATGAGCCCTGGGTCACATATAGATGATGAACATTGGGATGATGAGAAAGAATAAGCTGAAGAGTGACCAGAAAGGCAGGAGGAAGTATCGAGAGAGTGCGGTGTCCAAGAAAATAAATTCAGGAAGGAGATGATGTTCAACTGTGTCAAATGCTGATAAGAAACTGAGTATGATGAGTGCTGACAGGTGGCCACTGGCCTTTGTAAAATGGAGGAGAGGTTTAACTGGGGGACTGAGGGCAAGAATCTGAGAGAGGTAGTTCGGAAGAGAATCAGAGGTGAAGAAATGGAGATGGGCGTAATAGACAGTAATGTTGAGTTTTACCACAAAGAGGATGCAAAAATTGTCTGTATCTCTTCCAGAAATGATAAAATTATTACTGTTTTCAATTAACATCCAATTCTTTCCTTCTAAAATAATACTCTAGTACTTTAAAACTTACTGCTGGATTTTATTTGCCTGTAATTTATTATGGATTTTTATAGCAATGTTTCAAATCGAGACTTTCATTTTTTTCTTATGCTATCTTCATCAGGGTTTGGAAACAAGGTTATATACTGGATTTGTAAAATTGAGAGCATTTTCATATTTCTATGTTCTAGCACCAATTATAAATGGTAAGAATTTGAAAAAAAATCACTCAGAAACTCTCTTGGCTGGGCAGGTTTTCAGAAATAATTCCATAACTACTTTTTTTCCAGTTTGCTCCATGGTTAGTGTCTTATTCAGCTTGTCTATGTTTTCTAGTGTTCTCTGATTACATTTTTGTCTTATAAATATATTTAGATCTAGATTTTCCAATTAAGCCAATATTTTTACAATTTTAACTTCCTATCAGTCCATTATCATATCTTTGTTTTTAAGATAGAAATTTATAATAATTTCGATTTTTGTTATTTTATATTTTCACTTTTCCTCTGCAACGTGGTTTGATTTTGAAAATTTGTCATCCGTATCATTTATTTTATTCTATCTGTTTTTACATTCACTGTAAAAATTATTTTATAGATGGTATGATTTTTAATACACTTGTTGCTGGTTTTTCTATCTCATCTCATCCATTTTCTTTTCCGTTTACCTGGTCGACTCAATCTGTTTTATCCTATAGCTTTCCAGGACTCTGCAGGGAGAAATCTCATTGCACCTTTTGAAAATTCCAAACAGTATCCTGGAATTTTCCTCTTCACTGAAGTCAATTATTTTCAGTGAAATACTCTGGATTTGCATGCTCATGCCGTTTTGCATAGGATCAATATATATTTCTCTCTGTACTCATTATGGAATGAGGTAGATATGTTTTCAGATTACATTTTTGCTGAAGGCGTTGTTTACACAGCACTCCTCTTGGCATACTGAGGTGATGGTCAGAAACTTCTCAGCTCTGTGGCGGATGTCAGAGTGATTCGTCTCTAGCAAGCAGGCTCTCGGGCGCTGTCTGAGGACCTGAAGCTCCTCTGCCTGACCCTCTCTGTTTCCCTTGGCCAGCACCTAAGTCTCCATGCATGGCTCCTTTCTCTCTCCTTAGGGCAGACATCCGTCCCCACCTGTAGCCTCCCTGATTATCCTCCAATCTTATTGAGCCAGCCTTCGTCTACCAGAATGATCCTGAAAAGTCAAAGTTCCAACTGCCTCCTAGACCCTTGAACTGTCAGTTTTGACCATCCGTTACACTGGAAACTGACCCTGGCTGAGCTGTATCCCTGAGCTACTTCCTGGATAAAAGAAGTTCTATTTCAGTAAAGCCAACTGTATGATAAAAAGCAAAATAAACCCATGTTTGATGACAATATCCCTGTGTAGAAATCCATTACATTGATTAAATCCCCAGTGGGGACGTCTTAGCACTTCCTACTCTATCACAGGGTCTTGAATTGTGGTATTCATAGTTAGTGCTTCAAAAGTCACATAAATACACCATTCATATCCCATCTCCTACAGGAAGCCTTCCAAAGTTACCATATTCTCATTTCTCATTCCTTGAACCTCTAAATATCTACAATTTCACTCCCTTAGAGGTGATATTTATTTATTTTTCGCTGAGGAAGATTCATTCTGAGCTAACAGCTGTTGCCAGTCTTCCTCTTTTTGCATGTGGGTCACTGCCACAGCATGACCACTGACAGACAAGTGGTGTAGGTCTGCGCCCAGGAACCAAACCTGGGCTGCCAAAGTAGAGTGCGCCGAACTTAACCACTAGGCCATTGGGGCTGGCCCTCTGTTAGAGGTGATATTGAAATTGGACACATTAACTTTTGTTTGGCATTCTATGATTTACAGAGCATATTTTGCATATGTTATTTTGTTATCTTAATACAACATTTGTGTGAAGTAAATAGTATAAATTGTACCTATTTTGCGTTTAAAGAAATTAACGATGAGGAAATTGTCTGTGTTTACACAGTTAGTAAATGGCTGAGGGGATGGAAAGGAATAACTTGTCAGCTTCTGTGTTATTAATATTTCTGTGCTGTAAATGAGAATACTGAGACTCACAAGTTAAATAAATCACTCAAATAAACACAGATAATTAGCATGAGAGCCAGCATTTGAATCTTTGTCTGTGTGAATCTAAAACTCATGCTCTTTTCTCTATATTAGCAAGAAGATTACGCTTCTAGCAGTACTGTTCCGTGTTTCTCTCATGGGTTTGTCTTCCTTTCAAAAAATGATAAGAACACAAAAAGTAGACATCATTATTAACATTATGATTATTACTATTATCATCATCACTTTCAAGGCTTAACTTAAAATGTGCCCACTCTGGATTTTGTGCCATTCTTCAGTCAGAATGAAACACTTTCTCCTGGGTCTTCATGCACTTTGCACTTACCCAGCTTCATTTCTCCAGGTCAGATTTGTGCATGATTATCTGTGCATGTGTTTCCTCCAGCAGACTCCTTGAGATTAGGTTCTGGGAATTTCATCTTTATGTAATACCATGAACATCTTAAGTGCTCACTAAATGTATACTGAGAGGATTTTTACTTATCACTTGAAGAGAGGACTTGCACATTCACCTTGTGTTTCAAACTACAGACTTAAATAGCATTTTGATCGGTGCTATCACATATTGGATTTTTGACTACCAATATGATTTTGTATAAATTAGAATATTTTAATTATCTTCAACTTAGATTGTCATTAACAATTAATGAATTGGCCATAACAGTTAATGAATTGGCCAAGTCCCTATAAAAAACAGACCCAGGTATTGACCATGTAAATGTATTCTACAATTTGGCATCAGAATGTCTCGCATCATTTCTCTTTGTTTTAATATTAAAATAGTCTCTTTTCTTGACCCAGGCTATTAACCTCAATGGGTAAGAAATTCATTGTGTCTCAGGGATGAAGTATTTTATAGTCAAGCATCTCTTAATGATGGGGATATGTTCTGAGAAATGCATCATTAGGCAATGTCATCATTGTGCAAACATCACAGAGTGCACTTACACAAACCTAGATGGCATAGCCTACAACACACCTAGGCTCCATGGTACTAATCTTATGGGACTACTGTTGTGTATGCAATTCATCATTGACTGAAACATTGCTATGTGATCCATGACTGTATATCCGATCTCTGAATTGCTGAAATATCTGCCCTTTCTTTTGAGGCTGGGGCTGCCATGGAACACATGTTTTTTCTCATAAGGAGCGAATCCTTTGCTACATTGTCGAGACCCTTCTTTATCTGCTCTCGTTGTAGTGCTCCAAGCAAATTCCCTGATGATTCTCCATACACGACGAGAAGTTTTTACCCCTCTGCTGGATTATGTGCCTCCTGTATACTCCTCCTACACCCGGGGAAGATCTGGACCAGAGCTCTGAACATACACATGCATACTTGTCAACTAACATGCGTGTGTGAGCATGTGCCTGTGTGTGTTTAAAATTCCCTTTGCCTAGTACAGTGCATGATACGTAATTGATCAATACCTTTTTTCCGAATGAATAAATGAACAGGTGGATGATTTGTGGTGGCCTGAATAATGCCTCCCCACAAGATGTCCATGTTCTAATTCCCAGAACATATGAACACTACCTTATATGGCAAAAGGTACTTTGATATGATTAGGTTAATGTTCTTGACATGGGAAGATTATCCTAGATGGTCTATGTGGGGCTAATGTGATCACAGAGTCCTTATAAAGGGAGGTGAGAGATTAGAGGCAGTTGTAGTAGACGTGATGATGGCAGCAAAAGGTCGTAGTGAGGTGCGGGAGGAGTCCTGAGCCAGGTATGTAGGTGGTGCTAGAAGCTGAATAAGACACCCTCAGGGTCTACAGAAGGAAGGCAGTCTTACCAACACCTTGGTTTTAACCCTGTAAGACTTATTTCAGACTTGTGACCCTCAGAACTGTAAGTGAATAAATTTGGGTTGTTTTAAATGACTACATTTGTAGTAATTGGTTACAGCAGCAGTAGGAAACTAATACAGGCAGGATGAATGAACCAATTCTAATCAGTATGTTTCTTCCCTAAATCCTTTATCTGCTCATGCTGTTTGCTCCATCTAGACAACCTTCCACATTCTCTCCAACACCTTCTTCATCCTTCAGACACAGCTCAGGGAAGACCTTCCTCCTTACTGCTGCTCACGGTTCTCTCTCTCATCTGAGCTCTCTGAACACTGTCTCCACCAGGCTCCACTGTCAGCAGTAATAAATACTTATTGAATTGTCCTAATCTAGAAATAGTCTTTTTTTCTATATTCTTGTCCAGATTAAGTTGTATTCTCCAGTATCATTTGCATTCTGCATTAGATGATAATTACTCCTCCTATGTCCTCCTGTGAAGAAAAGAGTTAGCCTAGCAGGCCTGGGACCGCTATCCTAAGAAAGGCCTTCTTGCAAGGTTGGTCCTTGGCTGGAGATGGGAACATGGATTTCAGGAGGTTTCCCACCATTCCTAGAATGGATAAGAGTCACACTCTGTGCCTGAACTCTTTATACAAACAACACGGTTTATGCTGAACTCCTGCTTTCCTTCTGGGAGTCTGGAGTTTGGTATGAGCCAGGCAGAGTGCCTACAATACTGGCTCCCAATGAAACCCTTGGGCACTGAGTCTCTAATGAGCTTCCCTTGTAGACAACATTTGACACTATTTCACATCTCATTGCTGTGGAAATTAAGCGCTTTATTTGTGTTTCCACTGGGAGAAGACCCTTGAAAGCTTGTACCTGGTTTCTTCTGGATTTTTGCCCCATGTACATTTTCTCTGTGCTGATTTGCTTTGCATCCTTTGACTGTAAAAAAGCTTAACCACGAGTAGGACGATAAGCTGAGTCCTATGAGTCATCCTAGGGAATTATCTGGGGGACCTCAGATACATCTCTATTAATGTGCAAACTCCATGTGGATGGGGACTATATTTTTGGCACCCCCTCCTCTTATTACTCAGTATATGTTGCATGCAAGTCACACTGGTTTCTTCCATATTTTATTCAAAGAGTGAAGGATCATTTACTATTAAGGGAAAAGACTTGGACCACTGGGAAGATCATAACTGAAGAAGAGATACACTGAGAAATTCAATTTGTTTAACCTCCTTTTGTGTGTACCTATGAGAAGAGTCAATATAAAGAGGAGAATGATCTGTCTAGTCATTATGTGCTAAATACATTATGCATATTCATGCTTTATCTTTTTGCTTATGCAGTTCTTCTGCTTGAAATGCTTTGCTCTCTTGGCTTCCATCCTCAGCACTACCGCCAGAACAGAGTTTGTGAATGTCCTACCCTTTTTCCCACATTAGAACTAATTACAGACCATTTACAAAAAATCTTGAGGCTTCGGTTAAGGTTGCATTTAGAGCATTTGTTGATTACAGACCATTAATGGATCAAGTTCCCTTCCAGGGCTTAAAAGTCTTAGGAAGTGAGGTCGCTGAAGAATCTGGACAGCTATGGGGAACTGGAAAAACCATAAACTTTCCATGAATGTAACTCAATGTGCCTGTGATGAGCAATCATCTCCTTAATGAAAAAATTTAAAATCATATTGAAGACATTAAAAGCTCATGAGACTGAGCACAGAAGTGAAGTGTTTGGGCTCATTTTAGATGAAAGGGGACATATTTTTGCATCTGTTCTTTCTAACTCATTATACTATCTCCCACAAGTTCAACAAATTAAAACTTGGCTTGTTTCCATCTCAATAGGGATCAATTTGCATGAATTATAGGTTTGCATTATTCAAGATTTGTGTTTAATTACAGAGTTGCATAAAAAAAGAAAAAGAAGTAACAGAAAAAGTAGCCCTCACCTTAAGCTTTTTATGTTGGTTTCCAATTTGGCTTTATTACCAAAGTGTGGAAAGTATTTTAGGGTTACAAGCTGCTGAAAAAATGAATAAACAAAGCTTTTCATGCATTTATAGCTTTCGCCCCAACTGAAACACCCTCCCACCTTCTTTCTCCATGTTCAAGTCCTGTTTGTCCCTCGTGGCTGGGTCAGGTGCCTGTCCTGGGTGGGAAGCAGGCTTGAGTGTGAAAAGGGCGAGTGGTTTCAAGTTAACTGGACTTGGGTCTGACTCCTGGCTGTGCCCACCTCTATGACAAGGACTGTTCTGGGTGTTTGCACACATACTATACCATTGCATTTTATCCTCTCAACAAGCCTACAGCATATGGACTGTTATTCCCATCTTGGAACTTGAGACTCAGAAAGTGACGTGACTTTCCCCAGGTCCCAGTGTTGGGAAGGAGAGGTGCCTGGACTGAATCCTATGTCTGTCTGCCTGAAGCCGAGCTTTCAGATCTTGGTTGTAGAAGGCAAATCGGTGTACTTGTTCTTGGGAATAGAGCCTCCTTGTACCTGCTCTAATACACACCTGAGTTACCTTCGCTTCCTTCCTGTCCTCACTGCCGTATCTCCACTCTCTCTGTCCCACATTACCTTCTTCCCTCTCTCCCTTCAGATTTGGCCTTAGCAATAGGAATAGTGATACAAAGCTTTCCTTTCTCTATTAAGAGCCAGATAGAAGCAGCATCAAATGCCAATTTCATAGTTTACTTGCATTTCAACCTCAGGCAAGTAAATTATTTCAACTGTGTTAAGCCTCAGATTTTACATCTCTACTCGAGAGTAATGAAACCTAGCTCACAGGGTTTTTGCGAGCATTGATTGAAATAATATATACAAAGTACTTAGCATAGGAACTGGTCAATAAATTATAGCCAGAACTGTTAAGCACAGGATTTGAGCTTATCCCTCAAACATTACTGGTAAATGGTGCTATCATCCCCATCTTATAGACAAAGAAAACGAAGCTCAAGGGAGATTAAGTAACTGATCCAGTATCATGTGGTGAGAAGGTGGTGGGGCAGAGATGCAAAGGCAGGCCCACTGGGCTTCACAGCCTCTGCTTTTTCCATGGTATTTCTGCATTAGGATTCAGAAGTAGTTTTCTAACAAGGCTCAGTTCCTCCTCCCCATTTGTAAGAGCATCTTGCTACAATGAAAACCTGACTTTATCATCCCCTTCTTCTATGGACTAAGGACTGAGGCTGAGTTTATGTAATCTCAACTCTAAATTTGGAACAATGATAATGTGGGGGGTGTGTGTGCACACATTTATATAAATAGGCTTAGTGACACTGAAAACAAAAATACATATCTCCATGGATCAGAAATCAAACAAAAATACCTTGCTGCAAATAAAGACTTGCGATATAAACCTACTAGACATCGGGCCAGAAACACACCTGAATAGCCATGTGATCAAACCCTGCAAGGGGCTAATAATAAGTGGACTCAGGCTCTGTACATGGTAAAGGGTGATCCTTGATCACTGCATGAAACAAGGGGTTCATGGTGGCAGGTGAACTTGCCCTTAAAAAGAGGTGGATAAAAGCTTTGATTAAGTTCCAAGGCTGTGGCCAGAAGGATGCTGCTTTCCCAGAGGAGCAGAAATGAGCAGAGTAGCCAAAATCAAGAACTGGGGAAAATACCATCCTGACTCAGGAAGTGGATCAGGAACATGTGAGATGAAAGTCCTGAGTTGACTATATTATATGTGGTTGTGAAATGGGGACCCCAGGAGATTGTATGGAGAGAACAATACTAAGAAAGGACTACAGGTACATGTAATGTTATTTTATGTGACATAATATTTTAAAACTCTAAAAGAAAACAAAAATGTACTTGTTTGGAAGGAAAATGAGAGGAAACCAAAAAGGAAAAATTATATAAAATTGTGGAGTACCATATGACAAAAACAACAGAGAAAAATTAGGAAGGGGTGAAGAGGAGCTAAAGCCTTTTGAAATTCTAGAAAAAATTTTAACAATTGATAACATTGGAAGTCAAAAGGTGAAACAACTCTTGACACAAAGAGAGAATTCTGCAAACTCATTCAGAACAACACAGAAGTATAAAATGATGACAGATACGAAAGAGACTTTATAAAACATTGAGGACAGATTGTGGTGTTTTAATATACGTTTAATATTATTTCCAGAACTTGAAAACAGGTGGAGTGACAAATGTAGCAATATTCTAAGAGAAAACTTTTCCATAATTGAAGACAGACATGAGCCCCACTAAGTAGAACAAAATAAAGTCATACTTAGTAACATTGTGGTAAAAATTCAGGACATCAAGGATAAAGGGAAACTCTTAAAAGTCACTAGAAAGAGAAACAAATATTATATACAAAGAACAAGAATTATATTCATAGGAAACTTTTAATCAATTTTAGTAGATACTAGAGTAACATCCTTAAAATGTGGAAGGGAAATAAATATCAACCTGGAAAATTAAACCCAACCTATATTACTATTCAAAAATGAATTGAAACAGAGATGTTTTCATACTGTTTCGCTCTGACTCTCACTGATGGACCTAGCTCTGTAAGGCTGTATTTCAGCAAGAAGAGAAAAGAGTCTAGAAAGCTGGGCGAGGAAAGAAGATGAAAGAAAAAGAGAGAGAGAAACCAGTAAACTATGTTAGCAAATCTAATTAAATCTTACCTTTAAAAAAATAGCAGCAAATAATAATATCTGATTATTTGTTTTTATACGACATGGGAAAATACTAGATAGTAATAATAACAGGTAAATTAATAAAGAGGGAGTCTGTATGGGTAATTAAAGCATGCCAGAATTCTAACAGTTTTTTGGGGAGAGAAAGATGGTGAAAAATTGTGAAACAATAATTTCACATGTAGTTAGAAAAATGTGTATATTTTGAAATTTAAGAGTAACCGCTAATGGAAAAGAAATAGAATCAATAATTTGTAAGGGCAAAGGAAAAACAATAAACCTCTGTCAATCAAAGAAAAAGCAGGGAAAGAGAAAGCATATTCATAAAAAAATTAAATGATCTCAGTAATTACAATAAAAGTAAATAGATTATGCTCATGCATTAAAAGTCAGAGTGTATTAGATCTGATAAAGTGAAACAACAACAAAAAAATGCACCTATGCTGCTTACAAAAGTCATATCTAAAACAAAAGTTGGGGGGCCAGCCCTGTGGCTGAGTGGTTAAATGTCTACATGCTCCACTTTGGCGGCCTGGGTTCGCAGGTTCAGATCCCAGACTTACTCCACTCATGAGCCATGCTGTGGAGGCACCCCACATTCAAGTAGAGGAAGACTGGCACAGATGTTGACTAGGGGCTAATCTTCCTCAAGCAAGAAAACAAAGAAGGTTGGCAACGGATGTTAGCTCAGGGTGAACTTTCCTCACCAAAAGATAGATAAATAAATAAATAAGTAAAACAAAAGCAGCAAATAACAATCAAAGTAGTTGAGATTAAAATGATGGAAAATAGTGTCAAAAAATTAATGCATCAATGTTATTATCAAATCATGTGGAAAGGGGTACCAGCTAATGATAAAAGGAATAATTTGTCAAGATATTATAATGAATTAGTATGCACATAATAACATAGCCTCCAAATACATACAGCACAGTAAGAGTTAAGCCTTTTAATATGGCCCACGATACCTGCTGTGATCTGGCCAGATATAAGGTGTCCATTGACATCTTCATGGACATTCCATACTCCACACATATAAATGCTGAACACATCAGATGTTTCTGCCTTTCCCTTAGAAGTTTAGGCCTCTAAACTGAAAGACCACCTAAAATGCTCAAATCCCTTTCTCTGTGAGGAACTTCCATTAGCCATCGAACCCTCTCCTCCCTCTAAGTGCAAACTTCTTCAGAAGTCAATTATTTTATAGGAAGATACGGAGTTGCCCATTTGTGACAGGAGAAAGATACTCCTGCTCACTGGCCCTTTAAGCCAACTGTGAAGTTCCTCCTGGTCAGAATACTCCAGAGCCGAGTGAATAACCACTGATCTAGGTCAAGCTTCTTATTGAATGAATGGTCAGACCAAGACCCACAGCGGCAAAGTGAATTTCCCAAGTTCACACTGACTTGGGTACTGACATGTGGATTAGAACTCACATCTCTTGTTACTCAATGTTCTTTCCTGCCCACTGTTTCCCACCCCTACCTACAGGGACCATGGAATGTGGACACTTATGAATGGAAAAGGTCTTGTACATCATCTCAGCCAGACCCTTCCTTCTGCAGATGAGAGCACTGAGGTTCTGAGAAGGGAGGTTGGGGACCCCCACAATCGTAGGTGAGTTCCCATAACTCAGCTGTAGTATCAACCACTGCCATCTGGTTTTCATAAAAACTGGGCAATCTTGGAGTTTCTATAGACTTGTTTACATAATGAAGTGCAAAATGGCCCTTGTTACTCTTCCCTTTACTGTTTTAAAACATTTCATTCTTTTCAACACAAGCTTAATATATTTTCTTTGTAAGAAATCAAGAATTAAGACTAGTATAAGAATCAGGAGCAAAAGTTACCCTTCACACCTCATCTTCCAAATCAGTTCCCCAACCCAAAGGCAAGTGCTATAAATTTATTGTGAACGCTCCAAACATCACTTTCTGCATTTATTAACAGGCCTGTGCATCTTACAAACACGCAAGCTCACACACATGGACGCTCTCCACATACGCAATGTTGATATCTGTTTGGGTTGAACAGTGAACCCCGAAATTCATATGTTGTGGTCCTAACCCCCAGTACTTCAGAACATGGCTGTATTTGGAGACAGAGTCTTTAAAGAGGTAATTAAGTTAAATGAGGTCATTACGGTGGGCCCTAGTCCACTATGACTCGCGTCCTTATAAGAAGAGGAAATTTGGACACAGGAAGGCACAGAGGGAAGATATGGGGAAAACACAGCCATCTACAAGCCAAGAAGAGAGGCCTCAGAAGGAACCAACCCTGCTGACACCTTGATCTTTGACTTCCAGCTTCCAGACAGTGTGAAAATACATTTCTGTTGTCCAAGTCATCCAGCCTGTGGTTCTTTGTTACAGCAGCCCTAGCAAACTAGCACAATGCCATTTGAAAGGAAGTGGTGCCATACCACACTTGTGGGCTCGGGTTTGCTTTTTTCCCCTTACTTTATCAGGGACATCAATGGTACACTCATTGATCTATATTACATTGTTCTTGTAAGTACTTGAGTATGAATGTAATATATGAAAGTCTCTATTTTACAGAGGGAGCACTGCAAAGATTTTGAGGCATGAAAGGGCACGTCCAGTGGACTTGTTTGTTATTTCATCCAGAAACAATCTTTACATTTGTCTGTCTTAGACCAAGTGGCAAAACAAGGAATTGTGGAATCAGAAGATCTTGGAGCTAGGGACCGAATTATGTCCCTGTCAAATTCATGTGTTGAAGGCCTAACTTCCCATGTGATTATGTTTGGGGACAGGGCTTTTAGGTGGTAATTAAGGTTAAATGAGGTCACAAGAGTGGGGTCTTAATCTGATAGAATTGGTGGCCTTATAAGAAGGAGAGATCTTTCCCTCTCCGTGTGCACTTGTTGAGGAAAGGCCGTGTGAAGAAACAGCGAGAAGGCAGCCATCTGAAAGCCAGGAAGAAGGTCTTCTTCAGGAACTAAATTGGTCGGCACCTTGATCTTGGACTTCCTAACCTCCAAAACTGTGAGAAAATAAATTTCTGTTGTTTAAGTCTCCCACTCTGTGATATTTGGTTACAGCAGCCCAAGCTGACTAAGATGCTTGTTTTCAGCTATCCTGGCTCTTCCAACATGAGACAAGTTACTAGGTGTGAGTTTCCCCATCTGTAAAATGGAGCAATGATACCTACTTCTCGTGTATCTGTGAAGTGTCTTAAATCAGAAATTGCAAAGTTCCTTGCATTGTGAAAGTAGGTGAAGATAGCCAGTGAACTCTTTTCCCTACCATGAGAATCTTATCCCCTCCCATCAGACTTTAAGCCCATTGAGAACAAGGAATGTATACAAAAGTCATTTTGCATCCTTCAGTGTATCTTGGGTGGGGATTAAGATATCTAATACGCCACTTACATTTCCATATCATTCCTTCTAATACCTAATTTTATACCAGTGCACTGTTCTTCACACTCCTCTTAACATGCTGATTCCTGAAAAATCACTATGAGCACTCTCTTTCCACATAGCCTCCCAGCTCTTTTGACCTTTCTTGCTTTATAGTACTTTCTTGGAAAAACCCCAAACCTATAAAAGAGTTGTTCCCTACTCTGTGCCTGAACCTAGGTAGCTAAATAAGGCAGGAGAAACCCAGAACAACCATGATCTTACTTTAAATATATGACTCTGAAGCTCTAAGGTGTGGCCCTTTAATAGACTCTCACAGTCATCATACCTTGCCCTGGTCCCGTCACTCTCCCACTCTCTACCCGATGGCACACCATCCCTCGCTTGCAGACCTCCGACAATGTCTGCCTCATCCTCACTCTCAGGTGATGGCGTTGCTTCTAGTTTGAAAAATAGAAGTGATAAGAAAAGAAATTCCACACATTTCTACTCCCACCCCCCCCACCCCCCACCCCCCCATCAGCATCTGTACCTGCACCTTCTGCCTTCTCTCTGAGTACTGTAGATGTATTCTCAAGTAACATTTTGGGGGCAGCCCCCCTGCCATGCCCGAGGTAGCACCCACTCTCTCCTACTCAAGGACGTGTTGACAGTAATTTTCCACTCCCTCCCTGTATCATTGCCCCCTACCATGCCAGATCATTTCCCTAAGCGTTAAGCATCTATCACTTCTCCCATCTCACAAACCTAGTGCTGGTCTTACTTTTCCTTCCCTGCTCTGCTCCATTTTCTGCTCTTGTTTACAGCAAAACTCCCTAAAATAGTTGTCCCCTCTTGCTTTTTCAAATTCGGCTCTTTCTTTTCTCTCTTAAACTCTGAGCATCCCTTTGTCACCTCTTGCTAAAAAAATCGTCTTGATAATATCAACAATTTTTGCATGCCATGAAACCTTGTGGTCATTTTTCAGTCCACCTCTTGGTTAAATTGTGGGTAGCACTTGACACAGTTGATTTCATTCTTCTCTTTCATACTTTTTAATTTTACTTTTCTTCTAGGATAACACACACATTAGGGTCTTGGCAGATGAAATGCTTGGCAGGGATTTTTAAAGAGACATTTTAATGAATGGACAATTAAGATAAATGTGACAGGGTAAAGGGATGTTGATTTACCTGTAGATTAATAACCCCAGGAAGCTGTCAGCACTCCTAGACCTGAAGGGGTGAACAGTAGAAATGTTGTTCCCAGGACCTAGTTGAGATTTGGAGCCAAAGAAGGGGAAAAGAGGCAGGAAGTGCGCCATAGAGTGATGCAGGCCCTACCAGAACTGCTTTGAAGAAGGATGGCAAGGGAGGTATAAATGCCCCATCTCTCTCTCCCTGTACCCTCTGATTTTCTGACAGTGGCTCCCACTGGCCAAACCCAAAGGGAAGCCCATAGTATGGATCAAGTGGGTGACAGCCTTCCAGGGCATGTAACAGCTGGAGAGGACAAAGAATAAATCTGGGATGGTGGTAACAATCAGAGAACAGACAGCACACTAAATGTCCCTGCTTCTTCTCTTGTTACTGACTGCCCCTTCACCATCTTCTTTGCTGGCTCTTCCTCACCTAAAAGTTGGACTTCTCCATGGTTCAACTCAGACCTCTTCTTCTCTGTTTACGTTTCCTTGATGAGACCTCCAATAACATCCCTATGCTAATGACCCCTACACTTTTATCCCCAGATGGACCTTTCCTCGGAAACCACCATTGTATATTCAACCACCTGCTCTACATTGGTCCTCGCATGTCTACCGGACACCTGATATTTAACATGTCCAAAATTAAACTCCTGAGCATCACCCCAAAACCTGTTCTTATAATAGCCTTTTCCATCTCAGTTAATGGCAAGTTGATCTTTTTAGTTTCTAGGCTGAGAGTCTTGGCATCATTCTGGCTTAAATTTTTTATCTCGCACCAAATATCCAATTTGTCAGCAAATAATTTTTGCTCTACTTTCAAAATGTTTCCAGAATTTGACACTTCCGATCACCTCAAATGCTCATCACCTCAACTGCCAGGACCCTTGGACCGTCGGCAGTAGCATAGATTATTGCAGGAGCCTCTGTGGGGGGTGCTGTGGTGGTCTGTCCACCCTGCCCCCTCAGAACTGGAGCCCACATCCCCTCAGCTGCTGGTAAGATTGGTGGCTGAAGGCTCTGAGTGAGTCCTTCTCTGGGAATTGTCCTCCATTGAAGAGAGCTGTCTAATTTAAATCACATCTTCACCCTGGATTTGGCATGTGTCCAGTGACTGGTCACCATGGGGTAGAAAGGCCCAGCCCTCCTGTCTCAAGGTTGGACAACACTAAGGGCCATCCTAGCTTCAGAGTCCATGGGATCAGATGAGGCTATTTTGCAACTGCGTCTCTGTTCAAACCCTCCCCCTGCCAAATCCTATTTTCTGCCCTCCCGACATGCATCACCTGGATCCCCTCCAACATAATCCACGGTAAACCTCCTGTATGCAAATTCTCATCTTGGAACCTGGCAGGGAAACATATCTTTGACGACCTCCTCAGTGACCTCCTGCTACCATTCTTGTCTTTCTATAGCATATCCTTAAACATTGCAGCAAAAGCATCCTTTTAAAGCTCAGTTGACACTGTGGGAAATAGTATGGCGGTTCCTCAAAAAATTAAACATAGAATTACCATATGATCCAGAAGTTCCCCTTCTGGGTGTATGCCCAAGAGAATGGAAAGCGGAGTCTTGAAGAGATGTCTGCACGTCTATGTTCACGACAGTATTATTCACAATAGCCGAAAGGTGAAACACCTAAGTGTCCATCAACAGATGGATGGATAAACAAACTGTGGTATACCCATACAATGGAATATTGATCAGCATTAAAAAGGAGGAATATTCTGACACGTGCTATAACCTGGATGAGCCTGGAGAATATTATTCTAAGTGAAATAAGCCAGTCACCAAAACACAAGTATTGTATGATTCCGCTAATATGCAGTACCTAGAGTAGTCAAATTGATGGAGATGGAAAGTAGAATGGTGGTTGCCAGGGGCTGAGGGCAGGGGGAATGGGGAGCTGTCTAATGAGTACAGAATTTTAGTTTTGCAAGATGAAAAGATTTTAGGAGATTGGTTGCACAACAATGTGAATATTCTTAACACTACTGAAGGGTACTCTTAAAAATGTTGAAGATGGTAAATTTTATGATATGTATATTTTACCACAACTAAAAAAATTAAAATAAAATGAGACAAAAAAATTTGTCAGATCATGTCATCTCCTGCTCAGGAATTCTCAGTGACTCGTTCTCTCACTCAGAGCAAGGCCATAGTCCTTATCCTAAGGCCCCTGGGGATCTGGCTCCGTGAACTCTCTGACTCCAGACTCTTCTTCAGCGGCACCAGCCTCCACGGAGTCCCTCTGCTGTGGCGGTCGGGCTGCTGATTCTGAACACTGCCCTTCTGTTTCCTCTGCCAGGAACTCCCTTTCCTGCAACATTTGTATGGTTCACCTTCTCAACTCTTTGAAAGCAGCACTCAAATTCCCTTTCTCCGAGTGGGCTTTCTCTGTCTCTCTATCCGATGGCAGCCCTCCCTCCCTCAGGGTTCCCTATCTCCATCCCCTACTTTACTGTTCTCCGTAACACTCAGTATTTCCTCACATACTTTAACCCTTATTTTAATTCTTGCAGGTCAGCTCTTCTCCCTCCAGAATGTCCTCTGTAAGGAAAGACATTTTTGCCTCTTTTTTTCATGGCTGTATTACCAGTGCTGAGAAAGCAACCAGCACATAGTAGGTGGTCCATAAATATTTGTAGAATGAATGTTACGAGCTGGCTATATATTTTGTTAATGAAATATAATTTGTTTGCCCCTTCTCCATAGTTAGGATAGTTAAGAAGGGATTTTTAAAAACAAAATACTGTTTGGAACATGCTTTTCTTTCATGGATTTAGTTTAATTCAGGAAGGATTTAATAAACAAATAGTTTCTTTTCAAGAAGGAATGCTCTTGAGGATGGATGCTTCTGTGCCCGTTATGAAGATGCTCTTTGGTTTTGCTTCATGGGAGTGAAAACACAGCTTGAGATGTTTTTGTCCCACTTTTGGATTCATTTGGGCTAAGTTCCTGGAAAGGGACATGTCCCTGTTAGAAAGGCATGAGTGAGGTGTCTGGCAACATGGCAAGGTTTCCAAACTAATGATCCAAGTAGGTCCCCATGAAGGAGAGGGAAGTGGAGAGTAGAAGGAATGGGGAGCTTCAACTCTTCTGGGCCACTGCAACACCACAACACTATTCTTACTCATTTACAAATACCTGGCCAATACAAAAGTTCAGGGGACTGCTACTCATTAGGAACCATTCCAGTAGTGCCTTTAAGACCAGAATTCAGTGAAAGGACCTGCTGACGATTGCACCATGATTTCAGCTTATTATATATCTTCCAAGTCGTAGGGCTGAGGGAGAAAAGAAGATGAATTATTTATTTTAACTTCAAATTATTGGACCATTTATTAAAATAAATTTAAAGTCATGATCCATTATGCATTCCAGTTTATTGCCTGCAAAGGTGTTAATTGGTTTTCCTGGACTCAGAGAATTTCAGCTCTGTTGGCTCCAGTGTTCAGCCCACGTTTCTGGACTGAAACATGTACATTCAGGATTCAGCTTGCAGACCCATGCAAATTGGACTATGGTACCTGTTCAAGTGGTCTACTTTCATAATGCAAAGCCTTTCAAGTGTCTTGAGTGATAAAATCTTATATTTTGCCCCAAACTTGTCCCTTCATAATTTTTTTCCAAATTTAGATATTAAGATAGAGGAGAAATTAATCTTCTCTTTTTTTAAAACTAATGAAGGCATCCAACTTAATTTATCAATACTCCAGACCCTCCTGTTCTAGTCTATAAGGAAGAACACAGAGAATGGAGATAATGAACAAATCCGTCACTCCCCAGATTTTCCTTGTGTCCCCTTAGTAATCTCTCCCGTACATTCGTTCTCATATTCTTGGGTTCCCAGGCAACCACGTATCTGCTTTCTGTTGTTATAGAGTAGCGAATTTTTAAAATGGAATCACACAGTATGTACTTTTGTTTGGCTTCCTTCACTTAGTATAATTATTTTGAGATTCATCCACGTTGTTCATGTAACAATAGTTCAATTCTCTTTATTCTAAGTGGTGTTTCATTGTGTGGACACACCAATATGTGCCTGTCCATTCACTGGTTGATGGACATTTGGGCTGTTTTCCAGAGTTTGCCTGTTAACAAACAGAGCAGCTAAGGGCATTTGTGTGCAAGTCTTTGTGTGGACATATACTTCCATTTATTTGGAGAAAAAACCTGTGAGTGGAATGGCTGGATCATGTGGTATGTGAATGATTATCTCTTTTTTTTTTTTGCTTCAGAATGATTGTTGCTGAGCTAACATCTATGCCAATCTTCCTCTATTTTATGTGGGATGCTGCCATGGCGTTGCTTGATGAGTGGTGCTAGCTCTGTGCCCAGGATCCAAACAGGCAAACCCCAGGCTGCTGAAGCGGAGCACACAAACTCAACAACTACACCACCGGGCCAGCCCATGATTATCTTTTAAAGAAACAGCCAAACTCTTTTCCAAATGGATCTGTACCATTTTATATTCCCACCAGCTGTTTCACTGCCAAGTGGAGGGAGAAGTGCAGGACCCTCCTCAGCCTCCCTCTGATGACACCCAAGGAAGGGTCTCCTACTTATTGCTGGGTGGGGATGGGAGTTGTGGCTCCCTATGTGGTCGCCACTGACCTAGGGAAGGGGGAGTTGTTCCTAGTTACAGGTGGGCAGGGATGAAAGCCCTGGCTCTCTACTTGGCCATCTCTGACACCCCAGTGGGAGGGAGTGGTCCTTGTCACAGCCTCCAAAGGATGGAGGAGGTCCATCTCCCCTTGTTGGCATGAGTGGCAGTGGGACCACAGTTATCCCTGTGGTGTTTGCATGGAGCAGAGTGATTATTGTCTAAAAGGTTTCTGTCTTGGTAGGATGCCTCTTTCCTGGCCCTTTGGCTAGAGACAACCAGGCTTTCATTGGGGTTTTTTGGGGTTGCAGCCATTCGTGTTTCTGAGTTATCATTTTCTTCAGCTCTTAGTCTGGGATAGGTAAGGCAAGAAGAAGACCCAGGGAACTCACTGCCATGTCATTCCTCAGGTCCTGAGGTTCCTGCCCTACCTGCTTTCTCCCCACCTTTCAGTGTCTTTGTTTGTCTTATGTATAACATCCAAGGTTTTCAGTTGTACTTAACCAGAGGAATAGGGAAAATTTCATGTTCTCTATCTTCCTGAAAGTGGAAGACCAGATACTGGTTTTTTGTTTATTTGTTTGTTTGTTTTTTGTGAGGAACATTTGCCCTGAGCTAACATCTATTGCCAATCTTCCTCTTTTTGCTTGAGGAAGATTTTCACTGAACTAACATTTGTGCTAATCTTCCTCTATTTTATGTGGGATGCTGCCACAGGGTGGCTTGATAAATGGTGCTAGGTCTGCGCTCAGGATCCAAACCTTCGAGCCCTGGGCCACTGAAGTGGAGCACGTGAACTTAACCACTTACACCACTCGGCGGTTCATTTTAAAATTTCATTTATTTATTTATTTTGCTGAGGAAGATTAGCCCTGAGCTAACATCTGTGCCAATTTTCCTCTACTTTGTGTGTGGGTCACCACCACAGCATGGCTGATGGGTGGTGTAGGTCTGTGCCTGGGATCTGAACAAGTGAACGTGGGACGCTGAAGTGGAGTGCGCCAAACTTAACCACCCTACCAGGGGGCTGGCCCCTAAAGGACAGTTTTCGCTGGTTCCTTACTAGTATGTAGAAACACAATTTTTTATATTGATCATGTATCCTGTAACCTTGCTAAACACACATTAATTCTCAGGTTGAAAAAGCTCTCTTTTATTTCTGATTTGTTGAGTGTTTTTATCATAAAAGTTGTTGGATTTTGTCAGATGCTTTTTCTGCTTCTCTTGACATGATCACGTGTTTTTTGCCCTTTATTCTATTAATATGGTGGGTTACATTGATAGTTTTTGTATGTTGAACCAATCTTGTATTCCTCGGATAAATCTCATTTGGTCGTGCTGTATAATCCTTTCTATATGTAGCTGGATTTGGTTTGCTGAGGATTTTGCATCCATATTCATAGAGGATATTGGTCTGTAGTTTTCTTGTGATGTCATTGTTTGATTTTTGTATCAGGATAATACCGGGTTCATAGAATGAGTTAGGAAGTGTTCTCTCTTCTACTTTTTAAACGATGGTAGAATTCACCAAGGAAGCCATCTAGTGCTGGACTTCTCTTTGTTGGAAGGTTTTTGATTACTGAGTCAATATCTTTTCGTTATACGTCTGTTCAGGTTTCTATCTTCTCGAGTTGGTTTTAGTAATTCTTTTTAGGAATTTACCCATTTCCTTTAGGATGTTTAATTTGTTAGCGTAGCCTTTTTTCATAGTATTCCCTTGTAATCCTTTTTATTTCTGTAAAGTCCAGAGTGACAGCCCCTCTTTCACGCCTGATTGTAGTTATTTGAGTCTTCTCTTTTCTCCTTTGTTTTTGTCGGTCTACCAAAAGCTTTGCCTATTTTATTAATGTTTTCAAAGAATAAACTACTGCTTTTCTCTACTGTTTTTGTACACTCTATTTCATTGATTCCTGCTCTAATCTAACTCCCCTCTTTTGCTTGGTTTGGCTTTAGTTTTCTCTTCTTTCTCTAGTTTCTTAAGGTGGGAAGTTAGTTTGCCAACTTGAGATCTCTCTTTTTTAAATATAGCAGTTATGGGTATAAATGTCCCTCTAAGTACTGCTTTAGATGAATGCCATAAGCTTTGGTATGTTGTATTTTTGTTTTCATTCATCCCAATTTATCTTCTAATTATCCTTATGATTTTTTTCTCTGACCCATTGGTTATTTAGGATGTATTGTTTCATTTCCACATATTTGGAAATCTGCCAACTTTCCTTCTGTTATTGATTTCTAATTTCATTCCATTGTGGTCAGAGGACATATTTTGTATGATTTAACTTGTTTTAAATTTATTCAGATGTGTTTTTTGGCCTAACTCGTGGTCCATCTAGAGAATGTGTGTTTGAGAAGCTTGAGTATTCTGCTGTGGTTGGATGGAGTGTTCTATAGGTGTCTAGGAGGTCTAGTTTTGGTTTATAGTGTTCAAGTCTTCTATTTCCTTGTTGATCTTCTATCTGGTTGTTCTGTACATTATTGAAAGTGTGGTATTAAAGTAGTCAACTGTTTTTCTTGAATTGTCTGTTTCTACCATAAATTCTGTTGGTTTTGGCTCATGTTATGTGTTTGTCTTCCTCTACACTCTTAACAAAATTTTCTGGAGATGCAGCTCCTAGTTATGCATTTTAAACATGCTCACTGAAGCTTGAGGACAACAGTTCAAGTTAGAATACTCTATTTTAGATATTAACTGAAGCCTGGACAAGGGAAAAGATTCCGGCTGTCTCAACATCTAATCCAGGTTTATCCCAGTGAATTGCATCAAAAGTGAAGTCAGCAAAGTTAAAGGCTCTGCTCTTACCTTGAGAGAATAACCAAACTCCCCAACACAGCAAAAGAAACAAAGGGAATTTATAGAAGAAATACAAACAAAACCACAAGAAAACAATAAAATTCAAAATAACAACAGCAATTTGATGGATGAAGTTATTTTGCTGAAATGAAGTGGCTGATTGCACCATGGATGCTCATGGCTGCCCCAGCACAAGTTCTGTTGATTTGTTCATGCCTTTACTTCTCACCACCATATGAAGATTTAATTTCATCTCACGTCTCATTCCAAACTATTGAAAACCCTTATATCACACAGCTCACTATAATATCGTTTTCTTTTACCTGGCCAGACACAAACACATCATTTACTTGTTAATCTGCTCTATTTTTCTCTCATTAGTCTAAGACAATTAATGCAATTTTACTAGCCACTTGGTGCCAATATGCCTATAAACCAAAATGATTATGCCTTGGTAATAGGTTCCAGGAGATTAGGTATTTCAAAAATATTCCTGTATCCCTATAGTATTTAGTATGAAGAACCCAATCTTCTTAAATATATTCAGGCAATCATATCAGATATCAAAACAGAAGAACCTAGTTAAGCAAAAATGTCTTAAGAACAAATCTCTAAACAAATTACAGTTGATTTTCTAATTGTTCTTCCTTTTGAAAAGTCTACGTTATAAAATAAATTTGCTTTACATGGTCAAAGGCAAAATGGTTTTAATTAGCTTTTGCTACATCCAAGCCATCACAAAATATAGTGGCTTAACATAACATCATTTATTGACCTTGTGAGTCTGTGGCTCAGGAACTTGGGCTGGGCTCAGCTAGGCAGTTCTGCTGATCTATCTGGGCCCAGCTGATCTAGACTGGGCTTACTGGTGAGTCTGTTCAGCTCCCAGAATGGCTGGGGGTCAGCTGGGACACCAGGAGTCTCCTCCATATAGAATCCCATCCTCCAGCAAAGGAAACCAGACCTGTTGCCATGGAAACTGGGTTCTAAGAGTGAGAGAGGAAGCTTGCGTCTTCTTTGGGGGCACAGGCTTCAAATGATATGCCATCACAGTATTGTATTGGCCAAAGCAAGTCAGAAGGTAGGAAAAGTGACTAAAGTCTTGATGGAAGATGCTGCACAAATTGGGACCCTTTTTTTAAGCCATCTACCACAGAGATCTTCCTAAGTGAAAAGTTCTGAGTTCCATGACAATTTGTACATGTATATTTTGGATTCTAGGTTCTGGATAAACACCTTAAAGACCAGGGTTGGCAAACTCTAGCCCATGGGCCGAATTGAGGCTGCTGCCTGTTTCTGTAAGTAAAGTTGTACTGGAACACAGGCACCACATTCTATTATCTACTGCAGCTTTCATGCTGCAACAGCAGAGTTGAATAGTTGCAACTGAGATCAGACAGCCCACCAAGTCGAAATGTTCATTATCTGGTTCTTTACAGAAAAGTTTGCTGACTCCCATTCAAAACCACCATGCAATATTAGGGCCTTATATGTATTTTTGTTTATGACCATATGGCACCAAGTAGCAAGTAATATTGCATACCACACTGTTTAAATTATTTTAGATTTATTACAGTTTCCACCTGGAACTGCAAACCCCACCCAGTGTTCTTTTTCAAAACATCTTGGCTAACATCCTATGTTTACTTTTCCAAATAAACTTTAGAAACCCTTTGAGAAATTTCACAATCACATGAAGATTTAGGTTGGAATGGTAGAAACATGCCAATTTGAAAAAAGCATAATTCTCTAATGTTGAGTGTGCACATTTGAGAACACAGTATAGTTGTCTATTTATTCAAATCTGCTGCATGTCCGTCAATAAACTTCAAAGTGTGCGTGGGGTGGCTTTTTTAGTTTTCATCATTTTGTTTGTTTTCAAATAAGTTATGTTTAATTTATTTTAAGCTTGTCTAGGTAGTTCATCCTTTTTATTGCTCTTATGAGAGAAAAATGTTTTAATGTACTTAATAGTAAATGTGCAGGCACATTAGAAGAAGCCATTAAGAAACACTTAATGGGGTAATTTAATTAAAGCCAGTTCTCTGAGACTCTTTATTATGCACCCCTTTATTAGCTTTCTTTGCATATTTGCATACATTTGAAAGGAGAAAATTATATACCTCTTAAAAGCATTTTAAAATACACGTCTTCCACTGGTCTTGTCATCAAATAGCCACAAGTAACATTACTCTCCTTAAATGCCTACACATCAGTCATCCCAACTTTTCTTTTCTGTTTGGCACTTTTCACCATTCTCAGCATACCCTGTAGTCCTGGGTTGCACCATTTGGTCCTTTTGCTGAATCCACTCAAAATTTTTCAGTGACTTTTACATAACCCCTGGAGTCACTGGTCTCTCTTTGGGCTCCAACTTGGCTCAGGGAGCACCATCTTTCCTGCCTCTCCTTGGCAGAGATCTTGACATGGCCTTGACAGTGATTTGGAATGACTTGAACTTGGAGTTAGGGGGATGACAGCCAGGGAATGGGAAAGACAAGGAGGGTGCCACATGTCCCTCCTCACTGTTCCAACATGCCTACCAGAGCCAGCTTCCCTAGGAATTCTAGCACACGTTCCACACTCCCCTGTCCATACTGTGTGCTGGAGCGTGTGGTAGGGACAGAGCTGCCTACTGGACTCTTCCTTCCCGTTGTTTTTGTGGGCACCAGTCTCATGGTTCTGCTTTGAGACAAGATGCTTTCTCCAGGTTCCTCTCAGGTGCTCTCATTTCCATTTGACAGATGGTGGTTTTCACTTCATTGCTTCATACATTGGCAGCCCAAGTCCATGCTCCAGGTCACTCCCAATATGTCTTTGGCTCAGGGAGAAGGCAAACTGTTGGTGAATAATTTCCTGTGCTTATGATTTGGTAAAGATGCCAAATTATACTCATTTCAAATCATGCTTGTCCATTTTTAAAGGATGGTTTTACTAATTGGACTAGGCAACCCTTGGTTAACCTAATTTTAGTGTACTAAGGAGGGAATTTGGAATTATTGTTGAATGAAGATGATTTCATGATATTTTAGTTGCTTTGTCTTGAGAAGAGAAGGTGCAATATGGACATGACGTCATCCTCTAACAGAACTTGAAAGTTGTTCTGGGGATACAAAGAAAGACTTCTTCCATGCGGCTTCAAAGAGAGAACTATAAAGAACTAAGTGCATATTCTAAGATAACATTTGTTTTCCATATAAGGAAGATTTATTTTTACAAACTCAATGTTCAAAAATGGAAATGGCATATTTGAGAGGTAGTGATCTCTCTAGCAATGGAGATATTTAAGCAGGGATGGGATGCTTGCTGAGATTCACCTATTATCATTTCCTGCAGTGTTGCGCACAGTATTCTGCATTTAAGAGGCAGCACAGAAGAGTGGAAATAGTACAGGCCCTGGAATCAGATATACCAGGTTAAAATCCTCTTCTATCATTTACTTTGGGGCCAATCACTTAACCTCACTAGGCCTTAGGTTCCCCTTCTGTAAAACAGAGGTCACCCAAATGCCACTTCTCTGTATTCATTTGTGAGCGCTGCCGTAACAAAACACATAAGACTAGGTGACTTAAACAATTAGAAATCTATTTTTCCATAATTCGAAAAGCCTAGAAATCCAAGATCAAGGTATCAGCAGCGTTGGTTCCCCCTGGGGCCTCTCTCCTCGGCTTGTAGTGACCAGCTTTTCCCTGTGTCCTCACACAGTCTTTCCTCCGTCTGTGTCTGTGTCCTCATCTCCTCTAAGGACATCAGTCCGATTGGATTAGGGCCCACTCTGACAGCCTCATTTTAATTTAATCACCTCTTAAAGTCCCTATCTCCAAATACAGTGACATTCTGAGTGCCTGGGAGTTAGGGCTTCAACGTATCAATTTTGAGGGGACACAATTCAGCCTCTTACATTTCCTATCCTCAGGTTGTCTTTTTGTCCACACAAGCTAGTGGCCATCTCATCACTAATCTGGACAGAGAACTAAGTGCGTCTTCATGTTGGACTAAAATAATCCCCCTGCAGGAAAGCCTTGGGTGAGGACTTCACAGGGGTGATGGGGGCAGGGCTTCAGGTACAGAACCTCTACAGCACACGATTTATAATCATGAGTCAACTTTCCTCTTTTTAAAACAGATGAACAGAAGCAAATTATTCCCTCAATGAGCATCCCCTTCCTGCTTAAATGCCTTCATTACTGGAGAGCTCATCACCTCTCCCAGCAGTAACTTCTACTTGTGAACACGTGAGTGGGTAAAAATAAATCTCCCTTCTATGAAAAACAAATGTCATCCTAGAAGTTTCGCCCAGTTCCTTATGGCTTGCCCTTTGGAGCAGCATGAGAGGAGTATTTGTTTCTAGCACCTGTGCCTCTTCTGGGATTGTTTAGTTGTGTGTGTTTTTCCTCTTTCTCTCCACCTGCTCCCTCGGGAACATCAAGCTCACACGTTCCTTTGTCTTCGTCGATTCCACCCCCAATTCCATTGTCAGAGTCTGCCCTTCCATGAGGCAGAGACGAGCATGCCTCCCATACTTCCCTGTGCAGACCCACTGGCGCTCTGAAAACCGAGGGGCCACCTCTTAATAGACCCCTTCTTCTTAGAAGGCAATTTACAAGGGTCTTCAGAGACTTGCCCCTGCCCAGGAGCCTCCCCATAGGATTTCTCCTGACTTCACACAGCGCTGCATCACCCTCTTATGGAGAGGAAGTCTGCTGAAAAAACTTCTCTCCAACTTGATTCAGCAGCCTAGGAGCTGCATGTGTCTCAGATGGGAAGAGGAACGGGGGAAGTGTTAACCATTCATTTCTTTCTGAAGGAATGCGTGAATAGATGAATGCTACAAAAGAAATTCAAGGACTCAAAAGGGCATTGTACTGTATGAGTTTTCCCTGAGGTTACTTTGATTTTCTTTTCCTAAAGGCTGTGATACAATTCTGAACTGCTAATTCTGACTTGCTTTCTTCCTGTTTCTTCAGAGCCCTATTTTTAATGGTGGACGTTTGTTGAATGCCCACTATGGGCCAGATTCTGGTTCAAGAGCTTTAGCCATGCTGACTCATGTCCTCCTCACAAACATCCTGTGAGGAGGGACTCTTGCTATTGCCCCTTTTAGCCTGGGGAAACTGAGGCAAAGAGAGGTTAATAACCTGCCCAAGGTTGTACCACTAGTTAGAGGCACAGCTGGTTCATGTTCAGGCATTCTGGGTCCAGAGCCCACCGATTAGGCCCTACACTGTTCTTTCCCTTTAATGGCGTGTCCTGAATTCACCGGAAGGTCCACGATCGGGGTGTCTTGAGTCCAAACTGAGTGATGCGCTGATTAAATAGCGGCGGAGGGGAAGCACAGCTGCATTGGGAAATAGATTAGAAATAGGAGCTGGTCAACAACAAAGTCCACTGCATCCCAGAGTTCAAAGGTACCTTTAGGTCACGTCATCCAACTATCCCACCAGCTGCTTGATCCACTTTGCTCAGCACGTTCTCGTAGATTGTAATTGCTTCAAATCCCATGCTTCACACTTTCCAGCTGACCTCAGGGTACGCCTTATATCTCTAAACTTCAGCTTCACCTCTCATCATTAATATTGATATATTAATAGCTGCCTAATGGTCATGGTGAGGGTTAAATTAATTAACGGAATAAAGCCGGTAGCACGATGTCTAGAATAGAATATGTGCTTAATGATTGTTAGCTGCAGTTAGCATCAGTGTCATCATCGTGTGGCCAGCACTTCAGAGTTAACATAGAACATTCATGTGTTCCAGTATTATTGGAGGTAAAAAATAAATCAGAAAAATTAATCATTCATTAATATTTTCCTCATTGCAAGTAGCGGTGCTGAGTCTCAGAAAATAATTTTCCCAGGGAAAAGTAAGCTTATAAGTGATAGATCTTATATGAGATTTGAGGTCACCCGTGTCAACGTCTGAGCCCTTTGCTCTATATTAATTCTTTATTTGTCACTTTGCTCATTCATTCATTTGCCAGATATTTGTTGACTTCATGCCATACACGGGGCACTGTTCTAGATGTTGGAGACACAGCTGTGAAGCTAGCTGTGAGAAGATCCGGGCAAAGAGGAGCTTAAGCTGAATGGAAAACACCTGCAATAGTGCCTGAGCGTATTTCAAGGAGCAGAAGAAACGCCTGTCCCGGATCTGAGCGAACAAGCTGAGCTCAGAGAGGTGGAAGAACCCAGAGAACCCAGAGCCTTCGAACTAAGCAAACGGGACCAACCTGGCTGTGAAACTCTGTTTACATTTGTCACATGTTTCTTTTCAAGTGTCAGAACCCAAAAGTGACTTAAATAAAAAGGAATTTCCACGTTTTGGAGAGTAGTCAGGGGCAACTTAGAGAATCAGGGAAGGACTTCAGGAAGCAGCCTCAGTCCTTGACCTGAGGACTTAACACCCACCTGACCCTTCTCTCTGTCCACCTCTGAGCCTCTGCTTCTCTCTGCACCGTGGCCTCGGTGCCTCCCCTCTCTCTACAAGGCAGGTGTCAGCTTGGCACTCTTGGTGGATAGAAGAAGCTTCTCTCTTCCGGGACCCAGAAGATCAACCCCGGGGATGAAGTCTGTTTAGCCATTTAGATCACGTGACCTGCCCTTGGCCAAACCCCATTTCCGGGATATAAGGTGATAAGATTTGATAAGCCTCACCTGCTCATCGCTGTTGGAAGAGGAAAGGAGAGAGAGAGGCAAGAAGTGTCCTCAGAAAAGGAAGATGGTCAAGCTTCCCAGGTAAATAGAAGCAAATCACTGTTACAGTCCAGGACACTACAGACCTGAGGAAATCCATGACACAGGATGAACACTGAGTAGCCACAAAATGACTGTTCCCCATTCAGATACTTTGAACAGTGGCCTGTCCACTGGAGAAAGGGCTGGCAAGTCCCACGAAGAGAGGAGCCAGGCCTGTCTGTTCCCTCTCCTGCCCCTAAGGCTGGCACAGAGAAAGGAGGATGCGTTCGATGTAACAGAAGTTAAATCTGGCACATCTTTAAGACTTTAATATATGACTCTCTCTGGTGGCCTCCCGGAGGGAGTCTCAGGTTGCAATAAAGGGAGGGGATGAGGGTGAGCTTTCCAGACAGGAAATAGCAGGAGGAAAGGCACAGCATGTTCAGGAAATTGTAAATAACCCAGGGAAGGTTTGCAGGTGGGTGCTAGCAGTGGAGTTTGGAGCGGGAGATGGGGCCAGATGGGGGTGGCCTTGATGGAGCCATTCCAGGGACTGTGCCCTCTGCCTGCTAGGAGGTGGGGACCTAGGGCACATCTGTTGGTTCCAACATGACTTGATCTGTTGTCGGCAGTGTTTTAAATTGTTGTTTTCTCTTCCATGATGCCTTCCCTCATCAATATTGTTTCTGCTGATTTCTTAGTTCTCTGTATTCTAGTGGTGCATGATTTGTCTTCAAGTGGAAGGGAACAATGAAAATGTCCATCAGTAGTTAAGAAAAATCCACACCATTGTATTGGTATAGCGTTAAAAATAACAGACAGAGGGATATTACTGACACAGGAAGATGGGCAGATGTATTGTGAAGTGAAAGTAGCACAATGAGGAATGAGGGGAATAGTAAGATCCCACTATTCTAGAAAGAAAAGAAAGTTCTGGAATGTGGAAAGATCTGGAAGGGAATCTAGAAACTGTGCATGGTGGTGGCAGGGCCTGGACTGGAGAGGTCAGCCACTGAGGAGACACGGTAGGCTCAGGGGTCCTGAGATCGTCTCCAGGGGCCATGGACTCTGGAAGTGGATACGAATCAATGTGCACATGCACATTTTTCTGGGAAGGAGACCTTTGCATCCATCCCATTTTCAAAGATACTGAGAGAGGCACAGACTCATAAAAGCGCTCAGAAGTATGGCTGTTGGAGGAAGATGCCATTATATTCCAGGAGGCTGACCCCTTAGTATGCTAAAAGGGTTGATTTTCTTTTCTCTGGGGAGGAAGATTTGATTGTGACAGTCTGTGGCTGCTATTCAGTGCCCCATAATCGGATTATTTCTGCAGAAGGATCCTTCACCGCTAATTGGCATAGGGAGAGCGCCAGGAGCCAAGGTGTCCGGCTAGAGGAGGGAGGGGGGAAATTAGAGAAGGCTTGAATCCTGAGAGGTGCCTTTGGAGATGTTTAAATGGGTTTGAGAGGGAGCCTGTCACATCTGGTTGTTGTGATAATTAGATTAGGAAGCAGAGAGATGGAGAGAGAAGGCCTCCAATGCAATCTGCACAGACTCTACCAGAGGCCGAGGAGGTGGATCTGAAAATAGATGGTCTACAGAGGTGACCTCCAGAGGATCACATGGCCTGGAGCCCAAGGCGTGTGGGCCCCAGGCCCCAGAGGGCATCTTGTGCAGCAGCTTCCAACCCTGTCCATGGAGCCATCTGGGGATTAGAATCCCCTGGTGGGCTTGTTTGAAAATACGGGTTCCCAGTTCCTGCCCCTGCACATTCCAGGCCAGTAGAGCTGAGTATGGCCCAGGGGTCTCTATTTTAAACAATTTCCTGGGTGACTCTGATGCATGGCATTTTAGCAGTCAGACCTAGTTCAACATCAGCATTTGAGAGAACCAGGAATGGGGTGAGGACGTTCGCCCGGGGTCATACAACAAGCACAGCAGCACCCACATTGTGCTGTGCACTTTACACATCTTGTATCTCATTTAATCTTCCTGCAGCCCTGCAATGATGACCTTAGTTATTCAGTTAACAGATAAGGGTACTGATTTTCTGAGCGGACCAGAGACTAACCCGAGATCACACAGCTGGTGAGTGGTGAACAGGAGACCGCATTGCTGCCTCCCAGGACCATGCAGGTTGTTGTTGTCTGAGCTTCCTACCATGGTCCACAGAGCCCCCCTATCCGTGAAATGGCAGGGTAGTCCCTCAACTTGTTGACTGAGAATCTCCCAGTTGATCCCTGTAGAGGAACCCAGCAAGTGTTAGGCATGCCACCCAGGATCTCGGCTCTTGACTGCAACTTCAGCCTCCTGCACCCTCACCTCACTGTGCATGTGATGGCTCAGGTTTTGTTTGTTGAGAGTTTGTCTGAGAAGACTTGTTTGCCCAGGTTTCAATGTGGTGCTGAAAAGGGGTGCTCGTAGAGCAGTCAGCATGGTGACCACGGCTGATCTTCTCATGGTGGGCTGGAATCGCTGTGGGTCAGCCCAGTGGATGGTCTGGAAAAAGAGCTGTACACAGAGCAGGAGAGAGTATGAATGACCTGGAAACCGACAGGCATCTTGGCATCTCTCTGTCCACAACATCTCCAGAGAGTAAGGACGGTTCATACCCTTCTCCTTCCAGATATTGAATATGTTCCTCTTTTGGCAACTCTAACCTATGATCATTCAGTAAGGGAGTTATGGGAAATTTGATCCCCAGCTCAGCCAAGTCAGCATAGCACAGTTCAGCACAGTCCATTCCTTGTCAATGTTACATCCAACTTGACAGCCTCTTTAACCACATTTACCTTCCAAATGAAAACACAAGCAAAATCATACCTCTGTCTAACATGAGGTAACTGTCCCTGTGCAAGTGGGAACCTGCTCACCTGCTCCCCAAAGGAGAATTCAACACCGCACATGTTCACTTTATCCATCTGATGGAATCTGTCACCCTTTTAGCTGAGTCATATCCCCCCTTTGATAGCCTGCAACTCACTTCCTGAAATACCACGTTAACCACTAATAACGCATCTTGTGCTATATAGTTTGAAAATGGGAAAGAGAGAAAAAAAAGACTTCATTAATATTATACAAATATGTTTACATAATAGCAAGAAAGACATACTCGGAACTACAATAACACTCATTTCTGCAACTGGACACACGGTTGGTTCTAATATTTACAAACTTCCAATACAGCAAGCACCTCAGATGGTTGTGGTTCCTTGACTGGGAGGATCCAAATTTTAATTTTTGAAATATCTATACCGTTTTCAGTCCTGTCTGTATGTGTTTTGCACTTTTTAATCAACTTTTATTATGAGATGTAGTAATACTAAGAGGTACCCAGAAAGTCTCTTGCATTCCAGATGTACTTATCCTTGCCCCTAGTGTTTAATAGCAACTCCCAACCCCTTGACAGTCAGCGTCAACCATGCCAGCCAGAAGCTTACCCCTAGATTTGCCTTTTGTTTCAGTGACCGAGCAGATCAAAGTATCCAGGTGATGATCCAGCTCCCAGTTTAATGGAACTATTGCTGTGTCCCCTGGGGTAAGCTTTCCTCTCTTGGGAACTAAGCTCTCTAAGCAGAAAGGTGGAGAGTTGCAGAGATGGGTTACAAAAATGTTGCTAGTGGATCATTAAGAGAAAATATGAACTACTCCTGTTCCCATGTTGATACGTGGACCTGGAAATCCTGGCAAAGAAACAAGTACTGGGTGTCAGTTGCTGATTTTGAGCTTATACTTTATGCCTTCAAAGCATTGCCACCCTCCTGGTGCCAAGACTGAGTCTTCATAGGGCCATATCATAATTCTATAGAGCCAGCTGATTCATGGGTCCATGGTAACATTGGTAAATTATGTGAGTATAAGCCCATTGCTATACTCCATTTGCTATAAAATCTTTCTTGGTTAGAAGCAGTGAAGTGTGGATTGTCCTGATGGTGAATAAGGCAACTAATAATCCAAAGATGCTGGTTTTGGCAGAAGCATTGTGGACAGAAAGGGAAAACCCATGTCTAGGGAAGTCTTTCTTTCAGAGAGAACAAAGCACTGCTTCTTCCATGATGGAAGTGGTTCTTTGTGATCAACTTGCCACTGCATAGTCCCCCTGGGGGAAATGTGCCAGATCAGGGGCTCATGGTTGGTCTCCGCTGTCAGCAGGTTGGGCATCCAGCAGTGACTGCAGCCAGCTTAGCTTTGATGAGTGGAAATCCATGTTGCTGAGCCCATGCATAATCTCCATCCCTGCCACCATGCCCCCTGTTCATGAGCCCGTTGGTTAAAGACCGGAATGACTGGGAAGGAGACTGACATCCATAGAGTTAGTCATTTACCCACCTGATTATAGTTGGCCCTCATCCACCGGTTCCGTATCAGCAGATTCAGCCAACCACATAGAGTGTACTATGTTTACCATCCACGATTTCTTGCTTCTGCAGATGCAGAAGCCACAGATACTGAAGGCCAATCAAAGGTTTTGAACATCTGTGGATTTTTGGTCCTGGAACCAATCTCCCGGGGCTACATAGGGATGACTGTATTAAGATTCTCTTTTACTTAAGTTGCTCTCTGGCAAGTGTTCGCATGTGATGCAAACATCTTCACAGTTGTGCACATTCAGAGAGGTCTATCCACATACCTCTTCCCCAGACCTCCTTGTCATAAATTTTCTAAATGTCTTACTTTCAAGTCCCTGACTTTCCATCCAAACTATTAGTCAATGTTTATGAACCAGTGTAGATATGGACCTCTGATATTGTCTTCTTTTAGGTAAATAGAGGTGCATTGCTCTCAGTTCTGGCCACTACAAGGATTTCCCATTATTGCCTTCATTGTTCTCTAGATCTACTCCTCAGCATGGCAGAGGTGCTGCCTTCCTCAGTTAACTGCTCATAGGGAATTTCCCATGAGGCCTTTGGTGCTAACTGAAGAGAGAGGAGGCAATGTAGTAACAATAGAAGCCATGGGAATCTGAGCTGCTTGCCCATGCAGTTTATTTTGAGCCTTCAGATTCCCTTAGCCCAATCTTGTATATACCATTTCCACTTGATGATGGAGCTCTGCGGTGAGTGCCAAACTTTATAATGTGTTGGATCAGACAGCATCCAGTTCATGATGGGTACTTCAGGTTGCCTAGTAATTTGGTGGATTATGGGCAAGCATTTGCCGTCTCCTAGAGCCTGTAGCATGCCAGAAACTCTCAAAAGAAGAGTATCTTAAGAGGATGGCGTAGCTACACTCTAAATTCTTCGAGGTTTGTGCTGTGATTCTTCTGTGGGGCCTGCCAAGAGCTCCACAAAGCATTTCTATCTACCACCGAGACTTCAAACACAATCAGATCTGCTGGTTGTATGGCCTAAGGGCCAGAGCAGCTTGAATGACAGCTCTGACCTCATCCAGTGCCTTTTCTTTCTCTGGTTCTTAATCAAAATGAGCAGCCTTTATGTTACTTGAAAATTGGGTCAGAAAACCTTGACCAAATGAAGAACATGTTGCCTCTGAGATCCAAAGAGACTCACCAGGCATTGTGCCTTGTTCACAGTGGTAGGAGCGACCTGATACAGCGACCTGCAGCTCACCTTGGAAGGAATATGTCAACATGCCCCAGACCACTGGGCCCCTAGAAATTTCACTGAGTTTTCTTGGAATTTAAGATTCTGTAGGTCAGCAATTTGGAATGGGTTCAAGTGGGCAGTTCTTCTGCTGGTGTCACCTGAGCTTTCTCATGCGGTTATAGTCATCTGGCAGTTCACCCAGGGCAGAATAGTCTCAGATGGCCTCACATGTCTGGCAGTTGGTGTTGGCTCCCAGCTGGGCCTCTATCTCCATTTGGTCTCTCATTCTCAAGGAAGCTATCCCAGGCTTCTTCATACGGTGGTCTCAGGGTCTAAGAGAGAGCAGAAGCTCAAGGTCTCTTTAGGCCCAGACTCAGAACTCCCATAATTTTATTTTTGCTACATTCTAAAGGTCAAAGTAAGTCACAAGGCAGCTAAGACTCTGGGGGCTGAGGGAGGAGAGGTAGGTGGAGAAATAGACTCTACCTCTTGGTGGCAAGAACAGCAAAGCCACATTGCAAGAGGGCATGGGTACCGGGAAGGGGAGGATTTGTGGCTATTGCTTGCAATCTCCCACAGAGTCATTGATGTACAAAATTCAGGTCAGTCTCTGGGAAGCAGAGCAAGGCCCAGGAAGCAGGTGATATCCAGCATAAGACTTTAAGAAAACATCAGAATGCAAGCAAGAGGCATGCTTTCATAGAGGTAACCTTGAATTTTCTCCAAGTTATTTATAAAGTACATCATTTGAAGTGCCTCAGTTATTTAATGGTCATTAGCATCAAATTACTTCTGATGCATCTTTTAGCTCACTGAAATACACCAGAGAGTGGACACCCTATTTGAGAACTGCTCTTCTAGACAACAGGGAATATCCAAGAAGGTGCAATAGAAGATGATTTTCCTGGAATTCCCGTGTCCTGCTGTGTTCTAGATAAACAATATTCCTGGAGTTTAGACCTATCAATTCAAAAGAGGGTTGCGTTCTCTAAAAATTAAATTAGACGATTTAATCCAGCCCCATATCATCTAGATATATTCTTTTGGGTTTTCCTTTCACTATAGGAATTAAGAAATGGGATATTGAATACATACATACACTATTACAAATTAACGTCTCAGAATGGTTATCTACTACAACATATAAATGACTTTGAACTGTCAAGACTCTTGTGAAATATGCAAGAACACTATAGTGCTATTGCTCCTGTGTGACCTGACTCATGTAGTGTGCATTGCATGGATGGGACATTATTAACCCATCACTCACAATTCTCTTGACACATCCTTGCCATGTACCATGGACTATAGACAATGGATTTTAAATTAGTAAACCAGGCTTTTTAAACATATTTTTTGGGTTTTTTAAATTAATCATTCTAAAGTAATTTCAAGACAATTTCAGGGTTGAGATGCTTCTAGTGTTTAAATTCCCAGCTGCATATTTGTTTTGTTTTGCTTTTTACTGTAAGGCGTTTATTCAACAAAGATTTATTTTTGTACCTACTATGCCTTTTAGGCATAGAACTTTTAGGAATTGGAGAGACATAAGTAAATGAAATCAACAAAAATTCCTGCCCCCAAGGAGCTTGGATTTAACTGCAATGCAAAGGATTTTGTGAATGGGAAGAGTGTTCTTAGAATAATTTCAATGGCCGTAAATAGATATCTGACTAATAGTAGCTTCATATGTGAAGACTTTTACGAATTACTCCATAAGAAACACAGACGTAAGCAATCCCAGTATTGATTCTGATGATCAAAGGATGCCATTAAACTCTTAGGCTGCTTCAGTCCTTATGTGCTGCCATGGCTGTGTGGTGATGTCTTCCCTCATGATTGCAAGATGGCTTCTGCAACTCCAAGCCGCCTGTCTTTACACCACATCTACCACGGGAAGAACTGGTAGGGGCAGTGTAGGGACTTTTGTCTTCCCAGTCTTTGAAAGAAAGCCTTTCTTAGAAGTTCAACCAGACTCTTTCTCAGGTCTCAGTAGCCAGAAGGGGGTAACATGCTCCCTACTGATCACTTGCTTACATTGCCATCACTGCCTTAGACCATGGTGATTCATATCCTGGGCTGACCGGCACACTGCTGCCAGAAAAAAAATCTGAAGACAGTGAAAAATAAGAGGCGTGTCTGTTAGTTTGGCTACTTGATCTTTAATTTAATCATATTCTTAGCTTAAAGATCGTAATTTTGGAATTTGGTAGACATTATTTGACATTTATTATTGACCTGGAGATGTTTGAGTCCTCATCATGTTTTGCTTTGCTTTGTATGTAACTTATTTTTTCTGCCAGAAAACCTTTTTATTGTTGAGTTCAGTCCATCAATTAGGATATGCCATGGAGTTTGAAATAATTTTCCCTGAGTTATATACTTATGTCGATCTTCATTTGCCATAATTTCTGTATTTTAAAGACGTTTCCTTGTATTTTACCTTTAAATATATCTTCTGTACTTCTTGTTGGATTTTCTACTTTAGAGCCACCAATTATACTTCATTTGGCTTGTTTTTTGTCCTACATATCTCTTAGCTTATCTTTTTTTTTTTTTTTTGCTGGGGAATATTCACCATGAGATAACATCTATTGCCAATCTTCTTTTTGCCTGAAGAAGATTTGCCCTGAGCTAACATCTGTTCTCATCTTCCCCTATTTTGTATGTGGGTCACCACCACAGCATGGCTGCCAATGAGTGATGTAGGTCCACACCCAGGAACCAAACCAGGCTGCGGAAGCAGGGCATGCTGAACTTCACCACTAGGCCATGGGGCCAGCCCTACTTATCTTTAGTTGCTTTAATATTTCACCTTTTTGTCAGAAATCACTATGTAAAACCTATCCTCTATGTCAATAGTTCAATTGTCAACCATGTTTATTTTGCTTAATAAATTTATTAGTTCTATAACATCAATTAAGAAATCTTCCGGGGGCCAGCCCCATGGCCGAGTGGTTAAGCTTGCATGCTCTGCTTTGGTGACCCAGGGTTTCACCAGTTCGGATCCTGGGCACGGACATGGCAGCACTTGTCAGGCCATGCTGAGGTGACATCCCACATAGCAGAACCAGAGGGACATACAACTATATACTGGGGGGCTTTGGGGAGAGAAGAAGAAGAAGAAGAAGGAAAAAAGAGGATTGGCAACAGATGTTAGCTCAGGTGCCAATCTTAAAAAAAATAAATCTTCCAAATGCATTGTTTAAGATAAGGAATAAAATGGATTCACAATTTTTAAATCTCTCTACATAAATGAGGAAGATAAAAATAATTTCAATATTTTTCTTCTAAAGAGATATAGCTGTGGATATATATGCAAATATTACAGAAATTAAGTTGCGTATTGTTACCAGGCGGACTAGTTGTGTAGTCTACTTTGTCTCTCCAAACCCGCTTCCCACCTTTTTCCACTCTGCTTTGTGTGCCAGTAGGCTAAAGTCTATGGACTATGTCAAACAGGTTCCCTTGGCTTTTCCTTCCAGATGCGGTTAGCCAAGAGAGGCACTGGCATAAGGGCAGAAGAAGGGAGCAGGGGGAGGCCAGATCTTTTCTTACCAAGGGTCTCTCTCTACTGGTCCACAGTTGGGCAGTTGTAGTCTTCCTCCACCTATGTGACAGCTCCCATCAGGCAGCCTTTCCTACAGCTTCATTCTTGTGGGCTTCCAGCATTTGCTTCTTTGTTGTGTTCCTTCAGCCTCAGGCTCATAATGACCTCTTTCTATTGTTTGTACCATTGTGCTTCCCCATCTCGTGCTGATTTTCCTTAATGCTTCCTTCATCTTTGTTAATAGACTCTTTGTTCCATTGTCTTCATTCACCACTTTTGAGTATGTCCTCTGTTTCCTGTTTAACCTTGACCTATACAATGACCTGTAAGTGTAAAAATCGTTTGGTGATTAGTTTATATTCCTCACAAAACGTTAATATTAAATCCTTGAAATCCAGATATCTGGGAAAAAATTCATTTTGTTTGTTTTGGGTACGTATTTTCACTGCTTCCCCCTTTCTGTAGTATGGTTGAGCAGTGTACGTGCCATTTCTTTTCATTTTGATCATCTCTAGATAGCTCAGTCCTTTCTATTTGCTCTGATAGAGTGAGGATGGCTTCCTGACGCTGCTCATCATATGTGAGGCAACACTTTTTCTCTAATAGCTACAGTTGGAGAACAGATTCTGCCTACTTTTCTGACTTGGGGAATTGCTAGAGGTTAGTTGAGAGGGTGTTAAGTCAGCTAAGATAGATTTGGGGTCAATGTTAGAAAAAAACAAGTTCAGCGCTTTCTTTTGAGATTTGATTAAATTTCTGGTGCCAGGTTTCACTCCACCTGGTCTGAGATAGTAACTAAATTCCATGGGGAATACCTTTGGCCTTCCTATTTTTCTCCCAGTATAGCTTTGTTGCCCTCATTTCCATCAGAGAAGGACAAGAGTGAGTCACCTCTTCAGCAGATTAAATATGGGCATGAGGTATTTGATACTCTTTCCATTGAAATGGGGTCTGTTTCCCCTCTCTTGAATCTGAGCTGGCCTAGGACTGTTTTCACCAATACAGTACATGGAAGGTTATCCAATGCTGGCTCTGGAGCTACCATTAAGAAGATTGACATCTTCTGCCTTGTTCTCCTGGAAGACAGCTGCCATATAAGGACAACTATCCTGAGATCTCCACACTTTAAGAAGCCCACGCCACACAGCAAAGCCCTGGAGATGATATGTCACGTGGATACAGAGAGGCCAAAGAACACAGAGATGCTGAACATGTGAGTGAAACAGCCAATGTGGAAGCGGGTCCTCCAACTTCAGCTGCACCGTTTGACACCACGTGGATAGGAGTCAGACTGCCCACCTAGGCCTGCCTCAATTTCTGACCCACTAAACTGTGAGCAAAAGAAATGTTTTTTTTTTTTTAACTACCAAATTTTGGGGTAGTTCAGAAAGCAGCAACAGATCATTAGAACAACCTTTTTCAACCATTTCGCCCTACCAATTTTTTCTACTACTCTTCAGGCTGATGGGAAGAAAGGTAAGAATTCCCATTCAGTTTGATTTCTCTCTGGATTTGGGATTGATTTACCAGTTCTGCTTTGGGGCTAAGTCTGGGATTAGAAGTGGTATGATGGGGTCGTTTGTATTATAGTATGGGCTTGGGAGAGATGGCAGGAAGTCAAGGCTTGGAGAGTAGGGGAGCATGAAGGAAGCATGGGTACTAAAAAGAAGGTGGGAGATCATTTTCTACTCCTTTCCTAACGTTGGCCAACATGCATGTACCACCTGTCGTGTGCTGGACAGTGTACTAACCATGGGGATAAATAGACAAATAACCAAGAGTGCATGCCTCCCAGGAGCTTGCAGATGAAGGAGAACACAGACAAGAAACCTGTGACCAGGGCATCGTGGGATAAGTGCTTTCTGCAGAGGTGCAGGAAAGAGGGATCCTGTAAGTGCTTCCTTAGGGGATGGACACTGAAGTGGGTCCAGGCAGAGGAGCATTTGGGATGGGAAAGGAAATGCCTTACAATCAGAGGGAAGGTACTTCAACATCAGGAAATATAAAAGCTCTGGGAGCTGAAGGTTTGACTAGGGCACAAAGTGGAGAGAAACTTGATCGTGGGCCGTGGCCTTCATCTCATGGGTAAAGTGGTATACTCAGTGGTGGCCCAGAAAACTGGCTTTCAAAAAAACCCCACTGATTTGGAGAATCTGCCATTTTTCTCTAGAATAAATACAGGAGTCCCCCCCCCCTTTCCATGGTGGATACATACTAAACCCCCTAGGGGATGCTTGAATCTGAGGATAGTACCGACTCTTGTGTATATACTATTTTTTCTATATTTATATACCTTGGATAAAGTTTAATTTATAAATTAGGCACAGTAAGAGATTAACAACAATAACTTCTCTTTGGCAAATCTGAAGTGCCAGCATCACTACTCTTGAGATTTGGGCCAATTATGAAGTGAAAGAAGGGTTACTTGAACACAAGCACTGTGATACCGTAACAGTTGATCTGATAACCCAGACAGTCAGTGAGTGACTAATGGGCAGGTATCATATACAGTGTGGATATGCTGGACAAAGGGATGATTCATGTCCTAGGTGGGATGGAGTGGGATGAGGGGAGATTTCATCACATTACTCAGAACGGCTTGCAATTTAAAACTTATGAATGGTTTATTTCCAGAATTTTCCATTTAATATTTTCAGACTGTGGTTGACCATGGGTAACTGAAACCATGGAAAGTGAAACCATGGAAAGGGGGGACTGTGGTAGTCCCACTGTGGTCAATTTCAAGCTTTCAAGCTAAGAACGGTTTAACAAGTGACTTATAAAATTCCTGAGTATTAACAATAGAATCTCAGAGGCTGATATGAGCAGACTCAAGCACACCACTGGGCCAGCTGAAGGATTCGGGAGTGAGTGACATAAACCACTTTGTGTTTACAACATCACTGTGGGTAACTGTTTAGGAGCCCATTGCCATAATCTGAGTGAGAGATTCTTGGGGGCCAAACTAAACTATATATAGTATAAGCATACTTATGTAAGTATATAATAAATCTTAAATACAAAAAATATATATATTTAAGGAGAAGGTTAACAGGCTTTGATGACAGATTAGATGCAATGAGCAAAGAAAAGAGGCCAGAGATAAGCAGAGAGTTTGGAGATGCAATTTTAGGATCATGTCATGAAGGACCTTGCATGTACCTCAAAGGATCCTGTCTCTAGTAGATAATAAGAGCCACTGACAGATTTTAAGCAGGGGGAGGAGATGACTGTATATGTGGCTTTATCCTGAAGACAAGTGACACCTCTTAGAAAATACATAGAAAGGCTCTTCACATAATCCTATATTGTAATAGGTTAGGGTAATTGTCTTTAATTTTTTTAAATAAATTTCAAATCATCTTACCCCAGAAATACAAAGATGGTTTAACAGCAGAACATTCATTAAGGCAATTCAACACCTTCACATATTTAAGGAGCAAAAGATATTGTTATATCATTTGGCACCAAAAAGAAGAGTTGAAAAAATTCAATGCCTATTCATGGCAACAACTCTTGGGGGAAAAATAGAAATAAAAGGAAGGCTCCTTAATTGGTTAAAGAGTATTTATTTAAAAAAATTATAGAAAGCATCATGCTAATGGAATAGAATGGAGTTAGAAGCATTTCCATTATATTGAAAAGAGGAACAAATACTTCCCACCAGCATGTCTATTTAACATTTTGCTGGAGATCCTATTTAGTACAGTAAGACAGGCAGAATAAAAAATGAGAGTCATAAGAATGACGAAGGAAGAGACAAAATTGTCCTTATTTACAAACAAGTGAATAAGGTTGTCTACATAGTCTAAGAGAATATACAGAAAAATGGAATTCATCAAAGGGGTGCTAGATATGAAGTGATTGGGTCAAGGTTGCCGAATGCAACGTGATTCCACATGAATCAATGGCATAGCTAGGCTCTAATAATAACTACTTACAAACTGTAATGGCAAAAAGACCTAGTAATTTTATTAGACACTTTGGAAAAATCTAGCAAATTACGCATGCTGTCATATAGAAAATTCCAATATATTAATAGAGGATATAATAGAAGATAGAGTAAAGAGTTATATATACTAGGTTCGTGGAAGAGTAGATTCACTATAAGATTCCAATCATGCCTAAATTGATCTAAAAATTTAACTCCAAATAGCCTAACTTATTTTTTCTCTTGGAACTTAAACTTATTCTAAAATATATATAGAAGAGAAAAGGGCCAAAAATGTCAGATATTAAATCTTATTACAAAGATAGGGCAATTAGGACAATGTGCTATTAGTATAGGGATAGGAAAATGGACTAACAAGACACGTCTCATACATTAAATGAGCTCATACAGCTAAGTGCTTAGAAGAGTGACTTGATAAGTGGAACTTAAACTATGGGTAGTCTGTCTGTCAGTCTATCTCAATCTATATATTTATCTATCTATCCCTCACCCCCCACTCACTCATCCATCCGGCCATCCATCCATCCCCATTGCCTACTTAATAAAATCTTTAGGTTGCCCACCTTACCACCCACATGTGTCCCTTGGCTGCATCCACCATCTCTCCCCGTCAACTCCTGAGTTCCCTGCAACTGGACTTCTGCTCTCAACCTTTCCCGAGATTGTTCTTTACCTTGCCAGCTGTTTTCTCCTTGAAAACCTGCTTCTCCTGGTTCCTTAGGCTGCTGCCCTCATCTGTCCTCCTCACAACTGCCTGGTCTCCTTTCCATTCTCTATCATGGGCTGCTCTTCCCCTGCCTCAAAACTCTTAAAATGTCAGCATCCCCACAGTTCCTTCTTCAGTCCTTTTCTTTTTTGAAACTCTATTTTGATTGCATGCTTCATTATTCGGTTGGGCATCTCTCTGGGTGACCTCATATCTCCCTTTTGGTATACTTCCTTCCAATACATCATCAACTCTCAGATCCCTAATAGCTCTATCCTCACCTGGACAGTGGCCCCAGATCTGTCTGCCTCCTGGGCAGACCTCTTCCTCTCTCTGCAAACCTGCTCCTCCACTTTTATGGCTGGTCTCTACAAAAGGCCCCATTATACTCCCGACCATGCATCCAACCTGTCACCACAGCCTCTTGATTAAATCACAAATGTCTCTGTAAATATAATGAAAATAATAACTCTCGTGAGGTTTAGTGAATAGGTATTATTTATCAGACATTGTGCTAAGCATTTTACATAGTTCATCTCTCTTCATTAGCACAGGAACCCTAGAGGTGGGTACTATTACCTTCCATAATTTTTCAGACCTGGACCATGAGGTTAAGTAACGTTGCGTGGCTGCAAAGAGATGAGAGCCTTGACAAGGCGTCCTCTCCTCTGTTGTCCCATTGCCTGCATCCTCCCTGCAGGAAGAATAAGCTTCCTAAAACTCATCAAATGCTTCATTTCCAGGACTTAAAACCACTCAGGGGTCCCCATCACATGTCGGGTAAAGCCCAATTTCTCTGCATAACGTATCTTCTTTGTAATCTGGGTCCCGTGTATCTCTCTCTTCTCAGATTCTGCTACTGATGGCTCCGACTAGGGCTTGCTTGAATTCCTGGCACCCAGCAATCCCTTCCCAGGTGATGCCGTTCACCAGGCTCCTGCTTCATTCACCTCGGTTCTCCGCAGCAGCACCTGGAAAGCTCTTTGCTGCTCCCTACTGGACCTCAGAAACTGTTGTGAGGACAAGAAAATCTATAAGCTCGCTCAGTGTTAACCCTTGGGACTTCCCGATTCCTGTGGATTTTATACAGTTGTTCCTGTTGTCCATGCCGTATTGCACTGCCCAAATTCCCCTAAAGGAGCAGTTTCACCAGCTGCTGGGAAGGCTGTTGGCTAACAGTTCTTCACTCTTGAGTTTTTTTGGAATTGCCTCAGCTGAAGAGCACTACCTGGCCCTCGGTCCTGTCCCCGACCTTCTGGGGCAACTCACACCCAGTGGTCACTCAAGGAGTGCTGTCAAGTTCTGGCCCATCCTTCCCACTCGGGCCCGGTTGTGAAGGGTTATCCCACAGCTGAAGCCTCCTCATGACTTACTACAATCCGACCTGCACCCTTCCCTTCCCCAGGTGAGGGTCCTAAGCGTTCTCCCCAGTAAGTGTCCTGCACCTTATTTCCACCTCAGAGCCTGCTTCTGGGGAGCTGGGTCTGGGGCGGATGCTTGTGCTCATCATTCAAAGACTTGAGTGCGATGGCTGGAGGGGGACCTGCTGAGCCTGCATTTTTGATAGCATCTCAGATGATCTTTGCGTTCAGGAAGATTTGTGGAAACCCTAGTGGGAAGAGAGCATGAGGTTGATGCCAGTCAGGGTCCCAACTGCCACTGCCTTGCCACCGCTGGCAAGTCACTTAGCCACCAATTCTCTCTCCTTATCTGAAAAACCAAAACCAAAACGAAAACCAAAAACTGCTCCGTCCATTGGTGTAGTGGTTAAGTTCACGTGCTCCGCTTCAGCGGCCCGGGGTTCAAAGGTTTGGATCCCAGGAGCGGACCTAAACATCACTTATCAAGCCATGCTGTGGCAGGCATCCCATATATAAAATAGAGGAAGATGGGCACAGACGTTAGCTCAGGGCCAGTCTTCCTCAGCAAAAAGAGGAGGATTGGGAGCGATGTTAGCTCAGGGCTAATCTTCCTCAAAAAAACCCAAAAAACCAGAAAAAAGGGATTCCTTAATACTGGCCTCAGAGGATTGTTGTGAAGTTTGAGTAAAATAATGCTTGCTAATCATATATGTTTAAAAGCTTCCATCAGGACACACACAGAGGAGTGGTCAGCAAATGTTGGCCTCTTGCTCTCTTGAGAGGTGGAGAGATGTGGGTGAATATAAACTGTGCTCTGAGAACACATCAAAACCATCTTGTCCTGCAAGATCTGGGCTCAGACTGCTTGGAATTCTTTTCTTTGGCTTAAGGCCGTGTCTTTTGCCCTTGTTAACATGCGTATACCCTCAGGGTGAGTTCAATTGTCACTCAGAAAAATTCCTGAAACTTTGAAAGTCTTTGCACTGTAGCCACAGCTGTGCTCATCAGACTCTCCGGGCTGGTTCTAGGGGAATTGAGATCCAAAGGCATTAAATACTTGGGGGAGTCGGGAGCTGTGAACTGTCAGGGGGATGTGGGGCCTTGGCAAAAGCTAAGGGAAAGGAGGCCAGATGCCTGTGACCAAGACTCCACACCTGCTTTCTTCTTGATCCTTGGTCCTAGAGTACCTGGCTTCTCCTTCTTGGAACTCTTTTCTCCTTTGCCTCCTCCTGACTCCCTGACAAAGTCAATCCCAGAGAACCTGTGGTCCAGATTAAATTCTGAGACAACGACTTCAGTGCCTGGAGTATCAGCATCACCTTGAAATGAGATCAAAGTTGGTAAAGGGGCACCAGCAGCAGCCTCCCATTGCCCGTGACACGACAACCTGGTCTTCGTTTTCGATCCTGAGATTACATCTCTGCACCTCCCCGAGGTCTCAGCCGTCCAGCCCTTCCCTCACCAGGCGGTGTAACTGATCTGCCTGCTGGGGGTACCTGACCTACACCTGTGGGGAGCACTGCAGTCGACGTCCAGTCAAAGGAGCAGGAGGAAAAGAAAGGAAGGAAAATGAGTCAGTTCAGTAAGTGGACACTGAGATGGAGTTAGGAAGACAAGAAGTTTAGTGGGGGAGAACAGGAAAGCCCTGAGACCCCACTGCAGGTCTGACACCTGTGACAGGAAAGCAAGAAGGATGCAGACCTGAGGAGGAGCGTCTCCGCTTGCAAAACAGGTCTGAACAGGGTCTCGACCAATCCAGAGAGAGGTCTGGAGGAGAGGTGCCCCACATTGTGTGGCAATGGCCAGACCCTTTGCCCCTGCCATGCTCAGTCTCTGTTAGGCTGTCACTCAGATATGCAGTGCATCCTGAAGCTGCTATATCTTGAGGCTGTCAGGATGCTGCACCTCTCCCAGTGGAGGGCACGTCCCTCCTTGTGGCATCTTCCTGACAGCCACAGAGAGGAAGGGTGAGGGGAAAGAGACAAAATATCAAAAAAAGAAATAAGAAAGAGGAGGGAGAAGAAAGACAAAGGTAGTAAAGGGTTAGTCACAATCTAGGAACATGGTTATCCTGGAAGACTCGCTGTCGGATTTCAAAGGTTGTCAGGTCCCTGAGTCAACTTGACTTCTTACCTTCAAGAGTCAAAACTCTCATTGCTCACTCAGCTCCTCCGTGTCCCGTGGGAAGGGGGGACCAACACTTTCTTAGTGTTATTATAATAGGATCCAATATATGTACAATACCTTATACTTTCCCAAGAACTTTCACCTCCCTTCTCCTACCTCACCATTACATCACCGTGTTAGGTTGATTTCCTACTTATGCAGTTCTTTTCATATCCCATGTTATTTAAAGTCTATCAGAACTTGGAGATGCAAACTGTACCGTCATGTTTATCCATTTATGGGTGAGCAAACTTAATCTGAGAGATGAAGGGATTTGCTAAAGTCCACATAGATGTGAAATGGCAGAGCTGAGACCAGGTTCTCTTACCATAAATCCTGAGTTTCCGTTTGTGGAGGCAACTGCAGGAAGCCCCCACCACATCCTGTACTTTCAAGTCAGCCTGCCTGAGTCATGCAGTCTCAGCGCCTCTCTGGGGCTGACTTTCCCCTCTCCAACACACACTCTGAAAGCATCAACAGAGAGTTATCTTAAACGGGGAGGGGAGAAGGTCCCAAAATAGTCTTGTGCCTGAGTATCATAAAAACTAGGTGTTTTTTTTTTTTTTGGAAAGTAGCAAATGTTGTATTTCTAGTTCCACATGAAAGAAACACAATAATAAAAATCATGGTGAAAAAACACACCCAAGATATCGGATCAGTAAAAAATAGCAAAGAAACTCAAAATAATAACAGCTCCTTAGTGGGGAATCTTAAAAAAAGATCTGCTGTCTTTATCTCACTTCACTCTTTCCAAAAAAGAAATCAAACAGCATCTGATTTTCCTAGAATAAATTTGTGAAAAAAAATGTGTTTCTATGTTTTCTTCTACCCTAGTGGGAGACCACCTTCTAGGGGGTGTCTGTCCTTCCATCCCCGGTGAGAGGCACTCTCGCATCGCTCTCGTTCTCATGCTCTGCCCTGTTGAGCACAAAGCATCAATTTACTGACTTGTCCTGAGCTGGACATCCAGAATCACACTGGCTGGCTGTGGCCAGAGACCTCAGTTCCTTGCCCTGTAGGCCTCTCTGTAGGGCAGCTTACGGCATGGCAGCTGGCTTCCCCCAGAGTGAAGACTCAGAGAGAGAGAATGAGAAAGGGCAAGGAAGACAGAAGATGCAGTCTTTTTATAACCCAATCTCAGAAGTGACATTCCATCACTTTTGCCCTGTTTGTTGGTTAAAAGTGAGTCACTAATGACTCACACTCAAAGGAAGGGGATTATACCAGGTATAAATATCAGGATGCTGAGGTCATTAGGGCCACCTTAGAGACTGCCGCCACACTCTGAGCCCTGAACTGGGAAGATAAGTGGAACCCAACTAAGTCCAAATGGGCCCAGAACCGCAACTGACCTAGAGACCCATAAGTGAGAAATAAAGGATGGCCGCCAATGAGACTTGGCCGTTGGTTATCATTGAGAGAAAGTTGACTAAAGCACTCAGTCAAACGGAAACCTCCTCTCTCCCACTTAGAACATCCTAGCCCCCTTTTCTGATTTATTATTCTCTGTAGAACCTATGCTACATCAGATATACAATATAGTATAGATTATGCTATATAAAATATACTATACATTTTTCTAATTTTCTGTTTGTTTATTGTTTGGCCTCACCTTCCAGAATGTGTTCTATGAGGGCTGGGATTTTTGTCCATTTTTTCTACTGCTATTAGAAAAATGTCTGGAATATGATATTCCCTTGATAAATATTTGTTGAATGGATGAATGAATAGATGCTGATGCAAAAGACAGGTCTGGGAAGTTAATTAGGTCAAAGAGAATCTAGCCTCAGGAAGGACAATGACTACGTAGACACTCAGGATTGTCAGGCAGGTACTTTGGGGAAAATTCTGGGAACTTTTGTCTTCACTTGGGTGAGCCGCTCTGTCCTTCCGTAAGCTTCAGGTTCTTACTGGTAAACTCAGAGTGGGTGAGACGTTTACATCAATCAACTGGTCCAACGTCACAGAAGAAGTTTGCATCCAGGAGGAACAACTTAACACTTAGCTAAAAGAGTCACAAAAACAGAAGGAAGACAGGCATGCAAAGAGGCCCCTGCAGACAGGGCTGGTGGGTCAAGGTCAACAGTCAATGCCCTTACAGTTCCTAATATTCCATGTGGTGTTGAAGATGAATAGCTTGTGTGTCCTGAATTAATATTCTAGGGCAGTGTAACGAAGTACCACAACTGGGCATCTTAAAATAACAAATTTATTCTCACATTTCTGGAGGCTGGAAGTTCAAAGTCCAGGTGTCGACAACGTTAGTTCCTTTTAAAGGGCTCTCAGGTCTGTTCCATGCCTCTCCCATAGCTTCTGGTGGTTGCCGGCAATACTTGGCAGTTCTTGGCTTGTAGACACATCGCTCCAATCTCTGCCTCGTCATGACACAGTGTTCTCCCTGTGTGTCTCTGCATCTGGGTCTCTTCTTCTTCTTAGAAGGGCAGGAATCATTGGATTAGGACTCATCCTAATGACCTCATCTTAACCTGATTATACCTTCAAAGACCCTCTTTCCAAATAAGATCACATTCCCAGTTATTGGGGTTAGAACTTGAATTCATCTTTTGGGGGAACACAACTCAACCTGTAACAGATTGACTTTCTGGAGCTTAACTGTGGTTGGTGAGACAGAAGGAGAAAGGCAGCTGTGCAGACGCTGTGGTAAAGTTAACGTTATCCCTCTGGAGAGGATGCTTTGGAAAGCAGAGAGGAAAGTCACCCAACCACGTGGTGGGGAGTGAGGACTTGAGGTCTGAAAGGATTTTGAAAGTTGAGTTTTGAAGGATGAGAAGTAATTAGCCAGGGCTGAAGTTGGGTTAGAATAACAGATATTGCAAGCAACTCTGTGCCAGGTACTGCTTGAGAGCTGGGTGTGTTGAGAAGAACAAGGTTATGAGATGGTGGGGAGGTGGGTACTGTGGCAAGTGCCTGGTGGAGGTACTTGTAAGACGCTGTAGCCTAGAGGAAAACTGGCCTGGGAGGCTGGGTAGGGCTTCCTGAAAGAGACGATGTCTGTGGCAGTTTGGAAAGGCCTGGCATCTAGCTGGGTGTCAAAGAGAGGAGAGGACATTTCCAGCAGAGCAAAGAACAAGAACAAAGGTCCAGCGACATAAGAGCATGACTTGTGTGAGGAACTGCAAGCATCTTGGCCTTAATGGAACTGAATAATTGGTAAGACTCTGGAAACTTAACAGAGGATGGCTTCGCAGGCCAGGCTTAGGAGCATGGACTTCACGGGACAGAGGAAATTGAGCTATTGACCGCTTTTGAAATTCTGGGGTGACAAAGTGACCCAACTAGGTTTGCATTTTAAATAGACCAAGCTAGCTGCTCTGTGGAAGATGGAGTTGAAGCTGCTGCCCAGGGGCCAAGAGAGCAGCTGGGAGGCTGTAATTGAGACAAGAGAGGACAAGGGCCTGACCCAGGACAATGTTGGTAGAAATGGGGAGGAAGGCTGGAGACAAGAAAAGCTAAGTGTGCTGAGGGGCCAGTGAGAAAAAGGAGGAAACAAGGATCAGCGATTCAGAAAGAGGAACAGATTTAGGGAGAGGATGTAGGGATCCAGATCAGTTCTGCGTGTGGTGGGTACCTTTGGGAGCTCCACATGGAGATTTCTGGGAATGGTCAGTTATAGCCCCTTAATTTCGGGGCTGCAAGAGCTGATTGGAGAGGCATCAGCTTTGACCAGCGGTGTTCAGCCAGGGATGATTTTGTCCCTTAGAGGACGTTTGGTCATGTCTGGAAACATTGTGGGTTGCAACAACTTGGCGGGAGGGGTGCACTACTGGTATCCAGTGGGTAGAAGCCAAGATTGTGGCTAAATATCCCACAGTGCACAGGACAGTCCGGACAAGTGTCAACAGTGCCAGAGCTGAGAAACACAGGCTTAGAGGTGGCACATAAAGCTATAGGCAGCACGACCATGCCCTGGGAAGTGGGGTTAGAAAAGCAGGCAACAAAGGACAAAAGCCTGGCAATCAGCAGTGTGTACCTGGCCAACCAAGTATGCAAGAACCAGGACACTGGGTGGGGGAGGGGACGGGGGAAGGGAGGGGTTTACTTGGAGGGTCTGAGACACTTTCAAATGGAAATGACTCTCACTTAGAAGAGAGCTGTTGAAATGTGCTAATGTGCTGAGTGATTTTAGAGCAAAAGCTACTCGCTGCAACAACAGGCATCTATGCACACACATGAATGTGCCTATGTATATGCCTGTGTGTATATATATTATATAATTATATACCAGTTATATACATATATTTAATTATATATAATATAAGTGAACACTCGCTTTCTTGAAAACCAACCCACCTTGTTTCTGGGTTCAATTTTGAGATAGTAAATTCTTCATGTTCTTAAAGAACATTTCCAAAGGTAAGTCTTAAGTTGTTCTTTAGGTCAATCTCCAGGATATGAGGGGAGGAGAAGTGAAGGAGCAGAGAGATCTTCCTGAATTTAGCTTGATTCCAAGGACACCAGGGTTTAATCAGCAGAGAACATAATGTGGGCATGAGGCGGGCAAGCCTTTCGGGATGGACTGAAATTAATATGGCATCTGTGCTGAGACCATTGCCCATCAGTGTATTGTTAGCAAACCCCAATTAGACAAGAAAGCTCTGCTGACAAACTTCAGGTAGCTTTCCAGGGGGGTTTCTGAGAAGCTGGCTCGCAAACAAATGAGCACTTGGAAGAGGAGGTTGTGTTATGGTGGAAAGAAGGCCTGATCAAAGGCACACAAAGTGGAAAGATTGGGAAGAACCGCCCCGTCCCTCACCCCAACGAAAGGGACTTATCGTAAGTTACAGCTACAACATACTACGATTGTTCTAATTGGTGCGTAGACATTCAAAGTCATTGTGTCCTTCAAAATCCTGCCCTTATGACACCCAACTCTTATTCCAATTAAGTGGCCTTGGCGTGAAAGATCTGGGAAGCCCTTCTCCAGCCAGATGACCCCATCCTCTGGGCTCATCTTGGTCCCACCTCTGCTCGGAAGCTTTTCTGAGTGATTTCAGTGCTTACTTTCCTCTCCTTTCTCTGAAATCTTAGGAAATAGATGGTGTACAATTCAGAACTTATTTTCAAGGAGATATTTAATTTGTCTATTAGGTCTTGATTCTATTATAAACCATGAGGATTTGGTGGCGGCAGGGGGAGTGAGGACTTTCAGGGCCACAACCGGCTACTTCGTAACACCTATCAGAGGTTTAATAACTGCCTGCCTGTGTTCTGCTCACTTGTACTAACACAAGCAATCGCCTCCAACACCCTCTGGAACAGTCAGAGGACGGTTACATAACTTGTTCAAAGTCACAAAGCTAGTAAGTGAGAGAGCCAGGATCTGAACATGAGCAGAGTGATTCAAGAGCTCATATTGTTAAAACCGTCACCGTGTCTGAGTTGCAACCTGCTACAGTCCATTATGACTCTGTGGCTCGGATCAGCTCTTTCATGTCTTTTGGCCACGGATCTGTATCAGGCATGTCAGTCTGCCTGTGCACCCAGCTTCTTTTAGTGTAATCGTCTCTGTCCATAACCCCTGAGCCCTGAGCCATTTGTTGGGCGGAGCGTCAGATGAAGAGCTGATAGTTTGAAAGGCTCTGCCCAAACAGAGAAAAAGAGAACCCCTTCCTTGTGAATTTGTGTTATGAAAGACATGAGGCAGTTGAAATTCAGTGGTGGGCTCTATTTCCCTTGGTCTCTGTGAGCTGGGATGGAAAAGATGGGAGTGAGATGGAATTTGGGAATCAGAGGCTTACCCTCCCTGCTTTCTGGTACAAAATTGGAAGAAATCTGAAATGTCTAGATTCAAACCTAGTGTGGTAGGTGGTTATGACTGCATATTTGTCAATGCAGAAGAACACAGAACATCTTACTCACAGCTTGCCAGCTTGACTTGTAACTTGTAAATAATTAGACACGTGGGCCTCTGTTTGCATCCTTGTTCTGAGCCTTGTGCATATCGGGGGCTGGCCTGAGTAAGATCCATGGGGAAAAACAAAGCAGGGCTGGGTAGAGAGTGATGGTGAGAACTGGCTATTTCAGACATGTTGTCAGAGAGGGTCTCTCTCTCCGAGCAGAGACCTGGAGGAAGGGAGGGCGGGAGCTAGGCTATACGAAGAGATCCTGGCAGACGAAGTACCAGGTCTCTGAGAGGAGAGGATGGTCAGCAGGTTTGAAAGGGAAGAAACAAAATAAAAACTGTACTGAGTGTGGCCAGAGCGGAGGGCCTCTGGGGAAGGGAGGGTGCTAGGAGAGAAGGAGAGACACGTGTTCGGGGCCCAGGTCTTACCTATGGCCTTGGGAAGGTAGTTTTTGCATCTTATTTGAGTGAGGTAGGAAGACACTCAAGTGGCTTTTTTTGTTTTTGCTTTTTTTTCCCTGCAGAGCGTTCGGTCACAAGTCAATGAAGGGAAAATGAACAAAGTAACAACACAACCCAATATGAAAAACTAATTAAAGAATCACAAAGGACTTTAGAAACCTTGGCTTCAGCATGCCGCCTGTTCAGTGGTTGGAATAGAAATGATGCTGATACACATTAGGAGTTTAATTTCTCATATCGCATTTGAAAAATTAGGGGCAAGATCATTGGGGCTAGATGACTTTTTGGATTTTAGGACACCACTCGATGTGGATTCAGAAGCTTTAGGTCAACCACCCTCTCTGCCAGTGAACATCTGAGGGACCTTGGGCAGTGGGCCCACGTAGAAGACTCGACTTGTGAACATGGTCTCTGAGCCTCAAATTGTTTTTCTTTAAATGTGCAGGAAAAAACAGAAAACAGCATAAAAAAACATGTGCACTCACCACGCACTTCTACTAAATTCCAACATCTTGCTGTACCTGCTACAGAGGTTTTTAAAAAAAACATTGTAGATACAGTTGAGGCCTGAGCTGCAACCGTGGTAACAGCAGATAGCTCTCAATCACATGGCATGGGCCAGGCCCTTCACATCTACCAGCTCAACCAATCCCCTCCACAAACTTTTGAAGTGGGCAGGCAGAGCATACTCATTTTATTAAGGGGGACAACGAGGTACACAGAAATCACACAACTGTTGAGGTCATACTTGTCAGGAGAGAAGCTGATATCTGAACCAGATTCCAAGTTCTTAACCATCATGCTCCACTGACTTTCAAGCATATAGTAGATTTTTTGCATATTTCCAAACTTTATAAAATTGGTATCACACTGGACTTATCAGAATGCAAATTATTCCTATGTTTGTGATATTCATCCATGTTAACATATTTAGGCATTCATTTATTTTCAAACATGAAATAGTATTCCAATATTGAAGATTTCCAAATTTATTGTTAATGTTTCTATTGATGAATATTTATACAGTTTCCTTTTAAATTTCTCTTACAAAGAGTGCAAAGAACATTCTTGTCTCCTTATGAACATTTGTTCGTGTTTCCCCTGGGCAGTGATTCTTAACTCTGGCTGTACGTTGTGGGAGAATTAAAAAATTTAGAAACGTGCACACTCCACCCCTAGAGAGTCCAATTTCGTTAATTTGTTTGTTTCGTAGGTTTGTTTTTATTTGGTTTTTAGTTTTACAGGCAGTTCTAACATACATCCAGGTTTCAGAACGGCTACCCTAAGCCACATCCCTCCATGAAGAAGTATAAGATTGTCAAATTTCATACATATTACCAAATTGCTTTTCAAAGTAGTTTCCCCAATTTACACTCCCATCAGTAATGTTTTGGGATCTGTAGTGATTTCCCCCTTTTGTTTCCTGATGTTGGCAATACATATTCCTTCTCTCCTTCTCTTTTTCTGATTGTTATTGCTAGAGAATTACCATCTTATTAATGTTTTCAAGAATAAACTTTTGGCTTTGATGATTTTCTCTATTTTACATGTTTTCTATTCCATCGATTTCTGGTTTTTATTATTTTATTTCCTCTTCTGTGCTTCCTTTTCATTTCTTTTTCTCTTTCTAGTTTTGTGAGATAGAATTAAATTAATAATTTTTATCTTTTCTCCCTTCCTAATATATGGATTTGAGGCAATAAGCTTCTCTCTAGACTGCTTTAGTTGCATTGCAAAAGTTTTGCTATGCTGTATCTTTAATGTTCAGTTCAAAATGTTTCTACTTGTGATTTTTTAACTCCTAGGTTACTTAAAAATATATTGCTTAATTGACAGTAGTTGGTGATTTTTAAATTATCTTTTTGATATGTCTTTCTAGCTTAACTTTATGGTGATTAGAGAATATAATCTGAATAGTTGCAATCCTTTGAATTTTGTTAAGACTTGCTTTGCAATCCATGATACGGTCAATGCCGGGATGTTGTCTTGTACACTTGTGAAGAATGTATACGTTGTCAATGTGGGTGCAGCATTCAGCGTGTGTCAAATAATTTCAACTTGTTTTGTTTTGATTGTCTTGACCTCCATGGATTTTTTTCCCTGTATGATCTGTTAACTATTGTGAGAAGTGTGATAGAATCTTCACTACCATTGAGAATTTATTTACTTCTCCTTTTGGTTCTGTCCATTTTTGCTGTACGTTTTGAAGATATGTATAGGGTTGAAATTGTTAGTTCTTCTTCTTGGCTCCTTTTTTACTAAGGAAATGTTCTTTTACTTTGGTAATGTTTTTACCTTGCAGTCTACCTTAACTGATATTAGCGTAGCTAACCGAGTTTTCTCTTGGTTAGTATTTGTACGATATGCATGCTCCATCCTTTGCTTTGTGTATTTCGGTCTCCTTATAATAAAGACATGACTCCTGTGTGCAAAAGTATTGTTGCATTTGCTTTTATATCTATTCTGATCAGCTCAGTATTTTAATTGAAACATTTAATCCATTTATAATTAAAACAAGCACTAATACAGTGGGGTTCTATCTTGTTACAATTTGTTTGCTATTTGACCCATTTACTTATTGTATGTTTCAAGTTCTATTCTTTTCCTGCCTTCTTTTAGATTAAAAACGTTATTGTTCTCTTTATCCTTCTATTAAATTAATCTGTTACTATTCTTTCCGTGGTTACCCAGTGGTTAGAATGTGGCTCCTTGATCTATTGTAGTCTAAAACAACAGAAAAACATGAAGGTAATAATTAGAGTTTGAGTATTCCAGGGCCCTAGCATTATGAGGAAACTGGTAAAAGTAATAATTTGTGTTCAGTTTGTAATGAGGATGCGTGGAGTAACTGCTAGAATGCTGAAAGGAAGCAAATGCCATTCTATAATTCCACATCTGCAAACGTAAGTTCAAAAGTGAAGGCAAAATAAAAATACTTTAGAAAGAAATAAGAAATAGTTTATATCAGCGTACCTGCCCTACATACCAAAGGCAGAAGAAAAAGATTTCTTCAGGCAGAAGAAAAAGATCCCCCATGGAAATAAGGAAATGTGGGATGGAATGAAGAGCCAAAATTTGACGCATATGTAGAAGTGAAATTCATAAAAGCAGTGCAAAAAAGGGGAGGGGTAAAAAGAGTTAGAGAACTTTAAATTTCTATGATTATGAGAAAGTAGAATACAAATAATTTAGAATTTGAGCTTCCCATATCATGCAGCTTCAGAATTCAGCCAGTGTCTTGAGTAGGGGTTGGCCAACTGCTTCCATAAAGGGCCAGATAATAAATACTTCAGGCTTTGCGGGTCATATGGTCTCTGCTCCACTCCGCTGTTACAGCAGGAAAGCAGCACAGACAATCTGTAAATGAAGTGGCCTGGCTGTATTCCAACAAACTGACTTGAGATGCCATTTTTGGTATACGTAGTTTAGAAAATATATAGAGATTTCATATCTGAGTGTGCCTATTTCTGGAATTCACGGCTATGCCTTTGGACTATTTATTTACACCTCAAGTACTGCGGTTTTAAAATTAATCTTTATAAAAATCCTGCACTTGTTGTTCTTCGAAATCGTCTAAGCCATCCTTGATCTTCTGCTATATGGTGTGTATTTTAAGATCAGTTTGCAAAGTTCCTGAAAAGCCTTGTGAGACTTCTCGGGGAAATAGAAATGTTCTACGTCTTGATTGGGGTGGTGGTTACGACCTTGTAGATGTTTGTCAAAACTCATCAAACTGTATACTTGAAAACAGATGAATTTTATTTAAGGTCAATTATAGCTCAAAAAATTGACTTAAAAAGAAAAGCCAACCAACCAACCAGCCTTGTCAGGCTTTTTCCTGGAATGGCAATGCATGTATGCTTAACGTATGGGGAGGACTGGCATATTTCCAATGAATGCACTCCAGCTCGGATATATGGAGCACCTACCATATGTCCGTCCATTCTGTAGGTCCTGGTAGTAAGTCTTCCCGTCCTTGACCATGGAATACAGATTTTCTTTCCCCTTTCTTCTCCGCAAAGCCCCCCAGTACACAGTTGTATATTCTAGTTGTGAGTGCTTCTGGTTGTGCTATGTGGGACGCCGCCTCGGCATGGCTTGATGAGCGGTGCCATGTCCACGCCCAGGAGCTGAACCGGTGAAACCCTGGGCTGCCAAAGAGGAATGCACAAACCCAACCACTCGGCCGTGGGGCCGGCCCCTGGAATACAGATCTTCATTTGTGCAGGTCTTATTTTATGTTTCAAATATTTTTTTCTTATATTCTTTGTGAACCTGCACATATTTGGTTACGTTTACCTATAGCTAACCTAAGTTTTGTTGCTATTAGTGATTAAATCTTTTTTAAAATTTAAATATCTACTTGGTTATTTTTGTTGCCTAGAAATGCTCTTGATTATTGAGTGGGTCTCTCTTTTGAGAATCTGCTTCTCAGAGCTCCATTTCCTACAATGGTAAAATATCCAAGTGGGATGGTTTGAACTGTAAAATCCCTTTTAGCAACACGATTCTATTTTTTCCTTTTCTTTGGGTCTGCTAAAACCTTCAAGAATGTCAAGGACACTTTTAAAATTATGTCATCAAAAGACCTTTCTATTTATGTTTAAAGCATGCCAAGTCCCAGTCTGGGTCACATTAGGGCAATTTCCTTTGCAATTTATTCCTATTGTCTGGAGAAGGCATTGTATGCAGAAATTTTGCTTTAAAAAGGAAAAATAAAACAAACTTTATTTTCCTGTCAGAAAAGGCAAAATGTACTGATATAAAATATTTGTAAGATACAGAAATGTGTAATAGGAAAGGTGAAATCCTCCTAAAATATCATCTCATAGAGCTAAACTATCCTCTTCAGTTCACTATCCATTCCTCCCACGTTTTTGGTGCTCATACTGTTTATGCATGTTTATACATTTGACGAGCATTTGTTGATTACTTGTCCTGAGAGGCAGATTTCTGTCTCATTTCACAAGGTAGAGAACATCATGTTACCCTTGCTTAAAACCTCAGTGCCTTCTGTTGACTAGAATGCAGGAAGACATCTTCTCTAAGGCCCAGCACTGAGCTCTCCAGGCTCGCCTCTCCCTGCCTGCCCTCTCCCTCACTCTTGCTCCAGCCTCACTGGAGTTCTCTCAGTTCCTTGGAAGCACCATGGTCCATCCCAACTCAGGGCTTCTGCTCATGCAGTTCCTCTCCCTTGAGACCGTCCTCTTCCACTTCTTCCCCTCTTTAGCTCATGCCCATCCTTCAGACCTCAGCTGAAGTGCCACTTCCCCTAGGTCCTGTCTTGCTGAGCAGATGTGCCCTTTGATTTCTGGACTCTGCTGGAACCTACCATCCCTCCCACCCAACCTACCATCAGCCTCAGCCTTGGACCTCAATAGTGTTTGTTACCTGCTGACACACGTGTGTCTGAATACTACCTCCTTGTAGAATCCCCACTGCTTTGGTCTCTTTTATACCAGGATGCTCGGTGTCTAGAACAATCACTTGCCAGTCACCAGGTACCCTGGTGACTTATTAAGCCTAGGGAGATGAATTATAACACCCATGAGGGCAATGGCAGATCTGCTTCAGCTCCTCATCATTTTTCAGGCAGCACCTAATATATCACAGTATGTGTTTTGTAGTATGGAATTAATTAATAATTATTTCCTCCCTTCATTTGGATCTGGTACCCTCCCATGGATATATGCAGTGTTGGGATCAGCCCTCGCCAGGCCGGCCTCCTTAGTTAACTATTTATTGCCTCCCATAATATTTGACATCATTCCCAAACCAGGTGATCCCTGACATTGGCATTGGGGATTTGCCTATGGTACCTGCTATGGAGGGAGGCACAAGGGCACTTCTCAGGAAGCAGAATGACCAAGCTGGGGATGCCTGGGGGTTGGCAGATGATGAAATCATTTTTATATGTTCCAGTGACTTTGGAGCAAGGCTGTAGCCTGGTCACACTTCTGGAGTTTACGAAACAAGCCTAATTGATTTCAGGGGCAAGACGAGAGATTATATTAAATGCATTGCCAAGCCCTTGAGATATTTTTGGATCTGTCTCTATTCTGCAATAACAAGGGCTGCTGAGGTCCCCGAGGCAGTGCTCATTCCCTGCCTGCAGGGTGGAGGCTGGGATGCAGGTCAGAATAGTGGACTGGGCTGTACCAGGAAGACTGGGGTCCAACCCCAGATCTACCATTCAGGGGCAGAGTCTCAAAATCTAAAGCAATCTTAGAAATCATCTCACTGTATCCTCTCATTCCTTGTAAATAATGATTTGAGAAGTGGCCTGACAAAGATGGCTGGATATTTAATTAGGATGCTTTGCAGAGCACCATGGTGAAATGGCAGTATGGGGAAGTATTTAAGCACATAGATTTTGAAGGTAAAATTTCTGCATTAGAGCTTGGCCCCACCGTATTCTACCTGTGTGAATATTTTTTCTTATAATTATCCAGTTCTTCCTGCCCCATTTGTTGAAAATTTATCCTTTTCTCTATTGAAGTGTCAAGTAACAACCTACATATATGACTTGGTCTATTCCTTTGATCCACTCATCTGTCTATTGTTATATCAATACCACACTCTCTTGGACACTGTAGCTTTCTTTTTAAGATTTGATATCAGGTAGCGTGAATGCTTCAGATTTTCTTCTTTAAGATTGTTTTGGCTATTTCAGGTCCTTTGCATTCCCATATAATTTTAGAAACAACCTGTCTCATCTTAACAATAAACTTAAAGTCAGTAGCACTAAATATAAATAACCAGCCTTCATTATGCATATTACTAAGTGTTTGGCAATATGCTAAACATTTCAAATACATTATCATATTTAATGTTCAATAAATCCTAAAAAATAGGTACTGTTATTAATATAATTTTATAGATGTAAAAATGGACAGTTAAGAAGTTTAAATATCTTTGAAGTTTTAAACCCAGTTCTCTTTCCCCAAATCCAATGGTCCTAATCCCTATTGAAGGTTGCCTCTAAAACCCTTGAACTTTTCCGTTACTTACTATTTTCACAAGGACTTGATTATATTAATTTCAGGTGTATAGAGCATCACAGCCATCAGGGACAGATAAAAAAATCAATCAAATTAAACACCTCCAAGGATCTTTAAAAAAGTTAAAATAAACAACTAACTATCAACAATAGTAATTAGCAATCATTGCTAAAGAAAGTCGATGATGACTTCCCCTGCGATGCGGACTCAGATGTTCCCGAGGCAGGGCAGAGGGCTCACCTAGTGATGCCGACTGCCCGCTTACCAGGACCATCTCTTCATCCAACTGTGGTGACAGCAGGCTCCTTTGGTTGTGTAGGATAATGAGCCACGTTTGCAAATGAGAAATGCAAGCCCATGGGAGCCCCTCTCAGGACTTGAGGAGAGGAGGCCAGGCATTCAGTTTACTCTTCAGGAAATGAGAGTTAGTTCCTTCCTGGCTTTCGGCCCCTCATCACTTTCCAGTTGGGTCATTTCATCTTTGTAAGCCTCAGCCACTCAGATCTGGTGAGACCGAGGCAAAAGAAAGTGCGTGCTAGCCCTGGCCCACCAGAATCTGTCCCTAGCCCCAACATGTCCCAGGACTAGAAAAGCTCCTCTCTGAGCTCCAGAATCCTCTAAGAGTGCTGTGGGGAAGCACCTACTCAGCAGATAAGAGGCATTTACTGCAGTGCCTGGTGCTGGCCCGTGTCAGGGGTCTGGGAGCCTTCCTGGCTAGTGTCACAAGGAGCTACAAGTAGAGACTGGAATCCCTACAAGCTTACCATGTAGGTACCTTGTAGGCGGGAGTGTGGAGAATTTCTGCTCATTGATGCTGCTCTTTGGGTTTGGTTGATACTCATTCAAGTGATGTTTGCTCCGAGTAAAGGGAAGTAGCTGTCTGCTTATTCCCTTTATTTCTTTTTCTGAGAAGGGTGGACAGAGTTTCTTCATTACATATTTTGATCCTTTTCTTTTTCTTTCTGAACCTTCATCTTGCCAAATAGATTATCTTGGGATTGTCTAGTTGTCATCCCATGTAAGTTGTTGGCCCTGTGTCTTAGTCCATTTAGGCTGCTTATAACAGAATACTGCAGACTAGGTGACTTATAAACAACAGAATTTACTTCTCACAGTTCTGGAGGCTGGGAGGTCCAAGATCAACACACCTGCAGATTCGGTGTCTGGTGAGAGCCAGCTTCCTGAGTCATAGACGGCTGTCTTCTTGCTGTGTCCTCCAGAGAGAAAGGGGAAGGAGGCTCTCTGAGGTTTCTTTTATAAGGTCTCCACCCTCATGACCTAATCACCTCCTGAAGGCTCTACCTCCTATAACCATCACATTGGGGGTGAGGTTTCAACACATGAATTTTGGGGGGACACAACATTCAGTCTAGAGCATCCTGGGTTCAGCTGGTCCATTTTGGACTTGAACTTGCAGTGAGCAAATCCTCTTTTCATGGGGCACTGCTGCCTGTCATTTAAGCAAAGCCCAGGTCTTCCTTGACTCTCCAGGATGCATTACCTGCTCCCTTAGTGCTCCCAGTAAACTTTGTATCCCTCTCTGTCACAGCGCGTGCCATGCTGTCCTCACTTTTGGCTGTTATGGATACCTTCTTCTCTAGCCTGGAATTCACCATGGCAACCCAGGAGGCCGCAGCCAAATGCCCTCACCTTGCCGAGTCCCAGTTTCCTCCTGTATAAGATGGAAATAGTAACAATCCTGTTCATCCTTCTTTTGCAGGCTTGTTTTGAGGATTAAATGAGAAATGGGGATGAAGACAAGCAGAAAATAAAGGAGAAAAAGAAGGGATTTATTTCCAATCCCCGGGCTTTAGTTTCATAGTTTGACATTTGGATCTACTCGTTCCCAGCCTGAGGTCCACATTTCACCCAGGATATATGGAAGTGCTCCAAGCAGTGCTTCAAGCTGAGGGAATAACATTGAGTGTGGATTTATGCTCAGAGCATCAATCTTTTGCATAGATTTTGGTGAAAAACAAATTGAATGATCTTAAAATATTACCTTGATGTGACAAATGGGGGATGATGTATTTGGAGTGAAATATGAAATGCGTATGCATTTTTCAAATATAACAGCGTATTCTGCTTCAAAATAATTTGCTTCTTTTCATGAGCATCTTAGTGCCGCTGACCCAGATGCAGGAAGGCTGTGATCACTCTTCTCTCCGTACTTACGAGGGCCTTGGAGGAGTGCCAGGGGAAGCAGTGGAGTGAGAGAACACAACGGTCCTTCCAGCTCCTCCATTCCAAGAATCTTCCAGGAGGTCTTTCCCATCTGTCTCTGATTGCGCCCAACCCAGCTTCATGTCTGTCACCACAGCAAGAGGCAGCATCCTATGAACATGACAGAGTGAGAAGAGATAAGAATAGAGGCAGGGGAAGGGAGTTGTGGTGCTGAAATGTTGTACCATTTGAAGGTTACCATGAAGACCTGACTTGGGGGAAAAATAGTGCTCTTTGCATTCTTGGTGTAGGAATGGTAGTTTGGATTCCGACAGCGCTTGCTGTCCAAGAAGAGCAAGCATGAGTAACGATGTCCTTATGCTCTAGGGCTGCTCAGGATCACTGGGCTGCAATGGAAAGGACAGGAACATGCTTTGCTTGAGCACTCATTATATTCAATGCTGGGCACATTCCTATTCATTATATCATTTAATCATCACACAACCCACTGAGTAAGTACTGTTGCCTCCCCTGGGTTTGCGAGGAACCAGAAGCCATAGGAACTTCATTAAATTGCCCAAGGTCAGAGTCTCATAGGTGGTGGGACTGGGTTTAGAGCACATATTGGTCTGAGCCCAGAGCCCATGCCCATCCACTTAGCTATCATTTTGGGGTACCTCGGGTGCTCGTGTCCTTTCCACTCCAATGATGAGACAAAAAGTGAGGCACATGCCTGGTATAGCAAGCACTCAATGCGTGTATCTTTCTTCAAGATCAATTTTAAAGAACATGGATGTACCTGCCAACATTCCTGCATCTTCTTTATCTGTGCTTTTGCTCACATTATCCTCTAGACCTGCAACATCTTTTCTTTTTACTCTCTGCCCATCTAGTTCTTCCTTCTTTCAAAGTTCTGGTCAATGGCTTCCTTCACTATGAAACCTTTCCATTTCTTCCATGCCAAAGGCACCTCCTTCTTTGCTTACTTGATTTCATTTTTGTCTACACACATTTTCTTCTTCCTCTTGGTATCCAGCCATTTATCACGTGTTTTGGGGCACTCTTTATTATTGCTAGGCACTGTGCTGGTCACTGAAAAGGGTACAATGATGAGTGAGCCTCTGTCCTTGTCTCTGGAGGGTGGCAGACCACAGAGAGAGGCACGTATAAGTAAATTCAGGGCACCTGATGGCCCAAATGAAGTCAGATCATGAGCAATGACTTGAAAAAGCTCTCAAAATTTATCTCACCAGCATTTTTAAGCATTTCAGAGCCCCTTTCCATTGACTTCGGCAATGTCATAAACTTGAGCTTTATGATGTCCTTACTGGAGTTGAAGGAAGCCAGCCTTCATAAAAGGTTCACAGCCTAAATATGGAAAGTGTTCCATGGCTTTTATAATCCAAATCTCTAATGGTAGCCTTAACCAATGTGTTAAAAAACTAATGGGCAATTTAAAAAGACTTTTTACATTTTCTCTCTCACTTGAGCATCACAAATATTTTCAAGTCACATGTTGGTATCCTTTTTCCATCTATGGCAAAGCTGGAGGCCAGATCGGACCAAGATTCATTATGGCCATTGCCATGGTCAGTGGCAGAATAGAAGTGGGCATGGAGAGGGATTACTCATGTACTTTCTGAGCCTTTGTCCTGGTCCACACTCCTCAAACCCATCCTCCTCCATTCAGTGCTTTACCTTGTGAGAAGAGCAGACTTCATGGCCCACGTTCTAAGAAAGCTTTCAGTCTTTATCTCACAGCATCTCTCTGCTGCCATCCCCATGCTGCTCACTCAGGATTTTGAAATTCTCTTCTACCATGGCTTTCTTCATGATGTGTTCTTCTGGTCTTACTCATATTTTTTAGCCATTTTTCCTCAGTTTCTTGGGTGGCCTTGTTACCCACTTGCTTCTTCGAGAGACTGGGGTTCCCTAGGGCTCTGTCCCAGGCTGCTGCACCCACTCCTTCTGTGCAGCTTGTCCTGGGAAGGAGACGCTCTGTCCTCATGGTTTCACTTCTCCCAGGGTGCTGGGCTCCATCTCCAGCTACCTCGTCTCTCCTTATCTCCAGTTCTGCTTTTCTACGTGCCTGTTGAGCATCTGCATCTGGGTGTGCCAGACATGGCATTGACCAATCACTGTCCTCTCTCCTAGACCCGCTATCTCTTACCTCTCCTTAGGTGTGCAGGGGTGGGGACCTCCAGTGTGAGGGATGTATGGACCGAATTATGTTCCCCCAAAACTCATACATTGAAGCCCAAACCCTAATATGACTATGTATGGAGATAGGACCTTTAAAGAAATAATTCAGGTGAAATGAGGCAAAAGGGTGGGGCCCTAAGTCAGTAGCAATGGCACCCTTATAAGAAGAGGAAGAGACACTGGAGATGTACGCATATACAGAACAGGCCATGTGAGGACATAATGAGAAGATGGTCATCTAGAAGCTAAGGAGATAGGCCTCGGGAGAAACCAAACCTGCTGACACTTGGATCTTGGACTTCCAGGCTCCAGATCTCTAAGAAATAAATTTCTATTGTTTAATCCCCCAGCCTGTGATATTTTGTTATGGCAGGCCGAGCAGACTAATACAAAGAATGAGTTGATCTTTTTCCTGAGTTCATGGAATACTATCATCCGTCGTTACCAACGCCGGTGTGTACAAGAACTCGCTTGATTTTTACGTACGGATCGTTCCTCCACTCATTCATAATTCATATCCCATTCCTTCCCACACTGCAATAAGAAACTGTTGGAATGTGTTTCATGTGTATCCTTGAGGAGGCCATTATTTTGGCAAACTCTATCTTTTTTGAAAGTCATAATCAGAAAATAGGATCACAAACAGTTTGCCTTCACATGGTGACAGGTGGCAGTATACACTCACATTCTTGTCCCCAAACCATGTTACTCTTACATCTCTTGCCATTAAAAAGTCTGAAGGGATTTGGGTCATTTGGAAATCCCTCAGAATATTACATTATTGTTTATATGTTGATGACTTCAGACAAGTTGGACTGGTTGGGAAGAAGCAATAAGCAAGTTGGAGGCCTTGGTAAGACACGTGTACTCCATACTGTGGAAGTTAGACCAGCGAGGATCCAGGGGTCTAATAAGACACGTGTACTCCATACTGTGGAAGTTAGACCAGCGAAGATCCAGGGGCCTAATAAGACACGTGTACTCCATACTGTGGAAGTTAGACCAGCGAAGATCCAGGGGCCTGGTAAGACACGTGTATTCCATACTGTGGAAGTTAGACCAGCGAAGATCCAGGGGCCTGGTAAGACACGTGTACTCCATACTGTGGAAGTTAGACCAGCGAGGATCCAGGGGCCTGGTAAGACACGTGTACTCCATACTGTGGAAGTTAGACCAGCGAAGATCCAGGGGCCTGCTGCATTCGTTCAATCAGGGATGCAGTATACACCCTAAGTCAAGATTTTTTACTCTTAGCATAAACCATTCAGATTTAGAGCTGGATAAGTCTGCTGCGGGGGTGCTGTCCTGGGCATTGTCAGATGTTTAGCAGGATCCCTGGCCTCCACCCCACTATATACCAATGGCAACTCGTCCTCAAGTTGTGACAACCGAATATGTCTCCAGACGTAGCCAAATGTTCCTTGGAGTAAAATTGCCCTTAGGTGAAAATCATTTGCCGAAATCAACCACCATTATGTGGTGCAGTGACCCCTTCGGCAGATTCAAGGGGCTGGGAACCAATGGGGAAAGAGGACTGGCCCTGCTGACCATCCCCCCAATGCCACCACTCTGGATTCTGTGTGTTTAGAGGTCCTTGTTCCTAAAGGGGAAACAAGTCCCCCAGGGGTCTTAGCAAGAACTGTGCCTTTAAACTATGGCTTTAAACATGGCCTCGTCACCTGTGCACAACCTCTACAGTCACACTGGGCCCCGTGCTCGGAAGACCTTGCACATGGTTTAATGCTCTGCTGTTGCTGTCTTGAAATTATTGAAAATTTGTAACAAAGGACCTGCGTTTTCATTTTGACTGGGTCCCACAAATTGTGTAGCCAGTCCTGCTGCCTGCTCACTTCAGGATCCTGACGCCAAAAAACCTTCGCTCCTCTTTCTCTCCAGCTGTCTTTGATTCGGTTTTAAAGTGTGGGAAGAGATCTCACTCTCTCTTTTGCTACACTACGTCACACTATGACCTTCGGTGTGAAGAGGGAAGCGAGAGATTACGGGATTTAAAGAACTCACATTACAGGTGGAAAAACCAAGGACCAGAAAGGGGAAGTGAGCCGTCCAAAGTCACACAGCAAAGCCAGGATAAGGTCATTATTTTTCAGTCTCCCCATTGAGATGAATTTCCACTCATTCATTCATTCAAACAAGCATGCAGACATTTCAACCATAGGACCGTGAGTCACCTGTCATGTACCATCCACAGAGACAGAAGTGGCCAATAGAAAAGTAAATGAGACGTTAGCTCAAGAAACATACATAAGCACAGAGGAGACAAAGACACACTCAGCTAACTACAGACCCAAGATGATATGCCCCAGGCTAATGCATAGCCCAGGTGAGGTTCAAATTCAGAGGCTGTTGCTTAGTGGCTGGACAGATTTGAGCAGGTATTTTTAGCTTCCATGAGCCTCAGGTTTTCCTCCTCTTAAAATGAGACGGGTAATTGCTGTGCTTATGTAAGAAGATGATGTGAAATAAACTCAAGAAGGAGTTTTGTAAAAATGGTAAGATGTTCCCAGTGTTGGGACTTCCCCTCAGCTTCCTTTTGAGAATGAGGGATGTGGAGCAGTAAGCGCCTGGAGCAGAGTCGGCACTCACAGAGGATGAACACACCTATTGGAGTCACTTGCAGGGTGTGTGGGAAGAGAGAGGTAGCATTTAGTCACACTTCTGATTCAAGGTCAAGTGCTTCCAGTCCTTTTAAAATAACCACTTTGAAACAAATTATGAGTTTTTAAAAATTGGCTTATGAGAAAGGTCCTCCTTGGAGAGTCTGAAATATTTTTAGAAGCACACTGAATTAAACTTTTTGATATGTTTGCTGGTCTTCCCTCCCTGCTAGAGCCCACAGTGGTTTATTTCAACAGGTCGATGTGTTTCTCTTTTGTGCTTTGGCTTTGGACCCTGGAGGATTAGCCAAGGAGGAAAGCAGAATGGAATGCAGGCATTCGACTCCCAAGACAACTGTCTGTGGCCCTGGCTGCTCTGCGACCGTGACTCCTCCCTGGCAGTCACTGCATTTTTGGTTTGACCGCAGGAAAATAGCTTTCTCTCAGCTTCTTGGGAAACTTTGTTTATTCTATTTTAAAAATCCCAGCCATAAAGAAGTTAGAGGTTTGGCAGTGGGAACGGACACCTTCCAGGCCATTTGGCTGTTGTGGCCTCATTTAATTAACTGACCGTCTGTGCAGGCTTGATATGTGAAGCAAAGAAATCAGAGGCTGTTTGTGGAACTTAGGAGAAGACAATGAATCAGCGATTCGGGTATGCTGGTACGTCCTCCACCTTTGCTTGGAGAACAACGACATCTGTCTCCCAATGCTGTGTCCAGGTGCGGGCTTTCCCTCACTCCCCTTCTGGCCTTCTTTTGAGAGGCCTCGTGCTATCTCAGAAAGAGCCCCGGGATCTGCGTGTGGGTCCAGGCTCTGCCTCTAATGAGACACTTGACCATTGACAAGTCTTCTTGCCTGTTTGGGCTCAGTTGCCTCAGATGTACCAGGAAGGAGCTGGGCTCAGTAATCTAGAAAGGCTCTTTCAACTCTGACCTTTGGGAGCTGGGGACCAGAGGGGCTCTCAATCCATGCCAGGCCCTGGGCTTGATGCTGGGAGATTTTGCTGTCATGGAACTTACCTTATCATGGGGAGACAGGAAACAAATGACTAGGTAGGAAACGTGAGCAGCCTAATTTCAGGTGTAATATGTGCTCTGAAGGAAACAAATGAATGAAAAAGGAGCCTGGAGGAAACACGTTGACTTCACTCTCCTTCAGCCCTCTCGGCTCCTTCAACGAGAAGCCAGTGCGTCTGGAGCCAATTGCTACAGGTCACATAGGTCAGCTTGCAGGACAGAGAGGAGGGTGGAAGAGGGATGGAGAAGAGACCTGGAGGAGCAAATAGCTTATATCCCTCACATCCTCAAAAGGACCTGAAGTTCTAAACAACTTAGAGTTCAAAGAAGAAATTATAATAGAAAATTGCCAATATTTTGTACTTTGCTAATAATTAAAGTATTACATACTAAACTATGGTATTTTATGTTGGGGGAAGAAAGAAAGCCTTACAACTGATGAGTTAAGCATCAAGAAGTTTTGAAAAGGGACAACTGTCCCTTGCCTCCTCCTAATGTATTAGAAATATCTAAATAGAAGACTAGAGAATAGTGACTAAGAAAATGAGTATAAAATAGGGCAATATTTATTTCTTTGAAGTACTAATAATTTAGACATCATCTGATAATACTGATCAAGACAAAAATGATAGAGGGTAAATGTAAGCATTAGGAATCAAAATTACATAATTTTGATTATGTAATAATCACATATTTATTAATATTTATAAATATGACATAATTACAAATGCTAAGACATAAAGATGTAACAGTCTATTATGAATGCCATATGTCAATAAATTAAAACATGGACAAAATGTGGGGCGGGTCCCCTGAGACAGTGGTTTAAGTCATGCACCCTGCTTTGGTGGCCCAGGGTTTGCCGGTTCGGATCCCAGGCGTGGACCTATGCACTGCTTATCAAGCCATGCTGTGGCAGGCATCCTGCATATAAAGTAGAGGAAGATGGGCACAGATGCTAGCTCAGGGCTAATCTTCCTCAAAAAAAAAAAGGACAAAATGAAAAACTTCTTGAAAAATAAGATGCAAATGTCTCTACAGTTGGGTCTTCCCAAGCACTGAGGAAATGTATATATAATTCCCATTTGATCCAATGCTTCTATAGACTATAACTCATCCCCAACTCATTTGTGAGGTGAATGAACACAAAGTTGATACCCAGACCAGACACGGGCAGCACAAGAAAGAAAAATTCAGGCCAGGCTACTGAATAGAGATCCAAAATCCGAAACAAGATATTAGCAAACTGAATCTAGATGAGGAAGTGAGGCAGAGAAAAGTCAAGTGCTTTGTCCAAGATGGCTGAACCAGAACTGGACTCCAGAGTCTGTGGCCTCAGTCTTAACCTCTGTCCCTAGAGACAGGGCTGCACTTGACAGGGATTTAGAGGTTGGCGTCCAGAGGTCTTAACTTTTGCAAATCAAGAGAAATTGGTATATTCTCCACACTCAGACAGGACATTGGGTCCCTTCATGGCTTGTATTTTTGGTTCTTCAGTGCATTTGATGGTGGGCTCGGGTGACCAACTCACCCCACTGGGCCTGAGGCTGCTCCAATTTTAGAACTAAAGGTCTCACTTCCTGGGTCATCCCCACAGTCCAGGGCAAATCGGGCCCATCTCTGTCACTCTAGGTGGGGGTAGCATAGCATTCTTCATTTTCCTGATAGCTCTTCCAGCAAGAAGTTTGGGGTCTTACGGAAAACTCAGTTTGGTTAGTGACGGCTGGAGCCAGACACCGAGAGACAGTGGAGGGCTAACAGGTATAAACCTTCAATAATGTCAAATCTATCAAGTACTTTCTGGTGCCAGAACTTGAGCCAGGCCCTCATAAACCCTGTCAATTATCATGACAGTGACCCATCAAGATATGTATTATCACCCCTTTTTCATATGGAAAAAGGAAAAGCCGAATGAGCACAAAGGTAAATGGAATTAGGTGTGAATCAGTTAATCAATTAACAAAGGAATAACTTTATTGCTTCCATTAAAGTGACAGCCTTGATTAATACGGTGGAGTCTGGCCTTGCCCTTGCTCACATTGTCCATGGAGCTTGAACAAGGATCCCCAGATCCAAGTGGATGTGGGACAGCCTCCCTCCCTGTGCCCGGCTGTCACCTGAGACCCTTCTCAGAACTTCTCCTATGCTCTCTCCTGAATGTGAGCAGGTGGCCTGGACTCTGCATGTCCTTGAATGCAGAGAGATGGCCAGGCAGCTCTGATGAAGCTCCAAGGATACCTGGGACCCCTAGCATGAAAGACTTGTGCATTGTGAACCAAAGCTAACATTCAGAGAACTCATAAGTACTATTTTTAGAATGTCGGGGCTTGGAATTTTCTAGAATCATCAGAATCCCTTGGAAACTTAGAATGGTTGTGCTCAGAACATGGCCGGCACATAGTAGGCATTTAATGGAATTCGGGGCTGTCTGGCTCCAAAGACTTTGCTTTTACAACAAGCTGGTGGTTCATTTCTTTCTACTTCTAGATGGTGAGCACCTAAGCATGGGGACCAACATCTTTGCATCTCTACATTCTGGGCCAAGCGCAGTGTCTGGTGCCCAGAGATGTTCAAACATTGCTTCTTTTCTTTCCTGGCCCTCTTCCCTTCTTCTCCTAGTGTCTCTGCCTGGGGAGCAGCCTCACAGTGTGAGGGTGAAAGTGAGGAGCAAACTTGAACTTGAACTGTCCTTGTAGGCACAGACCACATCCTAGCTGCTAGCATGGGGTTGTGGAGACTAGGAACACAGACTTTGGAGACAAACAGAAGTGGGTTCAATTTCCAGGGTCAGTCTTTCTTCATTTTCCTCATCTGTAATATGGTAGCTACTTAGTTGGGTATTTTTATAAATAAAGATTGTGTGGCATAGAACTGTTATATGAAGTATTCCACTAATGAATTCTTTTCATTTTCAAATAAGTCTGAACTTCATTTACTTTTTTTTAAACTACAGAACTTCTCGGAGGTTCTCATGGTCTACTCGATATTATAAGTCTCCAAGAGGAGTCTATAGTGAGCCACATATGCCAAAGGTACCTGGTCATTTTGTCAAGGAACATCTTGAAGGACTAGTGTTCTTGGAACACACTTTGGGAAATCCTGTCAAAGCCCTCGGTAGGCACTAAAATTAGTATCTGCTCTTGGTACTCTCTTCATAAATAATACTGATGTTATATTACTTATTTATCAGTTGAAATAACACAAGAGGCCTCAGAACAACCCTAAGACCATGTTTCAAAATTCACAAACAATTTTCCAAACAGAATTTCGTGCCAGATTCAGCCAGGCCCATCTCCTGTGAATTTCTCTGGCTTTAGAACATGCAAATTGAAAGTAGACAAATCCCTTCTCTCCTTGCTAATTAGGATGATGGATTGTAGAGAAGGGATCCTGCCATGTCACAGTAGAGATGGTGCCACTGCTTTTAATTAACCATACAGGGACTTGAGTGATGCGAGGAAAATGGAGACAATCCTCCAAATGCACACACACTCACACCCCAAGCATGCCGAGTCTTTAAGGACAGGTGACAAAGGGACACAAGGATGCAAACACCACTTAGCATTTTTAATTGTCTCTTTTCCCATGAGATGAGGTAAAGAAATACAGACAGAGGAGAAACGGCAGATTTACAGCACTCTACAGCATCAGCCTTTCTCTAAGACTTCTTGCGGGATGCTCGTATTCCTTGCATACTTTCGATCCCAAATAGTCAAATAAGTGATGGATAATTTTCCATTATTTACATGCACATTCTTGTACCCAATGAGTGCTGCTGGACTTTAGGCCTGTCCAACACCCCCATGTTTCAGGAAAGCATGGAATTCTAGAAACGAGCCCTAGACTAGGAGTCCACCCCTGGGTTCTTACCTAGGATCTGCTGTTAACCTGCAATGGGCATCTGTGAAGGTTCCTTCACCATTCATCTTCCCTTTCTTAGGCTCCGAGTTGATCCTGGTGTGAGAGTGTGCAGGCTGTGCTGGCCCTGATTAATTTATCTCAGTTCAATAAACACTTGATCATTACCTGCTAGGTTCTGGGCCCTGGGACATTTGGAGCAGCCCAAGCCCACTTCTGATCTCAAGGATCAAACAGTCTACTTGGGGAGGTAAACACGGAGACATAAATGTAATGTATATACTATGTAGGTAACTTGAGAGGGGCTGGGTGGTCAGAGAAGGTGTCACAGAAGAGATTATAGCTGAACAGGGTTCAGAGGATTTATAGGAGTTTGTCAAGTGGGCTAGATGGAAGGAAAGACTTTCTGGATGGAAGGAACAGCAACTTCAAAGTGAGAGAGAAATGAAAAAGCATGGCTTGTGTAAAGCACTGAAATCAGTCATATATCGTTGGGGCATTGTGTGCGTGCATGTGCGCGCGTGTGTGTGAGTGTGTGTATGTTATAGGGATGGGCAGTAGCAGAAGGTGAGATGCAACCACAAGCAGGGACAAGATTTCAGTGGTCATTAAATGACACAGGTTTACTCCTGAGGCAAATGTGGAATCCAGAGAACAAGTGATAGATAGGTGGCAATGCGTTAGAGTTAGGGGTGGGGACAGCGAGCAGGGGGTGATTGGGGTTATATGTTGAGTCAGGCATGTCTCCTAAGTTTTTGACTAGAGTTGGTGCCATTTACTGGGATGGAGATATTGGCAGGGGAGCAAGCTTGAAGGCATTTTAGAATCAAGAGTTGCTTTGACATGAGTCAGAGAAGTTCACAAATTAATTGCTTTCTTTCAGAGCTTAACTGACCTTCACAGAAACCCTGCAGAGACTCATCTTCAGCAAAAACCTCCCATACAGTGAAGCCCACCAGTTCTCCTGTAAAGGCAGACGGCATAAGTTTGGGTTTTTGCCTTAAATTCTGCCTCGTTTTCCTTGCCAATGTTGAAGAGAATGGATCAAATTTCCCATGTTCAGTTGGAAGAGCAGTGGCAGGAAGAAAAGATATCTGGGGGGGTGCAGATTTAGCTGTACTTTCAAGTGTGGAGACGTAGAGGAGAGAAGATCAGGAAGCTGACCTTGTTTTCACGAGGCACCTGAGGCTTGGGTTTTATCCTCAAGCCAACACATTGTGTTTACCTGCCTTCAACTTAGTGCTAGAAGGTGATGCTTCCAAAATGCAGTTCTGACCCATGAATCTTTTATTAGGCTTCTTCCTGCTTAAACAGCATCAAGTCTTAACATCTAAGCTAGGTCCTCTCTGATCTGGACCTAGATTCCCTTCCCAGCCCAATACCTCTTACTGCTGACCTCTCATTGTGTCCCCAGATGCAGAGGACACTCTCATCCCCATGTCTTTGCTCTTTATTCGCTCTGCCAAGTATGCTGTGACCACAGCCCCCAAGCCCCCTGCAACTCTCGCACCAGCCACCACATCATTGCCCACGTTAAACTAAGACATGATCTCTCTAGGTTAGTTATGGATGAGTGGTCAAGAAGGGTGGAAGACCCTTCCTGTCCTTCCCCAGTGCTTCTTGCAAAGTTCTCCTATTCTTTGATGATCTTGCACATCAGTGTTTTGTTTATCCATTTCCCTCTCCCATCACATACTCTGAATGCTTTGAGGACATAAACATTGCTATGGAAGAGCTCATCTTGAATGCCTCATCCACTAAAGTTCTTCTAGAGGAGCCTTTTTAATATATTCAAGGTGGCAAAGGATGAAAACTCTATATTCTAAAGGTTAGTGGAAGGAGTATGAAAGATAGACCACGAGACAGTAAAGAAATGTGGCGTCTTTTTATGTGATCACTGTCCCACCAAGGAATGCTGACATCCTTGCACCCCATGGCCTCCAAGCCCCCACCCCAAGCTTCCTCCCCCTGAAGTTAGAGTCCAGCTATGATTCTCCTGATAGACTGACTGACTCTTGCTACTTCAGTTTCCCCTGCACCTTGCAGAGGGCCTGCACACAGTAAGTCTCAATAAATATGGTTCTGAATGAATGAATGATGCCTCAGTCTTGAAAGAACAACCATAGGTTAAAACTCACCTGCCCAAACTTGAAGTGATTTCTTTTACCAGGAATGCCTTCCAACTTCTGTCTCAGGCATCAAGTTTACGTATCTTTCAGGGTGCACCCCAAATATCTCCTCTTCCCCACACCTTCCCTGTTTCCCACAGGCACAAGTTTCACTCCTTCCTCCATGTCCTCCTCTCTATTGCACAGACGCAGGAACTCCTCTGGTCCTGCTCCATGGTAAGAGCAGGAAGGCTCTGGCTCACATTTGTCCCCGCTGGCTGTCTCAGTCTGCTCGAGCTGCCACAACATAATACCATAGATGGAGTGGTTCTGACAACAGATATTTATTTTCTCACACCAGAGGAGGCTGGAAGTCTGAGATCAGGGTCCCAGCATAGTCAGGTTCTGGTGAGGACTCTCCTCCTGGCTTGTAGAGAGCCTTCTTCTTGCCGTGTCCCACATGATGGAGAGAGAAGCACAGATCCATCTCTCTTCGTCTTCTTCTAAGGCCACAGTATTATTAGATTAGGGCCACACCCATATGACCCCACTTAACCTTAACTACCTCCTAAAGACCCTGTCTCCAGATTCAGCCACACTGGGCATTAGGGCTTCAGCATAGGAACTGGAGGAGGGGGACACAATTCAGTCCACAGCACTCACAGAGCCTCTGCGGCAATGTTCCTTCCCCAGAAATTAGCTGGAGCCCTCTGAGTGCCACTTGCTGTAATGATTGCTAATGCCATTTGTTCAGTGTCTTCTACATTCAATGCACCTTGCTAAATGCTACAACTACAGCATCTTCCCACAAAGGGAAGATTCCATGAGAATATCAAGGGACACTTGGCATCAGTTCAAGCCTCCCTTGGATCAGTTCTGATCTCATGATTCAGTTTATGTAATCCTGAGGTTAGAGGTTGGATCTGGAAGAATGTCTAAGCCCTGTCAGTAGATTTCCATCCCATCCACTGGGTCCCAATCCTTGTTCCCAACAGTCCTGCTTCTCCTGGGACTGGAATCCTAGTGCCAATGGCTGGGCTTGGCTGCCTCCTGAAAGAGCAACCTACGGCTGCCCACTGCCCTCTCTGCCTCCCCTCCACCTTCCCGAGGGTCAGGTCTCCATGACCCTACATTTTAGGCTGTCAGAGAAGAAAGAGCATTGTCTAGGGAGGAGGGAAGAAGGTGCCAGCCTACACTGTTCGGGGGCTCTGTTTACTGGGGATGCTCTCACACTTACACCAACACCAAAGGTTATTTTACAGATGGCCACGTGGAGGCTCAGAGAAGTTACAAATTAGCTAATAAGTGGCAGAGATTGGATTTGCACCCTGATGTCTCCTCTGGGAGGGATGGCATTGGTGCTCCACTCAGGTCCCTTCACCTGGCAGGTGCACCCAAGCCCCCACCTGCCCTGAGTTTTGTCCACTGAGGGCCCCCCAGTGTCCCCTTCTCCTGACATTTGTCCTTGATGGGCAGAGCATGTCCCCTCCCCATGGGACAGCCTGTAGCCAATGACTGGCTGATAAGGGAGCACAAATGGCCAGCCCCCCTGCAGAAGGGGAGGAGGAGCAGCTCTGATGAGGCCTCTGCCCGCTATGGTCAGGCTCAATGGCTTCCCCTCCTCTGTCCTGCTGCCCTTACTCCCTTCCAGGTTTCTCCTGAGCATCACTCCCTCAGGAAGTCCTGAGATTCCAAATGCCTGTCTCAGGCTCTGCTTTTAGGGAACCTGGTTGAGGACAGACTCCAAACCCCAGGACTTTTCCCCATGCCATGTTCAGAACTCTCCACTCTCAGTCTTCCTCTGTCCTGCTCTGAGTCCTGGGGTGCTGGGTAGGAACAGTGCAATATGTCACTAGGTGTCACTGCCTCCTGGCTTCCGAGTGGTTTGGTCAATGGCTGGCTGGAGTTGAGAGTCAGAGGAGAGAGAGGCTGGGGTATTTGCTCCTCTGCTGGTGCCCTGCCCTGGCTCACCATTTATGACCATGCCTGCATCCATCTCTTCTAGGCTCCAGCTTTGAACCCAGCTCTTAACACTGAGTCCTCTCCTCCCTTCTTCTTTAGGGCTAGCAGTGTCTCCCCCGACTGCTGCTGGTCTGTGACTCAACAACCCTTTTTGTGTCCCTCTTGTAAAGAGACCCTTCATTCAAAGTCTCTTCAACATTTCCAGCTGAGGGGCTTCTGTTTCCTGCCAGGCACCCTAACTGCATCAGCTTTCATCTGACAGAGCGACTCAAATTGATTGCTAACGGCTGCCTGCAGTAGCACGTCTTGAAAGATTTGGGCGTTTAGTTCCTAGTCCAGTGGGGAGGAATGCTGTGATCTATTAGTGATGTCTGTCAGTGTGCAGCAGGGGAGAAGTGACACGAGTGCCATGCATTGGCCATCCCTGAATTAGATGCTCAGTGCCCGAGATGCCTTCCAGCTCAGACTTCTAGAACCCATTTAAGGACAGATGAATTTCCCCGACCAGAGAAGAAACACTGGAGTCAATGGCTCTGGCCAACAGACTGACATCTTATTGTCAATTAAACCAGTGGTGCTGTGGGGAATTATCTTTTCTGTGTGTGGCCTGTTAATCTTGACCTTGTAGTTTACAGACTCTGTCGGAGCTGCTGACAGTAGCGGACCGCCAGGGGGCGGCCTTTCACAGGCTGTCGAATGCCAGGTAAAAAGCGACCAGGTGGCTCATCGAACGCAAACCCTTCCAGTTACAGGTGGGCCGACGTAGACCAGAGAGCGTGGCGTGATTCGCTCAAGGCCACGCGAAGGCAGTGTGACGTCATCACAAGGGCTCACGATGAGAGCCGAAACGTTTGTTTTCAAATCTTGCCTCTTCCCCAGTTCTCTGTAACCTTTGTAAATTTATATTTTCATTTAAAATATCTTTTGATCCGTTACTCTAGTCCAAATTTTGTGGTTTGTTCTAAGAGGAAGTAAGAATAACCCCACAGCCCTAAGCCTCTGGGGAGGGGGGAGGGGAGGCCGGAGCACACACAGTTGAGGGCTAACCAGCACATCCACAAAGCACCCCCTGAGGATGCAGGATGGACAAGCGGGAGGGAGCTGGGTCCATATGGAGCAAAGTCACCACCTTTGGGTCCTCATTTGCACGATGCAGATGCCACATCGTGTCTGAGGGCTGTTGTGCTGCTCAAACGGTGTGCTGCGTGGGAATGCATTTTGTAAACTGTAAAGTGCAGTGGGCATGGCCATTTTTATTCCAGTTCTTGGTGAGCTAGCATCTGGGACACAAATCTCCTGAGTGGCAGCAAGAGTGCTTCCGCTGCGGCTCACCCAGCCTGTCTAAGCCCTCCCGGGGCAGAGCCCCTGCCATCCATAAAGGAAGCAAGTTTGACCCTTCCGCCGGCCCCCGTAGTCACCCATCTTTTGAGTTCCTGGCTCTGCCTCTCTTTCAAGCCCCCTACATCACTCTTCCCTCCTCAACCTGCCCCAGGCAATGGCTTTAAAACCTCCCTTTGGGGTCTCCTCTGGGGGCCATTATGATATCTCTGACCCGCTCCTCTCCTCTGGACCCTGTAGGTTCCATCTGCCCTGGATGCTGAATGCTGTTAATGCCTCTCTCTGTGGAGACTGAAGCCACTTAGGAGGGATGGGGGTGCTAAAGCCACCCAGGTTCATCCACTCATACTCTGTTCTCATCAGCCATTCACTTCCCCCCAGGTGGCATCTCCAGGCTTCCAGGCTCTCCTTTGGAATGGCCTTGCTCTCTTCTTTACCCTCTGAACTTCCATCTGCCCTTCAAAACTCAGAGAAATGACCCTCTCTGAATCCCCGGGATGATGGCTCTGCCCCCCTCAGTCCCCGTTGCCCATCCAGTAGAACACGCCCAAGGCTGGAGAGCCTGTTTCTCTCCTACACGGTAGCTCCCTGAAGCCTGGATGTCTGCCACCCCGCAGGGCTACTGCTTGGGAGGGAGTCAGCAGAAGTTCATCACAATACGAATCTGTGAGTCCATGAACAAGTGACTGAACACAAATCTAGGGGGGCATTTCTTCTATGAATGCATATTGAGATTAGCCAGCCCCCTTTCCCCCGCCAAAGTGCAGCGTGCTGAGGGACAAGCCCACCACATTCTAGGAGGCTCCCCTCATACTGCAGAGAAAATAATAAATAGATAAAAATAGCATTTTGTCTTCAGCTCTCTGTTCCTTTGTGAGGCGCCTGTAGAGAATAACTTCAGATTCCAATTAGCAGCTCAGGGCCCAGGAACCGAAGGGTGGATCTGCTCCCTGCTATTGTGAGCAAACGAACCAGTAATAAATCCCCAATTAGCAAGGAGGAAAATTGATTGAGCCTTTTTTTCTCTTCCTCCATTTTTGTTTAGTGCTCCCTGTAAATAGGCTGTGTGACTGGCATTCAAGGGGAAAGAAAATTGAATTTAAAATCATTTTAAGCTTGCCATGATTGATGTCATGCCAGGTAAGCCATAAAAAGGGACAGTAAGAGACTACACAAATAATTCCACTCCTAAACCAGCAAAAGTCATCTTCCTATATGCATACGTGTATATCATATAGATCCCTGTCTTCGCTTGGGCTGCCATAACAAGATTATCCTAGACTGGGTGGCTTAAATAACATTTATTTCTCAGGGCCCTGGAGGCTGGGAAGTCTGAGATCAAGGTGCTGCAGACTTGGCGTCTGCTGAGGGCCCTCTTCATGGCTTGCAGACAGCTGCCTTCTCTGCCTGCTCACATGACCTTTCCTCTGTGTGTGCGCCTGGAGGGAGTGCATCTCTCTTCCTCTTCTCATAAGGGTGCTAATCCCATCACAGGAGCCCCACCCTCATGACCTCATCTAAAACTAAGTACCTACCAAAGGCCGAACCTCCAAATACCATACACAACATTGGGGGCGAGGGCTTCAACATCTGAACTTTAGGACACAAACAGTCCCTTTTCATTAAACAGATAAATAGGAACCTTACATGCTGATGGTAGCACATCATCGCTACACACATATGTAATGGATTCACATATAACCTGCCCATATAGAGCGTGAGATACGTATGAGTGTATCGTATCCTTATAGAGCACAGCATATAGAAACATTCCACAGATACGTGAGAATAAGCACGCTGGTCAGCAGCCAGGCTGATCGGTCTTTAGCATCACACATAGCGACTCTGTGACTCTAGATGCTAGATTAGGCTGCTTATCTTCTCCAAACTCCCTGCCCTTGTTTTTAAAATGGGGATGCCAACCATAGATTTGGTAGGATTTCATGAGATGCTGTATATGAAGCGTTGGCAACAGAAACTGACATACACAGAGGCATGTGTACTATAAAGACACGTGTGTATACCTTGCATATAAGGAATAAAGATAGCGATACCTTGTGTGTGTAAGTATACATGTAGGTATGTGTGTGTGTGAGATATGTGTGTGTGTGTGTATATATATATATATTCAGTTTAGAATAATATTTTCAACAGCATTTCCCCCAAATATTTGTACTTCTGTTACCCATCTGGCTATGATTTGAAACCAAGGTGGGGATTTGGAATTGGATCTGGGTTCAGGTCGTGTCTTTACACAGTTCTGCAAGATACTTAGCCTCGCTGAGCTTCAGTCTCCTCCTCTGTGAGACGGGAAAATTAGGAAACTTACCTTAGAGAGCATTTGTGGGGATGAAAAGAGATGACTTATTAGTTTGTTCATTCATTCAAAAAGCATTCCTTTGGTCCTCCTTTCCCCGGAAGAAGAGGATGTAAGGAAAAAAGTGATGGAGTTCCAGCCCCCACGATGAGCACACAGTGGGTACCACACTGTGATGAGAGCAGGCTTGGAAACAGGCATTCAGTGTTTTAGTCTGCTGAGTGCTGAGAAGTCGGCCCCTGACAGGGCAGGGGTTCCCATGAGAGGAATCAGTAGTTCCTGCTGATTTACACTGAGGAGTGATCAAGAGGAGGAAGGAGAGCCCAACAGGATTCTGTCTTACAGCCCTTGGTTCTTACCTGCCAGTTCTTACGGTTGCCCGACTCTCTGTGTCCCTTCTGTGTAATGTATGGAAGATATTAAAATTGACCCCTTAGGTGGTAGGAGAGCATCTCTCTCCTGGATCCTTGCGAAAAACCTAACTGGCCCCTGCTATAGCCTTGCCCAACAGTTGACATTAACCCAGAAGCCGGGGCTCTTCTCATAAAGTATAAGCCTACTAGCATGCAACTCCTTGTTCATACTCTTCCAGTGGCTTCTTTCTCTCACAGGAGAAGCTAATTTTCTTTCCCACAAGCTGTCCCCACTTTACCCTCCCTCCTCTCACGGCATCTCCTACCATTCCATCCTTGCTCATTTAGCTCCAGCTATGCTGGCATCTTTCTTGTTCCCAGAACGAGCTGGACTCACTGCCTCCTCGGGGGTGGCTCTGTCCCCTCCACCTGCTGTGTCCTCCACATGAAACACCCTTTCTCCAAAATCCAGAAAGCCGGGTTCCTCTCTTCCTCTAGGTTTTTCACGAGTGTGGAGAATGCCTGTCATACGTTGTGTTCCCTGGAAAAAGACATTGAGAAGGAGATTTCCATTCAGGAGTTTGACTGAGATGCTCGCAGGAATGGTGCCTTTAAGAGATGAGGGGCAGTGGATTAGGCAGAGTGAGGTACTGCACTGCAATGTGGTTGTGTCAGAGGCCTCATCCGGCCCCACAGGGAGATCTGCAGCTCGGATGGCCCCACAGTTAGAGGCATGGGGCAGGTCTTCGTACCCCAGCATCAGCCAGCTATTGGATGTGGGCTGCAGCTGGGGAGGGTGTGTGTCTTGGGAAGGCAGCTCTCTCCAGGTGAGGAGGAGCAAATATTCCATGAGCCCTGTGGTAGTGGTTGTGGCCAAGGGCACCACTACCAGAATATGTGTCAACTTCGATCAAGATAATTTACCCTCCTCCCAGGGAGGGAGGGGTCCAATGTAATTTTACGTGATACCAAGTGGGTGCCTGATCTCTTTGAGGAATGGTGAGTATTAGAGCCTCAGTGTTGATCTCAGTTGTTGACAGAATAGACATTTGTGGCTGTAGAAGTTAGGGCACACTTGGTGAGCAGAACCTGTGTTGTCGGGCCCATGCATAGCCTCCATCCCTGTCACCATGGCTACCATGGTTATCTTTATGGGGAATTCTGGCCACATAGTCAATTGCCACCCTGTGATCAGGTGTTCCTTCTCTACCAGGACCAAACTGGCAGCTGTTTATTGCCATGGCCCTGCTCCAGACACATAGGGTCTACATTGTGATTCTCCTTATTCAGGCTTTCCATAAGCCTCACATGGCATCTTTTCCTACCAGTCACTTCTAGTACCTTAGGATCTGTCAGTTCACAGGGTCCAAGTGGCAGTGCACTGACACTGCAGGCCAGACCTGCTGCAGGGCCCTTTCTTTGTCTGGTTCTGCTCAACTCTGGCAGCCTGCTGTGCCACATAGAGACTGGTTGGAGGAGTATTCCAGAGTGGAGTATGCACTTCTTCCAGCAACGGGTGAGGGCTACTAGGCACTGTGCTCCCTGCTTAGTGGTGGAGGGGGTGTGAATGCAATAATTTGGCATTTTCTTTTGTGGGAAAGTCCCAGAAGCCCCCATCTACTAGATCCTTAAAGATGTCACTAGTCCCAGAATATCCCAGACCCTTAAATCTTAATATAGTTTATTTCCTACCCTTTAGAGTACATATTTCTTGCAGAAATCTTTTTTCAACACTCTTGCCATATCTTGTGCATCTTGTCCAATTAGCAAGATGTCATTAATGTATTAAATCAATGTGATGTTCTGCCGAATGTCCAGACAGTCTAGCTCCCTTCAGACTCTACTATTTGAGGGAGTAAAGAGTTGACAAAGCCCTGGACAATACTGTAATCGTACACAGTTGTCCTGAGAAGACAAGAACTGCTTTTAGTTGTCCTTCCTGATAAGACTGGAAAAGAATGCCTGCACATAATCAATGGCTGCATACTGTGCACCTGGAGCATCATTAAAGGAAAGAAAAGGCATCCCTAGAATAGGAGAAGATATTTGTAAAGCATATATCTAAAGAGGACTCATATCTGGCATATTAAAAAAAAGCTAAAAATCAATAAAGGCAGATATGGAATCTATTCGAAACATGGGCAAAAGACTTGAACAGAGATTTCACAAATGGCTGACAAATATAAGAAAAGATGGCCAACTTTATTAGTCATCAAGGAAATAAAAATTAAAGACACTCTGGGATAATACCACACACTCACCATGAAGGGCTAAATTGGTAAATACTGGTAATACCAAGTATTGATAAAGATGTGGAGCAATGGAACTCCCATACTCTACCATGGGGCTATAAATTAGTTCAATCAGTTTATACATTGACATAGTCTAAGTCTCAGCAATTCCATTCTTATGTATATTCCTGGAAGAATTGTATACATATATTTATCAAATCATACAAACAAGCATGTTCAGAGCAGCAATTTTCATAATAGCCAAAAAGTGGGAAAAACTGAAATGTCCATCTACAATAGAATGGATAAATAAGGTGGTATTTTCAGTAAATAGATTATATACTAACAACGAGAATGAATGAAGCGCAGCCATAGGAAATATCATGGGTGAATTTCACAAACTATTTTGAGAAAAAACAAAAGCCAAACACAAAAGAGAACCTGCTATATGATTCTATTTGAATAAAGTTTAAAAAATATGCAAAACTCGTGCACGTATTTGAAATTAGCCATATGATTCCTGTGGGGGATAGGTAGAGATTGGAAGGGGGCAAGAGGCATTTTTGGATTCTGCTAATGATCTGTTTCTTTATTTGGTTATTAGTAGCACAAATGTGTTTGGTTTGAAAAATCTTATTGAGCTGGATATTGTTCACTTTTTTGTATATGTGTTGTATTCTGACAAAATCTACTGTGAATAAGTGAGCTTCTTCTGCATAAAATTATCGTGTTCTCCCCTACTCGAAACCTTTCAATGACTTTTTATTGCACTCAAAAGGATATCTAAACCAGCTGGCCAGTTCTCTTGGCTGTTAGGACTCGGTCCAGCCTGTCTCTACAGAAGGCATAGTAATAAGGGCAGTAAAAGGGGTCGGGCCCTGGAACCCATTACCTCAGTTGGAATCCCAGTTCTACCACACACTAGCAGTGTAGCCAAGTGACAACTTTTCTCTATCTCTATTTACCCAACTGTGAGGCTCATTCTCATAGAGTTACTATGATGCCTACAGGGAGATGATGCATATAAAGCACTAAGAAAATGTCAGTTCATAGCAAATAATATAATTAGCCTGGTTGCCTTTCATTCTCTTGAACACGTCAAGCTCTTTTTTCCCCCAACTTAGGGACTTTCATACTCTGTTCTCTCTATTTGGAATTCTCTCACCGCATCTCAACAAACAAATCTCGTAAAAGAGTAGTTCCATTTGGACAAAGAATTCATCGAGGTTAAGTAACTTGCCTAAGATCACATGGTTCGTTGGTGGCAGAATTTAAACTTGAACCCTCATCATTGGTGTTCTAGTCCAGGGCTCTTTGTGTAGTCACATATCAGTTCCTTGAGGAAAAAGACAAGTCTAACTTGTTTCTATAAATTTTCTTGTGGCTTAGAAAGCTTAGGAAGGATTTTGATGAATTGAATAGCTTTCTTGAATTAATATGGTCCCTGAAATGAGCTTTCAGTTCCGTTTAGGAGACAATACGTAAATACTCAAAATAAAATAAGAAATTCATGTTTCAATGTCACAGTTACAGAGCTTTCATGAAGCATGATTAATTGTCAAGTGGCCAGTGAAGACAACGATCAAGTTCAGAGACGTGAGAGCTCTGTGTGGGCTGGGCTATGCAGGGCAGGTTCCCTGGAGGGTCTGAGACACTGAGCTGTGTGGGTGGGAGGAGTTGGGAAGCCCCATGAGGGGGAAACCATTCCCAGATAGTTGAATAGCACAGCCCAGATAATCCCAGTGGTGTATCGTTGGAACAGTGAAGAAACCAGTTTGCTGGAGCCAAGTATTTACCAGGAGAGTGAATGGGGATGTGGCTGGGCAGAAGGGGAGGTCTAGCTTTTGGAGAAACTTGGATGCTGGAAAAAGAAGTTTAACTTTATTGCTGATTTATGATTTTTTCTTTTGTTTTGTTTTTCTTAAGTGAAAAGTAAAACAGTTTGGCCCGATTACAAAGTCTGGTCCTGATTTGAGCATTGGCGGAAGAGTGAAAGTGAACGGGGCTGAAGGTGCTTTTGCCTCGTGTTGCAACTAGACCCGCCCCAAAGCAGTGCAAAAGACAGGCATGAAAGCACAATAACTAACAGTGGATGAGGGCATACAGTGTGCCACGGACACAGCACTCACACTTACTATTTTTTTAAACCCTTATTACAGCCCTATAAGATTAGGTAGTGCAGCTATAAAGAAAGTTGAATTCATTTTGGAGCCTGGTTGCTGGAGTCAAATCCTGGCTATAGCATTTCCGGACACTGCCAGCTGCTGCATTCTGAATCCACCTCTTTTGCGCTAAGGCAACATTTCCCAGGAGATGCCCCTAGCCAGTTACTGAGTGAGCACTGCAGGCATTCTACTGCAGGCACATTCCCACAAGAGGTGCCATTCCTCCCACTGGTGTTTTGGCTGGGGAGCTCTTGTTGCCAGACCTAACCTTTCCTGTAACTGTTCTTCCTTCTGGGCCTCTTCCCATCCCAGTTACAGTGGAGGGAGGCAAGCTGACTCTTGCACTTTTAACGACAAAACCTAAGGGAGAGAATTAAATAGGATCTAAATATATGAGGGATATAGCATATTCAGGATTGGAAAATTCAGTGTTGTCAGTCCCCAAATTGATCTACAGATTCAATGCAATATGAATCAAAATCACAATTTACACGAAAATGCAAAGGACCTAGAATAAACCAAGACAAACTTGAAGAAGAACGGTAAGGTTGAAGGACTTAGTCTACATTATTGCAAGACTTATTTTAATCCATAGTAGTAAAGACAGTGTGATGTTGCCACAAGGATAATCAGATATATCAATGGAAAAGAAAGGAGTGTCCAGAAATACACACACCCATCTACCTCACCTGGATTTACTACAAAGGCACCCCAGCATTTCAGTGGGCAAGAAATTATTTTTTCTATAAATGGTACTGGAACAACTGGATATCTACATGGAAAACAACAAACCTTGACTCTTACCTCACACCATACATGAAGATAATTGGAAATACATCATAAATCTACATATAAGATGTGAAATATCAAAGCTTTCAGAATAAAACAAAAGAATATCTTCATGACTTTGGGTTTCTTGCACAGGACACAATAAAACGTTAACCCAGAATAAAATTATGTATAGGATGTAATTAAAAGTACTTGTGCTCAGCAAAAGCCATCACTAAATGAGAGAAAAAGAGAAGCCACAGATCAAGAGAAGATTTTCCATAGTACATATATCTGACTGGGAACTCACATTTCAAATAAATTAACTAATTAATAAGAAAAACGAGAATGAAAAATGGGCAAAGACTTGAATTAGTGCTTCACAAGGCAGGATATCCAAATGGATGATAGGATTACAAAATGTCAAACACCATTATTTTTCAAGGAAATGCAAGTTAAATCTACAACGCCCACTGGATCATCTAAAACTTATTTAAAAAAAAATTCTGATAGTACCAGTTGTTGGTGAGGATTTGGAGCAACTAGAATGTTCATACTGCTGATGGCAGTGTCAGTTTCTAAAATCATTTCAGACAATGGTTTGGCGTTATCTATTAAATCTGAACACACACCTACCCTATGACCTCAGAAAATTGCTCCTAGGTGTGTACCTAAGAAAAATAAATGCACGTGTTCATAGAAGAAGGAATGTAAAAAAATGCACAGAGCAGTTTTATTCATAATAGCACAAAATTGGAAGCAATCAAGATGTCCATCAATAAGAGAATGAAAACAATAAATTGTGGTATATTCATGTATTGGAAAACTGCACAGTAATTACAAAGCACAAACCTCTGCTACCAGAAATCCCATGGAAGAATTTCACAGCCAGTATGTTGAGTGGGCCGGAAGGACATTTGCAGGCCACTGGGCGGAGATTACACAGGTGTTGTGAAAATTGTTGAGTCTGTACTTGTGGTTTGTGCAGCTCTGTGTGATGAGAAATTGTCATAGGTTGAGTCCTTCATAGCTGGTGCTGAGATGCAGTTTGAGGCAAGATGTGTAGAAGGGATCACACCTGTGCAAGAGAAGGGAGAAAAAAAGATTGGACAGTAGAAGTTGAACAGCAATGCCAGCCCAAGAAATCCTCTGTCAACCCCCTGGAAAGTTCCAGGGTGTGTATTTCTGGACATGGTCCCCCATGCAGGAGTGGGGATCCTTCCCATATCTCTATTTCATTCGCTGTCAGACCTCTGAAATGACCCAGGCTGAGCAAAGTTGGAATGCTGTGATGGTGAATTTTATGTCTCAACTTGGCTGGGCCGTGGAGCCCAGCTGTTTGGTCAAACATTATCTTGGATGTTTCTGCGAGGGTGCTTTTGGGAAGAGGTTAAGATTTAAATCAGTGGACTCTGAGTAAAGTAAATTCGCTCTCTATGATGTGGGCGGACCTAACTAATCAGTTGAGGGCCTGAATAGAACTGAATAGAACAAAGACTGCTGTCCCCACAGCAAGAAGGAATCCTGCCAGCAGATGACCTTCGGAGTTGAACTGTAGCATCAGCTCTTCCCTGGGTCTCCAGCCTGCTGGCCCGCCCTGCAGAATTTGGACTTGCCAGCCTCCATAATTGTGTGGGCAATTCCTTAAATAGTTCTCTCTCTCTATAGATAAGCATCCTATTGGTTTGCTTCTCTGGAGAACCCTGACTGATGCTAGGACAAATGCCTGTCATTTCTGGACAAATGCCAGAAATTGGGCAAGGTAGTGGGACACCTCCTGGCCATCATCCTTGATTTGTTCTGCTGGTACAAGCTGGATAGTATCTGTAGTGGTGCCACTCTATTTTGGTCTCAGGGATGCCGTGTTTTATCAACCATCTCCATGATTCTCTGAGGATCAGGTCCTCTGGAGGCCATACCATCCTCACTAGTAATTATGATGGTTGTGACCCCCTGGCATATGGTGCTTAAGGGCTGCCCCCTGGCCCCTAATGTTTCAGGGGCCCTAGCATCACCGTTGCCATCAGTGAGCCAGGTCTATGACAGCCTCTCCTTCCACCAGCCCCAGCCTGTAGAGGAGAAGCACCATTGACATTTTTGGAATACTGGTGACCCTCTGGCTATCACATTCCTTATGGCCTTGGTAATTGCTGTGCCCTCTGGGTCTGTTCTTGGAATATTAGGATCTGGTGGGTCTTCTGTCCATACACAACATGTCTTTTCCAGCATGTACCCCTTCCTGCCCTTTCCTCCACTGTCAGCTATGACCACTCTGACATTTCAGCTGGTTCAGTGTGGGTCATCATTTTCTCTGGGCTCCTGAAGCCATCCTTGCTGGCTTATGCTGTGACTTAACCCTAATAATACGTCCAGTGGCCAGGAAGGGAGTTGGGGGTGGTCCTGAGGGCTAATGTGCTGTCTTCAGGACAGAGGTCTCTGCAGGGTCTTCCAGCACTGGGGGAGTGCTATGTCATGAAGGGGAGGGCTGCCAAGTGTGCAGCTTCAGAAGGTCCAGAGTAGTTTGGGAAGTCCAGATTCTTGAGTGGCATCCATGGTTAGGGTCCCTGGTTTCCCAATGGTCTTAGGAGTTCAGCCACTCTGACTATGACGTCTTGCACATGGTCCTCAGCTTTCTCCACCCTCCAGCTGCAGGAGATGAGAACTCCTGGCTTATAAAAGAACTTTCTGGCATTCACACCTGGCTCTCAGCTCCCTGTTCCTGCTCCCTTCATTGTTATCTTTCTGCAGAGCACCTGTGGCACCCAGCAATAGCCTCCTCACACTATTGTCCTTATGGCTACTTCACAGTCTCAAATGACCAATGTGGCCATGGATAGCACAGTCCCTTTTGCTTGAACACATCTCCCTGCTTTTCCAACCCGTTCCTGGAACAACTGTTGCACATCTTACAGAACACATACTGAAAGTGAGTTTGGGTACAAGATGTATATCAGGGACCAACTCCTGTAAAAGGAATGGGGAGGAAGCAGGAGCAGGAGGAGGTCAAACTGCAGTGAAGACAGACAAAGCCTCGGCTGCCTCAGCAGGAGCTCTGGAGTGAGCACTGCCCATCAGTGTGCCCCATGGCAGGCCACGTTGTCTAGTCATTTCTGCTCCTGCCTCACTCAGTCACTAGGGTGGACTATCCCCAGAAGGGCCTGGCCTCAGACAGGGCTGGTCTCTGGAGCTGAGGCAGACACTGGAGGAGCTGAGAGCTGGAGGCTGCCTGCTGACCCCCTCCCCAGGGCTGCCTGCGAGGCAGCAAGTCCTCCCCTAAGGGGGTCTGGTGGTGCAGTGCCTTGTGACCATAATGATGAATATCATCATGGTACCTGGAGTCTAGACTATAGGGCAAGCATGACCTGGTGGTTCTGTGGAGATGGGTTCCTACAGGCTTGAGTCTTAGGTTCTCTCAGGTGGAGATTGGTGGTGATGCTGTGAGTGTTTGTAGAAGGGGAGGGAAGATTTGTCACAAGCTATCTGAGCTCAGGGACCCTTCTGCACTCGTGTCCATGCATTATGGTAGGACAGGAGGAAAGCTTCAGGGCATGAAGAACAGGCAGAAATCTGTGGGCATGCAGAAAATTCTTTCTGCTTGCCTTCCTCCCTTTGTCCCCTCTTCCCCTCTACCTCTCATTCTTCCTCCCACTCTTCTCCTACTTTCCCTTCTCCTTTCCTTTGTCCCTTCCTTGAAACAACCCAACATGAAGGTTAGAGATCCTAGGAAGAAGGCTAGACAGGAGCAAGGGCCCCAGTGAGGAGGAAACATCACAGAAAACAAGAGTTACTGACTGCGGATTTTCCTGACAGTCTACTCCCAGGCTGCCCAGGGTGGTGGCTCTGTGGCTGCACGTCCTGGGACCCAGGAAGTTGACAAAGCACTTTGGAGACAGGATGGATTTGAATAATGCCTCATCTAAATGCAGGCAGCAGCATGTGGGATAATTATCCAGCACCTGAACGCCCTCCAGCCCCCAGGCCTTGGAGCACAGAAGCGCCAGGTGGCCATGAGAAGGTTTTGGGGCTTGAGCAGGCTGCATGTGGCTCTGGGCCCCTGAATGGCCAGTCCAGAGCTGCGGTCTGGAATTCACCTTGAAAACTTTTTGGGAAGGATGTCAGAGTCCGGGAAGCTGCCAAATCTGCCCATCAGACTGAACATGTGTGAGGACCCATGGGTGGTTCAGATGTGGTGGGCAGAAGGGCTAGAGCTTTGCAGCAAAGTAATAGTAAAGATGGTACAGTGCAGGGGCAGCCCCTGAGCACTTGAGGCATGCCAGGCTCGGGAACATGCTTCTCAGCTCTCTCCACGAGCGTTACGATGTGGACATTGTTAACCCCATTTTAAGATGAAAAAGTAAGAGTTTATTGAGTGTTCACTACTAAGATGTACTGTGCTAGCACTTAAGACGGGTTTCCTCATTCAATACTCACACTTCAGTGATATAGGTGCCACCATGACCCCATTTGAACAAGATGAGGAGACTGAGGCTTAAAGACATTAAACATCTGTAGTTTAGGCAGACATTTAATTGTGAAACCAGATCTTGTGATTCTCTTACCCAGCAAAGGGTCCACTGCCTGATGCACATAGAAGCCAAGACTGTGGCACCGGCTTTCCAGAAAAGAACAGGCTCTATTGTGAGGTTGACTGGCAAAGAGACAGGAGGCAAGGCTCTCAAACCTCTCTCTCCAGTCCAGGGTTTGGGGCAAAATGTAAGGGATCAGGGAGGGCAGGCTGGCATGAAGAAGTGCTGGCAGGACAGGTTTCAGTTGCAAGGACTTTAAACATTTATGGTAAGGTGTAGAAAGGGGTGTTAACACTGGATCTTCCCAGACAACAGAAGACTCACTTCCGAAGAGAGTTTGGCTTTCAAGTTCCGGTCATGTCCCATTGCTTTGGTTCTGTGGGGAGAGAATCTTTGGTTCTGGGTGTTATTTTAGGTAAACTTTTCTCCTCTGTGCATGCTCCAGCTACATGATTTGCCGTTTTGGCTCAAGGCCCCTGACAAACAGCTTTAATATCCCGTCATTGATAAAATGGAGCTGGTTTAAACTGGTCCTGTGGTTGCCATTCTAAGCAACTGGCTGGAACAGCAAGGGGGGCAAAGAACATCCTAGAACCCACCATCCTGTGGGAAAGTGCTTGGCTGAGAATGGCAGGTGGGGCTTCGCTTTAAAGGGAGGCCTTGAGATAATCAGTTCACTCCTTGTCCTCTCACTTCCTTACATCTTTAATGGGAGCAATCACATCTATACTGACATCACCAGACTGTTCCTATGAAGAGAATGAATGAAAATACAGTGAATTCCATTCCGACAACAACTATTGGTCCCTCTCGGTGTTCATGGCAGTGCCCTGAGCTCCTTGAAGCTAATAGCAAACAGGTTAACGTGGAGAGGAGAGTGTGGATCAAGAGGCAGCCTGGTGCTGTTACAGCCTCTGCTCTGAGTCAGCCAAGGTGCAACGTGTTCTTACACATTAGTTTCCTCACTTAAAGATGGGAACCAAGGGTCAGGGGGTTGAGTGACGGCTCTCAGGAACATTGTCACTGTGAGGCAATGAAGACAATAAAGGTTTCATATGCCAGATCATATGAGAAAATGTAGAGGGACCTAGAGGTTTTTTTATTACCATTGTTAAAAAACAAGATTCAACCAAGAAAATTTCAAGATCTAATTGGCTATTAGGCGGTTCGTGGATGGGGCTGCAGCCCATAGAGCAGACAGAAGGGTGCTCTGAGGACTTGTACAAAATGGACGGTTTTTATAGGCTGAAGGAGAATGGGACAAGGAAGTTATTAGCCAAGAAAAGAAAGGATTATTTCAGGCCGGCTTCTCTTCTTTTGAGGGGAAGGGACCAGCAGGGGCAGGGGGTTTTATCGGGCAGAGGACCTCACTGGTGCAGATCAGGAAATTTCCGATTGACTGTTTTACAGGTCACATTCCTGGAAGGGGTTAAAACTGCAATTAAGGCTTGGTTTGCTGTCATGGGGGTAAATGATTCCATTTTGGGTCTGCTACTTCTTTTTTAACACCATTTAGAAGAAAATGATGATGATGATGATGACAAAGTTGATGATGAAGATGGTGAACATGTTGATGTTGACAATGATGATGACGATGGCATCATTAGCTAACACAGAGAAGCCATTGTATGCCTGGAACTGTTATAAACGCCATACTGTACATGTATTAGTTAATTGAAGCATCACAACCTCATAGATGAGTAGTATTATTATCACCCCAGTTTTTCTGATGGGGAAACTGAAGCTCAGAGAGGTTAAAAGCCTTGTCCAAGGTGACAAACTATGTTAATCCTCGGACGGGAGTGAGAGTGAGATGGTCTCTTGCTATGTGCAAAGGAAGGGCCATCCTGAAGAGTGCGTAGCAGATATGCCCTTCAGAGGGGAGAAGCACTGGGGTAGAACTGGCAGAAACAGCTATTTCTTGATGAAAGACAGCTGTCTCCAGCAGCTGCAGTTGTCCAGTATGAGACTGTGACAGTGATCTTCCAAGAAGAGAAGTGGGTGCCCCATCCGTGCTGGAGACGTGCAGGAGGTAGAAGCAACCAAGCCAGCTAGGAGGCCGAGAAACGGGCTCCATAGGGTGGAGATTAAAGACTCTGCTTCTTGCTTGCTGCACTTCTGCAGTACTGTTTCAATGTCTTCAGCTGAACCTCCTGTGGTTTCTGCAAGAAGTAAGAGTGGGGTTAATCTGCTACCAGGTAAAGGCAACAATTTACACAACCATTGATGCTTTGTCTCAGGGAAAATGCAGGGTTTGCAAAGTCAAATCTGATTAAGATATGCCGACATTCTTAAGGAAACAATGATTATGCATCACAATGAAAGGATAAACAGAGCTGAGAATGGAGAATTCGCCAATTGTTCTGCACAGCTGGGAGCATCAGTCCTGCTTTGATAGCAAGCTTATTGTCTGTGTGTATAAATTTTCCAAATTCTCCCCCAGTGGCCTGACAGAAGAATAAAGAACCATTTTTTCAACCTTCTGAAATGAAAAGGAGTCCCAGCTCTCCTCTGAATTTTGGCTTAGCAAACACTCCTGTCTAAAGACCACATTTGTTGCTCCAAGGTCTCCCCAGGAGCCAGGTTTACTTCAGAGGAACTCACTGTCTTTGAAACAGGAGGAACAGGGACATCAACTTAGTTGGGAAATGGCTGTCAAATCAATTATGCCCTGAATTAGATGAGCAGCATCAGGACTCCCACAGGTGTTGTGTTCATCCCGTGAACCTCACCAGGACAGCGTTTCAAAACCGACTCCACAGAGAGAAGGAGCAAGAGGACAAGAAGGGGACAATGGTATCCCATCTCTTTGTCTGTGCCCCTTCTTGCTTGGTCATTCCGTAGAGCTTGGAATTCCTCACCACCGTAGTGGTTTCAAATTCAGAGGAGGGAGAGAATTTTGTATGCCCGAATGCTCTAGGAGATTATCATGCGGACTTGGAGCTGGGTCTTGAGGGAAAAGAAGAATTTGTAAAAATAGTATTTTCTGTGCTTGTGTGTCATGCACTAGTCCCAGCTCACTTCTGATTTCTGGGCCTTGGTCTCCTTATCTATTAAAAGAGGGGATTATGAAACCAGGGACCAACTTGCTTTAACTGTACGCGGTAAATTGTCTGTTTGCAAAAGTAGTTAGATAATGCATTACTAAAACCCACCCTATTGACAACATCTCTGATGCCTGGGTCACCATGGTAACAGGTGCTTGAGTTTTCCAGGAACTGAGAGTGACTCCTTGTCCAGTTCATGCTGGCTAAGACCATTGGTGACCCTTTGTGACCAATAGGTGACCCTTTGATGTCAAGGAGCTGAAAACTCCACCCTCAGATCATGATAATGCCACCATTTTGTGAACATGCATCTTATGAAGAGCCCATGAAGCTTTACTACGCTTGTGAGATCAGCAGTGACCTCACTTCTCCTCACCTCCTATCATCTATTCTCACTTCAGACCACCCCATCCCTTTATCCCATAAGTATGCCTAATCCTCATTTTTCGGGCAAGTGGATTTGAGATTAGTTCTCCTGTCTCCTTACTTGACTGCCTTGTGACTAAACCCTTTCTCTTTGCAAACTTGTCACCTCAGTGATGGGCATAACTGTGTGGTGGGCAAAAGAAACCTGGTTTGGTAACAATTGTCTTCAAGGGCAAGTTACAAATTCAGATGAAGAAGAAGTTAGTTGGGTTACAAATAGAAGCAGCTCTGAATATAGGTGTTAGTTGGGAGGGTGAGAGGCCGTGCAAACAATGGATCATTGCCCCTTCTATAGGGGGCAGTGGCTCCAGCCCACAGCTGCCCAGTGGGAAGGTACAAAGAGTGTTGCTAGAAACTCTTGCTTCTAAAGACAACCTTGAAATCTGGATTCTTATGAGAAACACTTTCACCCTTAAATATTAACCACTAAATCAATTTATCTTTAAACACCTGGGACAAATGAGACATCATCTGGGAGGCCAGTTTGACCTTCAGGTTGCCAATTTTCAACTTCTGTCCTAGAGGATAAGAAAGGAGGTTCTGCTAAGACAGTGTTATGGACTGCATGCTTTAGCCTCCCCAAATCCCTGTGTTGAAACCCTAACCTCTGATGTGATGGTGTTTGGATGTGAGGGTTTTTGGGAGGTGATTAGTGTGTGAGGGTGGAGCTCCTATGATGGGATTAGTGCCCTTATAAGAAGAGGGAGAGAACCAGCCCTCTCTCTCTCCATCGTAGAAAGACACACAAGAAAGTGGCCATCCACAACCTGGGAAGAGGGCCCTCGCCAACAGCCCAACTATGTTGGCACCCTGAGTGTGGGCCTGCAAGACTCCAGAACTGTGAAAAATAAATGTTTGTTGCTTAAGATCCCAAGTCTATGGTGTTCTCTTATAGCAGCCTGGGCTAAGACACATGAGTCAGCATTGGGGCCAGTGGATCCCTCAATGGCTCCCACTCATCAGCTCTGCCTGTGGGGAGGGGCTCATCTGTTTTCTGTTTTGCCCTTCCAGAATGTTGTGAGCAGGTGTGCACATGTGTGTGTGCCTGTGTATGTGGCCTCCCTGGAGGTCAGTGGACAGACAGACTCAAGCTAAAGAGATTTTGGCTCTTCCTTATGTTTGCCAAAGCTCTACAATTTGTCTCCAAATGGCTGCTTAATTATTCTTTTGGTTGGCTCCAGAAAGCATCTGGTGGAGGGAGCCAACACTAGGAGGGTCATTGAGAGGGCTACACATGCCGAGAGCTGACATATTCTAACTGTGCAGCTCAAGCTCAGTAAATAGCCTGGGCTCTGTGTGATATAGGAGTGGCCTCAGGAGGGAGTGGGTTAGTTAACAGAGAGCAGAGCTGAGATGGGGGAGGGTGAAGAAAAGTGAGAACAGGTAGCCTGATCTGCTTACCACCAGCTTTCCCTTGCTATGATGATGATGCTAGTAACACCAATGGGAATAATGTCAACAACTTACATTTATTCAAATTCTCTATGTGTCTGTACTGGACATGTGTCATCATAATAAATCTTCATAGAATCCCAGAATTAAGTGGGATAATTATTTCCCATTTACAGAAGAGTCCATTATTGGCTTGTACCCCCATATGAAGCCAACCTACCCATGAACCAAGATTGGCCACTTTCCACCTCCATCAGCTGGTCAAAAGGAACGGGCATGTTGCTGCTCATGTGAGCGGAGGGAGAGGCACCACCGGGGATGTCACGGGGCTCTGGGCTGGATGCTCGAGCTCCTGGCTTTGCCTTCAGTCCTGCTCATTTCATTTTCCGTTTGGTTCAGAATAGGGGATGGGGAGGCCATTCACCCGGCTGCTCTTGCAACACAACTTAATAATACCTGTTCTTCTGGAGGTTAAGAGGGTTGATGACAGATTGTGTAAAATGCCAATACATAATAGATGTCATGATAGATACATCTTAGAACACTTACACCCCAGTATTTAATTAAACATACAAGTGGGACTACATGGGCCCACCCTAGGGCCAACAATTTGCCCAGAATTGATCACCTATTGGCACCAGGACCTGGCAAACTGCGGCTCAGACCTAGAAACAGACCTGCCTTCTGGATGGACCGGGTCGAGGGAGACACAAACCTGGATGTCGGGGCACAGAGCAGGGGTCTTCTGGCCAGCAGAGTCTGCATCTTTATCAGCGTTTTTTCCCCTTTTTTTCGCAACCTAAAAAACTATCTCAAAATCTCAGTGGCTTTGAAGAGCAAATATTTCAATTTCTCACTCACAGGACTGGGGGCCAGGTTCGGCTTTGCACCAGCGTCTCCATTCTCCTCAGGCCAGGAGCTTCCCACAGCTGTGTCTGCCCCTTGCGCAGGAGATGAAAGGAGCAGAAGATCAAGGAGGAAGGGACACCTCTTGATTCTTTGTCTTGAAATGGATCCACCTTCACTCCCCCACATTACAACAGCCAAAGTCTGCATCAGGGGCAATACTCTTGCCATGCCGGTGGGCTGTATTGGCAAGTCTCACGACAAAGATAGGATGCATCATTCTATGTACGGAGGGAGTGAAAAATCAGGAGCAATGGTAACTTCCCTGATATCCTAAAGTGCAAAAGTAATATGCCCACTTCTGAAAGACTTTGAGTCCGCCGTTGGCTCCCCCCATACCAACACCCCTCACACTGTTTCAGTCCTCCTTCTCACGCTTTATCTTGCAGCTCTTGAGGCAGAAACTGGCATTGGAGTGTTCATCTCCCTGGCCCCAGAGCCTAGCACTGTCATGGGGAGAGGCTAGTGTTATGAGCATTGCAATTACGCCCTCAAACCAGCTGGTTGTATTTGTCTCTTTCTTTTTCTGTTTCTCCTTCCAAACTGTGAGATTATTCCTCTTGTTTGCACATATTCTGAATCACCTACTTGAAATGAAATTTTTCTCACCCAGATCTATACATCCTTATATGCTACTTAAATCCAAACAAACAAAATAGCAAAAACTATATTTTTAAAGACTTGGCACTCCTTAAAAGAAAGCCTTGAGTATGTTACTGCTGCCTTCTCCATGCCTGTGCTATTAACTAGCACCCAGAGGAAGTAATAAATCCTTGATGAATGCTATAATATGCAGAGACAGGCAGTGACTCTCAGGGTGTCACAGCCACTTGTTTGCCAACTGCTGTAAGCTTTTACCACCTCCTCTTCTTACAGAAGAAGGGAGCAGTGGGTGTGACACTGAATAGAAGGCAGCCCAGCTGAGCGCTAAGACAGTGGTATTGGAATCAGCATAGAGTGTGAATCTGGGTGGGCACTTACATCACCTCCCCATGCCTCAATTTCCTCATCTAAAAAAATGGAGATAATAGCTCCTAATTCATAAAGCTATTCTGAGGACACAATGTCATGATGGCTTCGGGAGGGATTTTGTAAAGCCTTAAGTGTAAGGCACTTCTGATAGGGCTTAATGGTATCAGAATGGTTGTCCCTATTTATTTTTTAGACCAAACCATAAACTATGGTTTGCTGATCTGTGGTGAGTAGTAGGGTATTTGTTTTGTCTTTTTTATTGACCCAGCTGCTGGAGACAGTTTGCACCAGGCAAGGGCTGCCAAAAAGAGTGTGATGAAGTCTGCTGGCTTTCAGTTACCCGGCTCAGAGCCTGCTGTCTGTCACTTCACTCTGCTCATGATGCCAGGCTCCTGGAAGCTCACTGGTGTCCGCGTGGTAGATTATAAAAATGGCTGCACATTCTTCCATTCCCTGTATCTGTGCCCTAGCAATGTGATGTTGCACGGAGTCTATTTCTCTATCTCTTGAATCTGGGTTGGCTGTGTGACTTGCTTTTGTCCATGGATATCAGCAGACATGATGCAAGTAGACACTTGAGAAGGGCTTCCATATTGAGGCTTGCTTCCCTGCAGTGCTTGGAATCCCACTGCCATGTGACAAGTCAGAGTGATCCTGCTGGATGAAGAAAGACACATGGTCCAGTCTCCTCCATTGCCCTACCTGGCATCTAGCTAACCCCCAAAGCAGGGCCACTGGCTGATTGGTAGTTGACCACATGAGTGAACCCAGTTGAGAGCATAACAGCCTGGCTGATCCCAACCCAAATGAAAACCTACAGAATCATGACTACATAAACAGTCGTTGTTTTAGACCACTAAGTTTGGGGTTATTATACAGTTAAAGCTAACCGACACAATCAGTACACCTGGCCCAGACCATGCTCTTTCTATCTTGATAGGGCACCCTCGACAGATAGGGCATCTCAACAGTGTGATATGTTGGTAAATGGAGCAGGAGTCTTTGTCTGTGTCCTCAAGGCCACCTTCATGTTCCGTGAGTCACTGCAAGGACTCAGAGGATTCAGAAAGGCTGTTATACTTATCGTTACAGTTTATTACAGAAAAAGGATACAGATTAAAATCAGCAAGTGAAAAAGGCACATAGGGAGGAATCCCGGAGAAACCAGACACACACTTCCAGTCATCAGCTCTTGATGGAGGTGCATGGATGGTGATCAGTTCTCTTAATAACAACGTGTGACAACACAGGCTAATGAGTGTGACCTGATTAAGGGTAAGAGCCCTTTGCTGGCAGGAAAGGAACTCAGACAAAAGTATTAGAAGGTTCACGGATCAGAAGTCAGACATGTGCTGCGTGTAGGAGCTTAGTGTGGCTGGAGCACAGGTTGCTGTGAGTGTCATAGGATGCTGTCATTCAGGTGAGAGCCAGGAAACCAGCCTCCAGGCACAGTTCTTTTTAAAGCTTTTTTGGTCAAGTCTCGTCTCCTCTTGGCCTCAGTCTCCTCTAGTACAGAATGAGCAGATTAGACGAAATCACCTCCAATGCCTCATTTCCTTCCATGATGCTATGACCCTTCAAACTTGATAATGTCACTTGCAGGAGTCATTGACTTGGGGCCTGGATCCTGACCATGCCCTTTAAATGTCATAGATTGTATTTCCTTAGTCATTATTCTAACGATTTGCATGTCTTCTTATGGAGATGTAATCTGGTTTCCAGTCCCCAAGATAATGAAGTTTTTAATGTAATTGTGGAAGAATGATCCAGTAGCATAAATAACTCCACAGCTCTGCCATCCCTTGAAAGTGTGAGAAATGTGAACATTGTATTCATTCACTCGTTCATTCATTCAACAAATACATATTTAGCCCCTACTGTACATCAGGCACAGAGCCATATGCCAGGGGCATGTAGATGAAGAGATGTGGCTCCATGGAGCTCACAGGTCAAAGATGGAGAATAACCGGTGGCAGCCACAGTGCGGGGTGATCGGTGCTTAGCTAAAGGAAGCGTTAGGTGTTATAAGAGCCCAGAGTCCAGGCTGGTCACCCAGAGAAGGCTCCCTAGAGAGGAAAACTGAGTGTTTAAGATGAACAAGGGTTGCCAGTGATGTAGACTGGGTGGTGGAGGTGGATGGGAGAGTGCACCAGCCAGGGAGGGCAGCATGTGGCAGGATAAAGGCATTAATAACATCCACCAAATTGAATAGGAATTGGGTGCTTACGACAAGCCGTGCGACATGCTAGGCTCCTCACTCGCACTGTCTGACTTAATCCTCATGAGAACCCAAGCGACTGGTGCTCTTGTTATCCCCTTTCCACAGAGGAATAAACTAAGCTCAGGGACATTAAAAATAGAGCCCCAAGAGACCAACTAATGTTAGTTAAATGCAGAATTTGATGCTAAGACTCTCTGAATCCAAATGAGAGGAAGGGGCATATTTGGGGAAGTGCTTCCATGAAGCTAGAAAGAAGGAAAAGTGGAACCACACGGGTCTAGGGAGACCTGGAGGGCTTGTGTGAGAGGCTGAGTTTGGCTGTTAATTTCATGGTACCAACGAAGTGGCATGATGGGAGTGGAGCCACAAGCCCCATTAGACACCTGCTGCAGTGACCCAGGGGAGAGGCCAGCGGTTGTGAAGTCCTAAAGGGCAGTGGGGATGAGGAAGATGCAATGGGCGAGCCGTGTTGTGTGAATTTGGAGTCATTCAGGCTTGGCCATGAATAAGGACTGGGATGAGCCGTGATCTAGAAGACAAACAGGAGCCTTGGATTCTAGTCCCAGATCAAAAGGTACTGGCTCTCTGACCTTCAGAAAGTTAATTGAACTCTTCATGCTTTAATTTCCTCACTGATAAATGAAGAGAAAAGGATCTACATGGAGTTTTTGAGGTTTAATCTATCTTTTGTATATGAAGCAGGAGATCTGTGAATAGTGCCAGAATAATAGAGGACAGCTGAATGAATTAATAAATTGGTGAATGAGTGAATAAATCAATGAATGAAAAATCTTGAAGGGAAAAGAATCAAGGATAGAATGGAAACCACATCACTAGACACCTCCCGCCAGGTCACCAGTGGTACATTATTCAACATTCTACCTTTTTGTTTCAGCTGCAATTTTCAGAGACTGCCAGAAATCACTCTTAGACTCTAATGCTGGGTAGCTGTGTGACCTTGCGCCAGAGAAGTCCATTTCTACAAGACTCAGAGAACAGGATCCTAATGATATCTACCTCATAGGAACGTTGTGAGGAGTAAATGACATAACGTATGTAAAGCACACAGCACAAGAGAATTGAAAAATTCACAGTCCTTTGAAGACCTAAAAATTCTTTCCGAAACACAAGCCCATGTGATTCTCACAGGTTCTCTTTGGTGTATGTAGGCCAGAAGTCTTCACAGGTGAGAAAACGAGGGACAGATATAAAGTTATTTTTTCCGAGGTGGGAAATACCAGGATTCGATCCAGGGGCATCCTTGGATCGCCACCTCAATGAGCCTTTCAACATGCCCTCCTAGCAGGGCCAGTCCACATGTCCATGTGTCGTCTCTGACAAATTCCTACTCATCCTCTAAGATTAAGTTCTCAGGCCATTTCTCCTGTGAAGCTCTCCGTGACATCCTGAAAGGAATTATGTAATTTGTCCAAAGTTCATACAGATGAACTAGGGTATCCAGGTCTGGAATTCATATCTTCTCCCTCCATAACCAGTCTCTCTTAATTACGCTGCCAAGAAAAATCATGAAAGACTTGGAAATGGACAAACAAGTGCTGAGTATCCTTTCAACGGAACACTGGACACTTTCTAGCAAGCCCTTTGGGGTATTTGATTTCATAGGGGTCTGAGCGCTTCAGGATCTTTAATTGGGCTATTTTACAACTCTGTATAAGCTATAAAAAATGGATAAAAAATGCGAGTAAAGAAAATGATTTCTTTTCATAGAGATATAAATGAATTTTGAATTTTGTCTGGTGGTAATGCAATTGGTTTCCCCACCTTCACCCAATGCAGGAACTTATTTCAAATATTGCATTTGCGGGCCAGCCCGGTGGCACAGTGGTTAAGTGTACACACTCCGCTTTGGTGGCCCGGGGTTCACTGGTTCGCATCCTGGGTGCAGACATGGCACTGCTTGGCACGCCATGCTGTGGTAGGCGTCCCACATATAAAGTAGAGGAAGATGGGCACGGATGTTAGCTCAGGGCCAGTCTTCCTCAGCAAAAAGAGGGCGATTGGTAGCAGGTAGCTCAGGGCTAATCTTCCTCAAAAAAAAAAACAAAAAAACCCCCCAAAACATTGCATTTAGTTGAATAGTGACTAGTTTTGTATGTATTAGCAAAGTCATTTCAGCATTCCTGATTCTTGATTATATGTGTCTTTTCAGGTTTTTCTCTTGAGAAATTTTAACATCTTACTAGTTCTCTCATTAACTAATGAATTTAATAAAATCTTTTGATGTGTGCATTTTATATTTGTATGAAAGTCATGATTTTTGTTGTTTTGAAAATTATCTTATAATAACATCACAGCTGGGTAGGAAAGGAAATAAATGTATATTTGAAACAGAGAGAGACAGGTGCATGTCAAAGATACATACAAATAAAGTTTGCAGAATGAATATATATATTTGTACACATCTCTAAATGTTTCTTTAGATAAATACACACATACTTCTTTAAATACATAAGTACACAGTCTCAGCATTGATTTTTTTTTTGGTCAAAGATTGCACATTTTAATGTCTAACTGATATTGTCCTCCAAAAAAACCCCAACAAAACATCTGTCATTTTACATTCAGATAACAATGGAAGAGATATGTTTCCATACACCTTTCAACATTGATTTTTGTAACTAAAATGACACGTGTTTATATATAGATATGTACCTTCCTTTAATGATGTTTTAGCTCAATTGAAGAGCCACAAAACCAATATCTATCTGGTGGTTATTTCTCTATTTACTTATGATCTATCTGGAAATAAATGCAGACAGGCATATTCCACTGCCCAATTTATTTTCACTCCTTGGAACCTTGGGAATGACTATCCCTACCTTTCAGGTTAGGAGCTGTTCTTTTATTCTTTAATTTTTAAATTTTTTTATTTTTTAAACTTTCTTGAGATATAATTGACATATAGCACTGTGTAAGCTAAGGCGTACACCGTGGTGATTGGATAGGCCTATGTATTGCAAAATGCAGGAGCTGTTCTTGATCCAGGGCTGAAGTCGCTTGGATCTGAACTGCTGTCCTGGCTGCCCCTGAGGAAGGCAATTAAATGTAATTGAAATTGTGGTCTAATTAAAACTGTGAGGACTGTCATTAAACGGGGAATCGGAGGGAGGGCAGGACAGTGGTTGGGTCTCCATCACCATCTGCACAATGTACCTGTCACTGTTCAATTCCACCCAGCAGACAAGCTTTGGAGAGTCTTTTTCAGACTCAGGAGCTTTAACATTCTCTGAACTACTAAAGGCAAGGATCCTTAGACTCTAGAGTACCTATATTCTGGAAGAGTGCTCAAACTTCGAAGAGAATCCAAGTATGTTAGATAAAAGAGAATAAAAGTGGGAGAAAACTGCTCATATTTATGGCAGATCCTCTGTGGGCAGACCCTCAGCAAGGCACTTTTTGCATAATATCTCAGCCATCCATATGCCCATGTAGAGATGGGAAACCTGAATCCCTGTTACATGAATAATAGTGTGCCAAATAGCCATAGAGAAATCATGTGTACAAGGATTACTTAGTGACATGCACAAATGCCCATGAAATCATGGCAGGTGAGAAAAGTCACAAAGTAAAAATGACTACAATACTATTTCAGTTTTTAAAAATATGAATAAACAAGTAAATATAAATAAATATAGAAAAAAACCCTTTCTTTCCTTTTTTTTTCCATAATCTGTGCCAGGACGGCGAGGAGGAAGGTTTATCTTTCACAAACCTTATCTCATGTTCTTTCTCTTTCTAACAAAGCCTGAATGGTGGGGAGGAGACGAAACTTTAAGAAATTTTAGAACTTCTAAGAGCTAAGTACCCCATCCTCAATTGAAGGCCGTATAAACAATTTGAACATTGTTTTCTCAAGAAAACAGTCTGACCTGTAAGGTTAATGTTAATCTCTATCATCCTTTTTCCAGGTAAAAGCAAATCCTGGTCTAAGAGTGAAGATCATACGGAAAGGGGAAAACATGAATAATTCTAAAGGAGTATCTTTACTATATATACATACTTAGCTTTTCTTTAGGTCAGCTGGTATTATCTTAGCACCTGCAGTGAGTCAGGCTTGGAACCAGCAATAGAAGAGGCCTGAACAGTTCACTAGTCAAATACAGGTGGGAAGAGCAGTTTGGAGAACACCATAGGCAGATATCCAGACATGCTGAAGCAGGCTATATTTCTTAAAATATGAATAAATCCTGGGCCGGCTTGGTGGCACAGTGGTTAAGTGTGCACATTCCGCTTCTTGGCAGCCTGGGGTTCGCTGGTTCGGATCCCGGGTGTGGACATGGCACCGCTCGGCACACCATGCTGTGGTAGGCGTTCCACATATAAAGCAGAGGAAGATGGGCACGGATGTTAGCTCAGGGCCAGTCTTCCTCAGCAAAGAGAGGAGGATTGGCAGCAGTTAGCTCAGGGCTAATCTCCTCAAAAAACAAAACAAGACAAATATGAATAAATCCCTATAGTTGTGATCATTAAGTGTTTAGGGAAGGGGGAGGCGAAAATAGCAGAGATCAGGTTGCACATTAAGAACTTTGGATTGATAAAGACTGGGCTATCCAACGGATGTTTCTGTATTTATGGTTAAGTACAGTAGATACAGATAAGATAAAAGTTAGAGACTACTTCAGAGAAGATTAGTTTCCTTACTTCTACTTCAGGAATACAGTCATTTAACTCTTCTATAAAAGGAGATGTCTGTAAAAGGATAGAAAAGATATAAAATGCCATAAACTCATAAAGACAAATAAACTGGGCAGATATTATAGTTGAAGAATTTCTGGAGGAGGGAAACCAGAGAGTTGAGTGGGAAGTGATGAAGCAAGATAGCGGAGTCATACCTTAGAGTGCTCACAGAAGGGTGTGTGGTTCCTAAGGGTATAGTTTACTCCTTCAGAAAAGCAGAGAGGATTGGACATTTAGAGGACAGATACGATGAAAGTCAGGGATCTCAAATCAAATACACCAGTTGAAAGTGGGTATCCAGAATGGTTTATGGTCCCTATTCACAGGAAGTTGGGGAAGGAAGTCATCCAGTGAAACTGGACAGGAAATGAAGAGAGAAAAGGCCAAGGAATCTAGGAGACAGTGGACTTGACCCAACGGAGCTGTCAAGAGAATCTACAGGCAGACCGTGCAGCAGCCCTGGAGGGAAAGACCCCCGTTTGCAGCAGGAGTGAAGGTTCCTGAGAGAGGATCTTATCTACAAGGAGACTAAAGACGATAACTGAACAGGTATCACTTTGGTGGACCATAGAAAGGGAGACTCAAGAGAGAGAAGAAATTAAAAGAAAGAAATGGAAAAGCAACTTCAGGGAAAAAAATAGCTAAATGAAGAGGAAGTATCACCACAGAACATACTTAGTTCCCCATCTTCAGTATGTATAGTGTAGGCACTATTATTGGTTTAACTGTATTAGGAGAAAGGGAAGGAGAAGTAAGGAGAAGGTTTATATCTGGTTTAGAGCCAAATACTGACGAGCGTTAGCAGAAGGCCTAGTACACGATGCCTAGTTTGGAAACGTCAAGGAAAAGCAGAATAAGCTGGGTTTCTTTTTTTAATTGGCAAATATACACTTACCACATGAACCAGCAATTCAACCTCTAGGTATTTATCTAAGAGAAATTAAAACACATGTCCATACAAAGACTGTATGCACAATCGCCAGAGACTGAAAATGGCCCCAATGCTCATCAACTGGTGAATGATGGACAAATTGCGGGGTAGCTGTACAATGAAATACTTCTTCACAATAAAAAGGGATGGACTTTTGATATATGAAACGACATAGATAAATCTCAAAAGCATTACGCTAAGCGCAAAAAGCCAGATGCAGAAGACCACATATTGTGTGATTTCATTTATATTAAATTCTAGATGAGGCAGACCTATATGACAGAAAGCTGACTAGTGTTTGCTGGGCCAGGACTTGGTGGCAAAATGACAAATGGAAACTTTTTGAGGTAAGGGGAACGAATGCTCTGTATCTTGATGGTGGTGGTGATTACCCAGCTATACACATTTGTCAAAACTTCTTGAATTATACGCTTAAAGTTTGTGAATACAGTTGATTTTAAAAATAACCATGAAGACGATGAAAGCCAAAACAGAATTATTAGAGGTGGTAAGACACTTTCTGAAATTAAACAACAGCTTAGGTGCAGCTGAAAAAGAATTAGTGACTTGGAGTCTAGATTCAAATGCAGCAGCGAGACAGGAGATGGAAAACAGAAAAGGGGTCTGTAGGATAGGAATGATAGAGTTAGAAATTCTAACACACGTCATCAGATTCTCCGAGAGAGAGAAAATATAAGAGAAACAGTGATCTGAATATAAAATGGCTAAAACGTCTCTAAACTTGAAAGACACCAACCCGCATATACAGAAGCATAATTTATACCAAGCATCATAAATAAAGAGAAATTCATAGCTAGGCATGTTGCATTAAAGTTACAGAAAAACAAACACAAGACTTTCAAACAGCTATTTCAACAAGGCGTATCATTGACGAAGAAATTACAATTAGGATTATAGAAGTTTTCTTAAAAGCAAAATGAGAAGCAATAAGTGGGTTAAAATATGCTGAGAGGGGAAAAAAATCCTTTCACCTGAGAATTGTGTACCAACAAAGCTCTCTCTCAAGAACAAGCACAAAGTATTGAATAAAGGAAATCTGGGAGTTTATCTTCACCCAAATTTGCTAAAGGTCTTACTAAAGGATATACTTTAGAATAAAAGAAAAATAACCTGCAAAGGAAAGTTCAAGATGCAAGAAAGAATAGCGAGTAAACATTTGGGTAAACATTTAGATAACTCAGCAAACATTCTTGGTATTCAGTAACAGTAATTAAAATCTATGTGGTTAGAAAGACGTAAAGAAATGCCAAGATAATTGCATGTAAGTTAGTAGAGGCTTATGAAAATCAGACTGATACAATTGTATTATTTAAGAAATAAAGATACATATTTGATTAATTTTAGAATGTGTAAAGTAATTTTAATAGTAAAATGCCAAGGACAATCTCTAAAAGATTAGAAATAAACAGAAAAGTGTAAACGAATTCCAAATTGGGAAGTAAAATAAACAAACAGATAAAAATAGAGGAAGAAAAAAATCTCAAAAGATTTAGCAGAAGTTTCCAGAGACCACTCATACCTTTTAAACCTAACCTGGAGTTAATTGCACAGATTCCCCCAAAAGACAATGTCTTCATGTTTCTCTCTGCTGCAGGAATGACAAAGTTGATGCCCCAGAATTTTTGTAGGAGTTATATTTAGGTAGATACAACAGTATTGACAATGTGCTAGCTCTTTTTTGGGTGGTGGATTCTGGCTGTTCGATTATTATAGTACTCTATAAGTGGAATATATGTGTATATACACTCTCTCCTGTGTTTCATCTGTTTAATATTTTCTAATTTTGGCAAAATATATGTAACATAAAACTTAGTATTTTGATCATTTTTAAGTGAGCCATTCACTGGCATTAAGTACCTTCACACTGCTGTGCAACCGCCACCGGCATCCACCTCCAGAACTCCTTTCATTTTGCGAAGCTGAAACTTTGTACCCATGGTGCAATGACTTCCCACTCCTCCCTCCCCACCAGCTCCTGGCACCCACCATTCTACTTTCTGTCTCTATGAATTTGGCTACTCTAGGGACCTCATGTAAGTGGAATCATGCAGTGTTTGTCTTGTTGTGACTGGTTTATTTCACTGAGCATAATGTCCTCAAGGTTCATTCATGTTGGAGCCCGTGTCAGAATTTTCTTCCTTTTTAAGGCTGGATAATATTCCATTGTGTGTATATACCACATTTTATTTATCCATCCATCTGTTGAGGGATATTTGGCTTGCTTCCACCTCTTGGCTATTGTAGAAAATGTTGCTATGAACACGGATGCGCAAATATTTCTTTGAGTCCCTGCTGTCAATTCTTTTGTGTACAAAGGCAAAAGTGGGATTGCTGGATCATATGGTAGTTCTCTTTTAAAGTTTCTGAGGAACCTCCATACTGTTTCCCATAGCTGCCGCACCAATTTACATCCCCATCAGCGGCGTTCAAGGTTCCAATTTCTCCTGTATAATATTTTGAAAGAAGAGGAAGCTATGGTTGATTGGGGCCATCTGCCACAGATATAGTAGGAGGAACAGCGGCACATACATGGGGGTGTGAAGTTCCTGACTTACAGGCATTTCCCCTCCTCTACTGCATGAGGGACCCCACCAGCTGCCGACTCAACAGCAAAAGGCAGCTACATTCTCAACCTCACTCAGAGTCAGGGAAGCGGGAATATAATTAACTATGAGATATAACTTATGACCATCCAATTGACAGAAATTAATAGGATTTGTAAAATTCATGGCTGGCAAGGGATTAGAGAAAAAGGATTTTTCATATATTGCTGATGGGATTATAAATTACTATGGTCATTTCAGAAAGCAATCTGTTCTATTAAAATTAAAAATGCATCTAATTTTTGACCCAATAATCCCCTTTGGGGAATATATACTACAGAAATAAAATTACCAGCACGTAAGAATAAATGTGCCATGATATCTTTGCGCTATTCTTTGTGGCAGGGGAAATAACCTGGAAAAATGCAACGATGGTGTACTTATTACACTGCAACTTGCTTCCTTCTCTTGATAGAAAGTAGCTGCAAATTTGTAAAAGAAAAAATGGGCATCGCAATATATTGATTATAGATCGCCATATGATTATGTCAGCACAGAGAAAAGTCTGGAAGGTTTACACATACACAACTGTGAAAACTGAGCACCTGCCAGTAGTGCTCTTGAGCTTGTTGTAATTAGTTTTCCATACCAGGAGCTAGAGAATGAGGAAAATCTAATACATGCTGTGAAGAGATGGATACTGATTCCTGGAATCTCCAGAATATGGTGTGATGGGTGATATAATTCTTGGAAGAAAGACAATTCAAATACCAAATCAGTTACTCACTAGGAAATGCTAGCTACTCTTGTGGGAATATCCACCACTGGCTTGCCAATTTCCAAATTCCTATTGATCCTTGGAAGTCCAGCTCGAGCATCTTCTTCTTTGTGAACACCTCCTGACCCTTGTCCCGGGGGAGATTACTTCCTTCACAGCAATCTGCCCCTACCTAGCCCAGAATTCAGTCACAGCACTCGCTGCACTGCATTGCAACTCAGTGAATCGCTCTGAAATGCTCTATTGGACTATGGACTTCTCAAGGGCAGGAGATGTGAGTGCACTCATTCATTCACTCATTCATTTATCCATTCCTCTTTGACACCCATGTTTCCTCCTCCTCCCCAGCCAGGACACAGGCCCTGCAGTTAGAGATGAGGGATTTGGAACTGCACCCTTCATAGCTATGTAAGTTGGGAGGCATTTATATCATAATGTGGGGTTGGAGAAGGGCAAATATTGTTTTATCATTGTAAAGTCAAAGCTATATTTGCAAACAGTATGAATCTCCTATGTTAGCTTTATGAGCTGTTCTGGCAAGAGGTTAATCCTCGTGGCACAAAGTATATTATTTTTTATAAAAGATACTTGGAAAACAACAGCAACAACAAATGAAGCCACTCTCCTCATCCAGCAGCAGAAATGGGGTGGAGGAGGGAAAGCCTTCCACTCACAGAGTCCCCAGAGGATGTGCTGTTGACCCTGGACAGAAGAAGACTTGAGGTGGGAGAGTGGAGAGCTGGCCCTTGGAGAGAAGGAAAAGGGGATAGGGAAGGAGCACCAGCGAGGCTGGTCTGAGGGTTTAAGCTCTTGCAGAGTTGGGGAGAGCAGGCCACGGGACCAGAGGTGGTGTAGCGCCAAAATGTTCTCTCTCCTCATGGTCAATGGTTTGGCTTAGCTCTGGAGTCTTTGAGGCAAGAACTTTATATTTCATGGAAATGGTAGAAAAGGCCATGTTTGGAACAAGGCAGAAGAAATCCACTTCCCCCAAGATCTCTATTGGCTTCCAAACCCTGCTTACCGACTATGGGCAGGTAAACTGCAGACACAGGAAGTTTATCCCTCCTAACTAGCCCTTTACCAGGGCTCAAACAGAGTCATCCCTGTAAGACACAAGAGAGTAACGGGTGAGTCACACTGAAACAAACACTGTTTTAATGTTTACTATGTGCCAGAAATGGATCCAGGTGGTAGGCAAAAACGGTAGCTGCATAGTGAGCATTTATTCCACCTCGTCCTTGTTTGTAGTACCTGGTATTAACAGGGGTCACCTCTCCCCTACATTCCCAGGTGCCTAAAGAGATGCTGACCCCAGTCCCAGCTCCAGGACAGACCCTGGTTATTCAGGATAAAACCATACATTCTGCTAGTGATTCATTCAGGAAGAAAGGACTCAGCCAGTCAGCAAGGTGATTTCTCTGGTCACAGAATTTGTCACCTCATTTGGAACAATTAGCTGTGAAAGCATGCTTTCTGGGTGCTTTTAAGAAAGAAGCATCCTGGCTCTTAAGAGACATACCCCAGGAACCAATAGTTGCTCTTTCCTCGGATTTGAGGCTTGGGACTGCTGCAGCCAACTTCTACCCACACAGATCAACTGGAGGACGACAGGATTGGGAAGGAATCACAGAGATCCCAAGCCAGAGCCCCACCTGACGCATGGCTGACCACTGAGCTGCCTCTGGACATGCTCACCACTGAGGGCAGGTAATTCTCTCTGTGGAGACAGGAAGGGCGGGAAGAAGTCAGCAATTAAAGAGGATCGGAGGAGAGTTGTGTGTGAAGCCAGGGGTGTGAGTGCTTGAAGTTGTTCAAGGGGGGGAGCGGGAAGGGGTGTTCCCAGGGAGGCAGACAGAGCTGTGCAGAGTAGACACTCAGCGTTTCTTGGGCACATGAGATTTGGGCTAGTGCCTTCCTCCCTGGACCTCAGTTTTCTTATGTACAAATGGGGATCTAGTCCCCACTTCGTACAGCAAGCATGTGAATACTTCTGGGTTAGCCAGGCACGCAGTAGATTCCAGAACGAGCCCTGGGTGTGGGTCCCCTACACTTGTGCAAATGGGGCCAGCACCTTCCTGCCCCATTTTCTGGTCTTAGGCAGAGGGGCTACTAAGTAGTTGCAAGCTATGTTTCCTCTAGGGTTTGCACCAGTGGTCAATGTTTAACAACGACTCTGTCGGAAAAAAGCCCTGATTGGTAGCATTTGCCAATTTTCATGAAGTGAATACTCCCACCATAGGCAAATTCAAGCTCCTCATGGGTTGTTGTCACTGAGGAGTTGGGAAGAGGTGCTCACAGTTAACTCTTCTGAGCTCTCCACTTGTTTCTACAGCCCGATGCCTATTACTCTTCATGTTCTAAATGTTTGTCAAGAGCCTTTCCCTCTCCTGGCAAAGGTGGGCTAGCGAGAAGCCAGGCAGGAGATGCAAGCTCATGCAATTTGTCAAAATGATTGATATTGCCCAGCCAGAGGAGGAGGGCAAAGGATGCTTGCACAGCAGACAGGGAAGGAAGAGTGATACCTATAACACAGAGAGGGACATGACATTTAGGAAAGTGGATTTATTTTTTCTTAAACAAGAGAGGTGGGTAATGCCTCTCCATAGCCAGGGCTCTCCTGGGAACCCTCAAACATCACTGCTCTCCTGGCTTTCCTAGCTTTTGCCCTGAGACTTTCATCACAGGAGGACCAGCCCCTGCAGACCAGTCCTGACTCATCTCCCAGTCCAGGGCTCCTTATCTCTGATCTGTCCTGCAGGGGGACACATTGACCTCTGGGCAGCAACCCTGCCATGGGCAGGCTGAGTGGGACTGAGCAAGGCTTTAATCTCCTCGACTTCAGGGTTCTCACCTGCAGAGTGGGGATAGCAACATCTACCTCACATTCACTCAATTAAAAATTTCTTGATACCTGCCATGTCGCTTCTCAGGAATCCCAGTGATGGAGAGGAAAAAGTGATGCCAAGGGGAATGCCAAGTACCTAGTTTGTGCTCAACACACAGTGGTTCCCTTCATTTTCTTCCTTGCTAAGCTGCACTTTATAAACCACCTTCTCTGTTCCAAAGTCCCCATCAGCTTCTTCCTCTCTGCAGGAAAAAGTCCATATTCCTTCTTTGATCAGACTTTAACAGTTAAAATGTTCAGGAAAAAAATTCTATCAAAATTGAGTGCTTACTGTCTGACCAAGTAATGTCATTTCTAGGAATTTATCTCAGAGATTCACAACTGGGCAATACCTACGTATGTGGAATTGTTGCTGTATTGTTTGTGATAGGAAAAATAACACGAAAATATCCATCAATGGAGGAATAGTGAAATAAAGACCAGTACATTAACCTGTCTGAGAAAAGCTTCCTAGTGCTTAGGAAGCACCTGACACCTGACCAATTCTCAACAAACATTGAATAAATAAATAAGATGCAACGTGACTGTTTCAAAGAATAAGATGGATCTAAATCAACGGAAACTGACTAATTGCCGAGATTGTTGAGTGAAAAGGCAGTTGCAGAAAGTAGCTTGTCCCTATTTTGTAAAACAGATCCTAACTCTTTCTGCCCCTCTCTCTCTCTGTATCTAAATACCTTCAAATGCCTGAAAAATACCTGTAAAGCTGCAGAAGAAACACGTCAGCATTAACTTCTAGAGAATGAGACTAGAAGACCTGTTCTATAATCTGCTTTATTTTCTTTCAAGAATGTGCATTAGACAAATTTATGTGAAAATAAGCACAACTTTACATCTCTGTTCCTAATGACTGACTAATATTTCATTACATGGAGTTTTCATTGTTTGTTTCTGTCGCTATTTAGTTTTTCACAATTATAAATAGTGCCAAGATGAACATCTTGTGCATATATCTTTGTCCATATAGACTATTTTCCTAGATGCAACAAAAAAAGTTTTTCATGTTTCCATTGGACACTCTGTGTTTCTTGATTGATTCTGAAATCATGAAACGGCCCAGTCACTTATCTGCCAGAAGACCGTGGACCAGACAACCTCGGAACCTCAGTTTCCTCGTCTTGAAATAGGACTTTCCATACTGAGGGGTTGTTGTGGGAATAAGATATGATTAATGAGTGCAAATTGTTCAGCTCACAGAGGCTCACCGTAAGCACACACTACGTGATCAATAAAAGGCAAGCTATTACTTACGCCAGCAGGATCAAGGAGAACCAGGCCATGAGAGCAAGCCACACTGTAGGGAGTCATGGGCTCAAAGATGGTAGGAGAGAGGCCAAACGCTGCAGCACAATCCAAGAGGTGAATATGGGACTGGAAAAGGGAAACAGCGCAGACGGTGGTCACCTGTTGCTCCTCTCTTCCAAAGAGACACCTCTTTCTGGAGTCTAAAGAGATGGGCCCATGAGGATCATGGGAATCACATCATTGGCAGCAAAGATGAATCTCCCGTTCAGTGAGCAGCAAAGCCAGGGCAGCTTGGCCCGTGGAAGCCATGATACAGCCAGACTGCTCCCTATGCAGAGTCCACAGAGGTCTCATTGTCAGGTCCACAGGCATCAGGTCCAGGTGGCTGAGGAGGCCTGAGGCTGCCAGCTGTGACGGCAAGAGGACTGATGCATGGACACGGTCAGGTCACTCACTAGGGATGCCCAGAAATCCTAGAAAGAGGGAACTTGTCCAAGGGCAAGAGTAGTCAGGAGGCTCACAGGACTTGAGATTCAATCACTGATGTAACTGTTTCTATCCTCTTCAACAAGAGAAGCCTGAGTGAAGAAACGGACCCTGAGTTTGTCCAGGTGGCTTGGACAAGGCACTGGGTGAGTTAGTGTCAGTCTCTTTTGGCTCAATTGAATTGAATAGGAAATAGGAAAAGGCAGGGGAAAAAAGGAAAGTCTTTTTTTCCTCAGTTCAGAAGGAGATTCTGAACTGCTAGGAAACTTGTGTTCTATTCATCAGTGTTCTGTCGCAACCAGCTTTTCAGAAATCAAAGACTCTTAGAAGAGGAACAAGATCTTTGAAACCTTCTTCCAGTTGGTGCTTCAGTGAAACCTCTGCATGAGATGAGGGGCCAGAATCTGCTTCTGCCCCTTTCTAGCCGGGAACCTCTGTCAAATTGCTGAAGAACTCAGCTTCAGGGTCTGCTTTTGTAAAATGGAGTGATGCTAGCCACCTACCGGGGGTGTTGTGAGCATCGGGCACAATGCAAGTGAGAGGCCAAAGAGAGTCAGCATGTGGGATGTGGTTGTGATGATTCTTACCATTTTCTGCCCCACCAAACCTTGAGACTGTCAGGAAGAGACAGATGCATGCTGGATGAACTTCATTTATGCAACAAGTATTTGTTGAGTGTCCTCTATGTGTCAGGCACTGGGTGTATAACGCCTGCTGTCACAGACTTTATATTCAAGTGGGAGATTTAGATGATAAATTGCACACTGCTAGAGCGATGATTGCTATTTAAAAAAGACAACCGGGACAAGGAGATGGGGTGTAACGTGGCTGTTGGTGTGAAACAGGTGGTTAAGGAAGGACTGTGTAAGGAGGTGAATTTTGAGCAGAGACCTGAATGGAGTGAGGGCGCAGAACATCTGAAGAAGAACAGCCTGTGACACCCTCAAAGTGGGGGAGTGTTGAGTGTTTTTGGAAGAACAGTGTGGCTGGAGCACATCGAGTGAGATGTGGTTGAGAGGGGGCCAGTGGACAAATCATTAGGAACTCAAAAGATGTGGGAAGGACTTGAGATTTGATTTTCTATATGAAGGAAAGGCTTTGAAGGTTTTCCAGTAAAGGTGATGCAATTCGATTTACATTTTTAAATGATCCCTCTGGAGGTAGCTGGTGGGAGGACACCCCAGGATAGGGGAGAGGGGTGGAGGCTGACCTGAATCTCCTTGAGTAGATTATCTATTCCAAACCCTCCCCACCTGCCACCTCCAGAGGAAATTGAGACACATGGGCTCTTTATCCCATTAAGGGGAAGGCAGAAAAGATGACTCCTTAGCTCCCTGGGGAAAAGCACTTATTCAATTTTCAGCCATAACTGCTTTTGCACAGACATCATCTGAAGACTCTGATGCATCCACCCTTATGTGGGCCCTCCCTTGAAACATGGGTGAGGCTCCCCCAGAGCCAGGCTGGGACGACTTCACTATGGCCAATCCTCCAAACCGGAACAGTCTGGGTTCCAGGAGCTAAATGGCATTGCAAATTCTACTTTATGTTTTGTTAGACACAAATGTAGCTTCTTAAAAGAGAAGTATGCAATTTCATGCAAAGAAATAAATGGATTCTAACAAAAATCTCATCTTTATGTGCAATTTTCCCTACTCTTGAAAAGAAAATGTAGCAAGAGGAAGCTGGTATTATCAAGTAAAGTATTGAAATAATGGGTCTTTGAAAGCTTAAAAAAATCCTCTGTATAAGGTCCATTGTTTAAAAATGTAATTACCTTTGTGGAACCCCCCCCCCCATACAAAGATCACCAGGAAAACTAGCGGTCAGCCAAAGCTCAGCTTAGTAGGAACACCCCCCCAACGTGGCCTCTGGACTGTCTCAGAAAGGGGGGGTTTGACCTAGAGGGTTTTGAGGCAAAGGAGAGTCTTAGAGTTGTTTGGGCACAGATTGGCTAAAAATTGTAAATTAGATAAGTAGCTGATCAGTGGTCTTATCTTTGGAATTATGAGACCAAGCAGAACAATCATCACTATAGTCTTATCATGGAACATGGGGCTGAAAGGAATGATCTTGCAACAATTTATGCTCATACACTTTGTGCTGCCATTCATAAATTGATCCCGCTCCTCCGTCTTGCTAGTTAGGGCACAGTTCATCTGCAAATTGTGGTTCCCTTTCTCACTATTTCAGGGGACTCATCAAGTTATTTCTTGCTTTTTCCATCTGTACAACAGGCACAAGGGGTGATTTTGTCTGATATTTAAGAAACATATGCATCCTAATATTCCGTAAGTTAGCAAAAGGCAATACATGCCAAGCTTTTATGAAACACCCATTGGGTATGTGACAATTTTGCTCAACATTCTGGGAGATGTATATTCCTCTTCTATATGGTTTATAAAGTTATTGGCTATATCAAAGATACATTTATCCTTCCTGTGTCTCCTTCCCTTAAAATCCATCAAGTATCTTAGGTTCCTCTTAGAATCGTTTTCCTACTAAGTCGTGAATAGCTAAAAAGCGAGTCCCTGCCAGATGCTGGAGAAGACCTAGACTTTAAGAAGGGCTCCCCATCTCCAAGTAAACTTAATGAAAAACCAATCCAGAGCACAGAAGGGTTGGACGCAGCATTGAGGACAAAGGTTCTCTATGCCATTTGAGTACCTATGTTATGTGTGAACTGGTCTGGAAGAGCATGCTGTAAACCACAATGATGCTTTACTCCGGGGAATGGATGAAGGGTGGTTGTTTCCTTTTTGCTCTTCTCCCTACTGCTTACAGTGTATTTATCTGTCTCTTACTCTTTATCTGTCTTTTAAACCGATCTTATTTGCTTAGTTATGAATTTTATTATTAATATTACAAATTTTCTATGCTATTTCTTTCTGTACTCCTGTTTTGGAGAGTACTTACTGGAAATCCTTTTGAAACACAGAGCTTGCAAATTTTGGGCACAGGTGACCCCCAGGAGGAGGCCTGCCTGGGGCTGACAGCTTCCCTAGGACACTTCCTTCCAGGTAAGACCTCTGGTTCTCCTCTCTGGAGAGGTGGGCTGGGTGTCCAGAAGTTACACTATGTCACGTGTTTGTCACTGTCATCTCCTGGCTTCTCATGCCCCTGAGCTGATCAGTATACACCTCACATAAAGTTCACATGGATCCCAGTCTGTGGAAACTCACTTGTCGCTTATGGCCCTACCCACTACCCTATGACGGTGCCAGAGACCCTGGCAAGAGATTTGGGTTGAATGTATCATTTCAAATATTGAAGCATATTTTGGGAGTGGCTACTTTAAAAGTTGATAACTGAGGCCATGTGCTTCCTAAGATGAGCATCTTGTGAATATGTAAGAAGTGGAAGTTGGGATATACCAGCCTCTTTCCAATTTCCAGTAAGAAACTTGCAGCACAATTTGGGGAAGCACGCAGAAAAAGAAGGGTGGCCTCTTCTAGGTTTCAGGTTTATTTTCAGTGTATTTAGCATACTTTGTCTAAACTGAGAGCCCTTACCTAGGAGACCCTCCCAACTGCGTCCAAGCAAAAGAACTTTCTTGTTCTGTTTCTGTCTTGTCTCCACTGTGATTGATCATGGTCAGTTTGGTCCCGTCAAAGGCACAGGACACTTGCCCTGCCTGTCTTCTTCCCACTCCTGCTGAGACTTGAGGAGTGACCCGCAGGCTCTGGGTACAGCAAGTCCCCTGGGATGGTGCGGCTTCGCCTGCCTCTCTAGGGCAGAACTTAATTTGGCCACTGTCAAAGCACCTTCGTCTCCACATTAAACGAATCTGACCACAGTTTGTCTTTCATTGAAAATTTCTATCCCAGCAGAATTACAGAAAGCAAGGCTTCTGCTTGTTAGAGTCCCCTGGCTTCATGTTCTGCTGATCCATTCCAGTTTAGATGGAAGAGTTATTTCAGAGAAGTTTTAAATTTTAGGGCTTCTAAATGGTGCACCCAGCTCCTGCAGACAAATAGGCCTGATTGCCTTCCCGTTGGAATGCTGCCATTTGCTAGCTTGGCAACTTACCTTTGCTTCTGTGAACCTCACTTTCTTCTTCTGGGAAATGGAAGTAATAATCTAGGGGGCAGGGAAATTGAAAGTTATAATAGGGGGCACACAGTGGGTTCACAGCAAGTGTTATTTCCTTTATGATTAAAAAACCTGGGAGTCGTCCCACCAAAGAATAAATATAGATGGCAAATAATCGTATGAAAAGATGCTCCACATCATATGCCATTAGGGAATTTCAAATTAAAACAATAAGGTACTACCATATGTCTATCAGAATGGCTAAAATCTAAAACACCGACAGCACCAAATGCTGGTGAGACTGTGGAGAAAAAGGAACTCTCATCCATGGCTGGTGGGGATGCAGAATGGTGCAGCCACTTTGGAAGACAGTTGGGTGGTTTCTTACAAACTAAACGTACTCTTTCCATGTGATCCAGCAATTGTGCTTCATGGTATTTACCCAAATGAGCTGAAAACTTAAGTCCACCCAAAACCTGCACACAGGTATTTATAGCAGCTTTATTCATAATTGTTAAAACTTGGAAGCAACCAAGATGTCCTTCAGTAGGTGAATGGATAAAAAATTGTCATCCCTCCAAATAGTGGAATATTATTCAGCACTAAAAAGAAATGAGCTGTCAAGCCATGAAAAGAGGTGGAGGAACCTTAAAAGTATATCACTAAGAGAAAGAAACAAGTCAGAAAAAGCAACACACTCTGATTCCAATTATATGATGTTTTGGAGAATCAAAACTAGGGAGACAGTAAAAACGTCAGTGGTCATCAGGGGATTAGAGAATGAAAGGGATGAATAGACAGAGCACAGAGGATTTTCAGGGCAGTGAAGCTACTCTGTATAAAACTACAGTGATGGATCCGTGTCATCATACATTTGTCCAAACTCATAGAATGTACAACACCAAGAGTGAACCCTAAGGTAAACTAAGGATTTGAGTGATAATGATGTGTCAAAGTGGGTTCAGCCATTGCGACCAATATTCCCTTCTGATGGGGGATGTTGATGGTAGCTTTGTGGAGAGGAGATAGTCAGGAACTCTTTGTGCTTTCCACTCAATTTTACTTGGAACCTAAAACTGCTCAAAGAAAAGCCCTACCAATTTAAGAAAAAAACCCAACTAATCTTGCTTGTTCAAGCCATCCGATATGTGTTCAATACTAGAAAGTTTCTTTTTAAAAAAGAAAGAAAAAAAGGAAAGAAAAAAATGCAAAAATTTTTAAAATATCAACTTAACAAATTAAAACTTTCTAATTTAAATTATAAGTGGTATTAGTTTCCAAAAAGTCTACGAGTAAGGAGACAAGTTCTACAAGGGCCTAAAGTCAAAAAGAAAGCTCTTAATTATTTAGAGTTTAGAGAACCTGACAGCCAATTCTAACTTTAGAAATACACTGTGCTCAAATACCAAATGAAAAATTCATCCAGTTGAGTAAACGGCTTTTAATGGGGTAGTACCTGTTTCTTAAATCTTAGAACTGAATCTAAATTCAAATTTCTTGCCTAATATTGGTGCCGTATGTTCAGCATCAAACTAAAAAAACGCATCAGTGTCCTCTTGAATTGTGTCCTCTTCACCAACGCAGCTTTTTATAAAAGCTATCGCAGCGCATTCAGTAGCCTATTTATGAAAGGATTTATTATCACCAGAATTTGTGGCTAAAAAAGCAATCAACTGGTGAATATACGAGTAGTGACAATTCATATAATAGAATACAACCTGCCAATAAAAAAGGATGGAGCTACTGACATGCAAACTCCTTGCATGAATTTCAAAACCATTATGTTGAGCAAAAGAAGCCAGGCACAAAAGAATACACACTGTATGATTCCATTGATATGAAACTCTAGGAAAAACAAATCTAATCTATAGTGACAGAAAGCGATCAGTGGGTGCCTGGGCTGAAAGAGGTTCAGGAGTGGGGATTAACTGTGTCGTGTAACCATATCTTCATTGTGGTTACGTAAGTGTCTCCATTTGCCAAGACTCTTCAAACCGTACACTAAAACATACCTCAATAAAGCTCATTTTAAGATAGTAATTTTAAAAACTCTGATAGTAAGAAATATCACTAGTGACCCCTCCAGCCCCATTCATTGACTGGTTACAATCTATCAACGGTTTGCTCTAATTCTGTGTTTCCTATAACTTTCTCAACTGTATTCAGAGTTTGGCATAACCTTGGGAGTAATTCTTCCTTTGGTGATTGTTCAAAGCTTTCATCAAAGAGTAGATGCCCTCCCCTACCCCAAAATAAGAAATATTGGACTAAAGTCAGAAATGTTTGATGGCTTTACATAGTGTTTGAGAATTTTTTGAATAAGTTGCCAACATTTAAAATTCAGGAGATTTCTCATTAAAAAAAACAGAATTTCTGACTTCTCTGGAAACATCAGATTTGCATCACCGTGTTCTGATTTCTCGCAGCCTGCAGCTTGTTGGAGCTGAGGAACAGCCGCCGGCTTTAGTTGAGATTGAGTTCTCTCCAGTAATTCACAGTCCCCACCCTTCCCTATTGCATAACATCAAGCTACTTTGTCCGTATTACCAGCTTTGTCCTTTAAGGCAATTGAGTTTGCCACCTCTGTACTAGATGACCTGGGCCATGCCTTTCTTTCTGGTGAAGTCACTCCATCTGGTGACAGAAGAGTTTGGAAGAGAGGAGCCAGGATCTCATGGGAGATAGAAAGACACAGATTTCAAGATGGATGCATGAGAGGGTAAGGAAGAGAAGACTCAGGCCCCTTGCACAAGCCTGTGTTGGAATTAAGGACTGTCATGTGGGTGATTTATCCTCCGAGGCCCGGTCATAGGTGGATTTCCTGAAGCTGAGTCTGAGACAGGGGCTCTTGTGAAAGTGATTGGTCAGTGGAGAGCTCAGAGGAGAGACTGATGGGGAAGTGAGGATGTAGAATAGGGCAGAGACAGAGCTAAGGCATTTCAACTGAAGTCTGTCCTCAGTGTGATCCCATGGGGTAACTCAATGAGTCATTGGCTGTGAGTCACCCATTCCGCTGGGTAAGGTCATGACCTTCCAGCTATTTCCAAGACAGATATCTCCTATCAACCAAAGGCACCCCCCAAGAAGGGTGTGGTACTCTCAGTAGCTGGGGGAGGAGTGCACGGGATCCATAAAGGGGGCCTGATCCCCAAGTAGAACCAGGGCCAGTGTCTGGAGTTTATTGGCAGCTCACTTCAGCTCAGTAGATAAGAAGTTAAAAAGGGGAGCCATGTGTGCTTGAAGGGACAGCCTTATAAGGCAGCGAGCACCCCATAACTGAGTGTTCAGAGGCTGTGTGACAATTTAGAAAGCTCTTTGAGAGAGGGATCCTAATCTTGGAGGTTGCACCAGGTGTCCTTTTAAAGTTCCTTCCAAAGCAGAGACACTGTGATTCTGCAAAGAGTTCCCTTTCCCACTCCAGTCTCTTCCTCTTCCTTTAATAAAACAAGGATGTGGGAACTGCCAAGACTGGCTGTGCAATTCCATGTGCCAGGCCCATAACTCCCTCCCATTTAAGCCCCATGACAGTCTCACTGTAAAGAAATTGGGATCCACACTTTTCAGATGATGTTACTAAGGTTCAGAGAGTTGAGCGTCTTGCCCAGGAGCACACCATGAGCACAGAGCGGGGCCAGAGACAGACCAGCTTCCAATGACGCCTGGTTCTTTGCCCAGAAAACGTTTGTGCTTAAATAAAACACAAACAAGCAAACAAATGAAAAAAAAGTATAAGTTCATCAAAGGGAATAATGGCATGATGGAAAGGGAACAATGATGCGGTCATGGAAAGGGTCATGAGGATTATCAGAAGTAAAAGAACAAAATGAAGGTGACCAGAATAATACAAAACTTAAAAACAGAAGAACCAAAAACAATGCAAAGCTGAAATGAACATCTTTCCAGGGCGGGAAATCACAGAGGGAAACAGTTAAGCGTTTCTAAGTGCTCTGGGGGGTGGTCATGGTGGTTATGCTAATTAGGCATGGAGTCTGAATAGTGGACAGGGCAGAATGAGTCCATAGGTCTGAGGGGGAAGGATGAAAACAAGTCCCATGTCCACGGGTGAGGAAGGAATTTTCTGAAAAAATATTCATTTTGATGCCTCTTAGGCAAGTGCAGCTCAAGAAGAGAATTTTCCTATTTCCGAGCCCATTCCATGTCTAAGAATCAATGGCACAGGCAAGTTGCCAATGAAATGGACTGTAATTGTCAGGAACACAGTGTGATGTGATGGGAAAGTCCAGACCTCCCATCTTACAGAGGAGGAAACTAAAGCCCAAAGTGGGGGCATTTTCCTGAATTGTGGTCACAGAGCCAGGACCACAACCCAGGTCTCCTAAGACTGCAGACATTGATGGGCTTTTCCTCCAGTGTCCCAGTGTGTGGTGCAGGTCCCTGGATCCAGAGGGTAAATTAACATCCGTTCCATCGTGGTTTGCCCAGGGCCCAGCAGCTTGCTGAATGGAGGATGGAATGAGTAAATGAATAAATGGATGAGTAAATGAATGAATAGCATGGCAGGACCATGCTTTTCAAGTGGCTTAAGGGCATGTGGTTTCTGGAGCAGTTTTAATGTCATGATATTGAAATTTTAAAGTGATTTCTCTCTCAAAAATCATAATCTTTTTAACACACCCTGCTTCCACAGTCCTTCCTGACTACTCTGCAATGATATTACCTTGGAAGAAATATTTTATCTGAGATTGCATTTTCCCAACCTCAAAGACATTTTTTTAATGGTCCTTGTTTAGAATTTCTGTTTTTATGGTCTTTTATTCCTTCCTGGACTGAAGGCAGAAGCTGAGAAGGTTGACTCAGTGATAACCATGAGGGCTGATGTCTTACCACTGAGTCCTGGGACCTCTGATGGATATGGATTAGCTCAGTGGTTCTCGATTGAGGAGAGTGTGCTCCCCCAGGTACGTTTGCCAATGCCTGGAGACATTTCTGGTTGGCAGAGTTGGAAGGGGGTGCTATTGGCATCTAGTGGGTAGAGGTCAGAGATGCTGCTCAACATCCTACAGTGTGCAGGGCAGCACCCACTGCAAAGAAGTGTCCGGTCCAAATGTCAGTATTGCTGAGGTTGAGAAGCGTGGATTAGCTGAAGAGAGTTGGACTAAAGGATTGAGTTTAAATTAGAGGTGGAAAAACAGCTTCATGGTGAATACTATTCACGTCTGTCAATATCTGACTATCGTCATCTTTTAGTCAACAATATTACAAAAAAGTTAATAATATTTTTAAAAAATCACCTGCATTCCCACCCCCCTACAATATCTCTTGGTATATCTTAGGTAGCACAGTGGGAGGTCAAATAAGGGCTTTGGAGTCAGATGGCCCTGGGTTCAAGTTATATGGCAACCATGCGATACCTGGGGCCTTGGAAAAGTCTTCTTGCTTCTCTGGTCTCAAATTTCCCCATTTATGAAACTGGTAACTCCCATTTCTGAAGGCAGCCATGTGGTTTGGATGGATCAGCTATTGCTTTCAATATTCAATTTCAATTGCTTTGAAAGCACTGTGCTTATAGCAGGTGCTCAAATATTTTTTTCCAATTCCCGGCCACAGCTATATCTGGCTTTATTAGAATTGTGTTCTCAACATTGATGCTATTTTTCAATGCCACTTTATAATTTAGCAATATTAATTATGCTTTTAAGGTAAGTAAACACCATTGGCAATGGCTTTGCAATATCCCAACAATTGCATAATCTATACGTAAAGAATCCCCTCTTTTTATCCTAATGAACATCCTTGTGCAGACAGCTTTTTCCCAAGTGGGGATTCTTTCCCTCCGGTAAATTCTGTAAGCAGGGTGGGGATTATTCAGTTAAGGGGGGCAGAGACATTGTAATGTTCTGGGGAATTTTAGGACATAACATTGATGAGGAGCCAGAAGCCAGAGTAAAAAGTGCCAAACAGGAGGAAGGACCAGCAGTTATCTGTGATCTTGAGGAGAGCGAACCGGCCTCTGCCACGCCTGTGAAAGTGTGCTTCATCAAGTTCAATCAAGTTAACATGGATGCAATATTTTAATCTGTTATGTCACCTTCACGCCAATTCTGTAAGTTGACCCAATGGTGTCCTTCATAGCAATTTCGTCTCCAGGATCCAGCCTAGGGTCAGGTATTGCATTTAGCTGTTAGGTCTTGATATCTCTTTATTTAATAGATTAAGTGATAACTTCCTTGGCTGCCCGTCCGTCTTGATCCCTGTTCTAACCACCACCTCCGTGGCTCTCTCTGGGTCAAAGTGCTGGCTGCCGCTCTGACCTGCTGCTTATTGTGATAATTGTTCCCACCCTACTTATAACAGCTAAGCACTGCCACCTGGCCTCTATTATTTAGGAATCCTGTTATTTCTTTTGCAATGTAGCAGCTTTCCTACTGTCATCCTGCCCTTAAAGGACAGCAACAAAGTCCTTGATGACACTGTGCTTCTCTCACCAGTGCATGTCTCACTGGTGGGTGAACTGGTGAACTGGACTGTCCTCCAGCCTCTTTTGCAACTGTAGAGAGCTGCTGATTTTTCCAAACTTACATCATATGTCCACTCTAGCATGCCCACTTCTCAAGTCTTGGATCCTATTTCCAATGTCTACCACGACTTTTCCATCACTTGTGGGCACCAATTTCTTCAAGGTTCCAAGGGCCATCCTAGTGGTGCGTGGGGTCCTTGCTAGTGAGTTAAATCCTCTATCACTAGAGTCTGCTCTATATCTGTCAGTTCTCCTTATCCAGCCTTCTGTTTCACCCTCCTTGGGCTAGCACCCTCAGCATCCAGTTCCAGTACACGTTGGCAGGTCCTGCAGCTCCTTCGGGGTATAGATCCTAATCCTCTCCTAACAGATGCAGCACTTATCTGGTTGTGTTACGCTGTGACTTAACCCTACTTGTTGGTCTGGTAGCTGTCAGGGGAGGTAAGTATATATATTTTTTGCAGTGCAGACTCCTACATTATCTTCTAAGGGTTAGTCTCTTATAGGAAGAAACAGGACAAGTCTGGCAACCCAGAGGTTTTGAGGAATTGTGAGACTGAAAATTTTCAAGTGCATCAACCGAGATTTCCACATCTCATATAGCATCAAGGCTCCCGTTTCCTCTTCATCACGGCCAGGCGTTAGTGTAGAAGACTTTCCAAGGTTGAGAATGAAAACTCCTCTGGAGCTCTGCTACTCTTGTGACTAAGTTTTATGCAGGATCCTTAGCTTTTATCCCCACGGCTGCAGAAGAAGAGAGTCTATGTACATACTAGTAAGAAAGTTTTTGACCTTAGCTTTTGTATATAAAATAAAAAGGGTAGTAATTTTATGGCTTCATGTTGTGAAGACTTGGGGCAATTGTGTTTGTAAACAGCCTATCTCAGAGTTTGTTACGTAGAAGGTTCTTGATAAATGTAAATTGAATCAATTATGATTATGAGTGTTGGATTGAGAATGGGTTGGGCATAGAAAAAGTTTTCATTTACCCTCAGCTGTGTCAGTCTGATTCAGAGAGTTAACAATAGTAGTGTAACTGTTCCACTGAACTGCCTATGCTCGGTAGCATACAAGCACAGATGGGTTCTATTTTTCCCAAATCTCTGCCTTCCACCATACTCAGTCAAATCCAACTTTCCATTCTTTGTACAAACCTTGAGAAGATTCTATGGCTTTCAGGCCACTTTTGGTTATTAAAAAGTTCAGTCTAGTCTAGTTTAATGCATAAACTTCTATCCCGTTAAAATCTCTTCTCGCTCCCTGCGCTGTCTAGACCTTCCCTGAGGGGCCTGGGGTGAAACGAGCACAGGACTTTCCCACGTCTTCCTCCCTCTCTGCTGATGCCAACTTCTTAGAGGGCTGGACTGAGGGAGGAGTGGAGAGGAAGGGCAAATGCCCCTTCTTAGGACACCATGGTGTGGTGTGCTTCCGGTCATCTCATTTTGATCAGGCGTCAGATGCTGCTTATCTACTGCCGCATTTGTGAGGTTTTCTCCAGGCTTTGCAGGAATCGCCTCACTGAATATTCCCCTGGCCATGGGGGTTCTGTTCTGTATGGATCTCTCCCAAGCCCCTATTAGCTCTTGTCTCTGGTAGTATGCCTCATGCTCTTATTGCAGAAGTTTCCTTACTCTGCAAATAGCCATCTTGGGTGGGTACCAACAAAATACTTGGGCCCATCTTCCCTCTGTGGTTTCCACTGGCTCACTGGGCCATGGAGTGTGGGCAGCCCCACAGCTGCCCTCTCTCCATCCTGGCATCCCTCTCCAGGTCTCTTCACGTTCAAATGGACCCAGGGTGGCAGAGTAGGGCTGTATGGTTAGATTACAGAGTTCACTGAACCTGAGTGTATTAGGTTCCTGGGCCTGCTGTAACATAATACCACCAACTGGGTGGCTTAACTGACAGAAATCTATTCTCTCACAGTTCTGGAAGCTGGAAGTCCAAAATCAAGGTGTCAGCAGGGTTGTTCCTTCTGGGCTGTGAGAGAAGGATCTGTTCTGGCCTCTCTCCTACCCTCTGGTGGTTTGCCGGCAATCTTTGCCATGCCTTGGCTTGTAAATGCATCACTTCAATCCTGTCTTCACACAGATCTCTCTGTGTCTCTTCACACGCTCTTTCCTGTGTGTGTCTGGCTCTGTGTCCAAATTTCCCCTTTTTATAAGGACACCAGTCATCATGGATTGGGGCTCACTCTAATGACCTCATTTTAAGCTGATTACCCCTGTAAAGACCTTATTTCCAAATAAGGCCACATTCTGAGCTACTGGGGGTTGGGACTTCAACATATCCTTTTTGGGGGACAAAAAACCATAATTCTAGATCTTTCTGACTCCAAAGCCCATGCTTTTCCTAGGCATAAACTAGGGACTGATGGATTCTATGAAAGGAAGAAAGGGATGAGGTCAGGGAAGGAGGCATTGTGGACAAGCAAGGCAGACTCCTCGGCAGAGAATGGGGAAGGGCTCTGCTCATCTCTTCCAAGCAGACTCTCAAGTTCCCCAGCTCTCTCCTCCCTCCTGTGGGCCTCTGCACCCCCCGTGAATTTGGAACCCTGCAATTCCTTTAAAACGCCCATCCCAACAGGCACCTTTAAAAAGAAGTTGATGGGCATTCGGGACAAGATTATCTGGTCACACTCAATCCCGAAGCCTAATTTTTCTTAAATGAAATGAAATGAAATGAAAAACCTTCACGATCAGTCACTTTCCCTCTTGAACGTTTCCCAGCATAAATTCATTTCCGTGCTTGTTGGAATGACTGAGGGGCTGCGGGGTTGTTTCTATTTCTGGGCAAGACAGAGATGGACGAGGGAACTCTGGGAAACAGATGACGTACCTTTAACCTACTCGACGATGTTCATTACATACAGTCAGTGAATGATGACCAGGCTGCAAAGTCGTCTGAGCCAGCTTCGTTCCTGCTGCTAATTTGGCGGTATTTTTCAGAGTAGTGACAGATTTTATGGCTCAAAAATCTTGTGTCTCTGTTGTGGCTGTTTGCTTAAGCCCATTCGTTCCTCCATGCAATACAGCTGTGGGCAGTGTGTGCTGAGCCGTGGGCATGCAGTGGGGGCCAGCGGGCACAAGGCTTCCCCCAGAGACCTCTCTCAGTGGCCTTTCCTCCTGGAGGGACTCTGGTGATTAAATGAGGTAACAGGTGGGAGAGCCTGGCTCATAGTAGCACCCATTTTGTCTCCCTGCCCTTTACGCCTGTCCTTCCTTGGGGGTTTCAAACTTTAGCTCTGTTGCTAGATAGCTCTGTGAACTTCAACAAATTACTTGCCATCTGAGTGTTAGTTTTCTGAGCTGTAAAGAAGAGGAGGATGTTGGCTGTCTTAGCAGATGCCTCCAAAGATTATTGAATGAGGTTACCTATGTAAACCACCTGGGGCGGAGAGGACCAAGAACTGTGGAAATAATTCTCCACCTGCGCGCCCTCTGTTCGACTCAGTGTTAAGTAGGTCAAAGCACACTACACCACACTCTCCTCCATGAGAGTCAAAGGAAAATCAGGGAAAGAAAATGAATGATGGAGGAGAAATTAAGCTTTCCCTGAGTCAGGGGAAAAGTGTAGCGAAGAGTAACCCAGAGATTCCTAGCTGGCTTCTGTTCCTTCTCTTCTTTCCTCCTGTTTCCACTGCTTCCAGGCATCCATTGCTATCCTCATGCTAATGACTCCCAAATCTATCTCCAGCCTAGATGATTTCTCCTGAACACCATGCATGTATTCATCTGCCCTTGGACACCCTCACTGGGTGTCCCAAACACACCTAAATGTCAAGGTGTCCACACCTGAACCCATTCCCGCCCCCAATCGGCTCCAAGCCCATGTCACCTTCCTCAGTAACTGGCACTCGGTCGTTCAGTCCAGACCCCTGCCTAGACATCTTCCTCAGCCCACTTCCCCATGCCTGACAGTCACCATGTCCTGGAGTCTTCCACTTGAACAGGTGCCTCACCCAACCTCCGAGCCACTCTCCTGGGACAGACTTCCTGTGTCTTTTCTGAGACCGCTACATCAGCTCCCTTCCTGGTCCCACCTCTGCTCTGATCCATCCTCTGTAATATTGCCGCAGTTCTCTTCCTGGAAGCAAATCGAAGCAAACCCCTTTGTGCAGCTCCCATGCATGCAGACTTACCCTGGTCCCCAGGACTCTGCCTGGTGAAGCATGAGCTCCTTCTCTCAGTCACAAAAGGCGGCCCAGGCTGCCTTTGCAGATGCCCTTTCCTCCAATGTGAATGCCAACTTACCCCTCCAGCCTGAACTCTGGCCATTCCATTACCCTCTCACTATGAAATGCTTTCCTTCGTTCTACGATACACCCTGCACTTTTGCTCACCCTGTGAGGGATTTAGGCTGCGGGACAGGCTATTCCTGGTGAAAAAAACTTGCCCACCTGCCTGCTCCCCAGCCATCCTTCTGAGCTCAGCTCGGGCACCCTCTCTTCCAGGAAGCCTTTCCTCATCTCCCCGGCCTGGCTCACATAACCCTCCTCTTGGGCTCTACACACTGACTGCTTGATCTCTTTGCTCATCTGCCTCCACTGGGCTTCAAGCTCCATGCAGGTAGCATCTGAGACAGTGTGCCCAGCACGTGGTGAGTGCCCCCTCCCCCATACTTAGCACATGAATGAATGACTGGAAAAAAGAGGAAAACAATGAAATCCCCAGTACCACCATCTGTATCCACAGAGTAGCTCAGACTGCTGTTCCTTTCCCTAATGTCCTATTATCAATACAATGTCAGCAAACCATCGTATCATGACTTTTACTTTATAAAACATCCTCACCTCCATTTATCTCAGGTAATCCTCACAAACCTGTGAGGCAGGGGTTGTTGACTGTACTTTACAGGTGAAGAAACTGAGTATTGAAGAAGAAAAATAGCAGGGATTGAATACTTAGGTGTGTTGGGCACTGTCCAAGCTCTTGTAATGTGATGCCTCATTTAATTCTTCCCACAATCCTATGAGGTGTCTGTTACAGACGAGGGAACTGAGGTACAGGGAGGTTCAGTGACTTGCAAAGTACAGCTGGGATGTGGTTTCATACACATCCTTTCTAGAGTAGAAATCAGCAGGTCAAACAGCTTGGGAAAAAGTCAAGTGCCTAGAATATTGCTTGTAGGTGCTTAACAAACATGTGTTGAATTGAAGTGACTTGCTCAAAGTCATGTAGAGACCCCTCTTGAATCCAGCCTTCTTACCCCAACTCTCCAGCTCTTCCCAAGCAGAGCAGAGAGCTGAGCCCAGCAGCCAGCCCCTCGTCCCCTCTCAGACACAGCAAGGACAGTGTCATCAGGAAGGCTCAGCTTGGCTAGGGCAGAGGTCAGAGCCAGCGTCTGGGATAGAAAGGCTCAGCTCAGTGGTCTGGACACAGACACATCATGCTTTTACGTCACAACCAAGTGCTTACCCTGAGCATCGCCAGTCACTCCAGCAACACATCAGTGGTGCCTTGTTCCACCCAGCCCCCCAGACCCCCATGCAATGGGAGCAGCTAGGCTCTCTGAACCAGACAGAGCAAATTTCCTGCCCAGGCTGCCCCAGCAATGCACTGCAACTCATCGCCTCTCTCTCTATTGCTTTCTGCTCATCACCACTTCCTGCTCTGCTTTCTGAACTGTATTCACTGGCTACTACAGCGATGGGCTGGCATCTGGAAGGAACTCTGGACATGATTTCTGTGCCTTCAGAGAACTAGTACCAAACTCTGCTTCCCGGGAGTTCAAGGTGTGGCCTGCCCCATACCAGCCTCCACCCCACTGTCCCTCAGGAACAGCTTGTGTTGTGGCTGGAAGGGAATGGAATGTGTGCCCATATTTGAGGGGCTGTGACCCGAGGGTAGGGGAGACGAGCTGAGAATAAACTCACATTTACTGAGCACTTGGTTGGTGCTAGGATTTCTGCTGCATGCTTCACATCCATTATTTCATTTACCATGAAATGATCCCTGAGATGGAGTGGTCTGCTTGTCCCCATTGTTCGGATAAAATAAACTGAGGCTCAAATACACATAACCATGTTGCTCAGTAGTAGAGCCATGATTCTCTCCCAGGCTTTTCTGACTCTCAGTCATGGTTGACATGAACACACTGTTTACTCGAGTGTCAGTCTTCTTTGTGTGTGTGTGTGTGTGTACAGTACATCTCTAGAATTTATTCGTCTTGCGTAATTGAAACTTTATACCCACTGACCACAGCTCCCCGCTTCCCCACTCCCCAGCCCCTGGCAATACCATTCTACTTTCTGATTCTCATTTGACTATTGGAGACTCCTCATATAAGTGGAATCCTGCAGTATTTGTCCTTCTGTGACTGGCTATTTAACTTAGTGTAATGTTCCCAAGGTCCACCCCTATTGTTGTAAATGGCAGGCTTTCTTTTTATGGCTGAATAATATTCCATTGTATGTATACGGATCACATTTTCTTTATTTATTCATCTGTCAACAGACCATTTAGATTGTTTCCACATCTTGGCTATTGTGAATAATGCTGCAATGAATATGAGAGTGCAGATATCTCTTTGAGTTCCTGATTTCAATTCTTTTGGATAAATACCCAGAAGTGAGATTGCTAGATCATATGGCAGTTCTGGTTTCAGGTTTTTTTTGGTGAGGAAGATTAGCCCTGAGCTAACATCTGTGCCAGTCTCCCTCTATTTTGTATGTGGGGTGCCACCACAACATGGCTTGACAAGTGCTGTAGGTCTGCGCATGGGATCTGAACCTGCGAATCTGGGCCGCTGAAGTGGAGTGTGCTGGACTCAATCACTACACACGGGACCAGTCCCTAGTTTTAGTTTTTCATGGAACCTCTATATTGTTTTCCATAGCAACTGCAACATCTTTTGTTCCCACCAATGGTGCACCAGTGTTCCAATTTTTCCACATCCTTGCCAACACTTATCTTTTTTTTTGATAATTGCCATCCTAACAGGTGTGAGATTATATCTCATTGTGGTTTTGATTTGTATTTCCCTGATGATTAGTGATGCTGAGCATCTTTTTGTACACCTGTTGGCCATGGTATGTCTTCTTTGGAGAAATGTCTAGTCAAGACCTTTGCCCATTTTTTAATTGGGTCATTGTCATCATTATTATTTTTGCTATTGAGTTGCATGAACTCCTTATATATTTTTGGATGTTAACCCTCATCAGTTATATGGTTTGCAAATATTTTTTTCCCATTCTGTAGATTGACTTCTTATTGTGTCGATTATTTCCTCTGCAGAGCATAAGCTTTTTAGTTTGATATAGTCCTACTTGTCTGTTCTTGCTTTTGTTGCTTGTTCTTTTGGTGTCATATTCAAGACATCATTGCTGAAACCAATGTCATGAAGCTTTTCTCCTTTACTTCCTTCTAAGCATTTTACAGTTTCATGTCTTACCTTTATATCTTTAATTAATTTTGAGCTGAGTTTTGTGAATGGTGTAAGATAAGGGCTCAATTTCATTCTTTTGCATATGGATCTTCAGTTTTCCCACCACTAATCATTGAAGAGACTACTCTTTCCCCATTGTGTATTCTTAAGCACCCTTGCCCAACATCAGTTGACCATATATGTATGGGTTTATTTCTGGGCTTTCTATTCTGTTCCATTGGTCTATATTCTGTCTTTATACCAATACCATACTATTTAATTACTGTAGCTCTGTAATATATTTTGAAATCTGTAAGTGTGATGCCTTCAACTTTGTTCTTCTTTCTTGATTGTTTTGGTTATTTGTAGTCCTTTGTGGTTCTATATGAATTTTAGGATTTTTTATTCTATTTTCTATTTCTGTAAAGAGTGCCATTAGGATTTCGATAGGGATTACACAGAGTCAGTAGATCGCTTTGGGTGGTATGGATATTTTAACAATGTTAAGTCTTCCAATCCATGAATATGAGATATCTTTCCATTTATTTGTGTCTTTAATTTCTTTCATCTTATTTGGATACTATCCCCAGTAAATCTTGCCCCTTTCCCCATATGACTCCTTTGATCTCTCCCTCCAGCTATCCAAAATTGTCTTCCCCAATGAACTTTCCTCTGGAAACTCAGATTCACATAATCCGACCACATTCTCCCTAATTGCTAGTGGTGTTGAACATCTTTTCATGTGCTTATTTACCATCTGTATATTCTCTTTGGTGAAATGTTTCTTTGTGTCTTTTGCCTGATCTAATTGAATTGTCTGTGTGTTTGTTTTGCCTGTTGAGTTCTAAGAGTTCTTTGCATACTCTAGATATGAATTTGTTGTCAGTATGTGCTTGGAAAATGTTTTCTCCCAGTCTGTAGTTTATCTTTTCATCCTTTCAATAGGGTCTTTCACAGAACAAAAGTTTAAAATTTTGATAAAGTCCAACATATCAATTTTTTCTTTTATAGATTCTGCCTTTAGTGTCATGTCTAAACACTCTTCATTAGGTTCCTCCTCCATGAGGAGGGAGCGCCTCACCATTGCTGTGTTTGGTGGAGTCCAGGGTCCCCACATGGTCTCCACTGACACCTTGAGGTGGGGCTCCCTACTGCCCAGTGGGAATCAAAGTCCTGGCATCCTGTTTGACCTCTGACCTGACCCTTGTGGGGAGTCGGGGAGGAGGGGGGAGGACTGAGATTCTTCCTGACAGCCTGGCAAGAGTGGAAGTCCAGGCTCTCCATTTGGCCTTTGTTCATAGCGTAGAGGTGTGGGCCACAGTTTTGTCTGTGTTTTTTGACTGGAACAGAGCAGTTACTGTTTAGATGTGTTCTGCCTTGCTAGGCAGAACTTGCCAGGTGGACCTTGCCTGGTCCTTTGGCTGGAAAGAGCAGGCTATACTGGGCTGTTTGTTGCTTCTTCTCATTGGCATTTCTGGGTTGTCAGTCTCTCTAGTATCCAGTCTAGGATTTTTGGAGCAAAATGGAAACCCAGAGAACTCACTACCACAGTACTCCTTGGGTCCTGGTATCCCCAGTCTTCCTCTGTTGGTTTATATATAATGTTCAGGGTTTTCAGTTGTGCTCAGAGAGGGGCAAAAGGAAAACACTTGCAATGTAGCCGTCTGATAAAGGGCGTGGGCTTTGATTTTCAACTTTTTGGGTTCAAATTGTAGCACCTCTCCTACTTGCTGTTTCTTTGGCCTAATTATTTAACCTCACTCTACTTTATTTTCCTCAGCTATCAAACAGGGATAATAGCGCGTCTTCCTCTTAGAGTGGAATCTAAGAATGAACTTAGATGAAACATCAAAAAGATAAAAATAAAATATGTAGTTCAGCTTCTGGCAAGGCAGTTAATAAATATTAATTGCGTTTACTAAAAGAAAAGAAAATTAGCAATATAGTATAGGGCACCTGGAGTCTAGAAGATGCATTGCCCAGGACCTCCCCAATTCTCCCTTTGTATTTCTCTAAATCATCCAATTTTCAGTCCATTCCTTTCTCCCTCCATCCTTCCCATCCTCACTTGCCCTCCTTTCTCCCATTATCACAGATTAGCTGAGCACCTGCCCTGTGTTTGTCTCTGGAGATATAAATACAGTGGAACACTGTCTCTGCCCTCAAGGAGCTCAGAGGTAGTAGGGGCAACAGAAACAAGAGTGGATCATCACAGTGTGATGTGCTAAGAACTCCAGCAGTGGCCCCTACCAGGTGCAAAGATGGCTCTTCAAAATACAAACTCAAGTCTCAAACGACTATTTGCATTGCATGTAGTCATCCATTTGTAGGAGGATATTAAGAATAAACCCTCCCTAATGTAGCTGCAATGTTTACCGTCAAGCCCAGAAGCATATGGCACCAACCCCACAGAAGCTACTGAGGATGTAGGAAAAAAGAAGGATTTTTTCATAGGCTGAATTCAGCCATCTGATTTACAGAGCTGCGGTCCAGATGGGGTGTGGGATAATAGAGGCCACAAGCTTGGCTCCATTAGATATTTGGTGCACTACCCAGCCAACTGTGTGAATGTGGATTTGGGAGAGCACTTTAAACAAAACAAAACCCACACCAAAGGTGCTTTGTTAAGGGCTGTGCTACATGTTGGAGCTGGGCAAACATAGCGGTGGGCCCTGGCAGTAAGGCACTCACCTTGCTCTGGCAGTCAGAGATTTCCTGGGCTGTGGGACTGGTCCACCTGGTGGAAAGGGCATCTTCCTGCACTTCACATGCCAGATGCAAAGGGCTTCAAGGGCAGCTAGATGTAGTTCTGGGGCTGTTTCCCTCAGAATAACATGTCTGCTGGTGCAGGTTATCTGTGGGATTTGGTGGAGACTTAACAGACGTGTCAAATCCCAGCTCTATCACTTCCTTGCAGTGTCTCTCTGGACAAGTTACTCTATGTGGTTAAACATCAGTTTCCTCCTCTGTGTAAATGGGGCAAAACATTGACCTCGTAGGGCTACTGTACTGATGCACTGTGGTTAAAGGAGCTGAAGTGCTCTTTGCATGAGGGTCAGTTGTCCCAAGAAGAAGGGGCAACGTGAGCAAAGGCCCAATGGTGATGGGGAATCTACTGGTTCTGAGAAGGCTAACTGATTCAGTGGGGCTGGAGGCTGGCTCCGACATGAGGAGGGGCTAGAGGGCAGGCAGAAAGCATCGAGAAGACAAAGTGCTTATTATTCTATGTGCAGTTGGTCTTCCCTTCTGAGACATCCCCAAATGTCCTGGGTGAGAATGAAGAACAGGCTGGTTCACGTGTTTCCATCCTCAGCACAGCCATGTTGAGTTTCTCCAGAGCTCATCCATGTCCTAGGAGTGTCTTATCTCTAACTCAGGAACAGTTTAAATCATTTATGGTAGACTAAAAAAGTGGTCACAATTTTCCCCCTTCCCCTGTGTCCACAGCCTTTGTAACTTTGCGTTTCCTCCAACCAAGGGATGAAGTATAGTTCCCTTCTCCTTGAACCTAACCTGGACTTCACACTTGCTTGACCAATGTGGTAGAAGCGGCACTGTGCCAGTTCTAAGCTCAGGGCTGGAGAGAGCTCACATATTTCGGCTTATTCTCTTAGGAGCCTGCCCAGCTGCTGTGTGAACAAGACCAGGCTAGCTTGCTGGAGAATGAGATACCACAGAGCAGGCATCCTAGACCATCTGGCCACAGGCAAACTGCAACTGGCTGTAGATACACAATTCAGTACAGCTGAAAATACAGGAACCACCCAGTGGAACCCAGCCCAAATTTGGGGATAAATGAATAGTTGTCTTAATCCACTAAGTTACGACGTAGCTTGTTATGTAGCAAAAGTTTCCTAACTCATGAAAAGATACTCAAAATCCTTATTAAGGGAATGCAAATTAAAACCCCATAAGATATTACTTTGCACCCACTAGAGTGGCTATAATAAAGAAGACAGACAACAACTAGTGTTGGCAAAGATATGGAGAAACGGGAATTGCCTTACTCTCCCGGTGGAATGTAAAATGATGTGGCCACTTTGGAAGACACTTTGACAGTTTCTTAATAAACTAAGTATGGATTCACCATATGACCCAGCAATTCCACTCCTGGGTATCTACTCAAGAGAAATTCAGACATATGTCCACACAAAGAGTTAGACATGAATGTTCAAAGCAAGATTATTCATTAAGGCCAAAAAGTGAAAGTAATCCAAATGTCTAGTAAGTGCTGAATGGATAAAGAAAATGTGGTATATTCGTAGGATGGAATACTACTAAGCAATAAAAAGTAACAAAGTACTGATACATGAGGCTGCATGGATAGATTTCAAAAACATTATGCCAAGTGAAAGAAGCTAGATGCAAAGGCTTATTGTATGGCTCTGTTTACATGAAATGTCCAGAATAGGCAAATCTATAGAGACAGAGAGTAGATTAACAGTTGCCTGGGTCTGGGGATGGAAGTAGGAAGTGACTACAGATAGTCATGAAAGATCTTTATGGGGTGATAGAAATGATCTAAAACTAGATGATGGGGATAATTGCACAACTCTGTAAATTTAATAAAATCATTTAATTGTGCATGTAAAACAGGTGAGTTTTATGGCATATAAATTATACCTCAATAAAGCTCTTACATAAGAAAATACCTACTGATTCACTGATTTAACAACATGATTCAGGAAAATATTGCAGAAAGCCCGCACATGTACCCATAGGCTCCTTGCTCCAGCCCATGGCTTTCATCAAAACAGGCCCCCCCAAGCCCTTGCCTGGGGTAACATGCAGCTGTGCAAGACTCCTGGCTGCAAGGTGCTGCTCCCCAGTCTGCCTTTGTCATGTAACACTTTGCATCCTCCTCAACCCCCGATGCTTATTTCGCATGCTGAATAATATTTTTTTATCACAAATTTACCCCTGGCCACCCACTTTATATTTTTTATTTTCTTTCCCCCAGATTATATCCCCACTCTTTTGGAAATGTGGGGCTTTGAGAAGCCTAAATCATTGTTCACTCAATTTTTCCAATCATTCAGGCTGATCGCTGACTGTGCAAGTTGCCTCAGTTGGAGCTGTGGGTCCAGAGATCCCCAGGCTGGGACTCATGTCCTCAGGGGCGTGCCATATGTCGGGCAGATGGCAAAGTATGCCAAGTGCCAATATGAAGAGAGACCCTCAAAACTCCTGGGGAGACCTGGCTGGGGGGTCTCCTCATCTGGAAAGTCTTTCGTGTGGCTGCCTCAGCTGGAGGGTGGGCTAGGCTGGAAGGCACAAGATGCTTCACTCACGAGTCTGGCAGGTGGTGCTGGCTGTTGGCTGGGCATCTCAGTTCCCCTCCACGTGGCTGCTCATCCTCCCACAGGCTAGACTGGCCTCCTTACAAGGTGGTGTCAGGGCTGAGTTCCAAGATAGCTAAAGCAAAAAGCTTCCATACCTCTTCACCTAGGCTCTAGAAGTTGCACAATGTTCTATCCACTGTGTTCTGTTGGTCCAGGAAGGCAGCCCAGATTCACTGTTGCAGGAAACTTCACAGGCGTGGGGACTCAGGGAAACATGATCGTTGGGGCCATTTCTGAAGAATCTGTCACAACACCAATACTCTGAGATTGTTTTCCCCATGTTTCTGAAGTGCAGAGATGTTAGTAATTTACACAAAGCTACACAGCAAACTGGGTAATGAACCTAGGCTACTGCTCCTCCAAGTTCAAGCTAGTTTACTTGAATCTCAAAATAAAATACAACATCCTCACATTTATGTGCCTTTTACAGTTTTATAACATGTTCTGATGGTGATAATGATGATGATGTTATGAAAATGGTGAATTTTGCTCAAACCTTACAGGAGCCTCATTAGTTACATCCGAATTACATCATGGATGTCTCCCTGTTGCGGTTTGCTCGGGCCGCCCTAACAAAGTACCACAAACTGGGTGGCTTACAAAACAGGAAAGGATTTCCCCACAGTTCTGGAGATTGGAAGTCCAAGATCATGGTGTCAGCAGGGTTGGTTCCTTCTGAGGCTACGAGGGAGAATCTGTTCCAGGCTTCTCCCTCAGCTTCTCCTGGTTTGCGGGCAATCTTGGGCATTCCTTGGTTTGTAGAAGCATGATCCTCATCTATGCCTTTACTTTCACACAGCGTCTTCCCTGTGTGCATGTCTGTGCCCAAACTCCCCCTTTTGATAAGGACATCAGTCATACCGGATTAAGGGACCATTATACTCCAGTATGACCTCGTCTTAACTTTACTACTTACAGCTGCAATGACCCTATTTCCAATTAAGGTCACTTTCTGAGGTACTGGGAGTTAGGGCTTCAACATATGAACTTTAGGGGGTGACAACTCAATCTATAACACACCTTTTAACACTTGTGCAAAATGGGGCTCCAAATCCAGTTTTACAAGCAAATTGAAAGAAACCTACCTATACACTTTGGTGCACAGGTGCTGTATTACACAGTTTCAATGATTGTAGATATTGTTGTCTCTAAATTTTATTTACAGGGAGGAGAACAGGAGCTCCAGAGGGACACAGTGAGTTGTGCAAAGTCACACAGCCCTTAAACTCAGCACAGGGGCCAGAAGCCAGGGCACGTGATCGCTTCTTTTGGAAATGTTTCTGCCACGTCACACTTGATTCTCACATACTCACAATTTAGTCCATTCCTGGGCCTCTAAGAGACAATTTTTAAAAGCAATAAAAGGCTCTTTGGTGAGGCCTTTTGAACTCACAAACCCTTTGCAGCCTTAAAACAAATTTGCTGCAGGATTAAAGGCCCCAAGACTGAGCCCTGTCTGGCCCTCAGCCACCATTATCCTGAAAGCACTGGAGATGCTATTGACCCCAAGACAAAAGGACAGACCTCTGTGTCAAGAAGAAAAGCTCCCAAGAATGATCTCGCAGCCCAACAGTCGGGAAAACACACTCAGAATGCTTCCGTTCTGTTAGGGGTCCACTCCGCCAAGGCAGGGAGCTAGCTCAGCTCAGCAGCCCGCAGATTTTAACGTGGGCTGCAAAAAATAAAGCAGACTTCCACTTATGACCAGGATAGAGGAAGAGGGTGCAAATTTACTTTCCACCTTAAACTAGACAAATGAATATTTATTTCATTTGGCTATATATGTAATATATTCCTAAGGAATATATATATGTAACATGTATATAACAATTTTTAGACACTGGAAACATGCAGTACAAGACTGAGTTCCCTGAAAGCCTGATAGAAGGGAACAAAGTGAGGCCCACAAGTGCCCAAGGTTACCATCTCATGGCGGTTTCCAAGCTGCAGAGAAGGAGGTACAACCCGAGAAGAGCCCAGAAGTCACATGAAGTTGAGAAGACAGAAACAAGAGTTTGGGAGGTCATTGGGGTAGAATTTGTGGAGCAAAATACCAAAGAGAAGGGAACTTTGAAGACAGAGAACGTTGAGATCTGCAGGGAGGTCCCCATCAGTCTTCGGCTGCATTTGGATCTGATTTTGTAAAGCCTGGGGCATTTGGTAGAATAGTCAGAAAGATATTGCTTTAGTAGTGTGGCTAACTTAGCTCTAGTTAACTTATTAGCTCTAGTTAACTTAGCTCTAGTTGCAGGCTGCTGGACCTGCCCTTACAAAGCTGAAAAGCAAGCCTCAAAAGGATCAAACTGATCTCAGTAACTTACCTGCACCCCAGAGCAAAGCCAGCACCATTCAAAGGAATGCAACAAAAGCCAGCACCAACACAGTGTCTGGAATTCAGTCGAACTTAGCAAGTAGGCAAAGAAGCAGGAAAATGTAACTGAGAACCAGGGGAAAAAACAATCCGTAGAAACAGACACAGAAATAACAGAGATGATGGAATGATCAGATAAGGTCACGAAAAGGCTATTATAAATACGTGTCACACATTGAAGACAATAGAGAATAACATGAATATGATAAGAAGAGAAATAAAAACATCTCTAAAAAGGTACTTCTAGAGATAAAAAATACAATATATAAAATGGAAAGTACGGGTTGGAATTAACAACAGAGTAGATACTGAAGAAGAAACTTTCAGATAGCTTGAACCCACGGTAACTATTCAAAATGAAGCACAGTGAAGAGTAAAGAGAAAAATAAATGAATAGAGAATCAGGGACCTTTCCCTTAATATCAATTTATTTAACATATATGCATTTGGAGTCCTTTGAAGAGAGGGGCCAGGAAAAAGTATTTGAAATAAAGGCTGGAAATTTTCCAAATTGATGAAAACCATAAATTCAGAGATGAGTTCACATACCCCAAGCAAGCAAAAAAAAAAAAAAAAAAAGAAAGAAAAAGCATCAAGACATATCATAATCAAACTGTCGAAAACCAATGATAACTTGTAAATCTTAAAGTACCTAAAGAAAAAGACGTATTGTATAGTATATACAAAGGATACAGATAAGAATAATAGCAGATATTTTTTAACCAGAAATTGGCAAGCCCGAAGACGACAGAATGACATCTTAAAGTGCAGAAAAAAGAAAAAGGAAAAAACCCCTGTTAACCTGGAATTCTATAACTGGCAAAAAGATCTTTCAAAAATGAGAGCAAAACAAAGACTTTTTCAGACACTTCCAGCACAGCTGTACTGCAGTAAATGCTAAAGTTCTTCGGCAGAAGGAAAACAATACAAGATGAAATCTGGATGTACACAAAGATTCAGAGTTTATCCAGGTTTTTATGGATAAAATTTCAATTGTGGAATTTAAACCAAATGTAGAAGTTCAAAATGCCTAAGAACGACACCCTGAAGACCCGGAAGGAAAATGGAGGTGCACTGTCAGAAGGGTTCAAAATTATACGTGAAGTGATGCAATATTACTTGAAACCTCAGAACACCCACTTAAAAAAATAAAACTAAGACATAGAGCTAAGACATTGGTGGAGATAAAATGAAATTAAAACAAAATTGATCCAAAAGAAGGCAGGAAGAGGAAAAAAGGAGTAGAGAACAGATGGAACAAATAGGAAAAAACCCATAACAAGATGGTAGATGTTAACCAAACCACAATGACAAATCGTGTAAGTGCACAGTGACGGAAACTTTTTGTGGTGATGGAAACGTTTTATATGATGATTATGGTGGGGCTTGCTATATATTTTTCAAATCCCATCAAACTGCACAATTACAATTAGTGAACTTTATTTGGCACAAATCACCTCAGTAAGGCTGTTAAGAAATAAAAGCAAAATAGGAAGATGCATGGGAGAAGAATGAAGAGCGGAATGAGCCCAGGACCAAGCCGGAAAGTCTATACGCACACGCACACAGGCGTGCATTGTGTGTGGGCAGATACCTCTGCCATGTTTTCCTTTTCAAAGTTAATGAATTATTTGCACAATATATTTTAAAAAATGCTAAAGAGTATGAAGAAAAACATTCTGTATCATCCTATCTTTCTATGATTAGCACTATTTTTCTCCTACATATTCTTCCAAGCATAAACACGCAAATTCTCACACAAAAAACATTTGTCTTAATAAGAAGATTGTCACATTATAAATAAGTTTTCAATCAATAATATTTTGGAAGCACCTTCTCTTGTTGGTAAGTCTAAGTACATTTTCATAGCCACCATTTTAAGAACTGCCTGGAATTCCACTGTGTGCCTACATTTATATATGCGTGTATGTGTGTGTTTATTTAACCATTCCCATTACCATATGGATGGTCGGTTAAGTTCCATATTTTTAAATTTCTGTCCTTAGCAGTATTTCAGCAAACAAACTTACGCTTGCATTTTTTTTTCATTCGCTTTATTGTTTCTTTAGGATAAATCACGAAACTTGTTCAATCAAAGGGAATACACTCCTTTCGTAAGGACTTTTACAATCCCCCCCAAAACCACACCAGCTCACGTTCCTTCCTGGCAGAGCATGTGAATACCAGTGTCTCATGCACCTCAATATCAACATCCTCATGCGCTACAAATAGCATCAGACTTTTGATCTTTGCCAATTGGATATGTTAACTATATTGTTTCAGTGTGTGCCGTGTGTGTGTGTGTGTGTGTGTGTGTGTAAAAGGTTTTGCAAGGTGTTTCAGAAGTTTTCAGCTGCCGTGATGGATATCATCAAGCTCAAGACCCAGGAAAAGGTAAGACTGGGGCTTCTTCATCACAAACCTTTGATGTCATCTCTGTGATGCCTTAGGTAGGGCTCACAACACACTTTCCAATATTATAGAATTTGTAAAATGAATGAGAGAAGGTCCATCTCACGGCGTTATTACATGAGTGCTAGAAATAAAGTATATAATGCTCTATAATGTCGCACTCTTTCTAACAGAAAAATTAGAAACCACTTAAAAGTTCAATAACTGAGAATTAGTGCAATAACTTATACCGACCATGCACTGAAACACACTGCAGTCACCGTACTGCCGTTGTTGCAATGAGTTCATTGAGCTGCAAAAATGATCGTGATAGATTAAGCGGAGAAAAAAGCGGGTTATAAATAGGTATGTATGCTATGATTCTATTTTCTGTAAGCCATATACACGTAGACGATTATCTGAAACTATACACATTTTGGCACTCACACTCATCGTTTCTGGACAGGTAGGTGAACTTTTCATCTTGTGTGTTTCTTCAGAATCTTCTGTGATGGACACTGTGTTGCTTGCAACAAGAAAAAGGCAATTTTATAAGAACAACTGACACCAAAATTATTTGAAGTGCCTAATACGCAGCCAGTCAACGCCTGTTGTCTTTTGACGTTTTCAGCCTCTCTGAGTGCATGCAGTGTTTTCTCCATGTGCCACATGATGGCTGGGAAGCTAAGGCCCCAGGAATGTAGGTAATTGACCCAATGTTACCCAGCGAAGGGGAGGCAGTGCAGGTGTTTTAACCAGTTCTCTGACTCGGAAGAGCATACTTCCTGGCTTTATTTGTCATCGCACAATCGATTTGTCCCAAGTCTCCCTCTTCCTTGGCCGTTTGGTAGTAAAATTCCACCACCACCTGGTGCTCATCTTACACCTATGTCTTCCACCATGGGTAAAGAGGACTGTGAGAAGTTCTGGCTGGTGGACCTCATCAAGGCTGGACAGAGGGCCCTGCAGGGACTGCCCCACCAAAGCCTGTGAGAGGGCTGCTGCCTCCCAGGAGATGCTCCAAAGAGCATCCTCTCGGCTAAGTTTCCAGGTGGCTGCAGCAACCTCCTTCCAAGTGCCATCAGGAAGGTGATGCGGAGGAGGAACAAAGCGGGAGCCACTGAGATAGCTCAGAGCTCAAATCTGCCACACCTTCTGCATCTCAGACTCAACACTATCCCCAAGATGGCGGACGCTCAATGAAAAAGCTACCCTCTGAGTGATAGTCATTCACTAGCCAATTCACCCCAGGAGGAAACTGGGTAGATATTATCCTGGTGCCCACTTCACATAGAGGTAACTGACTGCTCCAAAGACACACAGCCAGCAAGTAGTCCAGGTGGGTTGGAACCCACACTTCCCAGGTTCAAGTCACATGTATGCACCATGTAGAAACACTTAGCTCAGTGTTCACCATCAAGAACTGTGTCCTCCCTCCTTTGGTCTTCCCTTCCCTGGGAGGCAGAGTCAGGGGACCCAAATAGTGGGCTTTGCATTGCAGTCCTAATTCTACCACTATGGTCAATGGCTTAACCTCTCTGAGCATCACCATCTTCTTCAGTAAAATGGGGATGTAACTCTTAGGATGGTCAAGACTAGAGACAGCGAGGCATATGAAGCACCTGTTAAAGTACCTAGTGCATAGCAGGGGTCTAACGGACATCACTTCATAAGGACAGGCCTGTGTGTGAGCAGGTAGAACAGCTATTCTCTCTGGACCCCAATGAGCTCAGGCTTCCAAGTGTTCATCGCTGGCCCCTGCCCTTCCCCCAGGAGGACATTGTGACTCAGGGTGGAAACCAGCCCCAGATAGTCAGCCAGACCTACATTTGAGTCCTGTCTCTGCTGCTGCCTCGCTGTGTGCCTTGGGCAGGCTATTTAACCTCTCAGCCTCAGTTTACCCATCTGTAAAATGAGGGTAATTATGCCCACCTGGAGAGGTGTTGAAAAAATTAAACTAAATCCAGCAGGTGGTGAGTGAACCTCAAGAGGGCAGGGGTTGCTGTATTTTTGTTTGTTGCTCTCTTCCTAGCAGCTAGGAGAAAGGCTGCTCATAGCAGATGTTCAATAAATATTTTGTGAACAAAGGGATCCAAATGGGCATGAGCCAGCGTGGAGTGGGTTGCCAGGAAATGTCAGTTCATTTGTTCTCTATCCATTCCTCAGTGAGACTATCAGCTTCATGATTGCCACATCCCTACATGAATGAGCATGAAAGTCCAAATCCTGCCGGCCACTGGCTTGGGATTGCATGTGGTTACCACCACCCCTGCCTGTTCTCAGAGTCCCACAAATTCTGCTTAGCAAAGAGATACTTCACGGCACCCCAGAAGCTCCCTTTGACAGTAACCTCTCAGAAGAGACGGCCCCTTTCACCCCCACTGGTGTGGAGTTGCGCTTCTGCACAAAGCCTCCACGTGCTGGAAGGGTGGGTCTTTGGCCATCTGTCAAACCGCAGCTTGAATTCCGAGTCCAGCAATTATGAGCTGGGTTACCTTTGAGCGACTCAAGAAACCTCACTGAGCCTCAGTTTTCTTACTGAGTAATGGAGCTACTAAACTTTGCACATTTGTTGGGGCTAACAATGTCTAAAAATCCCTGGGATACACTGGGAATTCTGCAAGACCCTCTCTGCCATCGGTCCCATGGTGAAACTTCACTCAGTCTCTGGTGACACCTACTGGTGCCTGGTCCACGGGCAGGAGGAAACCCTGGGACATTTGGAATCACAGGGAGTTGGGAGCTGGAGCTTATAATGCCCTCCTTCCCCACCCTGTATTACAGCTAATGATAACCACTGCACCGCCCTACCACATGGCTCACCCACGGCTGAAGTCACCTCCTGCCAGGTTTCTCTGCTCCCATTCATACATCCAACAAACCATTCTGCAATTCAGCAGACGGAGGAAGCTTTAATTTAGATCTTGACTGTGAAGGCAGGCCAAGTGCTTCCTTAAATTCCAGAGGTGGCCATAGAGCAGCAGATCCATTGATGCCTTCAGCACATATTTATTGAGCACCTACTGTGTGCCAAGCACTGTTCTGGTGCTGGGTTGCATCACTGACAAAACTGATGTAGAGAGGTAGGTCTTTGCCCTCAAGAGCTGTTCACAGTGATGGCAGAGGCAGCACATCCCTGCCGTCACCCCAGCGATGCTCTCACTTGTCCACGCCCCGGCCCAGTGAGGCAGGCAACATCCATCCTTTGCACTGAAGGGAAAACTAAGCTTGTGAAATATGGGCAAAAATGTGTGCCTTGCAGGCTTGTTGAGAGGTTTAAATATCACAAATGGGTAACATCACGGCCCAGGGTAGCTGGCATGGTGTAGCTGATTGACAACTGGAAGCTGATAATCAGGTGCTGTTCACGGGCTTTCAAGTCTGAGACCATGTGCGAAGGGACCAGAGCGATGGCTTTTAAAATGTGCTCCGGGAAGCCCCGTAAAAGCTGCATGGAGCAAGGCTATTGCCCCTGACCCTTTCTTGTTCTAGATTTTGAATGTTGGAGAAAGGTTTTTTCGAGGAAAGCCTTTCTCTCCCCTGCAAAAGAGAGAATGCTCCAGTTGTGCACAATCACCTGTGTGGAAAGACCTCTGCACCCCGAATCAGGGGTCCTGGTTCTCATCCCATATGGAGGCTGTGAACGTAGGCAAGTCACTTCCATTTTCTGGGGGTCAGTTTCCCCACCCAAACTTTCAATGATTTCACCTCCCTCTCTGGTTTGTGATGATCGAATTCACTGTCAATGCTGCTAGACAACCATTAACTGGATACCCATCAGAAAGAAGTCTGCTGTTGTGTTGGACTTAACAAAAGCCACCTTTGAATCCAGGAGCCTGGTTCAAAAACTGCCTCTGCCCCTTTAGCTCTGTGATATGGCATAAATTACTTAACCTCTCTGGCCCTCAAATTTCACGTGTGTAAGAATGCTAAACTCACAGACTTGCTGGGAAAATCAATTGAGACAAGAGGGCTGAGACACCTGAACCCGGTGACTGGTGCATTACTCCTTGGCACTTAAAAATGTGGCTTCTCTTCGGGTTTGCCTGTTTCTCTGGCTCCCGCCCCAAACTGCCGGGGGCTTTCTTGAGGGCTGCCTGGGACAGCTGCATGGAGCTCTTTTCATCCAGGGAAGTGTTCTGCAACTCTCTTTTCTCTTCCTTCCCTTCTCTGATTCACATCAATGGGCTTTTGAGAAGTTGAAGACCCATAGTGATCATTTTGTGTCTTGACGTTCTCTCTCCCAGCCTTTGCCCACTGGCCACCAAAGCATCCTCCACAAATCCCAGCGTTTGCAGCTGGCCCTCGGTGTGTCCACCAGCAGGAGGAGGTGGAGCTGCTGCTTCATGCACTGGGCTTCCAGGAAAACCCCGCTCTTCCTGCCCAGCAGTCAGGCCCTGCAGGGCTCGTCTTGGGGACTCCCAGCCTGGCCCTGACTCCCTCCATCTCCAGTGTCCAGCTGTTGGGTCTGCCATACCTGCGGGTGGTGGGAAGGGTGATGAATCCACCTGACAGGTTCTCTTCCCTTCTGTTCCAAAACAATGGGGTAGGGTAGGGGGCATCTGCAAAAAAGCAAGGCTTCTGGTTTCTGCTTATGAGAAAACTCTGAGCTAAGTCATAGTCTCTCCTTCTTTCTTAGGAACAGAACCACAGAGAATCAGAAAGTGTCCGTGAGAAACCAAGCAGTGTCCTAGATCACACTGTACTTTATGCTATTTGATTTCCCCCAATTCATCAAATTGTGATCATTATCCCCATTTGTGGGGCACTTATATATGCCAGGTTAGAAACCATACAAGTATTATATTTGTATAAGAAATAATACAAATAATTTAAGCCCATGAGAAGTGCTTTTTGAGGAAAATTGAAAATCCAGATAAGCCAAATAAAGAATAAAAATCACCCCAAATGCCACCACTGTCGACATCTTCAAGCACATTCCTCCAGACTTATCTTAGCAGGTCCCTGTATGCAGAGTGGCACAGGGAGAGGAATGAGGCTTCTGGAACTATACTCTCTGAGTCTGAATCCTGTTCCAACCACTTGTTGGCTGTTGACCTTGAGCAAGGCAACGGATCTCTCCCACCCTCAATTTTCTTACCTCAAAATGACAGTGTTAGTGTGTCTACCACACGAGGACGCTGTCAGGAGTAAAGGAGACGGATGGTGCAGGGACAGTGCTGGTTTGTGAGGGCTTGATAAAAACCAGCACAGGTGTGTAGAGATGCACCCATTCAGAATATTGTCTGAGCAACTATTACGTGCCAGACATTGTGCTAAGGACTTAGGTACAGGGGGAAGTGTGTGCATGTAAATTGTGGATCAAATTTGGTTACCTTCCATGGCATCTGTCATTCTGCAGGTCTGTCTGGACGAGAGAATGAGAGAGCTGCTGAGGAAGCTTAGCCTGAAGAGGAGATCCTTTCAATCATTGTCTTAATGACTTTCATAAGCAAAAGGGGCTACACCTGCCCTCTTGTTTCCCCTCTGAGAGGCTGGACGCCCTGCAGGGCAGCCCCTTTCATGTCTTGCTCTTCACAGTGTCCCCTGTTCTTAGCTCAGTATTGGATGCTTAGCAGGCATGCAATAAACACTTGTTTAGTGAAGAAATGAATGATTGAACAAATAAGCAAATTATTTCTGAGACCAGTATTAGATTTAAAAAGTCTAAGGAAATGAGAGGACAAGCTCAGGTTCTCAAAGATCTTGGTCCACAGCAGAGCTGTCCAAGGGCAGAATGAGAGGCAGATAGACCTGCTTGGGTGCTGCCGTGCCCACTGGGTGACCTCAGGCAGTGTATTAGCACCTCGGAGTCCCTGCTTTCCCATCGTACTGTCCCATCAAGGCTGTTATGGGATCGTCTCGAAGCCTCAGTCCCTGGTACCCATTGTGTGGCTGTTGTGATTATTATCAAATCTGACTTCGTGTCAATCCCCCTGTTGTCTGGCTTGCCTGGAAGCAGCAGAGGAACTGTGCTGTGTCTGCTGGGCATCTGATTCATTGCTTCCCTCCTCCGCCTCCTCCCCTGCCCACTTGGAAAGTCATCATCTCTCGTGTGTGGTTAGTTGCACTCAGCAGCGGCTGCCGCAAGGTGATGGATGGGCAGTGATTGCTTCCTGTCTGGTACTCAGCAGGGCCGTCCAGGCATCCTTCTCTAGCATCCACTGTTCCCGCTGATCCCCTGCCTAGTCTCCATCCTCAGGTTTGAAAGCATCTGAATTTTAAAATATGACTCCCCTCTTGGCAGAATTTACTTAAAACACAGATCTTCTACTATTTAACCTCTGATCATTTCTTTTTCAATTTGTACAAGGAGAAAAGAAATCTTCCCCCTGAGATGGCTGCTGTCTAGAAAGTACCCATCCTAGTGCCCAAAGGGCATTCTCTTAGTGTTGGCGCCCTCTTTCACCACTGTTGACTCTTGGAGGAATAACCAGGCAACTCAGAAATGGGGACAAAGGAAGAGCCAGAGGCTGGGTATGGTTGTCTGCTCAGCAGAAAGACTGTCTAAGGGTGACTGAATGTAGATGGTCTTCCGAGACACTCTGTACAATTCTGTGCCTCCCCCTCCTCCCACCTACACAACACACACCCTCCCATTCTGCCCCTGGAGAAAACAAGTCCCAATTAGTTAAAATGGCTTGTCATAGGTCTCACAGTTGATACTGGATGCTGTGGGATAGCCATGCCTCATAGTTATGGTAGAATTTCCCTCACAGCAGCAGCTGTGAACAACATGCATCCAGCAACTGCTTGATTGCTTCCAGTAACAGGGAGCTCAATCCAGGATTCTAGAGGGCTTTAGTCACAAAGATCTGAGGGAAATCAAAGTAAATGGGTAGAGAAAAATATGACCCTAGAAAATGATGCTTCCTGGTGGCCAGGCTCATCTCATAGGCACATATTTCCCTTTTATCCCTCATATTCAAAGGAGAAAACCAACGCAGCAAGAACTAATTAGATGTAGTTCTGAGTCCTAACTCATTCTTCTCTTGGTAGAAGGAATATTTTTCTCACTGATCCTGAATGATTGCCAGCTGGACCTATCGCTATTGGATATCAACAATATTCTAGTCAGTCAGTTTGCTCCTTTACCAGAAAACAAGCCCTTTCTCTTTACCAGACTCTCAATAGTTGAGTCAGAAATCTGGAAGGAAACCCAGTACCCCAATACATTCAATGGCCTTGGAAGTAAAGGGACACAGACTACAAATGTGCTCAGCTGCCTCTAACAGACAGCTCAACCTCAGTGATTTAAACAAACAAGGCTTGGTTTATTTTTCTCATATAAAAAAAGTCCAGGGACAGATAGTTACTGACATTGATTCATGTTAGGGCCACATTTTCCTGATTCCCTTGGTCGTTCTCATATGGTATCAAGATGGCTGCTGCAGCTCCAGGTATCACATCTACATTCGACACCTAGAAAGTGGGATGGCTACCATGCCCAGTTACTTCTGTTTTCTTTCATAGAAAAGAAAGCTTTTCCAGTGTAACTCCAGCGAACCTCTGCTTATGTTTTGTTGTCCAAGTAGACCATGTGGCCACCTTAGCTGCACAGCAGGCTGGGAAAGTGAGGAATGAGATCATCATGACTGGAGTAGACTCATCACCTGAAGATGGGCACAGTGACGTTGTGAACCAAATCAGGGATCAGCAATGGAGAAACTGGGACTGGCTGTCTGACTGTAAAGTCATGGTATCTCCCATGCCTACATGGCAGGTGTTGAAGGCTGAGTGAGAAGCCTCCTTTAGAAATAATGACTTTGCCATTTTGTTGAAGATCTGCCTTCACAGTGAAGCCCCTCACTGACCCCATCTGTTTTGTGCTATTTGCATGTCTGGAGTTCTCTGCCCAACCTTGTCCTTATACTCAGCTATTACCTCCCAGCTCAGCATCACAGTGGTCTATTCTGTTCAACCAAGCATTGGCTCCAGGCCAATAATGTGCAGGGACCTGATGGCACACTGAAGACGCAGCGAGGCCTGAGACCCAGCCCTGTCCTGGAGGGACTTCCAGTCCAGGGTGGGAGCCAGCTCTCCAACTCCTCACTCAATAAGTGCTGGGAAGCCGGGCACAGAGGAGCCTTCCTACCCAGCTGGGGTGGGAGTGAGGCCCTGAGCTGAGGCTCTAAGGCTGAGGAGGTGTTGTCTTCACAGAGGTGCTCTCTCTGAAGCAGGGATGTTATAACACCTTGAAGATTTACTGCCCTTATATTTCTTGGGTCTCTGTCCCCGGCCAGCCCAGCAGCTTCAGCAGCTCTTCAGGTACTGTCACTTATGTCTAGTCCACCTCTGTGCCCTGGTTGCATGTGGCCCCGTATCTTATATTCCCATTTGTCTGGCTCAGTGCCTGGCTTGTACCTGGACCTCAATATTTTTTATATAATTGAATAAATGAATTAGGGAATAAGGAAATAAAGGCTATAAAGACATAAGTATCCAAGCTTTGGTGACCTATTTCTACTTTCAATGTTTTGGCCAAAATACATAAGAAAATAGCATATAATAGAATAAGAGAAGCTGTGGATGCTGTATTAGTCAGGGTTCTCCAGAGAAACAGGATATATACAAATACACACTAATACATATATAACACACTCACACATACATATATATACACACACATATATGTGCAGAATTCCTCTCTATATCTAGATAGATAAATTGATAGATTGGTAGATAGATAGGTAGGTAGCTATCTAGCTAACTATCAAGAGATAGATTATAAGGTATTGGCTCACAGGATTATGGAGGCTGAAAATTCCCAAGATCTGAGGCCTGAAAGCTGAAGACCCAGGAAAGCGCCGGTGGTGTAGTTCCAGTCTCGGTCCGAAGGCCCGAGAACCGTGAGTGCCAGAGGTGTAAGTCCCACTCTGAGGGCAGGAGAAGACAGATGTCTTCTCAAGCAGTCAGGTAGAGAGAAAAGTTCTCCTTTCCCTTGCATTTTTGCTCCATGCATGCCCTCAACAGATTGGCTGATGCCCACCCACAATGGGGAGGGCCATCTGCTTCACTCAGTCCGCTGATGCAAATGCTCATCTCTTTGGAAATACCCTCGTAGACACACTCAGAAATGACGTTTCACCAGCTTTCTGGGCATCCCATGGCCCAGTCAAGTTGATGTATAAAATTAACTGTGAAGATGCTAATCCTATTTTCCTGCCAGATATCAAGATATTTACCCAACTGGACCCCAAAGCATACCTAGAAACCCTGGAGGAGAGTCTATTCAAGAGGCACTTGTTCTGACTTATCCCAGTGAACTGTGAATGGTATTCCCAGCTACTCCAAGCTAGAAAGTTTACCCGAAGCCCCAGAAAGGAAGGGATTTGTAGGTTATTTCAGGACTGAGACACTATCCAGTTTGGGCGTATGGTCTAGAAGCATGAGAAAGTTCTCTGTCCTCTTTGCTTTCCCGGTATGTGGACTGACTTTACCTAGTTTTGGAGACAGGCCCTCTCCTCAGGATGTATGCAGACCATGGCTCTGTGCCTCTTCTTGAAATGGGGTCTCTAGCTAAAGACCCCAAGGATTCCCTTGTGGTCGAGTCAAAGAAGCTTGCAATGAAATGGCCCCCAAGTGACACCCGACTCCAAATCATTTTCTCTGTCAGGCTGCCAAAGTTAAAGCAATGCACTGTCACCATCAACATAAAACCAAAGCCATCTGTTGGCTGGGTCCAAGGTTTAAATATTACTCCAACTGACTGATGACTGATTCTTTAGGTACGGACGAGCAACTCATCTCTGTTTCCAAAATATTTCAGTTTGCTAGAGCTGCCGTGACAAAGTACCATGCACTGAGTGGCTTCAACACAGAAGTTCATTGTCTCATAGTCCTGGAGGCCGGAAGTCCGAGAGCAAGGTGTCCGCAGGGCATGCTCGCTCTGAAGGCTCGAGCCCCTCTCCCAGCTTCTGGGAGTTCCTCGGCATGTGGTAGCATAACTCCAATGTTCACGTGGCGTTCTCCCTGTGGGCGTGTCTCTCTCTCTAAATTTCCCCTTTATATCAGGACACCTGTCATAGTGGAGCAGGGCCAATTCTGCTCCAGTATGACCTCATCTAAACCTAACTAATTACATCTGCAATGACCCTATTTCCAAATGAGGACACATTCTGAGGTACTAGGGGTTCAGACTTCAACATATGGATTTTGGGGGACACAAGTAATTCAGCCCAAAATACAAAATAACCCCAGTTTCTTGGGTTTGCTACACTTAGTGGTGCCTTTTAGGGTAAAGACTGAAGGTATCACTTCCCAAAACGGGAACCACCTGATTCTGGCTCCCTTTTGCATATTTGTAATGAGGTCCCAGGCAAACCTCCAGTGAAAGAACGACACCCAAAGAGACTGGTTAGAAAAGGAGGCATTCCCCACAGGACTCCACTGCCCCCAGATGACTCCAGTGATCGAAGAATCCCAAATTGCTTCAAGTACATTATCTTGTACAATAGTGAACAAATTACTGCCCAATTCTCAAAATAATCCTGTGACATGAGTATTTCTTTTTGCTTTTTAATTTTCTAAAATAGTCATTTCATGGATACTAAACCCAAGGGATTAAGGGGTTGTTCTGGCTGCTTATTAATGAGAAGGGCTAGGACTTGAACTCCAGACTTTGAGTCCCACAGTCAGCCATCTTGCTGAATTCCATGTGCCACGTGAAAGAGACTCTATGAATTCTAATTATTCTTTTACAGGAGAGGGATCTCAAGGCAGTAGGATTCTGTCCTGGTCAATTCTACGTGCTTGGCTCTTGTTCTGACCTGCTCCATTGGTCTTTGCACCACTTGAAACTTTTCTGCCATAGGAAGTATGAGAACATGAGTTCTGGTGGATTAAGATTTCATTTGTGACGCTATATCTACAATGTTTGTCATTAATTCTCTAATAAGAGCATGGTTTGCTATGAAAACATTTTATGCAATGAAAAATCTCAACCAATTTAGATCAATTTAGCTTGCAGTACTTTTTTTGGGGAAGACGGTTGCCATAAGCAAGAATCCTATCTACCCTGAGAATAACGATGAGGGCTAAAAACACCGGGGTACAGAGTTTCTCAGCTTTTTCCAAGATTCTCATTCTAATTATACTCACAATTTATAATGACTATTTCGTTCACCTACTCTTTCAGAACTGTACACAGAGCTCCTCTTTATGGGATACAAGACAATTTAATGATCCAACTTTTGTTTGTCATTCCAGTCTCGACAACAACTTCCAAATTAGTGGAAATCTCTGTCTACAGCTTTTCCTGAAATATTGCCTTTCCATTTTTATCTTATGGCCAACACTTATTCTTCCTTTAAAACAAACTACAAATGTTACCTCCTCCAGGGAGACCCCTCTGCTTTACCCAGGCATGGTCAGAGCTTCCTCTTGAAGTCTAATCAGAGCACATGGAGCATGTGGTATTATCCTTGATTTACTTTGCTGGATCCCTACTGTTATGAGTTGAATTGTGACACTACCCCTCCCCCCCAACAAAAAAGATATGTTGAATTCCTAACCCCCAGTACCTCAAAATGTGACCTTATTTGGAAATAGGTTATTTAGAGAAGTAGTCAAGTTAAAATGCAATCATTAGCAAATTCTAATCCGATAGAAGTGGTGAGCTTATGTAAAGGGGAAATTTGACAGAGACAGACATACACAGAGGGATGACAATGTGAAGAGGCACAGGGAGAAGACAGCCATACAACCCAAGGAATGCTTCAGGCTACAGAAGCTGGTAGAAAGGACTGGAACCAACCCTTCCCTAGTGTGTTCACAGGGTGCAGGGCCCTCCCAACACTGGTTTCAGACTTCTGCCTCCAGAGCTGTAAGACAATAAATTTCTGTTGTTCTAAGCCAACTAGTGTGTGGTACTCGGTGATGGCGGCCACAGGAAACCAATGCACCTTTCATGGACGAGTACGCAGCAAGGGATTAACTCAGCAGGTTGTCCACATCCTGCACATTCCACAGAGCGGTTCGACCCTTGCCTGGCTCCTGGGAGGTGACCTCTACATCATTCGGAATGTCCTGCCTAACAAGAGCATCTTCGTTTACCTGGGGGCCTGGTGCCACCGCAGATAGCCCATGCTAACAATGCGATTTATGACGGGGCTTTGGGCCATGTGGTATCAGCTTAACCTCTGGAGGGCTGGTCAGGCACGCCGACATGCTGGGACCAACTCTCAGTGAAAACCCTGGGCATCAAGGCCTGAGTGAGCCTCCCTGGTTGGCAATGCTCCATGTGGATTGTCACATGTGGGCGCCGAGAGGATTAAGAGCTGTGCACGACACCACTGGGTGAGGACAACTGTAGGCTCACGCCTGCTGTCTCCTGGACTCTGCCCTATGCACCTTTTCCTTTGCTGATTTTATCTGTGTCTCTTCACAGTACTAAACTGTAACTGCGGATATAAAGGCTTTGCTGAAGCCTGTGGGTCCTTCCAGTGAAACACTCTGCCTGCGGGTGGTCTTGGGGACCCCTGGAACACAGCTACTGTGTGAGCTCCTGGTGGGTAGCCCACACCCTGTTCATATTTTGCCCCCAGAGCCCCTACCGTAGATGTTGAACAAATGCATGGAGAATTGGGGCCGAGAGCTCTTCCAGTATGGTGGTGGGGAATTCAAGGAAAGCACAGTAAGAGAGGACTGACAACTCACATGCCATTCACTTCGTATAATTTTTTATATTTTTCCTGAACGTTACATTGATTTTACCTTGATTAGCATCAATGACCCTTTTCTCATCCTTGTCTTCATCAGAAGTGGTTATAAAATGACTTCAGTACTTTTTTTGTGTAGGCTTTAACTTACACCAGTGAACCATCTTATAGTAAAGAAATGTCATGTTTTCTGTTCCGAATTCCATAAAAGGTTTGTCTTAGGTTGGATTCCCTAGGTGCCCCAACTCCACAGGGAACCTTGATGGTGCTTCAGCTCACTGGTATTTGGGTCAACTTGCATTGTGAATCTGATAGTGTTCGAAAGGTCTGTATCTCTCCCTTCCCCAGTATATGGTTACCAAACAAATAGCCATAGGTCACTTTAGGAAAGGAGAAGAACATCGTTCCTGTAACCACTTGAAATGGTATTGCAGGACCTTTCTTCTTGGAGACCTAGACTCTCCTTCAGTTGATGGGTTTTGGGTCTTAGAAATAGCTTTGGTGTAAAAACTGGGCAAGAGATTTTGACTTTCCATTGGGATGGCTAACCTCAGCCTGTGCTCATTAATTCTTGATCTTTTATGATAAAATACATCAAGCAATAATTCTGCTAATAGCTCATCTCTCTTGCAGCCAAGATTGTGTGTCCTCATAGCTATCTTCATAGATTCCTGCACATCGAGTCGCCTTGTGTCATTCCAGCCTCATTGCCCTTCAAGGCAATGATGCCCAGCTGATTTCTGAAGGCTGGGTACCCCTGGCCTTTGCTGCTCCAGGATTCTCTCATGTCTGTTGCCACAGGAAGGCTGGTTTTATAGCAACATCTCCTACTGCCACCCCAGCCTATAGTGAATGGCACCACCAAGGTTTTGAGCAGTGTTGGGACTCTTCACTAGCATATTCCTCCTTGACTTGGCGATGATGGGGGCCCTGACCCCTCCATGGAAGATCTCCAGTTTCGGATTTCCAAGTCTTGTATAATCCATCTCATCCAGCGTGCCCACTTCTCTGAGCCTTTTGATCTTTTCTTCCTCAGTTGGCCACAGCAGTTTTGGTGTCTTGACTTCATTTTTCACGGGCTCTCATTTTTTCCAAGCTTCCAAGTGGCATTCCAGCAGGGTATTAGAATCATGCCCCAAGCCTCCCCACAAGGGGGTTAAATGCTGTGTTGACAAATTCTTTCTGAACTAGCTTATTCTCTACCCTTCTCAATCCAGCACTCCAAGGAGTGTCTTCATGGTTACTGCTGGCATATGACAGTCATAACCTGCAGCCCCTTTGGAGCGTAATCCTTCTCACCCATTAGCCCTGGTGGGCCATGCCATAGGTTGACCCTAGATATGGGTCTAGTGGTCAGGAGCAGTGGTGGGGAAGACCTTGAGGGAAAACATTTTCCTGCAGGGCGCTCTCCCATCTTTGAGTCTCTCACATGGTTGGGCCATTTCTTCAGACACAGTGTGTCCAGGGGATTGAGGGAATGACTCAAGGTTCACAAGTGCATCTGCCCAGATGTCCCCATGCCAATCTCAAACCCCACTCCTTCCCCATCAGCGCCCCAACATTGTCCCCCAAGGAAACTTGTTTAGGCTGATCATTGCAAGCACGACAGAGAGAAGCCTGAATTAAGTCCTGTGCTTGATGGTCAGCTCGGTCTGTCCTCCAGCTGCAAGTGATGGGTGTGTGTTTAATGCTCCCTCTGACTCCCATGCTTTAAGTTGGTGATCAACTGACCTCAGCCTATTACGTTCTCTTCAATCACTCCCAGCAACAGCCACACAGTTTCATTGTCCTTTTCACGACAATTCCACCCAGCCAATGCGCATCAGTCTACCAGCATTCCATCCTGTCTGGCCATAGGTGGAAATCTTAGCATTCATGCTGCTATAGTGGCCATGTACCAAACTCCTCCTGTGGGAGTAAGGGGTCTTCACTGCCATCTCAGGGGCTTGTGACCAATTCTAGAACCTTGTCTTAATCTGCCTCCTGGAGCCTCTCCTGGTATAACCATCTTGGGTTGGGTGCTCTAAGAAACAGAGCTTGAGATAGGATTTACTGAGAAAGAGCTCTTTAAAAAAAACAGGTAAAATCTTTAGAAAAAAACATGTAAGCAGAATATAGCAGGAGGTTAGGCTGAGCAAGGACATAAGTATTGATCACAAGGAAGAGTCTAGGCTTCTGGCTTAGAAAACAAAGTCCATTATGGTGCCCTCACTGAACTGGGAAATACTCCAGGACAATTGCATTTGGGGGTTGGAGGAGGAACTTTAGGTCTGTGGTTTCTCCATCTCAGCTGCTGCCACAGTCTCTCGCCCGCAGTGTTGCTAGACACTCTTAGCCAGGATCTCTACTTTCAGCACAATCCTCCTCCCAACCTTCCTTCCTGCAGACTTGCCACGAAGGCGGTTTTCCTAAAACCCTGATTCCTTTTAAAGCTCTCTCCTAACTCACCAGGACTCTTAACATCATGCTCATCAGGCTCTTCAGTCCAGCTTAGAGGTCCTACCTCTGGCAACAAATCTTGTGTCTAGCAGCTTTGCAATGCTTACCGAGGCCAAAACAAGCAATACTGGATTGGGTTTATTATATTATCTTTGCTTTGTCTGCTCTTCCTTACCTTCCCACCCGGTGAACTCTTACTCAGCCCTCAAGGCCCAGCTCAAATGCTACCCATTTGATAACCCCAATCACACCATATCCTGATTATTTACTTTCCCATCTTTCTCCCCATCCAGCCTGCAAGATGCTCAAGAGCAGCATCTACTCAGATGCGTGCATTCATCTCTGCAGAGTGAGGGCCTAGCAGAGCATCTGGCATATTAGAAATGTTTGTTGAATGCATGCATGAATGAATATACGAAAACATGAATGAATGATTGAAAGGATGATATAGGAATAAATATATTCATGAGTGAATGAGTAATGCATGGATTTGTCTGCTACGTTTCTAAGTTTAAAACTAATCACAGATTCCTTACCATCTTCTCCTAGATTTTGCACATAGCACTAGGGTGTGAAGAGGCCCTCATGAAGAGTATTTGGTGATTGGATAGAAATGGGACTGTCTTATTCAGAATCCGCTGTGGCCACTGGCCAGCCAGATGAGCCCTCCAGCTTCCCCTCCCACTCTGAGAGCTCTGAGGCTCCCGGGAAATAAATCACAATGCCAGTGCGCGCCCAGGGGCCCGTACAGAAGGAGTCCTGCCTGTGCGGCTCCAGGCATACAAAGGGCCTGTCTTATCCACCATCCACTCTAATTTTAATCCCAAGAGAGAGCGCTCCATCCAGGTGGGGCTGGAGCCAGGGATGAAAGCCTCTTTTTCTCAGTTGAAATACAATTGAGTAACAGGTGCAGCTTTTATAAGTTAAATGGAATTCAGTCCCCAGAAGCATTCACGTTTAGTTATTTCCAGTAAATAGCTGAGGCTATTATTAGAATTTATGTGGCCTGGAATATGAAGATGGGAGCCTGCCTGCTGTAGGGCAAAAAGACTTGACCTGGGGATTTGGAGAAATAGACGTTAGACCGGCTCACTGCTCACCAGCCATGTGGCCTGACCTTAATTCAATCACATGAGCTCAACAAGCCTCAGTTTCCCTATTGCCAAGAGCCGACTTCATGGACATGCGTGCTTTTGCGTGCTCAGAAGGCCCCATGCCTGGTTTAATACTCTACCGATGTCTTCTTGAAATTGTTTTCTTTGAACTTGTGTTTTGTCAGCTGAAGTCCCGTGGGACAATGGAGCATGTATGTTAGTAGAGGAGGTTTGTGTAACATGTGTGTCCACTGTTCCTTGCTGCCCCATTGGCATATAGGGTTCACGATGCCCCACAGGCACAGAATTCCAGTGGACCCTCGGTGGGGGAGACATCAGTGAGACTCAAAGCCAGGACAAGGAAAGCACCTCCCATCTACAGCTGAGTCCCTGGGGCACTGGCAGCTTGAGAAGCTATGCTTTCCACTGGGACCAGAGCTTGCTTGGGATGCCAAAAGGGGGCGTGGCACTTTAAGAAACAAAGAACCAGGGAACCCTAGAGATCCTTTCTTACTCAAGTTACTTTCCTGTATTTGCCAACCACTCATACTGAAAATGAGGACATGGAAGGAAAGGGAAAGATAAGACAAACCATACTTCCTTTCCTTCCAATCCTTCCTTACTCATCAGTGAACCAAAACTAATGAGTATTTTAAAAAGTGTGCTTATCAAGAAGTAAAATGAAAACATGTGAGTTAGTCCCATGCAGTGTTTTCATTGTGCTGGTAGGAATGAAATACATACGTGTGTGTGAGCTACACAATATAAATTGCATGACTTCAGTGATTCTGCACATAAGTTAAAAGCTCTGAAATTTTCGTTTAAAACCAGCATTGTTGCAATCACGGGGCCGGCCCCATGGTATAGTGGTTGAGTTCACGTGTTCTGCTTTGGTGGCCCAGGGTTTGGGGCTTCGGATCCCTTGTGTAGACCTACACAATGCTTGTCAAGCCATGCTATGGTGGAGTCCCACATACAAATTAGAGGAAGATTGACACAGATGTTAGCTCAGGGGCAATCTTCCTCACCAGTGAATAAATAAATAAAAACTAGCATTGCACATTATAAAAAGAAGAGTAAAATTCATGCTAATAACTTAACATTTTAATTTTTCTTTACCTAGAATAACATTAAATAGCAAGTAAAAAAGACTGTAACATGTGAAAAGACCTCAGAAGAAAGAAGTTTCATATTTTAGTATGTTTACTGGCATTTTTTTGCCAATTTTGTTTTTAAACAAGAGGCCACATATTTTCTTTTTTTTTATGGGCCTTGCAAATTATACAGCTGGCCCCACTCCTGGTACAAATAGGGGATCAGGTTAGAAGATTCCCCTCGAATTATTCACAGTTCCATGACTTTTAGTTACTAAATATCTCATACAACTTGCACGAAATGCTCATTATTTCAAGTTTAAACACAAATGTAGACAAGGAACAAGTCTTACATTCAGCCCCACACATTCTGGATTCTTCTCTACCCTCAACCCCGCATCCCGTGGATCCCTAATTCTGATTCATTCTCTCCTGTCATAGCTTTCCAAGCCAACCACTCGTTTCCATGCCCCTGCCACTGCCTGGGATAAAGCCACCATTATTTCACCAGGAACTATGTCAACACCCTCCTGATGGGTCTCTCTGCTTCCAGTCTTGCCCTGTTGACTCTATACCCGGCTGGCAAAATGATGTCTTAAAATGTAACTGTGATCATGTCTCCTGCCCCTCCCCATGCTTAAAATCCTCCCCCAGGGGCCCCCAGGGGGCACAGCGGTTAAGTTCGCATGTTCCACTTTGGAGGTCCAGGGTTCGCTGGTTTGGATCCTGGGTGTGGACCTACACAGTGCTTGTCGGGCCATGCTGTGGCAGGCGTCCCACATATAAAGTAGAGGAAGATGGGCGCGGATGTCGGCTCAGGGCCAGCCTTCCTCAGCAAAAAGAGGAGCATTGGTGGCAGATGTTATCTCAGGGCTAATCTTCCTCAAAAAAAAAAAAAATCCTTCCATGGCTCCCATTGCCTGTAGGGCATGGGAATCAAACACCCCCATGTGGCAAACAGCCCAGATTGATCTAGCCTCGGACACCGCTTCCTCTACTTCCTCCGCAGGCAGTCCTGCCAGCCCCTTCCACACCTCTCCATGACCTCCTGCCATCCTGAAACAGCTGCTACTCTCAGAAGGAAGCTGACTCACTCAGACCCTTGGGCTTTTGCACATGCATATGCAGCTACATGGCTTCCCTTTTGCCTGATCAGCTTTGAGCTAGCCTTCTGAATTCAGATCAGACCCTCCCTCCTCCAGGAAGTCTTCCTTGGTTTCTCACTGAGTAAGGAGAATAACCCATGTGCTCCAATAGCATCTTGAACATCCCAGCTAATCATTTGCCCATTACAGTGAAATGACAGATATATGTTCTCTCCCTAGAACTGGAGCTCACGGAGAGCAGAGATTTTGTCTCATTAATTATTGGAATCTGAGCTAATAGTAGAACGTCTTAGTAGCTGAATATCAGTTGAATTCCTTTCTTCTATCTCCACCTGCTTTCTCTTCTCAATTTTCCTTTCTTCTATCTTTACCTGCTTTCTCTTCCTAATTTTCCTTTCTTCTATCTCCATCTGCTTTCTCTTCTCAATTTTCTTTTAACAAGAATGCCTCAATGGAATGAACAAGGACAAAAAAGTGCAGGCATTTTTAGGGATGAATGAATTCAATGGACCCGCTCCCACCTTCAGAGCTCACCATCGAGCATGAGGGCGAGAAATAAGCAGTGATGTTTCTGCGCACCTTTTCCTGAGCCATTAAGCATCTGGGGCAACGAATCCTGCTTGGGGGGGAGTCAGAAAGACTCGCTTCCAGCACAGACCTTCCAAGGATGCACAGAGAAGCCCACAGTAGGCATCGGGCACAGAGGAGGTGCAACCTGTTGACAAGCAGTTAAAAGTCACCAATGGTCTCCCCTGAAGCCACGTGATGTGGCTGACAGTGTGGCCTGAGTGAGCCACCGTCTCATCGTTTTGCATTAAACAATTGCTTCCTTATCTTGCAGGGCCTTGCATTATAGTCCATTTGCCTCGGGAACATTTTTCATTTTCCTTCCCAGTCCTTATTTATTTCAGGCAATTCATCTTTTCTCTCGGTGCCCTTTGCTGCCACCTAGTTAATTGCTTGTTGCTCAAAGTTTTTCATGTTCAAGTTGACTTTTTTATTTGGTACTCAGGAAGTACAGTTTTTTAAATTGTGGTAAAATATATTAGAAATATGGCTTTTCTTTTCTTACCTTTTCTTCCCCTCCTCAGGAAAATGTTGAAGGGAAATTAGCATAGGGTGGGGATTTCTCGTGCTGTTCACGGGGTTGTAAAAGGGAGGGGCCGTCCTCTGTGGTTTGCCTCCTGCTGCCCACATGTTGGGTCCCAAGCTCTGGAGCTTCCCAGGTGTCACCTGAAATGGGCCAGCCCCGTACTCAAGGAGGGCAAGGAGAGATGGAGAGGAGCACACCACTCTAGCCCGCCAGGTGGTGGTTCTTAATGAGCAAGGAAACTTAGGAGGTTTGTCTTGGGCGGCTGCAAGACGAGTAGTTTTCCACACCAGCCTGCCAAAATCTTCAAGTTTATAAGGAGGTCTTAAGTGGGTCCAGTCACATGCATGGTCCAGACGGTCTCAACACCACATCACCACCTCAAGGCTGTGTCCTTGGGGCAGCTTCTGGGAGTGGGGAAGGCAAGTGGAACACACATTCCCAGGACCAGGACGGGGTGAGGAGCCTCCGATTGCCCGGGTCCAGCTCATGGGTCAACTGGCGGTCACGTCCTCCCCACAACCTCCCCCAACACCACAGGCCAGGACTTTGGGTGTGTTCATACTCAGATCTGGAGGGAAATAGACTCAGCCCCTGCTTTATCTTGTTTTGGGTCTTTGAAGGTCCCAAATTATTTAACGTGATGTCATAAGTTGCATCTGAAAATGGGACAATCTGGAAAAAAGACTATTTGAAAAGTTGCCTTATCATCATGTTCAGAGAATTGGATAATCTGAGACTGAGAGGGGCCCTACAGGCTCCAGTCCCTCATCCCACCAGAAGCTTCAGTTCTCCCTCTGCCTGGAATCCTTGCTTGACCTGCTTTTAAAAGGTCAGGCCTCAGCCCCAAGGCCCCTCCTCAGGGACGTTGTCCTGTGCATCCTCACCGGATCCACCCCAAACCCTGCTCCAGCTGAATGCTGCACCACGGCTCGTATCCCTGCTTAGAATCCTATATGTATTTGTTACAGTGCTTATTTCTGGTTTCCCCCCAAAAATAAGTTCTACAAATTTCACAAAAGCAGAGACTTTGTTTCGCTGCCCACTTTAACTCCAGGCTAGACACTCAGAAATATATGGTGCGTAAGAACATGAAAGAATGATGTCTTAGGCAGAATTTAGCGTGAGAAAACACATGTGAAAATGACAGTGATATTGATAATAGCAAACTAATACTCCTTTTAAAAACCATGATTTATTATCTATCAACTAAGTCTCAGGCATTATAATAGATTTTTGTGTGTCATCTGTTTTAAGCTTCATAACGATCCTATGAGTTTCATATCACTATTATTCCCAGTGTACAGTAAGAAACTGATGCTTCTGGCAGTTAACACAGATAGGAAGTGATGGATGTGGAATATAGCTCAAGCCTGACTCCCGTGCCCCACACCTCACCTCGACATGAGACCCAGTTGCTGCTGCCTGCCCGCCATTTCTTACACAGAGTGTGACCTGAATTCTGTACCTTCGAGTAACCCAAACAAGTTCCAAGTCAGAGCTCCCAGAACTGTCTGCTACAAAGGGGACATTTCACTGTAAAATAATACGTCTGAATGTTCTCTATCAAGTACCCTCTAAAAGTACAAACGTCATCAGAACGGGGTTTGTGGGGAGGAAGCACTGAGGAGACAAAGCCAAATGAACTTCCCCCTTTCAAGGGCAGCCTGCCCACCCCGTCTGCCCTGGGGAGGTCAGGACTGGTTTGGCAAGTTTCCTAGCACCATCACATTTGAGAGAAAGTAACGATGATGATGACAGTAAGTTGCAATAATAATGATAGTGGTACAGTTTTGACTTGTTGTATAATGTTAAGTGCTTTATGTGTCTTCTTTCAATTAATTCTCAGGACAGCCCTGGGAGGTAGACATTCTCAGCTCCACATCAGAATGGTCCAGCAAGCTCCGAGATGTTATGTAACTAGGCTACGCCACCCAGCTGCAGGAGACAGTGCCTGCATTCAAACTCTTTGCCGACCTCTCCAGGGCCTGCGATGCTTCAATTACTCCACTCTCCCAATGCACATTATGTCCTTTATTAACATTTTTAAAAATTATCTTTCGTTTTATGCAAAACTGTGAGCACAGTTCTTTCTTCCATTCCTCTATTTAATATAAAATAATGACCCTTAAACTCTGCCAAACAATAAGAGAAAAATTCAAGTGAATTAAAAAAAAAAAAAAAAGGAAAGTGGTGGTAGGAGGGAAAACCACAGAACTGTTTGTTCGTATGCCCAATTCTTCTGTGTGAATGTTAACGTAAGAGACCCCGCCATAGGAACATGGCCTGACCCTGACCCATGACCTCCACCGCTGCCTAAAATTTGTTGCAAAGTTCAGCTTCTGCACTTCTCACACATGGCTTCCTAAAGAGAAATAGAAGTTACATGTCTTCTTACTGGGTTTATTTTTTCCAGTGAATGTGCCTCTGAGTGCGTCTTTTATAGGTTCGTTGAGGTATAATGGATACACGAAGAACTGCACCCACTTAATGATGAGTTTGGACAGATGCAAACACCCGTGCTACCATCACGACAGTCAAGGTAATGGATGTATCCAACACTTCTCGAAGTTCCCTGTGTCCCTCTGTTTTGTGTTTGTTGTGGAAAGCACAATCCACAGAGATCTACCCACTTAATTTTGAAGTGCAAAATACAGTGTTGTCACTGTAGACACTGTGGTGTATGGTAGGTCTCTGGAATTTAGTCATCCGACATAACTGAGACTTCATACTCATTGAACAACTCCCCCAGCCCCCTCCTCCAGGAGGAGGGAGAGAACCACCATTCTGCTCCCTGCTCCTACGACTCTGGCTATTTTGGATTCCTCATCTAAGTGGAGTCATGCAGTCTCATCCTTCCGTGGCTGGCTTATTTCACTCGGCATAATGTGCTCTAGGCTCATCCAGTTCTCACAAATGTCAGGATTTCTTTCTTTTTCAAGGCTGGTTTCTCGTAATTGCCAGATTTCAGGGTTATTATTTTTATTCAGTCCAGTTGTCTGGTGAAATTCTCCACCTTGTCATGTATTTTCTTGAACATAATAATTACCCCTCTTTAAAGACCTTGTCTGGCTATTTCCATAACGAAGTCATCAGGGTCTGTTCCTATAGTCTTCCTTTTCCCTTTGGATGCTGTTTCTTGACATGCCTGGTGATGTTTTAAAATAACTGTCTGACGTTGCATAGCGGGAATGCTGTAGAGACTATGAGGATGTCACCGTCTGCTAGGTAGACAGAGTGGGGTCAAATCACCCCAATCCTATCGGGGGCTGAGATTTCTCTGTAAGCTTGTGAAGCTATTTCAGCTTGGATTCATCCCAACTCATGGGTTTCAGCTGATAACCCAGTGACTTTACTAGGACCCATCCTCTTTTGTGGCTGTGAATTCCAAGTTTTGTCTTCTCAGAGTCTTGAGATTATGTCCAACATTATCCCATTTTTCAGTGGCTTTTTGCTGAACTTTGCAGACCTTTGCCCAGCTCACTTTTAGAACATCAGTGATCTTTGAGAAACCAGCCAAGTGTGGGCCTTCTTCTCTGGGCCCAGCTTCTCACAGGAGCTTGGATCCTAAGTCCTGGCTGCCTTGACAGCCCCAAACTCCATTTTCCCTTTAATCTCTCCTGTCCCATAAGATTCCCATTCTGCTGGCTTCTCTGCCTTCAAGCGGCAGCCCTCTGCCAGTTCTTTTATGTGGGATTCTCATATGCTTACTCTGAAGTATGAATCAGCAAATGCACCGAGGGAAAAGTAGGTACAGAATATGGGCTGGCTTTCCTCCATTTCCCTTCTCTCAAGAATCTTGCTGTTCAGATCCTAAATGCTGCCATAGCTATCTGACAGCTTCAAACAGATCTCTCAGCACTTCATTCAGCTCTTCTATTTGCTCCTGGTGTTTGCCCCGCTCCAGTTCCAGCCCCTCCATCATGGCTGGAAGCAGAAGTCCTCAAGGGAGATTTGCACCCAAGAGGCGGCATTTCTGATGAACTATAGAAATGGAACTGATAGGTCATTTGGCAGCTCCAGAAAAAGAGCTACAACAGGCGGGTTGTAGGAGGAGTAAAATCATAAACTAAGGAGACAAGAAATGGTGAGGACTGAGCCAGGAACTGAACAGCTCAGAATGGTGGGAGAAGATGTGCTTCACGGTGATAGCTGTAAGGAGTGGGAAATAAGACTGGAAGGGTGGTTGGGTCGTCAATGTTGCAGGACGTTGAATAACAAAGCAGACTTTGGGCTTTCCTTTGGGACAATGGTTCAAGCCTGAAAGCCATTCTCTGGCCAGTGTGCCTCTTTTCCAGGAGAACCAGCTCAGAGCTCACAAGGGAGCCTCCACCTTGAGTCTCCAGCATCCAGGGACTTGCAGGTTCACATAGATGATTTCAACAGCCCACGGGCGGTGAGAGTGGGGTGGGGGTATGGTTTTTCTCAGAGTGGCGCTCACATTAGGCAATCACACAGGAGTGGGTGAGTGAACCAAATGCCACTTTATTAAATTATAGGGAGAAGTGGCCCTGACACACTAGCAGACTCACGCTGGCATGTTGAATCCCATTCTCTCCCTGTAGGCAGACCTATCAAAAGCCATAAAAATATTGGGAACCTTTGAATCAATCCATAGAAGTAGAATTACAAATTCAGGAAGATAATCAGAGATATGCACACAAATATTTACATGCACAAATGTTTCTTCCAGTGTAATTTCTAAGTGACTCTGGAACCAATTAAAATGCCCCACAGTGGGAGAAGTGGTAAAATAAATTGTGGTATAATCAAATAATGGAGTAGCGTGCAATGATTTACATTTATGTTTGGTAAAATAAGTAATGATATATAAAATGCAGACAATATATTCATTTTACAAAGCAGATTGAAAAAGTACCTATCATCATTGAGTGTGTGTGCGTGTGTGTGTGGAGAGAGGGACTGGAGAAAAACACCCTACATTTCTAACATTATTTATCCCAGGGTGGTGGGCCTTGTATTTGAGTTTTGAGTTTTCTGCTTCTCCACAGTGACCATATATTATCTTTGTATTTATATGAAGTATATGCTATGTGTTTACACTTTATAATATGTATGTTTACATATTACATATTGAAATATGACATAAGGACACTAAAAATGTTTGACACAGCAGAGCATCTCAGAAAAAAACCTTTAAAGTCAGGTAGACCTTGTTTAAATCAAGACTCTGCCAAGTTCGAACTCTCAAATCTTAGATTAAAAAAAGGCAGTTTACCTTTGAGCTCTGTTTATTTGACATGGAGAGTAATGAGAACAACCTCCCACAATTTCTGTGAGATAAAACTAAAACGTAAGGCATCTAGCTCACCATTAGTTCTCAAATAAAGGAGGTATTTTATTATTGTTAGAGAATAATAATAATATTCCAGTTTCATCCATGCAGGGTCTTCTGCTGACGTGATTTAGTGACTTGGAGCAAAAGGATGCTGATTGGACGGCCCAGCCTCAGGGCATGAGGCTGCGGGGTTGGGGGGGGGCGGGGGTGGTCCTCAGGGAGAGGGCGCCTGGGCCCTGGGCAGCACCGGCCACACCATTTGCCTCTAGGACTCTCTTTTTTTCTGTGTTTACGTGGACCAACCTCTCCAGCTCTAGCAAGGTCTTTCCTGTGTATGTTCGTGACTTCAGTCAGGGCGTGAACAGCCATCCTTTCTCCTGATGAAAAAGAAGGTCTCTGTTCTCATCCATTCTTCTCTTTTCTCTTCGTTCATGGGGACAACTCCCCAAGGACCACAGATACCACCTAATCACCAGATTCAAAACACAGAAACTCAAACATGGCACCACCTCTGAAGGGCCCTGCATGTTAAGCACGTATTGTTTCAAGTACCGGCAGGAGATGCTGGAGGGGAACACGAGTCCTCACTGACACTCTCTTGCAGTGGGCATTTTTTAAGCAATGTTTAAATTCAAGCTCTGCCTGCTCTTAGCTGTATGATTTGGGGTGAGTCACTTCCTCTCGCTGGGCCTCGGCCAAATATCAGAGCTCCCCACCTGGGAGGGCCTTTATGCATCATCTTGTCCAAACTCCTCATTTTGTCAGATGAACAATCACTCCGCCCCCAGCCCAATCACTCTGTGGTCCCATTGATCCATCTCGGCCCACCCTCACGCCTCCTCCAGAGAAGCGGAGGCTGGAATGATGGAAGAGAGCATCACAGGCCGGGAGAGGCAGCCGGTGACTCACGGCATGGAGGGGGCCTCCTTAGCTAAATAATCTATCAGAGTTGCTATATGAGGAGGAAATTCAATTGCACGGAGTCTGATGCCTCAAGGAATTGTATTTCTGATTTTAGTTCTCTGTTATCCACATTTGCTTGGCTAACTTCAGAGATGACTATCATGTACTGGTCTCTACTCTATGCTAAGCAAATGCATGCTAATGCTTTATATCTAAATCTTATGCCAACATTTCAAGAACATTAATGCTATCATTTCAAGGATGAGGAGATTGTAGTTTGGAGATTAGATTTAGAGATGATCAGCCATCACACAGCTGGTGAATGGGGTACAAAATGCAATTGATGATTATTATTAAAATCAGAAGCTGGCAAGCTTATGAAATCCCATTCTTTTCCTTTCACCAGTGAGGAAACCGAGGTTTAGAGGTGATAACAGGACCAAGGTTCACACAGCTGAATAGTAGTTCTTGGATTCAGCCCCCTTGTCTCTCAGATCCAGGATGCTGCCTCTCCTTGACATCTTTCATCATTTGCTCCGAGACTACTCTTAAAGCCTGTGTCATGGGGCTGCCTCTGCCCCTCATTTTGGAAACTAGCCTCCTCTCCTGCGTTCAGTGGTGTCTACAGATCTGGGCATATCCATCCATAAATATGAAGCTTCTTGTGGAAATTTTCCTCAATGGCAGGATGAGAGAGTGCCCACAAAGAGACACTGGCAGCCTGAGCTGGCGAGTGGAAGGGGAGAGGAAGAGGGTGTGGATCCAGACGGCCTTGGGGAGAGTGAGGAGCAAGAGGAAGGCTGTTCTTCTGAGTGCTTGCAAAGCAAGTTCCAGGTTGCGTTTCTTGTTTTTTTCTCATCCTGTTATTTTTGGTCACCTTCCTTCCCCTCATCACCTGTCTTTGGGAGTTATTCTCTGTCCTCCTAGTTCCTGAATAGAGAGCTTAGAACCCTCGTGTGAGATTTGCCATAGCTTAGGTCAGACTCCATGCCAGATTATATTGGCTGTGTATTCAGAGTGAATGGGCATACAGTAGGTGCCTAACAAAAGCAGTACTAAGAGGAAAATTTATAGCCACAAACACCTAAATTCAGAAAGAAGAAAGATCTCAAATAAACAACCTAACTTTACACTTCAAGGAACTAGAAAAAGAAAAACAAAGCCCAAAGTTAGTGGAAGAAAGGAAATAATAAAGATTAGAGCAGAAATAAATGAAACGGAGACTACAAAAATAGGAAAGATAAATGAAACTAAAAGCTGGGGCTTATTTAATGATAAGGAAAAATGACAAACTTTTAGCTAAACCAAGAAAAAAGAGAGAAGACTTAACAAAATTAGAAATGAAAGAGGAGACATTACAACTGATGCCACAGAAATACAAAGGGTCATAAGACCCCACTCCAAGAATAGAATTGTGGGGGCAGGGAGTGGCAATTGTTCTTGTGGGTATAAAGTTCCTGTCTGTAATGAATACAAAGATGAATAAGTTCTAGAGATCTGTTGTACAACGGAGTACCTGTAGTTAACAATATTGTGTACTCTAAAATATGTTAAGAGGGTAGATCTCATATTAAGTTCTTTTGCCAAAACAAAAACAGAAACTCACAGAAGAACACAAGGAAATTTTTGGAGGTGATAGATAGGTTTAGTACTTTGGTTGTGGTGATGGTATCACAGGTCCCAACTCAAGACTCATACATTGTGTGCATACAGGTGTGCACAATTTTTGTACACCAAGTATACCTCGATAAAGTAAATATTTGTTGAATAAATTAGCAAGTGAATGACAGTCCTGACTCCCACACATCCAGATTGCGAACTCAGGGTGGTCACAGGACCAAAAGCAGCTCGATTCAGTAGAAAGACCACAGGCTCTGGCACCAAACAGACTTGACTTCAAATGCTGGTGTTGAGTCGTTTTAGTGCCTTAACTATTTTGAATCTCAGGTTCTTCTTCTCTATAAGAGTAATAATAGTTCCTACCTATATGGTTTTTGGGAGGATTAAAGTGTTTGGCACAGTGCTTGACATCAAGCAAGCACTCAAAACATGTTAGCTCATATTTCTAGTGTTACTGTTAATACAATTTCCAATATTATGCAGATGATGACAAGGACAAAATCTGGTCAACGGTCCTGGCCTGAGTTGGCTAAGCCCATCAGAGGGGCAGGGATAGGGGCTGGGGGCTGCAACGGCCTGCAGGAGACCCTTTCCAGATGTTTAGTCTTTGATCTTCAGAAATATGATCAAATAAGCCAAGGATGGATATTGGTGTAAGGCTGCCTGCCTTAGGGGAGCAGCTGAGTCATTCTGGTTCACAGCCATGTGGAGGGTGGATTTCACCAGGATATGCAGTCTATGAGTAGAAAAAGACGTGGGCTGGTTTTGTTGTCTTTTCTAAATTGTGCTGTTTCCACTGAGTTCTATTTCAGAGGATCCTGAGAGACCCTTTGTTCCGGAGAACAGAGCCAGACTTGCTGGAGGAATCTGGATTGGACGCTGCACCGTCGCCTCTTCCTGGGCCTGCAGCGCCCTCTAGTGGCTTGGAGCCCAAAGTCCTCGCCAGGTTTCCTCTGCGCAGGTGTTCCTGCCTGAGGGGTGCGCCTGACATTTCCACTACCCTCTGGGCTGTCCTGCTTCCCTTGGGAACCTGGGACTCCAGGAAAGAAGGACAAGGGGAGCCCTTCCGTCGTGTACAAATGTGGGCCAGTAATGGATCTCAGCTGTGCCGCTAACTTGCTGGATAATCTGCAATTGTTTGCCTAGCCTCTTTGGGTCTCAGATTCCTCACAATGGCGTTGTGAGATTAAAGAGGACAGATAATGCAAGCACAAGCACCCTGAGCATGTTCTGGCATCCAGTAGACTCACATGAAAAAATGAGTTACCTTGACTTTAATACTTTGCTTTATCTGTTAGATGAAATTGCTAATGTCCAGGAAAAAAGTGAGGCATCATTCTTTCAATAGATGTTGGCGTCACAGGTCTCTAAACCTATATCCTGTCCCCCAGGAGCTCATAAACCCAACTGAGAGAAGGAACTATTCAAGAAAATAACTTTAAGATGGTTGCGTGAAAGTTCCTCTGAGCTAGTTAGGCTGTGTTCTCATTTTTGTCCCATCCTTGCTTCACAGATAGAAAAGGAGTTCATGGTTCGAATAACCATACCCTGTCCAGAGGGTACATCCAGGAGGGAGGTGGCAACAGTCACATGAACAAAGTACCTGAGGGGTTAACTAGCATTCTGGGAAGTCTGCTTCACTGCAAAAAGAACAATTAGAAAATGAAATTAAGTATGCCATAGTCTTTGACGCAGTATTACACTCCCAAGAAATTATTCTAAGCAAATAATTTAGAAAAAAATTTTAAATTAAAATCGTGCAAAATATTGTCATTACTAGGACTTTGTGAAGAACACAAGATGGAAATAATCTAATGGTAAATAGAATTCTATCAGTCAGATGGACTATTATGCAACTATATAAAATTAGAATTAGGAAGACACTAAAAGGCGGAGATATGTATGCAATTAAATACAAACGTAAAAGCAGAATATAAATTTGCACATGTTTTTACCTAAAAAGGATGTATACACAATGAAAGAAATAAGGATATCATGATTTGGGATTTTAATGTTTTGTGTTAACATTATAAAAAGTGAAAACCATACTTTTATATAAAGATATATATAGATTTTATGTAAAATATCTTAATCCTAATACAAAATGAGTCGTTTTAGGAAACAATGTATTCTCAATTGTGTAAGAGTGAGGACAAAATGGGACGTGATTTCAGAATGGTGCGAGATCGCTTCTGGGTTGGGTGATTTGAGCTGACATCTCAGAGTGGTGACACATGTAGGAGTAATGAAAGTAGGAAAGCTTTAATCGTCACTGGAGACAGAAGAGCCCAGGGAGTAGGAGCACAGACTTTGGGGCCAAAATGCCCAGATTCGAATCTGCGCCCGTCTTGCTGTTCAACCTTGGGCAAGCTATTTGAAGCCTTGTGACTCAGTGTCCTCACTGGTATAGTTAGAGAAGAATAGGACCTGTCAAAGTTTTCTTGTGAAGATTAGCTCACATTTGGAAAGAGTTTAGAATAGTATATAGAGTTAGCATTTTTGATAACTTATCTCCATCATCACTGTAGTTAGAGTTGAGTGAGAGGTAAGAGGGGAGCCTTTAGCCAGAAACTGGAAAAGGCATGGGAGCAGGATGGTGTTAGTTTCTGAGCAGTCCCAATTTCCCTGGAGTAGAGAGTAATATAATGCTATGGGGCAAGGCTGTGGAGGGGTTTAAGTATGTGAGTGGATGCTGGATTTTATCCCATAGGGGCCTTTGAGACTCACAGGGAAGACATGCAGACAAGCAGGCAACACATCCCATAAAGACATGCGTGTGCCAGCGATCACTCACTCAGAGATTTGGTTGGGAACAGCCTTACCAAGAAGTCATTTCTTCAGCATCTTCACTGAAATGCATAGAGCAATAAATAAAACCTCACATGGATTTTATGCTCCAGTTTCACGCTTGTGACAGTAGAAAAAGTTCAGCAAGCAAATAAAAGAAATTCAGCTGAATTTTATTGAGTTTGTTGACTCAGCAGCAGACAAAATTTTGGATTGCGCAGCCATAAGTTCATTGTATTTTATGGTTTTCTTCCATTTTTACTGAGGTCATAAACCTGACAGGAGATGAATGTGGTCAAAGAGGAGTCTGAGCTGAAATGATAGCCGTGGCTGTCCTGTGTCCCAGAGGGTGTTACTTTCCTACTGAATGCTCCAAAACAGACTGTTGATGCCCAGGGCAGCGGGAAAGGTGCGTGAGTGTTCCACAACAGGCGCCGATGCTCACCGTAACGGCTCACCACGCAGGTGAGGGCCGCTTAGGTTATGGGGAACGAAACGCTCAAAGTAGATGGTTGTGCAAGACACAGGTTCATAGCCATCAACTGAGGGTGTGTGGGGCCACCACCAGGCCCTCAGTCAAGTCTGGTTCTAGGCCTGTTTGTTCTAAATCCAGGTCCCCTGAGGTCCCTAAAACTTGTCTTTCCATTTCCCAAGTGTTGCTTCCATGTCTTCAAGTCATCAGAAGCAAAGAAGGATTCTTCCCACTCTGCTGTGGACTTTGAGGCAGGAGCCCTTTCAGAGGTCAGGTGACCCCAGTTCAGCTATTGGCATAAGCAGAAGACAGGGACTGAAAGGCACTGTCGTGTCCCCGGCTCAGCCCCACCAAACAGCCACTCCTCACAGGGGGTGAGAGTCCCGATTTCATATGGCACCAGATGCCTTTAAAATTTTTTCATGCTAAGTGGTTGTAGCAGGAGGGCAAAGGTGAGTTATAATCTCTAGACATATCATTGACTGGACAAATAGTATCTCCTATGTGCCAAATCTTTGTTAGATGTTGCGTAGACCAAGAAAGATAAGTTCTGTTAATTGGTTGGTAGGGTGAACTCAATACTCTGCACCTGAGGTTAAAAAAAAAACAAAACACAAAAAGGACTTGATCCTAGTTCTTGCCTGAAGGACCTCCTGGTCTAGAAGAGGTAACAGACAGTGACTTGCAATTTAATGAACTCAGTGGGGTGAGTGCTCTGACAGCCCTCTCAGTAACCTCTGCGGGGGCCCAGAGCGAGGGCACCTACATCCCCTGGGGAAGAAGGTGCGAGCCCAGAGTGCTTTCTGAAAGAGACAACATTTGAGCTCAGCAGGATTTAGCTCAGGGTTTCTCAATTTTAGCATTATTGACATTTTCGGATGGATAAATCCTTGTTGTGGGAGACTGTCCTGTGCATTGTAGGATGTTTATCAGCATCCCTGGCCTCTACCCAGTTGTGAAAGTCCAAAGTGTCTCCAGACATTGCCAAATGTCCCCTGGAGGGGACACACTCTCACCTTCTGTTAAGAGCTGCTGATCGAGGTAAATGAAGGCAGGTGGGAAAGAGTCTGGAAACCATAGCTTCAGCTTTATTTGTAGTTTGTAGGGAGTCCTGGTGAGGCTTTTAACAGAAGAATTGTGTTTTAGAGAGGTCAGCCGGCTGCCGTGTGGCTCATAGGCAGAGGCAGTAGCTAGGGGTAATGTTCTACTCAACTCAGCGTCTAGTTAGAGATGTTGGGCCAGCCACTGGTCTGATCCTGCCCCAGATAACTCACCTACAAAACCGCCACAATGAGGCTTCGGGCCTTCCTGCAGGTCCTGCTTAACTAGATGCACTTTGTGGGGTCAATGTCTCTGATTTCAACGTGACGTGGGCTTCCTCTTACAGTGTGAGCAAAGAGACTTTGAACCAGAACCTGAATCTTTCTCTGATGTTTTTCAAAGTGAGGCTCTGTTTGAAATTCTGGGTTCAAAGTAGTTTTGGAGCCAGAAGTAGACAGTGGAGGTCATCTGGTCCATTAGTATGTGGGTGAGCTGTGAAGAGAAGAGAGGGGCTCAGATAAGTGTTTTCCCCCGAGATCCTCTGACCCTCAGCAGTGAATGGGCTCCAGACACTAGAAAAGGATTTCCTACTGCCGTGGGGTAAGGACATGGGTAAGACAGATGGTGTGGAATGGACAACTGGCGTGTATTTCATTTCACTCATTCTTTCTGAATGCATACAATGGGACATTACAATAGCAGGACAGATGTCTGTGGACCATGAGGACTTGGTTGGCCAAAACTTTGCGTATGGTATGGAATAGTGATTTCTTGCTTAAAGGCAGGCATCACGTGAAAAGAATTATAGCTATTATCTTCCATTGAGCTATTACTGTGTCACTCCTGTCTATCAGCACCGGCATACCCTTTCTCAAGCTCACAACTACTCTCTAGGGAAGATGCAATTTGCCCAAAGCCACATGACTAGCAGGTGACCTGGGTGGGACTGTGACTCTAGATTTCCCACTCTTAACCCTCAAGCTGGCCAATGCTGTTTCTTCTCATCCTTCTGAGATATCTCTTCAAGGTCTGGTGAGATCACTGACAGTTAAGGTCATTTTTGAAATACAACCATGATTCCTAGATAAAACATCAGAATCCCCTGCAGGACTTGTTAAAACAGATTGCTGGCCTCCATCCCCAGAATTTCATTCCAGGTGGTGCAGACGCTGCTGGTCCCGGGATTGTAAGCAGCTGGTTTGATGTGTCATATGGCATCTGCATCTGAAGATATGGGTGATATGTGTGTTTGGATAAATCTCAGAAGTCCAACACGCACAGTTTACTCCTGATCCTGGGTGCTCACAACTGGCTTATCAGCGCCCCTGTCTCCTATTCTTAGCCTCTGCATTAATGTGCATTATTCATGGTTGAGTTGGATAACTGTGGTTGAAGGCTTTCTATTTTTACAATAATTAAAGGGTTTAGAGGAAAATAAGTTTAGCTGCTTGTGTGCCCTCAAATAGCCTTGCAAGTTGGGGGCAAAATGCTGAGAGGATAAATATGCTGAAGGACACGTTGGAGAAGTTTTGAGTTCGCGGGATCTCGCAGCCACAGGCAGAGCTGGAGTGGGAACATCTGCGTTTTCCCTCCAGCTCTGTCTCTCACTCAGGTGCTTGCCAAGTCTAATGGAACCGGGAAGGAAGGGGAAAAGGAATTGAACCCCTACCCCTGGGGGCAGTGGGTCTCAGCTTTTCAGCTTCAAGTGCAGGGGCCAGAGAGATGACCTAGACATGCCCAGGACTGAGGCCAGCACAAGGTCACTGGGCATCACGCCCCGCTATGAAGGCCCCTCTGCTTCTGTGTTGGTTGTCAGTGTGGCAACCAGAAGGGCAGAGCAGCCTGAGCCTGTGGCCTCTGAACGCAGTAGGGTTCTTCAAACCTAGCTATGGAACCTGTGGGACCATAACCCCATGAGCCTTGGTTTCCTCATCCGTAAGTTGGTGATTATAATAGTCCCTGCCTCAGAGAGCTAATTTGAGGAGTGAATAAGATAAAGGACTATAACGTGTGGAAATGCTCAGGAACATTAGCTGTATTCGCTATTACCCCAGAGAACTATTGACGTTTGTAGACCCCTAATGGCGTCCTCTGCGCCCCGAGTCAATGCCTCTTATTCCCAGAGGCTGGCCCACAGCTGACCATGTCAGAGCTCCTAGAGAGCCACCCTTGAGATTCCTTCTTAATGCCCACAGGTTCTTGAGACATAGAACAGCTTCTCAAACTTTAATGTGCATACAGATCACGTGGGTATCTTGTTAAAATGCCCTCGCTGTTCAAAGTATGGTCGACGGACCAGGAGCACTGGCACCAGCTGGGAGCTTGTTAGAACCATAGAATCTCAGGCTCCACCGTTTAACGGCTCCACAGGTGATTTGTATGCACGTTAAAGCTTGAGAAGCCCCGGTTAGGAGGATCCTGTTAGAAAAGAGGCTCAAGCCAGGGTATTTTCGAGGTACAACATTCCTTGGCTCATTGTTTGTCTCATTCTCTTTCTTCCATGATCATTCACTTTATATCTAATAAAACTATTTCTTAGCACTCACTGTCACATTTTATGTATACACTATTTATTTTATATATATCATGATTTTAATCCTTGCAGTGACTCCAGGAGGTAACTATTGCATTCTACAGATGAGCAAACTGAGAATTAGTAACTAGGTGACCTTAGGCAGGTATTGTCACCCAATGGGCGGGCCAGGATCTGACCCCAGATCTTTCTTCCTGTCAGTGAAGGGCTTTAATGATTTGTTGCTCAACTGTTACTACGTGGGGGGACCTTCCGTCTGCACAAACCACAACCCACATGGCCCATTCTGTGTCTTATTCCAAACAGACAAAACAAATTCTAGCATATGTAAGTGCATACTCAAAATTAAGTGACTTGAAAAAATTTAATAAGAGTTGATACTAAACAGAGAGACCAAACATTCTTCACCTGGCTGTTTTTTTTCTAGGTCTTGTCCCTGGAGGTGGCTGTGAGTACAGTCTCTGGATCCCCAGGTGTTGACAAGTGGGGTGGGTGGTGAATTTCTTTCTTGATGTGAGCCCTCCACAGGGGGAGGGGGGAACATTTAGATGGGACCTGGGAACCAGAGGGTGCCTGGAAAGGTCAAGGGTGGACGGAGGAAAGAAGCAAAGTTCTAAATGTGTGTCACAGGTGGCCAGGTGACCCTGGTGGAAAGGCTATGTGAGCCTCTGTTACCTATGGGATGAAGGGAAGTATTTCCTTATACTTGCACAGCTCTTGTTAGTTTTCAGAGCATTTCACATTCATTGTCTGATTCCATCCTCTTAACAGCCCTATGAGTAAGGCACATTGGAAATACTGATTTCCGTTTTACACAAGAGGAAGTGGAGCTCAGAACCCTCCCTTAATCACAGTGCCTGATGTCATTGACAATATCACTATCCAAGCAGAGTCTGAAAGCATCACAACCCCCTTGTTACAGGTGTGAACCTGAGATTTGGGAGGTCAAGTGCAACTTGACCCCCACCCCCCAGCTATCTCTCTTCAGATTCAGAGGGGTTGTGGACTTTTTAAATTGACCACACATGAGTCAGTCAGAAAACACATTAACTGAAAGGTTTGCATTTCAGGTGTTTGCCTCTGAGCCACAATCCTGGCCATTAGCAATAACTAATTTGGTCATGTAGCCCCCTCGAGGCCCTGCCCTGTGCTCTCAGCTGAGGCTGTCTGTTCAGACCTGTATCCCACAGGGAGACAGAGCCATGACTCATCCTCTCTGGAAAACAGGTAACATTTTTCACAATGCTTTACGGTCCCCAATAACACGCACATTCGTTATCATTTGAAAGCAATGGTAAACTGCATTTTGTTACTGATGAGTCTGAAGCTCAGAGCTTAGGTGACTTACCCAAGGGCACAGAGGTCTGTTAGAGCTCTGTATTGAACACAGTTCTTCTGAATCCGTGTGTGTCTATACCAGGGCTTCTCAAAGGACAGTTCACAAACTGACACCTGTAGAGAATGATTTCAGGTGCTTATTAAACCACTAACTCTTCAGTTCATATAAGATAATACTTAATCAGAATCTCTGGGATGGGGCCTGGCATCTGCTTTTTAAAAGCTCACCAGCAACCTTCCTTCACTGGATTTTGAGAAACACCCTCAGGACCATTTGTACTTCCTTGAAAAGACGCATCCTGTCACATATTTTTCTCTTGAACACTTTTCCTCCTCTCTCAACTCCTTCTCCCTGCAACGACTTCCAGGAAGACTGTTGTCCTTTCTTCTACTTGATTACTTTCTAGTACTTACTGTGCCATTAATGGGTGGCTGGTATGAGATGACTTGTCACCCTGATCTCATTTGAATACCACATGATTGTCTTCGGGGCATCAGCAACCCCAAGCGACAGATGTGATGACCAAGGCTGAGGAAGACCAAGGAGCTTCCACGTACGCGTCACAGCTAGCCAGAGATGGACCGAGCCTGGATTTGATTGCAAAGATCTGAGTCCAAAGTCCAACGTTCTTGAGCTAAACTGCCCCCAGTGACGATACATAACAGTGAAATGATATTTATTGCATGACTCAGTGAAGGGATGCATGAATCGCTGCGTATTTGGGCAACTCACTCATTCTCTCCGAGCTTCCTTACCCCATCGTAGAACGTGGGCAGGGTAATCCCTGCAGGGGGGCTGTGAGTAGAAAGTGCTGTGCAGTGTAGACGTTATGCAGTACAGGGTGGCTGCCCTCTAAGGGTCGGTTCCCCTTCATCTGATCCTGTGCTGCATCTGGCTGTTCGGTGGTTAAGCTGAAGAACTGGCAACAGAGATACAGGCGCCTCTCCTGGAGCCAACAAGCAGGCCTGGGCAAGCCCTGCCTCCTTTATGACCCTCCACCCCAACCCCAGCAGGGGAAGCAGGAGCAAGGACTCCACAGGAGCAAGGATCCACAGGAGCTCACCACAGCAGGTGTTGTTCACCGCTCTCCTGCAGGGGTGGCACATGCTGGCAGCCTGTGGGCACCTCCCTGGGACGAGCTATGACTCTGTGAGCCAAGCTGTGATGACTGCTTGTCAGAGTATCTCTTGTGTGTCTTTTGCATCACAGGCAAGGAAGGACAAGTGCTCCTTATCTCCTGTACTTAGGCCTGGGGGTAGCAGCTCCAAACAGAGCTGATCAAGGCTCTATTTTGGAGAGTGGAGTCAGGAGACTCCTTAGCAGAGCCCAGCATGAAGGAATGAAGAAGCATTGTGAGGACCCTGGGGGTTGAGGATCTGTAGTGACTTCTGGAAACTTCTCCAATAATGTGGAGGACAGCTTTCCCAGTCCCCAGAGCCACATTTTGAGCATGTCCAGGGTTGGGGCATAAGGGATGTTTCTGCCTCGGTTTTCCATTTGGGCATGGACAAAGCTCTTGACTTTGCTGTGCCTCAATTTGCTCAATTCTCAAAACAAAATAAGTGGAAGCAGACGGTGCAGACCAGAAACTCCCTAAGGTCCTGGGCGTTCCTGGTTCATAGAAGCAGCCAGGCGGCCGCCGTCACTGCCACCCCATCACTGAAGCCATCCTAAGCTCTCTAGGGGGGCACGTTTGCAGTGGTGCTCCTAGTTCTCCATGACGTAAGCTGATCCAACCATGCCTTGCATGAAAGGTTAACTGGAGATCAAATAACAATATTCCAGAAATAGAATTATGTTGCCCTTTTGATCACCATCAGACAATGAGAATTCTTCTACCCAGCGCTGGGTCATTGAGTTAGTTCTTAAAGCTGCCATAACAAATTACCACAAACTGGGTGATTTAAAACAATAAACTTATTGTCCCACAGTTCTGGGGGCTAGAAGTCTGAAATCAAGGCGTTAGCAGGCTTGGTTCCTTCTGGAAGCTCTGAGGAAGACTGTTCCACGACTGTTTCCTAGCTTCTGGTGGTTGCTGTGAATCCTTGGTGGTCCTTAGTTTGTAGATGATCCCCTTCCATCTGTCTCTCTCCCCACATGGCTTTCTTCCTTGTGTCTCTGTGTCTGTGTCCATAGTCCCTTCTTCTTATAAGGACACAAGTCATTGAACTAGGACTTTGAACCCTCATTCTCTGAATCTGATAGGATCTCAACTTCATTACATTTGCAAAGATCCCTTCACAAGCACCAGAGTTAGCACTTGAACATATATTTTTTGATGGACACAATTCAACCCACAACAGTCACTTAGGGAGCAAACTTTAATTGTCTTTCCCAAGGATTCAGGCTGGAGAGAATTCTAGGATTTTTTACCTAGCTTATACAATGTGGATAAATATTTAGAACGTTTTAGTTAGTCTATATGTCATGGATCCTGATTTCATAAGAGAGAGCCTATTTGCCATATCTAATATGTTAATTAGAAAGACACTTAGCATTGGTACAAGGTAAAGCTTACCGAGGCCCCACGCCTGCAGGTGTGATTTCTGACTGCAGCTCTGCTTGACCGTTTCTGAGATGCGGTTTCCTGAAGGAAATGATTTCCCCGAGTCACTGTTTAAATGCACCAGCACACACAATTATATCACTTTCTTTATGACAAAATATTGTAAGGGAATTAAAGATGTTAGAACATCAACTGACAGGAACACCTACTTCACCTGGTTGCGAAGATAAAGATGAAGCCATACATCCTATTATCTCTGGTTAACAAGTAACCTGAAGAAGAGAGCTTAAACAACTCGCTATGGATACACAGTTAATAGACTTTAAAGGGGGAGTTAAAACACAGTCTGCTTACCCAAATCTCTCACTGAACTTTGAGTTGGTTAAGAAGAAATGAGAAGTGACTCTCACTCCGTAGCTGAGGGATCTGGGGTGAGTCCTTTGCCCTCTCTTGGCCATGGTGCCCCTAAAGGTGCAAAGATTGAGAAACTCTTTGCTCTGATTGGGTATTTGTAGGATCAATGGGGGTAGAATGCTTTGTGAACTCTAAGCTGGTAGAAAATCCCATCACAACCTCATGGTGTGTCTCTTTCCAGAATGGTCTGCTGTTGTCTTAGCTTTTTCAGCAAGGACTGAGACACGTGTGGAAGATCAGGCATTTAGGTCTAAAATAGTCTCTCTGTAGCTCAAGGAAATGCAAAGAGAGTCATTCTCTCTTAAACATGATCTTCCAGCTGAGTCCGATCATAAGGAGGTGAGGCAGGACTTTACACAGAACCAAATTTCAGCCAGGAGGCGGGTCTTCCCCTCTGTTTAGTCAGCCCTACATCTTCTCTGAGGAGGAGGATAGTCATGGGAATTTCCAGATGTTTCTCCACGGAATGAAAATTTCCTCTTATCTTCTCATGTAGACTTCCATCGATAGAATTTTTTTAGTTACAAGATACAAAATATATTTTAACCATTTTAAAGTAATATAGCTGCATGTTAGATAGTTAAAAACCAGAGAATAATCTATGATACCCTCCCCCCACTACATCATAATGCTCACATTATTTGTATTGCTTTCAGGACATTCTTATATTTCAATTTTTATATAGATAAAAATCATGCTGTACATTTAATTTTGTATCCTGTTTTTTTTCCTGCTTAATCCATGGCATAAGTATTTTTCCGTGTTGCTTTAGAGCTTTCTTAACTCATTTAAAATAGTTGCCAGTCCATTAACGTATACACTATGACTTATGTACCCATTTCCTTGTTATTGATTATTTAAGGCTCTTTCTAGTTTTTCCCATTAAAAATAAGCCTTCAGGGAATGTATTTATACATGGATGTTCCTTTTCTTTCTCAAACATAGAATTATATCCTTAGGCTCAGTTCCCAGAAGTAAATTATTGGATCGAAGAATATGAATATTTCCATGGCTCTGGAAGCACATTGCCAAATTGCTGTCCAAAATAGTCACTACAATAGGAAGGGGTGGGGGACAGTTTTAGCCCAACTCCACCATCTTGCGTTTTTGTTTTCTCCTTTAACCACTGATACCTTAACAAGCAAAAGAACATATTATTTGGATTTCTTTGTGAGATTTGCCATCACCAGTTACATATTTCATCCTAATTATAGTTTCCATGAGTCCTCTGTTCTCCTTTACATGTAGAGACATCTAAGTGGTATTTGGCATCACTGAAGATTCAGGCACAAGGCAGTCTGGGCTGATTGCACAAACGTGGGGTCCACGCAGTAGCAGAGAGATTTGAGCCTCATGGTCTACAGTGAGTAGGATTTGGGGAAACAACCAACTACAGAGGAGCAAGTGGAGAGTTGAGATACAGGGTCCACAGAGTGTGGTGTGCTCACTTATGATTCACATCCAAAATGGGAGAGCGAGCCTGGGAATGAGGAGCCAGCTACTGGCCACTGTCTGAAGGCACAGGCTTGATCTCTGACCTGGGGTGTGTAGCAGGGGCCAAGGCATTCACTCAGTCCGGGTGTGTTTGCTGAACACCTGGCCCCAGCACTCAGTACTGGGCCATGAATGCAGCTGATGTTCCCGAGACACAGGCCCAGCCATCAGGGCCCAACAGGTTAGTGGGAATGACTGACATCCACAAAGGAAATAACACAAATGATTGTAGGGGCCATGTCTGAAGTCTCCAATGCTTAGCACAGTGCTTGTCACAGGGCACACCTTTGCCAAGTAGCAGGTAACTAACAAATAGTTGGATGGTTAACGTGTTCAATGTTTAATTTGTGGAACCAGACCTATACATCAAGGATAAGGAGGAACCAAAGGTGTTAGGATTTTAGGTAAGAGGCCTGTAATGTGATAGGCACAGCAGGCTTCAGCAGCTCAGGATAGCCCTGAAGGAGATGGCAGCCAAGTGCTGTGGCTGGTAGGACTTCTAGTAGCTGAAGTCACAAGTTCTTCCTTGAAGGAAGAGCTGGGTGGCACCTCCCGGTGTCTAGTACATAATGACAGTTCAAGAGACATTTCTTCTATTTCCCTTCTTGCCTTTCAGCAGGAATTGAGTCTATGCATATATAATTAATTGGCAAAGTCAAGACGTCGTCCTGAAGTCCTAAATCAGAGCATGATAGAGCTGGTAGGGATGTTACAGACAACCCAATTAAAACCCCAAGTTTTAGAAATAGGAAACTGAGGCTCAGAAAATTGTGCTGCTCAATGCTCATGAGTCACAAGGAAAACCAGGCTCGTCCATCCCAAGTCTCTTGTCTTTAGCCCTATACTTGTCCTTCTGTTACTCCTCAGAGCATGAAGGGCTAGACTGGCCCCAAAGGTCATCTATCCTCTCAGACTCGTTTACCTGCACTCCTTTGCCAACCTGGGTGTTCCTGAATAGTTCAGGATGTTTATTCTCTACATCTGGCCTCAGAATCTGCAGTGGTCCCAGGGAAGTGCAGATTCTCTCCAGGAGTGGAGAAGCCCAGGAAATGTGTGCAGAACAGCCATGCCATTCATGGTCTGCTGGAAGGGATTTGGCTCAGTGGCCCTGACCACGCATGAGCATCCCCAGGTTAGGAGAGTCCAGTCTGCACCTTGGGAGGCAGGGACCAGGGGTGAAAGGGAGCAATACAGATCAGGATGCTCCAGATCTGGACGTCCCCTCAGCTCTGCAATTAATGTGCTGTGTGATTCAAGGAGATCCATTACCTTCTCTGGACCTCAGTTACCCCATCTATCAGATGAGGAGCCTGTGCTGGATGCTCTCTAAGGCCCCTTCCCAGCTCTGACAGACTATGAGCAGATATTCTTTGGAGACAGTTTTGGTTGCTTGTGCTTCAGCAAGAATGAAGAGTTTATCCTACCTGACGCTATACCTTCCCCAGGGGAAGTGTCCCAGCACAGCTTCAGCAGAGGGAACAGGCTGCCCGTCCAGCCCTGCATCAGCTTCCCCAACAGCACTGCACGGAAGGCGGACTTTTACTTTGCCCTCTTAAGGGTTTTCTCCGACCCTCTTACCCTGGGACTGAGAAATGACAGATCAACAGGAGAAAAGTCAGGCACATTTAATACAGGTTTTCTATGGCATGGAAGCCTTCATGAAGGAAGAAAGACCCAAAGAAATGGCAAAACAAGTGCTTTTTTATTAGGTTGAACAAAGAGGCAATTGTGGAAAACTAACTACACTATGTGGGGAAGCTAAAGGATGATAAGAACTATTTTGATAAGGTTGTTCGTATAGAATCCTTGATAAGAACGTGACTTTCCTTCTGGTATATAGAGGATGTCTTACATGTGGGATTTATCTCCCACTTTTAAGAAAAAGAAGCAAAATCAAGAGTTTTCTTCACATCTTCTGTTTTCCAAGTGCCTTTAACTCAAAATAGTCAACATGCCCAAGACATTTTGGGTGGCGGATTCTGAACTCCTCCAGCATTTCAGGAGGTTTGCAGGAAGGGGAGCAGAGTCCAGCTCATGTGTCAGGCTCTTTAAAAAGGTGCAATTCTGTGCAAGATCGGCAATGTTTCTCTTTGGATCAGGTGATTCTAATCTTCGAGGGACTGTGCAGCATGGCAGGTAGCCCAGGCAACAGCAGGCTTTGCATTAACTGACCAACTGTGAAATACCGTGAAAACTAACTTCATAAACTCTCAAGTGTGGCTGGTACCACAGCAAAGAAACTAATTGCTTTGGCTAAAGACTGTAGGCTGTGGGTCTCTACCCTACCCAGGAAAAAATATTCCTCTCTGGAAAAGCTTTTCTGGTTGGCAAATAGTCAGTGTTACATGCTAGATTTTCCAAGGTTTTAAAGTTCAGGTAATAGGAATCAGGTAATAGGGAGTGTTAGTGAAATGCTAAAAGCATTGGCTTTGGAGTCAGAAGAACTGGACTCCTCCTTACCACTTACTAAGTCTTGGTTTGGACTTTCTACTTAATGTCTCTTGTCCCCCACCTCAAAATTAGGAAGACTACTATTCACCTCTAAGAGATGTTCTGCGGATTAAATTAAATGGATGTGAAAATAAATAACAGTTGGTACCTGGCAGGTGCTCCATAAATATTCAACAAAAAGCAGTCTGAGGTGTGAAGAGACTGCAGTCATGGTCCATCCTATTGATGTGGACGTCCTCATCCTTTCCATTTTGATTTCAACTCTGCATTCTCTTATGTTGTCGGAAGGGCAGTCATCCAAGTAACATTGTTCTCTAAGTCTTAGTAGGGATTTCAAATAACTCTTAATTAGCATTTATTAAACACCTTTTGTTTGCTGAGGAGACAGATTCACTGGTGCATTTATTAAATATTTACTGACCCAAGAAGCTACCATCCTAAATGCTGGGGGTAGAGTCTAATGAGATCTCTGTCTTTTTAGATAGGAGAACCAAGAGATTGTTAACTTGAGATCTCAGATGCTGAATTATGAAATTCTGGATTTTTTTCAGCAAATATGACTTTTATAACTGGCTTGTTGGACAATTTCAAGTGAGGATAACAAAGCCTTTCTTTTTATACCCTACCATTGTTTGGAGCTTGTTGATCAGGGACATGTTTTACTTGATGACATTTGGAGAGCAAGGCAGGCCAATCAAGGTAACCTTGGGTAACACAACTACTTTAAAAACACTTTGGATTAATCCTCAGGCCACCTGGTAAGAGCACAGATTTGTTTTGTTTGTGCGGGATTGTAATTGAGTTGGTGTGGACTCTGCTGATAGAGCTGTCTCAAAGTTATTATCATAACCACAGGGAATTGTATGGAACTTGAAGCAGAGTCATCGCTCAGCGTATGCTCGTGGAATGAAAATTCCATAGTTGTATTGGAATCAGCCAAAGCAATCCATTTATTTGTCCATTTCTTAAGTGTTCATTGAGCCATTCCTGTCTGACAAACCCTCTGGAGGATATAAAATCAAGTCAGATGGGGACTGTGCTCACAGTCTCGTAGAGAAGGCAAGACGCGCGAAGCACAGGGTAGAGAACTGATAACAAGCTAGATTTTAAGAGATTTCTGGATGAGATGAGGAGGTGTGGAATAGATCGGAACCATCTTCATGGTGGCAGTTGCATTAGGTTATAATAGGGATAAATACGCCTAGAACTGCTACCTACTGCATGTCTAGCAATTTTCCTAGGGTAGCTTACAAATTCTAACCCCCAAACTCTCTAGTACCTTCACAGAAGTCTCCCATTTTACAGTGAGTCAACATAGCTCAGAGATGGTAGGCAACCTGTCCGAGATCCCCACAGGGCTCACCCATGACAGGGTAGAATTTGAAATGTTTTTCCATCCCCAGCACAAGTGTTCCTCCCAGCACACTCTGCTGCCTCCCAAATCTGGCTGGCAGATAAAATGGAACCAGGGAGGCAGGATGTTTGACTGATGGAGAACGCTGACATGGCATCTGAGTGTGGCGCAGTGAGTGAGGGGTGGAAAGTGCGTTCTGGGCCCAAGAAGACCCTCAGTGCCAGCTGGAGAGTTTGGGCTTTATCTTGTAGGCAGTGGGGAGCCACTGTTTGGGGAAGAGGAATGGCCAGAAGAGAAGATGGTAAGACTGCTGGAGGCAGGGATCCTGGTTCAGAGGCTGCAGCAGTGACTTAAGCAGGACAGTAAGACCTGATGAAGAGCGGCAAGAAGTTCCAACACTCTTTCCTGTTCCAGGAAGCCTGGGTCAGGATGGGGCAAATTCAGCCAACCCCTGGTGAAGGGGTTCAGAACATGCTACCCCAATATATGCCGCTTTGGAATCTGGATAATTTTGAGCTGAAGGCATTTGAGAAATAGTAGATGCAGGAAGGGCTTCCGACCTCCCCCTTTCTGCCCAAAAGCAGGTCATAAAATTTCCCTGAAAAAGATGCCTGTCTTTGTACCAGGAAGAGAAGAACATTTTTATCACCAGCGACTGGGAGACAACACCAAAAGGGACCTATAGAAACCAACCTACTGAAACAGCCCTTATCTTCCATTCATTTCCCCCATACATTTCCTAGTCACTGTCCCTCAATTGAGTGTCCTGATCTGGTCACACTCCCACAAATTATGATTCTGTGTGTAAAAAGGTTTATGAGATTTTGGGACAAACAGCTTCTTTGGGTCTTCATTTTCCTTCTGAAGACGCTTGTGTACACATAAAAATATTAAATGTGTGTGCATTTCTCCTGTTAATCTGTCTTATGTCAGTTTAATTCTTAGACCTAGGAGGCTATAAAGAAGTTTTTCCTCCTGCATATTGGGGAAAAGACATAAGGCATGGCTTCATTTCTAATATCCTAGTAGTTGTTAAATTACCAATTTTATTAATATATGCTTATATATGATGGGGAAGATGAAGCAAGCACAGACACTCATACACGCAGTGTTCACTTACACGCACAATGCTCACACGCATGCATCACATTTGCTCATGTGTGCACATGAGGCTCACTTAAGTGTTCATATCATAGGACGCATTCCAAATTCAAAAACATGGAAAAAATGCAGAAATGTGCAGCTTAAATGGAGGCACCAAGGTTGATTGCACAAAGTGGTCTGTGAGGTCGCTTTACTGGCAGAGTCAAAGATTCAGCCAGTGGACTTTTGGACCTACGCTGGTAGAAGGCACTAGAACCTTCACTCACTGGCCTTGGAGTCTGAGGCTCAGAGGGGTTAAGTGATGTATTCAAGTCTACAGAGCTAGTAAGAGGCAGAGCCAGGATTGATTATTCCAGTTCTGTCAGTTTCTTTTTTCTATAAAATAGGAATAATTTTTCATAAGATTGCTGTGAGACTTAAGAAATGTGTATACATTATTTATTTAGGAGCTAGCACCTAGCAGGTGCTCGAGGCATGAGAATGTCCTTTAATTTAGTGCATAAACACACATAACTTCCCATCAATCATAGGATATTGGAATCAATGATACCATAGTGATCTTGTAACCCAACTTACTTGCTGTACAAAAGAGGAAACTGAGGCTCAGCCGCGGGGAGGATTGCTTTGTTGCGGGTTGGGTATTGACCAAAGAAGCTAATATTCAAGACTCCTGACTCAAGGCCTCTTGCTATTTCTACTGCACAACTCTCTCCTCGGCTCTTGCCACATGTGGCATCTCTCTCATTTCCTACATTTATTCACTGACATTCATCCAGTCACTTAACCAATATTTACTGACGACTGTGTGCAAAGTACCGTGTTGGCCCTAGAGATGCAATTAGATGACACAATTTAAGCTTTTGTGGACTTCTCTGTATTTTGCATGACATTGTAGGGCTCAGCTGTGGCATGCTTTGTTTTGTCCTCCTCCTCCTGCCTACTAATTCAAGTCCTCGTAGGCATTTCCATTAAGGACACTGTCTTTTCTCCCCTCTCCCCTTCCCCTCCAGATCTCTCCTAAAATCATTCCCCGTAACAGGGACTCAGAGCTCCTTAGAGGAATGGATGATGCTGGTCTAGAGAAGGAAATATTCAAGAGGAACCTGCGCAGTTTGTACTAGAATTCTAGAAAGCTATCAAAGACTAATGGGCCTTGTCAAAGGGACATAAGAGCCAAGATAAAAGGGCTCACATTGGCCAAAGATGGAGACTTTTATAAAATGTGATTACAAACTACAAAGAAAACCCAATAATTATGAATTCATAATAATACACACTAAGAAAGAAATCAAAAACAACCACAAAAATAACTCATTAAAAATCATTGGATTCTAGGGCATTAACAATTAAAAGAGAAAAAATTAAGCAAGATTCCTACCATTCCTGAACAAATTGTATTTTGGGATAACCAAATAGTCCTAGTTAATGCAAAACATTCTTTAGAGATTTTGAGTAATTTTGAAAGGAATGGTAGAATCAGATTGAATTAGACAGTGATCATCCGTCAACGAAACCATTAGGTGCTGCATTGATGAGGCATTTTATAATGGAGGAATCACTAGTCAGTGTGATTAGTAATTATCAGATACTACCTGCCTTCTGATGTGTTACGGTGTGAAGCACACAGAATCACTCCGAAAGTGTTTATGCCAAAAAGTCAAACTCCAATATAATAAAGCAAAGAGAAGCAGGCTTCAGCAAACTACAGCCCGTAGGCCAAATTCTGACTGTGACCTGCTGTGCAGGCCATACGAACACAAGAATGGTTTTTACATTTCAGGCTGTAAATAAAAGCAGAACATGTGTCAGAGATCATATGTGGGCTCCAAAATACTAGGACATTTACTCTCTGGCCCTTTAGAGAAAAAGTTTGCCAACTCTCGAATTTTACAGAAAATCTAGAGACAGAGTATGGGACACATGGAATCAAACACACAAACCCAGAATGTGGAACATATGACAGGACAACATACCTAGTTTCTGCAACAAGTAAAAATTAGCAAAAAACATTGGGATGGGGAGCTGACGGCTCTCGACTAGCTAACATTTGAAGGATAGAGCATTGTTATACGTGGGCGTTATTTGGTTCCTGATTTAAAAAAAACAAAAAGGCACTTTCAACAAAATAGGAAAGAGTAATGATTCTTAATTTTGTAGCTGATTAGGTGGCGTATTGAATAAGAAAATGTCTGTTTTTTAGAGTTACATACTGACATAGAAAAAATTGATGTTTGTAATTTGCTTAAAAATACTTCAGTAAAGCAAGAAATAAAATGGAAGGAAATGAAGGGGGAAGATAAAGCAAATATGAGAAAATATGGATAACTCTTGAACCTAGGAGACCAAGTTTTCATAATAAAACAAAAACAGAAGACAAAGGAGCAGTATGATTCTCGTTCTTTTATTCATTTAACAAGTTCTTAGTGCTGTGATGGTTAATCTTACACGTCCAATTGTTTCGGCCATGGAATGCCTGATACCTGATTAAACTGTATTTCTGAGTGTGTCTGTGAGGATGTTTCTGGAAAAGATTGGCATTTGATTTGTTGAACGGAGTAAATGACTTGGCCAATTGACATCAGTCATCCTGTCATTGGCCACCCATTGCTGACAGGAGCACACAAACCAAATGACCATGGGGACAGGGATGGAAGTTGTGTGAGGGCCAAACAGCAGGTCTCCTATTTCTCAAGGTTGAACTATTTTGAACCTCTGACTGCCCAGCCTGCTGGCAACAGAGACCAAAGCCGAGCCCCTGGAACGGCACCATTACTCTAGGAGACCAACTGGGAGGTAAGCTGACTATACTGGGCTCCTTCCACTACAGAAGGGGCAGTGACTTATACCACTAGAAGCAGACATTCTGGGTCTGAGTTCGCCCTTCCTGTGGGTCTTAACAGCATTCCTCTCCAAGGCCTTACTGAGAATTTGGTCCACTGGCCTGGGATCCTACATAATCTCATTAGATCAGAGTACTCACTTTACCTAAGAGGAGGACCAGTGATCATAAGATATACAAACCATATGAAATTCTGTGATACCTAGGTGCTGCCCACCTAAAAAAGCATGAAACAGCCAGCTGCAGGCACAGCCAAAGCCCCAGCTGAGGGATAACTCTTCAGGAGAATCCAGCACCAGCCTCCAGGATGCAGTAGACACATTGAATCAAAGACATTACGATGCTGTGTCCTCAAAAGGAAAAATACACAGATGCGGTCTGGGAGTAAAGAAATGGAAGCTAGTGGGGTCTCACTCAACGCTCCCAATGACTCGCTTGGCAAAATTTGTGCTTACTGACCCCATAACTCTGGGCTTTGCGGGATTAGATGTCCTGATCACCAAAGAGGGGATAATTTCACCAGGGGCGTAGGAAGTGTTCTGTTGAAACATAAGCTCTAGGTTCCATCTGGGAACTTCAGGCTGCCTGTGTCCAGAGATCAGCAGACAAGAGGTGTCGCTATCTTGGTAGGAGTAATTAGTCCTGATCAGGAGGAGAAAGGGAAGCTGTTGGGCAGAAGGGGCAGAAAGGAAGATGGTTGGCATCCAATTAATCCATTCGGCTGCCTCTTGGAGCTCCTTTGCCCAACTCTGATGACAAATGGACAAGTGTAGCAAAGTGATTCAACCCCTCAGGGAGGAGTGTCTGGATCCAGCAAAGGGGCTAGTGAGAACGATGGAGTCTAGAATGGAGAGGGGAGGAGGGAAGCCATGAGTATCACTTGTAGGTTCAAGATTATTTGCCATGGTTGGGGGACGTATTTCATCCTACTAATTTTCCTCTTCTAAGATTCTCCTGGGAAGACAGGCCCATCAGAATCCTGATCAACTGCTCCCAGAATTTGTATGAAGAATACTATGTTCCTCCCTCCTGCACGTCATATTCCACCCCCACCCGCACTCTCAGCTGCCTACCGGTGAGGCAGCCTGCCAAGGGTTTTCACATACTAAATTCCTGCTTTCTCTTTCCTGCAGGTATAAGCTCTCAGAGCCCTTTCTTATAAAAATTTTATACACTACTCTACCTGCGAGTCCACTTCACGGAGAACTCACCCTGAAAACAGTTTTTAGCTAATATTTCTAGAGTGCATAATATAAGTATGAGCCCACCACTGTAATTTATGGTCACCTTTTAGGGACTCAATAAGTGGTTTAATGTAGTTATAACTGTGTTCTTACAAGTAACTTCTGAGATAGGTATATAATTCTCTTCTCTTTTTTTTGAGGAAGATTAGCCCTGAGCTAACATCTGCTGCCACTCCTCCTCTTTTTGCTGAGGAAGACTGGCCCTGAGCTAACATCTGTGCCCATCTTCCTCTACTTTATATGTGGGACACCTACCACAGCATGGCTTGCCAAGCAGTGTCATGTCCACACCCAGGATCCGAACTGGCGAACCCTGGGCCTCCAAAGCGGAATGTGCAAATTTAACCGCTGTGCAACCCTGCTGGCCCCTATAATTCTCTTATAATCTATGAAGAAACTGAACTCAAAGCCAAAGTAAATTGTTCCACTAGTAAGTGAGACCTGCAATTGAAAACTGGCTCCATCTAAATATAACCAAAATATGGGGGTTTTGTTGTTGTTTTTGCATGAGTGAATGGCTGACTGTTAGCTAACAAACCTTTCACTGTGTGTAGAATTTTACAAATCATCCATCTGGCTCATGAGCTACTTCCTTTGATCTGTACGAAAATCCAAGTGAGGCAAGCAAGATTTTGCATTTCAATCCTCCCTCACAAACAAGAAAGTTGCAGCTCAGATCACTCTCCCCTCTGTACCTCCTGTTTCCTTCTCCACCTCCTGCCTCCCCTCAGTTTTTGCAAAATTATCGTAATGTTAACTCAAACCCTATTTGATCCTTAGTGAACTCAAAAAAAATCTCACACTGTTCCTATGTTTTAGCACATTAAGGGATAATGAGTCAGCTCCTTAAAGGTTCTGAACCTCAACAAAAATAACTGCGTGTAAAAACTTGCACACTGTAAAGCACTCTGCAAGTGCACTGACGATAATGAAAACCTGAAAATACAGAGACATTCCTAAGCATTCTGGAATCCCTAAGTAATCTTGATTTTCAAGGTAACGCAGGAACTAAGGTACAGTTGGCGCTCTATTTGCGGGTTTCTGCATCCACGGATTCAACCAACCACAGATCCAGTTAGTTGGTTGAATCTGAGGATGCAAAATCCGTGGACGCGGAGGGCCCACTGTCTAATATTGTGATCTGTATCACAATGGGATCAGGTGGTGAGATGGAGGCCCGTGCTTGAGTACAAGAGAATGATTTTCATCCCGATTCAGAGATAGGCACTTTAGAAAGATTCAGCACGTAGGTTAGAGGGTAGTTTAAAGGATGGAAGGGAGCCAAGAGCAGGAGGAATGCAGCTAAACCAGGGCGGGTGAGACAAGAGGAGCATCGCCTCTGCTCAGGGTCACACTGCAGAGTTCAGGTGAAGATCATTGCCCGACTCAGACTCGTTCCCAGCCTCTGCTGTAAGGGAAAAAGAAAAGACTGTTTCTTACACTTTCTGGAAGCGTACAAGGTATACATTATAAATAAATAAATAGTCTGTACCTGCTGAAAAGCCTCAGCTTAGGAATGAGGACTGGAGGATGTTAGCATCCTCCCACTCTCTCTCCCACACAACTCACCTCTGGGGGAACAATTATTCTCTCTCCTTCCAGGTTCATTCAGTGCTGCATTATATATTACTATTTTAAAAATAGGTTTTAAATAGGACTCTTGACAGGTCTGCAAACTTGTGGCAGGCTTTTAACGTGCTCTGCCTGTCAGTGGATAGGGAGAGGTGGTGGCAAATCCAAAAACAGGTTTCACTTGAAGCCATGTGGTAAAGTGACTGGATTTCTTGCGACTTCTGTTGAGTGTGTGCATGTGTATACATGTTTGTGTATATTTTGCATATATGCTTTTAAATACAACCTCTAACCACTTTCCCTCGTTTATTGACTTTCACGTCACATTCTTGCTACGTAGGAAACAAATACACAAAGAATGGGCAGAGATGGAAACGTGGGGTAGGTGGGACTTATTTTTCTAGGATAGTCATTAAAATAAATATTAGGAATGCTCATGCTAACTCCTCCTTAGAGGGAATGAAAAAAAATCTTAGAGTTTGCAAAATATAGAAAAATAAGAGGCACCTTACGGTGATCTATTGAAACCCCTTCATTTTTACAGGCGAGAAGATAGAGGGACAGAAGGGGCAGGTGACTAACCCATGGCTACCCAGTGGATCGCTTTATAGACAAGGGCAGAGGGCTCACGTTATCTTCACATGAATGAGGTGGGGAAGCACAGATCCGAATATGGTGCTGCCTATAATTTTTCACAGTGTTGAGAGATTACCTCCACAGCTAACTGATCACCATGAAAATGTCTCCTAGAAAATGGGAACAGAAGTATTCAAGAAAAAAATTCTGACCTCAAAACTTATTAGCAATGTGACTGAGCAGTCATTTAGCTTGTCTACATCTCGGGTTCCTCATCTCTGAAATGGAACAATTAGGATCTCTCACTCAGAAGCAAGTGAGTTCATCCATGTGTATGGGACTCTCCTCTTTCCCACACTGAGGGCACAAAGGACCCTGTGCCAACAGGTGAGATGCACTGTGCAGCTGGGGCGATGTGCTTTCAGGTCTTACCTGCATGGGACTGAATGCCACACAATGGCCGAAGCAAAATAGGCCAAGAGGATGTAACAACCTCCTGAAAGCACATGTCAGTCACTGGCTATGGTCACCCTAGGGAGACGTAAGCTCCCAGGCACTTTCAGCGCCCTGTGGTGAAATCAGAGCAGCCCAGGTGTTTGCTTTGAGAAAGTCTGTCATAGGTAGTGATCCACCTGGGTTTTGAAGGGGTCAGTCTGGGGCTGCAATGGGCCCAACAACTCCCTACATCTTTGAGAGTGGCACTCTTCCATTCCACAAGAGACTCGTTCGTTATGACCATCCTGGCTGGGGATGGGGTCAATTTTGTGCATTCATTTGGGCCTTTCCTGCTCTAATAGCTCCTATCCCACTGGTCAAAGAACTAGTGAGCATTTGGTCAGTTGCTAATTGTGTCCATCCTGATTATGCATTTGGAAACTGGAGAAATGACTAACAGATGCGGTGGTGGACCTTTCGGCTGTTACTGGTCAAAACTCCAATCATAACCTGACCTCTGTAAGTCCTTACTGCCACTGGGGGGCTTTAGAACCCCTGGAATCATGTCAGCTCACACCTGTATCCAAAATCCCTAGAAATAAGTAGGTATTCTTTCCCACTATCCAGTTATTTCAGGAAATGACCATAGGACCCTTTGAGGAAAGACTGAGAAAAATCACTACTACAGGTGGTTTATTCAGATTTTATTTAAATCACAAACTATAGGTGTTATGACATTGCTAGGTCCACTCTGAAGGTGAACTTACTTCTCTTTTGATATATATGTCCTCAGACTGAACTAGCTTACTTCTGAAAATTGAGAGAGGCATCAAGGCTTTCTCCACTGGTCTTCTGCTCATTCTCCCTTTCTTTTTCTCTCAATGCATGTATGTATGCATTTATATATATTTCATGAGTACAGATACATATACAATTATTTGTTGGCTGCCTATCTTGTATTATATACATATATACAATTCCTTTGTTATCTGCCTATTCATGTTACCCTTATGAACTCCATGGGGAAAGACCCCTGGTTGTCACTGTGGTCTGGCTGTCTAGTACAACAGTTACGTGAGCCTTGATTTTGGAAGTTGGTTGTGGTCCCTCCATGGCCTCTGCTATTCTAGAATCCTATCAGCCCATTGACATGAGGGGACCCAGCTCCATGACAGCATCTCCTAACATCACCCTCCCCCTAGAGCTGACAGCCACTACTGACTTTCTCCACAATTCCACAGCCTTTCCCAGCACATTTAATTGCAAGCAGCATTCTCTAGGTCCCCCTAGAAAACAGTCAGGTAATGGGCATTCTAGTCTCATATAGATCCATTCTAGTGTGCCTTCTTGCCTGCCTTTTGATCCTGTAAGATTGAGACAGTTCTAGCATCTCTACCTCATTGCATTCAAGACTCTTCATAGCTTTCGTAATCTCTCCCAGCAGGAGGTAGAGCTGCCTCCAAGGACCCTTGCCAAGGCATTAAATCCCAAGCCATGGGAGAATGCCCCATGTTAACCCTCATTCTTATTCAACGTTTTATGGTCCAGCATCCTGAAGATCTCCCAGGTATACTCCCCCAGTTTCTAGTAATACATTTGGGTCAGCTCTTGCAACTGCTTTGATAAATAATTGTTATTCTTTGAACATTGTTAGCATTACCCCAATTGGCTCATCATGAGACTTGCCCTTGTTATTGGTCTCAAGTCCAGGGAAGATATTGTAAAGGGCAAGGATTTTTCGTGTAAGGTATCTGCCACAGTTGAACTTCTGCAGAGACATCAGTAAATGGAGGGGAGCTGATACCCTCTAGCAAGGATGAGTGGGCCAATTTTCCATACCCAGAAGCTCAGAAGATCTGGGTCGTTAATGGTATCATGTGCATCCACCCCCAGGTTCCCATCACAAGTTTCAGGACCCTATTCTTTCCCCACAAGGGCCTTGGATTGGCATAATTAGCTTTTACAGACTGCAAACACAGCTTTCTCCAACATTCTGCTACACTTACAATTATGTCCTGGGCCTGGACTTCGGCAATCTGCCCTCTGGCTACAAGAAATGAATGCGAGTCTCTTTAGATGCTGTCACGAAGCTTTCTGAATTCCACACCATACCTTAAATTTGTCATTGGCTGATTTGAGCCTGCCATTTTCTCTCTTAAATGTCGCCATTCTGCCTTACAGCCCTTATTATTACTATTTCCCCCAAATCTCCTAAGGGACAGGAATAACTAACAAGCCAGTGCAAATCCTTCCAGGTCTCTCTATCTCCATGGGTGAAAGCTGGAGTTATAATACCTCATGACAGGAGCATTCCACACTCCACTTACCACCACTGATGAGGTCTGTTGACCAGCTGTTCAATGAGTGATCTGGCTCCTGAATTCCATCCTTGGGATGTACTTGCAGTACCTTCCATCAGATTCCCTGAGATAGAGGCGTGTGTGGAGGTGGTTCATTAAGTAAATTGATAACGGAGAGGAGAACACAGGACAGGAAAGGGGAAGAAGGCAAGGAAAGGTGAAATTTCAGATAAGGCCCCTGGAGGGTCACTTCAGCTGACCACCCAGAGATACTCTGGAGCGTAGCCACATCTCAGACTTGCACCTGAGGTGAAGGATCTAAGGTTCCACATTCCTGTACCGATTAGTCATTGGCTAAGGGCAAACTGGGGGCATGTAAGCACACAGGTACTTTCAGTTCTGGGCGAGGTGGCCCCAGTAGCCCAGTCACCATATACCCAGCTTCTGGTTTCCCCTATTAACATCTTACATCAGCAGGTTGCATTTGCTACAATTAATAGACTAATTTTTATACATTAACTGAAGTCCATGCTTTATTCAGATTTCCTGTCTTCCCCTAATGTTCTTTTTCTGTCTCCAAATCCCATCCAGGATTCCACATTACAGTTATAGCCAGGTCTCCTTAGGCTCCTCTGGGCTATGACAGTTTCTCAGAAATTTCCCTGTTTTTGATGACCTTGCCAAGTTTTGGAGATTGCTGGTCAGGCATTTTGTAGAATGTCCCTCAGGATTTCTCCACTTTTCTCACGATTAGACTGGGGTTTTAGGTTTTCAGGAGGAAGACCTCAGGAGTGAAGCACCATTCTCTTATTGTATTGAGGTACATAGAATCAATATGCCTTGTCAAGAGTAATGTTAACCTTGGTCACCTGGTTTGAGGGAGTGTTAGGTTTCTCTACTGTGAAATTATTTCTCTCTCCCTTTTCCTCCTGTGCTTGTTGGTGGAAACTTACCATGTGCAGCCCTAACTTGAGTGGGGGGTTGTAGTCTACCTCCTTAAGGGTGAACATAAGTTATTTGGAATTCTTCTGCATGAGAAATTTATTTATTCCTCCCCATTTACTTTTAGTCAATCATTTACTTATATTAGTATGGACTCAGTTTACACTTTGGGTTATAACCCAGTGCTTCTTTTCCCCCTCAAATTCTTCTAGTTTTGGCCACTGGGAACTCTTAAGTTGGCTCATGGGTCCCTTTGACATGCTCCCATCATGGTGGGGTTTTTTTTAACATGAAGCAATTCTTTACTTTCTAACACTAAGATGTTCCAGGCTCATCTTGTGTATTTTCTACTGGAGTCCTAGAATCAGCCATTTCTCCAAGGAGCCCTGGTTCCCCTTATTGGAGAATGGTATAATTATTCTTGTAGTAAGTCTTGAAATTGGATGACTCACACTAACCAGTTTTGTTCTTCAGTGTTGTATTGGCTATTCTAGGACCTTAGCCTTTCCGCATAAAATTAAGATAATTTGTTGATAGCTACAATATAGCTTGCTAGAATTTTGATTGGTATTACATTGAATCTATAGGTCAAGTTGGAAAAAATTGACATCTTAAAATATTGAGTCTCCTGGGGACTGGCCCTGTGGCTGAATGGTTAAGTTCGCGCGCTTCACTGCGGGCAGCCCAGTGTTTCGTTGGTTCGAATCCTGGGTGCGGACGTGGCACTGCTCATCAAACCACGCTGAGGCAGCGTCCCACATGCCACAACTAGAAGGACCCACAAAGAATATACAACTATGTACCAGGGGGCTTTGGGGAGAAAAAGAAAAAGAAAATAAAATCTTAAAAAAAATACAAAAAATACTGAGTCTCCCAATCCATTAACATGGAATATCTTTCCATTTATTTAAATTCTCTCGTCAGTGATTTAGTTTTCTGCATATAGATCCTGTACATGTCTTGTTCGATTTATACCTAAGTATTTCATTTTAGAAATGCTATTGCAAACAATTTTTTAAAATGTCAAATTCCAGTTGTTTATTGCTGCTATATAGGAAAACTATTTTTTACATTAAATTTGTATCCCAGGACCTTCCTGTGATGGTCAATTTTATGTGTCAACTTGGCTATGCCCAAATATTTGGTCATTCTGGATGTTTCTGTGGGGGTGTTTTTGGATGAGATTAGCATTTAAATCAGTGGACTTTGAGTAAAGCAGGTCACCCTCAATAAAGAGCTCCTCCGACAGTTGATGGCCAGGGAAGAACAGAAGACTGACCTCTCCCCTAACAAAGGGGGAACTCTGCCAGAAGACCGTCCTTGGACTTGAACTGCAACATCAGCTCTGCCAGCCCGCCCTGAAGATTTTGGACTTGCCAACATTCCTAATTGTGTGAGCCAGTTTTTTAAAATGATCTCTTTCTATGCATATATACACAACTACTGATTCTGTTTCTCTGGAGAATCCTGACAAATACGCTTGCTATATCCCTTCTAGATACCAGGAGTTTTTGTTGATTCTTTGTGATTTTTTCTTATAGACAATCATGTCATCATTGAGTAGAGACAGGTTTATCTTTTTCTCCAATCTGTATACCTTTTATGGCCTTTTGTCACATGGCACTAACTGGGATTTTCTAGTACGATATTGATAGGAGTGGTGAGATGACATTCTGTCTTGTTCCCAAACGTGGGAGAAAAGCACCCCGTTTCTCATCACTCATTACAATGTAGGCTGTAGGGTTTTTCTGATGTTCTTCATCAGGTTGACGAAGTTCTTCTATATCCCTAGTTTATTAAGGGGTTTTAATCACTGATGTAGAAAAATCATTTGACAAAATCCACACATCAGTTTCTATGATGGTATTTTTTTCCCTTAGTCTGTTGATGTGGTGGGTTTTAGTCATTGCTTGTTGATTATTGAGTCAATCTTCCATACCTGAATAAATCCCACTTGGTCATGGTGTATGATTTTTATTATACATTATTGGATTCAACTAGCTACTATTTTACTGAGAACTTTCATGTCTATATGCGTGAGAGACTATGGTCTGCAGTTTTCCTTTGACGTAATGTCTTTATCTGGTTTTGATATGATCTGGCCAGTAATTCTAGGCTTTGCTTCTCATTTCTGGAATAGACTGGTGAATTGGTATCATTTCTCCCTTAAATGTTTGATAGAATTCAACAAAGCCACCTGGGTCTGGTACATTTTTTAATTGTGGGCCTAGCATTGTTAATAGTATTCTTACTATTCTTTTGTGTGTGAGGAAGACTGGCCCTGAGCTAACATCTGTTGCCAATCTTCCTCTACGTTGTATATGGGATGCGGTCACAGCATGGCTTGATGAGCTGTACATAGGTCTGTTACCAGGATCTGAACCTGCGAACCCCAGGCCACTGAAGCAGAGCCTGCAAACTTAACCACTATGCCGCCAGGCAGGCCCCTTTTATATTATTCTTTTAAGGTCCATGGTATCAGTAGTGACCCGTTTCATTTCTGATGTTGGTAATTTGTGCCTTTTTATTAGCCTGAGTAGAGGTTTATCATGGTCATTGAAATTTTCAAAGAACTTGCTTTTGGTTTCATTGAATTTCTCTATTGTTTCCCTGATTTCAGTTGTTGATTTTTTGCTTCTTTATTATTTAGTTTCAATTGCTCCCATCCCGCTAGCTTATGAAGGCATAAGTGCAGGTTATTAACTTTAGACCTTTGTTCTTTTCTAATGTTCATTTAATGTTATAACTTTTCTGCTGAGCATGACTTTTGCTTTATCCCACAAATTGAGAAGTAGACTTTGTTTAGTTTAAAACATTTTTCAATTTCTCTTGAGACCTCTTTGAGCCATGTATTCCTTAGAAGTGTGTTGCTTAATTTGCAAATATTTGAAGATTTTTCCAGAACATCTTTGTTATTGACTTCTAGTTTAATTTTATTGTAGCCTGAGAATGTTGTATGATTTCTATTCTTTTAGGTTTAAAGTGTGTTTTATAGCCCAGAATTTGGTCCATTTTGGTAAATGTATCATGCAGACTTGAAAAATGTATATTCTACTGCTATTGGAAGGAATATCCTATACACGTCTGATGCAGTTGGTTGATGCTGTTAGTCTAACTTTATCCTTATTGGTTTCCTGCTGCTTAATTTTTCCTTTTAGGTCTGTCTTTGTCTCATGTATTTCCACGCTGTTTTTAGAAGAATACGTTTTAAAGATAATGACTCCTCAAAGAACTGATCCCTTTATCATTACGTAATGCCCTCTCTATCCCTGATAATTTCTTGTTCTGAAATCTTCTGTTTGAAATTAAGAGAGCCTCTCCAGCTTTCTTTGGATTGGTGTTAGTATGGCCTCTTTCTCTACCCTTTTACCTTTCACTTGTCAGTATCTTCATGTTTAAAATGCGTTTGTTTCTTGTGGAGAACCTGGAGTTGGACCTTGCTTTTTTTAATCCACTCTGACAATTTCTGTCTTAATGGGCGTATTTAGGCCTTTTACATTTAAAGTGATGATTGGTATATCTCAACGTGTCTTAGTCTGCTCAGACTGCGATAACAAGATACTGTAGACCAGGCGGCTTAAACAAGTTATTTGACAGTTCTGGAGGCTGAGAAGCCCGAGATCAAGGTGCCTGCTGATATGTTTCTTGGTGAAGGCCCGCTTCCTGCCTTGCAGATGGCCACCTTGTCACTGTGTCCTCACAGGAGAGGGAGAGAGCAAGTGAGCTCTCCGGGGTCTCTTCTCATAAGAACACTAATCCTATCCAATCAGGGCCCCACCTCTATGATATCATATAACCTTAATTACTGCCTTAGAAGCTCTATCTCTGAACACAGCCACTTTGGGGTTTGGGCTTCAACACGTGAATTCAGTCCATAACAGAGCCCTTCACACATTCATCACACTTACTCCAAGTTCTTTGATAACTGACACCCCTGTCATACCTGAGTCTGCGTCTGATGCTTGTCTTGTCCCCTCAGACTGTGCTTTTTGCTTTTTAGCCTGCCTTTTATTTGTTGTTGTTGAAAGCTGGATATATCATATCAGGTACTAGGACCCAAGGTAAGTTGTTCTCTAGCGTGAGGATTTACAGTAAACTGGCTAGGATTTGGGCTGTGTTTAATGGTTGATGTTGCTACAGGTGCCAGAGCCTTACAATTCCTCTAGTGCCTTATTTTTGTCTCCTCTTATGACTTTGGGGTCCCCTACTTCTTCTTCATGGAGAGTCTACGTTTCTCAGTTCTTGCAGCCCTAATCCAGGATTATTATACTGGAACCCTGTTGGGGTGGCGGTGAGAGGTGGCGGGAGATGTTCTACGATCTTCCAGGTACGTTGGCCTGTGACCTCCACAAGGGTTTCTTCTTGTCCTGAGGTGAGATGGGACAGTTGCAGGGGGCAGGAGTAAGAGGAGTGCCTATCCCCCATGACCCTGGAACAAGGCTCATGTCGGATTTCTCCCTCTGGAGAGAAGTCCTTGGTTACGAGAATGCTCTGGGCTTATTTCATAATAACCCTTCCCATGCCCCTGCCAGAGCCAGGAGGGGACTCTTTCTTGGATCTTCACTGTGAGAACCTAGAGGCAAAATGCAGTGTGAGCCCCCAGGTGCTTCTAGTCCATATTCAGTCAGCTCCCAGCAATTCAACAAAATTCCCACGTAAGTCTTCCTGCCAGTTTATGGCTCAGAAGCTTCTGCTTTAGGTAAGCGGAGCTTGGCTGAGACTGTCTGGATTTGCTTGTCTCTACAGATTTCAGGGTGCTGGTTGCCCTGCAAACTTAGTTCTCTGCTAGGCCCCAAAATAAGTCATTGGTTTCCAGTCCATCCAGTTTTTTCTCTTTGTAAGGATAGGTATGATGTTTTAAGATTTTTACATCTCGGAGCTGAATCCAGAAGTCACAGATATCTTTTCAATTTGTGGACTCACTAAAGCAGAACCTGGATGGATCCTCGGGTACAGGTAGTTGACTGGTGAGGTGATCTCAGGCAGAAGGAGTTCAGCAGGAGGAATGAAGGAGGGAAGGTGACAAATACCCTGCAAATTTGCGGTGTCAATGTCATTGCCTTAGGCAATAGGGGCTGAGTTCTGCTGTGGCCACTTGGAGAGACACATAAGGCCTCCCAGAATTTTCTTTAAGAACTGAAGGCTGGGCATTTACCCAAAGTCTCCTGTATAACGTTGTTTTAGGGTTTCCTAGGGGGGCATTAATCCTCAAACACCCCAGGATGTGTGTGCCTGCAGGCCTAGCAGTCCCTATAGCCTGGAAAAGGCCCTGAGGCAGACAGCACAAAGGCTCATGGCCAGCACTTGGCATTGGTCACTGCCAGCATAAATTTGATCTCTCCAGGTGTTGTGCAAAGTAGCAGAAATCAGAGGGGAACCAAGCAAGTGTAGCACAGGGCACTAAGAGCAGCTGTTGGAGAGAATTATTCGACTTCCCTAATGATGTTTCCTCGTCTGAAAACTTTCTATCAGTGATCCTTCTCAATTTTGAAATGTGTGATACACACTGCTAGAGAGGCAATTAATTATCAATATATAGCTCCGTAAATCCCCAGATCAATCTATGCATATTCGCACATATTTCTCTATCTGCCTCAGGTCTGCAAAGAACATTGACACCTGTCCTGTTGCAAGCATCTTCACACAGGACGTCTCATTTCCTCCTATTGGGTGTGCAAGAAAGAGCATTATCATCCACCTGGAATGAATGAGGCTGTAATCTCAATCTGAGTGCCTTTCCCAAAGCATCACTTGATGATCGCAGAGCTGGGACTGTCACTCATGCCATGTTCACTACAGACCCCACAGACCAAGACGATGCTCCGACTCCCGGAGCTGCATAACCCAGTCTTTCCTCTTAGCCCGTTAAAGCAGAGCCATGGCATGTTTGTATAATTTGGTCGCATACCTTGTGAAACGCTAGCATGAGCTGAGCTTTCCTGACTCCTCCCCACCCCAAGGTGGGAAATTTTCTAATTCCTCCACAGATGGTCAGCATTTTCTATTAAACCCCCACAGAGGAGATGCCTTTCGTAATGCCTACAAAGATACCGTATATTCCTATATTAAGAAGTGGTTCTGAAGGAGCCCTACAGGCTAGAACTTCACTGCAGAATAAAATCCAGTATATGAATACAATTTCATGTACAATTAAGAGGAATTATGTTTTTCAAGGGAAATTTATTGCCAAACACACGTTTGCCAAAATACCCCCCCCCCAAAACCTTGAATATAAAGGTGAATCATCAGAAACCACAGAACTAAGATTGAGGACAGAAGCAATATGCATTTATCTTCAAACCTGTAGCACCTGTCACATGATGGGAATTCAACATATGCCTATGGATTAGTGGCCCCATTGTGTGAAAACAAACCCCCTTTTGGCATTGTGAATGGTGAAGAAGTGTAACAGCAGTGTGAGCTCTTAAAGAGGATGAACAGGGAAATGCACTCAGAATTGGGAATTCCAGGTTCTTTGTTCAAGGTCCAGTTATACCCACTAGCAATATGTCCTTGAGCACAGTGCTTGATCTTTACAATTCTTATTATCCTCATTCTTAACATTGCACACTATTACTGAAAGTAATTACTATGCGTCATTATGAGAATTGCATACAATATTAGAACACTGCCACATATCATCTCCTTGAGTGCCCTGGAGCATCTAATTCAGAGTCTTTCACAAAGTAGGATCTCCCTAAGTATCTATTGGATCGAATGGTGCAGCTGGCATCAGCCACTTCCAATGAGAATGGAAGATTCTGGTCTTGAATTTGGCAAACCCAGGGAGAAGAAAAACGTGAACCGTCTTCTTTGTGGCAGCTCTGTCCAGCAGTCTGCATTAAGATTCCAGAGGGGAAGAGGAAGCCTGACTCTCATTCTGTACCCAAACAGAACCTCCCCTTCGAATCAAATGAGATGTGGTGGCTTTATCAGGTGGTTGAACATAACGAGGGCTGCCATGCAATCTAGTGTAAGGGATCTCTTGATGATTAAAGGAAGCTGGCTTGTGTAAACTCTCCCCTCACCGTGTATCTGAAGTCAGTAGAACTCATTCTTCATGGGGAGTGAGAAACAAAGAGCTTATTACTCCATAACATTAACTCAGTTACTCTTCACGTTACGAAGGAAAAAAACCCATCTGTTTCTAATTTGTCCTATCACTTACTAGCTATGTGAAATTTGAACCTTATTTAACTTCGAAAGGCCTCCTCCTGTCACTCATCATGAGCATCATAGGGATTGTGTTAGCAGGACCTAGTACAGTGGTGGGCACATTGTAAGAGGTCAATTATTTAAAGCAAAACTAAACTCAACCTCGACTTTATAATCTGCAAAATTATTAAAATCTCTCAAATGGCAAAGTCAGTTGGAACCACGGGTTCTGCTTACCTACTCACGACATCTCATTCTAGGCACTATAATTTGGAGTTTAAATCACGTTGCTTTAAGTTGACTCAGGTTTTACCTCCAGGGTCTTTGTTTTTTATAATATCCTTAACCATTCAGGGTATGTTATTATCCCCTACTCTATACATGAGAGAACTGAAGCTTAAGAGAAAGTAACTTGTACAAGTCTACCCAGCTCTTACATGGCTGGGGTGGATCCTAATTTCGTCTGATTCCCAGTCCATACACCTACAACTGTACTGCTCCCCCCACCCCGGGGCGGAGATGGTTTAATTGAAATTGATCAAATGCAGGAAATTGCCTGAAGGTCAAACTGTCAGGCAAATAAATTCAAACTATTTCCTTCTCAGCCAGGGGGCTACAGAGAAAGGGCATCGGGCTCCGTGTTAAAGGTATTTGGAATCAAGCTGATATTTTTGTGTGAGCTTCATGAAGACAAACATGCAGGCAGCCCAATTCTCAATGTCCTCTTGAATAAGATGGAAATAATGGTGTCCACAATCTTGGATTTGGGAGGATTTAATTAGATCTGGCAGATAAGTGTTTTAAAATGTCTAAAGTGTTTTAAAGGTGGAAAGGAATGAAATGCAATTCCTTCCCTTCCCTCGTTATTTTCTCCATAAAAGAGCGGGAGTGGTTTTAATGATCTATTGTTAGTACTGACTTGTTTGACTATGAAAAATAAAGTAAAAATGTCATTTCCTCCTCTAAGTCACTCGCCCTCCTTCCTTCTGTCTGTTGTAATTCTATACACCAGGCACTCTGGTTCTTCTCTGGCCGATATTCATGTTTAAGAGAATTGTTATGAGGATTAATTAAGAGATTGCATTATCCCGGTTATAAGATGGGGAAACCAAACTCTTTCCAATGTCTGTCCCTCCAAGGACACATCTGCTAGCACTTACAATGTGGTTGTCCTTCTGCTAACTGCTTTGAGGTTTATTGAGAATAGTCTTTCCATACAATGAAACTCACGCTGTGATATACACAGATACACAAATAACTAATGCAGCACAGAATCCGCCCATGGCTCTTCAAGGGCCTAGATAAAGTGCTGTGGGTGTTCAGAGGAGGGTAGGATTGTAGGAGATGGTAGGAACTGGCCATGCCAGAGAGCCTGGATTCCATCAGGGCTTGAAGGGAAAGGAGAGGAGAGAGCATAGATGGAACTTCTTCACCTAGAGGTTCCTCTGCATCTGGACATTTGTGCGTGCTGGTCCAGCCTTTGTCTGGACTCTCAGCCTGAAAGTATCTATAACCAAGAGGGAACTGGACTGGGTGTCAGGGGGCCTGGGTTCTGGTGACACAAAGCAAGTCACTGTTTCCTTTCGTTTTCTCTACCATTTTTCTTTCTTGCTAGCATTGCTACAACCTCTGCCTTTCCTCTTTCCCTCCCTTTTCTCCTATAAATTCGTCTATTCAGCAGAAGTTTATTGAATGCCAAATGTGTGCCAGGAACTCCTCCAGGTACTTGGGATTCTTCAGTGAACAAAACAGGCAAAGACCTTTGACCTCATGGAGCCTATGTTCTACCAAAGATAGAAAATATACAAAAGGTGATAAATGATAAAGTAAAATTAAGTAAAGCAAGGTAGGGGCTCAGGGGGACTTGCTTAGATGTCACCTTCTCAATGAGTCCTATACGTGACCGCCTTTAACAAGTGCAATGTCTGAAGGAAGTGAGACAGTTGGCTGTGTGGACAGCTAGGGGTGCAGATTTCAGGTGGATGAGCCAGTTGGTGCAAAGGCCATAACCAAGAACATTTCTGGAATGTTCAAAGAATAGTGAGGGGCTGATGTGGCTGGGTGGAGTGAGAAAAGATAAATTGGAGATGTCCTCTACCATGTAGGGCCAGGAGGCCATCGCAAGACTTGCTTTCTCCAACTGTAAAGATAAGCCAGTGAATTGTTTGGATAGAGCACTGACAATCTGGCTTACGTCTTTAACTGGCATCTGTGGAGGTGTGTCAAGAACAGACTGGTAGGGAAGGGTGCAAAAGGGAGGCAAGTTAGAAGGCTAGGGCAGCAATCCTGGTGGGAGGCAGGGTGGCTCAGCGGTGGAAGCACAAACCTTTGGTGAGTTCCATTTTGTGCCAGGTAAGGCCTGTACCAGGCACTGGGGACACCCAACGGAAGACAGAAGGATCCCTTGCTGGAAGGACCCAGAGTCCGGCAAAGCCAGCAGGAAAGTAAGGCCTGAGTTATGAGACAGAGTTATGAGTGTTCTGTGAGGCAATGCCCTGGAGCCGGGGAGCAGCTTCCCTTTGATCCTGTGTCTTCTCCAGGAAACAGAAGATGAACACTCACCTCTGACTCAGAGGATCACGATCATCATGGACTGACGGGGCCCCGAGTCACTGAAGGCTGTGTTCCTTGCAGTGGAAATGGCTGGATCAGTGACTGCCCTTGGGGCATGCAGAGCAGGCCTACACTGAAGCACCCGTGTGTCTTCAGAATCCCAGCCTCTGCACTGAGTCAGGGAAACCTGAGTCAGAAGTGACTGACTTAGAAAGCAAAATTCCTCCCCTCCTCCGCCTGGCCTGTCACTTCCTCCTCAATTTCAATTGAAAGAGCTCATCCGTTTATGTGGTCCTAGTACATGTGCGTGAAGTTAAGGAACATTTTTATTGAACGGGGACAGTGATGACACACAGGAAACTGAACTGAGGAGCAGACAGAAACACAGGTGGGGTGGGGGCAGGAATGCAGGCCTCTACCCTGTAGAATCACAGCACACAGACAATATCCTCGCAGTTACTCCTGAGAAGGGTGCCATGTCATAGACAGTCCTGACCCCATTCTGCCTGTGAGGAAACCAATATGTAAGGAAATGAAGCAAATGCCCTGTTTCGCCCACAGGGTGTAAGCAGAGGCGCTAAGGTTAGAACCATTCTGCTGGGACCAAAGCCTCTTTCTGCTCTGGGATGGTGCCTCCATAGGGGTGAGCAAGAAATACACACGCACCCCCAATTCTAGCTGGAAGGGGTCAATGCTTGCTCAGGATACCTGGAGGCATCTGGACGGTCGCTGACAAGGCCTGCTTGCTGGGACACATTAGGTCCATGCTGGCTTGATCTCCAGCTCACTCTCCTCCACTGCAGTAACCCAGAGTGCTGACGGGGGTGCTGGTAGCTTTCAATCATGGAACCCTCAATACCCAGGGAGGGTCGTGGGAATCTGTTAGTGGCAGCCTATGCTGAACTTATTTTAACTTTCTGAATTTTCAGCTCTTCTGCCCTCTTCTGCTCCACCAGATGGTAATGATGTCCCCTGGAGTGCAAGAGTGATGTTCGAGTCGCCTCGTGTCACTGTGCTGGGCTTCGTGTCAGGATGCTCCCTGTGCTCTAGAGCTCCTGGCTTCAGCTCTTCAGCAGACCTTAATGCTGCCTGACTTTGAGGCATGAAGAATAGGGACTGAACAAAAGATGAGGCACCCAAGATCCTCTTGTACAAGCAATCTTTTCACTTGCTAATGCCCCAGCACTTGACCATGTGAGTGCCCCTGGCTTGGAAGGAATTCTGAATTTATTTCCATTTCCTCAGTGTGCAGACAGGCTGCTTTTGAACTATCAATTCCACTTAGCATGCCAGCCATCAGGCTGGTATGAAAAAACGTACCCTCATAACAAGTCAAACTTTGACAGTGCTACCCTACAAAATGTTTGGTTAAAGGAGGAGGAAAAATGGCAGGGAATGCCTTCTTCAGCCTCAAAACAGTTATTTCTGCAAATCTTGCTTTGGTGAACACTTGCCAGGTCGATCATGGCCAACTATAGGAATCTAAGGAGACCAAAATAGCAGAAACTCCACCAATAACATTATTATGACCTCTGCAAGTACTGTTACTCTACTGTAGTTAAGAGTTTCTATTACATGCCCACACAGAGCTAAGCACTTTGCACACTGTTTTAGCCAGTTTGCGTCACCATGACAAAATACCACAGCCCGCATGGCTTAAATCCTATTGTGGGTCCCCACCCTCATGACCTCACCTAAACCTAGTCACCTCCCAAAGACCACCCCCCACTCCAAATGCCATCACATTGGAGGTTAGGGCTTCAACATGAATTTTGGGGGGGCACTGTCAGTACATAGCACATGCATCACCTTCTCATTGAATCTTCACAATAACTTTGTGAGACACGAACTACTTTTATCTTTATTTTACTGATGAAGAAACTCGAACTTAGGAAAGTTTAAAACTTATCTAGGTTCACACAAATAAGAGGCTGACCAGAGTTTCAAATCCAGACAAATCACTGACGCCAAGTGTGTGCTATAGCACACTACAGCAACCCAAAGGGGCCCAAACACCGACGTTACAATCCTCTCTTTGTCCATCATTATGCTCCTCCTTCTCATTGCCTATTATACTTGTGTCATTTCTTATCCTTTACCGATTGCTTTCACAAGCATTTCTCTTTCAGTTCTGCTATTAGATAATTAGTTCCTTCACCTGGAAGGTTATCATAATTCAAAGACTCACCAAGACTAAGTGGCTTGCCCTTTCGCATCTTTGTAAAATGTCTATCTTGAATTTGGAAACTTCTGTATATTACTTATGTTACACAGGGAAAGGAGAAGAATGCACTGATAATTGCCTAGATTTCCATGAAATTCTAGAGCCATATAACTATTTACTGAAAACCTGAGAAAAGTTACTATACCAAATTGAGAAAATTTTCTTCTTTCATATTTTTTGAAAAAGTCTCTTAAGTGCAACTTGGATCAGGCCTTGGGCAGACTTTGATGAATTGATTCAATTCAGTGACATTCACTGAGCACCTACGATGTGCCAGGCTGTGGATGAAGTCCTTGGGGGAGATCAAGATGAGGGCAGGGCAGTTCTCATCTCTCAGGAGCCGAGATGCCAGGAAGAGAGCATAGGTGCAGCCATGCTCACGGTGCAGAGAAGAACAGGACAGGTGCTGAGGAGGACAGGCCATCTCCCCGTGGACAGGCAGTGGGAGGTTTGAGGAGGAACAGAGACCTTGGGGTCAGGCACACCTGGCTTCAAATCTCAGCCTTGACATCCACAGTGAGCTCTTGGGCATGTCACTTATTAGTTTTAATTTTACTACCTCTTCTGAAAAAACAAGAACACCATGCTCTTGGGTGGCAAATTCCCATCATAACCACAATTCATGAAGTGCTCACCATGTGCCACATTTGACACTGGTCTCTAATCTATGAGATCTGTCTAAGATCACCATTTCCACAAAACCACCAATGATTGCAATCATAGGGGGAGATTTAAAACCTGTAGGACCATGTAGTTTTTCATGCTTCATCTCTTGTGGCTTTGACTTAGTCAGTGGCATTGGCAGTCATAGCTTGTTTTATTACCGAAGTTTCGTGGAGGGGGGGGGGGGTGGTCAACTTGGGGAGTGGACACAACCGAGAGGAAAGTAAACAGCAAAGCCACAGCAGCCAGAAACTTCAAGGGGCCCTGGGAGAAGTAAGCCAGGAAGGATCCATTTTTGCGGGCACACAGGGATAAGATCATGAAAAGTGGGCTTAGGACTGGAAACACCTGGGGATTTCTGAAGAGGGAACTTAATTTTTTAGACAAAAGGCAGCCACTGAGCACATTACAGATGGGGAGTGACTTGAGTAGTGCTGGCTTCTACTTTTTTGGGAAGAATGGCCTGTCACTCCTGTTGTTTCAGGGGGATCTCGAGGCTAAGAGACCATTTTCGCGAGGAGAGTGGGACGTAGTTCTTGGGGCTGTGACCGCCCACCTCCACCGTGAGGACTGGGAGAATCTGCACTCTCAGGCTGAGGATGCGCGTGGGGTGGGATGATGTCAACGCAGGCCCTCCAGCTGTCCAGACAAATCATTTTTCTTCTGTGGGTGGCTTCTTCATGGACAAGTCAGAAGAGAACCTGCTCCCTCCAGTTTCTTGGGTTGCCACTCCTGACTTCTCTCCCTCTCTTGTTCTGCCTTGTTGCCTTGGGGTTTTTTGGGGGCAGGTAGGGGGACCTGGCTGAGAACCTGAGGTTTGTGATGTTTGCTTCCCTGGATCATTGTTTTGTACTTATCCTACGTAAAATGCCTTTTTCCTCCTTTCTTGTCTGCCCATATTTCTTCTCCCTCTGCATTGATTTGTTTGATTTTGGTAGCATTCCAGCTCAGTGCCTTTTGCACATTTCATTACCATCTTAGATGCTCTCTCACCGAGAACATTAATAAAAGTGTTAAATGAAAGTGCCACATCAGGCTTAGAAGCTGAGAGTCTGAGGTCCCACAGCATCTTTCAGGAAGAAATCAGACCACCTGGGAGATGGGAAATTGAAGTGTGCATCCCCAGCCCCTCTGGCACTTTAATTAGTTCTTCTTCGCAACACTGGGTCTCTCTTTCATACACATGCATATGTACACACTTTCCATGGATTCCTGGGAGTTCTAAATCCTGATTTGTCTTAACTCACAGAACTATTGATTGGCTTCCAAATTATGATCATATTTAGGAAGTCCTAGTAAACCATGTCAAAACCTCAAGCGCAAACTGTTCATTCATTTTGTTAGACCCTGGGGGTTTTCTACAAGATGTCCTGGGAGCCAGTGGAGGGGATCTTGTATAGGTAGAAAGACAAGCCAGGTGCTTGCCATTTCCTGGGGTGAGGAAGAACATACCTCTTATCTCCTTTATGGGCAACACCCCAAGGTTTTATCGATCAAAGCCGGGGGCTGCATGGATCCTCTTTCTTACAAAGTCTTAATGCCTCTGCTGGAATATTCTACACCCCATCTCACGAGACACCTGGAATCATTTGATGTGGACCCTGCTAAACCTACCCTGATGGGTCTGTGGCTCAGGGAGAACAAGAATGATACTAAGGCTCATGTTCTGGGTCCAATCGATTCCAGACAGAGCTCACACTCCCCTGTCAAGTTCAGTGAGTTTCCAAGTTTCTTCCATCCTACCACTTTAGTGATTCCTAGTTGGTCCCTGGTCACCATTCTTGCTACAATGCCCACAGCTTATACCTATACCTCCTCCCATATTGAGCACTTATGCAGTCAAAAGATATGTATTAGAACACTCATGTGCAGGTATTGCTTTTGGCACAGGAAGTAGAGTCATAAAAACTAGACAAACTCTCCTTCGTGGCATTTCTAGGTCTCCACTTGAATGCATTTCCGAGTTAATCTTCAGCCAGCTTGATGGGGGTAGGGTGATATTGTTTTGTAGGATAGGCATTGTGATATGAACAGTTGAGCAGAGACCAAATTCAGAGAGATCCATGTGGATATTGGAGAGAAGGCTCCAAACAGGAACCAGTGTTGTGGAAAGTCTTTTTTAGAGGAACAGGAAGGAAGCTACTACGGCTGAAGCTTATAATGCTTTCCTCCTTTTTCAGTGATGTGGTGGGCTTTGGGGTGAAGATCATAGAATCTGGTGGGCTGAGGATAGAATTACTCAATGTGAGATAAAAGTGGTACAGGGTAGTGATCTGTTTGACATTTTTAGATAACCTTGCATCTTTGGGAGAAAGGGTCTGTTAGTGGGCAAAGTTGAAGCAGAGAGACTCAAAGCTATCACTGCAACCCAGGCAAGATGTTAGGGTGACTTTTACTAGAACAGTAAGTAGGGGAAGGGCAGGAGGTGGTTTGATTGACAATGGAAGGGACGATGTTCTAGAAGGGGGTTTGCATAAAACCTGCTTTCTAAAATCAGGGCCTGTTACTTAACTCCACAACATCTTTTATTAGCTCAGTGGCTCCCCATGCCCAGGAGACACCAAGGCCGTCTGTGGTCACCCAAACTTTTCTGCCCAATTTCCAGGAACTCTGGATGGCATATAGTTCCTTACAGATGCCATGATCTTGTAGTCCTCTGAGCATTTGCACATGCTGTTCCCACTCTGTGGAATCCCAGAAATCAGCATCTAACCAATATCTTCAGTGATCTAAACACTGAATTCAAATTCACACTTGTAGTACCACGTGTTATAGACTTATGTATGTGTCCCCAGAATTCATGTATCGAAACCCTGACTCCCAGTGTGGCTGTATTTGGAGATGGGACCTCTAAGGAAGTAATAGTGTTGTATGAGGTCGTTATGTTAGAGCCCTGATGAGATAGGATTAGTGCCCTTACAAGAAGGACACCAGAGAGCCTGTCATGTGAGGACTGAGAGAAAAGGTGGACATCTACAACCCAGGAAGAGAGTCCTCACCAGAAACCAGATTGGCCAGAACAGTGAGCTTGGATATCTAGCTTCTAGAACTATGAGAAAATTTGTCATTTAAGCCATGCAGTATGTGGCATTTTGTTATGGCAGCAAAGCAGACTAATACAGCACATAAGTCAGAAGGGCAATAAGTGGAGTTAGTGTCCTAGGACCCAAGAGTGTTAAAAAAAAAAAAGCTAGTTTATGTTAGGCATAAACTTTATGGAAAGTATGCAGACAATAATAGTCCTAGGATACACCACTGAAGAATAGTGAAAGAATATCTAACAAGGTGAGGGAGAGAAAAGGGGAGAGAAGAGGAAGTGGGAATGATATATTTAATCCAAAATAAGAGCAAAAGGAACTCAAAAATAAAGAGGATATTCCAAAAATCACTAGGTATAGCATGAAGATGTTCTGGAGCTACAAGGCATTCTAGGCGGAAGAGGAAAGTCCTAAGAAGCAAGCCACCAAAGGACAGCAGTTTTCAAGGCTCAATATAATCAGTACTTTTCTAGAGAACTATTTTCACTTGGAAGCTACCTATGTTGTCTCTCTTAGTGGGGTAGTAGTCGTTCTGACCCTGGGATATGGACCATCTATTTGTACAGAGGAACCCCAAACACCTTGGTCAATTTAGGCTTTGGAAGAGTCAAAGCAGGAGAAGAGGAACACTTCTGCTATTGGCTGGAAAGGCCCGGACTACAAGTCAAGACCCCCTGAAATTAACATCATTGGCTTAGGCACATCCGCTCCAGTGGTGAGCCTGTCTTCCCAGAAGGTATGGCTGACCACCTCATTCCCATTCACACAGCCCTTAGTGTCTCCAATTCCACAGTTCTGGTCTTTGGTAGAGGTTCAGGCTGTAATTTACACCCTTGGGCAGTTCGTAACAGTCACAACATAGGACCTCTTTGATTGCCATGCACCTGGGGGGCCCCCAGCTATAAATTTATGCCTCCCCTTGTCTTGTATTCTTTCAGTATCTTTCCCTGAAAGCAAGTAAATGGCATGGCATGGTGACAGACAAGTGCTCAACACTCATGAAAGTCTTCCTTAGTTATCAAGCTTCTGAGCAAATCCCTATACCTAAATACCCAGCCTGACACCTGGACAGACTTCCAGTTCCTGCAGTGACAAGGCTCCTGAGGCTAGGCATTAAAGTCACCGCTTCTCCTCAGAAGCAGTCAAATACAAGCCATTGAAATGCCACATAGTTCTCTTGCTTGAGCAGGAGAGCCCTCTGCCATGGCTGGAGGCTTTCTAAGAGGTATCCCAAAACCTGGGGACACTTTTCCTCTTAAACCTGACCGTCTAGTGTGTTTAAGCACTACTGGATCTCCTCTGAACTGTGATTTGTCTTCAAACAAGATCACAATCTAAGAATGGTTAAAGAAAAAAGATCCTAAATCACTAACTTCATAACAAAGAACTGGCTTTTAGTTATAAGGGAAGAGGGGTTCTGTGTTTAAGCTGATCTTTCTCAGGATCATTTCTTTCAGGGAAGCAACTGGCCATGTTGCCACTACCTACAAGAGCATCATTACCAAGATGTCACAGGAAGTCACCAAGTTCAGCCAGGGCTGAGAACAGCAAAGACGACAACTGTGAGCTTCCTAAGGAAGTGTGTGGAATACACGGGATGGGAAGGTTCTAAGAGGAATACTGTACAGCCTCAAACACAGAAACTGAAACAAATGAACATCTTTGGTACATACCAGAGTTCAACCATTTAGAATGGGATAAGTTTTTTTGTTTTTTTTTTTTTAAACACACGACTCCTGGAAGCAAGCCTAGGGGAATGACTCCACACTTTTGGAAGAAATAAATCATGAGTGATCAACTAACAGTTTTTGAAAATATTCTGAAGAAATGAGAGGCAGAAGTTAGCTTGTCCAGGATTGATTCCCTGCTGTCTGGCCTCCCAGAATAGAAATTGGTCCTTTGCAAACCTTCATGGAAACCATCTGTATCTCAGCTCAAAGCAATCCATCCTCATCAAATACAAGGACTATATTCTAGCCCCTGCAAAAATCACACAAGAGAAGGGGCTGTTGGTTCTCAACCATGGAACCCTGAGATGGCAATTCATGCTATGAGGTTTATATAACTGCAACAGCTAGGTTTGGACCTCTCCCCTGGTCACATCGTGGGAAAGTCTAAAGATCCCTCAGCCCATGAGTACTTCACAGGTAAGATAGTTCTGGAGCCAAGGTTCTGTGACATGACCCTGATCATATTGGATGAGGGGCTAGTTTTTCTCTAATCATGCAGCTTAAAATCCCCAGATCCCAAGCAACAGGGACCCTCGCCTGGAGCCTGACTTTCCTGCCAGACTGCTATACCCTGCCCAAGAATACAAGGAGCAGCACACACACTCATGCTACTGTCTTTATGAGTTTTCCCCAATGAGCAATGTTCAAATAGGCATCAGTTATGCTTAGCCTTGTGTCTTTGTTGGAAGTAAAACTGGTGACATAGGCAGGGCATCTGTTCAGGCAGTCATGGTGGTTTTCTCAAAGTGGATCAAAGTGTTAGAGATCAGAAACCTACCTTGGAGTTAGAAAGGTCTGCTGTGGGTAGTGTGGCCAGCTACTGAAAGAGCCAGTCACTGAGTATTCATGGGAACTAGCCCAAGAACATTGAGAGAAAGACATGGTGGTGGCAGCCCATTTGTAGAGAGTAGCATCTCTTGGTGTTTAATGGTCTCGGAGAGACCTGGGGGTCAGGGTAAGTGTTTACTGGAGCAACACAAAAGCAGGACAGGACCTAAACCTGGATGTCTCTTTTCTCACCTATTTTTGCTTGATGGGAGACATAATCCTGAATTGGACACAAATTTCATCAGAAAGAGAAGAGCAGCTGATTTTGCAGATGCAGAACATCTCAAACATTTACGCAGTTGATACCCTCCTTTATGGCTCATATCTAGACTGTTCTCAAACAAGCTACAATAAGGCAGATGACAATTATACTGATATGACACAAGTGATACAACTTCCCACTGGCTTATGAGAAGAGATCTACCTGGCATAAATAAGGAAGAACATAGGACACCGCAGAACTCGTATCAAGACCTGACCACCAGACTGCCTGGGAAGAGGGCAGCATAGGAGGACTCTGAACTCACCTTCTCCCACAGACACAACAAATTTATAACTACTCTTGAAACAATTGCCCCTGAGAGAGAACTGAAAACTGGATAAAAAGAACCCCCACAACAAAGGACAGTGCTGACTGAGGTGGAAGAGGCAGAAATTCCTTTCTGGAGAGGAAAAAGTCACATTCTGGCCATGGTGCTTCATGGCCAGGAGCAATCTTAAGGTATGAAGCCTTCCCTGGAGGAGCAGGGCATCTGAGCAGGAGAGCTTTGCCACAATAAGCAGCTTTTGAACTCAGCACAACCGAGACAAATGTCATACTATCTGGCCTTTCAGACTATTAACAATGGGGAATACCCCTAGAAAAGCTATGGAACATAAGGGAAAGAAATAGCTTGTTCTTAAAGGGCCCACATACAAAATCACCTGTTTCAGAAAGCAATCTAAAAATCACAAGAAAGGTGCACAGTCTTTTGGTGAAAGGAGACTCACTTGATAGGTTCTGGGTACACTTAGGCAAGAGGTGAGACCTCCCCAGGATGAGACTCCTCAGGGACTGCGGCTCTGGTGACAGCCATTATTGCGACCTAGTACAGGCTTGCTGACATAGACACTGGCAGATACTCTTGGAGTTCTTCCCCTGGCCTGTTAGTGCCCGGGGTGGGGGGCCTGCCCCATCCACTGGAGCACTGATTTAATCCAGCTCAGCCAGGGTAGGCATCCTGCCCTAGGGACTGGCCCTACCCAACAGCAAGCCCTCAGGAAACTTGTGGGCCCACGTAGATGTGGTGTGGGATCCCTCTGTAGCAGGGTGAGTGGGTCTACTTCAGTGAGTCAGGGTGTGTACACAGGGCAGGACTATGTTGACAGGCTATGTGTGTGGGCCTGCAGGCAGTGGGGCTTGTTGATTGCAGCAGACGTGTTTTTCAAACAGCCACATAGGCATTGGATGGTGGGGCCAATACCCTAAAACAATTATGTGCTACTATGCCTAGGACCAGCCCCACCCAGCTATGCTCCTGAGAGAGCTGACAATAGCCTTGCAGGCCAGAGGCCTACTGCTGTTGTAAGCCCCTGAGGCCAGCAACCAGCCATGCTGGGGTCCTACTCACTTAACAGAAAAGCTGCACCAGGAATGTGCTATTAGACCTTATAAGCCAACTGTGATGGGGCTCCCCATGCCCAATAGAGGCTGAAGGGAACATAGAAGCTGCATGAAGTTGAGCATTACAACCAGCCAGCCAGGGGGACGGCCTAGCCTCTCTGTGAACCTGCAGCAAGAGCAACCCTGCCCCAACAGAAGGACACACATAGCCCACACAAGGGACATTCCTGGAATGTCCATGAGAGGGAAATACACTGCTGGGCCTCATAAGGCATCTTTTACATAAGGCCACCTCTCCAAGATCAGGAGACATAGCTGATCTACCAAATACATAGATATTGGCACAGAGATAGAGGCAAAATGAGGAGACAAGGGAATATGTTCCAAACAAGGGAAGATGACAAATCCTCAGAAAAAGAACTAAATGATAAAGGATACAAACTAGTATTCATAAGGATGCTCACTGATCTTGGGAGAGGAATGGGTGAATTCAATGAGATCAAATTTTCATTTCTTATTGATTCAATAATACAAGTGAAAAATTCAGAGGGGATTGATAGAGTACATGACAGAGGACAGATCAGTGATATGGATGAAAGACTAGAGGAAATCACCCAAGCTGAACAGATAACAGAAAAAGGAATTGAAAAGAATGAGCACAGTCTGAAGAACCTCTGACATAACATCAAGCACACCCAGAAGAGGAGAAAGACAAAGGGGTAGAGAATCTACTTGAAGAAATAATAGCTGAAGACTTTCCTAACCTAAGGAAGGAAACAGACATCCAGGTACAGGAAGTACAGAGCACCAAGCAAGATAAACCCGAAGACACATCATGATTAATTCTTGACATTTTAAAGACAGAATCCTAAAAGCTGCAAGAGAAAGGCAACAAGTTACATACAAAGGAAACTCCATAAGGCTATCAGCTGACTTCTCAGCAGAAACGTTACAGACTAGAAGAGAATGGCATGATATATTTAAAGTGCTGAAAGGAAAAAGCCTACAGCCAAGAGTACTCTACCTGGCAAGGTTATCATTCAGAATGGAAGGAGAGATCGAGTTTTTCAGACATGATCTGGACTGGCAGGTCCCATCAGCTTCTATCTATGAACCCAGGGGTCCTCTCGTATTTCAATAGAAAAGCCTCAGATATTCCCCAGGAAGACTCAGGGTAAAACCAGAAATCTCATGGGAATTGACGGCAAAAACAAAAACTAAAGGAGTTTATCACCAATAAACTACCCTCCCAAGAAATGCTAAGCTGACTTACGTGGAAAAGAAGAGACCACAAATAGGCATAAGAAAGTTACCAAAAAAACCCAAACAATAAAATCACTGGTAAAGGCAAATATACAGTAAAGGTAAAAGATCAACCACCTATAAAGCTAATATGAAGGTCAAAAGACAAGAGTACTAAAATAAGCTATCTCCCTGATAACAGTAACAGATACACATGCACAAAAGAGGTTATATATCACATCAAGAACATAAAATGTGGGAGGAGAGTAAAAGTAGAACTTTTAGCAAGAGACCAAACTTAAACCATCAACTTAATATCAATTGCTATATATGTAGGTTGTTATACATGAATCTCATGGTAACCACAAACCAGAAATCTATAATACACACACACACACACACAAAATTGAGAAAGCAACCTAAACATAGTACTAAAGAAAGCCATCAAACCACAAAGAGGGCAAGAGAAGAAAGGAACAGAAGAACCGCTAAAACACCCAGAACGAGAGTAACAAAATGGCAGTAAGTACATTCTTATCAATAGCTATTTTAAATGTCAATGGACTAAATGCTCCAATCAAAAGACATAGGGTAGCTGATTAGATTAAAAAAACAAGACCCATAAACATGGTGGGTGAATATGAAGTGAAGAGACATTTCAGACCTAAAGACACTAACAAAGTGAAGGGATGGAAGAATATTCTCCATGCAAATGGCAATGCAAAGAAAGCTAGGGTAGCAATACTTATCAGACAAAATAGACTTTAAAACAAAAACTGTAACAAGAGACAAAGAAGGGCAGTACATAATGATAAAGGGAATAATGCAACAAGAGTATAACCCTTGTAAATACCTATGCACCCAACATAGGAGCACCTAAATATATAAAGCAATTATTAACAGACAAAAGGAGAAATAGACACTAACAGTGTTAGGAGACTAACACTCTACATACACCAATGGATAGGTCATCCAAAAAGATCAATAAGGAAACATTGGTCTTAAATGACACATTAGACCAGATGGACTTAGTAGATATATACAGAATATTCCATCCAAAAACCACAGAATACACATTTTCAAATGCACACAGAAGGCGTGGCTCACCTCTGGTCTTAGGCAGAAAAGAGCAATTACTCAGAGGCAGATATTCTTGCCTCCAACACATGACATATCCCAAAGCAGGATCTTGATGGATCAGTTTTAAGGTGGCTGCTGCTGCTACTACTGGGAAAGCCAGTGTGGGAGCAGAGAAAGTTCTTATTGGGGAAACAAGCTCTGATGGAAACTAACGGTCTGGCGGCTATACTTAGCTGATGGGCAGAGCAAGGAAGACTAGTCAAGGAAGAGGCCACAACCATCTCTTAGAGGGCTCCCATGAGTTCAGACAACTGAGGAATAAGGAGATGCTTATATATGATCTGGACTGGCAGGTCCCATCAGTTTCTATCTATGAACCCAGGGACCTTCTGGTATTTCAATAGAAAAGCCTCAGATCTTCCCCAGGAAGACTCAGGGTAAAACCAAAAGTCTCATGGGAATTGACGGCTAAGCAGTGTGGAGGAGGGAGGAGTAGAGGTAAGCAGCTTCATCTCAATAAAGCTGCTAGAAAGAATGAATATTAGGAAAATAAGTCTCAGAGGAAGTTACTTGTCTGTAAAAGAGAAAAACTGAAGGCAGAGTCACATTGTGACCACTTGGGAATACAGTGGGAGAGCCACAGCAGGCAGGAGAAGCCATTCACCTGGGTCAAATTATATGGAAATAAGTGGGTGTGAAGTGGCTTCTTCTTAAGCATGATCACCCAGCAGAGACTGCAACTTTCTCAGTTTCCAAGGATGTTGCCTTGTGGTGCTTGGCGAGTAATAATATCATGACCTCAAGGTGACCCTCGATGTTCTACACTCCTGGATGTATTTTGACAACGAAGTAGCCAAAGTCTGGCAGATAAGAGATGGGTATCTCCATACACACCCAATTAATTACCCCTGGTCTATTCCACATCCTTAATTAAGCAGAATGGCTTACGGTAAGCAAAAGTCAAAGACGACTCTTAACCAAATCCAATGTTTCTGGTTCCCCTGCACCTTTGTTCAGTGTTGGTTTCTTTGGAGACCACACTAGTTTGTTCCTGACCTTAGCTATAAGACAGGCAAGTACTGACAACACTACTGCCAAAATTCAGGGAGTCAGAGCACCACAACACACATGGTCCAGTTTCTTCCACCCTCATTTCAGAAGAGCCAGCTCAACAGGCTGACCTCAGATTCCAACCACACTCAGCAACCGTCTGCACAAAGAGACAATTAGACCATTGATCACACTGACCTGGCAGCCATGGTGAACTGGCAGGACTCCAGAGGCAGCACGTGCAAGGCCTTTCTTTCAGTCAGGAATTCAGTTTTTTGAAGGTTTCATACAACCAAAGTCTGGTGAAAATTTTTTGTAGTCCAAGTATCTGGAAAAAAGTAGTTATGGGGAAAAAGTCATGTCCATTGCCTTGGGCTGAACTGAAGCGGCAGTTTCTACCGATTCCATAGGGCCGAGTTGGGTAAAAAGGCTTTGAGTAGTCTTCATGGTGGCAGAGGCTAGGGAGAGCTCTCTCCATTTTCTTAATACAGAGGGATTTCTCAAGCAATGTTTCCAAGTTTGGGGCAATTATGTCAACCTTGTGGCTCAACGGGACAGCCTGGGAAGTCAAGGCAGCCCTGGGGCTCCTCCTTCCAAACTATTATACTTGCTAGAACAAAGGTCCTGGTTAGTCTGTCTTCTGCAGTTGATGCCAAGCACCTCCAGCTTTGAAAGCCAGACATTTTCTAAGGCCACTTTGAGGAATAAGTGTGTTCCTAAACTGCAGCTGGGCTCACGTTCTCACTGTCATTTCTCCAGTCAACTCAGGACCCCTATGTGTTCTCCAAGTCCTGGTCCAGCTAGAGAAGGCCCTTCAGGAGACCCAGTGAAAGGCTGAAGCTCTTGCAAAAGCATCAGAAGGGACGTAAAAGCAGAAGGGTCCTCATTTGACGAGACATCTTTGTGGAGCTCTGGCTTCCTCTGTTTCTAGGTCACAGGACCACAGACAGACCTCTGAACTCTTAGCACACTGCTGCTCCTTCTGCTTCAGGAGTCTGAACCTAGATGGAGCAAAGACAAGTAGACTTTTCTGTTTAGGTACCTGAGGGAGAGAGAGAATGCTGACTTAGTCCTAACCTCTATGTCTAGTCAGGGGCGAGTAAAAAAGGTACTGACCACATGGCCAGAATGCTTGACACAGGCAGCGGAATCACTTCTACTAGCACCCTCCATCCTGGGATGAGCATCTTGCACTAGCACAATGGTAGAGAGAGGGTCAAACTGGCCAGCTCAGAAGACACAGAAGGCTTTAATACTGCATTTACCTGGCTTCATAAGAGGATCATAAAAGGACAGGACATACATCGTCTACAATATGTATCTCATTGGGAATCCAGAAGTTTCCCAAATATAGTTTCCTTTAGCCTCTTAAATACGTGGGGCACAGAGGACTGCAATGAGGCTGACATCACGGTCCACGCTTAACTCTGCAGATAGGTGAAGTAGCACTCAAGAGGATGGACTCCAGATTATGTTCCCAGGCAGAGCTTGGGACTCGGATGATGAGTATCTTACTAAAACCTTACAGGGAGGAAATCCCCACTTTAAAAGCTCAAATCTGCACAGAGCCGTCCTGGACAATGGTATGTCACAGCTTTGTGTCTTTTCACATGTGAAGATCAGTCTAATACACTTCATTTCAGAGCTTGCCGAGTGCCGCTCCTCCCCACCCGTGACCAACGGCCGAGCAGTTGGTGCACATTTTGGCTTAGGCAGCTTCCTAAAGGTTACCTCTCCCCAAGGTGTCCCTGTGTAGTGAAGAAATGGCCTCTTTGCCCTCTGATCTCATTCTTCCCATCAGGAAGATGCACATCTGAGTGGAGGGTAGAGCTGGCCCCATAGGAACCTTGAGCCTTTTGACCTGACCATGTAAACCCAAGTGAGTTCTAGAAAGGAAGTACTGGATTCAACACTCCACTCAGAGTTTCCACAGTAGACAAACAACATATCCAGTTTGTCTGGGGAAGTTTTACAGGACTCCTTCCTCTGCAACTATAATTGCAGTCTATGATTTAGTCTCTCTCAGGGGGATTTGTTCCTTAGTCCTGAGTCTTTTGGTTCCAGAAAAATAAAAACAGATTCTGTGGACTTGTGTTGATGGTCTGCAGTTACACGAACCCTAACTTATAAAACCGATTCATGTACAAAAGAGCACTTCATATTTATAAATAGATATTTGCCTCCTGGACTTCAATTCTGCTCCTTTTCTGCCATGGTTCTGCTTGTGTTCTCTCTGATCTATCTGCATAACAATAAGATCCCAGGAAGCAAGCACAAGGCAGCATGGAGGTCAGGCCTGGCTGCCCCCTCTGTATCACATAAGGGGCTACAACTGGCCATGGTGACATTAGGGAAGAGGAAGTGCCTGCTACCAGCCAGGACCTCCGTATGCATAATGGATACCTGAGCTCCATCCACAGTCATTCTGACTGTCACTGCCTTAAGAGATTTGGAAAAAGAAAATTCATCTGCCAGAGCAGATATCTAATGAATGACTTACTCTAAGTCCTACTTCTGGAAAAATCATACCCTGTTAAATGTTCCTTGATTTCTGTCCTGCCACCCCATCACTTTTATTATTTGTCTAAACAGGACCTAAGAGAGAACAAATCATTTCCTCAGTCCTGCAGAGAAACCAGGCCTCATATGAATAAAACGTTTCTAGTATATGCAATAGCTTTTGAAGATGAAACCAGGAGCCAAAGCTCACGGGCTTCTCCACGGAGCAAGTTCTAGAACTCAGAAGTCTAGGAAGCTAAGAGAAAAATTAGTAGTTTACGATATCACTAACGTCAGTCACCTGTGCTCTGCCACAGAGTATGCTTGCTGTTCTGACTAAGCACAGAACGAGTAGATGCATGTAGGAGTTGGGGGCTTCAGGTAACGTGCAACATCGCTCACACAAAGTGTCTGTAAAGCCTGTAGGACAAGTTTGCACCTAGCAGTGACAAGGACCTCAGTAACCCTCTAGTTACAATGGCCAGAACATATTCCAGAGGTTTGCTACGAGTCCAGCACATTGAGGAAAACCTCCGTCATGTCTCAGCTGATTCATCTTCCAGTTGGTCTCACGGGCATCCCAAAGCCCCTCTTCATCATGCCCGTTCCCCAACACAATTCAGCTTGGTATTCCCAGGGAAAAGACTAAGGTGGGAGAGACTTCTTTCTCTAGCCTTCCAGCCACTAGAACCTCAAATGCTTTCCTTGACCCCAAGACTCCTTCTGACACAACTCAGATTATACAAGCTTCATCACAATCTGGTTTTTATGACCCAACAGAAGCTGAATGTTCATGGGTAGTGGGAGAAGTTCTGGACCACCCTTCTAAACAGGATCATTTCTACGACTCGTTTTCAGCTTTTGAAAGTGTTTTGATCAAACCACCTTGAGAACATTAGATCTGACATTCAGAGCCTGAGCACAAGCATTCATTCATCGAGGGTGTGAGGTTTACTTTTTGTACCCAGCCTCCTGCATCATTGACGTCAGAGTGGCCAGACTGTACAGATATAAACAAGGCCTTTCTGTAACTCCTCTCACCTGCGTTTCTTGTCTCGTATTCAGACATCCTCAGACAATTGAGGCAGGTCAAAGGCATGCCAGTGCCGAGAAGGTCATGTCAAAGGATGAGGACTAGAACCAGTCTATGAAGGTTCTAGAGTCCAGTTCACACACAGGACTTCCAGGAGGAGAACCAGGGAAGTGGGACCTTCACGTAACTTGACCAAGATGAGGGAATCACTTGCTGTTTCTAGGTGACCAGAAGGGATTTGATAGAGAAAAGTTTTTCTGGAAAAGAACTAAACCTTCTAGGATCAGAGACCACATCTCCCCAGACTTTTCTACCTTCAGATCTCCTTACCTGCACATGTGTGCATACACACAACCAAAGATGGCCCTATTCTCATAGAGCCAATAGAATTTGCTTCTTGGCCTCTCACTTGTCACTGGATGTCTATAGCCACAGGTCACCCTGTATCTAGCCCCTAAGGGGAACCAGAGGTGCTGCTAGCCTCTGTCAGTTCTGGCTCTTGGCTTCAACAGGGTTCACTTTTATCAAGATGCCACCATGAGGCCTCTTTGCAGGAGTCATTACTCCTTTTTGAACAGATGTATATAAAATGCCCAAATATGTCAGCATCTGTTGAGGATGCCCTGAAAAATTTTGGTGGGTCCAAGGAAGAATATTTTAGGTCATGAGGTTTCTGCACAGAAAGCTACCTCTAGTATAGATGTCGAACAGCCACCGTTGTGTTTATGGGCATCACTGGGCATTGGTGGAATAGAGGTTACTTTGGTCCTAGGTAATGGCATTTTATAAAGCCCTGTGTGCTCCATGGACAAAATAGCTCCAGAACAGTCATTGATTCTGAGAGGGATGCTTGGGTATCTATAGTTTGCTGCCTTAAGCAGAACAACTGCCAGGGGCCCGCCCCAGCTGGATCCAGGTCTCCTGAGGGATGGACAGAGTCGGCGAAGGAGGAGGCAGTGAGACAAGGAGTATGGTGTCCAAGTATGACTTTATTTTGTGTATGTATGATTTATATAGGGCTCAGGATATGTAAGGATGATTTCATGAAACAGTCCCAGTACATATTTTTGGCTCGCGTAAGCAGGTTTTTGCAAGGTAGACAATAGTCCTAAGAGCAATCGTATCTGGATTGTGTGTAGGCCTGGGGGAGTCAAGCTTCTGCAATCCTTTACCTTCAAGGAGGCCACCCCCAGCGGCCTCCTGACTTAGTGGGCCGTGGCAACCACCGCCCTCCTAGAGAGATCTGTGGGGGCCACAGATTTCTTTGTTCCCCTTCCACTCCCACCGCTTCACCCGACCAAAGGATGGGTCAGAACGTTCTTTCCCTAGAAGATGTTGTTCACCAGAACTTTCCCTAGAATACTGCATTGTATCATTCCCATTTCCAGGGCCGGGCTGACTTCCCCCAAAATAACCCCAGGTGCAGAACAGAGTGAGCAGAAGCAGGAAAGTCAGAAGTATCAGGGAGACTTGTAGCAGGGGCAGCCTGGTAGATTCCCTTGGGGGTTCACCGTGCGTCCCCTCATCTCTCTCCCAGACTGTGTCACAAGGCAGAGGCTTAACTTGTAGGCTGACGGCTCCCGGCAAACAAACTCATGTCTGAGAGGCTGGGAACAGTCTGTAAGCCCAGCAACCTCCCTCCTCCAAACACGGAAGAGAATGAAGATCAATATTCAGGCACAGAGGGCAATACAGGGTAAGATGCAAAGACTACCAAGCCATGGGCATGGATGCAAGTTTCCCAGGGCAACATCCAGTGTTGAAATGGCTCCAAGCCATATTCACGCTCTTTTACTGAGTCCCGAGTTCTATGCTTCAATCAAGGCTAGCCCTAAGTTCTATTGACCCACCTCTTTGCAAAGATCCTTGTTCCTAGCTAAACTTCATCACCTCGTCTGATTTCCAAGTTCCCTGGAAGGGACCCAGTGCTGGCTCTGCATGAAGCATCTTGATTTTATCTTGGGGACAGCCAATCACTGGCTGAAGTCAGAGACTCGTGACCAGACAGGTCCTTCATACTAAGGTAGCCATCTGATTTGACATGTGACTAACACATCTTCCCAAGCCTTCTTTTAGAAAAACCATCACTTCCTACACGTTTTTCTTTCTGCATCCTCAGTGAATATAACCGGCCAGTGTTAGAAGGGATTTTTGACTCTCCAGCCACAGAGAGCCACGTTACTCTGAATTTATCACACCCAGCCCTCCTTACATCTATACCATCCTCTTAGCTGACCAGCAGCAGCCCCCTTGTGCCTTGGTGCCCCTCAGCGAGAAGTACCTCCCCACAGGCCCCTGGTCCTTTTTCCTGGGCAGCTTGACTTTGCAGAGGGGTTCCCTTCACAAAACCCATTTCCTGCCAAACTAGAGGTTACTGAAGACCCCAAAGCTCCTAAGGGTGGAAAATGGGAGGAAGGGAACTGTCTCCGGTGCTTGACTCAGGAAGGCCAGCTCCCACTGTGCCAAAGAGCTTTTTGTCACCCACATTACCACAAGGCATCATAATATTTCTAGTTTTCAGGACACAGAGGATTATTCATTTCTAATTAAAACAGATAGGAAGTCAGTTTTACTCTCCTCACACATACATCTGTTTTTATAGTTATTCATAGCATTTGCCAGCTCTGTGCCTACAGGAACGGAAAATACCACTTTCTACACTCAAGTTTGACAGTAGCCTTGCTGGAGGCAGGTTGTTACAAGAAGCTAGATTCCCGAATCCATACTCCACACCCAACAGTGCTCTGGCGGGTTATTTATCATAAGTCCACATAATAAAGCTGAGAGAAGGATCAGGACAGTAGACCATGTCATTTCATAAGACGGCACTCCAAGTGGTCCGACAGGGTCTTTGCTGTGATATGTTTATGGTCCTCTGAACCAAGATTGTCTGGACGAAAAGAAATGGACGTGAAGAGCAAGTATTTTCTTCATTCAGTTTAAAGCCTCTGCAAACCCTATTTCCCTTGCTACCATCTTAGTTTGGCTGACTGGAAGAAGCCAAGGATGAGGACAATGATGAGGGGAGCAGCTCAGTCGGTTTCCTATTAGCAACGGAAATTTGTGTCAGGGAAGAGGAACTTCCCTGTCCCCCTCTTTGTTCTTCTGGCTAGCACAATCAAATCGACATACAACAGATTAACAGGAGAAAAGCTAATTATGTATGCACGGAGAATCAACATGGAGATTTAGAAGACAGGCAAAATGAGGTATGTATGTCATCTTGGACTAAAGGTGGGTAGTGGTCTGGGACTCCATAGGAAAGGTAGGTAATTCACAGGCAGATTTAGAAAAACAGATGACTGGTAAACAAGTGTCTGGTAAGCCACAGAAACAATGGGACACAGACAGACTTGCTAGGCTCCTCCCTGTCCACCACACCTAGATGGTATTATGCTAAGGTGATAGCTCCCTTCCTGGGACAGGTTTAATTTTTTTACCTGAATTCCTTTAAGCAGACAAGGAGGAGGCAAAAAGCTCTTCTTGAGTTTGTTGGGCTTCGTCTTCAGCTTGAAATAATCTGCATGTCAGGGTGGCACATTCTGGAGAGACTCGTCCTGAACCCCCACACTAGACTGGGGATTTACCTTGAGAAATGACATTACCTGTTCTTCAGGACCTGCTACATTAGCAGCAGCAGCCTAGGCACATGCTCCTGAAGGGCCCAGGAGAGACTGGACTCATGACAGCAAAGTCATCCATAGGCTGCAAGGTACGTATGGCTCCAGAAGTAACCTAGAGTCTTCCATTGTTAGGAAATTGGCTAGCACTTCTAGGGAGAAGTCCAGGCCTAGAGCTCTCAATTCTCTAATGTGATAGATGAGAGTGCACCAGACAAAGTCTCACTACAACCCCACAGTGAAACACTTCATTTTCAGTGCCCACTATACTCCATAGCTTCAGACACAAGGCGTTTAAAAAAAAAAAACAAAAAACTGGAAGCCATTGTCTTGGTTCTTCATTTAACCCTGGTGGAGGAGATGCCAGAACTGGCCCTGGGACATGGACAAGCTATGTAGAACTCCAAACACTTAGAATAATTTTGTATAAACAAGGAAGTCTGAACACTCCCACACCTGGTCCTGAATGGTTGGAATGAATCACAACATGGGGTTCTTGGTCATACTATCAATTTCAGACCCCTCACTACACAGCTCCCCTTATTGAAACAAGTCTCTGTCATGAGAATGGCAGGCAGAAAGCCTTCTTCTGCATGGTGTGCACTTCATGTTTCCCGGGCTCCTGATCTGAGGACTCTTACTACCTGGCCTGCCACTAAGCCAATAAGGCAACAGTGCTCTTGGATACACCGGGTAGATATCGAGATTCTCACATTCCTTAAAGATAAATAAGCCTTGTCTGAAACTGCTAAACAGTATCTGTCGGGAAAATGTCCTTGCACCACAATGAGAAACCTTCCCAGAAGGATCCAGAGCATTAGGTACACTTTCCTCTTATGAACTCTTATCTAATATTCCTTTAATCTCTGCTATGTCTTATCCTCATCCCATCTGTTGTCTGGGAACTTGTTGGGTGTGGAGTAAGCTTCCCAAATACCAACTTCAGAATAACTAGCTGTCAAGAGCAAGAAGGGGGTCAAGGGAAATGTGTGTTCTTCTATTCACAATCAATTATTTAAGGAAACACTTGGCTATGCTGTAGTCCTCTTAATTAGCACATTCCTCAGAAAACTTAGCTGGAAAGTCACTAGGATCAGCAAGGACTGAAAAAACATGGAAGACTTCCATGAGCTTTTGACCCACATCTTGCATGAGTCTCCATGGGATGGTTTTGGGAGATATCGTACAACAAAGAAACAGAAAGATATACAAGCCAAAAATCTGATAAATTGAAGTAGGAATGAGCATCTTTGCAACTTCACTTTGAAAGATTGGCCAAGACATTCTGAGGAATTTCTTTTGACAAAGAAGATAGATGGTTAAATGTAGAAGTCCCAGAAGACTGATCTCTTCCCAAACTATGTTAATGCCTCAGAAGTGACTGTCTAGAAGGAGGAAAATAGAAAAGCAGAGTTGGATTCTGATCAAGAACCACATCTGTCTTAATAGGATCAGACCAGCTTTCTTTGAACACTTCAGTGTCTGCAGCAAAAACAAAGCTGGCAACCTGAGAGTCATACGTCTAGGTCTCCCTAGAAAGAGGAGATGGAAGATGGTCATGTCTATATAGAATGTGATTTCCCATAGGCTCAAGAAGAGACAGAATTTAACCAGAAATGGAGAATAGGAAGGCCAATTACCACAGCAAGTCAGGAGTGTAACCACTCCTGGCTAGTTACAGGTCTGGAGCTGACTAGACCAGTTACCAGCTTCTGAAAGTATTTTCTCAGACATTCTATGTCCCAGGGGCAGGAACGTGATTGCGAGTCCCACTCACTGATGCCAGGAGGGCTGGTCTGACAGCAGAGTGGGCTGTATTGTATGGGAAGCCACTGGCACAGTCATGGATGCAGAATCAGGCAGGTCAGAGATGGGGCACATGATAGTGGAGGGAGTCCGACCTCCCAAGGAAGAGCCCTTGGCCATCCCTCTGATGGCCTCCATGAACAGATCCCTGAACAGGATGAGTCTGGGATCGCAGTTAACCAACCCCAACAGCTTCTGCCACATGTAGTCCCCTAGAGACTCTTAGTGGTCATAGCCTAGGCCAGGTCCAACTCAGAAACTAAGCTCATCCTAAGACCCAAGACTATGTAAGAAAAAGTCTCAGACAATTGCTGGCTAGTGCAACAGAGGCAAACAGAAAATTTAGACTCTGGGAAAACAGGGTCTTTCATTTACCCTAAATCCTTGCTCTGAGTTTGAGTTGATCTTGCTTAACTCAAGACTCGATTGAATTACCTTGCAGATCTAAGCCATACCATGAACATCAAAGGTGATAGGAGATACAAATAATTCCACACTTGAAATTGAAGAATCAAGTGAAGGTAATACTAGGGCATAACTTAGGTATCCCCCTGCCCTTAGCAGGTTCTGACTGCAATCTCCTACCATCTGAGGAGGCGGAACCGCATTCTTGGGTAAGAAGTGATATCCTCTCTCTCCAGGTGGTCACTCAGGGATCCTGCATTTGTGTGGAGTTTGCCAACTCCCTAGGGGAGGAGCAATTACATCATCAGGATCATCCTCAAGCTTGGACTCAAGAATGCTTCCTGAAAGATGCCAGAAGATGAACATCCATCACTTGACCAACAAGTATCCTCATCCAAGACTTTGAGACCTACTGATTTCCTGTCATTGCTACCAGGGGAGAGCTAGCTAGACAAACAGGCATTTTAGAACCAAAGAGGTCAGCATCCAGGTCAGAGCAGAAGTGGACCCCATGAATGCTTTGGCAGAAGGCTCCAATCCTAGGTATCATGTGACTGTTCTGTGGGACCAAAGCAACCTGTCCGCTGTCCCCAGAAGCTGTCATTTTACCTCCTTCCAGTCCTTTCAGGAGCATCCACTCATTTGCTGTAGCAGCTTGTCCTTTCTCCCCCATGTTCTTTGTTCCTTGGGCTCCCTCTGGGAGCTGTGTGGTCAAGCCCACCCAGGCTGTGCAGGGAGGAGTGAACTCATCCTTTTCAGACATTTATGAGTCACTTGGTCAACAGGACTGACTCTGGGAGAGGGTTTCTCACCTACCCACACTCCTTTCTGGTACACATAATCAAGGAAAATGCCAGGTGCACAATGAGCATACTGGCATGGCAGCACTGCCCTATAAGACACCCCTCAACCTGACCCTACATGAGCTGCAGGGCTCATCAGGGCCTCAGCTTGAGGAGGAAGGAGGCATCATTCTCCCCACCCCCATGAGGTCTGCTTTCCTGGGCTTCAGAGCCACTGCGACAGAAAAGAGGAGGAACACGGAAGATTCATCGCCTTCTAGAACAAGACCAATGCAAGAAGCAGCATCGGTCACTTGGAAACCCAAAGGGAGTGTTTCCTCTCTGTCCTGTGGGCAGCACTTCATTGCCTCCATGATTATTTCCAAGCTCCATATGGCCTCTGGAGGCACCATGGGCACCAGGCAGTGGATACCCTACCTGAAGGGTAAGTGAACAAAAGCACTGTTATGACAAAGATGGCCTTCCTCCCTGCCATCACCACATCCCTCAGCCATCATGGATGGAGGCTGAAGTTGCTTCTAGTTGCCAGTTCCAACATTCACAGCTAAGATGAAAACTCATGTTCAAACACGTAGCATGCCCTCCTTTTCTAGACACCAACCTAATTCAGAGGTTTGACTTCTGACCTTACCAGAAGGGAAAGGTGTGGGTGAGTCCCTCTTAGATCTGTTCTCCTTGCCTTGTTTTGGTTCTTCCATCAATGATTGATTCAAAAGTTAAGTCCATAATATTCATGGAGTCTTTGTATATCATTCCCCTTGGAACATTTAAAACATACAGAAATGTCAGGGAAAAGTACCATAGAAACTCCAAGCAATCACTCAGGAAAGTATGAATCTTGCTCTTTCCATAGTTTTAGCATTTTTGTATGTATGGACGTCCATGATTTTCCAGTGTTTTATGAAGAAACTGCAAGCTCTCTCTAAGCCTCTTAGTGGCCTTCCTTCATCCAGGTCTCCTCCCTATCTTACAAGTGGTAACTTTGAAAAATACATCCTGGATTTAAGCTGTATGTGACTTTCTATAGGAAGAATAGAAGTCTGAGAACTCCAGAACAAGACTGTTCTCAGATTCACGTGACTGAACAAGCTCCTTGAACCAGGGTGTTACCTGAATTCCAGGCTGGTCTAGGAAATGAATCCTAACCTTTGAGTGCGTTTCTGGAGAAATATCGGGACAGTTATTGCCCCTTCTATGCCTTTTAGAAGCTCTCTTCCCACTTTCTTACAATTGCCGCCATCTTGGGCAGTCACCAATTCTAAGAGAAGTGGCGACATTAAAATCTTTCAACCCCATCCTTGGGGTCTACTATCAATGTCATCATTGACAGCAATGAAACCTGTTTGACCTTCTGAGAGTTATCTAGCTTTTGAAACTTCTTTCGTGATCAAAATACAGGTTAGGTATACACTGTTCGTTCTAACTTTGCTACTCTCACTTTGTCATGGTTTTTAGATATTTGATTTTTTTTAAAGACATTCAAGAGGCATTTACTACATATGCCCAAATGATTGAATAGACTTTCAGTGGTACCAGAGATTCTTGCATGATTTGCCTAGAAAAGAGACAGCTGGAGAAGTTCTAGTTCCTTAGGGTTTACACTTTGAGACAAGAGGGGAATGATTATCAGAATGAGTCTCTCCCACACCAAAAATCAGAGGTCCTGTCTCAGCCTCAGACTGCATTGTTCCTTCATTGGCCTCTTTCCAGATTCCCCTTATTCTAATTAAGTAGCCTAAAACTCTAAGAGTTAATGGAAAAAGGAATTCAGACTGACCTAGAAAATCCTCACCTTGTAGAAGTCATATCCATTTCTTGCTCTGGGCATGAAACCCAGTGGGCCTATGCACCTTTGAGGTGGGTTGGGGTAAAAAGACATCTTAAATCTACCCGCTGGACTTTGATGTCCTCGATCCCAGTGCCAGAGACCTGCATCCACCTGGACCCACTCAATCCATAGCTTCCCCTTCTGCCTTTGTGATTTCTGATTCCAGGTCTCTTATCTAGATGTTGGCCTGGTACATCTGTCTTCCATCTCCAAACTTGGGTTTTTATGTTTCCCTACTCGTCACTGTAATTCTTTAACTGTGCTCCTTGTATTTTTCAACTCTTATGGTTAAGATTGGTTTTCAGGCCTATTTTCATTTGACTTCATGTGTGTATTCTATTCTTATTTCATATTGTTATCTCTACATTGCCCTATTATACCCAATCTTGCTTATGAGAATATCTTGTTTGCTCAGTGTCTGGAGACATTCATATCCCCAGTGCCACTGGGAGTCCCTGAGGGTGTCTGCTTTGGGCGATGTGCACCTCCTTTAGGAGGAGCTCCCTCCCCTGAGTCCTGGCAGTTGTGTCTCATGACCAGAATGGGCAATGTTAGCTGCCCCAACCACAGTCTCCTACTAGGGATACAGACTCAGGAAGGTATTGTCTCTTTAAAGTTATGGTGTCCGTGTTGTGGCTGAAAGAATTGAAAAAAAGATACCGACACAGATTTGAGGTTCCCTTCAGATACGTGCTCTGACAGGCTCTCAAGTTATCACTAACATCTTCAAAGGGTTTAGACTAAGCAACCATCCAAGACAATGATGGCCTGATTCCATGCAGTAAGGAGCTCCTCAGTTCATAGGACATTCTAGAAAATCTACTATTTTCAGAGCCTCAGGCGACTCCAGAATTATAGTCCAAGTTTCCCTTAGCCAATTGGCTGAGCTATTTAAATTTAGAGTAAAAAAACCCTCAAATTCTAAAAACAGAAGACATGATTCCAAAGTTATCCCTAAGGTTGCTCACTCTTCTCATTACCCATGAGAATTTCTCTTAGTGGTTACAATTCAGTGGATGACAATTGCTCTTCAGTACTGATGGTATCTCAGTGGGATATATCCACTGAAGTCAGGAATATTGGAATTGAGGCCAGCTATCCATTTGGTCCTCTGCTTGTCTGGATTGCCAAACCGAATTCCTCCTTTAACATATTTAAGATCATCCTACAGGAGATCGTAACCCCCTTTGTGTATCAAGAGTGATCCATTTTCTCCTGAAGCAGCTCCATTGGAAACTTTTTCCCGATATGGAAGCAGACAAAACTAACCCTGAGAGCCCCTACCTTAATTCTGGAAACCTTGCAAGTCTGGCTTTCTAGGCACAACTAGTTCCAAGGTTCAGTCTGTTCTTAAGATAAAAGAATGATTTCTGACTATCCACAAGATACTTCTAAAGCCAAAAACAAATTTGATATCTTTTTAGGCCCACTCCCAAGAACTGTGGTCACCAAGATACTTTCCATGCACTTGTCCTGAGATGGACCCTCCTAAGTAGTTTCTGCCAGCAAGAAGCTCAGGTCAGAGCTCCAGAGTCCCTCACTACTCTACAGAACTTTTGGCATACCTCTATTAGCAGAAGTCCAGTTCCTCTCTCCCTACCTGGCTTGTGGGAAACTTCTTGACCACTCAGTAGACCCTCAGGGTTTCTTTAGGCATAACTACTTTCCTGCCCTACCCTGAGCTCCCAGGAGGACTCACGAGCCACCTCTGCTGAACTCCGCCCCTGCCCCAAACATGCTGGTGTACTGCCCATTTGGGCTGTTGGTCCTGTAACTTTGTAGCTTTAAGTGTTTAGCTGCACTTGGATTTGCACCTGCCCCAATGACAATCACTAACTGTTGAGGAGGTGTTGTCCCCTCCCAGGGTGTGTGTGTGTGTGTAGATCTGATCTGGTCCAGTTTCTGAGGCTCTGCAAGTTTCCAACATCTCACAGCCCTTTGGCCTGGCACCACCATTATCCTAAACGTGGGCTGCAAAATGTTGCTAGCCAGCATCCAAAATCTTCCTGCCATCTTACCAAATTAACTCAATGGAGGGAATCTAAGCAGAATAGGTACCTCAGGAGATGGAATTAATGAAGTAGAAGAAATCAAAAGAAAAGATACAGAAATAGCATAGGACTTATGGGATTCAACAAAGTGATCTAACCTGCACACAGCTGTAGTTTCAGAAGGAAAGGAGATTAGGGTAGATATTCAGGAGATATCTAGGATAGATATTCCAGAGAACAGCAGCAAACTTTCCAAACTAGATACGATGCTTATTAACTTTTGCCTTCAGCAAGAACTATTTACACTTCACTTTAAATGAGGACTACCCCAAGGGACAAGCCTCTCACCCTGGTCCAGATTCATCTTATTCAACCCCAATGAGTTTCTAGAAGTATACCTGGATAGTACCAGAAGCCAGGACTTGACTTTATATCATAAGAGTTTGGCCCCAAGTACTGGGATGTAGCCAGGGAAGTTCTGGGTCTCCATCTTGCTTATCCTGGCACAACATCAACACAAGCTACACGGCTGGAGAAAACTGAGTCATAGTCCATGTCCTGAGCATCTAGCCCTTTGGGTAGAACAAACTCCTGGGTAGCCAAGCATCTTGGTATTGTTTTGGGCAATACTGTGAGATTTGAATTGTATCCATCTTTTAGAGATTACAGGAAATGGCCATTGTTTTTTTATCCATGCATTAAAAAAAAAGTGCACAAGTATTGGTCACCCCAAATCTACTCCCTGGAATAATCTGAAAACTTCGAAATTTGTTAAATTGAAGATCAATTGTGAGGTTCAATTCCAGGTACATGATGCTCAGGAATTTTCCCAGGGGAACCTCACCATACTGCTGGGGAAAGACAAGTAGGAGCTTTAGGAAGAATTCCTTAGAACTTTGGATTTCAAGAGGAGGAGAGATGCTTCAAGGAAAGATTATCCCTCTCAAAGTGACAGATCCTGACACCACCCAGGATATATTGTACCCTTCTCCACATCCCTTCATCAGGGGCTGCATGTTTCTAACCCAACACAGAGCATGTCATCTAAACTTCTTCAGGACCTTAGAGTTGTAGACATCTGGTAAACCTTACCAGCCCTGTCCTCTCCATCCTCTCCTTTGTGCCTTCCTCTAACACATCCCTACACGGTACGGGGAAGAGGTATAAAGTTGGACCCCTAAATCTCAATTCCCTCGGTCACTCATCCTATTTTTAATGCAGATGTGAGCCTTATCTAGCTCTTATGTGATCAAAAGATTCTGAGAATGAAGACAGTTTCCAGAGTTGGGATATTTCAGATCTTTTGAGTAGACTTTATATGTGAGTCAACATGAGGGCATATGGGGTAGGCAGGGTCTGCCTGTTAAAATAAGGGAAGGTGACAATTTCTAAGACTAATGGAAAGTCTTCTCATCCTTGGAACTTGGATTCATAGTTTGATGGTTTGGCTCATCTTTTTAAGTCTGGGAAATGAAGAGAAACACCCACCACGTATTTCCCAACTGACGTTGTCACAAAGATCAGGAACAACAGGATGTAGTAGGTTCAGATGACACTCTGAACACCTACTCGATACTCCCACTGGCTATCTCACTGAGACTTCAAGTTCAGGCTCTCCAGACTTGAATTCAAATATATGGCCCAGACATCAAAAGGGTTCCCCCAGGGATGGAGAGGTCAGAGGGAAATATGAACATGCAAGTGGCCACTGACACCATGTCAATGGGTATCACGAAAGGCAAGAATCATCCGTGAAGCAGGCCAAGGAGACCAAGAGAGGCAGGGCTTGTAGAAGATTACACTGATGCAGCCGCAGGTGTTCCCTGAATTTTGCTGCATTTTGATAGGCAAGGTACCTTGAGGACAAATCACACATCAGCAGCCAGTGGAAAGGTTGGGAGATTGTAGTCGGCATCTACTTTTATATAGAATTAGGGTAGCTAGAAGTAAAGAAAAAAATATGTAGAGAGCCTGAAGTCACAATGTATAAACTCTACAGTTATAAATAAGGGTAGAAAAAGTCATAGGTCAGAGTGTGACATACTGGGATAATTTCTAGATAAGAGCATCTGAGGAGCAGACATAGGTGACCATCCCCAGGGCAAAGCCTTCCTCCAAGATTGCAGAGAATGCCAAATGCTCTGAGACCATCAAGACATAGCCTAATGACCATGGACTGAGGGGGAGACAGGAGAACTTGCAAGTATACAGGTGAGGATGACCCGGAAGGACTTTAGTACTTCAGGTGTATGCCAGGGACCTCAGTGTGGCTCACCTAGAAGGTCACCCTTCAGGGAAGCATTAAATAAGGTTTTCCAGTTACTGACCTACAGGATCATAAATCCTTTCAGAAATTCCAGGGCGAGTTTTGGCAGATGCAGAGAAGGGAAGAAAATCCCACGTAAGGACAGTGTGGCAAGTAGAAGAGGTATCTTGGGTGTAGACCTCGCAAAAGGAGGGCTGTGAGCCCAGGACCCTGAAGAGAGGAAGTATTTAGGCCCCTCAGGTCCTGAAGGCACAGGCACTGTCTTTAAACTGGACAGTGAGAAAAAAAGCTATAATATAGCTTCCAGGGACAATGAGACTCTACATCAGCCACCATCTGCCACCAAAATGGACAATAGGATATCAGAGGAGGTCCCTAAGTAAAGGATTGCAAAAGTCTCAAAGAAAATTCTATTAGGTCTCTGGAACAAGAGTTTTGGTGGTTTTAGCCATTGTGGCCCCATACTTAGGGAAGATTTTTACATTAAGATTGAGAGAGTCAGCACCTAGGAAGGTACTGGTGAGAAGCCCCTGACGTTAGAACCACCCAAGCTTACCATTACTTGTTCCTCAGTGAGTTATTATCCTGGTTCATCTCTATGCATCGCTGCACAGGCATGTCCAGCGATATAGATAGAAGTTCAGAGAGCTTTGGGCCTATGGGTCCCTAGGCCTGGGGGCCCACTTCACTGCCCTAGTCTTTTTACCACATGTTCCGGTCAAAATAGAGGCCACGTTCTCCCAGACTCATTAAAGTCAGACTCTCAGGAAGTAGGAAATCGAGTTTTAAAATATGTGAACTCGCGGATTTGATCAGCCATTGTGGAGGGGTTATTCTGAGGGCTGTGTTCTCCATGCAAGCAGAGAGCTGGTCTGCAAAGACAAAGTAGAGAAACTGAATCAGCTTCATGGCTGAACTTAAGCCAGTGTGTTCTAGAAATAGTTGGTGGTCTGTTCTTGTCTTAGGGAAGAACCAGGAGCTGGGAGTTTGCAGCTGAGGTCACTCTGAGAACTAGAGACCTCTAAGTGTGATACAGGAGGGCTCTTCCAAAAGCCTCTGCTTAAGAATACTTGCATGGTGGTGCTCTGAGGAGGAAACATTCGCCTCTCTCTTCTCTCTCACTCTCTCTCTCCTCCTCTGCATCAAAGAGGATGCTGGACACTCTTACTGTTAAGTAAGATACAGTCACGTTCTCTTAAGAGTGGAAGAGTTATCATCCCACTGAAATGTAACTACAGGTCTTCGCTGGCTGCTGCTTTGTGCCCTAGGTTTCTGGTATCACTCATTTTTGAGGACATGTGCTATGGATGATGATGTGCACAGAAACAGAAGCAATCCTCCTAAGGCAGTCCTGTAGAGTCGGACTCGACTAGAACAGGCAGGAGCAGTCTATTAACCACTGGCTTATGGAGAGGGCAAATTTGGGAGGAAGGGGCCTATGAAGAAAGCCTCGACAGACAAGGCTGTGGATTGTGTACAAAAGAGACAGAGGATCTGGATTTAAGAGGCACCCAGAAAGAGCTAAGTGGTAAGACAAGGAAAGTGCGTTATCAGGGTCAAGCTCTCATTCTCCCCACATACACCCATCCCAAATTCATCGTAACACCTCTCTCCTCATGAGATGGTCTAGGAGGTAGGGGCCTTGTACATTTTATGGCTCTATCCCCAGGGCCTAGCACAGTGTCTGCATCCACCAGGCATGAGAGTCAGCAGTTAAGATCTCAGCGTGGCTTTTAGAAAGTGGACAGTGAGTGAGTGGACGAGCCTGGGAGAGACTCACGCAGGAGGCAGAACCCTACATTCCCACCTCAGGTCAACGTGTTTCAGGAAGCCAGAATGGCCTTACAAGCACAGACCCCTCCCTCCTCCATATTGCAGCTAACAGCACCTCTGTATAACACATCTGCTTTCAGAAAAGCCCAGGTTATTGGAAGGGGAGACATGATGGAAGATAAGCAGGTCCACAGCATTGTAATTTCAAGTAGGATCATCTTGAACTTGTGTGGCAGGAATTCATCTTCACAATCTAGTTTTTAGTTTTTGAAGATCAGTTTTTTACAAGCGTTGGCCACCAGAGTGGAGTCAACCACTTGTAGAGGTCAGGCTTTTAATCCCCCCAGAGTAGCATTTACTCTGTCACAAATTGGGCCACATGTGAGCTATAGGGTCTGTTAGCTAGAAGAGCCCATTGCAAGACAGCATGCTCATAGGAAGAGCCCGTCGCCATCCAAGTTCTACTCTCAGAAGCATAAGTCCAATAGAGGACTGCCTCTTAGGACTTCAAAGATACCATCCACTCAAAGCATCCAGAAAATCATAAGGATTTTAGGTTACCTGATGAGTAGTAAGTCTACAATTTTCAGAAGCCTGCAGTGTGGGTCTTATGCCACCGAGTGGGAGAGGCCAGCCTGGGAAGAGCACACACCTAGGGCCCTGAGCAGGAGGCTGTCCTGGACTTGGTGGGGATGCCAGAGCTCTGAAGACCAGAGGTGCCAGAGATTTGTCTCTGCTTCGGAGGACACCTAGCCATGGGGTCGAGTAGGAGGAAGTACCTGAGAAGAGCAGTGAAGCCCCGATAGAGGCTCTGGGTGTGGCAGCCTCTGACTTCGAGAGACCAGAGAAAGGAGAGCTGAGTAGGTCAGAGGATGCTCCCAAAGAAAATACTCCAGTAACTGACAACCATGGGGAGAAAAAGTCCTTCTGTAGGAACGTTTAAGGAAGATGTGGGGGATGAATGAGTTTTTTGGAAAGTCTTCAAGGTAACATTATAAAGGTTCTTCGTGCAAAGAGAAAAAAGATTCATAAGGGATACCAATGCTTCTTTCAAAACTATTAACCAGAAAATTGTCCAGGCTATGAAAGTCCAAAGGTTGAAGCTTTGTGAAGAGTATTTCTCAGCAGTTTCTGACTTGGTTTCAGGAGTGGGATGTGGATGTGCAGAAAGCCAAGAAAGAAGAAAAGCTAGGTGAAATATTGCCATAGCAACAGAAGTTTGCTCAAGAATATAGAATTCTTCAGAGCCAGATAATGCAAGCAAGTAAAACGTTAAATGAGCACTTCTTCAGGAGTATTGAAGACTTCAACAATCAGGAGAATTTCCCTTCTGGTGAACAGAGTGAACTTTGGAAGGAAATGGCCACGTGGCCAGAAAAATTTGTGATGGAACATAACAAGAGGTGGCATTTGTTCTCAAGACCCTTTGTTCTGTTTTGATGACGTTTGAAGAGTTTGAACTAAGGAACATGATACAGTTATAGTATTAGTCACATTAAACCAATGTGGTTTACCAGTTCTAGTTTAGACGATTGCATCTTATTCGTTAGCTTAAGTGCAAGACTCTTAAAACCCAAGTGAGACTTCGAGTTGTGTGACCAGCAGCAGTCACCAAGCAATAGACATGAAACTTTTAGAGTTTTGGTAGCAATGACGACTCCTTCAATTTGATTTTAGCAATAAAGATGATTTACATTTTTAAAAAAGTAGACTTAATTTGAGACACTTTATAAATGTATATTAATGATCAAGTTAACAGCACTGTGTTAATAGAATTTTCTAGGAGAATTCCACATTGGCCCCTCTTGCTCTAGCCACACCTCTCCCTACTACCCCTGGACTCCTCTGGCCCTTTCTCTACTTAGTAGTGGAACCACTAGGAAAGTTCATGCTTGGGACCCTCCCACAGCCAGGCAGCTTGCCTCTTTAGGGTCCACGGGAGAGCAGTCTGCACCTTTGGCATCAGGTTCACTGACCTTTTCTACCCTGGCCTGCTGTGGGCCCCTGTGATTCTGGGAACCCTCAGATAATCCTTGTCACCTCCATATCCCAAGGCCCATGACTCCTTATAATACCAGACAATCGTGGTTATAAGATAAGATGGAAGAAGGGAGCAGGGAATCAGGGACATTTCGATCTGACTGACCCAGGACAGCCCCAGCAGGCTCTCTGGACCCTACGATTCAGGGTCATCCCAGAATCAAGTATTCACCTCCCAGGTCCCCAAAGTATCATTGCATCATCAAGCCCCAAAGAGTCACTCCTGCCTGGCCACTCCTGGACCTCAGCCTTCCCTCCAGTCAGTGGCCTCACCTCCCAGCTCCCTACCCAGAGGGAGGCGAGACATCGGAGAGGAGCAGCAAAGCCCATCGTGCCCACAGAAACCGCAGTCCTCACTCAAACTGCGGTTGTTCAGAATATTTTACTCCACAGTATCTTATAGGGCTAGTGAGCATTACTAAGATCACATCAAGAAATGCCGGCCAAATCTAGTATTAAAGCAGAATTAGGCAGCAGGACTGTATCAACCTTGGGTCCCAGGCTGAGCTTAAGCAACAGGACACATTTGTCCATCTAGTTAGTGATTTGTGGAGGATTTTAGCTGTGCGAGTTTGAGGGAATGGCCAAGTCCACTAGTAACCAGCTGCATGCCCACAGGTGTCCCATACGTAGTGTGCTTATTTGTGAGGAAATGCTTAAGGAGCCACGGTCTTGAATCAAAGACCAAAGTTCTCTAAGAAGCCCACACCTGCCATATTTAAGGACGTTGGTTTTCACAGCTGGCTGGCTATCACTTTGATGGCTGAACCTAAGCTCTCTGGCCATCGTTAATGCAAGGCTTTGTCAAGGGTTGGAGAAGGCCCCGGTACTCAGCTATTGAATCCTCAACTACAACAGGTGTCATTTAAAGTGGTCAGCAGCAACACCTGCTGCTTATTGGGTGCTGGGATGGCAGCTACCATCCATCACGCAGAAGAGAGCATGAAGTGAGGGACTGATGTCTTCCTGTTAAGGAATCATCTTCACTGTTTTCCTTCTAACTCTACAGTTCACTTAGAGACAGCTCAGCCCTGCCTACTTCTTCACTGAAGACAGGAAAAGAAGGATAGGAACCATCTTCCCTGCTGGGACCCTCCACTTCTGCCAAGGCTTCCTCTCCTAGAACTTCCCACAACCTTGTTTCACATGCGTACCCTTTGTTTCCATTGAGGCTTCTCAAGACGTTGGTCTGTCATGCTCTAAAAGGTTGCAAGGGACTAGGTCCTCTCTACCTTATTCTTTTGATTAAGGCAGCCCACTGGGTCACCCGGGCCCACTGAGCTAAGAATATGCAGTTCTCAAAGTCCTTTTGCTGAAGACAAAAAAAGGGCTTCAGAAGTAGGCTTTCTCTACAGAGAAAAAAAAAGAGAGAGGCTTTCTCTGTGAAAAAGAGGCCAGCAGCAGATCCTACAGAGCCACAGTATCTGAGAGGCCAGCGAGAGGCAAGAGGCCTCCATGTCTATCCCTCTGTTGGTCAGAGTGAGATACAAAACAAGAGAGAGTCTTCTAGCGAGAGCAGGCTCAGGGAGGAGATAGCCAGAGAAAGGGCATTAGGAAGAAAAAGCAGAAACTTTGCCCTAATGGAAAAAAATCACACAGATCTGTCAGTCCCAATCCTCTGGAAGTCTACCCCAAGCTAACTCAGTCCTTGCAGCAGAGCCCAGCACACCCCAAAGCACCCATCCTTGGTGATCAACGGAACCACCAACGTGGGCAACCCCGCTGCAGAGACCCACCAAAATGAGAGGGGCGGCCTCAGTCTTCTCCTTATGTACCTCTTGCTCCTCCCTACAATTACCAGCAATAATGCCCACCGGGGCCCAGAGCACTTTCCTTGACCGCCCTCTACTCGGGGCAGCTGGGGCCTCTCAGATAGAAGGATAATGCTTCAAGCACCTTGGTCCATGTAGGGAGGAAAGGCCGGGGAACAGGTCTCAATAGTTGAGCAGATTACCTCCACAAGAAAATCATTCATTTGGGAAATCTGTGGCTCATTTATAGAGCCGAAAAAGAGAGGTTCATCTTTTGTGTGTTGGTCGGGGTTAAAAGGACAAAGAACTTTGCTCCAAATTCAAGGGAAAAACCTTAATTTGTGGAGTTGGATATGGACTTGGTCTCACTAAGTTAATAACATTTGATGGTGTTATATGGTCACACTCTGCATTAATTAAATTCTCACGAGCTTTCCCAAAATGTCTATTGCCATTGGAGAAGTACCTTTAAAACATACTACAACTCTTGAGAAATGTTAACAAAGGCCAACGCTTTTCAATTAACATCATGTGTACTTTGTCAGTAAAAGAAGTATACCCAGGAAAGTTAAATTTAAAAATTTCCCTTGAGACCTTAGTTTGATGTACTTGTGGCACTTTTATAAAACAGTTTAATATAAATTTTATTTTTAATTTGCTTTTATTAAGGTGTTGAGATTAATCCACTTTTCCATCATGTAATATTAACTATGCAATGGTTTATATTGAAAATTGTATCCTATTGATGAGGATTTTTAGGCTGCTTAATTTAAAACTACAGATGAGAAGCAGGCTCCAAGGAGTGTAATTTGCTTGCCCCTTTGTTGCGAAACATTTACGTTTCTAAGGGAAACCTCTATCTGTAAAGTTGCCTCCCTCTCTGTGCCAGGAATAAGGGGGATGGCCTTATCTCTAGAAACTCTTAATGCCAGAGGCAAGAACTTAAGTTGGTTACTGTCTGGCAACCTCATGTAACTGACCGCCCCACCCCCACAGCCAATCCTCCTTTGTCTTTAGCTGAGGATAAAATTCAAGCGGTGACTTCTGCCATTTACTCGATCTGGTTTGATTCTTATCTAAAAGTTGTGGGACCCTACCAAATGGCCGGACCCTACGGGCACTGATACCATTTTAACTTTTTTACATATCCCTTTGTCTTGTAGAGAGAGAACTCACATACCTATGCCTTAAATTTAGGCTTACTCTCCACCCAACTTGGCAGCAGCAGAAGCAGAAGCAGCAGCAGCAACAGCAACATGCGGGCAGGAGCTCTGCCTGCCATGGGTCCTGTCCCCATGCCAGCGGCGGCGGCAGCAGCAGCTCCCCATGCCAGCAGCATCTCTGACTTCCCGTGGGCCCTGTCCCCACGACGCAGCTCTGCCTGCCCATGGGTCCTGTCCCCATGGCAGCAGCAGAAGCAGGAGCAGCAACATGCCGGCAGCAGCTCTGCCTGCCCATAGGTCCTGTCCCAATGCAAGCGGCGGCAGCAGCAGCTCCCCATGCCAGCGGCATCTCTGACTGCCCATGGGTCCTGTCCCCATGCTATTCTATTCTCTAAATAAAAGAGCACTACTGCCAGATCTTAAGAGTCTAAGAATTCTTTCTTTAGACTCCTCGGCTCACCGACCCCACATCATTTCGACTATATGATTTCATTTATGCGAATGATTCGCTAAACAAGGGCATAGGCTGACCACGGAACTACTGTGATCCCTAAGCCTCCTGTGAACACAGGTGAATTACCTGAGAATTTGTTCCTCTACCTGGGAACTACCATGCTCCTGCTGATAACCCAGAACTTCTCACCCACTGATGGGATCCCTATGCTTGTTCTACTGAAGGGGGTTGAATGGCCACACCTTGTTGGCCACTCCAATTCTGCTAGGCTTTGGCCCCTAAAACACTGCAGCCTTACTTCACCTGGATATCGTGTCTCACCTGGTATGTCCTCAAGAGCTGTCTAGGCCACAAGGAGGGTTTTGTTGGTCACCAGGAGGCTTAGAAGATATGAACTGTCGACGAAAATAATCCACAACCAATCTATAAATGAAAATTTGGGTGAGTTTATTCTGAGCTTAAATTTTAGGATTATAACCCAGGAGAGTCTTTCCACAAAGGAACAGAGCACTCCAAAGAAGTGAGGTATACAGAGTGGTTATATACCCCCAAGCAGGACGTTTCACATATGCTTGAAATGTCCCTCCCAGCATAGTCACAAGATTGCCCTGTCAGCACAGCGCTTGATGGACACAGCAGGCAGTGGGTCTGCTATCTTGGCAGGCGTAGCAGGAGGCAAGTCTGTTGTCTCGAGCTGGGAGGTCACAGGTGAGCGCAGCAATCAGTTTCTAGCCTAAGGAAAGATGCTTAATCCTTAAGGAGATGCCAATGTTGGGAGGGGGAGGGAAGTTGCACATTTATCTCAAGGGCCTTTGCTCTTGCCATAGGGAATCTCTAAGGCTGATATACAATGCATGCTCAACGGCCTCGGTCAGGCCCTTTTGGAAAGACAAGGTCAGGCCGAATTAGGTTTACACCAAATGGCTTCCTCATGTATTCCAATATATCCTATTACTTGCCATTTTTATATGTCAAACTGAAGACCCAGAAGACATAACTGCTAGGAGAGGGATCTGCATCATCTTCCCTGTGCTGCTGGGGATGGCCCTGCGTCATTGTGAGACAGGCCCAATATATGCTCAGGAATCTAAGAGTAAAGGGAAGAAGGCCCTACCAAAACCCTAAGAAATGTTGCTTCTGGCTCTTGAAAGCCGTCACCAGTCAGAGCTGACAAGCACTTACTGTATTCTAGCCTCTGTTCATCCACAACACAGTAAGGAGTCTTAAAATTATGAGGGTTTGTCCTCTCAATGTATCTTGAATCCTGGAAAAAATAGGATGAGGGCATAAAGGCGAGCCCATTGCTACCTCAGGAGATTTAGGAATGGATTGAACATATCCATGGAGTACATTTGACATAAGAGTGACCATACAAACTTTTTTTTTTTAAAGATTTTTATTTTATTATTTTATTTTTTTTCCTTTTTCTCCCCAAAGCCCCCCAGTACATAGTTGTATATTCTTCGTTGTGGGTCCTTCTAGTTGTGGCATATGGGACGCTGCCTCAGCGTGGCTTGATGAGCAGTGCCATGTCCGCGCCCAGGATTCGAACCAACGAAACACTGGGCCGCCTGCAGCGGAGCGCGCGAACTTAACCACTCGGCCACGGGGCCAGCCCCTGACCATACAAACTTACATTCCACGGAGAGATGGATGCATGAACTTGATACTGAACCTCTTAATCTCTAGTTCATGTGCCTGATGCACAGCAAGCCAAACATTGAGACATCGGTACTTGGAGATGGAGAAAGGCCAGATTCGAGTTGGCCAAGACAAGAAGGTGGGAGTCTGGGTTTGCTCAAATCTGCCTTAACCAGAGCAAAAAGCAGGGGGCATTTATAGAGCTGAAGGGGCTTAGCAGGAGGCACTTTGGAGAAACAAAGGGGTCACTCCTGATAAGCCCCTGGGCAATCTGCAATGGCTGCTGGGGGCTGACCATCTGGTGATTTCACCCTCCCAGAAGGCATTCTCTTCCTTCTGCAAAACAAATTCAGAAATCCTCATGACCTGAGTCACCCCTCAAGTTAAACAAGAAAACAGCAAATTGGCAAGATCCATCTATGTCTGTTGGGAACAAGGTCAAAAGGCAATGATGTTCTTATTGAATATCTACAGTAACCCTCAGGTACCTGGCTTCATAAGTGATGTTTCAGTTTGATAAGGCATCCATAAAATATTGGCCCAAACATAGTGTATAAGCACAGCACCCAATTATGATAACACTGAGTCCGTGGGTCTAAGTTCCAGGCACAGCATGGCTCACCTTGGAAATCACAAGCCTGAATAGAGGTTCTGCCAGGTGCATTTATCTAGGGCGAATTCCACATTGGACCTTTCATCTGAGCCACACTTTCCAGTTACTGCCCCGTGGGCTCCCCTGGTCTTTCCTGCACTTAGGCTGGACAGCAAATTTTATGGTCACTAAAGAGGCATCTGAGCTTCACTGTGTTACCCGGAACCTGAGAGGGAGCAAGAGTGCTGTAGTGTAAGCCCTGATGGTGGGTTTTTCTTTTTGTATTCAAGTACCTGACTTAAGCTTTGATTGCTGAGGCATCTGCTTCAAAGATGACCTTGGAATATACACATTGCCAGCCATAGGACTAGAGAAAGAGCCAGGCCAGTGCCCCCTCCCCCTCCCCAGGCTCTTTTGTTATAGAAATCTGAGTTGATTTCCATAACTGACCATTTGGACCACTCCTATCTCTTCCTGAGTTTTAAATTCCTGCTCTTATGTTTTAAATCCACCAATACAGAGTGAGCCGTCGAAACATTAGGGCTTCACCCTGGACCCCAATAAAAGCAGAACCTCAGGCCAACCCATGTGCACATTCGCTCACGCACGCACGCTCTCTCTCTCTCTCTCTCTCTCTCTCTCCACCAGCATCCTTGCTGTGTGGCCCTACGTGTGCTGTGTGCTTTCCAGAACCTGTGAGTAATAACCCTTTTTTTTTTTTCAAAGTTTCCTAGTGGTTATCGCTGAGGGTGTCTTGCAATCACAACAAAAACCACAAAGACAGCTACAGTCACTCCATTGGTTATTGATGGCTGAGACAAGCACAAAACAACCTGGAAGTGAGATATGATTTTGCAAGATTCCTTGCATAGTTCAAGATTTCTTCTTTGTTAATTAACCATCTTCCATTCTCCTGGTCCTTTTGGATATATTGTATTTGTTCCCACTCAAAATGTATTCTAGTAAAGATGAGTGATTATAGGGGACTACTTTGAGGGTTGTCAGTATGTGTCTGTGGAGTGCGATACATAGTAGTTTTGAAACAATAACAATGTCTTGGGTCTTAATATTCCATACTTTTCTTTAAGCTCACCTGCCTAGTGTCCCCAGAACGTAAAAATGGCTCATTCAGAATTTTAAGGGTCACCCTACATTTCACAAAAGTGGTTGTGTAAAGAAGTCACTTAGGGATAATCTAGGTTGAATGTGATGTAGTACATTTTGCCCGAAATAGCTCATTTCGGAATGTGTCAATCTCGTCTCTCTTCTCTCTGCCCTGCACTCCCGTCATACAAAAGTAGCTAAATTTTCACAAACTGTTTTGCTTTTGGGGATTTGATTTAAGCTGTCTATTCTGGGTGGGAAATCCTTTCTTTCTAACCCTGTGTTGATTGACACATCTTTCCAGCCTTAGCTTAACTTGACTTCCTTTAAGAACTTTTCCATGCTAAACAAATCCAGGCTGGAATCTGGATTAGCCCATGATACTCCTGGATTAAGCAGTGACTTGTAGTGTCAGCCTAGAAACTAAAATGTTGCAGGCTCTTCTGGCTGACAGTGTGAATCCAATGCAGTGTAAGACGAGGTGAAAAGAGTTCTGGAGAGAATCGGGAATCACTGATTCCAGCCTTCACTCCTCGAGTGAGTAGCATTACATTTTTGACAAGTTATTTAAACTCACTGGCCTCAGATTCCTCATGTGTAAAATGAGAATCTTGGCTATATGATTTCTAGGTTCCCTAATTCCAGCTGTTAAATTCTATAAGCATTTGAAATTTCATAATCATACATGATTAAGGTCAATTTCACTCTCCTTCATAAATCTAAATGAAAAAGAGAGTAATGATGAATCTTTCTTACTCATTGTTTGGGAAATGATGAATTAGTAGGACAGAAGGATTGCCCAGATGAACAATAACCTTGGATGCTGGGGTGGGAGACCATATGCTTTATAAAATTACACATTTATTTTTGAAAGGAAAAGGTTAGAAACCTTTACAGATGGGCAACTGGCTTGAGGCATGGACATTATTTATAGCTATGCCAATGCTAGAGTCCCAAATGGGACTGAGTGGCTCATAATCTGGGATGTGGCCCATTCCAACCCCACCCCTGCCCCAACTCTTGCTGGGACAGCCACCTTGTCTTTCTCCTTGCCATCTGGGTCAGCCTGCACCCTGCTCTTCTGACTCTCTATCCCCACGGTTATATCCTTTGTCTGATTGGCTTACAACTTCTCCATGTGGAGAGGGAAATGCTCTGTTTTGCCAAGAACCCCAGAAGGAATGGCACAGGGAGTAGGTAAAGTTCCAATTGAGCCAACAGGGGCCTAGAAACAAATTTAGAATCCACCACTATTTATATAGTGCCAGCCCTTAGATGGAGCTTTAAATATATTGTCTCACACAACCCTGGGGTGTGGACAGCAGTGCACTGCAGAATGATAATTGAGAATAGTCTCTGAGAGAGTTAAAGTCAGTAGTTTTCCTACTTATTTTTTAAGATAAAGCTTTTTTTTCTTCAAATGAAACCTTATGTGGATACACCTACACATAACTTTACTGCTCACATACTTACATTTGATTGACACACATATTTCCAGCCTTAGCTTAACTTGACTTCCTTTAAGAACTTTTCCATGCTAATCAAATCCAGGCTGTAATCTCTGGATTAGCAATTACTTGCTCTATGCTAACAGCAAACTGTCTTAGTGGAAGCTTATCCTACCCTGTCTTCAGGATGTTCTTGACCAGATCCTGTAGGAAATGCTGATGAGGCTTCTGGGAAAAGTTTCTTTCCTTCTAGAAGAGAAACCTAACATGAGGCACTCTCTCTCCTTCCCCTGGATCCTGGGTTTGTATGTGGCTCATGGAATTGTGGCAGCAAACTTTCTCCAAGGCTAAGAATGAAGCCACATAGTTCGTGGCAAGGTGAGAAGAGGAAAAATAACACACTGGTCCTTCATGGTATCATTGAGTCACTGAGTCAAGCAACTGTGAAGTCCTATATTACCTCTGGACTTAAAATTAGATGAAATAGCACATTTCTTTAATTTTTAAGTAATTTTGAGCTGAGTCTATTTACATGGAGTCCAGATCATCCTTCCTGCGGAAGGACCCTCTTGGTGACCTGCCAATGCTGCTGCCTGTCATATTGACCCCTCAGGCACCTTTGAACAACCTCAAGGTTCCAAGAAATAAAGTTTGAAAGCTTCTGAGATGCTCTAAATCTTCTTATAAATAACAAGATGAAAAATGTTATTTATAAGAATTCATAAATTAGGTGAATTGGCTATACACCATCTTCAGTAAAGTTATTTTAAAAAAAAGGAAACACTGATTAACTCAGTTTCTCTATCCTATTATTAGCATATGTGTGAATATTGATAGAAACCTTCTAAGTCATTTAGTTGTGAATAGTTTTGCTTTCTTTTTTCTGAGGAAGATTGGCCCTGAGCTAACATCTGTGCCCATCTTCCTCTACTTTGTATATGGGATGCCTGCCACAGCATGGCCTATGAGCATTGTGTAGGTCTGTGCCCAGGATCCAAACCAGCAAACCCCAGGCCACTGAAGCAGAGCACACGAACTTAACCACTGTGCCACTGGGCTGGCCCCTAGTTTTGCTTTTTTTTTAATCTGCAGAAGTTATAGTTTATTTTGTTTCTTTATGTTTTTACTACTGGTTTATGATTTAATTTTATTGTGGTCAGAGAATATGGACAGTATTTCAGTTATTTCAAACTTGTTGAGATTTATTTGCGATCTAGTAACTTCATCAAAATTCCAAATATTTCATATGTACATGAAAAGTAATTTTTAGATTAGGTATATTAATGTACTATCCTTTTTGTATATTTTATTAATTTATGTCATTTTAATAGGGGAATTTAAATCTCTGAATAAGTCTTAAAACTGGCCTGTAGTGGCAGAATGCCTCGTCTTTTATTCTGAGTATATAGCAAGGACTTATATTCAATATTTTAAACAAATTCACGTATTCAACAATATTGATCAAAACTTTTTATTATGTGTCTCACTCTGTATCAGGTGGCGATGGTCAAATTGAACAAGAAAAATAACCTGCCATGAGGGATCTTTCATTGCAGGGGGAAAACTGACTCATGAACAGAAAACCATAATATAAGTGAGGGTTTCAGAGAGAGAGAAGAAGTGGGGGTGTACAGGTGTTAGAGGAACACAGGAAAGCGTAGGCAAGGGGAATCCATTGCTGTCTTTGTGCCTCAAAGGAATAAGAGGGTATTGTGGTAACTTCTGGGAGGAGGTGAGATTCAGGGTAACAGCCACTTTGAGGAATGAAGGAGAGAAACGAGACTGCAGAGTGGAGCCCTGCACTTCTGCCATACTTCCTTTAGAAAAATACCTTAATTTCATTTCTGAAAAATGTCGAAATTAAAAAAGGAAGACTCATTAAGAGAATTCAAGGACAAGCCACATTTTGGAAGAAAATATTTGTGAAGCACATATTTGATAATGGACTTGTAACCAAAATATGCAATGAACTCTTAAAACCTCCACATTAGAAAATAGCCAAGTAAAAAAGTTGACAAAAGATCTGAACTGACACCTTATCAAAGATGATATACAGATGGCGAATAAGCATATGAGAAAGATGCTACACCTCGTATGTCATTAGGGAACCGTAAAGCAAGACAACAGTGAGACACCACAACCTACATATTTAAATGGCTAAAATCCCAAAAACTGACAATACCAAATGCTGACAAGGATGCAGAGCAAAAGGAACTCTCATTTGTTGTTGGTGGAAATGCAAAATGGTACAGCCATTTGGGAAGACAGTTTGGCTGTTTTTTTACAAAGCTAAACATAATTTTATCATTTGATTCAGCACTTGTGCTTCTAGGTATTTTTCCAAATGACTTGAATACTTACGTCCACACAAAAATCTACATGCACGTGTTTACATCAGCTTTATTTATAAATTGCTAAAAACTGGAGACAACCAAGAAGTCCTTCGATAGGTGAGTAGATAAGCAAACTGTGGTGCAGCCACACAATGGAGTATGAGTTAGCAACAAAAGCAATGAGCTATCAGGCCACAAGAAAACATGGAGAACCCTTAAATGCATATTGCTACATGAAAGAAGCCAGTCTGAAAAGACTACATAGTTTTCTTTTGGAAAGGTATGCTTTTTTTTCTGGTGAGGAACATTGGCCCTGAGCTAACATCTGTTGCCAATCTTCTTCTTTTTTTTCCCTGCCAAAGCCCCCAGTACACAGTTGTTTATTATAGCTGTAGGTCATTCTAGTTCTTCTATGTGGGATGCCTCCACAGCATGGCTTGATGAGCGGTGCGTAGGTCCGTGCCCAGGATCTGAACCTGCAAAGCAGAGTGCGTGAACTTAAGCACTTAGCCACGGGCCTGGCCCCCCAAGAAAAGCCTACATGGTTTAAGACTCTAATTATATAACTTTCAGGAAAATGCAAAACTGTAAATTAAAAAGATCAGCGGTCCCCAAGAGTTCTGGGGAAGTGGGGAAGGGATGAATAGAGGAAGCAGAAATTTTTTAGGGCAGTAACACTATTCTGTATAGTGTTGTACTAGTGCATTCATGTTAGGGTGTATTTGTCAAAACTCATAGAATTGTACCATACAGAGAATGCACTTTCATGTAAACTATGGTCTTCAGTTAATAATAATGTATCAGTATTGGTTCTTGTAATAAATGTACACTAATGCAAGAGGTTAATAAATCCAAAACTGTTCTAACAAAAGTAAGGTCTGTTAACTAAAGAAAAATGTCTTACCTAAAAAAAGAGTCAGTCAGCTTGGTGAAAGGCATATAGAAGAACATTACAAAGAGGGAGAAGTGAGAACACAGAGCAGGAGTTAGAAACAGCAGTGCACGTCTGGGAGGAAAAGGCATTACTGTGGGTGGTTTGTGGGTATGTGTAGGCCAAACAGATGGGGCGGGGATACCACCAGCAATTCCGTGGGGCTGGACCATAAATGATGAGGCAGAAAGTCATGAGTGACGGAACTGAGCAGGCAGGCAGAGGCCAATCCACAGGGCCAGTTTGGAGAATGAATTTTATCCTACAGATAATGGATTCTAAGTAGGGAGGCATATAATTTGTCTTCTGAGATGGCACTGACAAAGCCTACACGTCTAGTCTCATAAGGCTGTTCTGTAAGTCAAATCAGATCATGTATGTAGATGTGCCTTCAAATCTGTTGAACGCTGACCCAGAGCAAGCTGCTGATAAATGGCCTGCGCTTCTATATAAGTCTCAGTGCCTTGATCTTTCAAAGGAGGATCACAAAGTCCTTACACTTCTGGCTTCTCGTGTAGTCTCTGTGTATGATAACGCCCACACAATTTAGAGACCTGGTAAACCAGTGTTATGGTGTAACCAGTAATAATCAGTGGTGGACTGTCCTGGAAGGTGACTGGACTATTTGGCTGCAGAAGAGACAAAGGACACACCAAAATCAATTGAAGGTGACCTGGACTGGAGCAAATTCCACAAATTCACAGTATGGAAGTGTGTCATAATCCACCTTTCTGAAATAAAGATATAGAAGGAAAACGACAGAGTGTATATAAAATCTTGAGAAAAACAAACAATAAAACGAGTGGACAAAAAGCCAGGGTGTGTAGTGATTCTTCTGGGGAAGACTTATTTTATTCAACATGGCCAAAGTCGCTTCTCATAAATACACCTGCAAAAACAAGGGGCAACTAATCTAGCTATAAAAGCACACAATAACAAACATTTATTGAGCACCTTCTACATGCCAGGCACTTTGCTAGAATTTCTCCCATTTTTATAGTTAAAGCACCACTGCTCAGAGAGCTGAACTGACTTGCCTAGGATCAACCATGCAGGAAGCAGAACCAGGATGAGAACCACAGCAGCCATCCCACTGTAGACTCCATGTTCTCAGTCACAGTGCATTTCTACCCTCTGCCCCCTAACTCTAAAAGAATGAAAAATATCCTCCAATAAAATGCAGCATCTTAATTAACTAATTCCAGGAAGATTTTAAATGTTCAGAAGTGGAGAATTGTGAGAACACCTTTGGGGACATTCAGAGCTGGGTTCAGATTCTGGTTCTGCCACATGCCAGCTCTGGGAAAGGTGTATAAACTCCATAGGCTGCAGGTCGTTTAGCTCATAGAGTCTGTATTCGAATGAAACGTGATAACGTAAATACAACGTCCAGCTCCCAATGCATCACAGATGTTCTATTCCTGTAGATCAGCTCTCATCATTTAATTTCTCATGATTTGGTCTCCTGAATGCATTTTCCCAGCATGAGAGAATGAACTGATTATTTTGGCAGCTATGTCTCCCCATGAAAATGAATAAATTGGTACTCAATTTTGTGTCATGTGCTTGGTAAATATGAGTCATTCTGCGGAGTGAGATGAACTCTTGGAGAACTTGTGAGCTCTGTTCTTTAGATATAACAGCCGTGGACCAGAGTTTGAGCTCATTAATCTCACCAAGGTGCTGTCTGAGCCAGCAGTCAGCCTCCCTCTCTGAAACCAATACGTGCAGAATTCCTCTTTGATGACTTTGCTTTTGCAGCTTCCATTGATGACAGTATAATTACATCGTTATTAATATCCTAAATTGCTTACCTGGATGGCATATCAATGATAGTTCACTGAGGGAATAAAAACAAGATTTCTCCGTTGGTAAGCTCAGACTGCACATTCTGCTGAGGCAGTTGGTCGAGTCCTCCAGCATCTGTGTGGCACCTGCTCGAGCCAGCCCCAGTCTTAGGGGGCTGATGCACTGATATGGACAGTTCCCTGTGCCATCAGAGGTGAAGCTGTGCCCACTAAGTGAGCTAGTGCATGAAGAGCTGCTACTCTATGCGTGGAGTGGGGTAAGAGCTCAAGAGTTATAAAAAGCAAGGGTTATAATTTTATAGGGCAACATCCAAAGTTCCTTTTCCTGATATTAAGGGTGAGATATTTATTTCTCTCTCCTAGCACTAGGCTACTTGGTACACGTGTTCGGCTACTTGGTACAAGTTCTCAGGAAGGGAGATGACAGACCCCTACAGATATCTACTTGAAGAAGGCAGAGTTTTCCTGTTTATTTATCTCCTGATGTAACCCAAGTGTCTAGAGTAATGCTTGGCAATATCAGGGCCTTTGCCCTAGAGGATGTGTTCCAAGTGCCTGATATGTCATTGATACTCTGTCATCACACGTTCAAGTACCAGCCCCTTAACCATCACTGGAACCGTCACTAGAATCCAGCCACAGAACAATGATGCTGAACCCCTAATCATACTCACTCCTAATTGGTTCTTCTACCCTAGAGTTTTCATTTAAGCACATTGTTAAAATATTCTTATTAACTTGCATCGTCAACACATCCCTCATCTAGTCTTCATACCCTTTAGTTCTGCTGTCTGGTCTGGAAGAGACAGATACCAGGGGGTTCATATTACCCAATTGTTGGAAGTGGATTTTTCTCATTCTTTTCCCAAATATCGATCTTCCCTTCTCTTTTTCCCCACTGCTTCAGGGATAGTTCTGCTTCTCCTTCTCACTGATATGGACCAGTTCCAAAGCTTCCTCATGACTTGCACTATTTCTGATTCATTTCCCCCCTAATGCAATCGAACTCCCTGGTTGCTTTCTGAATGTTGTGCTGATGGCACCACTTCTGCCTCCTGGGCTCAACAATACCTTCCGAATGCAAACTGGACTTCCGGGGGCCTTTGAAGGTTCTCCATCATTTGGTTCCCGTTCTCCTCTTCCCACCTCCCTCTTCTCTCTTCCATGTCATGATTGCACTACAGCCAACAATTCCTCATTCCCTCAGCACCCGTGCCCCTTTCACCTTCTTCCCTCGGCTGGAATATCAAATATCTTATCCTCAATGCAATCGTCTTTCAAGACAAAGTTCAATATAACCGCATACATCAAGACTTTCTCTGTTTTTTCCCTTGGTTTTTGAAATGTACCTTATTCTCATACCTTCTTGTACTTGTAAATGGTGTATTTTCTTTATACATTGTGGTATAGGCATTTACGTTCATGAGTATCTCAGCCTGCTTTCTATAATATTTTGGAAGGTGCAGCATATTGCAGAAACAGTCACAACACTTTTCAGCTTTTTCCATCAAAGCTGAAGCCCAGAACAGTTATCAATATCCAAAGATTGGACAGTGGGCATGGAGATGTTTAAATACTCATTTTTAGCCATGGAGAAAATAAGCTGGTTATATAATGATTAGCCCAAACTCACTTATGAAGAAATGTGAAGGAAGTTAATATTTCTGTGGATGTTCTGCGTCCAACAGTTACCCAAGCTGCAGGTTTCCTGGGGCCAAGGTCTCAGCCCTTTTGTATAATGACATATCTTGCTGTATATCAGCCATGTGGTGCTGGCCAGAAACCAAAATTCTCAGTTTTAAATAGTAAAATATATAAGCCAGTTGATAAATACATGGGGCATGCACCATTGTACGGTAAGTTCAGGTTACTCAATTTTTAAAACTGAAGATACAGTGCCTTCACTTCTTTACTGCCGTCCTTCTGGACTGGAGAAGTACGTACTTCCTCCCTAAGGATGGTCAAATTCCTGTGCACATGCTGCCGTGTGCTTTCTGTTCTCAGACTCACTGGGGTGACGGAGGCATACAGCCCGTAACTCAGAAGGTAGTGTGGCAGAGGTCTGGCTGATGTCAGTAACAGAGAAAGTCTGGGTAAGTGACCTGAGCTCATCAACAAAGCCAAAGAGACTGTTATTCCAAGTGTGTCCCATGGGCAACCTGTGTGAGAATTGCATGGAGGGTTCAGCAGTTCCCAGGAGCTCCAAGGCTGCGTCAGGAGGTCCAAGCTGAGGCCTGGGACCAGGATGCTTATGAAGCACTCTCAGGCATTGCACGCACGTGAAGTTGGGAATGTGGAACCACTCTGGTGCAAAGTTGTAGAGGGAGGGTGTTCTGACCCAGCATGTAACAGGCCCACTCTAGTCTGTAGGAAATGCAGGAAATGGTAGGAAATCCCTTTCTCCATCTTTGTCCCACACTAACCCAGCTCCCAGCACAGGAAGGGCTTTTTTTTCTTTGGAGAGGGGTTGTATTGAGAATTATAAACACATTGAGTAATTATAAACTAAATAGTTCCATAGCTCAAGGATGCAGGGCTGTGCCATGTGTAATGTTGGACTGAGTGGGATTATCTTTGCCAGAAAGAAAAAACAAAGCAAAAACAAAAAACACCTCAGTCTCAGCGTGTGCTGGATCAGCCCAGTAAGCAGCCGTACTAGTTTCCGAGGATTCCTGTAACAAGGTACCACAAACTGGGTGGCTTAGTGCAACAAAAGGGCATTTTCTCTGAGTTCTAGAGGCTGGAGTCTGAAATCAAGGTGTCGGCAGAGCCATGCTCGCCCTGCAGGCTCCAAGGAGAATCTGTTCCATGCTATTCTCTCAGCTTCTGGTGTTGTCGGCAAGCCTTAGCGTTCCTTGGCTTGTAGACACAACACTTCAATCTCTGCCTCCAACATCACATGGCGCCCTCCCCTTTGTGTCTCCGAGTCTTTTCTCCTCTTCTTATAAGAACGCCCATCAGTTTGCAGGAGGACTCACCCTAATTCAGTACGACTTCCTCTTAACCTGATTACATCTGCAAAGGCCCCATTCCCAAGTAAGATCACATTCACAGGTGCCAGGGCTTAGGACTTCAACAGATCTTCTTGGAGAACACAATGCAACCCATAACAACATCCAAGAAGCAGTGGACAAGAACACGTCATGCAGGCCACTCCCTTGGTCTGCAACAAAAGCTATAGAGCCAGGAAATGAAACTCCCTTGTGGAGTGACTAGGTTACTCCTAGTTATCTTCATCTGGGATTTGGAAGAATGACTGATACCTTCAGGCTAGTGATGCCCTTGAGGTCTTTGGATAAGAATGGGATATGGGATTTTCTGGGATCAGGGTATGCAAAGAATAGAAGAGGAGTGACTTTTTATACCTCAGGCTGTTGGAAAGCGCCCCATTGCTTACACCATTTATTTAATTTCATTTCACAACAATCATACAAGGTGTTACGTGTTTCAAATATTATTCTGAACCCTGGACTCTTCCCAGATGACAGTACACAATGTATCTTGATACATGAAGTTAAAAACTCATCACCGAAGTACTCAGTGGGAAGAATCAGGCATCCATTAAACAACAGGCATGCTTGTTTGTAAGCCTGACTTTCCCCGGAACACAAACGAGTAAATGGACACCTGAAAAACTCTGCTATTTGGTTAGTTCTGCAAAATGTTGGAAGAAAACATTTCATTTTTGAAGCTGATTTCCTGACTTTCAGGGCAGAATTTATCCAGCAAATTAACCCACTGCAGATGCACCGGGAGGGTTGCAATTGGCTGGGGTCCTGCTAAGGAGGCTTTGCCACTGGCACTTGACTTTTGCCACTGGCAGCTAGAGCTGGTTTGTATGCTAATGATCCTTTTGTCAAAGGCTTAGTGCTTTTCAAATAATTTATCCATCAATAACCCCACCTGTTATAAGCATTTTATTTATTTTTTTCTCTAAGGTAGGCATTATGTCTTCCTTATATCTTTACTGGCCAAGTTAGACCTTTCAGTCGTGGTCTCTGTAGAAGAATTCCTGGATAAAATGCATATCTCTACTCCAAACTGTATGACCTTGGGCCTGTTCATTAACCTTTCTTTGAGTCAGGCTCCTCTGATGGGAAATGGGGCTGATGAATCTGATAAGAGAATTAAATAAGATAATTCGTGAAAAACACTGACATGGATCTGCCCCATAGCAAGTCCTGAATAAATGAAAGCTTTTGTTAACATAGTGGAACCCCATAATTGCACAAATCAAGATATGATTAAATTAGTGATAGCCTTTCATAGCAGGCTCACTCTTGTCATTTCACTAACCTTCAAATAAAGCTACTTCACTTTTTTATGCAATTGCATTGTTATATTTCACTTTTAGGGATTGAACTATAAGGTAGTGCTGGTGCAATATTTCAGTGGAGTAATATGATTGGAAATAGATGTAAAAATTGATACACTATATACATAAAATTTAGCTTTATGATTCATTATGTTTTCTTCTCATTAATACTCTGAGAACATATATACATATATACGTATATATATATTCAGTTATTTTTCCAACATCCATATGTTTTAATGGTATTATCTAACAATGCAATTTCCCATCATTCTACTTGTAGTGGATAAAGTGTTGCTCCACTTAGGTTCTTTCTTCAAGGGTGATGTACTCATCCTATCTCTGCTAAGCATACTGGTTGTTGAAGGCTCATAGAGTGTCCCTCACTAGTATTGTCCTCAGCAGTGGAGGAGTGCCCCACCTAAGGTGATGCCCCCTGTGATGGTTAATTTTATGTGTCCACTTGATCCAGCTGAGGGGTGCCCAGATAGCTGGTAAAAAATTATTTATAGGCGTGTCTGCGAAGGTGTTTTCCAGAAGACATTAACATTTAATTCAATAGACCTAGTGAAGAAGATATGCCCTCTCTGACGTGCGTGGGTATCGTCCAACCCATTGAGGGCCCAAATAGAACAAAATTGTAGAGGAAGCTTGACCTTCCTCTCTCTCTTCCTGAGCTGGGACCTGCGTCTTCTCCTGCCCTCACACATTGGAGCACCTGGTCTCAGGCCTTAGGACTCCAGGACTTACACGAGCAACCCCTGTTCTCAGGCCTTCAGACTCGGACTGAATTATACCACAAGCTTTCCTGGGTCTCCAGCTTGCAGACAGCATATTGGGGGATTTCTCAGCCTCCAGAATCATGTGAGCCAATCCCCTAATAAATTTCCTCCTATATATCTATGTATACCCTATTAGTTTTGTCTCTCTGGGGAACCGTGACTAATACACATTCCAGGAGATGACTCATACCAATGACTGCCGGATGGAGGGGTGCAGATGCCCAGCTGAGGGGCCATCCCAAATCCAGAGCTCCCCTAGGAGCAGTTGAGGCCTCAGTCACACCACACTGCCAGTGAGCCTGTTCCTCTGCCATATCTTGCCTTCTCATGTCTTAGGGTTGTACATACTGAGGACTCCCCAGTAAACCTTCTGCATGTGATTTCCTATCTTAGATTTATTTCCACACACTCTGCTTTAAGACACTCATTTTGATATCCCACAGAACATCCCACTGGTCATTTCGATTGATGACATTATTCTAAATGTCCCTGCTGAGCAGGGTGTAGAAAGCACCTTAAGTGATTTAGTGAGGCACATTTGTGTTGACAGATGAGTGTTGAAACCAACAGAAGGCCAGTGGTCTGCCACATGGATAATATTCCTCTGGCTCAAAGTTCTGAGTCATATAAGGATATTCCTTTAAAAAGAGAGAGATACAACTCACTGCGTTTGCACTTTGCAATCAAGAAAGAGACTCAATGCAGTAAACCACTTTGACATTTGGTGTTAACATATACCACTTTTGGGCATGATGCTGTGATACATTTACCAAAAAACCCATAAGACTAAGTTTTATCTGGGGTGTATAACCAGAAAGGACTCTCCAATAGATCCAGGCATTCTGCTGCTTCAGCTTTATGTTCCAGTTGATATAATGATACTAGAAGCATCTAGGGCTGACAGAGATGTCATATGGGCCCTCTGGAAAGCCCCCACTGATGAATCTCAGCAGAGGCATTGCCAGTTTTGGAGTAAAACCACGACCTCTTTTAAGACAATTATTCTTCTTTTGAAAAACACCTTCTGGTTTACTGGGCCCTGATGAATATGGAATGCTTGATCAAAGGACACTAAGGTTAAATGGAAATTATTTATATGAGAATAGGCCAAAGCCAATCCAGAAGACACAGGCAACATGCATGAGAAGGTGGTTAACGCTCCAAAGATACCTGCTCCTACTGTGCTAGGAATTGAATTGTGTCTCCTCAAAATTCACATGCTGAAGCCCTAACCCCCAATGTGACTATATCTGGAGATGGGGTCTATAGGAGTTAATTAAAGTTAAATGAGGTCCTAAGGATGGGGCCATAATCTGATAGGACTGTGGCCCTATAAGAAGAGGAAACTCTCTCTCTGTCTCCCCACTGCCCATTGTGAGGACATAGGAAGAAGGTGACATCTACAAGCCAGGAAGAGAACACCCACTAGAACCCAAGCAGGTCTGCACCCTGATCTTGGACTTCCAGCCTCTAGAACTGTGAGAAAACAAATTTCTCTTGTTTAAACCACCTACTCTATGGTATGTTATGTCAGCCCAAACTGACTAACCTGTTCTGCTTTATGACTTCTCCATCAGCTCATACCTACAACCTTATGTGCATCTCTCTAATGGCAGTTAAGATAACTGAAAAGAACAGAGGGTCTCTTTCAAAGATGGGTGCACACAGTATGCTGCCGTCCCTGCAAGTGAATGGCTGCTGCAAGATAGCCCCACTCAGGGTGCCCCTTGAGGGAAGTTAGGCAGTGAAGTGATCTCAGTGGGAAGAACTTGGGTAGTACTTCCGTATTTTCGTTGTGCAATGGAGAAAAGGCATGGTCTATAGAGGTTGCAAATGGATTCGTTGCCTGCTCAGGGATTTTGAAAAAAATAAGTACTGGAAATTAGGTGTCATATAGATGAGCATATGTGGATGGGCCTCTTAGAAAGGGTGCAGTGAGTGAAAACTGTGACATTTCTGATAAAACTAAATGATCACCAGGAGACATATCCTAAGGGGAAAACTCAATAATCAGGTGAACAAGATGAACATCCTGTGGACTTCAGTCAGCCCCTTTCCCCAGGACCCTGGCATTTCTCCATGGTCCTACGCACAAAGTACTGATGGCTTCAGGAACGAAGGCTGTGTATGGGCTCTACAAGTTGGACATCCTTCACCAAGCTGAACTGGACATGGCTACTTCCAAGTACTGACCATGTCTTTCACAGAGACTAAAGCTACATACCAAATATGCAGGGTAATCATGCTCTCAAACTTGCCCCTAGAGTCTTGGTTTATCCCTCTTGTTCTGGTGTCCCATTAGCTCCTTTTTGCATTCTCAAAAGTGTCCTACTTTAGAAAATAAATCTTACGGTCACCCAGCTGATACTGCATCACTCCCCAGTGCAATCATCCAGCTACCAGGTGTCAGGTAGATACAGTAGTTCTTTCCCTTCCATAGTGGAGAGGGCGGCAGTTTATTCTAATGGAAACACATACATATTCTGGATACAGATTTGTCTACCCTACAGAAAATATTTCTAACAGAACCATCATTCAGTAACTCATGGAATCCATCACCATGGTATCCCACTTTGCATTGACAGTAACCAAGGAAATCATTTTACCGTGAAGGAGAATTTGTAATGAGCTAAACCCTACACATTAATTTTTTTATCGTGTGTCTTAGAAGACAAAATCACTGGCTTGATAAACAGATGGAATGGGCTTCTGAGATTGAGGACCCGGATTTGAGGGAACACCCTGCAAGGTTGGAGTCCTGAACCACAAAATGAGGTGTGTCCCTTAAACCAACAGCTATTTGTATTAGTCAGAGTCCAAACAGGAGACAGAAGCCACACCACAGTTCTTTGAAAATGAAAAGTCTAATAGAAAGAATTATTAACTAGACCAGTAGATTACCCATCAAGGGACAAACAGAAAACTAAAGAGTACAATGATGACAGATCTGTACAGCAGCCACTGCCACTAAACTTGAAGCAGACCACCCAACAGGGTGCAGATCTTCAATAGCCCCTCCCCCTGGCGGGGGCTTAGGCCAGCCTCCTTGTGTCCTCTTACTTCCCACACATGTAGCCTTGTGCTCGGTGGGTTTAGATGTCTAGTGCCTAAGGGGGTGACTACTTGGACCAGGATTTACAGTAAAATTTTTATTAAATCAGATTCTGAAACTCCTTCTTAAGCATTTTGATCTCCTTATGATGTTATACCACCTCGCAAAGAAGAGGGTCCTCTACTTACTGGGGTGATTGATTCTGATTGCCAAAGGGAAATTCTGTTACTAAAACACAATTGTCAAGAAACACATACTGTCAAGAAAGACAGTGTGTGAAATCCAAGGAGTGTGCTTGACTATTTCTTAGATATCACGTGCCCCAAAAGAATAGTCAATGGGAAATTTTGGCAATCCAATAAAGAAAGATCCACTAAGGATGTGAATAAAGGCATCAGTGAAAATTCCAGTTCACTGAGAGGCTGTCAGAGGGGATGGGGAAGATGAGATAGGTGGTAGTAGGACTGGTGGTGCCAACATCTTAAGTTTCAGATGGGAATCTAAATATATCGACATTCTCTGGATCTCTCACCTTCAAAAACCTTGTAATAATCTATACACTAATTTGAGTCTGAAGGTTCCTGGATGTAATATGTTAGCAAGAAGAGCATCATGAGAACCTGAACCATCTGTGGCAGGTTCTTCAGGACAATGCCTAGTTTATGTGTCATACTGGTTTCCCCAATGACCTTGAATGATCCAGCCACGTACTACCTCTGTGCCTAGGACAAATCAGTTTCTCCGAACCTTAGTTTGCCCATCTGTGAAATAAATAAAGACGATAACACACTGCATGGGGTTATTATGAGGCACACATGATATAATTTCTATGAAGGAACTGGTAAACATTAAAATATTAAAAAATTTTAAGCGGTTATTCATTTTTTATTGACTCTACAAAATTCTTATGCCATGTTTAAGGTAGTTAACAGAAAGAATTTTATAAAACTCTCATTTTTTATGTCTGTATAAAACAGAGTCCTAATGAAAAACAAAACAAAACAAAATAAACAGGAACAAAAAACCCAGATGAACAATGGTAGTCACAAGAAGAGAGCATGATCTTACTGCAGATATCTAGAAATATGCACTGATATCTTCCTATCTGGATGACTGGAGGCTTCTTGCAGTGTTTTGCTCTTCCAAAGATCCTCCTTTTACCATTAACTAACTCAAAAGATGCAGGTATCAGTCTAAAGTTCAGTCTAGACCTAAAGCAGAGCCTTCTTTTGTGCAGGGTCCAACTAAAAACTTGCAGCCTATGGGTTACCCAGTAAATGGATTTGAACCATAGTCCCAAACATAAGTATATGGTTACCTCTAGAATCCAAAAGATCCACGAAGTGTTGTACCCTCTTCCGCAGAGTGGTATAAGGTGAAGGAAGTTCTCTCCACCTTTAGAAGGATTATTCCAACTTACCCTACACTCTAGATCCCTACAAATTTCATTAATGTGGCAGAGCACTTATCCTACTGTGAGACAGGTGTAAATCAAAATCTGTTTGTCACCTGATGGCCCTAATCCCAAACTGACTGACAGTTCTCAGTGATGTTTTGGGAGTCCAGGAGTAGCAAGAGTTCAGAACCTGTGTCTAACAGAACGTCTGGGAATTTCCCTTTTTCTGGTGCACCTTTTCTCTGGTCAATAGCCATAGGTTTTCCTGTGGCCATTTTATGTTTTAAATAATATATAGTCATTGTTTTTTAGCAATTCTTAATTTCATTAACAGGTTTTAGAATACATTTCTCCATAAATTTAGAATTTATACATTTTAATCCATTCATATACCTCCCTTTAAATTACTAATTTGGTTTAATGGTTTTGATCTCAGTTATTTTCCTCTGAAACCTGGAAGTATTTTTGCTTATTTGTTGTCTTTACTATTTATGTGAGTCCATGTAGTTTCACATCTCCATTTTTTTAGTCGCAATGTGACTTTTCTCTTATCTAGCTTCCTGTACCGTCTCATCCTGTTGGCATTTTGTCTTAGGTTTTGCTTACCTTGTCGTTTTCTGCTCCGCTTTACTGAGGTTCTGCTTTCTTGCCTTCTTTTGAGAAGCCAGGCAGTTTAATTCCCATTGAAATGCAATTATATTTCATAGATGAAATAATGTTTTCTGTAGTCATCACTGAATGATGTGGTTTTTTCTTCTAGATTGCATTTTTATCAGTGGCAGTGCGCGTACATAGTGCTTCTCTTGGTGTGCTGAAGTGGTGGTCAGAAACTCTCCTCAGACCCGCAGCTCAATGTGACGTTAATGCCTTTGTAGCAAGTACACCCTCAGGGTGCCGTCCAGGGAGCTGTCTAGGGTGCTGCAGTGCTTCTTTTCTGACAGTCTCTCCGCTCCTTGAGTATAGCACTCCACCTCCGTAGTACTTAGAAACCAAGCTCTAAATGCAATGTGTGCTAATTGCTACCATAGTGTTATTGTCCCCAGTCCCTCTCAGTGGAAATATATGAATGTACACACACACACCCTTAAATCTAATTGTTTTTACATCTGTATCTACCTATTCATCCATTTATGTAATAAAACATGATCTCAATATTGTAGGTCTCTGTCCAAATTTCTGCCTCTCTTCTTCTCATTACAAAGCTGGCCCCCATTCCCAACGTATTTACTTATGAACTCAAATTCCTGTTTGCCAACCTATGCTCCTTTTGCCCTGTTCCAATATTGGATCTCTCCGACTACCATTTTAGTCACCACTGGACAGGCTCAGGTTCTGACATCATCCTTAGGCTGTTGTAACTGATTAACTGTGTTATTCCCAATGACTTTTGGACTGGATCAACTAAGGAAGGAAGGCAGGATGGAAAGAAGGAAGGAAGGAAGTTGGGGAGGGAAAAGAAAGGAAAGTTTGTCTATTCAGATTATACCTAAGCTTCAAGGCTCAGCTCAGAGAAATATTCCCCAGTCATGCTGCTTCCGGTAATATCAGCAATACCTCCCTGTTCTGAGATCCCCAAATTTAATATCTGTTCCACAAAGTTTAGTACTTCTTGTTGCATCTTGAATCATTGCTGTAGGAAATTAACTTTGACAGATTCCTCCTTGTAGCCGGATCTATATTGGTGTTTTCTATGTAGTTTATTTTGTTTCTCCATTCAAAACCCATATAATGCAAAATACACACAGACTGTATAGATCTATAATTTTTGAAGCAGAGTCTACTATCCTCATTTTTCAGATGAAGAAATATGAATGGAAGCTTGAATGGCTTGCCCGAGTATACACAATTGTAATAGGATAGAATAGATTATGAAACAACCACTTGAAAACTTGCTAGTAGCTACAAAGCTACAAAGTTACAGTTCTCATTCTTATAACTTATCCTTTGCAAGTCAACTGAAATTCTGCCCTATGTCATTTTCATCAAGGCCTGGGTACATGGAATAGTCTCTGTTGGAGACTTTGTGGCAGAGGGAGAAGACAGTATGGCAAAAAAAAAAAGTGTTGCCTATTCAATAGCTTGCTTAAAGTTACAAAGTTTGCTTACATTTGATTAGTGAAAGAAAGGGGTATGGCCAAATCTGATGTCCATCAGGCTGGAAAGCATAATTTTTCTTCTGGGAGGAACCAATAAATATTTGTGAACAATACCATTATCAATCACAATGGTAAACGTGATGGTTAATTTTATGTGTCAATTTGACTGGGCCCCAGGGTGCCCAGATGTTTGGTCGAACATTACTCTGGGTGTGTCTTTGAGGGTATTTTTAGATAAGAATAACATTTGAATAGATAGACTCAATAAAAGCAGATTGCACTCCCTAAGGTGGGTGGGCCTCATCCAATCAGTTGAAGGCCTGAATAGAACAAAAAGACTGACCCTCCTACAATTAACAGAGAAGCTCTCCTACCTCCCCGTCTTGAGCTGGGACCTTGGTCTATTCCTGCCTTTGGATTCTAACTGACACATTGCCTCTTGTTGGATCTGGAGCCTGCCAGCTTTTGGACTGGAACTAGATCATTGTCTTCCTGGATCTCAGGCCTTTGGCTTGGACTGGAACGACACCATCAGCTCCCCTGAGTCTCCAGCTTGCTGACTGCAGAGCTTGGGACTTCTCAGCCTCCACAATTACATGAACCTATTCATTATAATAAATGTCTTTATATACCTACGTTTATACCCCTTTTACCATATAACTTTATATCTATATCTATCTATCTATCTATATACACAGAGAGAGAAGGGTAGGGAGATTGAGAGAGAGAGATCTATTATAAAAATTTATATATGGGGCCAGCCCTGGTGGCGTAGTGGTTAAGTTTGTCGAGTTCCACTTCAGCAGCCCAGTTTGGTTCCCGGACATGAACCTACATCACTTGTCTGCCAGTGGCCATGCTGTGCTGGTGGCTCACGTACAAAGAGGAAGACTGGAAACAGATCTTAGCTCAGGGCAAGTCTTCCTCAGCAAAAAAGCAAAAAAAAAAAAAAATGTATGCATATAACCTATTATATATATTTTTATTATAAGGAATAAATATATACATGTTCCTTGGCTCTGTTTCTCCAGAGAACCCTGATTAATACAGTAAACATGATCTTGAATTTGAAATCAAGGTGTTTTTTTTTTCTTTATCCAACCCAAATTAGTGTGTATTTCACTATGCCATATTTATTTTTTGTTAATCTTCAAATGTATGCAAGCCAGATACTAATACTACATATACCTGAACACGTTGAGGGCAATTCTCTATCCTCTCTACAGATGATTCCTAACCACTACTGACCATATCAGTTGTTTCCATTCCTGACTTTTCACTATTGAAGATCCATGATCCCCATCCTTTCCCCTGCTACCCTGATCTCCTCAGGGAAGCCCCCACATTGTGTACTGGAACAAGTACCCACTCTATGCATTTGCTCTGGGTACCATGACAAAATACCACAGACTGGGTGCCTTAAACAATGGAAATTTATTTTCTTTCAGTTCTGGAGGCTATAATCTCAGGATCAAGGTTGGCAGGTTTGTTCTCTCCTGAGGCCTCTCTCTTCAGCTTGCAGATGACCACCTTCTTGCTGTGTCTTCACTTGGCCTGTTCTCTGTGCATGAGCATCCCTAGTGTATGTCTCCTTATAAGGACACCACTCCTATTGGGTTAGGGCCCCACCCTTATGACCTCATTTAACCTTAATTACCTCCTTAAAGACTCTATCTCCAAATAAAGTCACATTGGGGGTTAGAATGTCAACCCAGAATTCAGTCCATAACACTCACCCTTCCAAATCCATAGTCATTCTCCTTATTTTTTTGCAGTCTGTCTCCAGACACACACACAAGATGTAAATACTTTCATTACTTTCCCATTTTTATTCGGATGAAGACTAAAATCTTTGCCTTACCCTGCAAGTCTCTGAATGGCCTGGCTGTTCTCTATTCCTCCAGACTCATGGAATGGCCCCCCTCAAGCACCATACTCACTGGACTTCAGTTCTGTACCCTTCCCAGGCTCTCCTCACCACGGAGGAGATCTCTCATCACAGAGGGATCTGTACATGCTTCCTTGGGACCTGGAACAGTTTCTTCCCACCCCCACCTCCATTCATTCTCATAGCATGCTATGACACTGCTCCCTGACACTTAGCATAGGTGGGATTCTACATTGATTTTGTGATTTTCTGACATTGCCACCTCTGTCTACACTGCAAGCTCAATGTGGGCAGATATGGTACCTATTTTTCCTCACCTCGTTACTGAAGGCCAGCACAGTGTCTGTCTTTGTGTAGGCTGAAGTTAACATTCGTTGAATAAATTAGTAAAGTATTTGCTGATTGCAGATGCAGAAATAATTTCCCTCATTTCTCCCCTCCTGCTGAAGTTAGAGCAGTTTACTACATGCAAAAGGCAAGCAGAATAACAGCCTTCCAAAGTTGCCCATGTCCTAACCCGTAGAACCTACGAAGGTGTTACCTTATATGCAAAAAGCACCTTGAATATAAGATTTAATTAAAGGTCTTAGATGGGGAGATCATTCTGAGTTATTACAGTGGGCCCAAAGTAACCACAAGGGTCTTTACAAGGGAAAATGGGAAGCAGGAGAGTCAGAGAGAGACTTGAAGATGCTACACTGCTGGTTTTGAAGATGGAGGAAAGGACCATGAGCCAAAGAATGTAGGTGATTGCTACAAGCAGGAAAAGGGAAGGAAATGGATTCTCCCCTGAAGCCCCCAGAAGAAACACAACCCTGCAGATCCCTTGATTTTAGCCCAATGAAACCCAGTTTTGACCCCCAGAACTGTAAGAAGATAAATGTTTTTTTAAGCCATTAAGTATGTGATAATTTGTTACAGAAGAAATAGGAAATGAAAGCACTGATCTTGGGTGATATTTACTTCAGTACTCTTACAATCCTTACTAGGGTTCGAACTCCACGAAGATACGGACCAAATCTTTGGTCTCCATCTTTACAGCCAGCACCTGTTTGCATCCCAGTGAACTCTCCTCTCCAATGGTTTGCTTTACTTTTGAGGTTTTACTCTTACATATTTTAGTGGAGACCTTCAGGCCTTTGTGTGAATTACAGATAAAGAGAAGTCACCTTGAAAGTTTCTGAGTTCTACTTCATTTTGTCCTAATCTATGAATAATCAACATATCAAGGAACAAGAATTCAGTCAAAGCATTATCTTCTGCACACGCCATGTACATTTCTTCCTCCATGCCTCCCTGGTGCTCATTCCTGTGCCTTGAATGGCTGCCGTTTCTTGCCTTCCAGTCTTGCCATTGCCACCCAGAACAAAGACCAGGAGCGCATTACTCACTTGCCTTGTGCATTAGAACACAACTGAGAAAGTTTCCAGGAATCCTGAGGCTATAGTCAAGGTTGCATTTAGAGCATTTATTGATGACTTCAGGAAGTGAGCTCATCAAAGACACTGGGGACTATGAGATATTGGTTAACCTGCAGAGATTCCATAATAGTCACTCAACTTCCCCATCATGAATGATTGTCTCCTAATAGGGTAGTAAAATTATAATGGAAACATAAAATGCTTATAAATCTGAGCTAAGAAAAAGTATCTGGGCTCATTTAGGGAAAAGAGAGAAACATTTTTCATCTCTGCTTTCCTTCTCCTTTTATCATGTCTTACAAGTTCAACAATCTTAAAGTCCGCTTTTCCCATCATAGTAAGGACCCTCGATAAATTATGGCTTTGCATTATTCAAGGATTTGTTTAATAAGGATTTGCTTATTTAAAAAAATGAAATGATACAGCAGCTTTGACCTTTAAACTTTTTATGTCTGATTTCAAATGTGGGTTTGAACTCATCTAAAAGGAAAATTTTGGCAATGAAGTCAACTTAAATTTGAAGAAATTTCTCTTGCTTAACAGTTTACATATTTTCTTCCTCTGAAATGCCTTCATATCTTCCTTCCGCATGCTCTATGGACACCTGGACGAAGTGTAACATCCTCAAAAGGAAGCCAAATGGGAGTGCGAAAGCAGCAAAAATGTTATTAGGCAGACTTCTGCTATAAACCTGAAACTCTGCAGGTTGAGATTCACCCAGGGACGATATTACCCTATTCTTTCAAAAATGTTGTAAACGTTTCACTTATAAAAAGTTAAATTTCATAAATATTACTTATCTAACAGTCCTGCAAAGAAATCACTATTCTTTCCACCATTTTCAAGCATGAGAACTTGAAGCTTATAAAGATGAGGTGACACACCTAAGGTAACTGCTGGCTAAGATACTGTGGGGTCAAGTTGAAAACCACTGATCTAATTCAAGCTCCTCATTTTCCCAATAGCAAGACTCAGACCAAATTAAGAAAAGTGAAATTTCTAAAAATTACTCCGTGAGTCAGGATCAAAGAAGTATTAGAATGTAAACTTCTGGACTTGATCACCAGTATATTTCCCAACATTAAAGTCAAAGAATATCGGGATGTAGGATGAGAATGAAGTTTAGATGTCATCTCATCCCTTCCTTTCACTATATATTGAGAGCACTGAGGTCCCTAAAGGCTAGATAGAGACACTCATACAAGTAGATGAATTTCCCATAACTGAGCCATCATACCGATCACCAACTCCAAAATCTGGTTAAACTGAGCAAGCATGCATTCTATCTGATGCTATTGACTTACTCAGGAATCAAAAACACCCTTGTTATATATTCACCCCCTTACATTTTTCTAATATCTTTCCGGATTATTTTTAAAAAGCTATATATAGTAAAAACCAAAATTATCTTTTTATTCCATACCCCCCAACCCTCGTTCTCTAACTAGATAAAATTCTTATTAATAATGCATTGGCATTCTTCCAGTTACTGTTGTTTGTTGTATCTATGAACACACACACACATACAGAGTGTTGGTGGAATGATATCATAATATACATAGATTCTATTAGTTGCTTCTTCCCCATCTGATATCATGGCCATCTATGTCAATATCTACATATTTACTTCATTCTTTTCCAATATTAGGGCATGAATAAAATGCATCAAATATCTACCTGTTACAAGGTATATCACTCATAAGGATTTAAGATCCACATTAAAGGAAATGTCCAGTCTTTTGCTTGCCTTTCTATTTATAATCATGTCTTGGGCTTACCTTCTCAGACTTAGTGACAAGAATAAGCATTTGCGAAGTCCAAAGACAGAGGTTTGAATCTTTCTGTGTCTAAGTTCCTGGGCATCATTTTTTTCCTGTAACATGGGAACAGTGATACTTAGCTCATTGGCAGTTTTTAAATGTATAAAAGAAATAGTGCATGGAAATTTCCTGGCACGCAGAAGTGTACATTAAATATTGATTAACTCTTCTATTTCCCTTACATGTTGAGTTTGTCCCTTCCCATCAGACCATGAATTACAGGAAAGAAATGTCACTTCCCCTTTTATATTTCCTCAGATATCCTGGAATGAGCCTTGCCATATACAGTTCCACCTCCTATCTTTCCAAATGACTCCCATCCCCAATAATCGTTCAACCTGTCAGAACCTACTATCCATTGGTTTTACCAACTTCTCCTTTTTCCTGACCCTTATGCAGTCCAGAGTATACAATGTAATCAGCTGAGTTTCCATAGATGATTATTATAATCACTCCCTTGCATAAACCTCTATTTTCCTTTCTCCTTTTTTTCTTCATATTACTCATTAAGCAAAGCCCTCAACTGTAGTTAGGTTCAAATCTCTGCTACTCTGTTTTTGTATACATGCAGCTGAGAGTAATTAAAGCGGGAAATCTTTACACACATATGACCATGGAGATTGGTTACAACTTAAATTCCTGACCGTGAACTTTGAGGGGGGCATAGAACACCCTGAACATCATCATTTTCCTTTTTCACTCATTCTATCACTTACATAGACATTACGTGACACGACTTCCTCTTTTCTTAAACCATAAATACCCACTTCACCCATCCTTACCCTTACATCCTCTTTTACTAGGAAAAAACTATCAAGCAGAAGAGCAATTCAACAAGGTCCCAATGCCACATTGGCTTATCTACCAGTATCTGCAGCCATATACTCTGATGTCTCTCCCGTTATCATGTCTGTCTCAGTTCAACCCTCCATTTGTGCCCATGATCCCATCCTTTCTTTCTTACTCAAGGACATTTCTTTGGCATTTCTGCCCCTTATAGCTTGCATCTTTACTTTCTCTTATTTCACAATATTACTGTCATCAGTATACACAAACACACTCTTATTTTTCACATCTTAAAATACAAATTATTGATCCCACTTCTCCCTTTAGCTATCACACCGTTTTCCTTTCCCATACATTGAAAATATCCTTAAAAGAAGTGTCTATCCCTCATCATCACCAATTCCTCTCTGCCCGTTCTTCAAACTCAGTTTAATAAAGTTTTCAACCTCACTCCACCAAATTCTTCTGTCAAAGTCATCAAGGGCTGCCATGTTGTGAAACCTAGTGATCACGCCCCAACCCACAATTTATTTGATCTCTTAGAAGTATTTTACCAGTGGATCCTCTCTTCTCCTTAAACATCTTCTATACTTAGCTTCCAGGTTGCCACACACCCATTGTCTTTCTCCTAACTGCTTCCTAGTCTCCTTTTCTGTATAATTCTCATTCCCCAACTTATAAACACCGGAATGCAACAGAGATGCTTCTTTTAGTCTCTTCTCTTTTCTACATCTACTCTGTGTTATTTTACCGAGTCATAAGGTTTCAAAGACCACATAACGCTGGCAACTCTCAAATTTTATTTCCAGACCATTTTATTTCCAGAGCAGACCTCTCTCCTGAGTGCCAGGCTTCTATATACAATGACCTACTCAAAATTTCCAATTGCATATTCTAGTTTTCTCATACATCACAAGTCTAAATCTGAACTCCCAATCGCCACCCTAAATACTGGCTTTCCGTGTTTGCCCCCATCTCAGTTAATGCCAACTCCAATTTTCTAGTTGCTCAGAACAATAAATTTGGAGTCCTTCTAAGTTATTTTCTTTCCCTCACACTCCATGTCCCATATGTCAGCAAATTCGGTTGGCACCATCTTCAAAATATATCCAGAATCTGACTGCTTCTTACCACCCCTACTGCTACTCACCTAGTATGAACTCCATCATCTGCTCCCTATGTTATTGCAATAGCATCCTGTCTACTCTTTTTCCTTTTGTCCTCGTCCTTCATCATCTATTCTCAAAAATGTGCAAGAGTGATCCTGATAAAACATGAAAGGCCATGTTATGAACCTGTTCAAACTTGCAAATGTTCTGAGTAAAAACTCAAGTTCTTTCAATGGTTTAAGATTGCCATAAGAAAGAATGAGTTTATAAGATTCCATTGAAAAGAATTTTTCCATCTGGGAGTTAGAGAAGGCTTTATGTAAAAAGGGAACACTTGACTTGTTTCTTCGGATGGTATATTCTGGGGAAGGCACAGATATTGGAAAGTATAAGCATTCAGGGCAAATAGTGCCTACAAAAGCACCAAAGAAGAACTGCAGTGTTCATTAATTTTTAAGAAATGACTGTAGACTAGTGAGTAGTTTCCAGGAAACAAGAAGAAAAGTATAGATGTGAACCAGATCGTAAAAGGGCATATAAAATTTTCTGGACTATTTTTGGTGGGCAATATGGAACCACAGAAAATTTTTTCCAAAGAGGCATTATATATTCAGAACTGTAAAGAGTAATCTGAAAGCAGAATGTTAACTGAAGCAGCATGAAGACGTCATTGAGGACACACACCCATAGTAGAGGTGAGGGGTAACGTCCAGTAGTGATGAAGAGGCAATTGGAAATTATGCACAACATGTGAGGAGGAGTCATTGACGACACCAGGAATTTCAGCCTTGGTTATACACTATGTTGAGAAGCTATTATGATATTCCTAGAAATAGACACTAGTGTTCTAATCCAAAGCAGTAGCAGTTGGGTTGTAGAGAAGTAGGTGGTTAGATGAAATATCTAAAAATCCTCCCCTTTCTGTTACTCTGCAAATGAAAATCATTACAACGTCGTTTAAGTTTTTCCTCCTGGTATCATATTTAGAGATATAAGGCATTCAGCTCAGAAGCTTGTTTTTCTTATTCTGTTGCTGTGAAGACACTATGTCTACCCAATGTAAAGTTGAGTTACAGTGCCTGAAGGTAGAATTGACAAGATATGAGGGCCAAATGAGTAAGACGGGTCAAAGTGATGGAGGAGTTGAAGATGACTTCTGAGTTTTAGAATTCTAACATTTCAGTCCATCTTTTCAGAAAATCCTTCTTTATACTTTGCTCAGACAGCTTTCATCCACAAAATATTATCTAAGAAAACATGATTGGGTATGTACCTGGCAGTTGTCATTTAGAATGTCTTTTTAATAAGAAACAGATGTGTCACGCAATAAAGAATCCATAACTTTGCCCAAGTCAAGATATATTACACCTATCACTATCTTCCCATCTCTAAGCACCATTACCCTGTCATGGAAGATTAGATTCATCAGGCAGAAAATGTTCCTTTAGAAAATCTTTCAGGCTACTGCGTAATTTTCTCTTCTCTTCTGTGGTGCCTCGATTTTTTTCTTCAGTAAGCATTTTGTGGTTATGTAAGACGAGAGATATCTGGCTTACAAATAATGCAGTTTCTCATGATAGTTGAAAAATTCATTTGGAAAATATGGGAATCAAAATATTCACCTGAATTTCAGTTAACTACTTGAAAAATAGATCATTTTTATCATGCTAATATTTCCTTGTTTTTGATTGCAAACAGAAGATGCAAAATTTGCTGTTTGCAATTATTTAACAAGTATTTGTTTGGGTTTTAGTGATGTTATAAGCTAGGAGCCCAAATAATCTAAGCCTCTGGGAGTATTGGATTTCCAGTCTTGACTCCTTCTTCTCGGTCCTGTTAGTACCTGGCTTTCCACCACCTGGGACAGTGCTCTGTCTTATGTTCTATTGCCTCAACCTCAGAAGCTCGATAAATATTTGTTTTGAAATCTTCCTCGCAATGAATCTTCTTTCCTGTGATTGCGTACCATTGTCACTTTTTTCCACCTTATCTTGGAGGTTTCCTTACAAGCAACATACACCGTATATGATGCTTCCCTTCTGATGTTATCATCAGCCTTGGCCATGCCTCCTCCCTCAGACCAGACACTGCTCACCTCCCCTCTCAGATGTCTGTATCTGCTGTATTTGTGCTTCTTGACTCTTCTCTAGGACCCAAGTTTGTTCCTTGGCTCTGTTTCCTCTTCTAAAAAGCAGGTTAGAAGACCAGTGCCAGGGATGGTATATCCCACACAGAAACTAACATGGTGCCTGGTACAGGGTAGGCTATTCATAAACAGGTGTTGGATAAATTATTAAATAAATGCTCTCCTATGGAAACCAACTTTAACACATCCAATATTTTATCTCTAACTCCACTGCCACGTATTCTGAGATATCTCACTGAACATCCCCTGACAGAGGTAGACTTTTTAGTTGCTCTTGAGTTTTCATAGTATTTATACCTACATATTTCTAATTTATCACTTTTTATGGTGTACTATAAGTGTAGCATATATGCTGGCTCAGTTCACTCATACTCATAAGACAATGGTGCTTTTGGGGCCAAAAATCTGGCTTGTACTGCTTTGTCTTCCCTGCACCCACACAGAGCCCTGATCACAGAAGGTTCTCAATGCGTGCTTGTTAAATAATGCATAAGCAACTATATAATGGGATAAATGAAGCATGAGGAATAACAGAGAATAACAGATAAAGTTCTTGCCCTCAAGAAACTTTCCATTAAATAACACGTCAACACCTATGATGTGGAAAGCACTGTGCCGGGTTCATGGCAGGAAAGAGATCACACACTCAAATTGGATCAAAATGGACAATTTTCAAAAATGTAGGCAGCAACAGGAAAACACAAGGACGAGTGCTAAACTTTAGATCTAGTAATTGTGGCAGTCCCCTATCATACCTATGCCCAAAGGGCCCCGAGGATGGCATGGTAACAAGAACCCATAAAGAGTCATGTGCATAGGACCATCTAAAGAACTGGGTCACAGGTGAATGACACAGCCAGGTCAAATGTTGCCAACCCCACCAGGAGGGAGCCAGGGCACTTCCTAACAATTCTCTTCATAAAATCTTCGTAAGTGAGTTCAGGTTTTCCACAGTATGTGGATTCTAAGTTGATCTCTCCTCATGGTTACATATTCTTAGGTTTTTGCTTTGTCTGCTTTGTTTTGCATTATCACCAGTTTTTTAAACAAGTATTATTTACCGCTCATCTTTGATGGTGCTAGGTGGTGACTATCAAGACTGATTTCCTTCCATAGAGAAACTCACAGTCTCTCAGGAACACAGACATATAAAGATCCACAAAGTGCTTTAGCAGAGCTGTGGATAAATGTAACTGAATCCCAAAATGCAAATCAACTAATTTCTTGAGTGAGAAATGGAAGGTTTCTTGTCCTGCCTCTTAAGAGTAAGTTTTTCAAGAGAAGAATTAGGAAGAATGACAACATCAGAGGAAGCCTATGTGCAAAGAATAATTCTGAAAGAGTATTTCATTTCAAAACTATAGAGAATTTCAGGCTAACGGTGACCTAGGATGTGTGTGGCAGAGTGGTGAGTTCAATGTCAGGTAATTTGAGAGCCTGGTATACGTGTGGCATTGTGCATCAGCAGTTGAGAAGCTCAAACTTTGTCCTTCAAACAGGCAGACAGGACATCCACATTCTGAAGGGTCATCAATATATCTGTCTGGCAAGTCTGCTTCATGCCAGTGTCCTAAACTTCAAACGCCCCTGGTCAGATGGTCCACTCATTTGCCCATGCCCAAGAAGGGACGTAATCCACCCGTCAGACCACCTTTCCTTCTTCACCGAGTTCTTGCCATCTTGAAGATTTCAGAGCCAACAGTGCAGTGCTCAAGTGCAGCTCCTGTCTCTTTCAAGCTGCTGGAAGCATTCCATAGAAATCCGTAGGCACACTAGGCCCACACTACGGTGTGCATCCAATGCCTGGATGGCCCTGAGCAATCCTTGAGGAGCTTAGGCAATCCTGTCTGACAACTGACCAACAGAGGCCAGTGAGCAGGTTCTCAGCTGTGCGATTAAGACACACCAGTTAGCATTTAGCGTGAGGTTTGATCAAGTAACTTATTTCCAGTTTGGTTAAAACATACACAAACACACAAACTCACAGGCATGCACACAAATCTCTCTCTCACATACACAGACACACAAAGACAAATCATAGCAGATTCAGGACAGCCCTATCACTTCCCGATTCTAACATGCTGCTCTAGTGGGAGAGACATTTCTCATGAGTGACTATTAGGAAATGGCCAGAATCCTGCCACCTGACTCATCTATGTACTTCCTCAGATTTTCAGGGAACTGTATGCTGGTGGATAGTTTTCTAAATAACACACCAAAAGAGAAAGTCTGTGGTCCTATTTGGTTTCGTTCTCTTTAAACATTTTTGAGGTTTTTGTAAAAGTGTGGTAGGTCCATGGAAGTGTGTTAAATACAACATCCCTCATGGTCTGTGGCATAGGTGTACATCTTGAAAGTAAATGGAATGTAGATTCTTCCCTGGACTGACCCCAAATCCAAGAAGATTGAGTATTAAGGCAGGGTTATATGACCATTGAAAGGACTATGATTTAAAAAAAAAAAGGGAAATGTCTTTTATCACTTAGACAATCTTGTTTTTAGTTGGTTTCATTTGTGTTTTTTTATTTTTCCATCCTAGAGGCATTAGAGGAAACTACAAAAACGTAATTTACCCTCAAGGCATAGGGACCAAGTTAGCTAGAAAGAGTGAGGGAACCTCCCACCTACCTTCAGATTTCCAGTAGAATGTGATTGGTGAGCTGTGGGGTCAAACAGACGTGGTTCAGATCCTCGCTCTGCCGCTTGCTATCTGTCAGTCCTGGAATAAATCGTGTTATTTCTATTATACTTTGTGCAGAAAATTAAGCATACATTTTTTGAGTCAACTATAAGGTCAAATAAAATTTATAATAGAAATATAAACAAAGCCATAAAGCAAATAAAATTTAAATAAACAACATTAATGAGATACACAAAAATTGTTTTGCTAAAATAAAAGAAAAGCCTACTTGAAACATTACATGAACGTAGGAATGACCTGTACCCAGGAGGGGTATTTAAATTTTGACAAGTTTTACCTCTTTGTACCATGTGATTCCATTTCCTCATTGCTTTCTCATTCCTAACATAGAAAACCCCCTCCCCCCCCGACATTGATGGCACAACTTACCATGATATCATTTTGCTTTATTTGACCAGATACACACACATCACTTACAGATTAAATCATCCTTTTGTATTTTCTCATTAAGCTGAAAGAATTAAATCAATATAACTGGACGTTTCATGCCAGTAGAGTCATAAACACAAACCTATTTCTGGGGCTGATAATGCATGATGGTTCACAAATATAAAGTGATCCAGAATGCTTATATACTTCTTTTCAAAATTATTGCAATAAATTTTCACATGCACACACGTGCACACACGTTTTCATGTAGAATGTCAAGATTGTGAACAAGTTGGGCAAACCATAGTTATAAAAATGCCAATTTTGACCGTATAAAGCAAACATATTTATGACTTAGATTTCCCAGGAAATTATAACAGTTAAAAACTTAGCTCTGCTTTTGTTTTTACCTCTGGATTTATGAGTAGATATTTCCTTGTGTTAACCAGGTGATTGTCTTTTGATCTCTGGTTTGACTAAATGAAGATTTTTAAGAAGATCAGCTTCTCATATTGAAACACAACGGAGACTTTAAATATGCCATTGAAATGCACAATTTAATCTACCAAGCGTCTATTTCCTGTTCTATCATTTAATAGGGCAGATAGAACATTTTTCAATCAGTCCTACAACAGCATTGCATATCTTGATATGTCATCCTCCAATATGAACTATGCTTATTGGACATGAAATAAAGGCATTTTCTTGTTCATAACTTTTGCAACTAAACGTCCTACCTCTGTGATTATTCATTACTACTTAGGGGATTTTCTTCTTTTCATAAAAGTAGCTCTGTGTTACTGTGTTTGTCCTTTACATCGTCACACACACGTGCATATATAGAAATAACATTTCAGTTAGTTAATCCAGCCATCTTTTTATCTGTGACTTTCAAGCGTCAATTTTATTCTTATAAACTTTCCTCAAACTTGTTTTTATAGAGGCCTATACTTTCTTGTTATTACTACAACTTTCATAGTCAAAGCTTTACTCTCGGCGATTAATTTTACATGTTAGATGAGTGTGTACCTGATTTTTCCCTCAGCCAAATTTCAAAATACTATTTAGCATAGAATCAAATAATCATTTCAACTTCAAATTTGAACACTACTCTTTCATATATTAAAGTTTAAATAATAGATTATGTCCCTTTCTATTCCATTTCCTCTCTCCCATGCCAGCACCACAGGACTTAAATTATTTTAGGTTAATGCTACATGTGCTATATGGCAGCTCAGGACCCCTTCCAGTGGTCTTCTTTTATAAATGATATTTGGAGATTATTGTGTTTATTTTCTCAGATTTCCTTTAGAGTCACTTTGCCAACTAATCTAACATCACACTAAGATTTAGGTTGAACTACATTGGAGTTATACATTAATCTGAGACAAATTACAATTTTCACAAAATGGAGTGAGACTTTCCAGGAACACGGTACAGCTCTCTAATTATCGTCAACTTTTATTTGTTTTCAAATAGTGTGTCTCTAAGATCATCACTAAGTATTTCGTATGTTTGTTGTTGCTCCTGTGACAGATAATGTTTTAATGATATCAGAGAAAAAGTGGAGACACATTGAAGTAGACATCAATCAGCATATCTTATTTTATTCAAACCACTTCTTGAGGTTTACTATAGCACACCCACCTTTCACTAGTGTAGTTTGTTTTCTTTGTACACATATGAAAGTAATAAACATGAACATTTCTAAGAACATTTGAAAATATAGGACTTCTACTTAAATCCATAATCAGATCACCACGACTCATCCCACTGTCCTTAAATGTCAGCATTTCAAGACCCAATGCCTCTTCTGCCCTGGTTGGAAACTTGAACATCCCCAGTAGGTCCTAGAGTCCCAGGTTGCACCTTCTGGCTCTCCTGCTAAATCCTCTAGAAATCTGTCAGTGGCTTTTCCACAGCCACAGCTGTCACTGGTCCCTCTTCTCTCTCCCGCTTGGCCCTTGGCTATAGCTTTTCCTTATGCTTCTTGGCAGGAGAGCTGACAGCAGTTTGACAATGATTCAGTATGACCTGGACTTTGGTAGTGCAGGGACCACAGCCAGAAAGCGACAAAGATGGTGGTAGTGCCTCCAGTCACTCCTCCCTGGCCAGGCATGTCAACCAACCTCCACAACCCCTGGCATCCCCACACTGCACTGGGCACCGCCATTTCCCACAGGGTGCTTGCTTCCTTCCTAGGGAGACTTTCCTACCTGATTGTCTTCTCTCTTAATTATGTGGGCACCAGCCCCGTGTTCCTCTGTGCAGGTGAGAACTTTCTCCAGGCACCTCTCAGGTGCCCTCTTCCACATAGCAGATGGTGGTTTTCACTCCATTGCCCCATGACTTGGCACCCCGTGCTCTTTCCCTGGTCTCTCCCAACATGTCTTTGGCTCAGTAGAAGGCAGGTTGTTGGTGATTAATATAATATAAATTGGTTTTCTTAAAAAAACATGCTGTACTCATTTCAAATAATGTTTACACATTCCTTAAGGCTGATCATTAACTGGAGTAGGCAACTTTTGGAGAAGGAACTTGGAATTGCTGTCATAGAAATACTCATTCACAACCTTGTGGCTGCTTAGCCCTCAGGAGAAAAGGGTCTTTGCAGCTGTGATTTCCCCTCTAAGAGTTGGAAAGACTTTCTCATAATTTGAGGGAAATACTTCTCTGATGCTACCTCAAAGTTATGAAGCAGGACTAAGAGATTCAAACACTGAAAGTGATATTTCTTTTAATTTTGACCCCGAGGAATTTTAAAAATCAAACCGGCTCCTTGGGAGGCAGTGAGCTTCTGTCACACCTAGTGTTCAAGCAGGGATGGGATGGTTACCATATAACTCTTTGAGGAAAGCATTGTTTCTGATTCACCTATTCTACCACCTTATAGCAATTATCACAACGTCGATCACTTTAGAAACATCACAGAAGGGTGTAAAGTATTTAGTCATTGAAGTCAGACAAATCTAAATTCTACTTTAATATGCTCTATCACTCACAAGTAAGGTAGCTTTCGACAATGCAGTTATCAAACTTCAGAGTGTTCTGCCATAAAATAGAGGACACAAGTGTCCTTTTTCTCTCTTGTTGACGTGGGCTGAACTAGTTTTCATTCGCTGTTAGCCTGGAAACAGAATTCATCCTCTTAGACTTCCCAGAAAAAGCCCATTTGCACTGAAGCCTCAGTGAGCACAGTAGACTTTCCTGAAGTTTCCAAGCGGAGGAGGGTTTACAGTGCATCCCCCATACGTACAGAACAACTCACGAAATGGACCAGATTCCCCGAGCTCCCTCTCACCCACGCCTCTGCACGGCTGGCTGCTTGTCTTCATTTTTGCCTTGTTCTCCTTTCCGTCGACCCCCTCACTGACACTGCCCTTATGGGCCCCCTTTCTGTTCAGATTCCAGCCCCACACCCATCTTCAATTCCCCCCATGATGTGGAAGGAGGTCCCTCCACTTCAGCATTGCCTGCCTTCCAGTTACTGTCTCAGACCATCAGATGCTCATCAATGAGCCTCATGGGTTATAGAGAGCTCCCTTCTCGGAAGGCTTTGTCCCTGGACATTATTGCGGTTTCCCTTCTATCTTAAAAAATTCATAAAAGTATTTCTCCTGAATAGATATAATACCCTCTTCATAAGAACAATTTTCTCAGTCTTGATTCAGTGAGTTAATAGTAAAATGCCTCAGTTACATCATTCATAAAATGATTCATCATTATGACTTATTGATGCAAAATGTGTGGCACTCATTAAAATGCCCATTTGGAGAAAGAGATAAAAAAGAGGATGAGGACAATTATCAATGCCCCAAAAAGTTTATAAATGAAGGAGTGAATTCATGAATGCCATAAGGAAATTTCAAGTTCAACTACAGTGCTATGGACCGAATGGTATCCCCCCAAATTCATATATTAAAGCCCCAACCCCCAATGTGATGGTATTTGGAGGTGGAACATTTTGGAGGTACTTAGATTTAGATGAGGCCGTGAAGGTAGAATGCCCATGATGGGATTAGTGCCCTGATAAGAAGAAGAGGGGCCAGCCCGGTGGCGTAGTGGTTAAGTTTGCACACTCCACTTCAGTAGCCCGGGGTTTGCAGGTTTGGATCCTGAGCACAGACCTACGCACCACTCACGCTGTGTCAGCATCCCACATATAAAAAATAGAGGAAGATTGGCACTGATGTTAGCTCAGAGCCAATCTTCCTCACCAAAAGAGAAGAAGAAGAAGAGACCCTCCCCCCCCCCAAAGCTCTCTCTCCACCATGTGAGGACATCTGAAGAAAGTGGCCATCTGCAAGCCAGGAAGAGAGCTCGCACCAGAACTCAACCACGCCAGCACCCTGATCCTGGAATTCTCTCCTCCAGAACTATGAGAAATAGATTTCTGTAGTTTAAGCCACCCAGCCTCTGGTAATTTGTTATGGCAGCCTGAGCTGAATGGTACATGGAGCATTCTGGGTCCACAGCTCACACACCTGACCACTGTGCAACACCATCTTGCAACATGACCTCACCTGCTCTGGTTATTCTCTAGTTGCTCTGCCCAAAATGCCATTGTCCACTCTTCACTGCCGTCCACTGTGCTCTGTGAGGCCAAATCCTAATGAGTTACAACTGCTGGGCTTCTTGTCCTCTCACTTTTGTCTGGGTTTGGCCATTGGGCAGTGCTAGGGGAAAGGCAGAGGTCAGGATAAAGGACTGGCTGGGCCACGGTCTGGTGGGGTGGGGGGCTGCCTCCCTCCTCACTGCAGCCCTTGCCTGGTTGCCTCTCTGGCAAGCTTCAGCTCCTTCTGGATCTAATCCCTCTGTGTACCCTGCCTCGCCCCTTCACAGCTAGGGGTGGTACTTGTAGCCTAGGGCTCTTTGTCTCCAGGGGCCTCAGCATCCTGCATCAGTCTGTTGACACTTCCCTCCCTACTGTAAACATTGCCTTCTGTGCAGGGTTTTCAGTTGAAACATGTAAGCGTAATTCAGTTTCCTAAATACAATGCTGACCCTGACAGATACCTTACCCAAAGCATACTAGAATAACTTATGATTACTCATTCCTGGATCCCAAATTGAGTGATAAGTGTCAAATAAAAGCCAAGAAGAAGTGTGGCTGCACTGCAGAAATACATTGTAAATAAGAGCTGCGTTAGTCTGAAATGCACAGATCTCAGAGTTAGAAAGTACACGTAGGGGTCACTGTGTTGAATTTCCCCTTCAGCTTCTTTGATCGCTTTTAACGCGCATGTTCTAGTGGAACACAATGGTCTATTGTGTCAGACAGTTCTTGGTTCAAATCGCAGCCCACTGGCTTACCAACTGATCTTGGGAGAGTACTTAAAACCGTTCTTAGCCTCAGTTTGGTCAATTTGAAAATGAGTATAATATATGCAGGTCCAAACCCCCTGTTCAAGACCTTGGGCTCAGAAGCGTTTCAGAATTCAGAAGGTTTCTCAGTGTTAGAAGTTTAATATAATACAATGCATGTTTCTAATCTTGTGAAATGTCCAAAAAGGGACAAGGGCAGGGCTCTAATAAAATTCATTACTGTTTTTGCAGGGAGGCATGAATATTCATAAGAATGAAATAAAGGAAAACTATAAATAATGTCATGCCGTTTCAAGCCAGGTTTTTCTGCCAAATGATTTACAAAATCCTTGGGTTTTTACTCACCTTCCAGAGTTTATTTTGCGATCATATTAATTAATGCTTCAACCAGTTGCACAATGTCTGGAATATAGTAGGTACTCAACAAACGTCAGCTGCTATCATTCTCGTCACCATCAAGACAGCGGCCAGCACCGGACAGGCATAGAGCTTCCCATGAACTAATCTTACTTGTGGCAAGGAGCTCTCTGGTATGTTGTCCACACCCCATCCCAGGGTATCGGCAGGGCACTGGGTCTCAGAGAGCAGTAATATTTCCAACTTTAGATAGTTGGGAAGGAGAATTGGAATATGAGTTCAGATCTTCCATTTCAAATTCGGGGCTCTTTTCCTATATTTATCTATTTATTCACATAAGGAACAATATGCATGGTACAATCCCACGTGTCTAGAAAGATAAGCACACTACAAGAAAAAGCCTGGGAGGAAACACAGCAAGCTGTGCATGATGAGTAAGCTGGTATGGACAGCTCAGGGTGGCCACTAGAGGAGGCACAGTGGGGCAGGACGGACAGAATGGCCCACGAGCTCTGGAGACTGGGGTAAATCAGATTGCCTATGTTCATTTAATTTCCTGTGGAAAGAGGCCATTACATACATCACACTTCCAAAAACACCGAGAGAGGTACAGACCCCCAGAAGCGTTGCTGCCACAGTAGGACGAGGGCATACTCTTCCAGAGGGCTGACCCCCTGAGATATGCTCTCTTGATTATGACAGACCACAGCTGCTCCGGGGCCCTAAATCGGATTATTCTGGCAGAAGGACATTTCATTGCTAATTAGCATAAGGAGATCTTCCAGGCTTCTAGGGTTGGGGCCTGGCAAATGATGAAAGGCCTGGGTCCCGAATGGTGCCCTTCCAGATGTTTAAATGGGTTTGAGTGGGAGTCTGTCACCTCTGGCTGTTGTGATAACTAGATTAGGAAACAGGGGAGGGGGAACCGGTGTCCCCCATAATTGACAGAGGTTCTGCCAGGGCCTGGAGAGGGAAATTGGCAGCAGAAGTGACCTCCAGGGGGTCACCTTCAGTGCAGCTACAGAGCCAGAGTTAGGGGCGTCGACTCATAGGATGTTTGGTGTCTAAGGGCACTTTGAGGGCATCTTCTCAGGGGGCTTCCAAACGTCAGTCACTTGGTGTGCTTCTTCGAAAATACAGGCTCCCAGCCCGTGGGCCCTGCAAATTCTGGGTCGATAGACTTGGGTTTGAACCAGGAGTGAGGGGTGGGGGGCCTGCATTTTAAACAAGCTCTGATGCACACACAGTTCAGTGGTCACTGACCTAGTTCATGCTGACATTTTGCAGAAGGGGAAACTGAAATGAGGCGATGCACTCGAGATGGTGACGACAGTGGCACCCACATATGTCATACCTCATTTCATCTTCCTGGGCAGTTCTGCAATGGTGGCTGAGTTTGCGGAATTTCACAGATGAGGATACTGAGGCTCTGAGAGGACCAGGGACTTGTCCACAGTCACACAGCTGGTAAGTGGTGAACATGAGACTGCATTAGTCCCTCCCAGGGGGTTACTAGAAGGATTTCTGATAGCCTATGGGTTGGCATGGTCTGGCCCCTGTCTAATCCCTGACCTCGTCTTGCAACTCTCTTCACTTTATTCATGGTGCTCCAACACATTGCTCAAAGAAATGTGCAAAGCTCTTCTGATCTCAGGGCCTTTGCACATGTTGTTTTGGCTGCCTAGCCAGCTTTCCCCTCACTCTTCGCATGGTTATCATCTTTCCAACCATGCTACAGGCAGAGTAATCTTTGTGTCTGGATGTACACACAAATACACGCACACACAACCCCCTAAGGCTGTTCACTACCTCCCAATGCTCTAAGGATAATAGCAAAATTCCTGAATAAGACCTGGCAAGTCCTGTGTTGCTGGTCCCCACTTCTCTCCAGCCTCATCTTGCACCAAGCTCTTCCTCACTCTCTGAGCTTGCAAACCCTTGGCCTTTCAATCCTTCAAGTCCTCTGTGTGCCTCCTGGAGGACCTTGGCATGCCTCTGTGCTTTTGCATTGTTTTTGTTTTGGGTCCCAGAATGCTATTTCTACCCCTATTCTTTCCATTGATTGCTACCCAGCTGTCAGCACCGCTTTCTTGGGGAAGCCTGCCTTGACCTCTCTAACCACACTAACACCCCTCCATGGATTCTCAGTGGATGGTATCAGTCACCATCATAACCTTTGTCATTTCATAGCTTCAATTTTTAAAATTGATGGTCCCTTTCTTCTGCTAAGATACAATGTCAGGTTTTACTCCTTATTAAGGCCAAGCACACAGCACAGTGCTTGGGACACAGTAGGTGCTCAATAAGAACATGTGGGTGTTTACATTAATGAGCCATCTGGGTGTGCACTTAAATATCACCTCTGCAGAACGGGCGTCCCTGATTGCTTCCTAAAGTAGTTTACTCTGTTATTACCTTTTTGTCTCACTCACGGTAATAATGAGAAATTATAACTACTGAGTTAATTTTTAACTTTCCGTCTTCCCTGTAAGTATGGAAGCCACACGAGGGCAGGAACAACGTCTGCCTTGTTCACTTCTAGAACAGGCCTTGGCATATATCTGGTGCTTGGTGTTCCCTTATTGAGTGAATTGGTAGAAACCGAAACTCCAGATTCTCAGTTGGCAATTTTCTCCTTTAACACACAGCCCTCAGCCTCCCGCTGGCAGCATTTAGACCCGCTCGCACTGTGGTCCTGGGACAGTGATGTCCACTTTCTCGACCTATGTTTTCCCACATGAAGAAGGAAGAGGTGAGACCAGATGAACTCTAAGTTTCTTTGCAGTGTGGACCTTCAGAAATCCGAGGACCCACTGTTCCTTATCATGGACAGATGCTGTCATTATAATTTGTTACTTATGAAGGGCTGCGTTGGACTCAATTCAGAGGTCAAACTCTAATTTTTAGGCGAGTGTTTGGCACATTGATGGATTTAATCCAGTTCAGACACCAATCTCACACATTAACCCAGACTTTTCAGTGAAATACACTGAGACGTAAATCACTTCAACTTTTATTAACACCCTGGCAGCAAAGAGATGGCATTCATATATTTAAGGAGAATTTACATAAGAACAACTTGCGGAAGGAACTATTTCATCCTGTGGGCAGGATTTAGGGGGTCCAGGAGGGAAAGTCCATATATATTTTTTTCTTCTCCCCCGCAAAATCTGCCAGTACGTAGTTGTATATTCTAGTTGTGAATGCCTCTATATGGGTTGTTCTATATGGGACCACGCCTCAACATGACCTGATGAGCAGTGCCGTGTCCACGCTCAGGATCCGAACTGGCGAAACCCTGGCAAGTGAAGTGGAGCGCTCGACCTTAACCACTCGGCCACGGGGCTGGCCCCAAAAGTCCATATCTTGAAGCTGATAACACTGGTGAACCCTGGCACCCTAGGCCTGCAGGGTGGTGGAGGTACAGTTACTGGAACACAGAGAGAACGTGAGCTGTGGAGAGCATCACCTACGACGAGCTGTGCCTGTCAGTCAAGGTACGCAGTCAACCTGCAGAGATCTCACAGGGAGAGAGTCAAAAGCATAAAAACCCTGATTTTATCACCTCCCCTCCCTCAGATCTCTTGCCAGTGCTTTCCATTAGCCAAACCCATCCTGGGAGCAGCAGGAATGGGATTCTGGTGCTGCATCCTGTTTAGCTCAGCATCCGTGAGCTTAGAGCCAGGTGGAAAGGGCAGAGCGCGCACAGGAGGAGGATGGCAGATCGGAAATTTACAGCACACAATTTTAAGGAGGCATCAAAATGCAATCAAGAAGAATTTTAAAGAGATAACCTTGAATCACTCTGTTATTTATAAAGTACATAATTTGAAAAGATCAGCATTTTGACGGTTATTAGTCTCAAATTACTTGTAGCACGTCTCTAAATCGTTTGAGGTACATCAAACAATCTTCACTGTGTTGTGCTAAGAGCACCAGAGAAGGTGCAGAAAAATAGTTTAACTGGAACACATATGACCTGCTATTTCCTGACAAATAACATTTCTAAAATGTAAATATGGCAGTTTGAAAGAATGTAATTATCTAAAAAAATAGAACTCATTTGCAATATCATCAGCATACATTCTCTTAGGTTCTTCTTTCATTATAGGAGATAAGAAACATAATAAATAACACACGTATACACAATTTGCAATTCAATTACTCCAAGGGCTTGTTACCCACCAACGGTATATGCACCTGAGAACAATCACAATCCTTGTATTATCAGCAAAACTGCCGTTATAGTAATGCATTTTATATGCTCTAGCCTGCCCTGTCTTTATGGGATGAATTGGATTAATGGGGCATAGCGTCCAATTATTCACAATGCTTCAATTGTATCATTCTTCTACGCCATTCACTATGGAAAATTGTTCTTCAATTCTATTTTCACCTCTGACTGTGGCTGAACTGAAAAAATGTTAGACCAACACTCCTTCCCAGAATAACTACAAGAGCTAGATTTATACACACACACGCATATGTGCGTATATATAGTTTAATTACACTTTGTAATTCTATGGATATGTAATAAACTACTCTAATATGCATAGATACATACACACAAACACACACGTGTATATATATACATACATTCCATGAATGTATAATTAAATATCTCAAAATTTAAAGTCTTAATTTAACCAAAATAACATTTTCTTGAGATTCTGCAATTGGGCATATGGCTCCAGCTGGGAAAGCTCAAAGAGGGCTGGAGGATCCATTTCCAGGAAGGTTCACTCACGTGGCTGGCAAGTTGGCGCCGGTTATTGGCTGGGATCTCAGCCAGGACTTCAGTTCTCTACATGGCCTCTCCAGGTGGCAGGGTGGAGCTTCTCACAGCATGGCATCTAGGTTCTGAGAGGAAGCATCCCAAAAGAGAGTGTTCCTGGAGACCAAGCCTCAGTGCCCACGACACTTGTGAACATTTCATGAGCCAAAGTTAGTCACAAGGCCAAGCCTAGCCAAGAGTCAACGTGAATGGAGACTGCAAACATGCATGAGTCCCAGGAAGCACAGTGCATTGGATGTGTGTGTGTGTGTGTGTGTGTGTGTGTGTGTGTGTGTATTTATATGCATAGATAATCTACCAAGGAAATTAGAATTTGGGGACAAAAATCTCAGAGTAAATAAAAACAAAATGAGGTGAATCTAAAATTGGTTTGGATATTGCTTCTTTTATTTGAGTCATGTTTATGCAAACACAAATGGCCCCAAATAGCCAAGACAATCTTGAAGAAGGACAGACATGGAGGACTTCCATTACTAGATATTAAGATTCATATAAAGTTAAATAATTAAGACAGTACAATAATGGGTGTAAAAATAGGCAAATGGAGGAACTGGATAGAATAAAATTTCCATTAAACATACTCACACACACACAAGCACACATAAATGCAGTAAATATATGAATTATTCTGAATCAATTGGGTATCCATATTTTAAAAATATGAACATCGATTCCTTCTTCATTGCGTTCATACAATTCATTCAAGATAGATTATAGATCTAAATGTAAAGGAAAATTGTTATTAAATTCTCAAGAGTAACCCTGGTGAACGGCTTGATGCCATAGTGTAGGCAAAGATATTTTAAACAGGAAAAACATGCATTAACCATAAAGCATTTTGAAAAAGATAATTTGTCTGGAATATAATTAAGAATTTGCATTTATCAAAACACACAATTACGAGAGGAATTGTTCAAGCCATGGGTAGAAGAAGATGATTATATCCGACAAAGAACTTATATCCAGAATAAAGAAGTCTTTTTTGAAGAAGAAGAAGATTAGCCCTGAGCTAACACCTGCTGCCAATCCTCCTCTTTTTGCTGAGGAAGACTGGCCCTGAGCTAACGTCTGTGCCCATCTTCCTCCATTTTATATGTGGGAGGCCTGCCACAGCGTGGCTTGGTAAGTGTTGTGTAGGTCCATGCCAGGGATCTGAACTGGCAAACCCTGGGCCGCTGAAGTGGAATGCATGAACTTAACTGCTACACCGCCAGGCCAGCCCCAAGAAATCTTTTAAATCAATAAGAAAAAGAAAGAAACTTCAATAGAAAAGTAGACAAGAGCTTGAATAACCACTTCGCAAAAAATTATATCTAAAAGGTCAACATATATATGAAAAAGAGTTCCATACCTTTATTCAAATGCAAATTTAAACTACAGTGAGATCCCAATAAATGCCCCCAGACTCCCTGAAAGCAAAAATGAAAATGAATGACAATACTAAGTGCTGGTGAGGATTTGTCAACTGCAGTACTCGCACTAAGCTGGTAGGAGTGTACATTGTTAGAACCATTGCGCAGAACTGGTTGAACAAATGAATACTTTATTTCCCAGAAATTCCATTCCTAGGTAACAATAAGAGCATTTATTTGCCAAAGGCATGTGCAAGAATTTTCATCGTAGTACCATTTGTAACAAAGCCGGAAACAACCTAATGTTCATATTTGGTGAAATGGATAAATAAATGTAGCATATTCACATAGCAGAATATGAAACAGTAAAAAAGACCTTAATACTGTCATGCAGAAGGGCATAGATACATGTCAGAAAGATACCATTGATGAACAAACCCAGACACGCGAGGTACCCACTGTACTATGTGTGTGTGAGTGTGCATGTGTCATTGTTGTTTGTGTGTGTGTGTGTGTGTTAGTGTGCATGTGTATTTCAAATACAGGAAAAATTCATCTTTGGTGGTAGAAATCAGGGTCTTGGTTACCTCTGGGGATGGGCGTTGGGACTGGAAGGGAAACTGCAGGAGCCATGGGGGCACTGCTACTGTTTTTATTTTTTTTCCTAGACCTGGGTGGTGGTTACACAGACGATTTTTATTTTGTGAAAACTCACTCAGTTGTACATTTTTGTAATGCTTTTTTTTTTTTTGAGGAAGATTAGCCCTGAGCTAACTACTGCCAGTCCTCGTCTTTTTTGCTGAGGAAGCCTGGCCCTGAGCTAACATCTGTGCCCATCTTCCTCTACTTTATATGTGGGATGCCTACCACAGCATGGTGTGCCAAGTGGTGCCATGTCCACACCCGGTATTCGAACTAGCAAACCCAGGGCCGCTAAGAAGTGGAAAGTGCGAACTTAACCGCTGAACCACCGGGCCAGCCGCTGTAATGCTTTTTTGGTGAGGAAGACTGGCCTTGAGCTAGCATCTCTTGCCAATCTTCCTCTTTTTTTTCTCCCCAAAGCCCCACTACATAGTTGTCTATCCTAGTTGTAAGTCCTTCTGTTTCTTCTATGTGGGATGCCGCCACAGCACGGCTTGATGAGCAGTGCATAGGTCCACAGCCAGGATCCAAACCAGTGAACCCGGGGCCACTAAAGTGGAGCGCACCAACTCAACCACGCGGCCATGAGGCTGGCCCCAAGTTGTATACTTTTGATTTGGCTACTTTGGGGTTTGACTTTACCCTCAAAGAAAAGAAAGTTTATTTTTTAATGTTTAACTATTAAATGTGTGATCATAAACTATTTTATGGCAATTCCAATTTGGGGATGCTTCTGATGTTTAGGCTCCTTCATAAACAATGGTTTGCCATCATCTCTTCGTTCAGTCATCAAATATCAGCTAAACTACTGTGTGCAAGGGCACGGCTTATACCCTAGGGGGACATCAGAAAACAAAACCATCAGAAATTCCTTTACTCGAGGAGCTTGTGTTTAATTGTAAGGGGAGAGGGCCTTCGTAAGTATAAGGTTGTTTTCAGTTAGAAAAACTGAAAAGAGTTCCTTCTAATACCCTTCATGCATCTCACAGGTGTGTCAACTCCTTTCTGCCAATACCCCAAACAACCCAGTTATTGCCACAGAAGTGGCCCTAGACACACTCCAGAACTGGATTCTAAAAACTTAATTGATTATGTATTTAACACATGAACATATATATAATCTTTTCACCAAGGAAAACTTGGGCATTGATAAGATGTGTGCAGGGGACTTCCTCTGAGCTGGCAAGATGTGTAAGGTGGAAGGCAAGATGTTGGCTCGAGGATTAACTATGGCGACTGGCCCCGCGGCCAACTGTTTGGGTTTGCAAGCTCCACTTCGGTGGCCCAGGGTTTTGCCAGTTCGGATCCTGGGCACAGACATGGCACCACTCATTAGACCATGTGGAAGTGGCGTCCCACAAAGCACAACCAGAGGCACTCACAACTAGAATATACAACTATGTACTGGGGGGCTTTGGGGAGGAGAAAGAAAAAAAAAAGGAAGATTGGTAACAGATGTTAGCTCAGGTGCCAATCCTTAAAAAAAAAAAAAAAGAATTGGACTATGGCACTTAGTAGCTGAGTTGACAATGGTGATTATGAAGATTGAAACATGGACTGGCAGCTTCTGACTGACCTAGAGAGCATACCTAGAGAAAATGACAAACTTAAAGCCTTGAATTCTCAACTCAGGCTACAGGTATAAAATCAAAAAGTCTCTATGGCAGTTCCAGGGGAATCCCTCACCTCCTGTAGCTGCAAGTCAGCATGAAGGTGAGTCAAGCCCAGAGTCCGTCTGTAAGTGTCACCAAACTACAGTGACCATTAGATGATAATTCTGTTTGGTCTCTTGTGCCAAGTTAAGGGAACTGGAACTGATGGGGAGAGAGGGAGACCCCAAGGGATGGAACATTTGAACAGACACACACGAGGCTGAGAATCTTGAACTCTGGAATGGCTCTGAATGTTTCTTGGAGGGAAAGCAATCTGCTCTCGTATGTGAAGGAACCAGCTTCTTCCTGCACTTGAAAATGCATTTATAAAAAACTTTTGATGACTTCACAAAGGGTGGTTGATTCACAGGGGATTGCCAACTCGCCTTGGGACAGCCCCTAGCATGCTTTGCCTCTGGAATGATAACAAGAATTTTATTCCAGCAAAGCCAAGGTGGGGATAAAGAGGCCTTGCTGCAGGAGGAGGTGGGCCCCTATACACCAACTGAGTTACAGAATCTCTCTATTATTTATTGATACTATCTGAGACACATCAATGGGAAAGTCTCCCAAGGACATTAGACTATGGAAGATGAATATAACATTGGATTGTGCCAAATTCTTTGAGGTGGGGCTGCTATGGTTTGGATGTTTTTGTCCCCCCCAAATTCATATATTGAAACCTAACCCCCAATGTGATGGTATCGGGAGGTGATTAGGTCATGACGGTGCAGCCCTCATGCATGGGATTAGTGCTCTTATAAGAGAGACCACAGAGAGCTCCTTAGCCCCTTCTGCTATGTGAAGTCACAGTCTGAGACTCGGCAAAGGGCCCTCACCCGACCATGCTGGCACCCTGATCTCAGACTTCCAGCTTCCAGAACTGTGAGAAATAAATGTGTCTAGTTTATAGGCCACCCAGTCTGTGGGATTTTGTTTTAGCAGCCTGAACAGACTAAGACAGACACACACAGGACTGGGGACTCGATATGTTGGTATGGTAGTAATGCTCTGCCTGCTTAGCTAACTGAACACTGCGCTCAACAATGGCAAACACTCCAAGAGCCAACACGCGGGACATCCCTGAAGAATGGAGGAGGCATGTGAAGGCTGGTTAGACGGGATTTCAGTGGGTCTGTGATGTGTAACTTGCTTATATACTTTGTAACCATGTCCCCCAAGGTCCTGGAGGACCTGTCTTCCTGAAGACATCAAGAAATGGCTGGGGGTGTGGGCCATCAATGTCTTTGAACAGCTTTGTGGGGATGGGGATGATGGTGAGAGATGCTGCCTTGATTCAGTCTCCCAGATTTCAAGGAAATGGGGGACCAAGGATGCTAGGGGCCATGTGGCAGGACTTGGTCATCAGAGATAAGGAAGGCACAGTTGCCAGAAGAAGCCACAGGAGAGGAGAGATGAGGCCTGTTTTGACAGGCAGGACTTGGCAATGGTGGCTGCTTGATCATGGGGACATGTGGATTTAAATAAATGTGCAGCCTCTTAGGGTCAGAAAAATTCCAGACCTGGCCGACATACACTTGCTTGAGTCCCCATAGTGGGGATGCGTGGTCTTTTACCTCATTCCCAGGTAGGAGTCAGTTCGTAGACCCAGATTTCCTTCACAGAGAGGGAAATGGGTTCCTCTTGAGAAGGGACTTCAGAGGGCAGCCACAGGTGTGTACCGCAAATTGTCATTCAGACAGTCTTCTCAGGGACGTGGGTCCCGCAGACAGGACCCTGGTCATGGATGTGTTGCACCAAAGAGTTTGGCCATTGTCTTGTGGGTGACAAGGCCCATCCATGCCTTACCAACATGACTCTTGAGTCCATTTAGAGTGGTGCGGAGATAAGGAATACGCAGGCTTGGACTAAGGTGAGGATTCTAAAGATGGAAAATAGGGATTGGATTAAAGAAATGTTATAGATGACAATTGTCAAGCTTTAGTGATTGGTTGGATGTGAAAGGCCAAGAAGAGAAGCCAGAGATAAGCAACAAATTTTTTTTTTTTTTGAGGAGGATTAGCCCTGAGCTAACTGCTACAAATCCTCCTCTTTTTGCTGAGGAAGACTGGCCCTGAGCTAACATCTGTGCCCATCTTCCTCTACTTTATATGTGGGACACCTACCACAGCATGGCTTGCCAATCGGTGCCATGTCTGCACCCGGGATCCAAACCGGCAAACCGTGGGCCACTGAAGCAGAACGTGCGTGCTTAACCTCTGCACCACCAGGCCGGCCCCTAAGCAATGAATTTGAGGATGAGACCATAAAGTGTGAAGGACTCTGGATACATCTGGAGAAGCCTGAAATTCAGAGAACAAAAGAGAGCTGCTGAAGAATTATAAATAGGAGAATTAGATCACCGGGGACATGGTTTCATCCTAAAGGTACGTGACAGCTCCCACAAGATACCTCTAGGTAGGCGCGGACTCTGACATAAAGTGCCACTGGAGAGCTTGAAGGCCGTGGGCCTTTAATCATCATCTATTTGAAACGGTAACATATTTCTGCAAAAGAGAAAAGATGGCTCAATTTCAGAAAATCTAGTAACGAGATTCAACACACTTATGCGTGAAGGAGAGGAGAGGAGGGAGCAGCTTAACATGGAAAAAGAAAACGATTAACCACCATGCATTCGTGTATAACAACTCTCTCGAAAATAGGGGTACGTGGGGGAGGAAAGATAATTGTCCCTCTACCCTTGTAGGTTCTTGGCTGAGACCCCTCCCCCTGTAATAAAAAGACAGATTAACAGAAGAAAAATAAAAAATAACATGCATACCTCCTGTATATCTAGGAGAGACCCAGGAAAACTGAGTAACTCCTGGAAATAGGCCAAACCACCACCTTAAATACCATTTCCTGCTAAAGACAAAAGAAGAAGTTGGGAGAGGGAGCCAGCTATGGGAAGTTATCAGGCAAATCACAATCAACAAAGGTAAGGCTGTTAGGAAGATTTAAGTCTCTGCCTTCTCCGTTGATAAGAGTTTCTAGAAGTTGAGTCATGCCCCTCTTCCTGGTACAGTGAGGGAGACACCCTGACCAATGGAGATTTCCCCTACAAATGTAAATGTCTCTTACGAAAGGGTAATTTTGACTTGGTTTTCAGAGCTTCTCCTGTAACTTAAAAACTAGAAAAGCTTTTTCTTAAAAAACGATCAGCCTAAAATAATCCTTATGCCAAAGAGGCACCTTTTGGGGTGACAAATGTGGCTCCCCTTTAGGTAAAATGAATTTCCTTCACTTGTTTGAGTAAATTTGATAGACCATGTTTACAGACTTTAAAAACATGCCAATTTAAAACAATGTAAACATCCATGAGAATAGTGAACCACTGAGCAGAGTGGTTCCTTCAAGGCAGGGAGGGGTGAGAATGACTGTGAGGATGGCACCCACAGGGGTGCATGGGTCACGGTCCATCTGCGGGCTTCTGCATGTGCACAGTGAAAAAAAAACTGACACAAAATGGCCAAACACCAACAGGTAGTAAAACCTGTGACTGAATGAGATTTTCTGTAATATTCTATATGTTTAAAATATTTAAAATAAAAAAGCAGGAATACATATACTGCTTTAAAGTAACTGTCTAAACAGCTGTTAAAGAACAAAAATTCAACCAGTAAATTTAAAGATGTAATTGGCTTTATTCAACGATTCATGAATCAGGCAGCATCCCATCTAGTAGATAGAAAGATGCTCCGAGGAGTTGTACAAAATGGAAGGTTTTTATAGACAGAAAGAGGGTGAAGAAGGAAGTGAAAGGAGTGGGTTATTTCAGGCCAGGTCACCTTCCCTCAGGGGAAGACAGGGGGGCTTGTCAGGCAGACCACCTCCCTAGTGCCCACCAGGAAATTCGAGACTGGCTGGTTTACAATCCCACTCCTGGGAGAGGCTGAGACTGCAATCTGGTGGAGAGTTAAATCTTGGCAGGGCTTAGCACAAGTGACGCCATGCTGGGCTTGCTTCTCTTTAACACAGCACACAGAGCATGTGGTCAAAACTGAGTTTCCTCCCTCTTCTGGCCACCAGCCTCCCGTTCTCCCTCCCCAACCTTGTGTGTAGCTTTGCCGAGATATTCTCTGTATGCACAAGCATCTCACCTCGGTGGAGGCACACAATATGCACTGGGCTTCATCTCAATTTTTTTCCCCACTGGTCATCGAACCTCATCCGTTTGAACACTGAAGCAACATCAGCCATGCAGCCGGCCACTCTCCGGAGTGACTTCATCCCTCACCTCCTGACCTGCTGAAATGTTACCTCCCCACGAGGCAGGCTCTCAGCACCACCCCTTTCTGGGGAGCTCCCTGCACACCCTTGACAGGCTGACGTTTCAGATATGCCAGATGAACACATTCTAGAGATCCACTGTACGACTCGGTGCCCATAATTAACAATCGTGCATTGTGCACTTGAAACACTTGTCAAGAGTATAGATCTCCTGTTAAATGTTGTTACCTCAAAAACAAAGAAAACAAAGGGGCACCAGGAAACGTGGGGGTGGTGGGTATGCCTGTTACCCTGCCCGTGAAGACGGCTTCATGGGTGTTCGCATGTGTCCAAACTCATCAACTTATAACACTAAACATGCACAGTTTTTTCTATATCAGTTATGCTTCAAGAAACCTATTTTAAAAATAGGTATTCCTAAAGCAAGGAATATATTCCCGTCCAGATATCTCTGAAGGTGGGAACTGGAGTCAGACCACCTGGGTTTGACCCCTTCCTCTCTGTGAAATCTTAGAGAAGTCACTTAAACAATCTGTGCTCTATGCTGATTGTTTGCAAAGCAGGGATGACACCCACCTCATAGGGTTACTGCCGGGTAAAGGAGACAGTGCAGGTAGAATGTTTAGAATGGTGACTGACTGATGGTTTAGCATCAATGACTGTTAGCTGCTTTATTATTCCCATCATGTGTTAGCTCCTGATGTTTACTTACAAAACAAACCATAGGTTGGCACCCAAGACCTTTCCAAATACGGCCTCCCACCTTCCCAGCCACGTGTCTCCCTGGACTGTATCTACCATCTCTCCTCATCAACTCCTGAACTCGATGCAACTGGGCCCCTGTCCTCACTGCGGTTGTTACTGGGAAAGCCGCCCATCGCTTCCCCTCTCCAGCCCCATCCTGCCTGACACCTGCGCTGCAATTTACTTTGTTGGTCACTTTCTCCTTGAAGACCTGCCTCTCCTGGCTCCTGGACTACTGCCCACATCTGTCCTCCTCACACCTGTCAGTGGCTCTTCTCCTGCCTAAATACCCTTGCAGGGCAGGTCTCCCTGCAGTTCCCGTCTCACTTCTCCCCTCTTCTCCGAGTTTATTCTGACCTGTCCTGTAATTGTTAGTTTGGTCATCTCTCTGGGAGACTCTTACACCCCTGAGTATATAGTCCCTTCCCGAGCTCTCAGACCACAGTACCTCCATCCTCACCTCGAGAGGGGGTCCGGCTAGTCTGACTGCCTCCTGGAAGGTTGGGTCCTCTCTCCCTACCACCATGCCTGGTCTCCACGAAGGGCCCCACCACCCTCCTCACCTTACACTCAGCCTTTCACCAGCTCCTGTTAATGAGACCACAAATGTCTTTGAAATTACAGTGAAGATATTACTAGTCGTTAACATTTAATCAATAGTTAAGCATTTGGCAGACATCACATGAAGCACTTCATGTGGATTAATTCACTTGGTAACAGCTCTATGAAGTGGATGCTATCATTCGTCCCACTCACACATAAACTGTAGGTTAAGTGGCTTGCCTCGAGCCGCATACGCAGAAGAAGCAAACACCCTTGCTAAGTCTCCCCTCTCTATTTGCATCCCCAGACCCTGCATTGCAGCTGCCACAGTGAGCTTCCTAAAACAAACCAGAGCTATTGCCGCCCGACTTGAAACCCTTAGGAGCTCCCCATCTTCTGGAGGTGCAAGGCGTTTGTTATCTTTCAATATCTGCGCCCTGCCTGCCCACCAGCCTCAGATCGTGCTACTGATGCTGCATCTTCACCCCCAGAAATCCACCCCAGGGATGCCTCCACAGGCTTCTGTCGCAGCCACACTGCCGAGGGCTTGCAACTCGTGCAAGCTCTTTGCTGCCCCCTGCTGGCTATCCAAAGCTACTGGGGAGCTCAGCGGGAGGAAACCTTCAAACCTGCTCTGTAGCCATCATTGGGATGTCAGCCCATGGATTCTGGGATCTTATTTTGCACAGGGCTCTCCTGATGCAGTTTAGTTTGGTGTAACGCTTTCCAAACTCCAGTCAGAATCCCCAGAGGAGGGACTCTAGAATCTGTAATAGATGTTTCTGTTGATTTTTATTAGCAGGCAAATTCTGAGAAATCATGATACACACAGCCTGTGTTTGAGTCTCAGCCAGCTGGGCTTCAGACGTTGGCTCCGCCTCTCCTGCAACTGCCATCCAGCCACATCATCAATCTGACCATTTCTCTGCATTTGAAATACGTGATTAATCAGTACTTAATTTGGGAGTTTGTGGAGTTTGATTAAGATGATGTTGGTCAGTTAGCGCTGGGCTGTTTCCTTTTTTATATGTGGAGCAGAAAGAGAACAAATAGTAAGCATGGGCCAAAACAGCAAAATAAAGAAAGTTTAAAATTTAAAAGCTCTTGGCAGTTTTCTAGTTTTGCTCAGACTACTTAAGATTTCTTTCCTGGACCTCAGATCTTTTCCTTCCCCTCTACTAACATGAATATATCCTCAGAAACTGTTCAACTGTTACTCAAAACACACTTTCATCTCTTAAGGAGTCTGCTACACCACAGCCACACTGTGTTTGTCCAAATCTTTCTAGGGCTGGTTTGCTGGGAGGATTGATATCCAAGGGCACTGGGTACCTGGAAGAGGATGAAAAACCTCAGACAGGGGTGAAGGGCTAGTGGACAGGACCCTCCATGAGGACCCTGTGCCTGTCCTTTCCAGCTTTATTGAGGTGTGATTGACAAGTAAAAATTGTACTTATTTAAGATGTACAACGTGATGTTTTGGTATAAGTAAATTGTGAAATGGTCACCGCAATCAGGCTAATTTAGAGATCCATCACCTCACGTGGTCACCTTTGTGTGTGTGCAGTGAGAACACCTGAGGTCTGCTCTCTTAGCGACGCCAAGCATACAGGCCATTGTTACTATCCTCGCTGTGCTGTATCTGTTTTAAGGGTCCTCTGACAGGCGAGCATCTGCCTGTTGCCTCTTAGAGCTCCTCCCCTTCCACTCTTTCCTCTATTCCTACCCCACGGACCAGCACAGTCTCAAACGGCCCAGATTAAATTGTGGAAAAGTGGCTTCACCTCCAGTGACACCATCATCACCTGGAAATGAGAATGGAATTGGCAGAGGGAGGATGGGAGCAGGCACCTGCTGCTCAGGGCTCCAACCAGCGGCTCTCATCTTCAGCACCGAGATTGCTTCTCCGCACCTCTCTGACCTACATCACAGGTTCTCTCCCTCCCCCGGGCTTGGCTGAGGAGCTGATCCAGCAGACTCCTGTGGGGTGCCCAGCCCCCAGGCACCTCCCTTCCCCTCCCATCCTCCCTCCTCCACTCTTGTCCCCTCCCCTCCCCTCCTTTCTCCTTCCCCTCCCCTCCCTGGATTTTGCAGTAGGATAAGGATGTCTAGTCAACCTATTTCTTCCTCAGAAAGGCTGGTTCTATGCCTCGTCAGGCCCAGGTCCCTGGACAGTCACCTCCCAGGGGATGTTGGGGATATTTCAGAGACGGGTTCCAGCCCCAAAGCCCCACCCGTCTCCTTCTCCTGGTCCTGTATCTCCAGGCTAGGCAATGCCACAGGAACCTCATGCCTTCCCTCACTTCTCTCAGTCCCCTTAGCCTTCCCCACGCAGAGCTCCAGGCACTCTTCTCACAGACCCCACTGCCAAAGTCTTTTTCAGCAACGCAGAGCCAGGGCACCTCCAGCACAGAGCGCCCTGCTGCTGCAGGTCAACTTGCCCCTCTGCACGCCTGTGACAGTCTCCATGGGCCACCTCTAGAGAAGGTCCCTCAGAGAGGTGAGTGGGCATCAGGTTTTCAGTCTTTTTTTTTTTTTTTTTCAAATGAGGTAACATTGGTTTATAACATTACTTAAGTTTCCAGTGTACATCATTGTATTTCAACTTCTGTGTAGACAACATTGTGTTTACAAATGGCTAACAGGCACATGAAGAGACGTTCAACATCACTAATTATCAGGGAAATGCAAATCAAAACCACAATAAGATATGACCTCACACCCGCCAGGATGGCTATAATTAACAAGACAGGAAATAACAAGTGTTGGACAGGATGTGGAGAGAAGGGAACCCTCGTACACTGCTGGTGGGAATGCAAACTGGTGCAGCCACTGTGGAAAACAGTAGGGAGATTCCTCGGTAAATTAAAAATAGAAATACCATACGATCCAGCTATCCCATTACTGAGTGTCTATCCAAAGAACATGAACACACTAATTTAAAAAGATATATGCACCCCATCTTCACTGCAGCATTATTTACAATAGCCAAGACTTGGAAACAAAGTAAGTGTCCATTGACAGATGAATGGGTAAGGAAGATGTAGGCTTGTTTTCAATATGATTTATTGCAGAGAGATCCTGAGTTCTTAACCAAGGACATCAGTTAACTTGTTGTTACTATTATTATTATCATTTTCTAAAAGGATTGTATAGTTTTTCATCTGCAAAATGAATGTAATTATAACTCTCTTAAAAGGTTTTATTTATTTTTTTATTTTTTTGCTGAGAAAGATTCAGCCTGAGCTAACATCCATTGCTAATCTTCTTCTTTTTTCTTTTTCATTTTTTATGGGAGCCGCCGCCACAGCATGGCTGCTAATGGACAAAATGGTGTAGGTCTACACCCAGGATCCAAACTCGGACTGCCAAAGTGGAGCATGCAGAGCTTAGGCACTAGCCCACCAGGGCTGGCCCTCCCACAAAAGGTTTTAGATCGGAATTTAATAAGTAAATTTTATATGTGTATATATATATATATATATATATATATATGTTGGCACATGGCTTATAAATGTTATTATTATAGTTATTATTATTGAAACAACTCTGTATGGTAGAAATCATTAACCCCATTTTATGTGTGATAAAGGGGAAATTAGTCACTAAATACACACACAAAGCAGAAGACTCAACTGGCTTTTGACGGCAACAATCAAGCCGGTCCCTGCATTTGGGTGCATCTTTCTATACAGAGGGGTAGAGATACCTAGTGTGGGGTAGAGATCTGGAAATGTGAGGCATGTGGAACCTTCCTGGCCTGCAGTCCTTTGGACCTGGGTCAGTGACCCTGAGAGAACAGGCACAGCCCAGAGATGGATGAGAAGACAACTTACAATTATTGAACAGATTTTTCATGAACGTTCTGGAGAGACTGACAATTGGGGTTCATTGCTGTGCACCATCAGCCCCTGGTTCTGGTCTGGGCTCTGACAGCAGCTGCTGGTTGACCCCAACAGGCACTCTCACCTCTCCAGACTTCAGTTTCCTCATCTGTAGAGTGGGAGGGTGCAGAAAGGCTCCAAGTTACAGACTCGTGGCAAAGCTCCAGTGGTCTCTCTGCTGGTTTTCTTTTTGAATTTTGGCCCTTGAGACAGGTGTCCGGCTCAGGAAACAGCAGTAAAGCAAGGCAGCCCTGTTGAGCAGAGTTTCAATATGCACAAATTTGTTAGCACAGTTTAGTTAAATAATGCTAGTCTCTGACAACATGGTTCAAATTTCTGTTCATGGTACATTAACCATAAATAAGGACCAGGACGCGTGAGTCAGGCAGGCTGACTTGAGGTGGCGGCTATGAGGGGAGGCCTCCTGCAGCCCCTACAGGTTGAACCTCAGCCTTTGTAATGAAGGGAACATGCTGTTAAGGTCCCAGGTCTGCCACTTGCCAGCTTTGTGACTCTAAGCACATCACTTACCCTCTCTGATCTTCAGTTTGCTGACCTCAGAATTTCAAGGAGATAACAGTAATGCTTGTATTTGGAGGTTGCTGTGTACTCTGCTATTTGGGAAGAACTGGAGTGGGAGGTTAAACTAGCCCATGATTCAATGGGAGAAAGAGGTCACCATTCTTTGAAAACTAACGTGTTGCACACACAGCGGTTCATGTGCACAGATTGGATGTTAATTATTACTATTATTCTCCGGCACTATTCGGTCCTAAATCAGTGGGGCTTGGAAGATGGTGGGAATTTTGACTCCTAACGTTATAGAAAGGAGTACAAATTGGCCCAGGGGGCTGGTAACCTTTGGAATGGGACAGTGTGCGATTTCCAGGACATCTGCTGGAGGTCCTGGGTCACGCCCCCTGTGTGTGTTCCACTTTTACTTCTTTCCTCCTACTTATTTCTATTCCTTCTTTTTCCTTCTTCCTTCCTTCTCCTCCCACCTTTGTTCCCTTTCCTCCCTTTTTTTTCTGTCTCCTTTTATGGAATACTAACCACGGGGCCAGATATGAGACAAGGCCACACGAGGGAATGAGACCAGGTCCCTCCCCTCCAGAACCTCCCCATCTCCTCACGTCCAAGAGGCATGAAGGGAAACAACCGTGAGAGGAAGCAGCGTGTGGACGTCGCAGAGGTCACCAGCTTCTCACCCCTGGCCCAGGAAGAGCGCCCTCTACCTCAGCCACGGTGAATGACAGTTCCTGGGCTGACAGTAATTCCCCCGAACACACTACATCAGACACCCAGAATATAGCACCCACGCATATAATACAAAACATTTGTTTTTTTCCAAACTATTTTTAGGGTTATTAATGTAACAGGATGCTCTTGCTTGGATTAGATTCTAAAACTTTGAAGATGGGAAACTGTCCTTTAAAAGATATAGATCTTTTCTACACCCTAAGAGTAGAGCACATTGACCCTTTTTAGGGCAGACTAAACTTTGTTCTAGAAAATCTACTACATGGTAATACACTTGTAGAGAATTTCTTATCCACATGCCTCAGGGAAAAAAAAATTTAATTCGGCAAAGTAACCTAAATGAGTTCTCTGAGAAAAATGGGAAAGCACTGTTCTGCTTAGTTACAGGAATTAATTGGATGTAGTAGTTGGATGTGGAAGAAGAATTTCTGCAGACTTTGTTGCTTCGATTGGAGAAATGTCACTTTTCTCTGCATGGGGTTGGACTGCCATAGGCCTCAACTTACTTCATGTTTGATAGAGCTGCATGGCTTCTCACAAAAACATTTGAGAGGTGAGATCCTGAGGGCCCTAGAAAAAATCAAGACACTTAAGATTCACCACATGCTGGAGGAGGAAGCGTGCGAAGCCACACAGCAGAGCTGCATAGTGCTACTTCCAGCCATAAGTCGAGGCATTTTTAATTTTCAGTCATGCACTAGACCTACCTTTAAACATAACCCAACAATCAGAGGTGCAATTGACCCTAGGTCTCTTAACGTAAAACTCAATGCTCATAACTACCTGCCCCAAATCTATCTTTCCAGCTTTATTTCCAATCTCAGCCATAATGTATTTCAAATTGCCCCGCTTAGCACCATGACTCCCCCGTAGTAAATTTCATACTAGCTCTGCTGGGAAAGACTTTCTTTCTATTTCTATTTCTCTTGGTCATCCAGAGGTTAAACACAAGTCTCTGTGAAGCTTTTTCAGACTCATCCTCTCTGTAGAATCACGTGCCTCATTTTGTTCCCACACTTCTCATACTTCTGTAACAGCACGTCACATTTTGGAATACAACACGGAATGAGGCAGATGAACAAAGTGGTTATTAGAACCCACTCTGAAGCAAAAGCGCTAACGTTAAAATCTAGGTTTCACCATGGGCTAGCAACGTGATTTTGAGCAATTTACTTAATCTCTCTCAACCTCAGTTCTCTCTTTATGAACTTGCAGATAATCATAGTAGCTGCTCTAAGAGTTGTGAAGATCAAATGCAGCAAAGCATGTAAATATCTAAGCACCGTGCCTGGCACAGAGTATAGTCCTATCCACTTTCATCATCAACATCACCATCATCATTATCAAGATATCATCATCCCTAGCAGGGGCAGCACCATCAATAACGTCATTATCATCCCTATCCTTCTCATCAACATTAACACCATCATCATCACCGCTATCATCAATAACATCATCATCACCGTCATCATCATCAACGCTGTCATCACCACCATCGTTATCAACATCATCAACACCATCATCATCACCAACACCATCATCATCAACAGTAACATCAATAACATCATCACCATCATTATCAATATCATCATCCCCATAATTATCACCATCATCATCATTCTCACGACCATCATCATCTCCATCATCATCATCATCATCATCATCATCAAGATCAACATCCCTGTTGTCACCATCCATGTTCCCAAGTTTAGTTCAGTGCTTAGATTTAGGAAATCCTTGAAAGAGGCCTATGTTTCATTCTTTATGTCTTTAGCAATAACAGGAAATGCCCAGCCCTATAGACAGAAAAGTTACCTCATTTTGGGGAATGCAGAGTTACTATAATTTTGTCCCATTTTACAGATGAGGAAATTGAAGCCCAGAAGGTGAACTGACTTCCCCGAGTTATATATAGCAGAGCTGGGCCCAGTATGCAGACCCTCTCATCATCATGGTGCCCTTCAGACAGTGGCTAAGAAAAACAACAGGAAGTAAGAAAGAAGCCTGGAGCCCCAAAGCTGCCAGGAAGACATTTTTTTGACACTTGAGTTTCAACATTTCAGCAATAATTAGCTGCAATAGAATCAAGATTTTCCAGCAGAGAGATGGAATATACCAACAGACAATGGCCAGCCCATATATGACAACAGAATTCTTTCCCACAACCTCTGCAGCATCCATCTGGGAAGACGAACACCTCTGCAGCAATTTGTCCAGAACAGCCAGGACGTGGTCAACAACTGCCTAGCTGCCCAATTCTAACTCCCCCACTTCTAACTCAGAACCAACCAGGAAAAGCCAAGTATGCACCCAAATCAACCACACGAGATGCCTGTTTCTAGCTAACCCGTCAGCTTCCCCATGCCACAACCTCCAGTCAGGGCATAGAACACTTCCCCACTCCTGCCTGCCTTTGAGTCTCTGCTGAATCTCTTGCTATAGCAACTTCTTAACAGACAGCTTCTGTTTGTTCTCATTTGGGTGTTCTTTGTTTAGTTCTACATATCTGAGACCAAGACCACTTTCAACGGGTCCAAACTAACCAGAGGACTAATGTGAGAGATAACATAGTATAAGTGGCAGGAGTTCACCTAATGACACCAATTATCCCCTGAACACCCAGGCTGTTACTCCCAGGGCTCCAGCAACCTCAGGCAAAAACCACCAAAAAACTGCCTCCCTTGGGGTGGCAGTGATGGAGAGTGGACTTTAAGTTAGGTGCTCAAGGAAAGCCTTTGTGTAAATCACTGTTAAACAGAGTGGCTGTGAGCTGCGTGTGACTAGAGAGCACTCGAAATGTGGCTAGTAGGGATGAAATGTGCTATAAAATACACACCAGATTTAAAAGAGTTAACTAAAAACACATAAAATATCTCATTAATTTTATATTAATTACTTGTTTCAATAGGTTCAATAAAATATATTCATAAAACTAATTTCACCTTTCTCTTTTTACTTTTTTAATGTGGCTACAAGAAAATTTAATTACTCTGTGGCTCATATTATATTTCTATTGCGCAAGATGATCTAGACTACAATGGGGATAAATTCTAAACTTCTCAGCTGGCCATCCAGACCCATCATTCCCCAGGGTGAAGGGAGCGTGGAACCATCCCACATGTTCAACTTCTAATTATTCCACATTCTCCAAACTTGAAACAGACGGTCATGTCCCCAGTGTTGGCCTATACCAATGGTCCTCAAAGATTTGTTCTTGGATGAGCGAGATCAGCATCTCCTGGGGACATTTTGGAATTGCCGAGGCTGGGACCCTCCACAGAAGTACTGAGTCTGCAGCCAGGTGAGCGGGGTCCCCAGGCGATTGTGATGCTCCCAGAAGGGCTCAGTCAGAAATGCCCTGGGGCAGACATTGAGTTCGCCTGGCCTTTAGTAACCACTCCTCATTCCTTCCTTTCCTGCTAGCCAAACTCAGGTCTCTCAGGTGGCCCCTCTCCGACCCCTGGGGATGGCCACCATGAGTTTCAGCCAATGGTGGCCATCCCATTCTCCCTCATCAGATGCTTACATTCCTCACCCGCCTTTACACTAGCACTAAGGTAGCCCCTTGGTGGGTTCTGGTCAAGGGGTGGCCAGGCAGCCTGTGATGTCTCTTCTGTGACAGCTTTTTCTCCTTGATAAAAACAAAGCCCCCTTTTTTCTTGCGTGACCCACTTCTTTCCTTCTTGAGAAGCTTTGCCTGAGGGCAGGTGCTCAAAGTAACAACAGCCTTACAACATGGAAGGAAAGGCCAAGAGAGTGGATGGCAGAGCCCTGGCACGGCCCAGCCTCAGGAACAAGGCTGACACGGCCCTCTGTGCCCTTCTTGCGAGGTGAGGTAATTTACACGTTCTCTTCCTTAAGCTCCTGTGAATTGGATATTCTGTTACTAGCAGCTGAGCATATCCCAAATTTTGTAAACCTCGGGCCTTCTACATCAATTGAAATTCTAACCATCTGTCATGGCCCACGCCAATTCCACTCTAGCTTTCCGTGAGACCATACTGTGGCTCTGTCACTGACGATGTTGAATTTTACTGGAGACTGCAAGCCCTGAAAACTCCCCTCCCACCCTTTGTGCTCCAGGAAGCCACTCACTGCGGGAAACCCCCTTCCCCCGTGACTTAGATGAGACCCACGGATGGCCATCTTGTTTATCCCTGATAAGGCCAGACACGGACCTCTCAGTTCCCGTTATTTGCCCCATCATGATTAGCTGAACCACTTGTCCCCACTGACCAATGAGAACAAATACTCTTTAACCAAACTTTGGTGAAGTTTCTCTCCTTCCCCCGGCCCTGAACTTTGACCCACCCCCAGCCTGAGCCCCTGTAAGGACCCTCCAGAGAATAGGCTGGCCTCAGGGAAAAACGTCCCCACACTGGTTCTTTCTACCTGCCCTGTGGAATCCTTGGGATGCCTGCAGATTCCATGGTTCTTCTCCCTCCCACAACAGTTCCTCTCCGGGCTCTTGTAGGAATCCTTTGAAATAGTCTCTCCTTACCTAAGTATGGATTTGTTGTTTTATTGGACACCACCCTCACACACACACACACTGCCATAGGCAGCTCTAAGATGCCCCCACAATCTTCTGCAATGCATTCCCTGTGTATCCCCCAGTCTTGAGCATGGGTTGGACTTGTGACCTGCTTCTGATGAACAGGCGAGCAGAAACGATGGTATGTCGGAGGCTGGGTTATGAAAGCCTGCAGCTTGCATATGGGCTACGCTCACTCGCCCTCTCAGATTATTCACTTGGGGAGAGCCAGCTGCCATGTCTGTGAGGACACTATGAGGTCGACATGGCAAGTAAGTGAAGTCTCCATCCACCAGCCAGTGAGGAGCTGCCAACAGCCACATGAGTGAACTCAGATGGGATCCCCACCGTCAAACCTTGAGATGACGACGGCAGGGCAGCCACGAGCTAAGGGCTCTCCCCTGAGGGACCCAGAGCCAGAACCACCCATAAGCCATGCTCGGCTTCCCGGCCCTCAGAAACTGTGAGAGGATGCTTTTTTTCCTGAGAGGCAAAGAACCCTGTAATTCTCTTATTCTCTGCTAGTTGGAACCTATTGTGCATCCACTCTTTTAGTAAATATCTTTATTTTAAAATAAATATCTAACTATAGTTTAATTAAATTTCAGTTATCAAATATTTCTATAATGTTAATTTCTATTCTCCTAAAAACATATGTACATTCCAACTTCTCACTGAACACCCTTCCCCCATTGTTGTATTCATTATTTTTAATTTACCTTTATCTTTAAACCTAAATTATAGCATACAGCATTCCAAACATTCTCATTTGAAGTTATTTTTGTACTGTTCCCTAAAAATCATCTAACTGGAATGGGCAATTTTTGCTTACATTATTGATTTTGTTGGCTGTCTCTAAGCTTTGGTGGTGTTTGTGTTTAAATGAGACGTTTGCTTTACTAAAGAGGAGATCATTTTGATCTAGTCCAGCTCATTCTACATAAGTTTACAGTTCCCGTGTTCTACTCTCCTAAAAAGTCAGCAAAAATAGGGGCCGGCCTCATGCCTAGGTGGTTAAGTTCGCGCGCTCCACTTTGGTGGCCCAGGGTTTTGCCTGTTTGGATCCTGGGCTTGGACATAGCACTGCTCATCAGGCCACGCTGAGGTGGCGTCCCACATGCCACAACTAGAAGGACCCACAACTAAAATATACAACCATCTACTTGGGGGAATTGGGGAGAAAAAGCAGGAAAAAAAAGTCAACAAAAATATATTTATCTTCTTGTTTGTACTAATATATTCCTATCAGATATGTTTTCCTTGTTAAAGCATGTCTGAGTCCTTGATACATTGTACCGTTTTCAGCATTGTCTTAATAATACAATACTTTCCAGATTACAGATACATTTCCTCTCATTTGATACTTGTAATAACCCTGGGACAAAAACAAGAAAACATTTTTGTTATTCCCGGTTGACAGAGGAGGGGACAGGAGCTCAAGAAGTAAGTAACATGGCCAAGGTCCCACGGCTAGGAAGAAGGAGAACCCAGGTATTTCTGCCTTTCTTCTCTGCTCTCTGCCCAGCACTGCTCGGGGATTTTCAACCAAGCACACCTGGGAAGCAGTCATGCAAATTCTCGTTCCTTCATTTGCATTAAATTTGGTTTTCTGGCTCATTTTAAGTGGGGGAGTTTCAGTCACTTCATCTTGTGCCTCTGCTTCTGTCTTCTCCTCTCTCGCTCGCTCCCCGCTCCCTGAGCTCCGGTCCAGCCCAGGGCAGGCTCACAGCAGCAGAGCCCTTTTCCGGGGTGGTGTGGACAGCACAGGTCCAGCGATGACCCCGAGGCCCACCTCCGGCCCTTCTGCCGTGCTTCCCTGCCCTCTTCCTTCTTAGGCCTGCACGTTCTTAAGAAAGATTTAAACTCAGAAAACACACTGGCAGCATTTTACTCAGCTTGATTCCTTGAGCACTAAGAGAGTGGGTATGGGAGTTGAACTTGTCTATCAAAGACACTTTCAGGGCCCCAGGGGGCATCCCCTCTGCCTCTGTGATTTCAACCACACCTGTAGAGACCTGTGAATAGCAACACACTTTCCACGCTTGCCTGGAGTCTTTTTGTCGTCTGTCTTAGGGCCTTCTCTGAACCCCTGGGAATTCACTCAGCATCTGTACAAAAGTGCTGTCAGGAAGTCTGCTCATCTTTTCATCATTGATTTTTAAGTGCTCTTTTTTACTGTAGATATAAGTCTTTTGTCAGATCCGCGTTGTAAGTAATTTTTTCCAGTCTGCAGCTTACCTATTAATTTACCTAAAGATGTCATTTGATAATCACATTTAAAAACAATTTGGTAAAGCGCAATTTTTCTTTTTATTTTCTCTTAGGGTTAGTACTTTTATGTCCTAAAAAATCTTTGCCTACATGAAGGTTGCATATATATGATGATGTGTGTTCTTTTACAAGTTTTGTGGCTCTATTCATAAAATTTAGCCTATGATTCATTTCAAATTTACACTAAATTAGCATGTCTGTAGATTGAAGTCAAGATTGAGGTTTTATTTTTTTTTAAATTTTCATATGGATACCCAATTGTTTAGCAAGTTGACCTTGCTACATTCATTTATCAGTTCTACTTTTCTTTTTTTAGATTCCATAGATTTTTCTCTCTATACAATCATGTCATGTGAGAACGCAGAAAGTGTGAATTCCTCCTTTGTAATGTTTGTGCCTTCCTCCCACCCCGAGCCTATTGCTCAAGGCTTCCAGTTCAGTGTTGCAGGTAAGTGGTGAGAGTGGGCATCTTGCCTGGTACCCAATGATGGAGGCAAAGCATTCAATAGTTTACAATTAAGTATGATAATAGCTGTAGTTCTTTGTAGATTCCCATTATCAGATTGAGTATGGTACCTTCTATTTCTGTTCAATATGGATTGTTATCATGAATACTTATTAAATTATATCAAATACATTTTTTCTTCCATTAAAATGATCTGATGATTTTTCTTCTTGATTTTCTCAATTACATTGAATTACATTGACCAAGTTGACTCCCAAATGCTGCACACAGCTTCCATTCCTGAGATAAACCTCACTTGGTCACATTTTATATATTTCTAGATATTTTTTAGTAACATTTTGTTATGAATTTTTGCATCTATGTTATATTACTTCTTCCCTGCCCTCTATGCTCTGTATTTCACTTACAGATTTTACAAACCCCACAATACCTTGTTATTTTTGCTTTGTACAGTAAGTATGTTTTAAAGAAAAAGGTACAGGATAATAAGTTTTTTTTATCTATTTATGTACATATTTATAATTTCTGATGTTCTTTTAGTTTTCCTGTAGATCTGAGCTTCCATCTGGCATCTTTTCTCTTTACCTTTTCCGCTAGATCCTTTCACATATTTCTCAAAGCTATGTTAAAGTCTCGTCTGCTAATTCCAACCTCTGAGCTATTTGTGGGTCTGCTTTTATTCAATGTTGTGTCACCTGACGTGGGTTGGTTTGCTTCTTTACATATTATAATATTAATTTTTTATTATAGACTGGACATTATATGCAAACAAACAGTAGATCCAAAGAAAATAAAAATTATCCTCAGAAAGTTCTTGGGATCTGACTGTTGGTAAAACTCCAAAGACTTCTTTATGCTTTACTACCCATCTGCCAATTTTCTGAATCAATGAAGCTCTCTTTCTGATTTACAGCATGGCCACCAGTTTTTTGAGTCTCTTTGTTCCACCATCCAGCTTCTGGCTTTTTGTTTCTGGGGCGATCCATCTCTGTTCTGCTTCTTTGTCCACAACCTTTGGCCACCAGCTGTGTTATGCTCAGTGAAAGCCTTGTGTGCCTGGGGGTAATCTCTCATTCTCCTGTCCCGCCCCCATCCAAAAACAAGCATTTGCACATGGGAAAGGCTCCATTCAACTTGGAAGAGCTCTCCTACCTGCCTCCAGCCTTCAGTATGCCACCACATGCACTTGGTAAGAGCCCTAGGGAAAAAGGTGGCAGGTGGCTCCAACTAGCTTTGAGATGGGACACCTAGAAATTCCATTCCTTCATATCGACTCACACATGGCCATTAAATGTCCATTAAAATTTGCTCTGATTTCTCCTTGCTACCTTTCCTGTTAGATTCCCTCTTCCTTCTGCCATGCTCCCAAGGATGAAAGCAGGTATGGGACTCAAATTTTTTCCTAGGATTAGTTCATCCCTTTCTAGCATTTATTTCATTCTGCATATGTAGATCTCTGATTTTTAAAAAAATTCATGACCATTTACTCTATTCAGCTTGTTCTTGTTTTTCAGTGTGCTAAGGACAGTCTCTTGAGACTTTCTACATTCTAACCAGAAGGAGATGTTCTCAGAATAGTCACATCCTTATCTTCTTTTCTTTATTTCCCTTAAATCCAGAAGTGGTGTGTCCCTGTCTCTAACCAACCACTCAAGACAATTAACCTTGGTTACACTTTTGGATATTTAAACATGGATTTGTCATGCAGGATTTCTTTTATTGAGGCATTAATAGGAACATGGTTTGGCAGAACTGAACAGATCCTTAGAGGTCAGCAAGGCAAATCCCGCCCCCCCCCCCCCAATTTTAGAGCCCGGAAAACAGGTTCATCAAAGACAGTCTAGTCCAAGTCACCCAGTAACTTAGTTATAGAGTCAGAACTCCGACTACCGTGCATTTATCTGTCCACTATTGAAGTACCTGCCTCTTGGAGTTTTAGTTGCCTCATTAGTAAAATAAGGGAGTCGGATTAGACTAATGGCCGGTCCCTTCCAGCCTCATGATTCTATTTCTCCTCTCGTTGTGCCTGCTAAAACTCTCCAGGATGTCAAGGACGTGATCCATGTTACATCATCAGAGGACCTTTTCTATTTATGCCTAAAGGTTTGTCAGACCATGTCTAGATCACAATTCTGGGAAAAAATAATGGCTTATTGTTAAAAGAAGAAATAAAAACCCAAATGAAACTTTTAAAAATTTATCCTCACCAAATCCAAATGTGCTCATGTAAAATATTTATTAGGTATTGTCAAGTATAATAAAAACACTATGATTTTCTTGTTCTTCCATTCCCAGAAATGACTACCATAAAGAGTTTGATACATAATTCTCACAGTTTTTATGGGCTTACATTGCATCTCTGTTTTTACTCCTTCCACAGGTATTTACCGACTTCCTACTGTGTGCTGGAATACTCTGCTAGACTATACCAGGGCACAGCAATAGACAGACAGCCTCCACTCTCTTGGACTTTACATTCCACTGATAGAGGCAGACAAGAAGCAGACAGATGGATAAACAACAGCATCCCACAAGCAGAGATGTAGAGAGAGCCTGGGAAGTGGGCTACCTGGAGAGAGTGATCGGAGCAGGTCTCTCAAAAATTGAGAGGCACACAGGACAAAAGAATCAGACAGTTTAACCCGAGGTAAGAGTGAGCTTGGGAAAGAAAATAAGAAAATGCAAAGGCCCTGAAAAACTCAGTGCATTCATTCAGCAACGGGGAAGAGCGGCTGGAGCGTGGGAAGAGGGGCAGGTGGAAGGAGGTGCAGTGGAGAGCTGGAGTCCACATCATGCACAGCTGCGGCAGGTGCACTGAGATAATAGTCCAAGTGCAGGACAAAGTCACCGGAAGGTTTTCAGCAAAGACTTCGGAGTCTAATTCATAATTTAAAGTGTGGTTAAATATAGATACACATATATAATGCATGCTTATACTAAAATAGATACATATTTGTACATACACATACATTTTATCGAAGATATAATCCCTTGTGGTTTTAGAAGGATAGGATTTTTCTACATATACTCTTCTCACAAATCTTTCAGTTAAACCATCTCGCACATTTTCACTTGGCAGGTTATAGAGATCACACAGTTCTTTTCAATAGCGTTGCACAGTTTTTAACCATCTCCTCTTTGAAAAGAAATGTTCATTTTAATGGTGATCATATTTGTATAGGTTCAATTTCAGTTATTAATGATTCACTTATTTAATTATCCAGCAAACATTGTTTGAGCCTCTATAATGCCTAGAATGTGGTGCAAGCATACAAATATGAATCACTTAAGTGTCCTTGCCCTGATGAAGCAGCCTTCTGGAGAAAGATCACCATGTGCATGACCAAGTCCTGTCGAGTTTTCTGAGGACAGGCAGGGAAGATGAACAGAGTAAAGAGGAGCACAGCGTGGAGGGGGATCCAGTCTAAGGATGCTAGGGGAACAGGGAAGTCTTGCAAAAAGGAGTTCTGAGAGATGAGGGGGTCGTCTAGCAGGCAGAGAGCCGGCCATGGCCAGGGAGGGCCAACAAGTGGAAGACACAGGGCGGGATGTAACCCCATGTGTGACACGTGTTGTCCTTAACACTTGAGAAGACTTCATGGTGAGGAGGAAAAATGCGTCATGCTGGTGGTCAGGACACCAAGCTTCTTAACTTGCTGTTTTCCACTAACTCTCTGTGCCATCACAGGTAAGTCACTTCCCCTCTCTGTGCCTCAGTCTCCACATCACAAAGGAATCCTTTGGCTTTCACATCCTGTGACTTTAAGTAAAAAATCTGACATAAGCAAGACGATTGTGGGAAAAAAGTTCTGCGTTGACCGCTCCTGAGTTCTGAAATGCTGCCAAGTCTTTTTCCCAGCAGAAAATATTGAAACAATTAAAGTAATAAGAAATACTGATCTCAGAGAGGGCATCTTCCACAAAATAAGGGGAATAATTAAATAATACTGTAGTTATAGATTCAAAGTAACAAGGAAGTAATTTGGGCCAACCCGCATTTGATAATTTGCTAATGCTCAATAGCGCCACCTATTGGTCATCCAGTTTTAGCTTGATGCTCTCCAATGGAGTAAGCCCGCCTTCAGCAGGAAAAGTACCCTCTCTCCTGATAGGGTCAAAATCAGCCCCTACTATGTTAAAGATTTGTTTGTTCTAGGTGCCTGCCACACCCATAACTTCTGCTAGGAACTTCTCAGACTGTAAGCCCTGCACTGGGGTCTTCGTGTTCTTTACTGTGTGACCCCTACAACCTGAGTTGCAGCAGCCTGGATTAGTTGAAACAGTCAGGTCCCTTCTTTAAGGAATTCAAAATGGAAGAATAGACAACTGATGGTGGGAGAAGAAGTAAAGAGGCTCACTGTGCAGGACATTGTGTTTGCGCTTCCAACACCCAATCCACCTTGCCATTGGGATTTGGGGCGAGTTTGTGCCCCCACCCTAAGCCATGGGGATGTTTAAGCTCAAATGTTTAATTCTATCCTCCTTGCTGTGTTGAGTAGCCTAGGCTGAAGGTGTCTGAGTCTCCTAGCCACAGGGGGTAGTTTATGAACTCAGGATTTTGCAGGGAATTCTGAGAAACAGGCTCCTGGTTGTGGTCTGAAAATAAAGGTTTGCAACTTGAACTGCTGTGGTTGTTTCCCCACCATGAAAAAAGGCAATACGAGAAGGAAGCAGACGTGCAGGGATGGGCAGAGTGAAGAGAACTCCAGAGAAACAGAGAGGTGGGCTTATTAACTTCGTCCTACAGCCCGCTCTCTTTTGTTGTCTAAGCCAGTTTGATTTGAAATTTCTGTTTCTTACAAAAAGATGTAGCCCCCCAAAAAGGTGGATCCTTCAAAGTCACAGAGGAAGGGTGCATGTGCTATACAACTGTTGGAACCCAGCATCCCTGAGTTTTTGCTGCATAGGGCTTGATGATCTGGACCAGACCTTAGAGCTAACTGATCCTGAGCATTCTAGACCCAGGAAGTCTGCACATCTTCCATCTTCCAAGCTGTGTTTGTTTCTCAACCTTATCTGTTTACTTTATTCCACGAAGTACATCAGATCATATCTCCCATCCTTACTCCTGCTTAAAACCGTTTATCTGGGTTTTCAGTAACTTTAGGATATAAGACAAAATTTCTTCTATGGCCTGTAAGGCCCTGTGTGGTCTAACCCAGAGACTCACTCTCAGACCCTCTTGACCTATGTTACCTTCTACTAGAAACTAAATGCTCTGGTCCACTCCCATCAGACCCCCTGGCCCTAATACAACCCCTCACCTGTCACTAGCTCCTTGTGTGTCGTATTCTGCCAGTGGGCATGTTTGGTGAGTCCATGAATATAGACACCAGATCAGCCTTTATTCACCATTGTCTTCAGTCTCTGGCTCAGAGGAGTGGGCAGGAAATGCATGAATAAATGAATGAATAGATACATGCATGGTTCTCTACCATTAACTGAAGAGGTCAGTTGTCCTCAAGGAGAATCTCTGCGATTAACCCTTTCCAGCCAGCCAGCCAATACTAGGGAACCCCTAGAACCGTGAAATCTGATTCAAAAGCTTTTCCAGATGTTGCATCCTATCAGAGAGTAGGAGAAAGACATACATCTTCAGCGGATGAGAGCGGGGTCTTCTTACCTAGTGATGCCTTGGGAATTGGTAAGTCATGGAAATATTATTATCTGTTCCACTGGATTTAGGAAGACACCTCAGCTGACACGCTCGTCTAGAATTTGAGAAATGTGTCTGTTTGATTTCAGGGGTAGGGAGTGACTTTTACAGGATGCATTGCCAAGACCTTGAAATATAGATGTATGATTTTACATATCTCTCTATTTTGAAGTGACAAAATCTGCTGTGCTCACAGGGCGACTCTTACCAGCTGCCTGGAGGGGTGAAGCTTGCGCTCAGACGCAGATCGCATGAATGGTACCTAAGGTACTGGTGCCGAACGGTGCAATTGAAATCCTAGGTTTTAACCCCAGCCCCACCACTTGGGAACATCGATTCTCAAAACCTAAATGTGCATTAGAAGTTAGCTTGTCTTCCTCTCTAATCTTTTGTAGACACATATTTGGGAAATTAGATAACTGAGTGGTATGGCATTTCACTAGCATCCTTCCTGGATCACAGTTGAAGGCATTGTTTTGTGTGGTGGAACAGAGCTCAGAAAGTTTCAGACTAGTCTGGGACCCTGACTCCATCCCATGCCAGGGTGTGGCCTCAGGGATCATGCTTAAAGTCCAGACTTGTTTCCTGATCTGTAAAATGTGGACTAGACTAGAGAGTTGTTGTGAGGCATTAAATAAAATGAGCGACAAGCAGATAGCAGAGCACTGCTTAGGATACAGCAAGTGTTCAATGAATCTGCACTACTGTTTTTCCCAAGGAAGGCAAAATGCACCTCAGTGTTTTATTGCTCACCTCGGGAATTCCAAACCCCACACCGTGGAGAAGAAGCCTGCCTGGAAGACCCACAGGAGGCAGGAGCCAGAGGCAGAAGGAGCCATATGTGCCCATCAGAAGGAAGGAGGGCAGGTCCTGCCAGTTGGAGGGGTTGGCTCTATGATTTGTTGCCTCTGCTTCTCTGTAGACTGAAGGGAGTCTCGGGTGGCAGAGCCAGGCCCAGTTCCATGTGTCTCCAAGGTAAGCAGTTCAAGACCCATAGCCTTTCCCTGAAGTGCAGTGGGGCACCCCACTGGCTTCTCAATGGAAGCAAGAATGAGTGATTGTGCAGTTAGCTCCCATAAATTCAAGTCAGACAGATACAAGCAGAACATTTTGTGAGCTTGGTTCTTTTTGCCACTTAAATTGAAGAATATTAGAGATGGAAGGGATCTTAAAGAGAGTCTTGCATTTTCCTGAGGCCGGAGAGGAAAAGTAACTTCCTGACACAGTAAATTGGAGGAATGACAGGAGTGGAATATGCTTGTCTTGGCCCCGAGTTCAGTTATTTTCCACATTGCCTTTGCTCAAATAATTTATATGGCAATTCTTTCTGAGAATTGAATGTTGGAGGAAAATTGCAAAAGATTTGCAATGAGAAGACCTCTGCCATTCTGACTGTGTGACCTGAAAGGAGCCAGCAGGGATGCTGAGAGCATCGCTGAACCAGGAGTCAGGAGCTGTGGCCCCCAGGCCTGTCTCCGCCCCTCAGTCACTCTGAGACCCTGGGGAAATCACTTTTCCTCTCTGGCCCTCTGCATCCTCGTCTTTAAATCGAGAGAGATGGACTGGACATTGTAAAGGGCCCCATAGATTCTGAAATATCTGTGGTCCAATTTCCCTAGTGGTCAGAGACCAAGCCAATTAGCTCTCTCAAAAACATCCCATCTTGGACATAGTAAACACTTGAGAGATATTTGGGGATAAACTAAAGGGGAAAGAAAGGAGCTTTAAAAACATTGAACTAAGTGAAAGAAGCCAGTCACAAAAGAACCTGTAGTGTATGAGTCCGTTTGATTCCATAGGAAATGTTCAGAATAGGAAAATCCATACAGATGGAAAGTAGAACAGTGGTTGCAGGAGTTACCATGCTCAAAGCAATATAAAGTATAAATGGACTTTCACACATGCCGTCTAATTGAAGCCATAGATAGACAGTGCATGAAATGATAATTATCCATTTCATCTCTGCAAAACTGAGAACCAGAGATGAGAAAAGACTTGAAGAATGACTTAAATCTTGAAAGATGGCATCTTAAGATGACTTAAGATGCCTCATAAGTTGCAGAAGAGGGAGAGGGGCTCCTACTTGCTTCTTCGTGCCTCTTCTCTGCACCACAGCCCCTAACCCCACCCACCAAACTGATGGACCACTTTGTCCTAAGAACAATAAATCAATAAATGCAGAAGATGGTTTCAGCCCTTCTCTTACAGGGTCTCTATGCTGTCTTTCAAGTGCTGCTCTCTCGGCCCTCCCAGAAACGCTCTTGCCTTGGTGCCCACGAGCCACACTCTTCCCTTTCTCCTCAGTCACGTCACGATGACACCACAGCCTCTTGTTTCCTGGGAAGCACCCTCAACCCCTGCTTCTGACCCACTAGTGACAGGTGTTCTCAGCTCCTGGACATGATCCCTCCCTGGGATATCTCATTCTTTCTCATGGTTTCATCTTCTGAATGTGTCAGGCTCTGTCTCCAGATTCTTCCCCTCTCACCATCTCCAGTTGTACCTCTCCATGTGCTTCGTGAATATCAACAGTCACGTCAAGCTCAAATTCATCAATATCTTTGTTAGACCTTCCACCAACTCTGACCTTTATTTGAGGGTGTAGAATTCTCGGGTGCAGAAAGCTGAATTGATTGCATTTCTTAGTTCATGACAGACCAACGTCATCATCATCATAAGTCTCTTTCTCTCTCTCTCTGTCATTTTGTTTTGCTTCCTTTTCCTTCTCTTCCTCGGTTATATCCATTACTTCCCCGACAGGTAACTGCTGTAATGTGTTTGAGCTTATTTCCTGTATATGTCAGTGCCCTGGTAAAATTTGTAATGTTGTTTTCTGCGTACGTATTTTAAATGTATAGTAATGATATTGTGGTGATACTCCATTTCACTCAGCACTTGTAAGATGTAGTCATGTTGCTGTATGTTCATCTTGTTTGTTAGCCCTAACTGCTCCATAGTCCATGGCGTGCGTTCACGTATCTTACCTGTTACCCCATTGATGGCACCTGCGTTTCTCCTAACACATGTGACCACAAATAAAGCTCAAATGAGCCTCCTTATATTTGTCTCCTATATCGCGGCTTCTTTTCTCGATCACTGGCTATGCACATTTTTATTTCACTAGTTCCACGCATCTTCCTTCTGGGATAGCTGACCCAGTCTAGCCTGGTGAACTGCCAGCAGTCCATGAGTGTCCCCACCCCACTTCCCCTCCAGCATCCTGAATTGTCCTTCCTAGTAATTTTTGTGAGGGTGAAAAGTTATACCTTTAATCGTTTAAATTAGCATTTTGTTTAATTACTGAATTTGAATATTTTTAATAAACATGTTAGAAATTTAGACTTCTCCATCTGTCAGTAGGCTATTTATAGCCTCAGCTCATATTTCTACTCCATTTAGCATCTCTTATTTTTTAATTTCAGGAATTTCACTTTTTATTACTAAAATAAATCATGTGTCTGTTTCAGAAGCTGGAAGATTCTTCTCCTGGCCTGTCATTAATTTAATTTCTATTTTTTTGAATATGAATCATTATTTTTCATGTAGTAAGAACACTTTTTGTTCCCCTGAGGTTGGAGCTTTCTGTTGTGCCTGTTCTGTCACTCTTCATCTTAGTCGACAGCCCCAACGTGTACCATCTCATCTGAGCCAAAACCACTCATCATCCTTGACACCCTTCTTTCTCTTTCTACCAGCTGCCAATCACCAGCCCTGCCAACTGTATGGTCTGACTATGATTGAATCCATCTCCTCTCATCCCTCCATCGCCACCCTGATTTGGTCCTCATGGGTCCTCACCTGGACTGGCTACTGCATCCCTCTTGACTGGTCTCCCTGCCTTCAGTTCCAGGCTCCTCCCACTCCATGCTCCATACTGCTTTATGAATGATCATTTCAGACACACAATCCTACTCTGTCCTCCTCCTGTGTAAAATCCCTCAGTGAATCTCCTAGGCTCAAGCAGTTTCCCTTAATATAGCTGAATATCAGAGTCATTGGGTTTGGCTTCTTTTCATTTTTAATTAGAATTCCTAGATCCCAACCTAGAATTACAGAATGGGAATATCTCAGGATAAAGCTTGGGGAACCAGTTTTTTAGGAGCTCATTCACATGCAGAACAAACTGTCTTTCCACTATGGTCCATATTCCACTATGTCGTACTTTTTGAAACCCAAATCCTGAAGATGTCATGACGTGCTCTCTAGGAAGTAGTACCAGACCACAATGCTAGCATCTTTTTCCATCATAGCTGACCTCAAATGCTTTTGTAGTAATGCTGGTATATATGTTCTTTCATGCATGAAACTACTTTTTGCTTCTCTGTCTTTGCAACATTTGTGCCATCTTTTTGAGAGTTCTTTGCCTTGCTTTCAACTTAATTTAATTATTCAAGGTTTTATCAGCCAACTCCTTCTTCAGGAAGATTTTACTGGCCACCCGCCCTCATGCTGATGTTTCTCCTTCTTAGCGTCCGTATAATTTATCCCGTCACCATCTGTCTTGACCCTCATACTTTCAATAACTTGTCTATGCATCTGTCTGTTTCACCAAATTCTGAGCTCCTTGAAATAGAGTGGTGTTAATTATCTTTGTACCTGGGATGCTAGGTCTAGAATTTCAGATGTGAAAAAGAGGGAAGATGAAATCTGATTAACAAAAGTCAGTGATATCTACAGAATTGTAAAGAATTGCAGGCAAGAACATGGCCATTTCCTAGAGGTACTGGTGGCATCATTTGTAATGTGAATAAGTGTGAGTTTTTGAGTGGAGGGGTAGCTTAATGCCCGTAGGTTTACTTGGAGATTCAGTTATCTATTACTATTTAACAAACCTCTCCAAAACTTAGTGCAATAAAAAGCCCAATAATTCATTATTGCCATCATCATCATCATTGTTATCATTATGATTACTTCTCATCGTATGGGGGTCAGCTGGACTCAGTTCAAGGCTCTCACTCGAGGGTCTCTCATTCAGTTGCAGTCACATGTAGTTGAGATAGAGTCCTTCTGAAGGCTTTCTCACTTTCGTGTCTGTCAGTTGGTGCTGGTTGTTGGGTAGGACCTTCACAGAGATTGTCAGCAGGATCACCTACATGTGGCCTCTCTACGTAGCCTGGGCTTCCTCACAGCAAGGAGGCCAGGTTCCAAGAGGCTCCAGAAAGAGGGAGGCAGGAACAAACTTTATTTCCTTTCATAACCCTAAGTCACATGGGTCACTTCCATTACACTACATTGGTCAAGGTGGCCACAAAGACCCACCGGGTTTCAGGATGGGGGGACATACACTCCTCCTCTTGATGGGGAAGTGGTGGTTCACATTGTCAGAAGAGCGCGTGGGCTATTGTTACGGTTATATTTGGAAATTACAACCTGCCCCATCAATAAGCCACTTATCTCTGAGACTCAGTGCCCCATCTGTAAAATATAGACAACAGTACAAACATCATACAGATGTTAGTGGTGAGATTTGAATCAGGTGATATGACGTCTGTTCAGTAAACATTAAGCATCTGCTAAGTGAAAGCAGAAGTGAATTGAAAATGCCAGCGGTAAATGGCCGTGATGAGTCCACAATAACTGTTAGCTTCAAACTCCCTGTGGAAAATGAGAATATGTAGTTTTCAGAGTTGGAGTCTCTGTTTGGGATTGGGCTTTTATGAGAAATATCAGAGCAGTGAATTGCCTGACTGTGTAAATGCTCCCTCAGCCACCACTGCTTCCTCTCCTCCCTGGGTTCACCCTCTTTCTGAGCTGCTTGCAACCAGATCTGGGCATATTTCCAGCATTTAGCACCCCTAAGTGTTTTGTCCTAAAATATTTTGTTTTGGAAAATATCCAGGTTTAATTAAATAAACAGCTCAGTCTGTGTTAAGGAAAGGACAGAATATTCCCATTTATCCTAAAAGAAGGCTTGTATATCTCTCTTCTTTTTTATCTTATGATGCCTCTCGTATTCACAAATTTCCTCCCGTAAAAAGCGCTATACAACATGCACACATTTTAATGAAAAACGTATAAGGCTTAATTTTTTCTCATGAAATAATTTATACTTATGTACCTAGATGACCTGTTTGATACGATGATTGAATTGATGAATGCATACACATGTACAAACACACACACAAAATATATATTTAATATATGTAAAAGATAAATTTAAAAAATTACCCATGAACCTGCTACCCAAATTAATACCTAGAACATTACAATATCATTGACTCAACACGGGTGTTACCACCCATGCCGCCCTCTGCCCTCCCCCAAAGGTAAGTTTCATTCTGAATTTTGAATTTGTTGTCCTCTTTCTCTTTTAAAAACATATTTACCCTATATATGTTTATTTGGATCCCCAACAGTGCAGTATTTAATTTTGCATATTTGGGGAATTTAAAAATAAATGCTTTCAGGAGCAAAGCGGATAATTCTGAGATGGTAGGAAGTTATAGAGTAGTAACAACCTTGGAACGCTGGAGGGTGAATGATGCCCAATCTAAAGTATTCAAAGTCGGTTAAAAGCAACATCAACAGCAGCAACACCACCTCCATCACAGTCCTTGTGTGTAAATTGTACCCACAGCCTTGGCCTGTAAGCCTCCAGCTTAAAACCCTTGGCTTTGAGGGAAAAGTCTGAACCCCAAGGTGTGAATGCAGGGCTCCCTAAAATCTATCCTTGACTTGCTTACCAGCCTCTTATTTCACTTGTAATAATAAGGATGTGGTGCAAATACATTATTCATAGAGTGACCGTAGATGTGTAGATTTGTCCAAATGCTATGGTACTAATGCTTTAGTACTGATTACTAAAGATTTTAGTACTAATTACTAAGTAATTACTAAATTAGTCTTAAAGTACTAATTACTGAAGAGTGTACCCATATTCCATGACTGAGCAATTCCATTCAACATTATATACTCAGTGGAAATAAATGCTTATGTACATGTAAAAATACATGTGAAAATATTTTATCTAGATTTATTTATAAGACCTAAGCTAGCAGCAACTCAAATGTACATCAGGAATGACCAATATATATTCCATCTCACGTGTTTTTCTTACAATGAGGTGTTGACACTCCTCCACCAGGAGGTGAGGGATTTTTTTTCCCCTTTCCTTGAAACTTGGCAAAGCTTTGTAGTTGCCTTGACCAATATAATGCAGTGGAAGTGATGCTGTGTTACTTCCTACTTGGAAGCTAGGCAGTAAAAGGAGATATGACTTCTGCTTTGCTCTATTACTTCCTTAGGACACTTAATTTTGCAACTCGGACACCATATCGTAAGGAAGCCAACTCACATGGAGACCCACGTGTATAAGCTGTTGTCTCAGCTGGCAACCAGAATCAACCGCCAGACATGGGAGTGTAGAAGAATGAATCAGCTGAGGCCTCAGATACTGTGGATACCCAACCCCCCCCCCCCCCCGCCCCCCTCGCCCCCCGCCCGTACTGTGCTCTGTCCAAAGTCCTGAATCCATAAGAACAATAAGTGGCTGTGTTGTGCTACTCAGTTTTGAGATGACTTGTTATGCAGCCATAGTAACTGGAAAAATTACATACAAAAACATGAATAAGGGGTCAGCCCCGTGGCCAAGTGGTTAGGTTTGCATGCTCTGCTTCTGCGGCCTGAGGTTCATTGATTCAGATCCTAAGTGTGGACCTACACACTACTCTTTAGGCCATGCTGTAGTGGCATCTGACATAGAAGAACTAGAATGACCTACAACCAGGATAGACAACTATGTACTGTGGCTTTGGGGAGAAAGAAAAAAAGAAAATAAGAGGAAGATTGGCATCAGATGTTAGCCCAAGGCCAATCTTCCTCACCAAAAAGCATTAAAAAAATGAATAAATTGGGGCTGGCCCCGTGGCCGAGTGGTTAAGTTCGCGCGCTCCGCTGCAGGCGGCCCAGTGCTTCGTTGGTTCGAATCCTGGGCGCGGACATGGCACTGCTCATCAGACCACGCTGAGGCAGCGTCCCATATGCCACAACTAGAAGAACCCACAACGAAGAATACACAACTATGTACCGGGGGGGCTTTGGGAAGAAAAAGGAAAAAATAAAATCTTTAAAAAAAAAAAAAAAAAAAAGAATAAATCTCACAAACAAAAAAAGTTAAAGAAGTCGACAGAAATGAGTACATGCTGATGAGTCCATTATAGTAGGTGGTAGAAGTCAGAAGAGTGGTTACCTTTCAAGGTGTACTGACTAGAAGGAGACATGAAAGAAGATTCTAAAAGTGTCAATAATTTCCTATATCTCAATTTGGGTGTTTGTTTCATGGCTATGTTCACTTGTAAAAATTCGTCAAACCTTACACAGCAGATCCAAAACTCTATTCATTCAAAAACAAAATTTACTAAAGTAAAAACAGAGCTATTCTGATTGAAGTGGGTGTGGAACTCCTGGGGTCCACTCGCTCTGCTCCTTTTTATTCCACAGAATTCCACGAGCTCCATATGGAGTGAGGTTTGAAAACCTTGTGAGTAAGGTCCTTTTCATTTTCCACCTTCCACCACCTTTGTATCTCCGGTACCTACCACAGTGTCTGATACACAATAGCTGCTTAATGAATGCTGATTCATGAGTGAATAAGTGAGTGAAAGAGAGCTTTTATTTGCCCATGGCCCTACAAGTGTTCTTTCTGATGAATTGAGAAGAAAATCCTTTAGAAAACTTCTGGAACTGCATTAATTCATTCAGATATTTAGGAAATTCTTTCAAATCATTTGACAAATTACTGTCCATTTTTAAATTACTACCTATTTTGTAATTTTTATCCTTCCAAGTAGCCTCCCTGGTTGTCTAATGGAAGCTTAGACTGTGATTGTTCCCTCCCATTAGTCCTAATCACTATTTATAAAATGATATTTGAGGCAACCTCTTCAGAGGAATGCTCAAAAGAGACAGCCGTTGCATCTAGGGTGTTAATAAACCATTATGTTTTGTAGGCTTTCTTCTGCTTCTTGAAATACTATTGATTCTTTAAAACTTGAATTTAATATCTTATCTTTCTTAATTCCTTTTCTAAACTCTTTAGATAGAAATGGTGGTCCCAATTAGATGATTATTATTACATATAACCTATATATTATATATATGTAATTGTATATATTATATTGTATGTATATATAATCTCTAATGGGTACCAGTATATATATCTATCTCCTTGATTCTATTAAGAGAGAAGTAAGAGATGTTAGAGGGGATATCTTTTGAACCCCTCTTATGTCCCAGCAACATATAAAAAGAGCAATACAGTTTGACCAAGTGGGATTTATTCCAGGAATGAAAGTTAGGTTTAATATTAAAATTCCAATCACTTTAATTTACACATTAATAGAATACAGGATAAAAACTCTATGAGCTTCCCAATAGATGTGTAAAAAGCATTTGACAAAATTTGATACCTAATGATAAAAAATAATCTACAAACTGAGTTACAGGGAATTTCCTTAACCTGATAAAAGATATAAGCTAAAAACCTTTTGCTAACTTCATACTCAATGGTAAACTATTTAATGCTTTCCCTCCGAGGACAGGAACAGAAAGAAGTTGTCTACTGTCATCACTTTTAGTCAACATTGTGCTGGAGACACTAGCCAGTGCAATCATGCCCAAAAAACAAATAAAAGCTGTAAAGATTAAAAATGGAGTTTAAAAAGCCATCTTTCTTCGTAAATGGTATGATTATGGATGTAGACGTTACCTAAATCTAGTTAGAATTCATAAGTCGATTTAGCAAAGATGCTAAAAACAAGGTAATATAAGATCTATATAAAAACAATTGTGTGTATATATTCTAGCAGAAAAGAATAGAAAGATAAATTTTAAAATACCACTGTTTACAATTGCATAGAAAAATTATTAAGTACTTAGGAATAAACCTATGGAAATATGTGCAATGTTAAAAAATATCTAGTAACTGGCAATAAATCTAAGGAAAGGTGTGTAAGAAAATACTGCTGAGAAAAATTAAGGAATACCTGAATAAATGGACAGATAATCCATGTTTATTGATTTGAGATATTTAATATTATTAAGATTTCAAATCTCCCCAAATTCACTTATAGAATCAATATAATTCTAATCAAAATCCCAGAAGATCATTTGATAAACAAATTTAAAAGTTTTATGGAAATGCTGTGGACATAGAATAGCCAAGACAATATTAAAGGAGTTAGAGAATTAATAGGTCTCAGGACTTAGTCCGAAGCTGAAGTAACTGAGTCAACGTGGGTACTGACACAGACAGACAAATGGAGCAGTCAGTCAAAGTAGACCCCTACGCAGACAGTCATTTGATTTACTGTGACACAGATTTTCACTGAAAAACAGTCTTTCAATAAATTTTGCCCAAAATATTCCAGTATGCCTATGGGGAAAAATGAACTTTCCTCTCTATTTCACAATTTAATTTGAGGAAAATCATAAGTATAAATCTGAAAGTTAAAATAATCGAACTTCAGAATAAAACAGAACATCTTCATCAGCTTGTTTTAGGAAAAGATTTCTTAAATAGGCTACAGACCAGTAGTCATAAAAGAAAACAAGTGAGATAAATTAGAACTTGTTAAAACCAGGAAATTCAGATCATCAAAGCCAAAATTATAAACAGTGATTAGTTGGGACGTGCCTTGGCGAAAGCATCCGTGATACATTGCACACCCTGTGCCTCTCCGTCTCCCAGGCCCAGCCCAGAGCCTGGCACTCGTTGGTGCTAAGGAAATGTCCCTCTTCTCTCCTCCATCTGTGGCCTCTTGCTGTGTGGCACTGGCATGTGTCTCCTGCACTAGCAAAGGGATCAGAGGCCCACCATGCTTCCTGTGAAGGCTTGAATCAAGGTCTGCTGTCTAGTTCTGGGACCTTTATTTCCCAAATGTTCAAAAGGAAACATTCCAAATAGCAAAAGTGGGAGATCTAATTTGATTGGTCAAGCACATGCACAGCCCAAGGTTCAAGTCGCCGACAAGATACATTCATCCAGAGAGCGTGGACTGTGGAATCAGACAGACGTGTGTTCGGATTCTAGGGACTGAAGCTATTTGTTGGCTTTAGACAAATCTCCTTGCCCCTCTGGGTTCTTTTTTTAAAAATCTGTAATGGGATAACTATTTAGTAGCTTGTGTTTCACCATTAAAGTATCAAAATCTATTCCGTGAAACACCAATTCCCGTGATGCAAATAGATATTCCACATATAAACTGTTCCATTATCAAGTATAGTTCAACACTCCTGAATAGAAATTAATTTGTTTAACTTCATAACTCCTAAAGGGATATTTCTAGTGAACATTACAAATCTCCAAGGACGGACTGAAATATTCAGTTTTCTAATATGTCTCTGACCCGTGGAAACATTTCCCAGGAATAAAGGACTAGTGTCGTATGAATACACTTGGGAAAATGATGACGGGGAACAGAAAAGACATTCCGAAATGCTATCTGCTATCATTATTGTTATTGTTGCTAACAAATATCATTAGGTTATTAAGCATTACTTTGCAGCAACAAAAATAATGCAGGAGGCTCAAATCTGAACAAATCCAAGTTACAGTTCAAAATTCTAAAGCATCTTTTTCCAAATAAAATTTTGCAGGTTGGATTTTGCCTGGCGTGTCCTGAATTCTTCCCTTTTTAGAATAGATGATTTGAAAGTAGACAAATCCCTCTCCCCTTGCTAATTAGCATGATGGATTGTTGAGATGGGATTGTTCCATCACAGTAGAGATGATGCCACCGCTTTTAATTAACCATACAGGGACTTGAACTGATTCGAAAAGAAAGAAAAATCCTGAGCATGCCCCCTTACCTGGGTTAATGACTAAAGAAGTCAAAGAAATAACAGCTGTGGGCTTACATTTTCTATTGAGTTCCTTATATGACAACAGGTTTATACCTACCACTTTGAATGTTTTTAACGGTCTGTGTTTTTATAACATGTGGCTAATGAGAACATGGACAGAGAAGGTGGTAGACTCACATTCTTCTATAGTGCCAGCCTTTCTTCCGTGGCCTCCGTGATTATGCTATTAATTTCCTCAGAAAGTTTGAATCACAGTAGCTGCTAGGTGATGAGTGATTTTCCATTATTCATGAGTGCATTCTTGCATGCAAACAACAGCCTCTGTGTGCCAGCATTTGTTTTACTCACTGAGATAGAGGCTCCAGACCACTGCACTTCTGGCTCTGGCCCCTTCCAACATCCAAAGGTCTCCAGGATTCATGGAGTACCAGAAAAAGCCCAGGCCTGGGGCTCTTGCTTCTGGTTCTTATCTGGACTCTTCCCGCTGTGAGAATTCAGGGAAGGGTCCCTCGTTCTTCTTCTCTTCCCTGGCAGTAGGCCAAGATGAGCTTGCTTCCTTCCAATTCCAAGACTACATGACTCCATGGCTTCAGTTTAATAATGAGATGAAACCACTGGGTTGGGGAAAGACTATGGGAATATTTGGTTTGTCACTGGTCCTGACTATTTTACAACTACTCAGCGTTCACTGAGCACCTAGTTAGCTGGCTGTGGGCTGGACACTGGACAAATAGAGAAGCTCACAATCGAGTTGGGGAGACAAACATACACCAAGAAAATAATATGGCCTGGAACACTCAACTCTGAGACGAACAGCCTACCGAAGAGGTTATAGTGGGCTAGAGTGATTGCAGCAGGCCTCGCAGAGGAGGTTATACTTCAGCAGAGTTCTGAAGGTTGAATATGAGTTTGGCAGCTGGATAAGGTATAGGGTTGGGTGCTCCTGGTAGAGACAACAGCCCATGGAGAAGCGCTGAGAGACTGAATAAACACATGGGTAATGGCCAGGCATATAGAAAAATAGAACTTTGACCCACAATCTATAGCAACCAGTTCAGGAAACCAACCCATCATCTGCAGCAGCCACCCCAGGAAGCCAAACAATAATCCCTATGACAATCAGCCCCAAATGGCCAGGTCTTGGTTAACAAATGACAGCTTCCCTAACTTTTGCCCCCACTTATAAGACCAACTGGAAAAAACCCCACAATATTCACTCCTAAACAATCACATAGGACACTTGTCGTTCTCCTACTGCCACTTCCCCACTTCCCCATGCCAACAGCCTCCAATGAGGGCACATCTGAGCCTTCCCTTTTGCCCACTCTAAAGCTTTCCCACTCCTCTGCCTGCCTTCGATTCTCCACCAAAAGCAAGTTATAGTGGCTGACTCCCTTGCTTTAGCCAGCTTGGAATAAATAGCCTTTTTTCGTCCTCGTTTGGGTGACCTTCATTTATTTTCATAGCACAGAGGCATGAAACCACATGTTTTGTGCAAAAAATTAAAAGCGCATATTTATTGTAGGTGGTAGCGTGTATGTGTGTGTGTGTGTTTCCGTGAATGCACACATGTGTGATTTGAGGGGAGGGCAATGGCAGACGAGTTTGGAGAAATAGGCAAGAGCAGAGCCAAATAGACTTTTGTATATATATATCAGTTAACAATTGCTATGTAATAACATTACCACATTCTTAGCTGCTCAAAACAACACATATTTATGATCTCAGTTACTGTGGGTCAGGAGTGCAGGCATGCTTTAGCTTCAGTCGAGGTGTCAGATGGGGCTGGTCTCATCTAAGACTTGACTGGGGAAGGGTCTGTTTCTGGGTCACATGGTTGTTGGCTGTATTCAGTTCCTTGTGGGATGTGAGTCTGAGGGCCTCAGTTTCTTCCTGGCTCTCAACTGGAGGTCACCATAGTAGGCAGAATAATGGCACCCAAGATGTCCCTGCCCTCATCTCCAGAACCTGTGAAAATGTTCCCTTATATGGCAAAAGAGACCTCGCATATGTGATTGCAGTTAAAGATCTTGAGATGGGGGAGCATCCTGGGTTATCAAGATGGGCCCCATCTAATCATGTGAACTTCAAAGTGGGGAACTTCTGGCTATAGTCAAGGGAAATTGTCAGAGAGAAATGTGGCAACAAAAGAACAATCAGTCTGTTGCCAGCTTTGAAGAGGAGAAAGAGCAAAAGAGTACAGGCATCTCCACGGCAAAGGCAAGGGACAGATTCTCCTTGAAGGCCCCTGGGAGGAACGCAGCTCTGCCAACACCTTGATTTTAGCCCCATGAGCCCTTGTCATATTTCCGAGCTCCAGAACTGTAAGAGAATAAATTTGTGTCGTTTTAAATCACTAAGTTTTGATAATTTGTTACCAGAGGAAACTAACACAGTCACTCTCAGTTCCTAGCCATGTGGTCCTCTCCATGACAGCTCACAATATGGCAGGTGGCTTCTCCAAAGCCAGCAAGGGAGAGCATCTCCTGGCAAGAGGAGTCTTATAATCTTATACAACATAATCATATACGTCCCATCACCTTTGCCAAATTCTACTGGTTCGAAGCACGTCACAAGTCCCGCCCACACTCAGAAGAGGGGGCTACACAAAGGCATCAACACCAAGAGGTGAGGGTCATGGAGCAGGGACCACCCTGAGTCCATCTGTCACAAATACAAGGCAAAGATGTTGGCACCTTCCTACCGGTCCATGGTTCTCAGTTTCCTCCCTCTTCTATATATTTGAGAGATGCTTGAGACCACACCTTTTGAAATCCCTCCTACCAATCCTGGAGAATCTCACAGGGTGGGGGGTCACAAGCAGTGGAAATTGCACCTGTAGGAGATGGGGCAGTGCTGTGGGATGCTTGCAGGAGAAAGATGTGATCAGATTGCATTTTGGAATGAAGCCTCTGGCTGTGGCGTGCAAGATTTTGAGGCCTGAACCCAGCAGGGATGATGCAGATGGAGAGGAGGTATTTGATTCAAGAGGTATTTACATGGTAAAATCAATTTGAACTGGGAACTGACCAGGTGAGACCTACTCTGTGTGGGGAGGTTTCTTTCTGCATGTCTGTGCAGGGCTGCTGTGGATGGAGACCTGACCTGTGCACTGCACAAAGATCCCCACCAGACCAAGTGAGTGGCTGCTGAAGCCCTGCCTACACTCTGCTCAGCAAGCATCAGCCTGTCCAGGCAGCGTCCACCTCTACGGAGTCATCAATCTAATTTGTCCACCTGAAGACGGTGCCATTTCCTAAATCTCTCTGGAAGGAATGTCCTTTATAATTTGGACAAAGGCACCAGATAGCAAGCCCTGTCTTCATTTCTACAAATGCCTCCACAAAGTTACTGTTACCTGCTCCCTGGAAACAAAGCTTAGAAGTAAGTGGCATTTTGCTATTGACTCAAAGGGACCTAGGCTCTAATTTTAGTGGGTTTTTTCCCCACTGCCAAGCAGTCTTCATTTGTATAATCCCCAAAGCCTATACCAGTGAGAGGTGTGATTGGGTCTTGGGGAAAGTCTGTTGCATTAAAGTGATTAATCGATTTGCAAAAGGACTTGAATAACAAGGCTCTCACATCAGGGCTGCAGTAAGGAATTGTCATCATAACAGCACCGTTTATCGAGGCCACCCTAAATGCCAGGGACTGTGCCAGGTAGTTTGCATTTATATGACCCTAGCCCTCACAACAACCCTACCACGTAGGTGGTATTGTTCCCAATTTCCAAATAAGAAAAAAAAAAATACAAGGCTGAGTAGGGTTAATTAGCTAGCCCAGGGTCATAGAATTAGTAAGGACAAAGCTGAGGTCAAATTCTGGCCTCTAGACACCCATCCGATGTGATCTCCTTAGGAGAGTGCCTCCCATTGTAAATCGCCCAAAGGAACATGAGAATCAGGCTCCCAGTAGCCAGCCTCTCCTGATCTGCAATTTGAGATTATTTTTCACCCAGGTTGGGGTAGGGGATGGTGTCTTATAATATATTTTACGTTCGTAACTAGGTTAAGTTATTCACAGTCCTGCAATGCAAATCTTTATCCACACAATTTATCCTTATTCACATAAATGACACTCATAACTCAGAGAAGAAAACTGTTGTGTGACCTTCATCCTTGTACACAGAAATTTCAAGATGATGCATTCCTAAGCTAGTCACTGCTTCAAAACAAAGCATGCTGGATAAGGACCACATGGAAACACAGCATCTTGGAGCAGTCTGTTTGTGGGGGGAAGAAGGATGAGAAATCTACCTGCTGGCTCATTCCAGTCTCCTTTCTTCATTGGTTAAAGTATACCCAACGTGTGTTATGATGGGGCCGAGAGCAGGCCGCTCCAAGGTGTGCCACTCTGGTATGAGGACTATTTCGAGCTGAAGACAATGAAGCCTCAGAAGACCCAGAAAGAGCATCTGACCTTCCCCCAAGCTGCCTAAAGAAAATTTAAAATAAAGGTTGTCTCCAGGACAGGCCATCACCGTAGATAACTATCTAGGACACTTTGGGGGATCCTTGCTAAGTCCACTCTTATCAAAGTCCTGCTTATCAAACTTCCGCATTCCATCTCTATGACGATTGTCTTTCTCCCCCTTGAAGCCCCAGATCATTATGTGCTCCTTGTCCGTAGCTGAGGGTACTTAAACGGGTGGACTCAGCCAGACGGCCGAGTTACTCAGTTTACCCTGAGTTTCTCCCATGTATACATGCTATTAAATTTTGTTTGATTTTCTCTTGCCAACCTGCCTCTTTGATTATTTGACCAGCCATAAGAACCGTGAGGAAAGGCGGTGGGGGGAATTCTCCCACTTCCCCGACAGTTAACTCCCTCTGTCTTCTGGGATTGTTATCTAGACCCTGCAGGAAACATCTGGGGAAGCAGGAGCTTCTGGTGGCCCAGTCCCACCCACGCACAAATGTGACAATTTCTCCTTCATCAGGTGATGGTGCACCTCAGGGTTCCTAGGCCTGTGGGAGCTTGTACCTCAGTAGGTGTAACGAGAGCTTTGTAACAGCACAAAGCACATAAACCATTGTCAGGGCACCATTTGAAGGAAATGAGACGTAGCCAAGAACTGGAAGGAGGCGGGGCAGAGGGGGTGAGCTGATCCAGGGTGAGGCATGATCCAGGTCCAGTTCAATCGGAACATCTAAACTTAGCAAATACGTAGAGAAACAATATCTCATGAGTAATGTATAAATACGACACAATGCACCAGTGCATGCGAGTATTGCATAAACAAGATGTTAGAGTCAACAGGTACAAAAATCACCAGCACTAGCCTCTAAGAACTTCAGACAAATAATGCTTAGAGTTTATGGGTAAGTACATTTGCAATGAATAAAGAAACGAAAGGTGGACTCAAAACCATGGGAAAACAGTAATATACTAGGAATAGAACATCAGGCAAATAGAACATCCAGCAATGAAAACATCGTCATTGAAATTTTAAATAAAATTAATAAATGGGCAAAAACACACATTTGAAGAAGGTGAGAATGTAATATGTGATCTAGATGCTAGATCTGATGATATTGCCTTATTACTCTAAACACAATCCAGAGAGATGGAGAGAGAGAAATATGAAATATGAGAATTTACAAGGACCTTGGGAAAAAGAGGCATAACATACATCTGACAGGAACAAGACAATGGCAGGGTCAACATGTAGTGAGGAATGACCAGAAAAATTGAGAACTGCCCAGAACTGCTGGAGGACATAAATCCTCAGACTCAGGAAGCACGCAAGTCCCATCACAGATAAATAAATAGACAATCGCGCCTGGACCCATTGCAGTGCTATTGAATCCTGCCAACAGCAAAGAGAAGATTCACACAAAACTCAAGAGAAGAGAGAGACTACCTATGTTGGAAGGACATTTAAACTAAACTACAGATTTTAGGAAAGATATTTTAGTCATTAAGATATTTGAAGATGCAGGCGGAAACTGCAGGTTTTCCATTCCCCCAACCTAAAGAAAGAGGACAGCTGAGGATACAGGAGATGCTCAACCATGTGGAGTGGAGGACCAGCTGGGACCAAATTGCCCAATAATCCTTCTGGTCTTTGTCCACTAAAGGATACCCTCCTTCCACCAAAGATGCTGCAAAAAACAAAACCTGTGAAATGAGGAGCAACCACAGGTGGGTGATGTGTGGTTAACGAGCTCTGTTTGATTGGGTTAGTTTGGGTAGAAGTTAGGATAGTTTGCGAAGGAGTGAGAGAGCCAGCGACAACAGGAGAGTGCCAGGCACATAAAGGATTATGCTGAGCCTGAAGCACGGCTCTGGCATGTCCTTTCTTTCCTACCATGCAAACAGGCTAAGTGTTTTTAAAATTCAAATTGCCTCCTTTGCTCTGTCTCTCACTGTTGGTTCCTACCTGGTGAAGGCAGGAGGCCTGTCAACTCTTAGGATGGAGCCCAACATCTCTGCTCTGCTGGGTGCTGGGTTAGGGACTGTGACCCCTCAGGGCAAGCACTAAAGTGATGCTGGCTTTGGCTCTACCCTGCGGATTTCTGGATTCTTCTCCTTATCCCCAGGCTGCTTGTCCAGGTTCCAGCTTGCATCAAATATCCAGTCCTCCCTTGCTACCCCATCTGTTTGTTTTTAGCCAGAGGCTTGAGACGTTAGGTGAAAACACAGCGTAGCTGTCCAAACGATGGACTCCAAAGAGAGAAAGGAAATGTCAGACTCTTGTTAAGGCAAGAGCATGTTTTTTACTTTCTCAGCTGTCTTGAGAGTGTTCAATCTCAAAGTCCTCGAGGGAACACAAAAACCAAAACAAAAGGCAAAAAATAAATAGGTAGAAATAAGTAAAAGTTGTGATACCCACAGGCTGATTGCCATCCTACTGGAGAAGTCCTTCCTCTGGGCAGCAAAGATTGTATATGAACTGAAGGACGTCAGACCACACTGGGCCTGGGTGGTCTGGGTTACCAGCTTAAATTCCTCCTTCTCAAGAGTCTCTTTGGCTGCTCTCACTGTTTTCATTTGAAAAAGAAGCCAGTGGGGAGGCAATCTACCTGGGAGGACGGGGTGTGGTGTACTGTCAAGTATGAAACGATCGAGTGGAGCAGATCAAGGAATCTGACTTTGTTTCTCCAGCACCAGGAAACTTTTGTGCCTGGCTTTGGACACTCAGATTTGCCTCATCCATCTCTCATGAAGCAAGTGATTTATATAAAGGGCAGATCAGAGCATGTGGCCCTTCTTATTACGCTCCCCCTTTCACATGCAGCCTCAAGTCCAAATGCCTTAGCAAGACCCTCATGACCTGCCCCTGCCTACCTCCCCAGCACCCACCCTGCCACAGCCTCTCACCCCAGCTTCAAGCGCTGAGCCCCTGTGGTCCTCTCCCTGCCAAGTCTATGCATGTGCTTCCTCCTCTCCTTTAAAGCCGGATCTCTACTGAAGCCACCAGACTAACAACCCCCGCAGTCCAGGTGTGAACTCAGCGCTGAGGATAAGAAATCAGCCCCTGATATCCTGCAGCTGGCCTGATGTCCTCAGCCCGGGCTTAGTGTTCTCCCCTTGAATACAAGTATTTCTCAGAACATCAACACCAGACAAGGCCACTCTGCCCCTGATGGATCAAGACAAACAAGCCATTCAGTAATCAAGAACAAAACTTTGTCCAAACCACAAAAGTGATTAAACATCCCCCCTCCTGGCTAATGGAGTGAATGTTGCTTCTTTGCCAATCATAGCTGTAGGCTCGCTCTGATCTCCCCTCTATAGGGGAGAGATTCCTGTAGGTAAGATAAAGGTTGGATGCTCAGTCTGGAATTACCTGCTTCTTCAGAGCATCCAACCCAGAGCAAAGCTCTGCCTCCTTAAACCCTCCCCACCACCATCTAACACAGACCCAAATCCTATATAAGTCATTTCATCACCGTCCTACTGAGAGGACACCGTTCCCATGGTGTGTGTCTCCCTCACTGCTGCGTAATAAACCCAGCTTGCTTACTACAGGTATGTTCCTGGTGTGCTTTACTGAAGGGCATTGGCCATGGTCCCATCAGACGCCTTCCCTTCTTCCTCCTCCCAAGTGAACTATGAGTGGCAGGTCAGGGAATAGCTTTTGGGCCTTTCTCTCTGCTTTCATGGAACTCAAAGCAAAGCTTTCCCCACCTCTTACCACCCTGTATGCCATTTCTTCATGCATCCACTTCTCTGTCTCCCACAAAAAACTGAGAAGTTACTGGGGCATAAGCTTTGCTAGAGGAGAACTGCGCCCATACAACTGGCCTCCAAGGGGAGGCCCCTCCACATTTAAGCTAGAAGAGTGATGTGGCCGTGGTAAAAGCCGTGATGAAAAGCTGTTAGAAGAAGCAGGTGTGAAAGCAAAACCACAAGACGCTGGGAAAGGCAATTCTTTCATTAATTTTTTTTTGCTAATGGGATCACTCTCCTACAAGGCAACATGGCGGTCAGGCGGTCATGCTTGTTGTGTGCCTCCCTCCCCACGCTTCTCCCCCAGGCTCCCTCCTCTGAAGGTAGCACCTGCTTCTAGTTGTCCCTAGCTGACTGTAGTCTTCTGCTCCACCTTGTGCCACAGCCCGCTTATACTGGGTACCTGTAAACGTGTTTCTGATGATTGGTGAGTGAATTGGCCCATGCAGCTCCTCCGGCGTAACTAGAAGCTCTTCTCTTCTTCTTCTTTGCCTCTCTATCTCCAACTTGACACACCAGAATTCTACTCACCCTCCAGGGCCCAATTCAAGTGACACCTCCTCCATGGAGCCTTCTCTGGACTTCACCTAAGAAGGAGTCCCTTCTTCCTCTGTATCTCCTGAGGAAGGCAGTAAATCCTTATGGAAAGATGACTGCGTGGGAATGAGTCAAGACCAAACCCATGGGATGGAGACATTTCTAAAAGCTCACCTTGATTTTGCCCATCATTCCATCCCATGCCATAGAGAAAATAACAGATACATGAAAATACCATTTCGTCTTTGGGTCTTGCTCCTTTATGAAGCAGCTACAAAGAGTAAATCTCGTTACACAGTGCACATTCCAATTAGAAGCTCATGGCCCAGCAACCAAAGGATGGGTCTGCTCCCTGCCATTGTGAGCAAGCGAACCAGTAATAAATCCCAGTTAGCAAAGAGGAGTAGGGCTTGAACATCTCTTTATTGTTTTTTGCCCTGTAAACAGGGCTGGGAGGCTGACATTCAAGAGGAAATAAAGCAGAATTTAATTTTAAATTTGCCATGATTTATGTCCTGCCAGGTAAGTTATTTAAAATTGCTCAAAAATAAGACTAGGGAAAGAAATTATAAAATAAGAAATTTTATAATCATACTTATGTACACATATATGACACATTATCTCCTTATGGATAACAAATATCTAATATATTGATATGGCTCTTTATGAATTAATTTATACTTTATACAATAGATGTACTATTTAGAAGTACTTATGATATATATAATGCATATATATGCATATGAAACGTGGATTTACAAATAACAGATCAACATGCAATATAGAACAGATATGAATATATACTGTGCCCATAGATATACCATGTGCCATATAAATCACTCTACAACACATGACAAAGGTAAAATGGTGAAGCATCAGACAGATTTGAACTTGAGGTCAGACCCCTCATACTTTGCATTGTTGAGTGAGATGCTGAACTTCCTGCCTATACACTGGGGTCAGCCATACTAAGAATCTCATGTGTTGTTGGAATCGTATGAAATAATGTGCATAAAATCTTACCATGGCTCATAGCAAGTGCTCCAGAACCAGTTGTCCTTCTTCCATTTATCTAGTTCCTGTGATCACATAGACCCCGCCCTATGTGTCCTACCTGTGAACCCTGCCGCACCTGGTGAGGTTGGGCACAAAGGAGGTGACAAGTAACCTAGCGCAGGTGGGCTACATGCTGCTCATCGTCGTTGTTGGACACAGGCACCCTTGGCGGGCAATAGGAGAAAGGACTCTGAAGCACCATTGTGGCTCCCAGTTCTCCCAGCTCTGTGAGAAACGCAGGAGGAAAAACCCCACCATAGGTGATGAAGAGTGTCTTCTGCAGAATGGTGGAGCCATTCATCCCAGGCAGGGCTGGGCTCAGAAGATCCGCTCCTTGGCATTTGTCCCCTCAGAGTCCCTCCTTCAGCCATGCATCCATCAATCTGCTGAGGCACTCATTCATCCACATAATCGGTCCTTGTCCAATCATCCAAATATATATTAATGCATCCATTTATTTGTAAATGCACAAAAATTTTCTTTCATTCATCCAACCAGACATTCACTCTCATATTCATTCATATGTGCTTATATTAATTAATTCTTTCTATTACATACACATTCTTTTATCCATCCACATGTTCATGTACTTATTAATTTATTTACACGTCTGTTAAATTATTATCTATCCTAAATATTTATCCAATCATCCATATGTGTGGATTCATTCATACTCTTATTCAGCGATACATTCATTGATACATAACTCATGTGTGCATTCACTTATTATTTCTTTATTTGCATACCAATCCATCCATATATTCAGCTATTAATTCCTACATTCACAGATATCCTTTCAACCATTCATCAGGTCACGTAACCTGTAATCCTCCACCTATCCATTCACTCATCCATTCAACCACATGTCCTAGAATCCGTGCACCCATGCATATGTATATCCTTCCATCATCTTATTTATTCAAAAAGCATTTTTGAGACTCTGTAGTCTGCCAGCCCTGGTGACGCAGACATATAAGAACCCAAGTCTAAATTTCTTGAAATCCTGCTTTAGAGGCAACATGCTGTAACAGAAAGTTCAAGAACTTTTGATGCAGATGGACTTGGTGTTCACAATTAAATCAATTATAATTAATACTGCCACTTCCTAGTTGGGTGATGCTGGTTGGGCCTTTTGAACCTAAATTTTCTCATTCCGAAGAGTTGTGAGTTGTATATAAAATTATATGGAAAAGTTATTAGAACAGTTTCAGGACATAGTTTCAGGCAAGCAGCGAAAGCTCCCTTTCTTCTCTTTCCCTGTGGGAAACAGGATCTTGTTCCACCTCTGGATCTGGAGTCTCAGGCTCTTTGTTGGTCTGCCCATAGCTTCCTCTCTTAACCCTCCAACCCGAAAAAGAGTTCGACTCTACGAACGCCTTCCCCAAATAGTCCTTTGTCCACTGTCTGTGTTACTGCTCCCTCCTGGAATACCTCCTCCCGTCACCAGCTGTAAGAATTGTCCCCATCCTTCCAGGCCTGGACCAGAGCTCATCCCTGCTGTGGAACTTTCCCTGACCTCTGCAGCTCCTTAGCTCTCCCTACTCTGGGCCCAGAGAGCAGCGTTAGCTGCCATAGAGAGTTGACAACGGGTCAGCTTCTTCCCTCTAGGTTGGCAGAAATGTAAACAAATGATAACAGCGAACTGTGACAATGTTCTAAATGGAGGTATAAAAAAAAGAGTTATTCTGTCTGTGGCCAAAAGGGAACCACCAACCCTTGGATCTGTTTTGAGGGGGCAGTGGGAGCTTATTCACAAGGAAAACGAAATCTGAGACTCACTGACGTTGGATGGTGCTGCCTAGGAGAAGAGAGACCACCTGGAGGGCATAGGAAGGAGCAAGAGCTTTGGGTTGCTTCAAAACCCACAGGAAGCAATGTCAGTAACGCGTCAATGTGCCCAGGGCACCTGAGGCAGGGCTGGGGTCCCCTGAGCTTTGTGCTGGGGAGGATGATACTGGAGTTTGCAAAGAGGTTGGTCTGAATACTGCGTCATCTAAATGAGCCTGCGGGAAGGGTACAGTCACTGTGGCTGCACTCTTCGTCCCCGGTCTTCTTGCTCTGAGTGGCCTTGAGCTGTCCAGGAGGCCAAAGAGAGCCAAGTGGACAAGCAGCCAAAGTGGCCTCAGGGAGTGAGCAGATGTGACTGGCTCTGCGCTCCCGCTGGGCCAGACCTTGGCCACACTCTAAAATTCACTTCAAAACTTTGCTGGAAGAGCATCAACTTTGTCAATCACAGTGGACTTATGCAATGGCCTGCAGATGGCTCAGATGTGGGGGCGGGAGGGAGCATCATAGCTAGAGCTTTGGAGAAAAATGATTATAATGAGGACAGTAATAAGAGCAGCCAGCACAAGGCCAGCTCCGTGCCAGCCCTTCAGCGCACCACTCTCCACCTCCTTTCTCCAGCCACAGCCGTGCGCTGAATTTTGCTCTTCCCAATTTACAGATTACGGCATCACTGATATTTACAGGTTACCAACCATCAGTGGTTATGTACTAATTGCTGGACATGACTGCTTCATTTAATACTCATAACAATCCCCCCAGGGAAGTGCTACCACATTCTCCATTTCACAGATGAACAGACTGAGGCTGCGGGCTTTCAGTATTTGCACACAATCCACTTGTGAGCTGGGTTTGAACCACATCTAAATTACTTCAAAGTACCAGCAGAAAGTCTGGGGGGAAGGGTGGAGGTTGGGAAAGTGGAGGGCAAAGGGATGGGAGGAGGAGGAAAAACATTCCCATGGAAAAGCTTCCGCCGGGGTCAGAGGACAGGCTGAGAGTCAAGGACTGGTTGCACATTTCATGGTGATCTTGGCTGAATCAGCTCATCCCTTAGGCCTCCGTTTCCAAGGAGGGAAGAGTAACCCCTTCTCTGGTTATTATGCTGAGTTCCACACCAAAACCAAACGCAGCACCTCCGCAGGCTGCAACGTGGATGAAGCTTGGAAATGTTATGTTAAGTGAAAGAAACCAGACACAAAAGGTGACATGTCGAATGATGCCGTCTATGTGAAACATCCAGAGCAGGCAGATCTACGGAGGCAGAAAGGAGATTCGTGGTTGCCCGGGGAATGGACAGAGCGAGGAATGGGCAGTGACTGCTAATGGGCACAGGGCTTTTTGGGGTGTGACGAAAATGTTCTGGAATTAGACAGGGATGATGTTGTACAACTCTGTTAATACACTAAAATCCCGAAATGATACACCTTAAAATAATGAATTGTGTGGTATGTGAATTACATGTTAGTAAAAAATGGTCCATTACTTTGGACATTCAGGCTGCGTATTAGGCTCCAGATTTTTTTTCCTCTCCTGGGGTAGCGCTTGTATCTAAAAGGGAAGGAGGAGGGAGGTGAAAGGCTGACAGTGTTTGAATCTAGAGCTGTGTCAGCACTTTTCCCTGCATTAGATCATTAAATTTCTTCATTTCTTCTGCTATAGGATAGAGCTAATGGTGCCTATCCCATGGATTTGTCCTGATAGCTCATTGAGCTCACACGTGCACATATGCACACATACACACATGCATGCACCCACACACATACAGGCACATAGACCTATACTCACACGCATACGTGTACCTACACACACATACACACAGAGTTCCTTGAACATAACTTGAACTCTATGAAAGCCAAATATATTTTGGATGAATTTCTCCAGGTTCTGGCTGTCACACTGCTTGGCATCAAAGCTGATTCCCCTGCTCCCTGCTCCCCATCAAACCGCATACGATGTACCAGATGTGGGGTTCGGGGCTGTGTATTATGCATTGGATTCGATTCAGTTAAGTTCAATCAGAGAACAGAAACCACTCTCCGTGTTTCAAAACAGAGGGATGTGAAGTAAGCGAATTGGTTTGCTAGGGCTGCTGCCACAGAGCCGCACAGCCTGAGGGGCTGAAGCAACAGGAATTTATCGCCTCACAGTTTTGGTGCTGAAGTCTGAGTTCAGGGTGTCAGTAGGGTTGACTCTTTTGAGGGACATGAGGGAGAATGTGTTCCCGGACTCCCTCCTGGCTTCTGGCTCTTTGCTGGCCATCTTTGGTTTTCCTTGGCTTGCAGAAGCATCACCCCAATCTCTGCCTTCATCTTCATGAGGTTTTCTCTCTGTGTGTGTGTCTACGTCCAAACATCCCCCTTTATTGAGGACATCAGTCATATTGGATCAGGGGTTCACCCTATTACAGCATGACCTCATCTTCAGTTACATCTAAATGACCCTATTTCCAAAGAAGGTCACATTCTGGGCTTAGGACTTCAACATATGGATTTGGGGGGACAAAATTCAGCCCATGAAAGAAGGGAATTTATTGCACAGGTGATGGAAGAACTGAGACACCTAACAAGGGAGAAGTTAGCCACAGCAAGAAGGTACTGCCACCCTTGGTCTGGAAGGTGTATAGACAGATCCTGGAAACCAGGGTGTTCAAGAAGCAGCTAAAGCCGTGGCAGATGCCATGGAAGTAGGACTGTGGAGGAGACACAGCCATGGCCAGAAAATGCTCCCAAAAGTAAGAGAAAGGGGAGAAATATCCCAGCTTCCCTCTTCCAGCTGCCCTCCAGTCTTCTTTTGGCCTCACGCTGGCCATCCACACTGGGAAGTCAGGGATCAGGACGTCTGGGGAATGCGGTTCCCTGCAATGCACGTAAGGTTCTGAAGGGGGTAGGTGGATGTGAAAGCAATCAGACTACAGCCGGTGCCACGCTTTCCCATGCGTGTCCCCACAACCACACAGAGAAGGAATTGCAGCCCTCATTTTACGCACAAGAAAAGCAAGGTTCAGAGCTGTTGAATAACTTGCCTGACGTCCCAAAGCTAGACAGCAACAGAGCAGAGTTCAAACCCAGGTCTGGCTGGCCCCAAAGCCTGTGCTCTTCCTCCTACACTGATCAGCCAGTTGAATGGCAGGATTATGCATGATTCACATTTTTGCCCCTCCTGGGACCTAATGCAGTGTCTAGCATATATTAGACATCAGTGAAAACTCTCAGAATTATACATGGTAGCAGATGAGTCATTACTGCATACGTAGCAGAGACAGCAGGTGGTCTGGAATTTAGAGAAGAGAGAGGACCGTGTTACCCCCAGTGGTTTCTGGAGGCGGAATGTGGAATTGGAGCCAGGTCCTGAGGGACACAGTATCAGAAAGAGTTCTCTGGTTCGTGTGGCTGCACTGTTCCCACTCAGATGATGACATAGCAAGTCCCTTCTCACTTTTCCTACCAGGCTCTCACCTCCCTCATCTAATAAGTCAGGGACAGAGGTCGTAAAAGCGAATATACCCATGGGTCGAGCGGGTATTTAAAATAAGGAAGAAGCCATAGCAGAAGTGCCAGCCTGAGGAGAGGGAGATGACAGAGGAGGGGCACTAACCATGGCAAACTGTGACACACCCACCATTCTGGGGGTGAGGACCCCCTCTGCTCCAGCCCGTGGTTCCATGTGGGAATACACGTGTGCCCAGTGTGGCCTTTTAGACTGCTTCTTCTGGAGAAGTCGGGTACAAGAGTTCAAATGTGAAACTGCAAGATGTTTAAATGATAGTAATGAATGCAGATTTTCTTTTAATACCACATGGGCAATAATAATAATCATCATAACAATGGTAATGGAAATCTTAAAGGCCTTGTTTGATCTGCAGGCCACCACTTCTGTCCTTCTGTCCTAGAGAAACTGACATGGGCTCCCGACAAGCAGACCTCTCATGGACAGGTGTCTAACCACTGTGCCTTTGGGAGGGCCTGGCTGATGTTCTGTCATTTAGCTTACCACCCCAGAGGGGGAGAGACAGACAGACAGACAGACAGATAGGCATACAGTGAGAGAGAAAGAGAGAAAGACGGAGAGAGTGCTCCCTGGAAGGTCAAGACTGTGCTGCCTGGAGCTAATAAGCTCCTGGCTGTCCCTGTGTTCATTTGGCCTTCGAACGGCTGCTTAATTGTTCCTTGGGTTGGCTCCAGGGAGGATCTGGCTCTTTGCTAGCTGTCAGTTTACAGATTTAGGGCATTTGTAATTGTGTCACTCAATCTGAGACAGGCAGCCTTGGGCTCAGCGTGCTGGCTGCACTGGCATCCAGGAGGCACTGGGTCAGGAAGAGACAGCACATGCAAGCTAGGGGAGGCAGGAGGAAGGAGAGGTGTGTCAGGTGGCGTGGCCTTAACCACCAGCTTTCCCTGCTTCAGACAAAAATGGCAACAATGCATCCCATGTATGGTGTGCCTGTTACATGTCAGGTCCTTAACCTGCATTATCCTAATCAGTCCTCACAGGAACCACTCAGATTGGGCATTGCTGTCATCCCATTTTATAGAGGATGAAATTAAAGCACAGAGAGGCTAATGTTTTGCCCAAGGGAACACAGCCTTTAACTGTCAGAGCTGCCAAAACAAGGCACTTTCTTGATCCCCACAGGGTTTCGAGTCTCAGATAATCTAATGACCTGATGCTCACATGGCTCTGTATAGTCCTTCCTTTTGGCAACACCCATTCCCTTGAGGACTGGGTCCCTCCCACATACAGCTCTGTCTCTCCTCCAGCCTGTGGAGTGAGTTGTGGAGGAAGGAGTGGGCTCTCATCCTAGCCCCCAGCCTCAGAAGATGTGGGGTCCAGCCCTGGCTCTGCTCCTCACTCACTGAGACTTTGGGTTGCCCTCTCTCTATATATATACATTCATCCTTTGACTAGCTCATTGATTTTTGCTCTTATTTTTATTTCACTTTTTAAATTCACTAAATATTCAATTTTCTCTGAGTTTTTGAGCTTCTTAACATGGAAGCTTAGGTTATTGACTTTACAATTTTCCCTTAATATTTGCATTAAAGCTTAAAGTTTTCCTCTCAGCACTGCCTTATCTGCATCCCACCGTGTTTTTCATGCTGTGTTTTCCTTAACACTCAGTGTGAGCTATTTCCTAATTTTCATTGTGATTTCCTTTCTTTTCTTTTTTAACCATGGATTTCTTAAAAAAACACTGCCTAATTTTCAAATTTGGGGGAATTTTCCAGATATCTTAATCTTGTTGCAATTTTCTATTTGAATGTCATTTTGTTCAGAGAACATATCGTGTATGCATTCAATATCTTAAAAAATTGTTTAGACTTGTCTCATGCCCCAGCCTATGTTTTGTATCAATGATTCTCATTGAGGCTGATTTGTGGCCCCTCCCAGGGGACGTTTGGCAACATCTGTAAACATTTTTGGTTATCACAACTTGGGGGAGGGTGGTACTGACATTCATGGGTAGAGGTCAGGGATGGTGCTAACTAATATCCTACAATATGCAGAAATTCTCCTGCCCCCAGTAAAGAATTATCCAGCTGAAAATGTTAATATTGCTGATTTAAGAAACCCTGGGATATATTGTTTCAACATTCTCTATCTTACTCATTTCTATCCACTTGTTTCCTTGATTACTCAGAGAGCAGCACTAAAATTTCCAACCATGATTGTAAATTTGTCTCTTCTTCCCTTTAGTTCTGTTTGTTTGACCAAGATCTGTTCTAAAACACATACATATATTGAATTATTGTGTATTCTTAATAAACTGACACTTTTATCATTATAAAATGTCTCTCTTTATGTCTTTGTCTTCAACAAGCCACTTTTTCCAACATTAACATGACTATAACCGCTTTCTTAGACTTACTGTTTGCTGGGTGTATCTCTGCCCATCGTTTTATTTTCAGACTGCTGTGTCTCTATATTTAGAGTGTGCACATCACAAGCAGCAAGTAATATGGTATTCCTTTCATATGTAGATGGAAAATCCTTGTCCTATTTTTAGACTCTTTAAACCATTTACATTTAATGTAATTATCAATCTGATTGGGTTAAAGTTCATCATCTTGGAATTTATTTCTCTTCGTCCCACATGTTCTTTGATTCTCCTTTTCACTTTTCTTGCCTTCTTTTGTGTAAATCTATTTTAGCTCCTATATTGCCTTTTGTTAAAGCTTACATAATTTTATTAATTTATGCTAGAAAAAGTTTCATATATATGTTGCAAAGCACATGTATCTATACCCGTAGATATTATGGAATATACTTTCTCAAGTATGGATCACAACACATTGTAAAAAGTACAAGATACAAGGATAATTCTTGCACTACTGCCTGCCACACACATTTAAAATCCAGTTTAGGAAAAGATAAGATCATAGGAACAGAAAGCACATCAGTGGCTGCCAGAGACCAGGAGTGAGAGGGGGACAGAGTGACCATAAAGGGACAGCAGGAGGTGATTTCAAGGGGTGATGAAAATATTCTGTGTCTTGATTGTAGTGGTGGTTACAAGACTATGTGCATTCCTTTAAATGAACCAAACACCCAAAAGAATATTGGTGAATATTATCATGTGTAAATAAAGCACAGCTTTAAAAAAGGCAATATGAAAAAAAAAAGTTTAAAAATATTTCATCAAATGCCCATAAAAAAAAAAAAAAGCTGTTAGACCAAGGAATCAAGGCTTAATAAGAATCTTGGCTAAATGGATAAAAATATCCTGGGAGGAAGTATTGCTTTTCCTTTCATCTCAAATAATAAACTTTGTAGAAAGAACTTTCTATTTTAAAAAATCCAATTTACTTTGTATTGCCTTTTTAACTGTATTTCTCTGTGTTATTTTGTAGTGGTTGCTCTAGAGATTAAAATCTATAAATATAAATCTATGACACATCACAGTCTACCTTCAAATAACTTTGCACAACTTTTAGAATAATGTCAGACTTCATAAAAGTATAATTCCATTTATAACACCTGTCACCCTTCATGTACTTGTTGTCACATTGTTTTTAAAATTTCTAACCCATGATATTTAAAACCCATGCTACAGTGGCTTTTTGGGTTTTTATTTGCTTTTAACAGCCACTTGCTTTTTTGTGTGCATATATATGCATGTTTCTGTCTGTGTATATGTACATGTGAATACACATATGCATAAATAGACAATAATAAAAAGATACTTTATATTTATCCACATATTTGCCTTTCTCCTTTTCCTTATTTCTGCTTGCAGACCTGAGCTTCCTTCAGGCATCCTCTACCTTTAACATGAAGAACTTTTACTATTTCTTATGGTGAAAATCTGCTTGATATGAATTCTCTCAGTTTTTACCTATTTGAAAATACCTTTGTTTTGCCTCCATTTATAAAGACTCTTTTTGACAAATACAGTAATCTAAATTGGCAGAGTTTTTTTCTTTCAGCATTTTAAAAGTATTATTCCACTTAAATTTTAAAGTACAAAATACCATGTTGTTAACTATAGGTACTATCTGTACAACATATCCCTCTTAAAAAGAAGGCAACACAGAAAACAAAAAAACACCACACCACCAAAATAATACCCACAAAAGAACACAAGGACATTTTTGGAGGTGATGCATATGTTTAGCACCTTGGTTGTGACGATAGTATTATGGGCACATGCACGTGTCCATACTCATTGAGACGTAAATTTTTTGTGCATTAATTATACCTCAGTAAAGCTAAAAAACACGAAAAGATGCTCTGGAGGACAAATCAGGAAAAAAAATACCATTCCGTTCTCTTTTGGTTTCCACTGTTTTTAATGAGAAGCCTACGTTTACTTCTATAATCATTCCCTTATATGAAACATATCTTTTTCATCTGGCTTATTTTAAGATTTTCTCTTTCAATTTTTTCTTTAGCATTTTGACCATGACGTGCTTAGGTGTGTTTTTCTGTGTCCTTAATCCTGTCCAGAGTTACCTTGCTTTTGTGGGTTGATGGCTTCCAGCTATTCTAAAAACCTTCAGCCTTCTTCTCTTCAAATACTCTTAGCCCTGCCCTCTCTCCTCTCCTGCTGCTCCAATGACACACGTGGCTGACTGCTTGATACTGTTCTCTGTCTGTCAGGTGCTCTCTGACTTTCTTCCCAACCAACTCTTTTTTTTTCTCTGCATGTTGAGGTTTGATATTTATAATTCACCTCTGTTCAAGTTCATGTTCTCATCCTCTACTCTGTTGCCTTTAAGCCCTTCAGGTAAAATTTTCATTTCTGATATCATATTTTTCATTTCTAGCATTTCTGTTTCGATTTTGTTTTATGGTTTCTATCTACCCACAAAAATTTCCCAACTGTTCGCTCATGTTATACCATTTTCGGCCCTTGGACATATCTTTTACATTTATTTTATAGTCTCTGTCTTATAATTTTAAAAGCCCAACATCTGGGCTGTCTTTGGTTCTGTTTCCATTGATTGTTTCTTCTCTTGACCACAAGTCATTTCTTTCTTCTTTGTATGTCTTATAATTTTTGATTCTACATCAAACATTGTGTGTAACTGAGTGGTAGAGATGGAACTAAATAACATTTACCTCCAGATAGTGACATACTCCTCCTGAAAGGCTACTAGTGTGGGAGGAGGAGGTGATGAGTCAATTTAATCTGTACTTAACCTGGGAATTTTTGCTCTTTCACTAGATTTCGTGCACAATTGGCTTCAATTGTTTTAAAAGAGGTAAGAAGACATTTCCTTGGCATCTGAACACTGAAAAAACTCTAGAGATATCTTCATAGTTTATAGTCTAGCTGCCAACTTTTTGGCTGTGGTCAGTCTCTCTGTCTCTCTCAGCTCAGACATCAGCTTTTGGGGACTCTGGGAGGTATTTTCTTCCTCCATTTCTGTCCCTGGATTTCCATATCTCAGGAGGTCTCCCTCTGCCTTGCTACCCCAACCAAAGCCTTCAGAGGACAGTGCAGCTAGTGCACTCAGCAAAGGCTTGGCTTAAGTCAGAGGGTTTTTCTCAGCTCTCTTTCCCTGTCTTCTGTCTTTGGAGGTCCTCTGTCCAATGCTCAACCTTCAGAAGCTCTCTGCAGTGCACTCTATGAAGGCTTAATGTGACTCAAAGGGATTCGTCTCTGCTCTCCTGTCCTGGCACTGTGTGGCACAGAAAGTACCAAATTAGCATGAATTGTCACTGCCATTGTGGATTCCTGCAGACCCTGGAACCCTGGAATCCGCTGTCTCATGCATCATTGTATCTACCTTGTCAACCCCAACCTTATCACTGGAAGATTCAGCTTGGTCTCAGCGAAGCATTATGCATACTCCCAGCCTAGATATACAGTGTCTGCAGCGCAGTTTCATACCATCTGATGCTTCTTTTAAGCAGTCTCTTGACAGCCTACATATTTACAATCAACTTTCTTCTCTGTCTCTTCTGTATGGTGAGCTCTGACAACAGGCAGAGACCATGTCTCTTCATCTACATGCCCCTGGTGCCTAGAATAACACCCAGCACATAGTAGGTATTGAGTGCACCCCGAAGCCGCATCACTAGGGGTTTAGTGCAATACAAAGTTATCTAAGGATGTCAGAGCTCCAGATTTACATACACTCTTGAATCAACTTCCCACATTGGTTAACAAACTGGTTATCTTGAGGGTTTGAAGTTAGAATTAATGCCCATTTTTTGTTGAGGAAAAGAAAAATAGGACTATTATAATAATGATGAAGGAAGTCTTGATGAAGTGACATTTAAAGGGCATTGTCAGGAATCCATGCCCCAAGTCAGAGCCTCCTCATATGACATTATTAAATTTGTAGTGGCATGGCCGCACAGACTAAATAGGGCCCTGGAGCTGGTTTTAGCCAATCTCTTCACTTCAAAGAGAGGAAGACCAAGAGGGTTGTTGTTGTTGCTGTTGTTTTTCCCCAAAGAAACATAGCAAGTAAATTTATAGAAGAGCTAAGCCTGGAAACTAAAATTCTATCTATAAGACAAATTCTAGTCTATAAGACAATGATTCAAAATATTTAGTACAATAAGTATTCCCACCATGCCCAAATTTCTGGTCATTCCCGAATTGTGTGCACTCATGATTTCCTGGGTGCCTCTTAGCATGCACATCCAGTCTGGGTCACTCTCCTGCCCTCCTCACTCTTGGAACTAAATTCTGCCCATTCTGCACAATGAATATCATTTTCCTTCTCTTCTGTGAAACCTTCCTGACATGCAGCTATCTGCCCCCGTCTTCTGAGATCCCACAGCCCCTGGCCCTGCCCCAGTCCCAGCACACATTATGCTATTTTCTCCCCAATAGAATGTGAGTGCCTTGAAGACTGAGACGTCTTTTTCATCTCTGCATCTGGAGTGCAGACAGGGCCTGGTAGACTCACGGTTGGGAACCAATAAATACTGAATGGTGGAATGATCCAATGCCCGCTCCGTGTTAGGCATTAGTCTAGTCTCTAATATTCTCTAATACTCACCAAAATCCTCCCGGGAGAGAATTATTATCCCACTGTTACAGAGGAGGAAACTGAAGCTCAGAGAGTTCAGCTAACTTTCCTGAAGGTCAAGCAGGTAGAAGAAGTCCAAGATTCTAAGTGTTGTCTTTTGATTCTATATTCATTATTCTTTCAATTGTATCTTAAGAGAGAGAGAGACATAGAGGTGAGGTACTAATGTGATAGATTGCATTTATGTGTATAGATGTTGATATATGTCAGTCACAGGTCAAAATTGTTTGCTGAATATACATGTATATATATATATGCACAAATACACACATGCATCTTTGAATGTGAACCTACACATGAGTACATATATATGTGTCATGTGGATATACACACGTGTAAACACCGGTACATTTATTATATTAATTCAACAATCATTTATTTTTATGTTTAAAAATACATTATATAATCTAGATATACATGAAAATTATACACATTTATCTGCATATTAAATATCAGCTTTGTTTAGATGCCAAAAAGTCCTGGATTTTTCTGCTCAGTGGAGACTATAAGTACAGCATCCCTTGTCTATACAGGGATAAATGGAAGACTAGCACTCTTGCCATAATCTACCTGCCTAATTCATTGCACCCTGTCCTTGGCCTTGGAGAGCATCTGGAACTTCCTGGTCAGGAGCTGTTCTTGGTCAGAACTGAAGTCATTTAGTCTGACCTTCTCTCCCAGTTGCCAGTGTGGAAAGTATTAAATGTAACTGGAATTAAATGGTGGTCAAATTAAAACCGAGGGGGAAGTCAGTAAGCAGGGAAGGGAGGATAGGTGGGGCGTGGCTGGATGTTCGTCATGGTTTGCATCGTGTGTCATTGAACTCGGTCGATAAGCTGTGGAGTCTTTTCTCCTACAGGAGGTAACTCTGCACCTTCAGAGGACAGATGTCCCTGGCACTGGAGTTTGCCCTCAGAGCCTCGGGAATGTATGAGCCCACAAACAAACAGAAAAGGGAGCTGGGGGAGGTCAAGATCTTTCCCTAATCCAGCCAGTGTTAAGGGGAAAACCTGGGGTTTGGATTCAGGACTGTCGGCCTGTGTGTCTCTGAGATGCATTCCCTTCCCATTCCTTCGTGTTGCCTCCAGAGAGACTGGGAAATCACCTCAGTTTCTCCTGTATTTTCCCTGAAAAGTCCTTCTAAGTCCATGGGTTCAGATGTTGAAGCCATGTGATGCATGTCAAGGACCAAAAAACATTCTGTTCTGGTCTTTCTTCAAGGAAACCAGAAGTGCCTTTCCCTGATCCCCACCTCAACCCCCCTGGTTTGGGGACACAGAGATCAAGGATCTGGAGACAAAGATATAGCCCCTCCTCTGAGCCTGGGAAACACTTCTCCTGGGTAGCTTCAGTGTCTGGGGAAGAGAGGTCCATTATGGCATATGTGGGCAGGCCAAGATCAGAAGTTGAAGGGCCATTCACACCAGCAGAAGTGGACCCAGTGATTCCTGATGGAGCCAGAGACATATGAGGCTCGTATGGCCCTAGAGCGCCACAGTAGTGCCCTCATCACCATCTCATCTTCATCACCAACATCACCACCATCATCTCACTCACACCATCATCACCTGTCACATGACTTTCTCTCTAAAACGTCCTTCCCCCTGTTGTCACCTGGTGCCCTCCTCCTTCTTAAGGACTCACTTTCTCAGAGTTTGTCGAGTTAGCTCTCACACTTCTCAAAGCAACTGCTGTGATGCCGGACAAGTTACCCTCCTCCTGATGATAAGGGAATGGGAGTTCATGAACAAGAATGACCTGCCCGAAGGCATTCAGCACTTGTCTTATTTGCTGCTGAGGAAAATCCAGTCAGGATGAGAGCATAGCATTTATTCACTAGTCACTGACTTCTGTCATCTAAAGGGTGAGTCCAGTTAGAACCTTGGTTGCAGATAAGAGGTGCTCAATAAATGCTTATTGGATGGATTATTCCTCATGGCCCATCTGTGCCCAGTCCCCATGGTGGGGGCTGGGAGTGAAACAGTAAATACAGCCCTAATCCTGGTTAGTGGGAGGTTGCTTGAGACTCAAAACTGGGAGATTCAGGTAGCGAATACTCACCAGGTTGGTGGGGTCACAGGTGAGTTTGGAATTAGGTTTTAATTTTATCTGTAGACAAATGAATACACCCACGTCACATATGTGCTTGAACCCATGTGTGCATATACACACATGCACACCCAGAAATCATCACTCTGGTGGGTAGGGGAGCACAAGGAAACACCACCAAGCACTAAACCTTGCAATATATTGTTGAAAACTCAGACGGTGTTGGATAAGGAGGAAGAACCGAGACTCTCCATGCCACACGTAGAGAAAATGCCTCACCACTGTGGGCCTGAGCTCCCCGACACAGCTCTCTCCACCGCCTCACATAACGCTCTGGATCAGGAAGGAAGGAGAACACTACCAATGTCCCGAATAACACAACCAACCAAACGTTACCATCATTGGCTTAAACATCCTGTAAAAACCTGAAACTGATGTTACAATCAGCAAAGTAATGATTTGTTGAATGAAGTTCATCACTAGTAGATGCTATGGAAGGAGGGAAGGGAGAAGGAAGACTGTTTTCTCAAACGTTGGTCATAAAGAAATAAAAGGGACACAATCAGCCAGTGATTAGTCGGGGCTCTCCAGAGAGTCAGAACCAAGAGGATGTGCATGTATGCATGTGTGTGTGTGTGTGTATATATATATATATAGAGAGAGAGAGAGAGGGAGGGAGAGAGAGAGAGATTTATTTTAAAGAATTGGCTCGTGCAATTATGGAATGTGCAAGCCCAGAATCTGCAATGTGGGCTGACAAGCTGGAGACCGAGGAAGAGCTGATCCTGCGGTTCAAGTCCAAAGGCTGTCCGCTGCCGGAATTCTCTCCTGCTTGATGGAGGTCAGTCTTTTTTGGGTACTTTGGGTTTCTTTTTTTTGTGAGGAAGATTGGTCCTGAGCTAACATCTGTGCCATCTTCCTCTATTTTATGTGGGACGCCAACACAGCATGGCTTGACGAGTGGTGCTAGGTCCATGCCCGGATCTGAACCAACAAAAACCCCGGGCCACTGAAGCACAGCCTGTGAACCTAACCACTACACCATTGGGCCGGCCCCAAGGGAGCTCAGTCTTTTGTTCTATTCAGGTTTTCAACTGACTGGATGAGGCCCACCCACGTTATGGAGGGTAGTCTGCTTTCCTCAAATTCCACCAATTTGAATGTAAGTCTAATTCAAAAACACCCTCACAGAAACATCCAGAATAATGTTTGACTACCCAAGTTGACACATAAAGTTAACCAAAACACTGAAATATAACCAAGTCCATTTCCCCACCCTCTGACCTCATGTATAGCCCCCTCTCTCTACATGAACCATCAGTGTTGGTACGAGTGGCCCACTGCTGAGGCCCTGCTGAGTTCCTGAGAGAGATATGCTAGTTGGCTGGCTATCTATAATGTCAGCCGCATGGACCATAGGTCACCATGGCCCAGGAGTGGCCATACTTGTCCAGGTGTCCATCCTGGCCGGTTGTCTGTGGTTGGGGTAGTGGTTATGATGGTTATAGTGGTTATGATGTGGTCCCTTAGCACGGACCACAAAAGGAAATTGTCCCTGCAAGGGGCAGGTGCAAGCAGGCACTCAGTGTCCTGGAAACCAGGTTGTGGTGGGAATGCTCAGAAAGAAAGTGACCACCAACTGCCAAGGGCATTGATTCCCCTCTCGCCTCATCTTATTAAAACAATTTGTCCTTCATCAGGAATATTATGCTACATGATCAAGGAAAAGGGAGTGAGTCAGTCTTGGGCCATTCATCAGCTCTGCTGCCCTGGGGTCAGGATGAGCCACGAGCCTGTGCGTGACTCACTTTTTAGCATCAGAACCCAGAGCCCAGAGTCTGAGAGAGCAGGACCTCTGCATGAGCAGCAGAGAAGGGTGAGGTGGCTCTTGAGTGGAGGGTGGATTTCTGGAAAGAGTCCACTCCAATGCTTTGGGGCGGGAGTACATTTGGGTCTTCAAAATAGATAATTAACTGCCTCCCCTACACCTTTCATTCTGGTTGAATGTACCTTCCCCTCCATAGCTAATAATGCAGGTGCTTTCATGTTTCAGACCACAAAGGCAGTCCCAGCCAGTCAGGACCAGGCTGGCTCAGACAGGGGCCATAGCCCTGGCCAGGGATCATTACCCCCGCAGCCCACCAGAGGGCCCACTCTTGTTGAGAATCAGCCCTGGCAGAAGCAGCTGGAGCATTGCCCCCTCATCCCGCATATGCTCACTTTGCAGCATCTCTCGGGTGGATCTTTCTCCTGTTGCCCCTCTCTCAACCCATCCAACCCCTCCGCACTGGCTTGGCTTCTCGTGCGAGTCCATGGGAAGAGCATCACTCTGGAGGCCAGACCTGAGTCACCGTCCCAGATTGGCCTCCATCCCTTCGTGACCAGGAGACGCCTGTAAGCAGGACCTGTTGCTGCTTGATGCTGGAGTCACCTCCTTCACATCCCGTCTCAGTGCTCATCCAGCTTTCTTTGGGCAGCTCACTGTATCCAGAGGTAGCTCCCTCACTTGAAAAGTATTACGGATAAAAGTCAGCTTTTGCTGGGCAACTGCGATGCTGTACCAAGCCCTCGACTTTCAACAGCTTTAACCCCCACGGGGTGCTGCTCTTGTAACGTGGTGCCACAGTCTGTGGCAGAACAAACGCTCTGGGTTAACGATGAAGGATGAACGATGGGCGAATTGCATGTTAATAGATTGTAGTCTGCATTTTACAGGCAGAACCCGAGGCTCACAGTTGTTGAGTAAGTTGCCCTCAGTCATACAGCCAAGGAAATGCCGAAATTCAGATGAAGATTTGTCAGACTCCAAAGCCAGGGTTTGCACCTAGGCCTGATCCCTTGTTCATGCCCTTCCCCGTCCATCATGGTTGGAAAATGCTTTCTTCTTCTGAGCTGACACCTGTCTCCCTGCAGGTCCCATTCACGGGTTCAGGTTCTCTCTCTTGGAGACCAAGCAAAAGGACCCAGCCCGATATTTTTCCATCTTAGTTCCTTATTTATGTGAAGGAAGTGCCAACTTCCAGCACTTCCATTTTCTACGTGTAGAATCTAAGGCTCAGAGAGGGGCAGCAATCTTACCAAATCACCAGCAAGTTCTGGTCTTGAACTTGGAGCACCGAGTTCTCATCCACGGAGCAGTTCCCTGGGCTCCAAGGGAGGCGAGAAGGCAGAACTTCTTAAAAAGGCAAAGGGGAAGAAGAGTGCCGCAAAATGACCTAAATCGCTTTGCTCATACACAGCTCTTGGGTTCTTTCTGTCTGTAACAGTATCTTCCACGGAAGTTTGGGGTGGGCCAGGTTAGTCACACTGCTATCCCGAGGAACAAGGAGAGATTTGGGGAGACTTGCTGCGGGATGGTGTGGGACACGCTGACTGTGCTTTGGGAGGAGAAGGCATCAGGCTTCCGGAGAAGCAGAGCTGGGTCTTGGGAGAGAAGCCTGGAGGACTGAGGGGTGAGATGCCCTTGGGCTTGGGCCGGGGAATGGTCTGAATTCTGTCAGGCTGGCATGGGAACTAGACGTGGCCCTGCTGGAACTCCTAATGGCTCTTGTGTTTTGTGTCTCCACCTGCCTGGCTTCCACAGGTTAATGACCACCTGCAGCACTGCAGCAATCAGACGCGGCGCCCATGACAGTGTCCTGCCCCAGAACAGCCGCATGCACATCTCTTAACCCCCTGCCCTTTTTTCTCATGGTTTCAAAGCTCTGGGTCCTTCCAAGGAGCATTGAGGAGGAGCTCCCAGCCACCTCTGCTCCTCTGCCGGGCAGGCGCAGACGTCCCCGCTGGCGTACCAGATCTCTGTGGTGTCAGAATCCCCTAATGGTGCTCTGCAAAGTGTTTTACGGAAAATGATCCTTGTGTAGATCAGTTTGGGAAATGCTGCCTAAGATTCCCTATGCTTGGGAATCAGTGGTGCTATGGGTTCCCATATAAAGAATCAGTTGAAATTTCTTTAACTTGATATTTCCCAAATCATGTTGTTGTTACTGTTTTTCTTCTTCTTCCCCTTCCTCCTCTTACTTCTCCTCCCCTTTCTCCTCCTCCTCGTCCTTATTTTTCCAAGAAACATTTATTTACATCTCATAGAAGAGCCTTTTAGAAGTATTCCTCTGAGCCAATCCTGCCCTGGACCAGGACTGGGGAGATAAACTCATTCTCACCAGGAAGGGGTCTGGAACCAACTGCCCCTCCTGTTTAGTATCTGGATGCTGTCTGTGGTAGGGGTGGGGGTAGCCTTGGGCATCTGCACCCCAAGTCCATGGTCTGCCACCTCCGTCTTGTTGAGAAGCTGCGGGTCTGCCATGGTTTCCTGCTCAGCACTTCCACTCCTGTCTAGGACTGGAGGTCAGCCCTGGGATCCTGCAAGCTGCGTGGTCTCTGTGAACTCCAACAACTCTCTGGTCTTACTCCAAACCAACTCATCTCTGCCTTGCCTGACTCCAAGGATCCCTCCTGCCCATGGGCCCTCTGCTGTTCCTCACCCTCCTGGGAGATGCTCTTATTTATAAAGATTATTAAAGTAAGGGCTGCAAGATGTGTCAGATATTTTACATCTATCATTTGATTTAATCCTTATAACAACAAGGAACATTTTCCACATAAAGAAACTGAGGCTCAGAGAGGTCTAGTCACTTGTGAATGTAATTCTCACAACAGTCCCACGCAGTAACATCGGTGTCCCCATTGTACAGATGAGAAGGAAGATGAAGCTCAGAGTGTGCTTAAGGTCAGCCTGTGAGGAAAGTTCTAGTACAAGCAGAACTGGATAAAGCCTTCTGAGAAGTGGAGGTGACCGGAAGCAGGAGGCAGGACCGGCTTCATGGACAGGAGACCTATGCCGTCATACAGGGCCCCAGGCTCAGAAGGGCCTCTGTGATAGTTAATTTTATGTATCAACCTGACTGGGCCACGATGTGCAGATATCTGGTTAAATATTATTCTGAAGAGACTGACATTTGAATCAGTGGACTAAGATTGCCCTCTCCAATGCCGATGACCATTGTCCAATCCATTGACAATCTGAACAGAACAAAAAGGTAGAGGAAGGGAGAATTCTTCCTCTCTGCCTGACTGCTTGTGCTGGACCATCATTCTTTGCCTGCCCTTGGACTGGAACCAAACCACCGGCTTTCCCGTGTTGGTCTCCAACGTCAGACAGCAGATCCTGAGACTTCTCAGCCTCCATAACGGGTGAGCCAGTTCTTCAGTAGATAGATGGATGGATGGATAGATAGATAGATAGATAGATAGATAGATGGAGGATAGATAATCTTACAGGTTCTATTCCTCTTGAGAACCCTGACTTGATTTGGCTGTGCTGTCACCATATTGAAGTTCTTAGCAATTTTATCTTTGAACTTGCATTTTCTAAGTGAAGCCCAATGAGACAACGGAGCGTGTGTGTGAACACAGAAGATGTGCACAATATGCAACCCATGCTTTCTGTTCCATTTGAGCATTTCTCTGCAATGCCACAGAAACACAGAATTGCAGTGGGTCCATGCGCTCTAGGAGCTCAGAGAGATGCACGGGAGCACAGGTGTGCTCCTTATGGGACGGGTAAGGAGAGACAGAATTTGCTTCAAACTCAAAAGGAGAGCTGTGGCCTTCCAAAACACATGAGCAACAAAGAACCTATTCCAGCCTTTCTTACTCTTGTGACTTCCCTGCTTGAATCAACCACTTATGCCAATAGCGACGCAACAGAAAAGAAAGAGTAGAGCAAACCATGGTTCCTTTTCCTCTCAGTCCTTTATTCATCGGTAAGCAGAAGGTAGAGAGTGTTGTAAAATGTGCACAAACCAATATGTGAAATCACAACAGCTGAGTTATTTCTGTGCAGTGTTTCTATTGTCTGCTAAGAACAAAATACACACACACGTAACAAGCTATAAAATATGCATCCTGTCCTTTCAGTAATTCCACACACGAGATAAACGCTCTTATATCTGCATTTAAAACTGGCATTGCATAAGAGAAAGACGGCTGGTAAGATTCCTGCTAGCAATGTAAAATTTTATTTTTCTTTACTTAGGATGACATTAAATAGCAAATAAAAACCACAGTGATAACTCAAGAAACAGAGATCATGGAAGAAAGGAATAAACTTTGTATTTCAGTTTGACCCTTGACAACACTTTTTTCCTACTTTTGGAACCAGGCACCCTGAATTTTCATTTTGCACTAGATTCCTCATATTATGTAGCCGGTCCTGAACAGAATTTTGTAAAGTTGAAAGGGAATTGGGAGGGTTTGATTCTAACTTTCATCTTACAGATATGGAAATAGAGGCCAGAGCAGCGAGTTGGTGTGAGAGCGAGGATGTTGCTCAGGTCTCCGGCCCCATCTCCAGTCCTGGCACCTGGCCGCACCTGGGCCTGGCCTGAGGCTCTGCAGAGCTCATGAGCCGCCCAGGGCAGGGGCATTTCTTGGAAGCCGCCATGGGCCTGGGACCCCAGCCAGGCTGGCATTCTTAAGGGCCTATTCTGAGGGCAGAGGCTGTCTATTTAACTGTTTTCTGAAAGAGTCCCAGAACCCCTGCCCCCTCTCCGACAAAGTGTGTTTAGCCATGTGAACTCCCATGCTGTGAGGCCCGTGGCCCACCGAAAACCCCTCATTATGGTTGACACAAAGCATGAATGTCCCACTGGCCTGGAATCCCGGCCTTATTCACTGTATTGTCCCCGGAGAAAGAGGGGCACCTTTAAGCATGGAGAAAAGAGCGGCTCACATGTTACCTTGAACATGGAAGAGGTGTCCACCCTGTGGTTAGTGGGGCCTCCACTTTCCAACGGCTCCTCCCCTCCAGCTTTGGCCTCACCTTGTTGGCTTTGAATCTGAAGGTCATTTCCAACGTTGGATTGTTCAGGGCGTCTTGAATCAGTGGAAAAGAAAGGTGCTTATGTTGAGGAGGGCATGGAGCTGTGGGTATAGAAAGCGGGCCTAAGCTGGGCTTTGGGGGCGGGCAGGTGGGGGTTGGGAGGGCAGCAGGCCTGGGAGATGCTCTAAATGGCCTGGGCTTGAGAGCAGTGCCACTGACCTTTCTTTAGAAAGATCTTTCCTAACAGCATTTTTTCTCCCAGATTGGAAGCGTCTTATTTGTCCTGTCCCTAACCAAAACTGCTAGATCACTCCTTAAAATACACCCCTTCCATCTTCCTCCTTCTGTCTCCCCATCTGACCAGCCTCCTGCTCTTGGCTGGGTCAGGACAGCAAGAAAGAGTCACCAGCATCACGCCCAGCCAGCCTGGCTCCAGCCCCTACAGCTCTCTCTTCCTCTAGTCCGCACCTCCACGTGCAGCCTCAGCTCAGCCCAGACCTCCAGTCTGCTCCTAACCTGAGACAGGAGAGATTCCAGGAGCAAATTAGCCCTGATGCTGACCCTCATGCCGGGACTCAGTCTCATCGGCTCTTCCAGGGCTGACGTTGGCCTCATCTCTAATATGTGTCTTGCAGCCACCTTTCTTTTTTTAATTAAACTTTTTTCTCAATGTGTGTGCCAGGCTCCCAGTACATAAAAGAACTCAGCCCAAGGCTCAAATTCAGGACCTACCACTCTCCAGCTGGGGGAGCTTGGGTCAGTGGCTTAACCTCTCAGCACCTCCAATTTCTTATAACTCTCAGGGTTGTCATGAGGATTGAGTGAATTTGACCTGCTACGTTGGAATTGTAGGGGCTGGAGGCTTTGAATCTCTTTAAATTCTCCCAGGTGATTCTGAAGACAGAAGAATTCTGGAACCACCAATCAAAGAGATGCACAGACAAATAGCAGTGCAGCTCAAAGGAGAGTTGGGGTGAGGGGTTAATTCCGTATGGGTAGATGTTTGGTCCTCAGAAAGCCTCCTCTACAAAAACAATAGTTATCCAGGAAGACAAGCCATTTGACCCTTTATGAGTCACTCATGGTGTAAGTAAAGGAGAAACTCCAGGGGGCAAATGGCAATGAGGACGGATGGAGAGGCAGCGTGAAGGATGTGCCAGGGGCACAGAGCTGAGAGAAGGGAGGAGGGCCTGGACCTTCTCTTTGCAAATTCAGAGTCCAGGCTCTGGTTCCGGTGTCAGCTGCTGCTTCCTGGTCGTGTGACCTCAGACAGGGCACTTCCCTTTCTAGCATCAGCATCCTCATCTATTAAGGCACAGGATAAACTGGTGCATGTTTCCTCCGATCGTGGTCCAAAGACTAATGAACCAGAATCATGCAGAACTTTGTAAGAGAGCAGATGATCGGGCTCCACCCCAAACCTCTGAGCCAGAATCTCTGGGATGTCTCAGCCAAGCCTGAGACCCAGCAAAATCGGAAAGCCAGTTGCCTAAAGCTGCTAAGGCCATTTCTAACTCTGATGTTCCTGAACAATATTTTCCAAAAGGCACTCCATGATTGAAAATAAATGCAGAGCACATATCTCATTAACGTATTTTATTTTATAAAGTATGTGTGGGTGTGTCTCTATTACTAACGTATTTTGAGTCTCGTAAGATATAACCACAAAAAAAATTTTGAAGTTGTTATAAACAGATCTAAAGTCTACATGGAGAGGCAAAAGACTCAGAAAAGCTAACTTAATACTGAAAGACAAGAACAAACTTGGAAGACTGATGCTACCCATCTCAAAGACTTACCGTAAAGCCACAGAGATCAAGTCAGTGTGGTATCGGTGAAAGAACAGACAAATAGATGAACGGAATAGAATAGAACCCACCATTAGAACAACAAAGATATAGTCACCTGATCTTGACACAGGAACAAAGGCAATACAATGGAGTGATCATAATCTTCTTAACAAATGGTGCTGGGTCAACTGGATATCTACATTCAATAAGTGAGTCTAGACACAGATCTAATAGCCTTCATAAAAGTTAACTCCAAATAGATCATATACCTAAATGTAAACTTCAAACTATAAAACTCCTAGAAGATAACTGAAGAGTACACCGAGATGATTTAGGCGTGGCGATGCCATTTTCGATATAACGCCAAGGACCAGAACCGTGAAAGCAAGCATTGGCAAGCTGGACTTTATTAAAAGTAAAAACTTCTGCTCTGCAAAAGACAAGGTCAAGAGAGTAAGAAGTCAAGTCAGAGTGGGAGGGAATATTTGCAAAAGACTAATCTGATAAAGGGCTGCCATCCAACATATACAACATACAAAGCTGTTAAAATTCTACAATAACCAAGCAAACAACCAAGTTAAAAAATGGGCCAAAGACCTTAACAGACACCTCACCAAAGAAGATATACAGGTGGCAAGTAAGCATATGGAAAGATGTCCTACACCATATGTTATCAGGGAAATACAAATTACAACAACAATGAGATCCCACTACGCACCTATTATAATGGCCAAAGTCCAGAACACTGACAATGCTAACTGCTGGCAAGGGTGTGGAGCAACAGGAACTGTCATCCATTGCTGGTGGGAATGCAAAAGGGTAGAGCCATCTGGAAGACAATTTGGTGGTTTCTTATGAAACGAAACATACTCTCACCGCATAATCTAGCAATTGCACTCCTCGGTATTTACCCAAAGGAACTGAAAACTTGTGTCCACACTTTATTCATAACTGTCAAATCTTGGAGGCAACCAAGATGTCCTTCAGGAGGTGAATGGATAAATAAACTGTGGTACATCCAGAGAATGGTATATTATTCAGTGCTAAAAAGAAAGGAGCTATCAAGCCATGAAAAAACATGGAGGAATCTTAAATGCATATCACTAAGTGAAAGAAGCCAATCTGAAAAGGCTGCATACTGTATGATTCAAACTTTATGATATTCTGGAAAAGGCAAAACTATGGAGACAGTAAAAAGTTCAGTGGTGGCCAGGGGTGGTGGGAGTGAGGGGGAGGAATGAACAGGCAGAGAAAAGAGGACTTTTAGGGCAGTGCAAATGCTCCATATGATACTATAATCGTGGATACACGCCGTTATACATGTGTACAAACCCATAGAAAGTAACACCAAGAGTGAACCCTAATGTAACCTGTGGACCTTGAGAGATAGGGGTGTGTCCACGTAGGTCTATCAGTTGTAACAAATATACTATTTTGGTGGGAGACACTGATAATGTGGGAGGCTCTGTAAATTGTAGGGCAGGAGATATATAGGAAATCTCTGTACCTTCAGTGCAATTTTGCTGTGAATCCAAAACTGCTCTTAAAAAAAGGAAGTCTTAAAAAATAAACAGAAAGTCAAGCACAATTAAAAATCTACCATAGGGAGATCAGTAGGGGCCCCCAAAATTTGATCACTTAAAATATGGGGTCACATAAAAGCAAGTTAAAGAAAAGCAGTATTTTAAGTGGTCTGAAGTATCACAAAAAAGCAAAAAAAAAAAAAAAAGAAAGTGAAACTTACATTCTACACAACTGAATGAGCACAAACAGAGTCTGAACTGTCATGAGGCAGGCAGTTTCCTTGTGCACACCTCACCCCAACCTCAGAAAGGGCAAGAACTGCAGGTGCCTTGTCTGAGAACAGGGCTGGGCCAAGAGTGGACACGAATCACTCATCGGGTCATCTTTGCACGTGTGTCTGCATTTTCTCTCTGTGCCCATATGCATCTTTCGTCCACCCTCAGTGCTTCATATACCCCATGGGCAGACCACTCTTCTAAGACTGTATGGCTTTGTAAGAGGGCTAGGACTAACTTTTCTGAGCACCTACAGAGTACCAGCACTTGTGGATAATTTCACATAAGGGATCTCATTTACTTTAGGGAACTACATTGTAGTAACCCTTGAAATACATCCTTGAACCCTTGTTATAGGTGCTGCAATATAGGGCTGGGGGGACGATGGGTGTATTGTCCAAGGTTACGCAGCCAAGCAAGTGGTAGAACAGGGATTCAAAGGGAAGTCTCTCAACTCTTTGCCCTGTGTCCTTCCAGGGGTTGATGTCCTGACTTCAATGCCTCTCTCTGAGACTACGGATAGGGCCCCTAACCTACCCTTGGAAACAGAATGAGGCCCCTCCCAACCCCTTCCTGGTCCAGGTAGCCTGAGGTCTGAGCTAGTCCAGGGTGTACAACCTCCCACCCCAGCTTGCTTCCCCTCTGTAATCATTTGACAGCAGCCTTTTCCACTCCCGGCAAAGGTGGGTGAGTGCAAAGCCAGCTGGGCATGTGAGCACAGGCAGTTTGTCAACGTAATTGATACTGCTAAGCCAGAGGGCCAGGACAATGGATGCTTACCGAGCAGATGGGGGAGGATGTGTAATCCCTATAATACAGACAGAGGCATGTAATTTAGGAAAATAGATCTGTTTTTCTTGAACAACAGGGACGGATAATGCCACTCCGTATAGCCAGGACTGTCTCTGGAAAGTTCAGACACTTATTATTTCTCTGTCCTGTGTTTCTACCTCTTGCTCCACAGGCCTCCATCACAGGATGGCAACTCTGTGAGCCGTCCATCCTCATTGGCCTCCTGGCGCAGCTCTTCTACCTTCTGAACTGACCACACGTGGACACAGATTGACTTCTGGGCAGTGGTGAGCACTCTCTGGCAGTAGGATATTGAGCAAGTCTTGTACTTTTCCAAGCTCCAGTTTTCTCATCTTTACAGTGGAGAGAAAAGCACATTCCATAAATTCATTCATTCATTCATCTCAAGTGTATTTATGGAGCACCTAACACATGTCCTCTGAGCGATGACTGAGTTGACTTGTGGGCTGCATCTAACCATCTGTGAACATGCAGAGCAGATAGCAGATGCTCCATACATGCAACTCCCTCATTTTCTCTTCTTTCCTAAAACACCAGTGTATAAATCAGCCTCCCATCTCTGAAGCCCCCTGTGGCTTTTGCCCTGTGCAGGATAAAGTCCATATTTCTTTGCTAGGCTCTAATATTTGAGAGATGCAAGAAAAATGTATCAAAATTTAGGTTGTGCACACCCTTTGACCACCTGAGGCCGCTTCTAGGGTCATCATCCCCTGGCCACATAAACATACAGATACAGAACAGAGTGAGGTATACATACAAAGGTGTTTATTGCAGCATGTTGTAACTGAAAAAAGCAATGGGAATAACCATCCTTCAGTTGAGGGATCATGAAGGAAATGGCGGTCCTTCCATATGCCAAGCTTAGTGATGCTCTCCCTAGCACGGTCTCTGGCATGTGATGGGCGTCTAATATTGGTGCAATGGAAGTACAAACAGATGGAATGAAAGGTGATTAATAGAACGGGGTATATCTAAATGAACTGGCATTGATAGGTGCCCAGGATATTGTTAGGTGAAAAATATCAAAGTACAGAATAGGATGTGTAAAGCATGTGTTCTCATTTTATAAAATGGGATGTATCTGCGTCTGTACCAGACAAAACATCTTTGAATTAATAGAAATTGGCAGAATAGCTACACAACAACCTCTTCAACAAAGATTTTTGGAAAGAGAAATGAGGATCCCTGCTTTACCAATCTGCTGTATTTTTTCCCCATTTGACAATATAGCATGGACATCTCTTCGTAGTAATGAACATAACCCTGTACCACCATTTGAACAACTTTCCATCATTTGCTTGACTGATCCCCTGGTATTGGACATTTTGACTATTTTCAATTTTTCACTTTGATAAACAATGCTGAGTTGAACATTTTGGGAATATCTCTTTGCCCAGGAATCATACATTTCCAGAAGTATAATTGCTGCCATTTTTATTGATGTTACTTCTGGTCATCTTTGATCTCTGCGCACACCGTTTCATTGATTTCAAAATCAGGGACTGGTTCAGCCTTTCACTAGCTCTGAGACAGAACGAATGAACCTCTGAAGCTTACTTTGCTCACCTGGAAATGGAGCTATATGACTTGAGGTTCTGCCAGCTAAGATAATGAGGGCTGTCAGGGAGGATCCATGGGCACAGGCAGCCACATCACCCCGGGGATGCCCAGCAATCTTAGGAGGGGACCCTGCAGAGGGAAGGAGTTGTTGACGTTGTTGACATTCATGTAGCTGATTCGACTTCTACAACAGGGAAGCCGGGGGCATGGCGCTCACCTACAGCACCAGAAATTGACTCAGGAATTGGTGAAGTGCGTTTGACAGGGTCACACCATCCGCCAGTGACACAGTCTCTTTGGTTGAATTATTCTGAATGGAACATGGGGCAAGACCCAGAAGGAAGGAGACTCTGAGTTGCCAGGAAACCAGAATTTGATTTCTCGGCAGACAATTCCAACTAACTTTCCAGAAATCAGAGAATCTTAGTGCTAAAAAAGAAATTTTTAAAGTCATTTTTCGGGCCAAGATACAGAAGAAAATGCAAGCATCTAGAAGAAGGCAGACCTAGATTTGAAGTCAGGAGAACAACTCTGGCAAGTTCCTCAACAGCTCCAAGCCTCTGTTTCTATATTCGTGAAACGAGGACGTCACCATCATCCTACCAGACGTGCTGCATGTGAGAAATAAGATGCTCAAGCTTCTGGAAGCACGTCTAGCACACAGGTACTTAACCAATGGCCATTGTTATTGATATGAGTGTTGTTGTTCTCGTTATGATTATGACTATTTTGCTCTCTTTTCTGGAGAAGCTAGGAAGTCCTAGGAGGAGACATCAGGCCAGTGACTAAGTCCACCTGTTCAATGATGGCTCATCCCTGCTCTGGGCCAGGTGCTGCCCTGAGCACTGGGATACAGCAGTGACATAACTGCCTGCCCTCCTGTATCTGGCTTCTGGCTGGGGAGACAAGGAGTAAATACGTAAATATAAAATATGCTCTCGGACAGCACTAAAGGCCTTGAAGAACCACAAAACCCAGAAAGGAGCAGAGAGAGATGTGGGGCAGGTTTAAATGGGGTGGTTTTTAATTTTATTTTATTGTGGTAAGAAAACTTAGCATGAGATCTACCCTCTTAACAGTTTTTTTTTTTTTTTTTTTTTGGTGGGGAATATTAGCCCTGAGCTAACATTTGCTGCCAATCTTCCTCTTTTTGCTCAAGGAAGACTGTCTCTGAGCCAACGCCTGTGCCAATCTTCCTCTATTTTGTATGCAGGATGCTGCCACAGCATAGCTGATGGGTGGTATATAGTTCTGCATCTAGGATCTGAACCTGTCAACCCCAGGCCGCTGAAGCAGAGCACACAAACTTAACTACTATGCCACTGGGCCAGCCCCTTAACACAATTATAAGTGTGTAATATTGTATTGTTAACTATAAGCACATTGCTATACAGCAGATCTCTAGAACTTATTCACCTTGCATAACTAGGACTTTCTACCAATTGAACAACAGCTCCTTGTTTCTTCCTCCCCCTAGACCTTGGCAACCAGCAATCATATAGTCCTTCTGTGACTGGCTCATTTCACTTAGCATAATGTCCTCAAGACTCATCCATGTTGTCACATATTGCAGGATTTCCTTCTTTTTTAAGGCTGAATAATATTCCACTGTGTCTATTTACCACGTTTTCCTTATCCATTCATTCATCAGTGGACATTTAGGTTGTCTTTATATCTTGGATATTGTGACTAACGCTGCAACAAACCTAGATGGGGGGGTGGTGAAGGCCTCAGTGAGGAAGGGCCTTTGATCCGGGCCCTCTGTGGAGGGAGAGATCACGACCACTGGGGAGGGCTCCAGTCGGAGGGATGGCAATTGGAGCGTCCTGAACCAAAAGTAGGCTCTGGGTTTGAGGAGGGGTAGGGAAGGCCGTGGGTGGAGCTCTGCAGTGGGGTAGGAGGGGCAGGGCTCTGGGCAGTTTGCTGCCTGGGGTTTTAGATTTGATTCCGAGTGTGAGAGGAAGCCATGGGAGGGTTCCCAGCAGGAATGAAGAAAGTGAATTTACTTTTTGGAAGGATCCCTCTTTGCTGGTGGGAGAATAGCCTGGGTGGTGGAGGGAGGAGGTCGACCAGAATCTCTGAGTAGATCATCCAGTTGAACTAAACAAGCCCCCCACGTCCTATAGGAAACAGGCCTGGAGGGGTGGGGCGAGGCTTTTCAGGTAAGGAAAGCTGAAGGCAGGGACTGACGCCCTCCTCCCGGGGAAGACATAAGGACTGAATGGGCAGTTATTAGCGTTCTCGCACAGACACCTTCATCAGCAAGCTCTGAGGCTCCCAGCCTTCCGTGGGCCTCCCCTGATGTTGAAGCTGGGGCTGGCCGACGCAGGCGCAGACGCAGAACAAGGGGCACCATATCCGGGACCAGAAAAGAACATAACATTTTTAGAAATAAAGGAAATGTTGCTATGAATGATCTGCTCTTCTCTTGAAAGGAATAAAAGTAACAAAACTGAAGCCAGTTTGATCAAGTAAGATAATGTAGGATGTATATTATTTTAAAAACGACTTGTCACCTTAGGGAAACTTACTCAAGTCTTCATTACTGTCAAACGAGTGGGAGAGATGCTTTTGAGATTAAAAACCAAATGCTTAATGATTTAACAAAAATGAATTGAGTCTTCGCATTTTGGAAGCCTCTCCTGTGTACGTGGCAATTTTGCTAGACGTCATGGGAGACCCACAAATCCCCTGGCCTGTGGAATTTATAATACAACCGAGGGAGACAAAATCCAAACCCACAAAGAGACTGTTGAAATTACAACGCACTACAGGCTGGGCGACAGGTGCATGATCCATTTCATTCCTTCCGTGGACATATGAGGCCAGCACCTGACATGTTCCAGGATGTAGGAACAGTAAACAAAGCAGCACAAATTCCTTGTCTCACAGAACGAACATTTCAGGCCTGGCTGAGGGCGAGGGTGGGTAAACGGGGACTGTCTGATAATTAATTAAAGAAAATGCGACAGAGGACAACTGGGCTGTTTTATAGAAGATAATGCTCACTAAGCATTTGTTATGTCAGGCTCTGTGTTGGGTGTGGGGAGTCCACATGGGCCAGGACAGGGACCCTGTCTTGTAGAAGCTCACAGACTAACAGGCACAGGGGCCGAGGGGGTTCAGGTGAGAGTGACATGGGTCATTCTTATGTGTTTGTGTCAAAGTGTCCTGCACCCAAGGATGCAGAGATCAGAAAGGGCAGGAATGGCCATGGGAGTGTCAAGAGAAAAGGGGCAGGTCTTTATAAGGAAAATGGGATGGAGGATGGGCGGGGGCAGGGTGGGGACAGGCGGTGTCTGGAGGAGAGAGAGGCTCCTGCCCAGAGCCCTTGAGGAAGGTAAATTGAAGCTGAGCGGAGATGCACCCGGAGGCTGCACCCAAACACCTCCTTTTCTCCCCAACCCTGCAGGGCCTCTGTCCAGGCCTTCAAGAAGACAGCACAGAGAGCAGTGAAGAAGTCTGTTCTCGAGACCCAGGAGGACATCCACCTTGAGGAGCCGCTGTGGGCTCTTCCCTCCCCTTCTCCGCATCCCAGCTTCTTCATCGGTCCAATGAGGGAACAAAACTCAGTGACTTCTGAACTTCCCTCCAGTTCCAACTGCCTCCTCCTATGAGAAATATGCACTTGCTCTGTTCCCCGCCTGCCTTCCAGTGGATTTCACCAATTTGCAGCCCTCCAATCAGAACCTGGGTAAAGTCCTCACTCGCAGAACCTCTCTCTTCTCTGCAAACTTCTCCAAGACTTGCTCTACCTAACTTCCCTCCCCTGGCCTCTGCCGAGCCTCTTAAACTCATGCCAGGACATGCCAGCTCCAGAAGGTTACTTTAATCACTGCCATCCCTCAGTTAATCTTTGGGAAAACAAAACATATAGGATAGAAGGCTTGGGGACCACAGTGAAAAGAAAAATGATGTGTGCCATTTTTCTTAACTATTTTTTATGATAGGAAATAGTCTAGGATTATTGGTATTTGTCTTATTTTTTGCTTCTCAATATCTTCATTTTTGTCTCCAATGAATATAAAGTAAAATAAAGTCTCACACTTCTGAGAAACTTCCCCATCACTTGAGCCAATTTTTACCTTGTTGATTTATTTATTTTTACAAGTTTTAAGGAGCTCACTCACAGCTCACGAAGTTTCCTAATTTTGTGCAATCTTGTACGTCTCTGTTTATTTCATTTGTGTTTTAGAGCTTATTTCTCCAACTAGATTATAAGAATTTGAGGAACAGGGGTAACAGTATCGGTGTGGCTGCCTCTCCAGCACCTGGTACATCCCTAGGACAGCCATAGAATGAGCACGTGCCACCTGCCAGGCCTGGGACACGAGCTGCTCCATTGCTCTTCTGCACCACGTCCTGGGAATGGAAATGCTGCAGTCCACACGTACAGATGATAAAACCGAGTCTCCGAGCAGTTAAGAAACCAGCCCACAGCCCTCAAGTGAACTCAAGGCAGGATAAGGATTCCAAGGGAGCTGCCCCCTGCTCTCTGCTGCTCCACAGCACCACAAAGCAGGCAGTTCGTGAATGTATGGTATTGAACCCCCCCGACTTCCCTGGGGAGTGGTCCCTTCCAACCATGTCAATCTGGTCCCATCACTCTCTTGTGACTTTCATCTTCTTTAACCTCTCAGTCTTGTGCATCCTAACATGTCAATCACATCTGATTAAAAACTTAAGGTGGTCCTGTGCGAGGCGTTTAGAGTGGAGCTTTCTCCCCACCATTCATTCATTCTTTCACTTGTGTATTCATACATCTCACAAATATTCTTGATGCCTGTTATACGCCAGCACCATGCTAGACTTGAGGATACAATAGCGAATGAGAAGAAGCCTTTACTGGCCTCATAGAGATTAAAGTCAATAGAAATGCTGGAAATAGGTTTTTCTTAAAAGGGGGGAATAAAAAAATTACTGATTTCAGTAAGTGCAGAATTTTGAAAAAAGGGTGTGATAGGTCAGAATTATGACCCTCAGGAAAATGTCCCACCGTAATCCCCAGACTTTTAGAATGTGATGAGATCCCACTCCTGCAAATGTGTTCTGCTATTTGGCAAAATTGACCTTAATAAAGGGAGGTTATCTGAGCCTAATCTGATCACATGAGCCCGTGAAATCGGAAAACTTTCTCCTGCTGGTGGCAGAAGAAGGCAGAAAAAGACACAAGAGAGCCGTCCTCCAGCTGGCCTGGATGAGGGAGAAGCAAACAGCGACCTTGTGAGCTGATGGAGCGGAGCGACCTCCTAAATGGAAGCTGAGAGCCATCCTGGATGCTCACAAGTTGTGAGAAAAGAGGGACCTCAGTGTGACAACCGCAAGGAGTGCATGAGGTCAGCCAACGATCCAAATGAGCTCAGCAGTGGATTCCTCCCCAGAAACTTCAGAAGAAATTACAGCCCTGCCAACACCTGATGGCAGCTTTGTGAAACCCTGAGCAGATGACCCACTACAGAGAAAACAAATTCTATTTTCACAGAGATATATGAATTGTGACCAACAATCGCCTTAGTTATTCTGCATATTGACCCATGGCATTAATTCTCACAGGGATAGAATGAATGATAGAAATAAAAAGAAATTAAGCCATATGGGGTCATTTTCTTACTCTTCGTGTAATGCATATCCACATATTTTTTGTATGTTTAATGATTTATATGCATATTTTCTATTTCTGTTTAATACATCTCAGAAATTTGAACAATTTGTCATCCTGACAGAGAAACAGCCAGAAGGGGAAGGAAGCGAGACAGACAGCTTTCCGGAATCATCTTTCCAGAGCCCTCTGCTCCCTGCCTCCAGCCCCACGGCAGAGATGGAGAACACAGAGCATCCCATTGCTTCTCTTCTCTGAGGCGGAGCATGATGTGTCCAACCCATGGGGCCATTTTCCTGAGGAAATTTAGTTTGGAGCATCAGGGGGGAGGGGCTGGGAGCCAGGGCTGAGGGTACACCACAAGCCCAGCCCCCCACTCTCTGGGCCTTGGGGCACTCAGGTGAGACGGAAGCTGCAGGGGGAGGCCACTGGTCCACATGGGCACTCCGGTGTTCTCTAGCCCGGGGTAGGTTTTTTTCCCAGCAGCAGAGGGGAAGGTGGGATACTGAGGAGTCACCTGAAGTGGCCTGTGCAGTGGGGAAGACCGGAGCCCTGTCCACCATGGTGGTTCAGACCTCCAGAAGGGTAACATAATAAATGTGTGCTGTTTTAAGCCACAAAACATGTGGTAATTTTTTATAGCTGGAATAGAACATGCAAACAGGGCCGCAGACTCCAGGCTGTGGGGCCCCATGTCGCATTGCACGGAGGAGAGCTTCAGCCTTGGCTCTTCCTCTCATGGCGACACTGGCGCAGCCGGCAGATTCCCATGTCTCCTGAGCTTGATGACATGGTGATACCTTGGGTCAAAAAAGAGCATCTTCAACCTTCAGAGGCCCCAGGGGGACCCACCTGGGTGTTCACCAGCTCAAATCTCAACCCCCTAGAGAGTCCCAGAAAAACAATGGGGAGGGGCTTCTGCATTGGGGTAGGGTTTACTGGGCAACTGGGAACTCAGAGCCCTTGAGATCCCTCATTCATGCTGGGCTGCCTCAGTTCAGGTGCTGGAGCAATGGGTGAGGCATTTCTCCTTAGTTTTCACAGCCGATTCTGTCCTCCAGACGTCTATTTCCTTCAGGGCCTGGGTTATACTCCAGCCAGCTCTGGGTCCCCAGTGTCCAACACTAGAGGCTCTCAACAAAGTTTGAACTAAATTGAAAAATTCAACCTTGTGGTCAAACATGGCTGGAACCTTGAGTCCCCTTCCATTCTCCCTCTTCTTTGGTGACCTCATTTCACCTGTGGCTGCAGGTGTGGGCTGCTGATGCTCGTACCTCCAGACCGGCCTATCGCCCCTCGCCCTCTCTGCAAATGAGCAGTCTCTCAACTCGCCTCCCTGCCTTGTGCCCAGCCCCATCACTGCCCATGGCTCTATAAACACACTCCCGGCCACGCACTGCCCTGCTAAAGCACTCGAGACTCCAGGTCATCAGGCTCAAGTCCACTCTCCTCTGGAGGCTTCTCAGTTCCCATCAATCGCCTGTGCCCTGCTCCCCTCTCCAGCCTCCTCCCTGGACACATGCCCCCAGAAGCCCCACGCCACAAGAGGTCCTTAGCTCCAGGTGCAAGTCCTTGCCTCTGCCCGGAAGGCCCCTAGCGCCCTTGTGAACTCCTGGGCACCCTTCAGGCCTTGACTCCAGGGTCTCCGCCTTCACACAGGGGGGCTTCTCCCACTCTTCAGTCACTGCCTCCCCAGGACTGAATCTAGAGTTTGCTCCCTTCATTTCTTCTTCCACTCTCCTCTTTCTTTGTGTCCCTCACAGCACTTAGGATAACTCAGTAACTCAGTGTGGTGGTCCACCTTCCAGGGTGGTGTTTTCCTGTCTATCTCCCCACCAGGATGAGCAGGGGCAAACCCCCTGGCCTCACTATGCTGCCCCCACACCTGGGCCATCTGGCACATGCTGGGCAGGTGATAGCTGTTAAGTGAGTGTGTCACGCAGCGTTCTCATGCAGCCATGATCACTCTTCTCTGCTTCCTTGCCCCACCTGTGATACTGATAAGCAGGGCACTCATCTGGGCCCATCACCATTCTGTGCCAGGGCCGGGCCTCACCAGCATGCCTCCTCTGCTCCATTTAGCTGACATCCAACACTGCCTGGTACCGAGTGGGTGCTCAATAACCATGCGTGCAATGAATTGTCACGGGGGAACTGGAAAACAAGGCAGGAGAGGAAGGAAGGGGCCGGATCGTTGAGAATTCCTTGGGTCACAGATAAGCCCGATACTGTCTATTTATTAAATCCCCACTACACAGCCAGTAGCCAAATAAAGATGCCCCAGAGTTTAGGAGCCTGACTGGGGAGGGGCAGGGGGTGCTGGAGGTGGAACGGATTAAGCCATGCTCTCATCTAGTTCAAAATACCCCCGCCAGACCCATTTTTAGGAACAGAGGTCAAGAAGAAAAAGTAGAACAGCCTCCTGGGCCAGCACCTGCCCATTTCTGCCTCTTGGGGGCTGGGAAGCCTTTTAGGAAGGGAGCTTGTCCTCATCAGACCCACCTGGGCCCCTCTCCCCTCTGCCTGGGGACGCTGCAGGTGACTCGGCCTCTCTCTGAGCCTTCACCATCTTTATCGAAAAATCGGGACATCACCTCATCCCTCCCCAGGGATGCAGTGAGATCCCGTGAACAGGCCACCTGTAGGAAGAGGCAGGTAGGTGCGGGGACCGGAGTGGGACTCTCAGTGGTGGACGAAGAACAAAGCCACCCCACCCCCATACCCCGTCCCTCCAAACTTACGCAGCTGCTGCCTAGTGGGGGTGCTATTTCAGACCGGGCTGTAGAAGGGACCAAAATATCCGGAGAAGTCTATAATTGGACAGAGTTCTCAGCCCTGTCCTGGGCTTCCTGGGGCCGCCTCTCTGCTGCCTGGAACCCGACGCTGTCCCTGCGCCCCGGCCTCTCCCCAGGCGCCCGCCCCCCTTCCCCGTAGGGGCGCATCCTGGGCCCCCTCGCCTCTCATCTGGGGACCTCCCCTGCGGGCTCGGCCCCCTCCCGCCCTCGGGCCCCTCCTGCCCCCTGGGGAGGGATCTCCGTCCGCTTCTCGGCTCTCCACCGCCCCTCCCGCCGGCCCGCCCACCGCCCAGCTCCGCCCCGCGCGCTCCGGGCTGGGAATCCCAGCGCTCCGGCCACTGCGCCCCTGGGGGCACCCAGCAGCTTTGTTCTTGGGCAGCAGCTGGGCTGGCTGCCGCCGCTGCATTTCTCCCCAGGAAGTGTCTCCCTTTCCCTATTTTTGTTTCTCCCACACTTTCTAGTTCATCCTCTAAGTTTCAAGCCTTGCGTATTTACGGTATTTATTTAGCTATTTGTTTTAAAACCAGCTCTCTCTCGGGACCCCTGGCCTGGGGGAAGCCCCCAGACTTGTTACTAACAAGTCTTGTCTAGGGAGTGAGTTTGTTCGATTTTGGGGGGAAGGGGGCGTGGGGTTGCTGGCAGGTGACCCCCCCCTCAGGAGGGGGCTGCCGGGGCTGGCGTCTTCTCCCGGCTACTGCTTCTAGTGCACGCGGCCCTGGACGGAACCCCAGTTGGCATTCCGCTGAGCTCCTTCCCTCTCAGGTAAGTCCGGGTCTCTTCTCTGCTGCGGCTGCTGGAGCTGCCACCCGTCTCCCCACGTCGGTGAGGGAGAGCCCCTCCAGCTCAGATGTGTGTCTTTCTGAACACACGGCGCTCGTCCTGAGCAGCCGAGTCTGTGCTTTGCCCAAACTTCAGAGTGAAGTGGAGCAAAGTCTGTAAGAAGGTACCTGTTTGATTGCAGCTGAGCAGGAGCCCGGGTGTGACTGCCGAGTGTCAGATGCGGGCCCTTACTTCCGAGCTGCTACTTTTAAAGTTGTTGTGATTCCCAGCCTCTTCCAGGTTTCCATTAAAAAACTTGGAGTAAGAGCTAGAAAGATGGGAAAACCAAAACCAAAACAAAACAAAAAGCAGTGGAGGGGGAGAATAGGCTTGCTTGTTTTGCTTTTATTGTCAAAAGGAACTTTGCCTTGGGGTCTAAATTTAGCTCTTTCCTATCTGAGCAACGTCTTCCCCCTCTCCCAACTTTCTCTAGCCCGGGGAGGTGTTTGTGTCCTTTTTGCTGCATATCATCCTCTGTAGCAGACCGGAATTTCTTGTCCCAGGTTATAAAGTGTGCCCAGAATTAGTTGCATTTTTGGAAACCATGCCCTCAGCTCTCCCCATTCAAGTGGAAACTCAGAGATGACAGGGGACACGCCTGTCAGACATCCCCCAAAGGAGGCTGTCCCACCGGCCAGTCCTGGGCTCTGTGATGGGTCTCTCTCCGCAGAACTTATTCCCTTACTTGTTATCTTCCAGAACCTGGTGCCAGCACCCCTGTGTCCACGCAGGTCAGTCCAGCCTCCAATCTGTCTCTCATTGATGACATATACCCAGAAAAATCCTGCAAAGCCAGATTTCTGCCTATGAGAACCACGTGGCTATGGGTCGCATCCTCAGACCCCTTCTAGTTTAGTTGACTGAGTTGTTCCAGGGAAGTTCTAAATTCCAGGGCTTCCGGGTTGATAGAGGCCTGCTGAGTGGGGTGCACTGCCCAGCCGGTGCGGTAGGTGCAGGTGAAAGCTGGGGGCTTTGCTGCTAGTCTTGCCTTCCAGTCGTAACTGTTGCTTTGTCTGGCTGCCCTGAGCTAGGGGACTGTGTCCACTGAGCCTCAGGGTCCTCATCTGCCACGTGGAGATGATGGAAGGGATGCACTAAGATAACCCCTTGAGTGCCTGGTGTGTGGTAGGCAGCCCGCTTATCTTAGTTGGCTTCTGCTTCTCAGACCTGGGGAGGGAGTGGCATCAGTGGTTCTAGATTCCCTTGTTGCTCTGCCAGCTGTGTGACCTTGGGAAATTGTCACTTTGTGGCATCTTGTGTAAGGCAAGAGGCTGGGGAGATGAGGGTTTCCTCCCTAGAGACCCAGGAGTGGCTCCAGGAGGTCTATGCGCCCTTTACAATGTTGGCAGCAGAAATTTGTTTGTATCTGTTTTTTCTGGGGCTTCTTCAAAGTTTCATCAGATTCTCAAAAGTTTTTACACCTGCAAAATGGTTGAGTAAGTGGCCCACGGGCTGATCCAGCCCACAGAGAGTTTTAGTTCTTCATAGGTTGTTTTACATTTGTTTTAATTATGTGCCAACACAAAATATACAAATCTCAGTCTCTGGCTTTTCTTGAAAAATGAGAGGATGGGACAACTTTTGGCTTGCATCCCTGCCAGGCCGTCAGAGCAGCCGCATACTTTAGCAGCGTATGCCCTCTGGTCATCCACAGTCATCTGTGTGACCAGCAGAGTCTCCCCAGACACAAGAGTTTGCTGGCTCTGGTCTCGATGATCCAGGTTCTCTCTGTCCCTCTGATTCCCTTGTAAGAGGGCTGCAGATAAATAGAAGTGCATTTGGAGGTGAGAAAGCAGGATGTCCTAGAAACAGAAGCCATGGCTCGTGTGGAAAGATGTGTGTTACCATAAGAAAGATCCTCTAGTGTGGCGGAAAGAAGACTTGTGGCCACAGTGATCTGGAAGGCTATCGTATAGAAGAGGCAGCTGATCTGCTTTCTTGGTCCCCAAAGGGTGGATGGAGGAGAACTGGTGGGCACTGGATTCCAGCTCAATTCCAGTGAATCCCACTGCCGGAGGGATTCAAACTGAGGTTGGACGGCCATTTCACGGGCATGGTAGAGGGGTGCTCTGAACCTTGACTGCTAGGACCAGGTGAACATTTAGCGTCTTTTCCCAGCTTGAGGTCCTGTACTTCCTAGGTGCTTCCTTTGCAGTCTTAAAATTCTGCTGGTTCCCTCTGGCCTTCTCTTCCTTCAGTGCCAACACTGCTGCTGATGGAGGCTGACACAGGTTGTGTGTCACTATGGACCAGGACCATGAGCTATGTGTGCGTCATTCATACTCAGTTTTATTAACAGGAAAAGAAAGATCAGAGAGTTTGAGTGACTTACCTGAGGACAGGTAGAGAGAATACAAGGAGGCTGACTCAAAGCCACATCTGGGGTATCAAAGCCCCTTTTCATGTCAACAAAGGCCTTTTTGCTCATGCTGGAAAACCTTCTCCTCAAAAGGGAGCATCATTATTGATGCAGGCCTACCAAGGAGAACCAGAAAATGAGAAAGGCCCACAGGGATGTTTAGGGAAACAGGTCCTTGAGGATTTTTTAGCCAATCCCCTACTCAGGAATTGAAGATGTGCCAGGTTGCCTGACAAAAAACTACAACATCTAGAAAGACCAAGATCTAGTAAGATGGGCAAAGGGTAATTCTCCATTTCACAGATGAGGAAAAGGAGTCCAGGAGAACATGAGCGACTTGCCTGCTTTGCATTTAGAGACAGAGCCAGCTCTCAAACATAGGTCTCATGGGGTACCAGGACAGAGAAGGGCGGACCCCTGGTCTTCCTGTGCAGGGCTTGGCATTGCATGCGCGCACATGTGTGTGTGTGTGTTTGTGTCTGTGTGTGTGTGTGTGTTTGGGGGCAGGGTTGGTGTCTGAGACAACCAGTCCAAGGCCGGGTGGCCAGACTGACATCTTCTTTGCGTTTTGCCTGGGGCCAGCACAGAGTTTGTTGAGTTACTGAGTGTATGAGCCAATAAATGACCACGTGAATGCAGAGTTGAGTGAATGAATGAATGAATGACAGGACATGACAATTCCTCAGCTTTGTTACTTGGCAAAATCAGTGACTTTCTTTGTGGTCTTAATAAGTACCATTTTGTTTTGCTTCTTAAAATTCTTCAAGTGGATGAGCCATGACATGCTAGCCGTTCCTGCTTGCTGCTGCAGTGAGCATTTTTGAGCACATGACTTCCCCTACTTTGCAGTGATGTCCCACAGATTATTCCCAAAGAATAGGACTTCTGGGTCAAAGGGCATGGGCATTTTAATGGTTCTCAGGAGGTATTAGGACTGAGCATTCATGAGAAGCGGAAAGCTGGGTAACATCATGGCACAAACAAAGGGAAGTCTTGGCAGATGCCCAGGGAATGTGTGGAGGGTGGACCCGCCAGCCTGCTGTGGTCATGAAGATGTCAGAGTCCTCCTGTGACAAACCCCATCTGATGCTTTAATTCCCTTCTACTGTCCACTTGCCCTAGCTTGCACGCTCCCAGTTACTGGAAGCTCACTACTTCTAGTTAATTCTGGCTATCTTCTGGTAGAGATGAGAGTATCATTTAAATTTTTTTTTTACTTTGCTTCATAACAAAATTTTGAAAAAAAAAGGGAATTTGTACCATCCTTTGGTTAGAACTATCTCTAAGGAGAAGCCTTTCCTCTAACTACATACTGGAAAATCCAGGCCAGTTGGAGCCAGCCTTGACTGCCTGGTAGCCAAATTGCTGGGGGACAGTCTGCTCTTGATTCCATAAAGACAAGAAAAAGCAAATCAATTTAATCAATAACAAATTAATCAAAATCTCACTTAAAAATAAAACCGAACTGCAAACGTCTTTGGGTTTGTAGATTCAGAGTGACTACACAGAGTTTTGCCAAATCATCATTGCTTTTATGGGCTTCTTCATCTGAAGACTATAAGATGATCATCACAACCAGCTTGTCCAGCCTCCTTATCCGATGACTGAACCACATCTCTCCTGGGCGTCTGCCCACCCTCTCCCGGCCCACCTCCAGGGGCAGAGAATACACCTCCCATGGTGCCCCCTCAGGCAGCTTATGGTGCTGTGTTGAATGTCTGGTTAAAAGTTTTTCCTTTTATCAAAATGAAAGTTCTCTTTCGCCCACTTCCATCTGTCACCTTTTTGGGAGTACATAGAATAAATTGAATTAAATCCCTTTTCCCATGGTATCATTTGAATTCTGTAAAAACAAAACAAACAAACAAAAAATGTGCCCCCCCCCAAGCCTATCAGAGATTGAGTGCCAGTTGGTACCAGGCTGTTGCTAGATATTCTCACGTACATCATTGACTCCTGGGAATTAGCTGTGTTTAACCCATGTGCAGATGGACAGACAGAGGCTTACGGACATTTAGCACAACTAATAAGTGTCAGAACTGGGATTCAAACCGATGTCTTGGTGCAAATCCCATGCCCTTAACCGAAATTCCACATGGCCTTAAGTGTGTAAGGTAAATGCATATAATTCATGCAAAAAAGAAGAATGCTGTTTGGAATATCTTTTTCTTTTTTCTCATTAAATGTTTTAAATTATTAAAGACATAAAAGCATATTGTTACAAGTGCAGTAATATCAGCAACCCCCTCGTGTTCTTATCTACCCGATAGTAACCAATAGTAACATTTTTGGCAAATATCCTTTCACGACTTTATATCGAAATGTACGTATCAATCAAATTCTGGCATTTGAACAATTTGGGAACAATAACAACAAAAACTAAAACATATTTGCCTAGCACAATGTCTGGCTCATAGGACGTTCTCCGTTAATAATTGAAGGGTCGAATTGTTGTCAGTGTTTGGTTTTGCATGGTCTAATGCTTGCCGTGAGTCCACCGGGCAGTGGGGTGATGGTCCCCGTTTACCTTCAGCAAAACTGATGGACAGAATGAGGTCCTGGGTGGGATGTTTCCAGAGCTCTGGAGAAACACCCAACAGCAACTTCACCTTTTCCCCTTGCTCCCGAGTTGCTGTGGGCAAATCAGCTTGGGCTTTCTGTGCATCTCGGTTTCTTTGACATGCTTGCCCCCAGCACCCCATGGTACCCGCAGCTCCATGTCTTCACCACTGTAATCCACTATAGACCTGTCTGTTTTTGCCACTAGGCAATAAGTTCCTCACATTCATGGGTTTTGCATTACTTACCTATGAACTACCAGTGTCTACGCAATGCTGGACACAGTAGGAACTCAACAAATCTTTGTGGAAGGAAGTAATTTCAAAACGGTGATAATGAAGTCCCTGGCACATAGTGGGTATTGGATTAGTGCAATACAATTTAATTTAAATCACAATTAAATAAGTGAATGAAATATCAAAATTGGAAAAGTCGTATGGATATTTACCATGGCTGACACAGCGCTTCACACACAGACATGCATGATGGGTGTTCATCCTTTCCCCATCGGCAGCTCTGGCTGAAAGAGGGCTCTGTCTGAGGACCAGGCAGCTCACTGAGCCCCAGGGGCCTGGATCCATGGACTGGGCTGTGTTGGCGGGCGTAAGTCTGGCTTGGGTCTGAATTTGGCCTTTCTGTTTGCTAGCCTTGTGGTTTCCAGAACCTTTTAGAGCATCTCTGTGCCAGAGGCCAGGGAGAGAGCTCAGGAAACAGCGTGAGTGTCAGCTTCGGGGCCTGCACTCTTTGGTTAGTGTGCAGGTCTGACATCCTTAGCTCCCAGTAGATCAATCTTCTATGACTTTACAACGTTAGGTGGGCCCCAGGATTCTCTGTCAGCCACACTAGTTTGTTCTTCCACTAAGAAAGAAAGCCCCCAACCTTCTCAATCACCTTTCTCTAAAGTGATTTAGTAGACATACGTTGTATGCACACATATAAGTATCTATCATCTCTTGCCTCTTTGGTTGTTTCATGATAGCACTTCCTACCGGGGTCTCTCCAGTCATTCATTTAACACCCTCTGGATGCTAGGTGTGCTTAGGGAACAAAGAGGCACTTACAACACAGCCCTGATGCCAAACTGCTCACAGCGTGTTCCCGGTGAGGGACCAGGTGCTCTGCGCTGTGGGGGACAGAGAAGAGCGCTGCACCCCCACTCAGCCGCTCACCAGGCAGCAGATACTTATGGAACACAGATGGTGGCACTGCGTGTTTAGACACTCCCCCCATGTAATTTCTGCAACAACCCTAGGGGTATTTAGTGGTGGCTTTATGTATGCGGAGAGACCTAGAGAGGTTAAGTGACCTGTCCAAGGGCATTGGCCAGATGAGAGCAGAAGCCTCCTTTGCTCTACTCCACTTCTACTTGACTCTTCTCTACTCTACTGCTCTGCTCTAGTCTACTCCTCTCTACTCTACTCTACTCTTACTCTGCTCTGTTCTACTCTGCTTCTACTTTTCTCTACTCCACTCCACTCTACTTCGACTCTTCCCTTCTCCTGTCTTCTCTTCTCTTCTCTCCTCTCCTCTCCTTTCTTCTCTTCCCTCCCTTCCCTTCTCTTCTATGTCAGAGTTCTTTTTGATAGGGATGAGGTTTCACATGAGGCTTCCTGGAGGCATAATATCGAAGCTTAGTATTGGGGGAAAGAGGAGAAGTCGCAACACTGTTTTTAAATTATTTGTTTGCCTTTCAGCTATCCCCCTACAATGGATGGTCCAAGAGAGAAAGACTCTGCCTTGCTTATCTCCGTCTCCACAGCTCTGCTAAAGAGGGGCGTGCAATGTTTGTGGCGTGAGTGAGCGCTTGTGTGGTTAATGGGTGTGTTGGTAAGGGATGGAGGGAGGGATGGAGGGAGTAAGTGCTGAAGTGCATGACCCCGTGGATGGATGGGCGAGGGAGCAGATTAATGAAACAATGAATGGGAAAGCAAATACGTGAATGGATCAGTGAGTACATGAGTTAGTGAATTAATTAATATTCTCAAGTTTTGGTCAACCAGGCCTGGGGGGTTCTTCAGGTGAAAAGGAAAGCGGATGGAATTGCAGTGGTCCCTTCCTCAGACAGAACATTTCAAGAGGCTTTTTTTCTGTCTCTCCTGCCGAGTTCTCCCACCAGTAAATGCTCAGGCTGTGTTTGAGAAGCCTGACCTTGCCAGATACCGCAAAGCACAGAGGTAATGAGCAGAGCGCCCTCCCACAGGCTCCCTTGAAGGGGACAAATTCCGGAAGCTTCCCCTCAGCTTTGGTCCTGGAGTCCCAGTACAGTGAGGCCAAAGCCACAGTCTCCCCTTAGGAAATGAGCTGGAGAACCCCAGCTGTGATGGCTCAGAACCCTCTCTGTGCCACTGTATTGGGCCCATTTGTGAGTTGATTCCCTGGGAAGAAGGCTCATCCTGCAGAGCCTCTGCTCCTGGTTCTTCCTCATGCATCGCTGCCTTCTCCATGTGCTCACACCCGCATAACGACGGGGCCCTGGGAGGATCTGAGGCAATTTCTTGGAAGCAAAGAAATATCCTTTATTACTAGGCAAAGACAGTAACTCCTGTGCTAATCCACATGCTTGCTCTGTTCTCAGGAAATAGAAATTTCAAGATCATTAAAAAAAATTTCTTTTTAGAAAAAATCTTTTTAGAAAAAATAACAGAACTTTCTCTTACTATCTAAGTTAAATATAGAAATGAATATAGTTTAGACACTCAACTCATTGGTTCACTTCTCTGTTACACTGATACATAGAATGCCTGCTCTGTGCCTGTCACCATTTCAGGCACTGAGGAAGAGAGACCAGAGACATAATCCCTAAGTCTAAGGAGCTCAGTGGAGAAGACCAATAAGTAGGTCAATTTTAATACCACTTGTGAGTTGCTAAAAACTAGGGGATCTGTGGGACCCTAAAGAAGATAGTAACACACCCCCTACTTGGGAAGTCAGGGAAGGCTTCACAGAGGAGAAGCATGTAAGCTGGGTTTTGAAGGATGAGTAGCTGCAGAGGCAATGTCAAAGAATTAGGAAAAGAAGATGCTGAGGTGTTGGAGGAAGAGAGGGAAGTCTTTGAGGTTGGAGAATAAGGTTCATAAAGTGGGATGTGGGGGCCACGAGCCTGGAAAAGGAGGTTGCGATCAGGTTGAGAAGGGCCTTAAAGAGGGTTTCTGCTGGGAATGATGTGAACAGGCCTGTCTCATCTGATGATATCTATGCTTAGAGTGAGCAAGGCCCTTTGCACACTCACGGAATATGACTCGCATATAGCAAACGGGAATTTACAACCTGGTGTAGATGTAGAGGTCTCCCTCTCAGAGAGGAACCTGTCCCTAGAGGTTGTATGGAGTGCATGCCCTCAGGGCCAGAGCTGGAGCTCGGATTAGAGACTACTGGGTCTCTTAAGGTTGGGTCTCTTGAGGTTGGGCCTCCAAACAGTCCAATTGCTGGAGGCTGCCTGATGTGAAATAGCTTCTAACTGAGAAAAGGGAATTCGGGGCCTGATGCGAGCTAGCCACTGACCTTTGCTTTACTTCCTCGTCTGGTGATGGCTAACATCCCAAACTCCTTCCTGCTCCAACATTTCGAATTAGAGATCTACTGAGTGCCTTGCAAAGTTGTGAGCACCTGGTTACTAGAGATATCCAGACTTAAACGAGTGTGTAAGAGGGACAGAGAGGGGATTGCAGCATGGGGCGATGGGGTAGTGTTGGGATGGCCCACTCACGCAGATAGAGGTCTCTGAGCTGGGTGATACAGTTGTGAAGAAAGGACTGTTGGTGTGAAATAAATGCTGAGAAGGATTCTCTAGTAATAATAAGTTTCTTTAATTAAGTGCTTGTAGCTTTTTTTGTTTTTTATTTTTTATAGCTGCCATTGACTGGCAACCAGGCACTGTGCCAGGGACTCGCATCTCTCTAGTCAACTGGTGAGGCAGGTTAATCTTCCACTTTTATAGATGAGGCAACTGAGGCCTAGAGAGAGATACCAGCTGAGATCACACAGCTCGTGAGTGATGGAGACAGGAGCCAGACTACTGTCCGTTTGGCCCCATGGTCCATGACTCTCCCATCGACCATACTGTCTTACAGGGAGGCATTGCTCCTGGCTTTCATTATTCTCCCCTGGAAAACGGGGAGCCTGCTGGGACAGCACCTCCAAAATCAGTGTGGGTGCTGTGGCACTATTTATATGGATTGCTTCATCAGACCAGACACTGCTCAAAATAAGTTAAACAGAAATATCTTTCTGTGTCCTCAGGACCCTGTAATCTGAGATAGTCTCTTGTGAAATGAACTGGGACACCATATTTAGGAAGGAAAGAAAAGAAAAGAAAGAAGAAAAAATCTGGAAGAATTCAATACTGAACATGTGAAAGAAATAAGAATGGGGCTATGACAGCTCTGATATGTTTGAATAGACAGTAAAACAATAAAGAGTGATTAGCATTTTCTTGTGCTGGTGGTGGTGCTGGCTGTAGGGAGGGCATCCTCCTGTCTGTGTCCCGCCCCATTGGTCCAGAAGGATGCAGGAGTGGGATATGTGGTTGAATTTGGAAGTCAGCCCTTGGAGGGGAAGGTTGAACAGGGTAATTCTGGGAAGGCATATCTAAACTGAGTTGTCAATCAAAGATGAAAGGAGAGGAAGAGGAGACAAGATACAGAGTGAGGAAGGAGTTTGAGGAACCAGGGATGCCATGTGGGAGAGGCTGGGTGAGCTCCAGAGATGAGGTGGCTATGTCTGATGGGCCTGGTTAAGTACAAGTGCCTGCTCTGTAGTTTGCAATAAAAGAACCCCAGCTCAAATTGACTTAACTTTAAAAAGTGGGGATGGGGTATGTTTGCTTCATGCAACACGTAAGCTCCGGGTGCCTCCAGACTTGGGCAACACTGTGTTAAAGTGCTTAGGTACTGAGTCTTGTTTTGTTCCCCTCGATGTGTGGCTTCGTTCTCCATCAAGATCCCTCTGTGTTATGGCAAATGGCCTTAAGCATCTCCAGACTTAGCAACTCTAGCAGAAACATAACTCTCTTCCCAGAAACTCCAGCAGAGGTCCCAGGGATGGCCCTGAAGGGCACAGCTTGGATTACGTGCTTGTCCCTGGTCAAATTCCAGCACTGGGGGGCGTGGTATCCCTATTGGGCCAATCTGGTCGCATGCCACCTCACTAGCCAGGCAAGCAGGGTCCCCTCGTGTGAACCATCTCGACAGGGTAAGAGAGACATTTTCACAAAAAGCAGGAGATTGATTTTGCTACCTGAAAAAGGGAGTCATGGGAGGAAAAAGCAATAGTGGGACCAGGCAGAAGACATCATTGGTGTGCAGGAACTCAGACGGGGACCAGACAGAAATGGTCTCAGGGTGCTCCATTTCTGTGATACACACAGGGCCAAGTTATATGGCTCCCTTCTCTCTCAACTCCACTTAAAGCTCATTGGCCTCAACACCTTTGTGGAACTAAACATATGATTCAAAATAGATGAGTATTTTGCTACATGTTACTTAAAACACACAACTCAAACCTCTGACATTCAAGGGCCCACAGTCTATCCTAGACTATCCTTTCCACTTGCCCCTTGATTCCCTTCAGGAGGGCAGCCAGTAACCCCTGGACTTGGGTGGCCCAGAAAGTGAATCCTGCCTCTGCCATTTTATAACCATATGACCTTGAGCAGTGTCCTGGCCTTGGGTTTTCAGTCTGACAGGGGACAGTAACTCTGAGCATATTGGGCTATTGTGGGGATTCCGTGCGGCTGAGTAGATAAATATCCTGGTTCTGCACCTGCTGTGTGGTTGAGGCTCAATGAATCTTAATTGAATTCTTGTGTAAATCAGTTCTGGTTCGGAGTGCCACCAACCTTGAGTGGATTAGCGTAGGGAGCGTATTTCTTATTTACCTGTCAGTCCTGTTAGTCAGATGCAGGGGTGATTAATAGTAATAATGCTGAAGGAGCCACCTTGGACAACTGAAACTCAATGACACACAGGAATGAAACCGTTTTATGTTCCCCATCTGTGTTTTCAACCAAGTTCAATCAAAGCCCCTTGTCTGGTCCCCCAACAAACCTTGACCAAATTGCATAACTTTCTGTTCACTTTCTGGTTCTACAAAGGCTAGTCCAGTCAGATCCAGTACCAAAGTTTAATCCTATACTCACTGTAAAGCTTTCTGCCCTCCCATCACCACCGACGATAAACCATTGTCCTGAGGGACCTGGGTCGGGAGGGGGGTGGTCAGCTCTTTCGCTCCTCCTCCTTCTTTCTCTGGAGGGTTGGAGTGAGGATGAAGGGGAAGTGAGGGGGCAGTAGGTCCCTACCTCAGTGGCTGCAGTGGCAGCCCTCTCCTGTCTGTCTTTGCCACTAATACTTCATTGTGTTTAAGATACCCAAGTGGTGGTTCTCTAATGGGACTTCCTCACCTCGGATTCCCCCAACTTGGGAGATCTCTTCTAGTGAGATCTCTCCCATACCCTTTCTGCTTCTGCCCCAGCACTGCCCTTCATGGCTGCTTACAGCTGGAGTCTCCTTGTTGTGCAAACAGTTCTCTTGGTTGGGGACCAACTCAATAACTCAAGCCTACCTCCTTCTGTGGTGTTCATTTGACTCTTGGGAAACTTGCTTATCCTTGCCACATGGAATCACGGGAGTGCAGGTTGCCCCTCCCCTGCCCCTGCAGTGACAACTCTCCCATTCTCTTTTCCCTTGTTCACATAGGGCCAAGCAGACATGCAATCAGGTGACAAAGTTGAGGCTGGAGAGGTGGGTACAAGCCTATCGTTGAAAGTCTATGATGAGGAGGACTCTGAGCCTTATCCAAAGTGAGGGATTACTGCAGGATCCATTCCTGAGTCTAAAGATCACGTTTGTACCTTAGGAGCCTCATTTGATTCTTGTGAGGATGCGCAGACAACCAGGTAAGGGCGAGTCTGAGGGCCGGAGGCCACTTCTGAGGCTGTTGGTTGCAGGACTCTGAGAACTGAGGGAGGCCGTTTACTCCTCACCAATCCCTCTTTCTGAATGTCTGGCTCCTTCTCATTAGTCAGATCTCAGTTCAGATGTCCCCAACTCAGAGGAGATTTTCCTTTTACAAAGTGTAAAAATTGTCCTACCCAAGTCACTTCTATCACTTGACCCTGTTGTGTTCAAATCAGTTGTTACTCTCAGAAACCATGTTGTTATTTGTTTCTTTGTTTCATTTTTCTCTTCTTTCCCTAGAAAGTAAGCTCCAGGGAGGCAGGACTGTTGCTGTAACCAGTGGGTGACAATGCCTGTCGCCTAGTCTGGTATTTGGTAAATATTTGTTGAATTAGTTAATCAATGACTCCAAAGAATGTGCGGAATGATTAAGAAGTGGGCCAGGGCTTAGGATGAGGATGTGCCTTTCAAGTCCTTTGGGGACTCATTCAAGAAATCTTCACTATTTCAAGAATAGACAGATATGGCTTGAGTTTCATTCACAGTTTTAGCAACTGGGAGAGAAACACAACTGGCATCCGGCCTCTTCTTAGGGAAAAAAATAACAGATAGGAAATATTTTTGAATTTCATAGAATAAAGAAGGAGGTTAGGAAAACACATTTCTCACTCTATTTCCATCTCCTTCAATCAAATTAATCCTGTGTTTTGGCAGTGTAGGGCTTAAGAAGATTCTGTTTAAATCTTGGGATGTCTGAATGGAGAGGATGTAGGACTTAATGGATGTTCTTGCTTGTTAGCAGGACCAAAAACTCCTAAAGGCCAAAGCTCTTTTCTCTGCTCCCCTCCTACTAGGCACCCAATCAGGTAACTTTATTCTATAGAGGACACAGACCAATCTTCTCTGGTCAAATGAAAAGAACGCAGAATTTAGGATCATAATGGCCTGGGATTAAATTCCAGTTCTGTCACTTCCTGCCTGTATGATTTGGGGCACATTCCTTAACTTTCCTGAACTTGAGATCCATCACCTGTAATAACCAGTTTGTCAGCTTGTTATGAAGAGATAAAACAATGCAAGTGAAACAACCAATATGGTTCTGGCTGCCCTTTATAGCATTTGTGACATTGTATGTTCAACACATCTGTTACCACACAATCTATTGGATTAGCTCCCGTTCTACAGGTTTGGACATACATTTTCACTGCCCTAAAAATCCTATACTCCACCTATTCATCCCTCCCTCCCCTGCAACCCCTGGCAACCACTCATCTTTTTACCGTCTCCATAGTTTCACCTTTTCCAGAATGTCATGCAGTTGGAAGCATACAGTATGTGGCCTTCTTAGAGTAGCTTCTTTCACTTAGGGATATGCATTTAAGGTTCCTCCATGTCTTTTCATGACTTCGTAGCTCATTTCTTTTTACCATTGAATAATATTCTGTTGTCTGGATGTATCCTAGTTTATTTATCCATTCACCTACTGAAGGACAGCTTGGCTGCTTCCAAGTTTTGGCAGTTATGAATAAAGCTGGTGTGAACATCCATGTGCTGGTTTCAGTGTGGACGTGTTTTCAATTCCTTTGAGTAAATACCAAGGAGCGTAATTGCTGGATCATATGGTAAGAGTATGTTTAGTTTGTAAGAAACCACCAAACTGACATCCAAAGTGGCTGTACCATTTTGCATCCCCCACATATCTCCCTATGGTAGACTTTTAATTGTGCTTGACTTTCTGTTTATTTTTTAAGACTTTTTTTAAAAGTAGTTTTAGGTTCACAGCAAAATTGCACTGAATGTACAGATATTCCCATGTATCTCCTGCCCTACATAGATACAGAGGCTCCCCCATTATCAACGTCTCCCACTAGAATAGTACATTTGTTACAATGAATAGACCTGTATTGACACACCATTATCACCCAAAGTCCACAGTTTATGTTAGGGTTCACTCTTGGTGATGTACATTCTATGGATTTGGAACATGTCTAATGGCATGTATCCACCATTATAGTATCATACAGAGCATTTTCACTGCCCCAAAAATCCTCTTTTCTCTGCCTGTTCATTCCTCCCCCTCACTCCAACCAACCCCTGTCAACCACTGAACTTTTTACTGTCTCCATAGTTTTGCCTTTTCCAGAATGTCATAAAGTTTGAGTCATACAGTATGTAGCCTTTTCAGATTGGCTTCTTTCACTTAGAAATATGTATTTAAGATTCCTCCATGTTTTTTCCATGGCTTGATAGCTCATTTCTTTTTAGCACTGAATAATATTCCATTGTCTGGATGTACCACAGTTTATTTATCCATTCACCTCCTGAAGGACATCTTGGTTGCATCCAAGTTTTGGCAGTTATGAATAAAGCTGCTATAAACATTCATGTGCAGGTTTTCGTGTGGATGTAAGTTTTCAGTTCCTTTGGGTAAATACCAACGAATGTGATTGCTGGATTATATGGTTAAGAGTATGTTTAATTTTGTAAGAAACCACCACATTGTCTTCCAAAGTGGTTCTACCATTCTGCATTCCCGCCAGCAATGGATGAAAGTTCCAGTTGCTCCACATCCTTGCCAGCATTTGGTCTTGTCACTGTTCTGGGTTTTGGCCATTGTAATAGGTGTGTAGTGGTATCTCATTGTTTTAATTTACAGTTCCCTGATGACATATGACATGAAGCATCTTTTCATATGCTTACTGGCCATCTGTATATCTTCTTTGGTGATGTGTCCGTTAAGATCACTGGCCCATTTTTTAAGTCAGGTTGTTCATTCTGTTATTGCTGAGTTTTAAGAGTCCTTTGTATATTTTGGATAACAGTTTCTTTATCACATGTGTGCTTTGCAAATATTTTCTCCTACTCTGAGTCTTGTCTTTCCAGTCTCTTGAAGTTTTTTCCTTACTTAGTTAAAAGTATAACACACAGAACTCTCCACTGTAAAAGTCACAGGGAAAATATTGGATCTGTGAAAGAAAACCAAAGATGGAGAAGTGCTATAGCATGTCTGCTTCTATTACTAAGGGTAGCAATGAAAGTGAAGCCGACACTTATATGGGACAATTGGGTTCTCTCTCTGCTCTGACTCTCGCCAGCACACTGGTACCCTCAGAGCTCTGACTTCTACTCCCTCTGACATGTCCAAGGAGTATTTCCAGCCCCAGTTTCTCTTCCGAGCTCTAGATTCAAATGTCTGTCTTTCTTGGGACTTCTTCACTTGGCTGTCTTCCATGTGCCTCAAACTCACTAAGTATGCCAGCCGGAACTCATCATCCCCGCCGCCCTCAGGGACTGGCTCCCAGATGTTCAAACTGGAATTCTGGGCTTCCTTCCACCCTCCCTTCTCCCTCTATCTCTCCTTGCCCTGCTGGCCACGTGGTATCATGGAATCTTTACGTGGACCGCTTGGCCTGCAGCTGTCCTAGGGGAGGTCATCTGCATCTCTTTTCTGATGTTGCACTAACCTCATCATTGGTCGCTCTACTCCATCCTTCCTTCTGAACAGAGTTTTCTAAATCACACTGGTAGATGCCACTCCCATGCTTGAGAACATCCACTGGTTCAAGAAGGTCTCCAAGCAAAGTCTGACCCCTTTCCCTGGGTCACCACACCAGTCTCTAGACTGCCTTTATTGATGCTCTTTCCTCAAACTTGAGTGCCTTCCTCTCCACAATCCCTACCTTCTGCTGCAGCCTAATTTTTCCCATTCATTTCATCCCCTCCTCCAGAGTACGGTACTTCGTGCTCATCCCAGGAATGATGCTCTAAGGGAGGCAGGCTATTTTTGGTGAAGGCAACACTCGTCCTCCTGCCTACTCCCCACCCATCTTTCCAAGCTCAGCTCAGATGTCATCTCCTCCAGGAAGCCTTCCCTGACCTCCCAGGCCTGAGTCAGGCACTTGTCCTTCCCTCTATCAGAGTACTGACCACGTGGAAACATAAGCATCTGCTTGCTTGTCTGTGTCCACCATTAGGCTGCAATCTCTTTGGACAAAGTGTCCTATCCTCTATGCCTGGCACTTAGTAAGTGCCTAACATGCATTTAGGTCATGACTGAATTAGAGAATAAACCAATAAACCCCCAGTACCCCTATGCCATCAGCATCAGCTGAGTTCTCTTAGTAGTTCAGACTGACAAGTCTCCCCTTGATATTGATATGGCAATGTTGGTCAACATTTTACTTTATAAAAGATTATCACACCCATTGCCTCATGTCATCTCCTCTATGGATCTTTGAAGTAGGGGATATTGTCCCCATTTTATAGATGATGAAACAAAGGATTGGAAAAATGAAAATAGTATGTGGTCAGATGTTGTTCTAAGCTTTTGACATGTAGTGACATTTAATTCTCCTAATGGTCTGTGAGATAGATATTATTATCCTCACTTTATATGTGAAAGGGCTGAGGTCTAGAGAGGTTAAGTGACTTCTGCTTGTTTGCACAGCTAGTAAGAGGCGGAATTGGAATTTGAACACGGGATTCTGATTAAGGAGCTTCATCATTGGCTGCCCCAGAGAAGTCCGTGCTAGGACAGGCCTGGCATACACAAGATACTCAATATGTATTTGTTGACTGAAGAGGACTTGCCCCAAGTCACACAGAGCCGAGTCTGAATCCAGGATGCAGGCTCCCCAGCACTTCCCAGGTAGTTGGGCTCTTGGGCTTCTGCAGAGACAGAAGCCCCCAGCTCCCTCTTCCCCTCTCTAACCAGTAAGTGCAGTTTGCATCATAGAGAGCTTGGCAGGCATGCACCTGAGGCTCAGAGCCAGGCCTGTGAGAGAGGGACCCAGCTCAGTGGTCTGGACACAGCCACACCATGCTTTTATGTCTCCACCAGATTCCTCCCAGAGCATCGCCCGTCACCCCAGCAACACATCAGTGGTGCCTCATTCCACCCAACCCCCACCCACAGTGGGCAGCGGCTATCCCTCTAAATCAGAGCTCACACTCTGCCCAGGCTGCCCTAGCGATGTGCCAAATCTCATTTTCTCTCTCTAAATTGCTTTCTGCTCAATGTCTTTCTTCCCCCTCCTCTGGGTCCCTGAATAGGGAATGCTGGTTACTATGGCGATGGGCCGGCTTGTGGCAGGAACTCAGCTCAGTAAATTAATTGCTGGACTTTTGGAGACTAATGGCAGAGCCCTGCCTCCTAGGGCCAGGGTGTGGCCTGTATCGTGCCAGCTTATTAGCCAAGCCCTGGAAAGGGCTCAGGGCCTAGTGAGAGAGAGAGAGAATGATGGTACGCATGCTTGCCGAGGCTGTAACCTGAGGTGGACTGGGAGATGGGGGGATGTTCCCTACACACCTAGTCTGTACTAGGACCAGGGCTGCAGGCTTTGCAGAAATTATTTCATGTAATCTTCACAGCACCCCCAGTGGAGTAGAGATCATCCTCATCTTATGCAGGTGAAATGCTCATTCATACTGCTAAGGAGTAAAGCTAGGATTCCATACCAGGCCTGCCTTGCTCGGTGGACCATTTGTTAAGAACATTCCATTTATTCCTGGGTGGAAAGCCATTCTCTCCTCTATAGTCTCTTCCAGAAGACAGAAGCATGGGGAATGTTTCCGAACTCATTCCATGAAACCAGCATTACCCTAATCCCAAAACCAAAGACATTCCAAGAAAAAAACAACAGACCAAAATCCCTCATGAATATAGATGCAAAAATCCTCAACAAAATATTAGCTAATTGAACACGAAGATGTATGTAAAGAGAATTATACACACAGCCAAGTGGGATTTATCCCAGGGATGTAAGGCTGGTTCAATGTTTGAAAGTCAATTAATGGAATCTATCACACCGACAGGCAAAAAAGGTCATTCTCTTCCCTCAGGTCTATCACTGCAAAGTTTCCCCCCACGCATGTGTTCCCCTTCTCGATGCTCCTAACCTCCCCTTTCCTGTGGACTGGGTGGCACATAGCTTGGTTTTTAAATTTTTTTTTTTTTGAGGAATATTAACCCTGAACTAACATCTGCCACCAATCCTGTTTTTCCTAAGGAAGACTGGCCCTGAGCTAACATCCATGCCCATCTTCCTCTACTTTATATGTGAGACACCTGCCGCAGCATGGCTTGACAAGTGGTGCCATGTCCACACCCGGGATCTGAACTGGTGAACCCCAGGCAGCAGAAGTGGAACGTGGGAACTTAACCGCTGCACCACTGGGCCGCCCCCACATAGCTTGTTTTTTGACCCTTTGCTGGTTTCCCACATTGTTTTGTGCTTAAGAAATAAGAGTTGCTCCAGCCAGATTCCAACATCCTGGGAGAAGCCACATTGCCACATGATTACAAGCATGGGCCTGTGATTGCCTGGGACTGAATCCTGGCTCCTAGTGTGGAGTCCTGGGCAGATGACTAAGCCCTCTGTGCCTCAGTTTCTCACGCTGTGACATGGGGGTCATGATCCCTGCTGTTCAGATTATGCGAGTTATTATGTGTGAAACCCTTAGAATGGCTCCTGATTCACGTTGACGGCTGGAAAGAGTGCAGGCTTTGGCATCATTCAGGCCTGAGGCTGAGTCCAGCTCTGTCTTTACTAGCATGTGGGCCTGGGGAAGTTGTCTGGGCCCCTGTTCCAGGCTCATCATCCATAAGGGGTGGGTAGCAGAGCTGATTTGTCTGTTTGCAGTGGCCTCTGAGAGGGCATTGGTAAAGGTGCCTGGCTTGCAGTGCACGTACAGTAAGCATTTTCCCTGGCCCTTCCTCGAGGGAACCAAAAATCAGGACTGTGGATTTTCCACTCAACAAATATTCTCTGGGCCCCAGATCAGGTAAATAGCCCAAGCCTGTGAGAAGGTTAGTGATCGGCATAGACTCCCCCGGGGGATCTTAGAATCAAGGAGGGGTTGTTTCTGGAGCCCCATGGATGGAGTTTCACGTGCAGATCTTCCCTTTGTCAGTGGGGTGTGCTGGGGTGTCTCCCTGTTTCTCACCCTCAGCTTTCTTGCCTGTAAAGGGGAGATGTTGGTGCCCACCCGTGGGGTTGTAAAGATGGAGGTGTGCAGTGTCCACAGTGTGGAGGCTCTCCACCAACACCAGGGCAACACACAGGTCCCCAGGTGTCGGGACCCTGTGAACGGTGGATGGGCGTAGGAAATGGGTCTGGGTTGGAGTCCCAGCTCTGGCTCACGTCAGCAATGTGGCCTTAAGAGTGGTTGAGGCATCAGGCTAAGGGCTTTGCGTGTAACTTTATTATTTAATCCCTACAACAGTCCTCTGCGACAGCTGCCATAAGGTAGGATCTGTTATTATTTCTGCTCCACAAATGAGAAAACTGACAGACAGAGAGATGAGGTCACCCCTTGAGATCAGGAGCTAGTGATCATGGGGATTTGTACCACCAGGCACTCTGATTTGAGAGCCCAGCTCCTAACCACCTGGCGAGTTCTACCACCATGTACCCTAGAACTGATGGAGTCTGCATCTGTCTTACTGGCGCTCGGGGCGTGAAGGAAATGTGAGAGGGCTGAGTGTGCTGTCCTGCCACACAGGATGTTGGGAGTCGGGCCGTCCTCAGCCCAGGTGTGGGGATGCTCATGGGCTATTACAGAATCTGCTGCCTGGTTTCTCAATCAGGCCAGTCAGTCTGCCTTCAGTAGAAGGAGGAGCTCCTGGGACCTCCATCCTCTTTGCTCTCTTCCCACCAAGTTTCAGGATTCACAATCTTTCCTAGGAAAGAAGATGGAGACTCCCCAGTCTCCTCCCTCCTGGCCTGCCCCAGGCTCATGACAGAGTGACCCTCCTGTGACCTAGGATGATGTCTTAGTCAGCTCAGGCTGCCATAACAAAACTCCACAGATAGCGGGGCTTAAACAACAGACATTTATTTTTCACAATTCTCGTGGCTGGAAAGTCTGAGATTAAGGAGGCAGCAGATTCAGTTCTAGTGAGGGCCCAATTCTCGGCTCGTAGGCAGCCACCTTCTTGCTAAGTCCTCACATGGTGGAAAGAGAGAGAGAGAACTCTGGTGTCTCTTTCTCTTCTTAGAAGGGCACTAATCCCATCGTGGGGGCCTGTCATCATGACCTCTTTTAAATTTACGTACCTTCCAAAGGCCCCACCTCCAAACATCATTACATTGGGGGTTGGGGGTTCAATATATGAATCTGGGGGGCACAATAAGGTCCATAGAAAAGGGCCTGAACAAACGCTTGTAGAAGCCAGGCAGAGAGAAAGTGGGGAGGTGAGAGAATGTTGAGAGGGACCATTGTCCACACTCTAGCATCCATCCTGGGCACTTACAGATCCTCCTTTCCTCTCATCTCTCATTACCGTTTAGTTTCCCATTGCTGCTATGACAAAATACTACAAACACAGGGGCTTAAAACAACTCAAGTTTATCATCTTAAAGTTCTTAAGGTCAGAAGTCCAAAATGGGTCTCACTGGGCTAAAGTCAAGGGGTTGGCAGGGCTGTGTTCCTTCTGGAGTCTCTAGGGGAGAATACCTTTTCTTGCCTTTTCCAGCTTCCAGAAATCACTGCATTCCCTGGCTTGTGGTCTCTTCCTCCATCTTTAAAACCAACAATGGCTGATCAAGTCTATCTCAGGCTGCCATCACTCTGGTTCTGACTTAGCTTCCCTCTTTCACTTGTAAGGACCCTTGTGATCACACTGAGCCCACCCAGAGAGTCCCAGTTAATGTCTGTATTTTAAGATCAGATGATTAGCAACCTTAATTCCACCTGTAACCTTAATTCTCCCTTGCCATGTAACAATATATTCACAAAGATTGGGGTGTGAACATCTTTTTTGTGTGTGTGTGATGACATATAACATAAATTTTGCCATTTTAACCATTTAGAAGTGTGCAATTCAGTGTCATTAATTGTATTCACATGTTTTGCAACCATCACCATTATCTATTTCTAGAACTTTTTCGTCACCCCAGACTGAAACTCTGTAACTGTTAAGCAATAGTGAGAGATATCTTTCCATTTATTTAGATCTCCTTTGATTTCTTTCAGCAATGATTTGTAGTTTTCAGTGTACAAGTCTTGTACCTCCTTGGTTAAATTTATTCCTGTATTTTATGCTATTTTGTTGGTGCCATTGCAAATAGAATTATTTTCTTAATTTCCCTTTTGGATTGTTCACTGCCAGTGTACAAAAATGCAACAGATTTTTGAGTGTTGATTTTGTATCCTGCAACTTTGCTGAATTTATTTATTAATTCTAACAACTTTTTATGGATTCTTTAGAGTTTTCTATGTATAGGATCGTGTCTTATACAAAAGACATTGTTTTACTTCTTCCTTTCCACGTTGGATGCCTTTTATTTGTTTTTCTTGCCTAATTGCTCTGGCTACGACTCATAGTACTATGTTGAATAGAAGTGGCAAAAGAGAATATCCTTGTTTTATTCCAGATCTTAGTGGAAAAGCTTTCAGTCTTTCACCACTGAGTATGATGTTAGCTGTAGGCTTTTTGTGTATGGCCTTTATTGTGTTGAGTTTCCTTATCTTCTTAGTTTCTTGAGTGTTTTTATCATGAAAGAATGTTGGATTTTGTCAAACACATTTTCTGTATCAACTGGGAACACCATGTGTGTTTTTCTTCTTCATTCTATGGATGCATGTATTACATTAATTGATTTTTGTATATTGAACCACCCTTGCATTCCTGAGATAAATCCCACTTGATCATGGTATTTAATCCTTTTAATATGCTGCTTAATTCAGTTTACTAGTTTTTTGTTAAGTATTTTTACATCTACATTCATAAGGGATATTGGTCTGTAGTTTTCTCTTTTTTGTGTGGATATTTGGGAAGATAAGGACCAAGATTTCCTCTAAAATCCTGGAGAGACTTGGATGAAGCCCAGCTTCTGCAATGAGGAAAATTATCAAATTTCTTGAGCTCCAGAAAATACTGAACAACTATGGCTGTTACCATTTTATCTCCCTTTTCACCATTTTTCTTATTTCATGAAAAAATGATGGCTCAACAGTTGTTGCTAATATTTGGATTTGGAATATCCATAGAGGTCATGGAAAGAGTGTGGTGCAGTGCCCAGAAGAGGCTGGTTCAAGACTTAGTCCTTCCTGTGACCAGCTGGGTGAACTGGGGAGAGATACGGATCTTCTTTCCACCTCACTCCCCTCCTTCACCAAATGGAAATGGTGATGCCTGCCTTGAAGACTCACATGAGCTCATGTAATAATCAGAAGGTGCCTAGCATATGGTAGATAATACATGGTAGTTATTCAATTACTTTCATAGCTCTTTGATATTGTCTATGTTCCTCTAATCAATGGCTCATAGCCACTTTAAAATAATAAGATGACAGCAGCAGATGCTGGCCATTTATAGTTCATTAGTAAATCTAATATTTATTTGTTAAGTGCCTACTATGTGCCAGAAACTGTTATAGATGCTGGGAAACAGAATGAACAAGACAGACAAGTGCTTGCTTTCATACAGTTTTGAAGGTGAGAGGGTTGGGCAGCCCACTTGACTTGCTAAGATTCTGAGTCCCTCCTCCCTCTGTACCTTCTGATCCCTGACATTGGCCTCTGCCCCTAAATGTACCATTTTGGGAGAGTGCCTTTCTTCTTGCTCCTGTGGCTGCCTCCTACGACTCTCAGAGTTTTGGCATTTGGGCTGTTAGACCCTGTGCATTGAGAGGTGGCCATTAGTGCCCTGGTAAGATGAGTGCACTTTGCCCTGAGGGTGGTAGGGACCTGAGTATAGAATTGGTGCACTTGTCCGGAGAGGAGTGCACACATCTGTTCTGATGTGGAACTTCCCCAGTACTGTGCCCTTGCTCCCCTCTTGGACTTTGCAGATGCTGTTCCCTCTGCCTGAAGTGATCGCTTGCCTTTTTTTTGGCTGAGGCCTACTCAGCTTCCAAACTTGGCTTGGCTGTTGCTAGTCCAGGAAGCCTGACCTTGCCCCCATGCTCCCATAACCCCCTGTATCTCGCTCTCCAGTGCTCATTTTATCCTGCCTTTCCCTGGCCTTCTTCTTACCTGTCTCCCAGGTGTCGGTGAGTGCCCTCAAAGATGGGTTTGGTGTCATTCATCTGCCTGCCCTCGGCACCTGGCACATTAGGGCCACTGGTGAATATTTGTTGAATGAATAAATCAGTGGTGAAATCTATAAACTATTTTTCCTTTCCTGGATCTTGACTTTAACAATGACGAATAATTTTTGAAATGGACATCCACATGAAAATAAAATATACAGAAGGGCAAATATACTTAGCTAATAAGCATCATGGATCAAAGAAATGCATGGAAATGAAGAAACGACGTCTCTCCTATTGAATTGGCAAAGGTGGGAGAAATGACAATCTTCCATGCTGCCAGGTATGCCGAGAGAGGGGCTTACCTGCTCGCACATGGCTGGAGGCAGAGAAACTGGAAAGCAGTTTGACAATTCGTGTCAGGAACTTTTCAAACTCATATGATGCTTAAGTATTTTTCTACAAGTCTGCCCTAAAAAAATAATTAAATATGGGCAAAGACTTAGGTACAAAGATGTCCTCTTATAACATTATTAAACAAATAAAACAGACTATTAAATGTCCAAAAGTAGAAAATACGATCCACACAATGGTGCTGGTGCCACAGGTATGGTCATAGCTAGCCATTGATGATGAGGCCTGACAGATCCTCAGTGCACATTTGCTAACTGATGGATGGGAGGATAGATGGAGCAATCAGTGAAGGGGGAGGTATCTCTGGGCTGTGCTCTTTACAAGGTCACACTGTTGGCTGTGAGAAGAGTTGAGTCTGAGGAATGAAGACAAATTGGGAGGCTGGGTCTGGGGGAACCCCTCCCATGTGGGGCCGGGCGGTTGCTTCTTGTGGCTTCTCTGCTCGAGGGCCCTTCTCTAAAGGCATGTCTTTCTCCACACAGGAAATGCTCCGGTAGACCCAAAGAGTGTCTCTTCCTGGCCAAGAAATGCTTGTCCCCAAGCACAAGAGAGCTGTGGCCAGCCTCCGAGGGAACACTGTGCCCTGCCTTCTCTGGATGCTGCTGCTATGGAGTGGGGACAGTGGCTGTCAGGCCCAGAGGGCAGGTGGGGCCACTGTGGGCTGTGCCAGGCTGAAGACATAGTATAGTCTCTGTGCACGTCCGTGTGTGTGAGTGTGGGGTGTGTGACGACTGTGAGTGAGCTAGTGACTGACTGTGTGTGAGAGAGAGTGGTCACACACCCATCATCCAGCAAGTGTGGGTGTCAGCTGTCTTCCAACCAGTGTGTATAATGATCAGTTGCCGGGCAAGGGCATTTGATTGTGTGTGTGATTCTGTAAGAATGTGTGAAAGTGTTTTAAGAGAGCGTGTGAGACAGAGAGAAAAATGAGCTGTCTGAACACACATCCTGAGTCAGTCACATAACGTGTTGAAGGCTTGTCTCTATCAAGTGCCTGTAGGGTTTAGGGGACAGTGGGTGAAGGTTAGGACCCTGTTGTGTTATCCTATCCTGTGAAAGCTTTGGGGCCACTCCAGGGGATGTGGACACACTGGAGTCCAGCCAGAAGAGGTGGCCAGGACAGCGAGGAGAATGTGCCTCTGCAGTAGGCAGAGGAAGTGGGAGAGTTTGCTGGAGAAGAGGAGGCCCAGGGACAGGAGGGGTGAGACGGGACAAGATGGTTTGCTCCCTTGCCTCAAGGCCTCCTGGGAGAAAGGCACCATCAGTGCGGAGACATGAAGAAGGGGTCAGGAACATGAGCCAGTCCCTTTCACAACATCCATCACAGAGCTTGCCCATGGGGGTCCTTAGCACACAAAGGAACAGGATGTTCGGGGACTGCCCACACGGTGGCAGGCAGGGCCCCCGTCACCAGATCCCTGGACATAAAACACCTCCCCCATTTTGCAGGTGAGGAACTGAGGTAAAGACAAGCCCAAAGCCGAGAAAACACCTCAAAGACTTGCATTTCCATAGGGTTTTTACAAAGTTCTCTCCTGTATTTTACTTTGCCTGAGCCACTCAAAGCCCGGCTAGCTGGAAAGACAGCCATGACTGTGGGCCTCCTGCTCTTCCTGTGAGGAGCGTAGATGTCTGTGTCCACCAAGAGGACCCCGCATGCACAGCTGACACACAGGATTAGCAAATTCAGGAATGGGAAGGCCTGAGGACTGTCTCCTCCATGCCCTCATTTCACAGAGTGGAAGATGCTGGTCCAGAGGAAAGCGGTCACCTGCAAGGGGTCACACAGCCCTCACCTATGGCAGAGCCAAGGCTGGAAGCCAGGGCACTGGCCCCAGGGTCCGGGCCCTTCCTGAGACATCCCACTTAACTCTCCTGTGCCCACAGTCCAATCTTTCCCAGAGTCTCCAAGAGAAAGTGTCCCCAGAGCTCCAGAGGGCCCTTTGGTGAGGACTCTTGAGCAAATGAACCTTCTGCAGCCTTAAAACAAATTTGCTTAAGGATTACAGCCACGGGCCGGGGCCTGCCTGGCCCATAGCAGCAATTATTCTGAACAGGCTGGGACATTATTGTCACAGAGAAGATAGGATGACCTTTTGTGTCCGGGAGAAAACCTCCCTGTGAGTTATCTCTGAGTCCACACATCTGGACCAGCACACCCCAGGAACTCCAATCCTGTCAGGGATCCAGCTGCGAAGCCAGGGCTTTCCCTTGGCGCCCGACAGGCGGACTGTAGCTGGGATTTTAAAAACTAGAGGGAAAGTAGAAGTGGAAAATTCAAGAGTGGCAGTGGCTCGGGGCAGGATGGGGAAGTATCTGTGTGTGTGTGTGTGTGTTTAAATACATAAAGCTTTATGGTTTCATGAACTTAATTGATTGCTTATAAAGATAAAATCAGAAATACAAAATAGTACAATTCATTCGTGGTTCTGCCTGCCTGAAGGAAGCAGTGTTTCTTTCTTAGTTTCCCTCACGCGTGCATACACAATCTCACACATAGACACACACAACTCTTCATACCTGACAGTGTATTGGACAGTGTATCATGTTGGTAAATCAGGATTCCTTTACGACGGACACTGTTGGGGCGGCCCCGCTTCCGCTGTATGAACACAGGATGGTTACTATTTAAGTAGCTCCATATGGTGATCAGCTCGGTTGTCTCCAGGATTTTGCTCAGCAATGCTGCCATGAGTTTCATTATACATCTTTTTTTTGTTCCCTTCCATTTATCTGCTTGTTTTTTTGGGTAAATCACTCAATTTGCAATGGGTGCATCAAAAGACACCCTCCTTTAGGACCCTGAAAATGGGTGTGATGAAGCCCACGGCCACTTGTCGGGCAGGCGTTCCCCTCATGTTCTCACTGGTTACCATGCTCTTTCTGACTTTTGCCAGTCTGATAGTTCAACAAAACGGGTTTTTTGTTTGTTTGTTTTTGTTTTGTTTTACTAGCCAAATGTTTGAGCCAGGTATTCCCGGAGGCCTGGTCAGCTGCTGACCAAGCCCCAGAGTCTGGAAGAGTCCAGACCAGGGCTTCTTGGTAGTTTCTGTGTATATGTGTGCAGTATTTTGGAGTTTAGAAAACACTTTTCCTCCTATTATCTCATTGTGAAATGGGATGAGCAAGCTCTCTGCACTGGGTTGCCGTGTGGATCAGAACTAAATTATATAGTGCTGTATTCTGTTTCATCAAAAGCACTGTATAGTTTATATAAAATTTATATTTATAAAAATATAAGTATATTTTTATAAATCATTGGAGAATTTCTAAAAATGTATATTTAAAATATATGAATGCAATGTATTTTATATGATTTCTAATGATAGTGCCTTGGCTAAATAAATTATGTTCATCTATGCAATGGACTCTCTGCAGCCATGGAAACTGGCATTGTCACACTGGAAATGGGTTTCCAGCTTATTGCTGGAGGTGAGAAAAACAGCTTATATATCAGTGTGTCTGATACCGTCCCATTTCCATCAATAACTGTATGGAAATAGAAAATAATTAGGTATACACACTGTGGGTTAACGGTGGTTATCTCGCTGTGGCTGGGAATATGAGCCTTTACAACATTTTTTCTCTGCCTTTTCTGAAATGGACATGCATTATTTGTAGTAGGTTTGAAAAATAATGAAGTCCCTTTGTAACCAAAATAAAAGTATTTAAAGAAATTGGCACAGTGGTGTTCCATGAATGTTAATCAGTTTTATGTAAGATTATATATTGTCAACTGAACCCCATGGCAACCTTGGGGACCGTTATCATCATGTGACAGTTAGGAAACTGAGGTTCAGAGCTTTAAGGCAGCCACGTTAGGCCCCCAGCCAGTAGGAGGCAGAGTGGACAGGTGATTTAGGCAGGTCCCTATGACCCCAATGACCACACTCCTAGGCCCCAAGGACAGTGCCCTCTTTCCACAACCCATTGTCGCTTGTCCCCTTTCTCTCGCCTCTGCAGGTTGCAAAACTGTCCACTATGATCTGGTCTTCCTCTTGGACACCTCCTCCAGCGTGGGCCAGGTGGACTTTGAGAAGGTCCAGCAGTGGGTGGCCAACCTGGTGGACACCTTCGAGGTGGGCGCCGACCACACCCGCGTGGGGGTCGTACGCTACAGCGACCAGCCGACAACGGCCTTTGAGCTGGGCCACTTCAGGTCACGGGAGGCAGTCAAAGCGGCTGCGCGGCGCCTGGCCTACCATGGCGGCAACACCAACACAGGGGATGCTCTGCGGTATATCACCCGTCACAGCTTCTCCCCGCAGGCCGGCGGTCGCCCCGGGGACCGCGCCTTCAAGCAGGTGGTCATCCTCCTGACTGATGGCCGCAGCCAGGACCTGGTCCTGGACGCTGCGGCCGCAGCCCACCGTGCGGGCATCCGCATCTTTGCCGTGGGCGTCGGGGAGGCGCTGAAGGAGGAGCTGGAGGAGATCGCCTCGGAGCCTAAGTCGGCCCACATCTTCCACGTGTCTGACTTCAATGCCATCGACAAGATCCGGGGCAAGCTGAGGCGCCGCCTGTGTGAAAGTGAGTGTGCGGCTTGCTGCCCTCGCAGGGCTCTGGCCACCTGCCAAGGGCGTGGGGACCGTGACCCAGAGCAGGGTCTCCCTGGGCAGAGAGGAGCCATGTGGCATGATCAAGGGAAGCTCGAGCCGCGCAATTAGCAGGTGGCTGAGGTGGGCTGGAGACCACCATTCTAGGCTCAGTGATGTAAGAAAGCTGGTGGCACCTACATCCAGCAGGTGCCCGTCACCCAGAGTCAGTTCAGTCCTCCCCCTTCCAGGGCAGCAGAGGCAGAAAGGAAAGAGAGCTGGGCTGTAAACCCCACCCGCCCTGAGGCACTTGGAGACTGGGTAAATGTCTCAGTGTGGCGTCTCCATTTCTGCAATGGGAAAACATCTGCTTACTTCCCAGGGCCGTTGAGGTCACAGCCAGTGCCTGCAAAGGCTTTGCTAAGCGTCTGCACTGGAAGTGAAAGATACAGGGTCCTTTTCCTCTGCTGAGCGGTTGCAATGAGAGATCGTGTAAGACCATGGGCACAGACGGGCTTCCGGAACTGTACCTGGCAACCCTGAGTCAGCCATTTAGAGATGACTGGGCGTGGCTTATCCCAGAGGCCAAGGCTATTGACCTGGTGCCCTCTGAGATAACCCGAGGTCTCTAACTTATTTGTCTGGAATCTGTTGACTGTGGCAGGGGGTGGGGTATGGGAGAGGAAGGAGGGGAGGATGGACGGCTGACTGAGACCTTTTGGCCTCTGGGGCTCTGACCCGGAAGGCTGACCTCCAGGACCATAGTGGGGTCATTCTGAGGCCAGCCCCTTCCCCAGGACAGGCAGGGTGAAGCAGGTTTCTTGTGCACCAGCTTGTCTCCAGCTTCCGCCTCTGCCTGCTCCACTTGGTCTTCGTTTCCTTTTTGGGTCACAATCAATGCTGGATAACTTCCCCTCCAGGGCCAGCGTGGGGGTGGAGTGGGCTGGGAGCAGAGTTTCAGCCTCCGTCTTGCTGACTTTTGTGGGGGACTGAGCTGTGCTGGGTAGAGGAAGCCCAGAGGGTCACACCATGCTCAGGGCAGGGAAGCCTGGGGGCCTGGGGCGGTAGAGGAGGGGCTGGCGGTGGGAGCAGCTAGGCGTGGCTTGGCCTGGTCCCAGGGATGGCTTGGCTTGCAGCCCGGTGAGAAAGCAGCTAAACCATGTCCCAGACTGGATGCCCTCGGTTTCTTTACCACTCTGTGACTCTTTTCTCTGTGTTGCCTCACTTCATCTCCACTGATTTATTCACAGACACTTACTGAGATCTACTTTTTGTGCTGCCTTGTGTTGATTTCTGGGTCTATAGACAAGAATAAGACACAGCCCCTGACCTCAGGGTGTTCATAGCCTAGCTGTCGAAAAAGACACATGAAAAGGAATGTGATATTGCGAGGGTGACTTTAATAAAGGTGCCACAGAATCTCATAGGCAGAGTCCTGCTGTGGTTATGGTGGATGGTGACCCTGACGATGAAGGAGGGCTTCCTGGAGGAGGTGATGCTTAGACTATTTAGAAGGACAAGCATGAGCTGCAGGCTGAGGTGGCGGCACAGGATGGCCACCATTGAAGGATGGTACAACAAAGTCTATGAACCATAACGGGCCCATGTGGCGGGGTAAAGGAGGACCATGGGGATTGGTGGCTGTCTCAATGTCAGGGTCTCGATAAAGGAGCACCTTGTGTGCGGAGGTGAGGCACTGGAAGGTTTTGTGCAGTAGTATGACATAGTTGGGTCCATGTGAGTGTGGAATACTGGCAGGACAGCAGGGAAAAAGGAAGACCCTCTATAAGACTGCTGGAGAAATTCAGAGTACAGTGTTGGAGAGAGATGGAGCGTTGATGACCAGGCCCATTTTAAAGATGAGGAAATCTATGCCCAGAGGGCTAAGTAAAGGTAACGTGCCCTATAGAATGCGAGGCCCTGGCCATGGACTTCCCACAAGTGATTTTTGTTTGACCGTCTTGACAACCTCGTAAGATAAAGGTGATCTCCATTTGCAGATAAGAGCATTCAGAATGTGAGATCCTGGAAAGCACACTGCAAGGCCTCCTGGGTCCTCAGCAGGAGGCCAGGGTGGTGATGGGGCCAAGCTGGGAAAGAGGAGTAAGGGAGGAGAGACAGCCCAGGCAGGCTAGGGCTAAGAATTGATCTAGGTGTGTGCTGACCAGAAATCAGGGCTGACAAGAGCCAGACATGGGGTCACAGCCAAGAGGCAGAAATCCAATGTAGTGGCCTAGGGTCAATAAGCACCCAGCTGTCATCCCAGAATGCCTTGATGCAGGGCCCTGGGAAGCAAGGCTACTTCTAGACCCTGCCCACTGGCATTTAGCCATCCTGCCAGCCTTGGTTCAGACTGGTTCTAGGTCTTGGTAGGGCAGAATCTAGATTTTGAAGAACTTCTGTGCCCAGGGATGGTTCTGGGAAAGGCAGGGACGACCCCAAGAGAGGTTGAGTCACTGGAACGTGCTTCCCATTAATAAAATGGCAGGGCTGGGGGCAGAATCCAGGCCTTCAGCCTCCGTGCACTGGCCTCATCCCACTTGCCACCAGAACAAAGATTCCACCATCATTGACCTTGGCTCTGAATCGGGGACACTGCTTTCAATCACAGGGAATGGAAAACCCCACTCTAACTGGCTTAAAGAACAAAGCATGTTGACGACACACATGATCAGAAGGTCGGAGGTCAGGCAACCTCATGCTCATTCCAGTCTCCCCATTTCTAGCTTCTTCTTTCTTGGCATTAACTCTGTTTTTGGCAGACTTACGTGTCAGGGTCCCAGAAGTGCACAGTTTCCACTGCAGAGACATTGATGAAGGTTCTGCTTAGAGAAGAGTGAGGTCAGTGAGGGAGACTGATGCATCCTGGAACTCGTATGGGGAGAAGACAGCTGATGGAAGGGATAGAAGTGTTACAGGAGCCCTGTGGGGGTGGGGAGGGGGCTTCCTGACAGGAGCTGGAGTCGCCTCATGGAGGAACACAGCTACTGTCTCAACTAGGGCCTGGAGGGAGCAAGAGAGAAACCCCTGCCCTCCCTCCCCTCTGGCTTGGCTGGTGCCTCCCATTAGCCTGACCCCACCTGACACCAGCCCACAAAGGAGCCCAGGTGATGTAGTCACAGTGGACAGCCTCCCAGGCTGAGCACAGAAAGGATGTGTGAGGGCAAACTGGGGCTGCCAATCCAAGGCAGCTGCCAGTGAGTCTTCGAGCTCTGTGAGAATTCAGACCCACGAGGAGAGGAAAGTCCGACTCAGCAGGTGTGGATTGAGTCTGATGGGACGGTGTAGGCCCTGTGGCTCTTCCGAGACCATCGCTGCAGCCTAGGAGTGGACACAGGCGGACTGTTTGGGGCCGAAACTGCATGACCCTGTCCAACATTTGGGAGTAGAGTTAGATACCGCCCCTACTCCTCAAGGACTGGGGTTTGATCCGTGAAGGAAAGCTGGGGGGCTGTAACCAAGAGAAGGGGAACCTACAGGCGAGCCTGGAACACCACGAGTCCGCCATGACATCATTAGGGAGAACTCGTGGACTCGCTGGAGCCAGGCTTCTCCAAGTGCCTGAATAGATGTAAGATTTGAGTTATGCTCAGCCGTCTGATGGGAATCCGTTTTTGTAAATACAGCTGTGAGCTGACGAGGGCCCGCTCTATTCTGGTGACAAACGAAACAAAATCCCCTGACGGTCGCTTCAATTAGAAACAGAGCAAAACAGAACAAAATAGCAAACAGTAACATATTGGAATGCATGTAGGAAGATTAAATCAAGGAATGTCACAAAACCCAAACAACCAGAAATCCCTTGGACTTGGAAGCTACCAGTGGGTGACTTCACAGCCCAAATAGCAGCTGATCTGAATAGGGGCTTCAAATCAATGATCTGGAAAATCATAGACTAATAGTATGGGTTTTGTTGGTATAGTAATCATTCAATCTATGCAGCACACTCTTTCATTCATTCAACAGCCATACATTGTAGCAGTCATTGGATTCAATCGAATCCATTCATTCATTCAGCTTCAACCCAATGATGCATTGTAATAACCATTGATTCCGTTCAATCCATCCATTCGTTGAACAACCACAGATTGAGTGATTCCTCTCCTGGGACACATGCCAAGTGCCCAGGATACAGTGACGGATCGGATGTGCTTTTTATCCTTGAGAAGCTTTTGTCTACTTGGGGCAGCAGGAAAGGGGCAGATAATTACATTATGGAGTGTGTACATGGGTTACCACCTGCCATTTTATATATCTGCTAGTTTATCTACCTAGGTTCTGTCTCTACACATAAGAATATGATTTTCATGAGGGCAAAGTCTGTTCCTTGCGGTACCCCAGTGCCTGAAACAGAGCCTGATATGTAGGAGGAGCTGCCTAAATGTTGTTTAAAGGAAATCAAGGGCAGTGACCTGGTGGTTAATTCTGTGCTTGCGCTTGGGATGTGCACATTAGAAGTATGGATGCAATGATCTACCCTCCTCCCAAATGTGGAGAATAAGAAGATTCAGCAAATCTGAAATCATAGCCAACAATAACTGAAATATTTGTCTCATCCCTATTTTGGTGAGCAGAGACAAATGGTTAGATTTTGAAGGTTGATGAGGGTCTGGAAAAGGTAGGCTTGCTGGGATAGGCTGAGTCATGCCAAAGATATCACCCTGCTTCCCAGGGTGGGACAAATGCCCAAGAGGACACTGACCTGACTCCCCTGGAGGAGAATAACACTCAAGAGTCTGCTGGTCACTGAGCCCTGGACATAGACAGGACTCTACCTCACACTCTCACTCTGTCCTCACCCAACCCTGCGAGGTGGGTGTCGACATTGACATTTTGCGCATGGGGAAACCGATGTTCCAGACCTGCACTGGCAGCCCGTGTCCATTGGCCAATCAGGGGATGTTCCACACTGAGAAGTGCTGCCAGTAATACACGTTGGATTTTCTAGACTTAGTGTGAAAAAGAAAGTAAAGCATTTCATGAATATTTTGTATTGATTACATATTGAAAATGATAATGTTTGGGAAATTTAGGGTTAAATAATATAGTATATTCTTAAAATTAATCTCCTCTGACTCTTTTTACTTTTTTGAATACGGCTACCAGAAGACTTAGCATTTCATGTGAGGCCCACGCATGAGGCTCTTCTACTGCTGCTCCTTCTGCCTCCTCCTCCTCTTTTTTCTCCCTCTCCTTCTTCTGTGATACTGATGCTGCCCGTGATAACTGAGGTCCGATTGCTTCCAGAGCCCATGCTTTCCATCCATCTTGGCTACAGAAGGGGGGCCGGGCAGCTCTGAGGGACAGCAGGCTCCTGGGGCCTGCCCTTCAGAGGGGAAGCTGAATCCCAGGTCAGTGCACAGGAAGTGAGGGGCTGCGTCCAGGCTGGGGTGCAGCAGCCCCCAGCCCTAAGGCAGCACAGGTTGGGGAAATCCAGCTAAGATTGACCATGTGAGCAGAGGAGGGGGCAATGTGGGAACAGGGACAGCTTGGGATTGGGTAGCATTCCTTTGGGGTGGCCACTACAGAAGCCTGTCTGTCCAAATGCTCCTAGGCCACCTGCAGACCTGCCCCGTCCTTCCACTTCTCAGGACCTCAAGATGCCTTCATTCGACACTGTGCTAAGAGCTTCATAGAATCCCAGCTGCATATCCTACCACCCAAGTCATAGCTGCAAATAGGATAACTGAGTACTACTGATTGATTTCTTCTAACACATTAGCGTTTGCGCTATGCTTACATCCATCATCTGAGTTAATATGTGCAACCCTAGTGTGGGAGGTTGCACTGTGATTCCTCCTGATTTACTGGTGAGACGAATGGGTTAGAGTTACTCCCCAAGGTGGCCCGGCTGGCAAGGAGCAGAACTGGGAGTTTGATCCCGCTCCGTATGACCCCAGGTCCTGAGTTCTTACCAGGAAGCTATGATGTTTACGAAGCATCTTCACCTCCACCCAGTCATTGAAGTCTCACTATAACCCCCTAAATCAGCTTTCTGGTTCTTCCTATTCTATGCATGATGGCGCTGAGGCACAGAGAGGGTAGATGGCTCAGTCAGGGTCACAGGGAACCAGGTAGTAAACCCTCCATCAGTTCAGAATCCCCTGCCTGAGAGTCTGAGTCCTTCCCTTCTACCCTTCTGTAATCCAATTGGCTATCTAATTATTGAACCTCCCCCAGTGCCTAGCACAGGCCTGGCTCGCACTTGGTGACCGACCGGTGGCTGTTTGTCGAATAACTGAATGAAGCTCACGGCCCTTGAAATCATTACCCCCATTTTATAAATGAAACATAATACCTGCAAGTTTATGAATGGAATACCAACAGCAACAATAACAAACAGCCACTGTTACTAGAGATGTGTTTCTGGTGTCCCAGCCTCCACAGCCGCTCCCAGGGGCCTCCCTAAGGTCTGCGATGGCACGTGGCTCACTCTCCCCCTGGCCTGGGGCTCATGCAGGGAGTCTCCTCGGTGTCACTGTGTCGATCCTGCCTCTCCTCTCTGCGGTGGCCTGACTGGGTTCCCAGGGGACTCAGTGTCAGCCTGGCTTCCTGCAGTGTGTGGGGCGGAGGCTCAGATGGGCCCAACCCCAGAGCATCGGCTATAATTAAGAGCTTTCTCCACCCCGGGCTCTGTCTTGGCCGCAAAACAACCTTTATATAGCTGATCGGGTGGCCGTCAGTGAGCCTGTGGAATGCCAGCGGCCACAGCTGCGAGGGCCCCCGCCTACTGCTATTCTGGGGACACTCTCTGGTGGTCCTCTCTCCCCTCTCCCCACGGCAGGGGGCGCTTTGCTGGTTCTGTGGACAATTGGGCTGAGTCGTTAGTGTGGATTAGGGCAAACAAGGGGCCCCTCCCAGGCTCCTGTGGTGCCTTGTACGTGACACGTGGTCCCCCTCCGTCCCTGTCTCTGTTGCTGGTGTGTTCATGCTCAGTTGCGCTGTTGCTCCAATGAGTTTGACGACTGGATGTTATGCTCATCACTGTGACAGAGAGAGAGAGAGAGAGCGGGGAGAGGAGACGCTTTTCTTGCATGGGGTGAGATTAATTTCATTGTTCACCTACAGTTCTGACCAGAAAAATGTCTGCATCTACACCCCAGCTCTGCATTTTGATTCATGCGTGACTCCATGCATTCCCTCAGCCCCCGCCGAGTCTCGGCTGCCCGGATGGGGGGGTTCGTCCCTCCTCACAGACTCCTTTGCCGTGACGATAAGTGAGATTAGGCTGGGGGATGGGTGCTGAGAGGCCATCCCTGGCTCTTCAGTGTGGCCATCAACAGACCACTTCACCTTCTGAAGGAGTGAATTAGTAGGTTCACTTCAAAATCTCTTTCGTACTTTTCTTTTTGTTATGCAAAGCATTTTCAGTAAGCAACCCAAGTTACCTATGTGATTGGGAATGGTATATACTGTTTCGTTATTTTTTCAACACGTGTTTGTCAATCCCCTATTATCTCCCAGACGTCTCCTCTGAGGCACGGGGTTACAAAGGTAGGTGAGACATCCATGAGCCTACTGTGAGGTGACACTTTGGGGAAAGGAAGGGAGACAGATGATAAACAGGTGAAGTCCGTGGGCAGGTGATTTCCTGTGGTGATGAGTGCTGTGAAGATGGCAAAGCAGGGCGGCCACCTGAGAAAGAGCTCAGGAGGGGAGATCACAGGAAGGCCTCTCTGAGAAGAGAAAAATCCAGCTGAAGTTGGAATGGCATGAAACCACCGTCCACGCCGAGATTTATGGCCACAGAGTTCCAGGCCGAGGCAACAGCAAGAGCAAAGGGCCTGGCTGGTGTGGACTCTGCGTGCTGGGGGCATGGGCCTGTGTGCTGGGGGGTAGTGCTGAGGGCAAGGGCAGCAGCTAATGTCCTTAAGAGAGAGGGTCATTATCCCCTTGGCAGGAGGCAGAAATGGAGGCTTAGCTCTGTGGCTTAACTGTCCCAAGTTCACCAGCTAGAAGGAGCCGACCCAGGGGTCAGCTGTGAGTCTTTCTCAGCCAGAAGCAGAGTCCACCTCAAACCGCCTGTAATAGTCTGTCCCCTTGAAGACCCAGTGGTAATGCCCAGAGGAAGGGCTTTAGGGCTGGCTGTTGGTGTGCCTGGGTGGCACGTCCAGCCTGGGAATTTCTCTGGGCCCATCTTCCTCCCAATCTGAGCCTTGTAGTCATCAAAGAGGGCACAGCTCTGCTGGTGGCGTTGTCCCCAGTGACTAAGCCTTCCTGACCACACTCCTGCCTCCACCCCCATGTCCCTCTGCTCTGCCCAGAGATTCGATGGTAACATCAAGACACACACATACACATTAGACCTCCCCCACATATATACACCACACACACGCACACACACTCAGCACATATGCACGCACACATCACACATGTACAACACATATGTATGCCACACACACACACACCACACACATACACACTACATATATACACACAATCCATATATACCACATCACACCCTCACACGCACCTGACACACCCATGTACACCCCACACACATACACACACCCACCATACACACATCTGGGAACATGTGTATGTGGCCAGGAGCTGACCCACCCAGCTAGTCCTCTGGGTGGGTCCAGAGGAGGAATCGGTGGCAGCATCAGCTGTGGGTTTGGAGCCACCACGTGGATGTCTGTGGCTTGGCCCTTGGGACCGCAACAGCCTCCAGAAGCAATTCCGGCCGGGGCCCCACCCTTTTCCTGAAGGTCACTGGGAGTTCCTTGTGGAAAAACTTGTTATGATCGAGGTCACCCCTAGAAATAGTAATTGGGTTACTTAATTCTGATTATGTGCTGGGAAATTTTATTAGAAAACTACTGAAAATGGTGAAAAGCTAAAAACCAGCCCCACCCATCATGTCTCTGTAATTTGTATACCGAGGAAGAAGACATCGTCTCCTGACTCCTCCCAGCCAGGGCCGAGCCTGCCGGTGACCTCTGGGAGCTCTTTGATCCCTGTCTCTGGCTGCCTCCTGTCTGTCCCTAAATCTACATGACCCACATAGCAGAACCCAAATGGCCCTGCCTGTACCCTCTGTTGAAGCAGAGGACGTGGCTCCATCTCATTCTTTATAACCAGTGGGTCCCCTCGATGTGAGGAGCATGTACCACCATTTCCTCGCTTCTCCCCAGCTGACTGTCACTCGCTTTGTTTCTGGGTTCTGGGTTCTTGAGACGGTGCAACAGTGTGTACCTTGTACTGAGCTCTGACTGTGCCTGCAGATCCGTGCCCCTCTGTAGATTCCCAGAAGAGGTCTGTGTGGGTGATGCACGTGCACTCTGTGAGCCTTAGGTCAGTCACCTCGCCTCTTTCTGCCCGTCTCTCCATCGGTACCAAGTGGATGATGGCAACATTCCCGCCTTGTAAAGTGTCAAGAGGATCGAACAAGCTGGGACGTGGAAGGTGCTTGACACAGTGGTGGCCCTGAGCACGTGCATACAAGTGTTTGCTCTTCCGTACACATTTATATACATACATATACACATATAATTTATATACCTATATAGATATTTTTTATCTATCTGTATCTGTATGTTACTCTCCAGAAAGAAGATGAGTTAAATACATTTCTCTTAGGGCAGTGTTTCTCAACCTTTTATCATCATCATTATTATTATTATCTCCCTCTAAAGGAGCCTATGTCACTGTTGGATTTTTTCCCTAATTGCCCCCTTCTCTGAACTTGTAACACCACACGTAACTGTATCTATCTGTTTGTGCTGCTGGGTAGGGTTGAGCTGTGGAGGGCCACAGACCGCTGTAGTCTCTGAGAGATTTTCGCCCCTCCCTCAAAGCAGTTTTGGCCCCCTTGGGGGTAGCATTGCCCCCTTTGAGAATGCGTGACTTAGGGTGTATGAGAAGATTACAGGCTGAGAACTCAAGGAAGGCCTGGGTTCAAATCCGGCCTTCTCTCCCCCGGGACCTGGGACTCCATAGCATCAGCTTCAGCAGGTGGACTCAGGTCTAAAAGTCAGAGTTAAATCCAGGTTTCTCTGTTTATTTTGACAAATTGCTTTTTGAAGCTTTGGCTTTCCCTATAAAATGAAGGCAATAATATTGCCTCCTACTTTCTAGAGCAGAGGGAACAGGCACATAAAAGGCTCCCTTTGCAGCCTGGTGCATAGTAATGCCCATCAAAGTTAGTGCACAGCATCGCTATGACCTCTGATCTGCGGCAGAGGGACTGGAGTGGAATCTCAGCTCGGCCACCTGCCAGTAAGGGGTCCCTGGGCTGGGGACTCACCTCTATGAGCCTTGGGTTCCTCATCTGTAAAACCGAGATGATATTGACCAATCTGGCGAATAACTCATTGTGGTTATTATTGTTTTTATTGTGTTGTTATTATCATACTTAATATTTTCATGGCAAGTCTATATAAAAAAGAACATGCCCAAAATCAAAGTGCCCAAACGTACTGTGGCTGGATCTGAGCTCCCCGTCACAGGAGGGAATCAAGAAGAGTCTAGAAGTTCATGGACTGTGAGTTCTGTAAAGGAAACTGGCCCATTCATGAAGGCGAGACCTTCCTTGATCTAGTGCAGGGATGGCAAACCACAATCCATAGGCCAACTCCGACCAGGCACCAATTTTTACAAATTGAATTTTATTGGAATACCACATGTCAGCTTGTTTATGTATTGTCTGTGGCTGTGTTTGCACTACAACGGCAAGCTGGGTAGTTGTGACAGGCACCACATGGCCTGGAAAGTCTAAAGTATTTACTGTCTGGCTCTTTACAGAAAAAGTTTGCCAACCCCTGATAGTGTGTTCTGACATGATGACTGGGAATCTGAAGTTACTGCCACTAACTCCTGGGGTGACCCTGGATAGGATATTTTATGGGGGCCTCCATTTCCTCCCTGGGTGCTGAGTGGGGTTAGTGGGATTCCTTTCTGAGGCCCCCTTCTCTTCTGTGTCTTAGTCGCTGTCACACAAAACCGGCTACCCTGTTCTGTGTGCAAGAAACCCTCCTGCCCTCCCAGGTTGCAGACAAGGGTTCACACCCCAGTGGGACTGGAAAGGGCTTTAAGGTCAGATATGAATCTGCATCCCCCACTTGCCACTGTCCAGCCGAGAGGGCCTTGTGCCAGCCACAGCACTCTTTGTCCCTAGTGCCCTCCCAAGTAAAAAGGAGAATGCACCCGCACGGGCGCGACCATCTCCTTTACTGGGATCGCGTCATGACAGGCATTCCAGCTTATGGAGCTTTGAGTGTGCAGTTCTCGCAGTGGTTTTAGTTTTGAGCTGACAGAGGGATGAAATATAGTGGTCACAACTAAATGGATACTTGCAAAAAGTATGCATACGTACACACAGACAGTCTATATATAAATAAATGTCTCTATGTAAATATGCATCTGCATCGTTAAATACATGGAGAAATTCTGCATTTCTGAGGGTCCCACATCCTGCAGCTAACCCTGTCCTAGCTGAACTTGTTTCCCACTTCTCAGAAGACACGTGGGTCATGGGGGTTACACTGTGTCTGGGGCTTTCCAAGAACTGTAGTTGATTGATTGCGATGCCTCTGATACAACCTCGAACTTACTGGAAGGCTGAAGGAAAAGAGTTGTCAAAGCAGCATGTGGTAGGTGACTTGTTTTGCTGTAAAACATGTCAGTCGTTGTCCTTTTAATTACAGACACTCTCGCTTCTTTGAGTTTACCCACACACAATCACACCCACGCTCACCCACACAAACGCGGACACACGTATACACCCAAACACAAGGCACACACACACGCCCGCTCATACACACACTCAGATGCACACATGTGTTCATACGCCCTGCTCTGCTGTTAACCAGCTGTATGGATTTGGGCAGAAGACTTAACCTCAGGTTCCTTGTCTGGAGGAAACTTCCTGTTTAGGAAGCAAAATTCTCCCCTTAGGCACATTGCAGAGATTCCGTGAATGTCTGTAGATCATATGGCCTGAGCCAGCCTAGACCCTGTTTTCACTGCTGCCCACGTTCCCCACTTCAGAGAAGCGTCCACCAGAGCAGGGAGAAGGCAAAACGTTGACTAGTCACGTGAGACTGTCGGAGGCAGATCGCACAGCCAGCAGCTGGGCCACGCTCCCTCCCGTTCTCACTCCTCCTCCTTTGTCCTTTAGGCAGAAATTTGGGCCTAGGAAGTGAAAATTACTGTTCTTCACTATTTCTTTGCACATTGGAACTCAGAGGTAAAATGGACTTGAGTCCTTGATCCACTTACAGCAGGCCCAAGATACCATCGCTGAAAAGATGTACTCAGGGTTAGGAGGGAGAGTGGCCAGGCCGGCTGGGGCCTTGATGGATGCCTCAGTCAGCTTCTCGCCCTCCTCCTTGCTTTGTATGAATTTCACACCGGGGTCCACATTCAGGAAAGGATGACTAGAGATGCCTAACTGGGGACTCTGGCTCGGTAGCAGCTGATCCCAATGTCAGACCATCAGCCTGTGTCCCGTATTCCATTACCACTGGGTGGACAGAGGGCCTGGCGGAGAGATGTTGAAGGCACAGCCGTCCACAAGGTGCTTGTTGACTGGAGTGACAAAGGGCCTTAAACACCTGAGGAAAAAAAAAAAGAAAAAAGAAGGAAAGAAAGAGGGAGCCAGTAGCCTGTAGTGAGGATCTATTAAAATTCTGGGCTTTTGGGACTTTTCCTTTTTTGTTTTTTTTGAGTCTTTACTCCCAAGGCCCTGTAGTTTATATCATAGGTCAGTTCTTGGGTGTTTAGGCTGATAGACCTGAGTTTGAAGTCCTGTGTCTGTCATTTAGTTTCTCTTTACTTATTACTTAACCTCTGTGCTTGACTTCCTCATCTGTAAAATGGGTACACCAATCCCACCTTCTCTTGTGAAGATGAAATACGGCCAAGTCTGAAGAGTGCCGAGAGCAGTGCCCGGCGTCCTGACACGGAGGAGGTGTGGGGCGGGTGTCCATCATCCTTCTTCTCTGTTGCCCATGTGTCCTTGAGGAAGTCACAGGACCTCTCTGACTCTCAGTCTCCTCATCTGAAACATGGGGATGAGAAAACCCACCCGATAGCTTTCCTGCAGCATTTTATTCATTGGTTCAGGAAGTCTTGATGAAATGTTCACCGTGAGCTGGAAACCATGACTGTGTGGGTCACGGGAATGTGGGAGCTGATGTGATACCTCTGTTCACATAGAGCTTCTGTTTCAGGGGAAAAAAGCCCACAAAAGAGTAAGCACTTAAAAATTATAAGTGAAAATTCAAGCTGGATGTTGTAATATGTTCTCTATTGGCTATAGCAAGAAAGAAGGGCTCTGCTTTAGGTCAGGTGGTTAGTGGGCCCTCTGAGGACATACCCAGGAAAAAGGCAAGATGAGAACTTTCATTCCGGGTAGAGGAAAGTTTATATGAAAGAACGGGATTGGCATTGTGCAGAATTTCAGGAAGCATCTTGAGTGAATACAGAAGTGATGAGGAGGCTTCCGGGAGTGTGGACAGAGGCTCATGTCTATGGGAAGAACTGGGAGTATTGTTCTGAGTTGATTGACAAGCCATTGAAGACTTTATTTCATTTTAAACTTTATGTTGAAGTATAAGAAACGTGTGGAAGGTGGAACATGTCTGAAGCGTGCAGCTTGATGGATTTTCACACTCTGAACGTGCCTGCTGCCCGCCGAAGGAGTTTAGGCAAGAGCGTGGTGCCGGCTGTTCACTCTCTAAGTTCCCTGGTGCTGTTGTTAGAAGATGGTTTCTACCAGGGGACATAGAAACAAGGTGGGGCTGCTGGGGGAGTCTTACACCAGGTCAGGGGTAACCTGAGGCCAAGTTTATATTCTGATCTTTCTTGCCAGCTACATCCCAGAGCAGCAAGAATGATGGGGAGGGGAGTGAGGCGCGGGAAGGAGGAAAGCAAAGCGGGGCATGAGGGAGATGCAGTGGCTGCACCAGACAAGTTGCTGGGCGCTAAGTCACAAAGGACATCCGCAGAGACCCACATGCAATCAGCACCCTTGGACTAATTGATGGGGCGGCGGAGGGGTCTAGAATTTATTTGCCAGCTCTTGCTCATCTCTGCTGGTTAGATGGGCATGCTAACCTCAGGAGGTGTTGACTCCTCTGTAGCTCCAGGCCATGCAGCCATTGAGAAGGCCAGCTCCCAGCTCCCATGAGCCTCGTCTGAGCCCAGAAGTGGTGAGTGGGGACCTAACCTCCCAGGTCCAGCTCCTCTGCCCAGAACCCAGAGCCCCTGAGGTCCTGTTCCGGCAGGAGTGATGGATGCCATGAGGAAGAGCAGCCTTCTTGGGTCAGGCTGAGGAGGGTGGTGTGAGAAGCAGGGAACAAACAGCAGGCGGGCCTGGGGGTCTCCGCTGAACAGGAAGTGGAGGAAGAGGGGGTGCAGATGAGCTGAGGAAGCCTGGGAGGGGCATGAGGTATGTCTGACGGAGGAGGTGTCCTATAGGGGTGGCCACGAGAGATCACTGGCAGGGCCAAGTGGGAGGCAGTGGAGAGAGAAGGAAGTTCCCAGAAGGGGCTGTATTTGGAGAAAGAAGGTAGGGGTGTGGGCCAAAGGGAAGGACTCAAAGCTAATTCCTGGGTGACACTGATGGAGTGGGAGACTGAGGGAGCAGAGAGATGGCAGGAGAAAGTGTGTCCTTGTTTGAACTCATTGTGTTCTAGCTGGCTTCCAGGTCATGCTTACAGAAAACTCAAAGAAAGGGCAGAGACCTGGAGAAACCAGTAGGGACAAGGGTGAGGCAGTGAGGTGGCCCGTTCAAGGATGTGCTTGCTCTCGGGGCCCTGCAATGTCAAGGGAGGCAGCTGGGCCAGGCTCTTTAGATGGGGGCCCTGGGCCCTCATGGGCTTCATCCTCTTCCTGGCCCTGCTACAAAGGGGACATAAATGTGACGTGTTATAGCGCAGAACTCGAAATCAACTAGGATCAAGGTAGAGAGAGTGAACAGTGAGCCGGACCGTGGGCCCAGATGCCCCGCAATGCTTAGAGGTCTGAGGGAGGATGGGCCAGCCAAGGAGGCTGGCAGGTGGGGAAGACCCCCGAGAGATGGAGTTGGGCGTTTCCGAGAAGAGGGTTTAAGGGGAAGGGTGGGGTGGGTGAGAGTGTTGGCTGGAAATTAGGAAAAGTGAATACAGAGTTGAACAGAGAAGCCGGCACATGGTGATGCTCTCGTGAGGAAGCAGAGGCTGGAAGGACTGGGCAGCTGGTTCACGGTCAGCTAGAAGGAGAGAGAATAGGAACTGAAGGGGAAGCTCACAGCCCAGGCCCCTTCACTCTCCAGGTGTGGGGATGGCAGGTGCAGCAAACCTGGGCTGCAGATGGGGAATGGCAGCCATGGAGGGCCACAGAGGCAGGTGGCCCCTCCCTATGTCCATCCCAGGCTGGGCCCCTCCGGCTGCAGGTCTTTAGAGATGGCTGCAGTCTGCAGTGGGAGAGGTGCAGCCCCAGGTGGATGTCCTGATAGAAGGAGAGCTCATGGGAGGTGGTCCCACCTCCACTGAGGGCCCCACCCTTCCCTCAGGCCTCAGACCCTTCTCAGGTTGCAGGCCTGCCTTCACCAGCTGCAGTTGTCCGGGGGATGGAGAAAGGGCGCACCAGCTGTTCCTCATTAACGTCTGGCTGTGACTTCCCAGCAGCCTCATCAGAGTCCCCACAGGAATGTAGCTGGTGGCCATTCCAGGAACCCACCTGCCCCGACCTTCCAGGGTGAGGGGCCTGGAGCAAATGAGGATAGGGGCTGGCCAGGTCCACCTCTGCCCCATGACCTGGGACCCAATGAAGGGGTCCCCGGCCTTGCCATATGCTCCCGCAAGGCATTCAGGGTCCTCACAAGGTGGAGGGCTGAGCCCGGCCCCCTGCCCTCTCCTGGGGACTCTGGCCCTCCCGTCCCTGTGGACAACCTTTGTCACTGGTGCTCTGATTCTGAGGACATGACCCTGTGTCTGGACACAGATATGTCTGATCCCAGGCCATATGCCAATGGAGAGAATGCGGCCACGACCAGCAAAAAATAAATAGCACCTTATCTTGTTTGCCCATCTCCCCTGAGAACCACAGACGATGGGAGGAGGCATGAAAGCTCCTGTGGGGAAGCATTTGGGGCTCATTCAGCCAGGCCTGTCTTCCGAGACTGAGAGGGGAGATGGTTTGTCCCAGCCACAGAGTGACCTGGGGTCAGCAGTCTGCCAGAACCCAGGCCTTCTTCACGCCGTATTTCTCACCTCCTCTCCTCCACCTTCCCTAGAGAAAGTCTCGTGTCCTTTCTGGGGAGCAGAGTGAAGTGTCTTGTCAACCCTCCTCTGGATTCACGTGATAAGTTTGCCACTGCTTTGTTTTTATAATTCTCGGTCTGCTCAGAATCCACGGAGGGAAGAAAGGAGGGGTTATTTTCTTACCTGGAGGCCTGCTCAGCAACCTTCTCACCGAGGACCCTGCTCCGTGTGACCAATCCCTGGGGATGCCCCCTCCTCTCTGATCCTGTGGAAGCTCAGGGTTTGTGGGTGACGGACAGCTGACCTGGTTCAGGTGACGTTTCACTCGGCTCCTGGGTCCCGTGGTGAGAATGGACGGGAGGAAAAGGAGGCCCTTTGCCATGAGATCATGGTGACCTTAGGACTGAATTTGGTGCTTCATGTACTTTCTCTTCTTAATCCTTGGTAGGACCCTGAAGGGTAGATATTAAGAGTGTGGATTCTGTTCTGGAGTTGAGCAAACTGGATGGTCAGAAAAGACTCAGGTTGCCACACACAAAAAGTCTAAGTTCCCTCCCCAACAGCGTGCCTTTCTCCCTCGCCGTCCACACAGCAGCCTGTGAAGATGGAATCGGACAAACCTGGGCTTGACTTCTGGATCTCAGATTATGAATTCTGGGGCTTGGGGACAAGTCACTTAATCTTGTGAGCCTCTGTTTTCTCTTGTGAGAAATTCACACTTAGCTCGCGGAGTGTTGGAGGTGGTGCGAGGTCAATGCGCTCAGTGTATCGAGATATTCAGTAGCTGATATTTCCTCTTCCTCCTTGAACTACCACCTCCTTAAGTTGAATTATTTGGAGGTGTTTTCAACACTGTTGAGTTCCTTGGAATAATGAGCTTGTTGGTTTCAAGATGAACCAGGTGACAGTCAGTCCACATACCTGCTCGGGGCATCCTAACTTTGAAATAGAGTAATTAGCGTGTCTCTAATTTTCTTGGTGAAAGTAATTATAAAAATCTTTAGAGAGAGAGATGTTTGTAAAGGAAAGAGATCTGTTTCGGAAGCATTTGAGAGGATGTGTGTTTTCCTGGAGTTCCCCTGAGGAGCTCCCTTATGGATCACTGCTGGAGGTAATGGGGACGGACAATTCAAACCTTCAAATCTCAGTGGAGGGGCCCCCACCCTCCAGCCAGCTTTGATCCCGCTATTTTTACCCACCCTAGCCTCAGCACTTCCCACAGGTTATAATCACTCACTTCTTGGAGACACCACTGCTTTCTTTGGCCAATTTCCATCCTGTCTGCTGGACGGCAGCTCCCTGAGGACAGAGGGCCTGTCAGTGTGCCTGTTAGTTTATACCTCGGGTCAGTTCAGTGCTGGGTCCATAGTAGACATTCATCAAATGTGGAATGAGGGAAAGATTTGCATTTAGGTTTGATCCCTCTCAGACACCAGGGGCTAAAGTCCCCTTTAGCGGAGTGAGCAGAGGGAGCCAGGGCTCCCATGGCATCTGCCTGCTGGCCAAAGGCTCTGTGCCCTCCTGAGGTCCCTCTGAGAGGAGGTCGTCACAGTCTCTGGTGACACCTACTGGTGCTTGGCCCATGGGACATTCTTGGGAGGGAAACGAGGTCCCAAGAACCCAGGGATATTCGAAATCACACCCTTCTGGACCAGTCACACTCATACAGTAAAGAAATAACCATTACCTTCTTCCTGGCCTCGATGTCCTTCCCTTGTTCTCCTGGGCAGAGCCATCTCTGCATCGCCCTGAATTCCAGACCCTGCCTTGGATTAGAGGCTTCTCTGACCTGGCATCTTCCCACCCTCCCCCACTCCCCTCACTCCACTTTGGCTTCAGGGCTCGTCCCCCTCCCCACCCCCGGGGCAAGCCAGCGCCTTCCTCCTCAGGGCCCTGCACCTGCTGGAACCTTCTGCCTGTTTGCTCTTCCAGTGTCTGGCTCATGCCCTTCTTAGCTCTTAGCTCAGATGTCACTCAGCCAAGAGGTCTTCCCAGACCAGCGTATCTGACATGCATCCTGACCTCCACACCCAGCGCCCCATCACATCACCGACATAGTTGAGATATTTCCTCCACAGGGCTGCTCACACATGATGCACATCTCACTTCTCTGTGTCTGCGTTTGCTCTCTGCCGACTCCTCTAGCACATGAACATTAAGAGGGCAGGACCACCTCGCCTGCATGTTGCATGCTTGTCCTCATGCTGGGATGTATGTGCTGGGCACTTGGCAAATATGTGTTGGCCGAATGAATGAATGAATGAGTGAGCAGGTGTTAGATGCCAGGCCTCATGCTGAAGACTTTCCATCCACTGTCCATTTAATCTTCAGGATGATTTTGAATGGGAAAAAAGCTACACACTTTCATCCCTATTTCCAGGTCTGGAAACACACAGAAGGGGCAACTGACATGAAAGAGGCAAGGTCTGAGGACTCCAGATCTTCTTCCCCATCAGCCTTGGGGAGCACCCTCTCCCTCTGTGCCTGCTTCAGCTTCACCTTGCACCAGCAGGCAGACATGAGCTCGGGCTAGGGAAGGAGAGATGGCCCTGGTGGGGCCTCTCGTCACTATTTCCTCTGCCTCTCTAGACCCCAGACAGAGATTGGCGCACTCCCACTGGGTGTCAGGGAGTTCCCAGCTGTGTCAGGGCCTGGCCCGTCACACCTCGTGCCATGCGTACTCCAGAGACAGAGGAAGTCTCTGATCCCTGATCTTGTGGACCCTGTGTTCACAGCTGTCAGCAGGTCCAGGGGGACTTTTCTTTCTGGCAATATTTTGTCACTTTCCACCAGGCTGCCTCTAAAACTTACATAAACATTCCCCCCAAATACTTGGCACCTTGAGCACACCCTCCCTCCTGCCTAATGGACCTGACAGATGGGCATCGACCAGCAAGAGGATCTGGGGCCTCAGGGGAGGAAGCCAGTGCTGATAGACTTTGATCTAGAAAGGAAATGCAGGCCAGGAATCTCCAGAAAGTTCTAGAACAGGAGGTGGAGGTAGAACCTGGACCCTGGGTTGTCGTCTTTTCATTTTCAACCATGGCCCAGGGATGCAGTTAATAACAATCTTTGTTTTTTCACGCCTGGGAAAGCACCTTGTTTACCTGTAAAATATGGATGCTAATATCTGCCCTGCGGAGCTGGGGAGAGGATTAAATGAGGCCATGCGTGTGACCTCAAGACAGTGTAGCTGTCCAATGTCTGGCTGGTTATTATTATGTTGCACCCAGGGTGCCTTCCAATGCTGAGATGTGTGGATAGAAAAGTGGTCCAGTGCTCGATGCCCAAGTCTCACTGCCTGGGCTTAACGCCTGCCTCTGCCACTTGCTGGCTGTGTGTTGTTAGATAGAGTACTTAACTTCTCTGAGCTTTGGCTTCCTCATACCTAAGTGTGTCCATATTGCAGGGTTGCTGTGGAATCAGAGCACATAAACTGCCTGAAGCTGCTTCACCCGATAGCTGGTGCACAGTGGGGGTTCAAGCAATTCCCCTCGACCTCATAGATGGGTAGAGAAAGGCCCCAGCCTGCCCGTGCCCAGGGTTGCCAAGAGTTTATGACATAGGACCAGGATTTTAATGCTGGTCCTTCTGACTTCAGAGAACATGCTTCTTCCTTGTTAGGGTGTCCCTGTGTCCTTGGCCCCCATTGCTGACCCACGTAGCAATGGCAGGTATTCACTGGCCAGTGTGCAGAGCACTCTTCCATCTGTCTGCCTTGATGTCTGACTGTCTGTCTCCGTGGTGGCTCCCTTGAAACTGTGGGCCTGTCTCCCTGGCCAGCAGCTCCTGGGTCCAGAAGTGCTTATTGATCACCAAGGGGTCCTCTGTCGTTCTCCAGGTCTCCTCAGGAATGTTGGCAGCTGGTGCGGGCATGGCTGTCCCCAAGGATTCCAAGTTGACTTCTGGAAACAGCCCTTACAGCAGCCTGCCCATGGCTGGCCCTCCCACTGCCCCTTCCCCAGACCCCCCTACTGCCTCAGGGCCCCAGGGCAAGGCAGGCCTGCTTTAAAAAAAATAATAATATTGATAACCTGAAAATACTGTACGAGGCAATCATGTTCAAATCCATAAGCAAATTTGAAAATACAGAAAAGCACAAAAGAGATAAAAATTGCCCCAAGTCCTGCCTCCAGAGATAACACAGTTTAAATATTATACATGTTCTTCGAAACCCACACGAATATGTTGGTTTGTGGTGGCAAGTATGAAAGTGCTGGAGCATATTGAGTTTGAATCTGTTTCTACCACTAACTCGTGGTGGGATTTGAGCAGGTCATCTAAGCTCTCTCAGCCTCAGTTTTCTCATCTGCAAAATGGGCATGATAAATAGCACTGATATGTGCCAAATAGGATGCTGACCACTGGCGTCTGTCAGAGACGAGCGTGTGTTCGCAGTGCCCACAGAGCTGTGATTCCAGCAATGTGTGTCCTCGCGGATTCTGACGGCTCCAATCGATCTTGTTCTTTCCACTCTTCCCGGTGAAGGAAAAACCAGGGAGTGAGGGACACACAGCTGGGGAAGAAGATTAGAGGGTAGGAGGAACATGCCCGCTGTCATCGAACTGGCTTTTGTGAGAGAGAAAGGGGACCTGTTTGGGGTTTGGTGCCAGCAGAGGGCAAGCTTGAGGGCGGGTTCTTGCCAAATGCCTGCCACAGGGTTCCCAGTGCCCAGCTCAGGGCCAGGTGTGAGTGGACATGAAAAAAGGGACCGGCGGGAAGAACCTGGCAGGCATGGGAATCCATCGGCACAGCGAGGAAGTCCCTTCTGCAGGTCAGGTCTGTCCGGAGGCAGAAGCGGTTGCCTTAGGAAACAGCAAACTGTCTGTCCATGCAGGCTTTGGAGACAGACAGACTTTGATCTCCATGTGCTGAGTGACCTTGGGCAGGCGACCTTGGAGCGACTGCATAGTGCAGTGGCCAAGAGCCGGACGCTGGACTCAGCACTTTGACTTTGCCATTTGCTAGCTCTGTGGCCTTGGACAATTTACTAACTCCTTTATGCCTGTCTTTCCACATCTGTAAACAATAACTCCTCTCCCATATAGCTGTAGGGAGGATCCGATTAAAGGTGTTAATGCATTTAACATGGTTAGAACAGTGTCTGGCGCAGAGCAAGCCAGCTGAATGTGTCCACTGATCACGGAGCTGTCTCCATCCCCCAGCAGAGCAGAGATGGTCCACATCATGTGCCCAGCACGGTATTTGGGAGGTGTTACGATTGTAATCATTATTTCTATTGTCCATGGGGCCTGGCTTAGTGTCTGCCGGGTCTCCAAAGTGGCAATGTGTGGACAATTTCCTGGCTGGCCTGGGAGAAGCAGAGGAACTGTGCCGTGTGCCTGCTGGGTGTCTGATTCATCGCTTCTGTCCTCGGGCTCCTCCCCTGCCCACTTGGAATGTCATCATCTCATCTGTGGGTAGCTGCACTCAGCAGCGGCTGCCACGAGGTGATGGATGGGCAGTGATCGCTTCCTCTCTGTTCCTCACTGAGCCCTCCGCGCTCTGCTCCCTGCTGCTGCTGGTCCCGCTGATTTAGACTGGGGCCACCACCTCTACTCCCAGATTCCAGATGCAGGTGGACCTTCATTCAAATCCAGATACTCTCCTCTCTGCTGAATTTCTTAACTTCTTTCACCCTTGGTTTTTACATCTGTGTTATGGGAACAAAATCTCCCTCCTAGAATGGTTGTTGGGGGTAAAATCCCCAGCTGGGTGATTGGCACACGGTGGGCACTCAATGATTGCCAGCACTCTCTTTTCCCAACTGGAGAAACTCTTGGCTGAGAGACAGATGGCACAGGTGTGTTCTCCAGACAGACCTGGGTGTGTCGGCTGTCAGCGCAAAGCAGGAAGACATCAGGGGCCATCTTGTGCAGGCCCTTCTCTTCCCGTAATATGCAAACACACTCTCCACTTTTGCTGTTTCATAAACTGGGGACAAGCTGAAGTGTTTTTCCAGAGAAGCTGTAGTGAATTCCTGCTGTTTCCCCTTGGAGCTGCCATTCTGGTCAACAATACCTGGCCTCTGTGGAAGGCTAGAGGAGAAACAGAACCCCCACTGTGGGAAGAGAGATCTTCCTCTCCAGAAGTCTCGGATGTTCTGCTCACCTAAAGACTGAGGGAAAATGAATATCACTGGGTGTCAATAAATGAACTCCAAAGGAGCAGGGTCTTTGTAACCAGTCATGTCCTTTTTTGTGTTCTCATGCTTCTGAGAGGAAAATTGACCAATTAATGAAGAACTAATTATGTAAATACACATTTGGCTCCTAAGAAGTTACCCCTGTCCTTAATTGCAGAACTACTTCTTATGTTGATCCTGAATGATTACCTGATAAATCCATATTTATTGGGCTAGCGAAGGTAACCCAGTCTGTCAGTAGTTCCTTTACCAGGAAAATAATGTACCAATTCTTACCACCCTCATTATTGTCCTCAGGCATCTGGAAAGAGAAGCCGGCCTTCAAATCCTTTAGCCTGGCTTATCAATGCTGCTCGCAGGAAGGGAATACATGCAAGTTTGGAATACACTCAACTACAAATAAAGAAAACCCAGTGACAGTGGCTTAAACAATATAGGTTTCCTTTTCTTATGCTTTTCACCCAGGCTTGGGGTGGCTGGGGTTGGGGTCCCTTTCTCCTCAATTCTCCTAGACAGTCCTGCAGACATTATGTCCCTCATTTGAAGGAGAAAGAAGGGAGAGTACACTTGCCAACCCATCTACCTATCTATCCCCTTATGTCAGGAGAAGCAGAAGCTTTTTAAGAAACCACCCCTCCCCAACCACAGCACAATTCTGCTATTTGTTTCCTTGGCCAGAACTGGGTTCCATGTTTGTCCCTAGCTGCAAGGGAGGTTGGAAAGGTGAGGAACAGAATAACCATAATTGGTTTAGACCAACCAGCCAGAGATGTTCTCCTTGGGCTGAAAACTCTGCCATTCTGAACAAGAGTGGCTTTCTTTTAGCAAGAAAGAAGGCAGCAATGGATATTAGCCTGACATCTAATGATGTCTGCCACACCTCCATGGCAGGAGCCCAAGAGTCTGTGAAATATTCTTACTTGGTCATCAACATCATGATGAAGCCCATGCCTGTAAGCCTGTCCAGTCCACCCATTCAACATTTTGGGTGTCCACTCAGTTTGGGTGTCCCTGGTCATTTCTGTTCAGTGTGAACTCAAGGCCTGCTCTGTGCCTGAAGCTGTGGAGACATTGGAGGTACACAGTTGGACTGAGATCCAGCCAGGTCTACAGACTCCCCCTTACCGGGCATGCCAATCGATGCCTTCCACATGGTACCATCAGCTCTAGGACATAGGGCCCTGATGAGGGGTCCCTTACCCAGGCTAGAGTGGATGAGAGCAAGGCCCTGGGAGGGGGTACTGAGCAGAGTCTCAAAGGTTGAGGAGGAGGAGTCTGTGAAGCAAGAGACACAATGATGTCATGGCAGCTCTGACACCTTCGTGAATTTACATGCCCCCAGTCCATTGCCACAGGCAGCCCATAAGTGCCCTGAAGACAGAGATAGTGATTTAGCTATTATCTCATTTATGTGTTCCTAGAACCAGCCCAGAGCCTGGAACATATCTGGAGCTCTATAAATAATAAATATTTTAGTTCGAATAAATGACTTAATGCGGAAATAAATAGATCATTATCCAAGATGTGGAAATATCTTGGCCAAAGGGATGTGGTCATAGGCTGAGAGGGACTTTAGATGCTAATCCTACCTCCTTGCCCAGCAGGTGAACTCTGGGGGCCTCAAGGTCGCTGGGAGCCTGGCTGGAGGGGTATTTTGGGAGCCATTTGTCCTCACTGACTAAGCCAGCCATAAATTGCTCCTTGAAGCTTTTGAATGTTTGAGGCTTAATGACGGCCCCAAAGGGAGGTGGGCGAGCAGTTGGGGGGATGATTCCTTACAGCGGTTTGGGCAAGTTCGAATGTCTTTGAAGAATCTCCATCTTTTCTGTGTTCAGGTCTTTGGACTGTCCTCGCCTGTCCAGGTTTGGGAATAAGGTCATCCCCTCGGGATATTTGCAGAGACAAGGCTCAGTGCCTCTGCCTGCCCTGAGCCCCAGTCATCAGCCTCTAGAGCTTTGCTCATGATCAAGGATAGAACCTTCTGAGTCAACTCATTTTAAATGACGCACGATCCCAGCCAGTCTCTCTGGCGGCCTGCCAGAGTCAAAGTAATTGATGGTCACCCCCAGCTGCCACTGGCCTGGGTGGAGCTGTCTAAATATTGTGTGGTGCCTGCATCCTCTCTTGTATTTGCTTCTAGACAGACATCTCAGTGCTGTTTCCAAAATAACCCCTTTCTTGGGACTTGTCAGACCCTATGGTGCCTTTTAGGATAAACATTAAACATACCTCCTCCCAAATTGGGACAGATCTCATTCTTTCCCCTCGCTGCTGATTGGTAAAGGGGCCTCAAGTTAGTCCCACAATGAAACATTTATGACCCCAAATATGCAAAGAGGTTATTGTCCATGGAACCGATAGGATGGCAGAACTGCCTAATAATGTGCTATTGTAGTAATAACGTCCATGACCAAATTACTTCATGGGCAGGGTGGGGTCTACGCTAAGTTGCTTCTGGTGCTATATTTCAGAGAGGGCCTCCTTTCCTTGACCCAGTCCCATGATGGGCTTGGTCTTGCCCCATCTTTGAATCAGCCCTGCCACAAGTGTGCGCTTTGTAAGGTCGCCCGTGTCACAGATGCTCACATGGAGACATAGAGACCAGAGACTTGCAGTGGCGCCAATGCTGGAGCCCAGAACTTTAAAATTCACAGTTGGCACTTTTTCTGGTATTTTTAGGGCAACTGGAAGAGTCCCTTTTCCTTTCAACTTCTTTTTTAGGTGACGGATCACGAAGACGTTTAGAAAAGACATTTATGTAATATCCTGTAACGAGGTATTTTTTACTGCACGACTTACTCATTGCCTTTGTCTAACTGAGCAGTTTCACTTCTTACGCAATTTGCATTCTTCGGGATTGTACCTGATGCCGCCTAGGGTGGCATAAGAGACACCTTTATGGTGGGCCCCCAGCACACATTACCAGTTTCGTTAACACCCTGCTGACTTGGACTTTTCACATATATGTTCATGTCTTTATAAATGAGGTTCCTTCAAAAAGGCCTGTATTACCTTTTGTCCTTTTGTCTGTCTTGCTAAGTCTTGCTTTCAGAGTAACCTCAAGCATCGCCTCTCAAGGAAATCTTCCCTGGCCGCCCCAAGCTAGGCTGGGCGTTGGATCTGTGTCCCAAGTCCCTCAGCAGCCATACCCCTTTCTGTTGCTCCTTACATCTGATGTGGATCATGTGGATTTTGGCATCTGGCTCCCTCTAATGGACGAGACTGTGAGCTCCTTGTGGGCAGGGACATGCCTCGTTCACACTTCACCCCAAGTACAGAGCATAGAATTTGCAGTCGATGCTTAACTCGTCCATTAGGGAGTAAATGAGACTATCAGTAAGTGTTGCACTGCCTCCGCCTCTGCTCCCTGCACTGGACATCCTACAGCTGTGAGACAGGGCTGGGTGAGTGCAATGTCACGTTCCACGGAGTGACTGTGGACCACATTTGCTCATTGACCTCTCTGCTTCCTCTTGCCTTTCTCAGATGTGCTCTGCCCCAGCGTCCGTGTGGAGGGAGATCGCTTCAAGCACATTAATGGCGGAACCAAGGAGATCACAGGTAAGAGAGACACGGCGCCCCCTTGCTGGCTGGCTGTGCGGCATTGTTTGCTGGCCCTGAGCGCAATCTCCTTGATTTGGGGGCAGCCTCGCTGAGGCTGCTCTCATTGCCGTCTTCTACCAATGTCTTGATAGAGGCCTGTGAACTGTGCAGGTAGCAACTCCCATCAACAAACCGCCCAACTGTGAAGAGCATTCACACTTTCCATTTGGGAGTTGGTGGGGATCCTATAGGAGTCACTAAATCATGCGTTAGAATGAATGAGTTGTGAGGGAGCTGGTGAATGAGTAAGCCAATGATTGGCAGAACAAGCGAAGAGTGAATAAATAAATGCATTTGGGAGTGAAGGAAAGAGTGAATCAGAGTTATAAACATATGAGTCAATCGATGGGAGAGGGAAGAGAGAGACACATGACTGCAGACCCAACAGCAGAAATAAACCCCGCAGAGTCTGCTCAGGGGCTGTCTCCTTGCAGGACAGGGTGTGCGGGGTGCGTGGCGTGGCTGAGCTGCTTCCCCATCTTCCTGATAACAGTGAGCATCAGTTCGCTTCTCCCTATGGCCAGGCATCCCACTCAGCACTTTAAATGCATGCTTTCAGGGAGGTTTTCTTCCCCTCTCCAGGACACTAGCCCCGCTCTCCTCACCAGTGCCCCTGCTCTCCATCCCACGGCATTTGGGCCCAACGCTAACTCATGTGTAGTGCTGAAGAGTCCGTCTCCCATGGTAGATGGCGAGCCATGGGAGATCAGGATCAGGGGTTTTGCAGGCAATGCCAGTGCCCTGCCCCTCTCCCGGGGACCCTGCCATGTCAGGGTGCCCTGCCCACACGATGATGCAAGCATCTGCATCTTTGTGTCTGAGGGATGTTTCTAGAATGGTTGAAAGCTGAGCTGCCTGTGCACACAGTAGGTGAGATATCCCAGGGAATTAGCACTCCTTGGGAGTGACTCAGCCCTCGACCAGTGACGATCGGTGCAGAAACTAGCTCCGCTGCCCCTCGGCAGGGGACGGGCTCTTCTGAGGTCCACGTTTGACCCATTTCCCAGAGTTTCCCAGTGGGATCCAGCTACAGACACCACCAGGGCAGTGGGCCCAGTGCCATGCTCTTCATCGCTGCTCTCCTTCCCTGCCTCCCATCCCCACTCCTCTATCAAGTGCCTCCCAGATCAACTACTGGCACTTCTGATGGGACCCAAACCAAGATGGCGTCAGTTGTCTCTTTTCTCCTGGAAGAGCACGGGTGTGTGGTTGGTGCTCAGTGAGGCACTGCCTCTATCAGGGTTTCTTTGTCCAACTAGTGAGAGAAAGAAGACTTTCATCCTCTTCACTTCCTTAAGTCAATCACCTGGAAGTGAGTGTTTCCATAGCTGAGTCCCTCTGCCCAGTGGGTGGGCAGTTAGACATCGATGTTCCCACTTACTGCCTTGGGAATCCCCCGTCACACTCGGGCTCTAGATAATTATTCTCATCCCTGGAGGGTGCAGGTGCCTGCCCAACTCTGCCCCGGATGGCTTCCATTGACGTCACTCTGCAAAGCAAATTCTTACCTTGCTGCTTTCTCCCGTTTTGGCTTTGTGAGCAATGAATCCTTCATAACAGTGTCTCCCCTAAATAATGCATTATCCAGCACCCTGAATGTCCAGAGAAGGGACAGTTATGACAGTAATGACATTAATAACAGCAGTAGTAATAATCAATGCTTACTGAGCTCTTACTGTGTGCCAAGGGGTCTGCACACATTTTCTCATTTAACCCTTACAACGTATGAGAGAGGCACTATGATACGTGTTATAGTTGGAGAAACTGAGGTGCAGACAAATGAAGTCGCTTGTCCGAGTTTGTGGCAGAGTCATCCAGGCCATCGGAAGGAAGGAGAGAAGAGAGGAAGGAAGGGTACGTAAATGAGCAAATGATGCTGCCTGTGTCCTCTGTCAATCTGAATGAGCTTTCCTGTCAGTCTATGGACTGAAGGGCCCCAAATATTGTTTCCACTTAAGAATAACTGATTTTGCTGGGAAGATTCAAAACGTGCATTTGTGTGTGTGTGTGTGGGGGGCAGATGTGCATGCGTGCGCATGCATGTGTGCACGTGTGCGCAGAGCTGTGAACAGATTCTTCAGTCTCTGGCATATGAGGAGGATCTACTGAAGAGTCTGTTTGGTGATTAGACAGGAATGGGACCCTCTGTTCAGAATCTGCCGTGTCGATCTGCAGCCCGTGGAGCCCTGAGACCTCCTCCACCCCCGCAGGCTCTGAGGTTCCCAGGAAATAAATCACAATGCCGTGCCAGGTGGGCTTCCATTACACGCAGTGCAGATGCCCTGTTTGTGCAGCTTGAAATGCACAGAGAGCCTGCTGGATCTATCATCTCCTCTCCTTATAACCAGCCCAAAAAAAGGCTCCAGCCCTATTGAGGCTGAAATGGGAGTTACGGAGAGGTGGAGCCTCCGAATTGCCAATTTAAACGCAATTGGGTAACCCGAGCGGCTTTTGTACTTTGGAAAAAAACACCGTTCCTAAAAGGCTCACCTCCGGGGGGTTTCCCTAAATGACTCGGGTTATGTTTAGGGCTTATCTGGGCTGGAGTGAGGATGGAGAAAAGAACAGACAGGGCAGCTCGGAGGCACAGTGGCCTTGGGTCAGTCTCATGACATCTCTGAGGCCGTTTCCCTGCCTATGAAACAGTGCAGCCCACAGAACGTCTCCGAGGGTCCCTCTAGGCTCTCGTAACTGAATGTTCTGTAAATTCTAGTGACTAAAGGTGTTAAATGACTTTTCTTGGAGCTTAGCTATTTAGTGCTGACAGAAAGTGCTTGGCGCGGTACAACATACAGACTCTTGTCCTCACTGCTCTCCTGACTCCGCCACCCCCCACCCCTGCCAGGATGACCTTTGAAAATAGAAACCGGATGGTGTTTCCCCCTTGCTTTAAAGTCCTTCCATGGCTCCCAGTTGCCTGCAGAAACTCAGACTCTCCCACGTGGCCAACAGAACCCAGCCCGATCTACCCCTGCCTACCTCATCCCCAGCCAGTGTCCCACCGGCCATGGTTCCCGACATCCCAAAATAGGCACGATTCTCAGAAGGAACCTGGCTTCCTTGAGTCCAGTGACCTTGGCACATCCAGCTCCCTCAGACACCCTTTCCTTCTTCTCTGTTTGCCCAGCTTTTATTTGTTCATCAAATTTAGGCCGGGCCTCCTCTTGGAAGCCCTCCCTGATTGCTCCTCAGCTGGGCAAGGAAAATATTCCTCATTTTGCTATACAAGCCCGGCCATTGCAACTCCTTGTCATTTACCCACAATACTAACACTGTTCAATCCCCTATCGGTTTCCCTCTAAACACTAAACCTCTGAGGGGGTGGATTTTGTCTTGTCCATTCATGGAATCTGAGCAGCCAAAGGGGCAGCTAGTACATAGGAGGCCCTTAATGGTTGGGCGAATTTCTTCCTTCCCTCCTTCCCTCTGTCCACAAATGGTGCTGCGAACAAGAACAACCAAAACTCCTGACTATTTCAGGGATGGAAGTATGACTCAGATCTGGTTCCTTCACTCAAATTGCTCACCATCTAGTGAGGAAGCAGTCCCACCGACAAGCTGTGTGCACCTGGGCGAGACCCCCTAAAGACCCAGGAGTAACTGGCAAGCCTGGGGGAGTCCAGCAAAGCTTCGTCCATTGTAGACCTTTGAAGGACGAGCAGAGAGGGCACAGTAGGCACTGGCATGAAGCAGGTGCGGCCAGTGGACTCTGGGCAGTCACGAGCCGTCTCCCAGAGGCCACCCGGTCCAGCTGACTCCGTGACTCCAGGGAGGTGCACCCTAGCAATTTCTGCCATTAACAATTGCTTCTTGATCTCGCGGCACCTTGCATCAGAGTCCATTTACCTCGGGAACATTTTTCATTTTCCTTCCCGGCCCTTATTTATTGGAGGCAATTCATCTTTTCTCTCGGTGCCCTTTGCTGCCACCTAGTTAATAGCTTGTTGCTCAAAAGTTTTGTCATGTTTAAGTCTTTGTTTTTATTCATGGAAACCAATAAAAGTGGAACCAGAAAGTAGAGCATATGTTTGCTTTTTTAAAACTTTTTTTTTTTTAAGTCTTCCTCTTATAACTGCTAAAGGGAAACCGAGCTTCAGGTGGCAATTTCTAGCGACAGATGACGAAGCTGTGAAGCCGAGGACAGGCCACTCTGCCGTTCTTGCCCCTGACTTCTGGAAGGGCAGGCATTGGGCACGTGCCCACCTGATTCTGAACAGGCTTTCTGAGTAAGGACCACTACTTACTGGGAGCCTCCAGGGGCTGGACATCCAGGCGAGGCCTCGGGCAGCCCTGTGAAGTGGCTGCTGCTTCCCGCTCTGTACAGATGAGACGTGGAGATCTCAGGCTCTGAGTAATGCACCAAAGTCATCCTGCTGTGGAGTCTAAGAGCAGGGGCGGGGGTGCCTGTGTCTGACTGAGACACACACGTTCCCTCCCGAAATTAAACAGGCAGCAACAGCCTGCTCCACCTCCACCCCCACCTCCCAAGAGAAGCTACTCTGGGAGTTTTGCCCCCAGGGAGGTGGGAGCATCAGAGAGTTTAACAAATGGGAGAGCCCACAGGGACCCACCTGCGCCAGGCTGGTGTGGCCTGCGGGAGCTCGCTGAATCCTCAGGGTGGCAGGCCTGCGCGTCATCCCTTATCCCTGCATCATTTATGAGGGAGCCCCGAGGATGCTGGCAGTACCTCTGGCCAGGGCTGGGCCAGCTTGCAAACCCAGGACAGCCCGGCTCCAAAACCTGCTCCCACCTGTTCCGCCTTCCTCCGGGACAGAATCTGAGCCCTAAACAAGCCCTCTACCACTTGGTGTCCATTCCATGGAACCCTAGACCTGTAGGGTCCTCTAGGGCCTTCTCCTTTGGTCACCCCATTCCCAGGCACCAGCCTGTCCCACTGCCAGGTGACATTTCCAGGCACAGGGCCCCAGCGCAGTTGGTAGCCTTTGGATCTTCGGAAGGTCCCTCCTTGCATGGGGCTCAGTCAGTTGCACCAGCTGCTCCTGGCTGGGCCCCTGGGCTGTGGAACCTAGAGCTGCAGGGGTGCCTTCCGCCTTCTGCCCCAGGCAGTGCTTAACTGGTGGTGTTCAGTCTCCATGCAAAGCACTTTGTGGCTGTGCCAACAGAAGTGCAGAGGGGGCCAGGAGGGAGGGAGAGCTGCTCTCCTTCATTCAGTGGGCATTTCTCAACACCTTTTGCCCCTGACCTGCCCACAGCTCCAGGATCCCTGGGTGGGGGGGGTCTCCCAAGGACACCTCCCTGCAGGGGAGGGGCGTGCTCCTTGGCTCACATTTGGCAGCCTGGTCCTGCATAACTGGGGTGATCGTGGTGGGGCTCTAGGGGAAGTGGCAGAAATATTGCCTGGGTACGAGGCTCCCTGTGACAGGGGATTTCATGGAGGACGGGGGTCACAAGGTCCCCACTGTGGTCCCCAGCAAGGGCTCCTGATGTTGACTAATCAACCACCAGGTGCTGGCTTCCTCGCAGGCACCTTCTTAGGCCATCTTGCTGGAATCTCACGACGGCCCTGCGAGGAATTCTTCTCTCCATTTCTCTGGTTAAGGAAACGGGCTCAAAAAAATCCGATAATTTCCTCAAAGTCACTCAGTGTCTTAGTCCCTTTGGGCTGCTATAGCTAAAATACCATGGACTGAGTGGCTTATAAACAACAGAAATTTCTTTCTTGCGATTCTGGGAGCTGGGGAGTCAAGATCAAGACACCTGCAGACTTGGTGTCCGTGCTGTGAGAGCCTGCTCTCTGGTCCATAGATGGTCATCTTCTCACCGTGCCCTTGGGTGGGCGAAGGGGCACCTGAGCTCTTGGGGCCTTTTATATACGGCACTAATACCATCCATGGGGGCTCCACTCTCAAGACCTGACCACCTCCCAAAGCTCCCACCTCCTAAAACGGTCACACCGTGGGTCGTTTTCAACATATGAATTTGATGGGGACACATTCAGTCCACAGCGGTGAGCTGGAAGTCTGGGTGGGGGTGCGGTGTGCCTTGGGCTGCGTTTGACATCACAAATGCCCAATGCACGTTGTGTGTTTGCCTGGGATTCACCCCCTTGCTGTGAGCTGGAGCTCTGCCCTAGCTGCAGCCTTCTGCTGGCTGAACCCAGGGGTTCTTTACTGCATAAAAGTCGGACGTTTAAATTCACTGTTCTGCAGGAAATGCTGTTTGACTGGAAGATGTGGCTTTTTCCAGCCGTGGGGGAACTATGGTAAATGGTTATTGGTGATAGAAGCATAAAGATGGATCAGATTCCACCTGCCCTCCCATTTTACAGCTGAGGGAACTGATTCGGGTTGTTGGGAAAGTGACTTAGCCCAGGTCACCCTGGGTCAGTGCGAGGGAAACCCACCCAACTCTCCATCTCCGAATGTTTGTTAAGAGCTTCTTATGGGGTAGAGGAGTGGTCAAGTTCTCGTTTAGGGTGAAGGGTCTGTTCAGAGCACCTGCATTTAGTGAGCACCTGCTGTGTGCCAGGCATGTTCTGACATATCGCCTCATTTAAAACTCACCATGATCTTCTAAGATACCAAGGCATACTATTAGTCAGAAAGTGTTGTCCACGGCCCTCTGCCAGACAGGCAGGCGCTCTGCGGGGCCATTTCACCTGCCCACGCCCACTTGTCAGCACATTCCTTGTCCCCATTTGGTGCATGAAAAAATGAGGCCCAGAGAAGTTGAATAATGTGCCCGAGGCTGAGCAGGTAGGAAAAGTGTAGGGGCAGCGATTTGAACCCTGCCAGAGCCCTCAGTCTTTTACTGCCCCACACTATTGTTTCCTGATTTTATAGAAATGCAGAAGAAACAAGCTCAGAGAGGTTAAGATGCATGCTCAAGATCACACAGCTTTAAGTGGGACTTAACCCAGCTGTATCTGGCCTGCTGGGTGCTGGGTGCTTGCTCCTCTGCACAGTCTGCCCGGGGGTTGAGGCACGTTATAGCTTAGAGTTTGGTCGTAAGTCTAGTTTCACAAATTTGTGCTGTGGGCCAGGCCCATGGTTCTGGGGACAGAGAAGGGCAATGTGCTCAGCACACCAGGCCCTGTCCTCAAGCAGCTGTCAGCCCAGGGAAGCGGGCCTCGCTCAGCCTGTGCCCAGCTGCCCCTACAAGGTGGTGGATGTCAGGTGGCGAAGTGGGGGTCCCTGCCCATTGGGGGAACTGACCATCTCTGGAGAGGCTGGATCATTCGCCTCAGCGTGCATTAAAAAGCATGGTTTGAAGGTGTGCTTTTTTCATCCATGACGAAGCTTCTGGATACATATTATCTTAAGGATCAAGTATCATTTAACACTATATCATGAATTCCGTTAATTAGCCAATGTGTGAAATGCTATTTAGAAATGACATAGTGGCAACTTTTAGTCATTTCCTGAGAACTAGGCAGCCTCAGAAAGGCGAGGGGCAGAGAAGGGCCGGTCCAACAAGTCACCCAGGGCCTCAACCCAGCACAGCCTTGCTCTGTAGCGGACCCCTTCCCAGACCATTGCAGGCCCTGCTTCCAGGCCTGGCGAAGCCCCTGCTTGGGTGGCCTGGCGCCGCAGGCCTGCCCTTCCGTCCCACTAACCTCCTGTCAATACCAGGCCTGCTTAGTTATCCCCACTGCCTGAAACTATCCTTTGTATTCGTAATGTACATTTACTGATTTGAGGACTCCCACAAGGGTACCAGTTCCCCAAGAGTCAGGACTCCATCTCTCTCTGCTGCATCTCCAGGGCTCACACATTCTTGGCACAGAGAAGGCTCTCAAAAAATACATGTGAGTGAATAAATCACATCTCTGGACAAGATCTAATGGTAGAAGGGGCTGTAACCATTATAATGGAAAATAATTACTATAAAAACTCTTTTGTGGGTCTTTTACCGTATGTCAGGCACTGTATGAAGAGCTTATATCATATCATTCAAGCTTCACTACAATCCTGTGAGGTACATACTCACACAATGCCCTTTCTACAGATGAAGAAATTGATGCCCAGAGATGTCAGGCAATCTACCTAAGGTCACACAGCTAGGACCTGGCAGTCAGGAACACAGCCCAGACCTGTCTGAGTCTACAACTCAACTGTCCATGAATGCTAAACCCTTTCTGCCCTGCTGTTTCTTACATGGCACTTATAACAGAGAGGTTCTCAACAATATGTGTTGAATGAATAAATGATCTCTTAGGACAGAATTTAGTGGTAGAAGTCGCTTTGATGATCATAATGTGAGCCCTACAAGTCCATTTCCCGTTAGTCACGGCAGCCCTTTAGGATGTGGGAGACAGCAAGAATCTTCTAAAGTTGCAAGAGTTAGGTGCTGCCAACCCTGAGAGTTGTGTTAGCAGTGGGGATGCAGAAACGAGGGAGGCCTGGTGCCTGCCCTCAGTCGGCCTCTCTCCCACCTGCCGTGAGATTTCCCATCCTCTGAGGGACGCAGTGTGCCAGCCTCCGGGTCGGCAGTGTAGTTGGACTCCTCTGAGAATGTGCTCTGCTGGACTCAAGCCAGCCCTCCAGCCTGGCCTGGCCAATTGTGGGGGAATGTGGATAAGGACGGGCGGTGGTGGTGGTGAATCTTGAGTCATGACGGCCTGCCGTAACAATTTCCTGCCATGTGCTGAGTGATGTGTATTCCAGACTTCTACGTAACTTGCCCAGTCTCACATTTATATGTGACTGAGCTGGGTTACCCCCTCACCCTGCCCACTCACCTGAGCCCAAAGGTCCTAACTTTTCCGTTACTTTGCATCACCAGTGCACATGAGGTCCCTCTTAGTGTCAAAACAAACCAAATAAAAAACACCTTTCAATTAATGCAGTATCAGAAAGATGGTTTTCTTTCTCTGACATTTCACTCCTTAAAATCATGAAATTTAAAAGCTGCCAGAGGCCGGCCCGGTGGCGTAGTGGTTTAGTTTGCACGCTCTACTTCAGCGGCCCAGGGTTCAGATCCTGGGAGCAGACCTGTGCACCACTCATCAAGCCATGCTGTGGTGGCATCCCATATACAAAACAGAGGAAGATGGGCACAGATGTTAGCTCAGCGACAATCTTCCTCAAGCAAAATGAGGAAGATAGGCCATGGATGTTAGCTCAGGGTGAAACTACAATCCAAGCAAAATCCAAACAGACTGCAAAACCATGGCTGCAGGAAGGAGAGCCCTGAATCTCGGCTTTGCCTGCAGAGCCAGCCTGTGAGCACAGTGCCTGTTGTGGGCTTCTTGAACTCCCAGGAGGCTGCCTGCAACCACCACACAGACATCTTCCATTCTTCTTATGCTTGACTAGGAGCCAGGACTTTCCCAACACTTACATTTCACTGGAAAACCCAGCGTCTGCATTTCTCCTGCCCCCTTTTCCCTGGAATTGGAAATGGAAAGGGAAGCTGTACATCTCCTCACTCTCTTATTTAGGTTTTCTCCCTTAATATGTATCTGAACAGTTCCCTCTGCTTAAATCCCACATCCAACCCCTGGGCCGGGTGGGCAGGCTTCCTGTGCAGAGAGCGGACGCTCTTTTTCCTTTGCCTCCTGTCCTCCTGGCTGAACTCACTCCCAGCTCTTCTCTTTGGACAGGTTTTGACCTGATGGACTTGTTCAGTGTGAAGGAGATCCTGGGCAAGAGAGAGAATGGAGCGCAGAGTTCCTATGTCCGGATGGGAGCCTTCCCCGTGGTGCAGAGGACCGAGTGAGTGGTTACGTCTCCTTCCAGCCCTACCCTGGACACCTCAGAGAGGGCAGAAAGGAGGCCAGTCAGCCATGGTTGCACACTGAGCAAGAGCAGGGCTTTAGCCTACTTGGTGTCTTGTAAGGTCGCCCTGAGATGAAGCAGCCCAGCCACTGACCTAGGGATTCAAGCTGTCTGTTAGTCGCTCTGTTACCAATCACTGTATTGGTTCCCTGGTCATTCAGCTCTCCATACAAATTTGGTGTTGATCACTCATTCATGCATGCATTTTTCTATTAGTTCATTAAATAGCGAACATTTATGGTTATAGGTACATGATGCCTACTCGGGACCAGCCACTGCATTACGTGACAGGCATCGCACCACCAAGAATCACATAGTCATTTTGGCCAACGGAGACCCAGTTTCAATATTTACTGGGTGCCTTCCTCATGCAAATTATTGGATGCCCTTGTGCCTCAATTATGTCATGTTTTCCCCCTGAGAGGAATGTTCCTGTCTTGCCACGTTGTTGAGAGGATTATGATGTAAAGATTTGTCCAGGGTCTCCAGTCAAGGGCTAATAATGATTCTAGATTAGATGTTTCATTCTTCTCATCTCAGGCAGGCAGATCTTTTGAAAAGAAAAATCATATTTCGTCACCCCACCCCTCCTCCATCTTAAAACCCTTTCAGGACTTCCAAGTGTTCTTAGGGTAAAGGGCTGGAAGACCTGTGTGTGACTGGCCCCGTCCTGCCTTCTTGGCGTCCAGCTTGTCCCCCAGCCCTCCTTTATCTAGCTTGTTTCTGTCCTGGTTGCTGACCAGACATCTGCCTCCCATCACAGGGCCTTTGTTCATGCTCTTCCCTCTACCTGGGACACCTGCTCGTCCTCCAAAGTACAGCTCAACCATTATGCTTTCAAGGATGCCTTCCCTGAACTCCGAGACTAAGTCAGCCCTCCCTTATCTTCTCTCCTCACAATCTATATTCCTGCATAAAACATGGCAAATTTGAAGCTAACTACTCAATAGGGCAATTAGTCATTTATAGACTGTCTGCACTTCTCAGTGAGAAGTTCTAGGACCCAGCTGAGTCTGGTCTCTACAGCAGTTCCAGCATCAAACTGAGCCCCGCCCAGCGGAGGGGACTAGTCAGTATCTGTTGAATGGACGAATGAATGAATGAATGAATGAATCCATATGAGTGAAACTACTCAGTTAGATACTAGCCCAGAAAAGGTGGGCTTGGAACATCAGGCCACAGAGCTTGGGCTTTTGCCTGGGTGCAGTCATTTTTCTAATTCAGTGCGCATCCTCTGAGTGCCAGCCATGCAGCAGGCATTGTGTTAGACTCTAACGCCACCATGGCTCTTAGCACCTAGATCCCATGAGAGTGATTGTATGGAGAAGGAAAGCAACAAGTCACCTACTGTCTCTGAGTCTCCTTTTCTCATGTGCAACAGAGACCTAATCTCTGTCAGCGACTCCTATGGGAGGCCTGTCTTTCTGGACAGTGAGCGTTGCTGCTGTCTCTATACAGATGCCGACACACAGATGCTGGGTGATGCTGTTCTTTGATTTTTAATTATTTTATTGAAGTCATATTGGCTTATAACATTCTGTAAGTATCAGTTGTACGTTATTATATGTCAGTTTCTGTATAGACTGCATCTTCTTCATCATCAATAGTCTAGTTCCCATCCATCACCATATATATGTGCCCCTTTACCCCTTTTGCCCTCCCCTCACTCCCATTCCTTCTGGTAGCCACTCTTCTGTTCTCCTTATCTATGTATGTATTTGTTTGTCTTCCACATATGAGTGAAATCACATAGTATTTGTCTTTCTCTGTCTGACTTATTTTGCTTAACATAATTTCCTCCATTTCCATCCATGTTGTCACAAATGGCATGATTTTGTCTTTTTTTATGGCTGAGGAGTATTCCATTGTATATATATACCACATCTTTATCCATTCATCCATTGATGAGCACTTGGGTTGCTTCCACATCTTGGCTGTTGTGAATAATGCTGTGGTGAACATAGAGGTGCATATATCTTTTTGAATTATTGATTTCATGTTCTTTGGATAAATACCCAGTAGTAGAATAGCTGGATCGTATGGTAGTTCTATTTTAGTTTTTTGAGGAATCTCCATACTGTTTTCCATAGTGGCTGTACCAGTTTACATTCCCACCAGCAGTGTACGAGGGTTCCCTTTTCCCCACATCCTCTCCAACAATTGTTGTTTTTTGTTTTGTTAATTATAGCCATTCTGACGGGTGTAAGGTGACATCTCTTGTAGTTTTGATTTGTATTTCCCTAATAATTAGTTATGTTGAATCTTTTTTCCTGTGCCTGTTGCCCATCTGTATATCTTCTTTGGAAAAATGTCTGTTCGTATCCTCTGCCCATTTTTTGATTGAGTTGTTCATTTTTTTGTTGTTGAGTTGTACAAGTTCTTTCTTTATTTTGGAAACTAACTCCAGCAGTGGGTGATGCTATTCTTAATCGTCTGCTCCCATGCTCGTTTGGGGGTACAAAGGATGAACAGAGTCTGGGCTCCACTTCCCACTTCACTCTCCTTACTTCTTTGGCCTAATGCATCCAGTTCACCATCCATACCACTTAGAAACATGAAAAATCACACGCAACTTCACTTTAAAGGAAAAATGCAATATAGAGAGAACAAAACAAGGGAAGAAGCACACATGACACGAGTGAGGTGGGAAGGCCTGCTAGAGGCCTCCATGTGCTGATGACGCCATCTTTCCAATGCGTCTGGAGTGAACAGCAGAAAGGCTGTGGGGCTGCTCCGTGGAAGCGGGATTGGGGTGCTCCTGGGCAGTGGGTTTGGGCTCGTGCTATGCTGAGTCATTCTGAGAAGGAATTTCTACATGGCTTCAAGTTTGTTTTAAGGGCAAAACACCAGAAACAAAATCAAACCAACAAACCTCTGACATTTCGGGAAAGAATAGTGTCCCTTTAATTTCTAATGCTTTGAAATGTATGCACTGATCCACACACATACATGTGTGTACACACACACACACACGTGGAATTTTAATTTAGAGGTTAATTTTGTTTGTAATGGAAAGGGATGTCAATTTCGATATTTATATTTTTCTCACTCGTTTAACATTTAAAGGGCATTTGACACCCCTTATCTGGTTTATCTCTCACTACAATAAAATGAGGTGAGCAAGGTGGGTGTTAGTCTTCTCATTTGTCTGGTGTGACATTTGAGACTCGAAATGGAACAGTAACATGATCAAGATCTCACAGTTCGTAGGAAGCAGAGGTTGGCCTCAAGCTCAGGTCCTCCAACCCTGAACACTTTACCCTTTTCATTGTCATCTGCTACATTATTTGTGGAAATAATCTGGCCATTTTGTTTCCTTTGGATAGTCTCTGTTAAGGACCTTCCCCCAACTCTTGATTATAGTAACTTTTTTTAGGCTTTCTATGCATATATATATATATGCTTATATATACAGCCTAAGAAAAAGTCTTAATCTCTGTCTATCTCTCTATATATACTTATAGATATAGATAGATAGATATAGCATATATAGATATATAGCATATATCCATATCTATATGTGTCTGTCTATATGCTGTGCACACATATACATGTGTGTTATTTCAAAGGTATAAGAAGCAAGTGTGTTTAGAAAAACTCTGTAGCATAGTTGGACTCATTAATGAAATAAGAAGAAAAAGAGAGTGGAGTGAAATCTCTTTGTGGCAGCAAAGCCTGTGTCTGTGCAGGCAGGTGGGGAAGCCCTCTCTCCCTCCTTTGTGGGCAATGACCTAAGACATTCCTGAATCCTGAGGAGCTCCCAGACCTATGAGTGATGGGTGCTGCTCCTTGTGCCCGGATGTGGTCCTGGGCGAAATCCCAGCTCAGAGAATGCCTTTGAACAACTGGGCCAACTCCCAGCTTGGATCTGTGAACCGAGAATCAGAAAGGGAGGACCGATCTTTGCTCCCAGGTTCTACCACCAAATGAAGGGTCCCTGAGGGTCTGCAAGTCTGAGAACCAGGAACCCAGACACCTCCTCATTTCCCTTCCTGGCTCTCTGGCCAAACAGCTTCCACCCTTTCCAAAGGAGAAGTCGATGGCGCATGCATTCCCCAAGCAGCTCCCTGGCCCCAGGGCAGGGTTTGGCCCCACCCATGGCCAGGTTCTGCAGGGTGAAGGTGCAGCCAGCTGATGGGCAAGAGAAGAGCTCAGGAGACCAGGCCCTGTCTCTCAGCGTGAGCCTCTGCCCTGCCACTTACCAGCCAGATTTCCTCGAGTTAACCCTTCAGAGCCTGGCTGCCATCAGCTACAACAAGAGGATCAGAGCACCTTCTTTACACCTTCTTGCAAGGAACAATTTTCATTCTGAATTTGGAAGGGAAAGGACAGTTACAGGACTGTCTCGGCTGGGGCTCCAGGGAGTTGAGGATTCCCCGAGAAGAGGGGCTGGCCCCTAAGCTGGGCAGTCACCCAGGGTTCTGTGGAGACAGGAGGATGTCCTGGTGCTTGGGGCAGGAAAACAAGCAGGATAAGATACCATGGTTGGGCCTTGCTGAGAAGGAACAGCCAGGCAGAAGAGAAAGCTGGGAGACTCAGCTGCATTTGACCCTGAGGAGTGGCAAGTTAGCATTTATTATAGGTTTTGTCAGGGATGCTGATGGTGGAGAGATGGGAGCAGACATGGATGGGGTGGATTTGAAGGGGCAGAGAGTGGGGGTAGGGGGACAATGAAGGGACCACAGTGAGGGTCTCCAGAGGGTCATATTGAGGCCCTGATCCAAGGAAAAGGCAGTAAAGGCAGGTGAGAGGGTGGATTTTAGAAATACTTAGGAGGTAAAGCTGGCAGGACTTAGTGACCCATGGGGCATAGGCTTTCTTGGCAGCTCCTGTGGTCATTGCTCAGCCTGGTGTCATCTGTCTCTCTCTCCCTCCAGGGATGTGTTCCCACAAGGTTTGCCTGATGAGTACGCCTTTGTCACAACCTTCCGGTTCAGGAAAACATCTCGGAAAGAAGACTGGTACATCTGGCAGGTCATCGACCAGTACGGCATCCCGCAGGTCTGAGCAGCATGCTTTGTCTCAGTGGGCCCGCAGCTTTCTGTTTCCCTCTCATGGGGGTGGCATCACCTACATGGTTTCTCCAGGGGCCTCTGTCCTGGGCCTGGGAGCTGGAGCGTCTGGTGTACCCAGAGCTCCCACAGAGGAATGTCATACCACCAGAGAGGTGCCACTTTTCTCCCAGTGATGGCCAAGTGCCCAGCACTGTGGTGGGGCAGAAGACCTCGTTCCTGTCTCAGGGACACTCAGCCTGACCAGGGAGATGGAGGACAGCTCTGCTGTCCTATGGCCTGTGCTCTGTAGCAGCATGAGTGGCGCAGCTTCATGATGTAATGGAAGAAACTGGCTCAGGTCAACCAGACCTGGGTTCAGATCTTGTGTGCACTCCTTGTTGGTGTGGCCCTGAGACATGTTAGCTTCCTGGGGCTTGCTGTTCTTAGCTGTAGAGTGGAAAACAGAACGCCTACTATGAATAGCTGGTGGAAGCATCTGGGGAAATCGGGTCTCCAAAGACGTAGAACAGTGCCTGATACACAATACAGTTTTGTTACAGGTAGTTCTCTTCTCATGAGATCCTTTGGTTTTACCCTGAATGAAGCTCCAGAGCCCCATCTTTGCCCACCTTGGGTATGCTTGGCTCTCAGTTCCTACAAAGGCAGAACAACCCATCAGCAGCACATGGCTGAATGAGGAAAGACGTGTCTCAAAAGCAAAGCCATCAGCACGATTCGTTGGTGTGAGATGCAGGCGACACTACTTTTTGTGCCAAATCCCAGCCTCCTTGTTCTCAGACCGTCTCTTTGTTTGCCATTTACCCTGTTTTTTCTTGAAAAATGAACGATGTGAAGACATTACTCTCCTTCAGCTGGGGGATCCTGATTATATTTTCATTTGGGGTTGAAATAAAATGGAAACATGCCCAAGCATCGGACGGCAGCAGCCACACTCACGGCTGCTCCCTGGGAGAATGAGCCCTTCCAGAGCTGGAGGCTCGCCTTGCTGTGGTTAAAGCTGGATACTTACTTATCCACACTTCCCTGCACTTAGTAGGAGCTGGGGATTGTCCTGGGTGCTTCCTACGTCTTCTCTCAGAGAGTCCTCATCACACCCCTGTGAACAGGTTCTACTGTTATCATCTTGCGATGGAGGGGACTGAGCCACGGCGAGGTTAGGGCATTTTCCTATGTTCTCCTGGGTCATAAGAGGGAGAGGTGGGATTTGAACCCAGGCAGTCAAGCTCCAGGTCTGCCATTTATCTGTCATGCTCAGCTGGCTCCTGTCTCCATCAGTTAGTCCTGCTGAGTGATTTTTCTCAGGCCTGGTCAGATGGAGATGCATAAACATTTTGGGGCCTGACTGCTGAGTGGCTTGATTCCGTAAGTGTGGGAGGCTGCATGGAGGAGATGAGATTCTTCTCTGGAGGCTGTTTTTCTGGAGAGCAGGCAGCTCTTGGTGTCCCTCTTTCACCTACCTCTGCAGGCCCGCAGGTCTTGTGTCTCCGGTTTCTCAGGGTCTGGTGCAATGGGACTGGGCGCCTGCCATGACATTCTTGTGGGGCGAGCCCATACCACCCCCTCGTCTGGGTTCTCTTCCTTCATGGCATTTGCAGAGCTGTGCGTGCTCCCTGTCTGCCATGTCTGCCTGCTCCCCTCTTTCTGCCAGAATGAGCCGAGGATTGAAATCCTGCAGAGCCATGTGGAGACTGGGCCTGTCTTGAAGGACTTCAGGCTCACTTTCAAGGAGATGCCTGGCCATTCCATTTCATTGAGCAAGGCTTGGTGGACTGCTGTTCCCTGGAAGTGTGGATGACAGCCACCTCCATGCCTTGGGGAAATAGTGGCTAGACACAGGAAAGATGGCTAGAGGCCTGCCAGAAGATGACCTGTGAGCACAATGGTGTTAACAGCCTTCCCATGTCATCTTCCAGTCTCAGGTCTGTGGATCTGGATTTTCATATCCATGATCTCATTCAGTATTTACAACCACCTTTGAAAGCGGCATTTTCCTCATTTGTCGTTTGGGAAACCGAGGGGCTTTCACTCATTCCAGGTCTGATAAAGGGAAGGAAGGAGGCTGGTCCAGCTGGAGCAGAGTGTGGGGGCGAGTGAGAGATGAGGCATGGAAGGTGGTGGGAGGCCAGATTTCCTAGCTTCGTGGGCCCGTGTCGGGACTTCTCGGGAAGTGGGCAGGCCTAGAGACAGGGAGACAAATTAGGAGACTATTGTAGTGATCTAGGCAAGAGGTGACCTTGACTAAGACCAGGTAGTGATAGTAAACTGTGGAGAAATGATCAGATCCTGGAAGTATTTTGAAAACAGAACCAACAGGATTTGCTGACAGGGCTGAGCCATGACGTGCCTTCCCGAGGCTCACCAGCCTGTGTTGGTCAACACAGAACTTAGGCTGGCCGTGTGCCTTCCCTTGCTCTGTATCAGGCTGGAATTAACAGAAACCTTGAAGGGAAAGCCATGTCCTCATCAAGGTGGTTTGGGGACACAGGGCTCAAACGTGTGAACCTATTTTCAAGAAATAGAAGACTATGTTTAATATGCAAGTATTAGATTATGCGTATTAGAGGTGTTAGATTATTAGTCAGCGTTCATAGTTTTCTGTTTTTTACTCTAACCATAACTACCAGCAGGCAGTGCAATTAAAAAGTCCATCTTAGGTCCCCCTTGGCTGTACGGAAGCCACGTGGGGCCCAGAAAGACCAACCAGAACACCTGGTGTGTGTTATAAACACTGTAGTGGATCCTGCACTGAAATGAGCACCCTCCTTTAACCACGGGGCTCTCATTCATTCATTCATTCATTCATTTATTCAGTACCTTTTCATTGAGTGCCACTCTGTGCCACATGGTGTCAGAAGAGATGAAACAGAGAGACAAAGTGCCTGCTTGAAAGGATGGGGCAGTCGGGCAATAGACAGTGAACATGAGAAATGAACAGGATACTTTCATATACTGATGAAGTGCTATGAACAAAAGGGAATAAATCAACATGCCTGGGGATGTGAGAGCAAATGACCGGGTTAGAATCCGGTTATATGTATCATCAGAGAAGGCTTCACTGAGGTGATGTCTTTGAACTCACTTGCTTAATTTATTATAGCTAATATTTAGAATAGTGCCTGGCATGTAATAAGTACTATATAAGTATTTTATATATATATTAATCCTCATAATGACTCTATGATGTAGGCGCTATTACTGGTTCTGTTTTACTAATGATAAAATAGTACAGAAAGGTTAAATAACTTGCCCAAGGTCACACAGCTTAAAAGGACTTATCATTTTGGGTGTAGGCAGGCAATAGACAGCCCAAATTTTTGAAGAGTGTTTTAGTAAAGTGGCTAGGGTAAAGGGAGCTGATGAGGTTAAGGGTCAGGGTTTTGGAAACCGAGGAAAGATATTGAGGTATCCAGGGATTAGCAATGGCAGGAAGCTACCACCCTGGGCTTGGATGGCCTGGGCCGGGGGAGAGTGGTGGTTCTGGAGTCCTGGAGGAGGCAGAGCTCCCAAAGAGCCATGGTACATGGAGGAGCACAGCCATCTGGCACTGCAGGGAGCAGGAAGAGGCAGGAAGAATCAAGACGCTGACCCCCTCTCCTCCTGCTCTTTGATCCCCACTCCCATGGGCTCCCCGTGGGCCAAACTACCTGGAAGCCGAAGGGCACAGGAGCCTGGGTGGAGAAATCCTTCAAGGTCACACCCTGGGAGCCTGGAGCCAGGCAGAGAAGGCTGGAGTGTGGATATCAGAGCAAGTGAAGACTAACCCCACAGAGATAAAACATGAATATATTTGTTCATTCATTCGCTCGATGAATACTTGCTTTCCATATGTCATGTCCTCCACCTTCAAGCACCAGTAGAGTATTCGTCTTGTCCATTGTTGCATTCCTGACACCCAGCGTGTTGCTTGCCTGTCACAGAGGATGTTCAAGGATATTGTGCAAGGGATGAAGAAATGAACACATGGATGAGAACGTATTCCTTAATTCCTTCTAAGAAAAACAAAAGTAAAACTTGCTTCCAGAGTTTTCCAGGCATTGTGCAAAGGGACGGGGGTACTCCAGTGAATAAGACAGGCAAGGTCCCTGCCATTAAGGAACATTGTTCTCCTGGGGCTTCAATTTTATCCTCAAGATGAGAGACCAGTGTGGGTTAACGGATGGGTCTCAGACTGGTACCTGGCATCTGGCCAGAAGATGTGCTCTGTTTTTCCAGCCCAGGGTTTTAAAAGACCCTGAAACCAGTCAGGGTTTCTGGTCAGTCTCACAGCTCAGAGCCCTCTGTACCAGCTGTTTGCAGCTTCGCAAAAGCGCTCTGACCTGCACAGCCCGTCCAGGGTGGGAGGAGATTGTGACCCCTGGATTAATGTGTGAGCTCAATCATTCCACTTAGCACAGGGCTTAGAACAATCTACAGGGTGGATTTTGTTAACACCACTGTCCCGAGGAGGAAACCAAGGCTTAGAGAGGTGAAGTGGTTTGCCTAAGTTTGACCAGCTGGTAAGGGTCACAACTGGGATCTGACTCAGATTTGTCAGGTCTGACTTCTAAACCTCCCCCCCCCAACAATTTCCCTCTCCCCCCTTATCCCATGCAGCTAAAGGAGCCTCTTGTCCTCTCCTTGCCAGGTGTCCATTCGGTTGGACGGTGAGAACAAGGCAGTCGAGTACAACGCCGTGGGCGCCATGAAGGATGCTGTCAGAGTGGTTTTCCGCGGTCCCCTGGTCAACGACCTCTTTGACCGGGACTGGCACAAGATTGCCCTGAGCATCCAGGCCCAGAACGTCTCCCTCTATGTCGACTGTGCGCTTGTGCAGACGCTGCCCATCGAGGAGAGGGAGAACATCGACATCCAGGGGAAGACTGTGATCGGCAAGCGCCTCTATGACAGCGTGCCCATCGATGTGAGTACCAGCAGGGCCTCCTGCAGCCAAGGTCATGGGGCCACCAGGGTGGAGCCTCGGGAGCCAGGGGCCCCTGGTGTCTCCCACACCTGCCTATGTCATTTATCAAGTAATCACCTTGGACTATGTTAGAAGGTAGGACTCTGACTCAGGAAACTACCATTTTGGAGCCCAAACTCACCATCACTCACTCATTCATTCAATTAGTCAGCCATTCAGTCAATCACTTATCATGTATATATTCAGCACCTCCTGTGCTCAGCACTGAGGACATGGTACATATATCTACATATATAAATTTAGATAAATAGATAGATGAATAGGACAATAAAGTTTCCTGTAAATTTTAATAGAGACGTTTTTCCCTTTCTTCTCTGATTGTAGAAAATTTGGAAAATAAGTGAAAATCATCCTCATTCCACCAACCAGGGATCAAAACTGGTAATAATAACTGGTAACAGCTGTGCTTCTGTTATCATTCCATCAATGTTCTTTGCTTCTCTGTTCTTTCTCTTCCCTCCTTCTTTTCTCCTCTCTCTTTCTCCTTTCCTTTAATTTTTCTCTCTTTCTTTCCTCTGGAAATACATTCCTAAATCTATCCACACAGACACACAAACTGTAAGTGCTCATGTCTGTGACACACACACACGAGTTGCTTGGTGCTCTGTGTGTTATCTTCAAGCCAAAATCAACCTCATCATCCACGACCTGGAACATCCCCCACTTCCCAAGAAATAACCAGAATCACAGCTCATGTTACTCTTTCTGAAACTGTTGCTTATAGTATTTTTACTCATATGCATATCTATTGTCAAATATAGTGTATTTGAATGTGGGCTGGGTTTTTCTGAAATTTATGTAAATGATATACAGTATGGATAGCTACATCTTGCTTTTTTTTCCTCAAAATTATGTGTTTAAGCTTTTATTCCTTCTTTTAGCCGCTTCATAATACTTCATTTTATCATACATTTGTTTATTCCTTCTCCTGTTAGTGGATATTTGGATTATTTCTGATGTTTCACCATCATAATCAGCAAGCCTTGGGTCTTGAACATGGTTGTACGTCTCCAAGTACGCTTTCCTTGTGAGGAAAATGGGGTAATTCCTGCCATTTAGGCCTGAGACGTAGACCAGTTGAGAGAGTTTTTCTGAGGCCCCTTGAGTTCAATGATCAGATTGTAGGGTATACAATTTTTGACTTTCCCATATATTTTAAATTTCTCTACAAAGTGACAAAACATTTATATGCCTACCGGCAATGTATGAAACTCCCATTTTCTTAAATCCTCACCAACATATAGACTGATTTTATTTTTCTAATGTTTTTGGTTATTTGCCAATCTGATGGACATACGATGGTGTTTTATTGTGCTTTCCATCTGTATTTCCCTGAGTACCACTGAGCTCAGAATCCTTCCGTGTGTTTGTTGATCAACCACTTATTTCTACTTTGGTAAATGCCAGTCGATAGCATTTGCCTGTTTTTACAGTTATGTTGTTTTTCTTTCTTAATGGTTTCTAGATAATCTTTATGTATTCTGTATACTTATTGCTTGTTTATTATATAAGTTGCAAATATTGTTTCCAAATATTGTATCAAGCAGAAACCCTAAACTAAAAAGAAAATGAGTAAGGTTGAATACATCAAGATGCAAGAAATGGTGTTATGGAAAAAACACCATAAACAAGTTATTGGCTCTTTTATAACTTGCTTTGTTAGCTAAACAGTAAATTATAAACATTGGCTGTGTATACAGATTCCTTAAAGTGAAGGCCAGAGGAGTTGGTCAGCAGGACTAGGAAGGGAAGAGATTAGGAGAAGAAGGGAGAGCAAGACGAGCACCCACTGAACCTGCGGCTCGAGTGTCAGCCCCGTCTCCAGCTGACTATGATGGCACCGCGAAAGTCACACGCTACGTGTTCTTGAGGCTTTCCTGGCTTGTTTGTTTAATCTCTGAAATGGAAACCCTGCCCTGTTTGCTTCCATATGTAATTACTGAGAGGATTAAATAAGATAATAGATGTGGAACCAAATTAAACAAAGAAAACCGTAAAATCAAAGTAAAGCTATAAAAAATAATTATTCAGACCGCTACTAATTTCAGCTAATTGTGTACGTATGGTGCCTGGCACTGTCCTAAAGTACCCCCCTGCCCCATTTCTGATCAAATCTCCTTCACAGCTTTATGAAGTAAATACAACTGACACCCTCAAACCACAGACAGTGAGAGAAGGACACTCCTTGAGAAGTGACTCTTCTAAGATGGCAGAGCCAACAAATGGCAGAGTTGGGGTCTCCACTCAAACAGCCCAGCTTCTATGCCCATTTGCAAACCACACCTTGACTCAGCTAACAGGTGGCAGGGCTGAATGAAGACAGAGCCATGACAATTCATGGTATGAATAAGGATCATGATAATCCCCCTGAGAGTGTGCGTCGTGGTCATGAACATAACCCCTCTCGGTCCTCCCTACAAGCCAGTCTGGTGGGTGTCTGTCATCATGTTACAGATGGGGAGGTTCCATCTCAGAACCATTACATGGTTTGTTTAACCCTGCCCAGCCCTGGGCAGCCAGGCTGGGATTCTGGCCCCACAGGACTCAGCCCCTGAATGACCATCCCTGAAACAGACACCCTTTGAGCTATAACTCAGAGGGCATCTTGTCCAGCCTCTCATTTACATTCCAGATAAGGAAGCTGAGGCTCAGAGGGAGTAACGGATATGAACAAAGAGATATAGCAAGATTACATTCTTCTAGCTCCTGTTCCAAAACATCAACAATGACTTTTCAACTATGTTTCCATTCAATAGACTGGGAGACTGTTTCAGTTAGAATTCTTCTTAAAACAAGAGGCAGTTTTAGCAGATAGCTCAGCATCCCTAAAGATGCATGTCCCAGACTTTGAATTAAAGAAAACAGTTTTGAAATCCAAGCTCCACCATTGCCTTTCTGAAGCTCAATTTCCTCAGCTGTAAAGTAGGAAAAATTAGTGCCCCCTACATAGGGTTGTTATGAGATTAAATGTCATATCATACATGAAGTTCTTAGACAACTGCACAGAATATTGCAAGTTTTCAATAAGTGCTAGTCATCATCATGAGCATCATCACCACCATCATCTCACATTCTCATGGTGATGTTGGGAGGGTTTGTAAGCAGGAAGAGGATTAGATTCCCTACCCTCTAAGTTATCCATCTGTATTATATAGTTGAGTCTAAGCAGAGGATAGGGGATCAGACTTGGATTGCCTTGGGGACACCATCTCTCACCATACACACTGCCCTGGTGTAGCAGTAGTGGTCAGTGGCCCACCTACATCCCCCCAGGCCATACACAGCACCGCCCATACAAGCAGCCATCCACATCCCCAGGAGTGACCCTCAGCCAAGGGCTGGTGGCTGTTAGAGTATCAATACTCCAGCTCCTGCACCTCTCATCATCCTAACTAAGTCACATCTTCTCCACTGGCTCCAGAGTTCCCCAGCAGGCTTAAACTGCAGCTGCCCACTGTGATGACGTCCTTGACAATAACTCTTTGCTGACTAACTCACTTCCCTACTCTGCTGCCAGTGCTTCCCAGATAAAATGAACAAAATAAACATACTAGTTTCATTTGAATAAATACCTCTGGGTCGGATAAACTAAACTAGCCATCTGGGCCAGTGACCTTGCTGCTCTGTGCCTGTTTTCTCATCTGGAGAGTGGAGATCCTGACTCACACCTGGCAGTGCTGTTGTGAGGACTGTGTGCGATAACTAATGTGTATACAGCACCTCATGGAGCCTGGTACATGGGGTGTTCTCAAGTGTGTTAGGGCAATACAGCGCCATGATTAGGAGAGTGGACTCTGCAACTAGCTGCCTAGATTCAAATCCTTGTTCTATCTCTGTGTATCCTTGGAAACTTTATTCAACGTGTCAAATCCTCAGGTTTTGTTGTTGTGGTTGTTTTGTAACTGGGACTGTATTGCAGCTCGTGTGTGTAAGTGTAGTTATGTTGGTGCTAAAATACTGAAATAGCTGCATGCTGATTGGTAAATGGCAGCTGCTCTAAGCCTCCTGGTACCGCATCTCCATCTCAGCTGCCCCAGCTCTTATCCTTTCCCAGGGTGCCCAGACTGCCTTATTCTCTAGCAGGTGAAGGGTAAGGGCCTGGTGCAGGAGGCCTCAGGGTCCCTTCTGATTGCAGGGCCTGTGCTTACTGTTTGTTAAAGATGCTTAATATCTCCCTGACTCTGACAGGGGATGAGGACAGCTCCCTGTACCCAGTGGTGGTACCCAGTAATATGGAGGCTGTGAGGATTGGATGGAATGATTCTCATCAAGTGTTCAGCGCTGTGTTGGCCCATGAAGAATATTAGAGATGGCGTGCGCTTCGGAGACCATGCTGTGTAGGAGTGGGAGCGAGATGGATCCGAGGGTGCACATGCACACACAGGCATCGCTGGGTCTGCCTTCACTAGGTACCCTGGGGCTCCCCCGCAGAGCCCTGTGCCCTCCTGCTCATACTCCTCCTCTTCCTGGTCCTACAGATGCAAAGCTCTGCCCTTCTCTCCTCTCCAGTAGTTACTGAGTCAAGGCTCCCTCTGACCAGGGACAGGACTGGCCACAACCCCTTTTGTTCTTCTGGTTTGCTCAGCGGCCTGTGGAATGTGCGTTTGATGCCTCTGAGTCTTGGTCATTGTGTGGAAGCAATTTTCCCCTAATACTTTTTCCAAGAAGACACTGCAGCTCAGACAGGGAAGGGCCTGCCCCAGCGGTGTCTGAAATGGAGGACAGAGTGCAGGAGCTTCTCACTCTTACAGATGGAGGGTTTTCCCAGGAAGGTGACGTTCACCAGACAGGCACTTGTTTCCAGTGAACAAATCCACAGAGATCAGACCTCATCCTGAGCTGGGAGTGACTTCTGAGAGGCTGGCCAAGGGGAAGGAAGGGGCTGAATGGACAGGGGCAGCGGCCGGAGTGTCTGCTGTGTGGTCGGACAGGCTCATGGGCTGGGTGACCCTGGAAAGGATGGAGTTTGCAGTTTGAGACTCCTGTCTGTGAAATGTTATTGATAAGAGGAAATTTATTATTAAAAGCATTAAGAGATATAGGATAAATAAAACATGTAAAATAGCCCATATGCAAAATAAGTACTTAATAAATAGTGGCAAATAGAATTATTATAATTTAGTTATATATATTTACATAATTATAGAATAATACTGTTGTTCGTTATACTAATTATATGTGCTTCTACTTTGGTTCAGGTACTAAAAATATAACCTAATTCAGTTCTCATAATGCTTGTGAAATTCCTAGACTGTTCCTATTCTTTAAATAAAGAAGCTTTGGCTGGGTAAGGCTAAATTAATTCACTCAATAAATATGCATTTTACTTTATTCTTTATTGAGGTATAATCATATACAGTAAAATGCACAGAGCTTAAGTGTATACTTTGATGCATTCTATCAAATGTATACACCCACGTGAGTAGCCAAATATATAGATATACATACATATATATCTATATTTTTTAAGTTGCCTAAAATCATCCAGCTAGTCACGGGTGGAGACGGGCTGCCAATACACACTCGCTCCCCCAAAACCTGCGAGAGAACGCCTGGCCTTTCCAGTCCATACCAGCATGTCAGCAGGACACCTGCTGGTGCCTCTCGTTGTTCTGGGTGGTTTGTGTGATCAAGTAGCCACTGTCTGTCTTCCCTGGGAGAATGCCAGCTCCATGACAGTGGCTGCTGTTCTGTCTTGTCTGTCACTTCATCTGCCTGACACACAGTAGGCTTTCAACAGTATGTTTTTGTTTTTTGAGGAAGATTATCCCTGAGCTAACATCTTCTGCCAATCCTCCTCTTTTTGCTGAGGAAGACTGGCTCTGAGCTAACATCCGTGCCCATCTTCCTCTACTTTATTTGTGGGATGCCTACCACAGCATGGCTTGTCGAGCAGTGCCATGTCCGCACCCGGGATCAGAACCGATGAACCCTGGGCCACTGAAGCGGAACATGCACACACAACCATTGTGCCACCAGGCCGGCCCCCAACATTATGTTTAATGAATAGAAAATAATCTCTGACTTTAAGACATTTATAGTCTCAGAAAACAGATGCACACTGAGGTCATTTTGGTCTAATTGAATAAATTCCACAACAGAAATAAGCATCAGATATTACAAGACCCAGAGGAAAGGTATCTGATGAAGGAGTGAGCAGGGGTGGCTTCCTGGAGGAGGTGACTCCTGGGAGGAGCGTTGAAGGATGAGTAGGATTGTTTGTGCAGTGGAGCCTGCAGCCAGGCGGTAGATCGCGGCATTGTGCTCACAGCATCCTGAGAGGCAGGAGCTTGAAGTAGATTGTGGGGTGAGGCAGGGCGGAAGGCAGGGGCCAGGCCTTTCCATGCACCCGCCTTGGGGTCGGCCTGTGGGAGAAGTCGGCTGCTCTCGGAAACAGTTGAGGCAGCGCAGGGAGAGGTCAGGGCTGTATTGGAGGACGTTCCCTGGGGCTGCAGAGAGCAGGGTGGATGGGAAGGAGAAGGAGGGTGAGGCCGGTTAGGGTCTGACCAGAAAGGCCCGGGGTCTGGGCTGGGGCAGGGCCCGTGTGCTGGGGGAGGGGCTGGGTGCTGGCAAGTGACTGGATGGGCACCTAGGCCAGTGGAGCAGGTGCCAGTCCCTGAACAGAGCACTGAGCAGGGAGAGGAGGAGACTCAGATCCCTGGGGGTGCGAAGAGGAGTTCCTGGCCTCTCAGGGGGAGTTTCTCTGGGACACTTGCCCTACAGAGGCTCCTCCCCCTATCCCTCTCCTGAGGCCCCGCCCCCCGTCCCTCTCCTGAGGCTCCTCCCCCGTCCCTCTCCTGAGGCTCCTCCCCTGTCCCTCTCCTGAGGCCCCGCCCCATCCCTCTCCTGAGGCCCCTCCCCTCGTCCCTCTCCTGAGGCCCCGCCCCATCCCTCTCCTGAGGCTCCTCCCCTGTCCCTGTCCTGAGGCCCCTCCCCTCGTCCCTCTCCTGAGGCTCCTCCCCTGTCCCTGTCCTGAGGCCCCTCCCCTCGTCCCTCTCCTGAGGCTCCTCCTCTGTGCCTCTCCTGAGGCCCCGCCCCATCCCTCTCCTGAGGCCCCGCCCCTCGTCCCTCTCCTGAGGCTCCTCCCCTGTCCCTCTCCTGAGGCCCCTCCCCTCGTCCCTCTCCTGAGGCCCCGCCCCTCGTCCTCTCCTGAGGCCCCGCCCCTCGTCCCTCTCCTGAGGCCTCTCCCCCAGTCTCTCTGCTGAGGCCCTATCAGCCTTCCCTTCTTCCCATTTCCTGCTCCTGTGTCCCAGGCCTCTGCCAACCGCCGGATTGTTTGGAATGGCGTTGGTCGCCAAGAAGCCGTAACCCCTCTCAGGAAGCAGGGGAGTCAATTTTGATGCTTCCAGCTCTCTGCGGCCATTTCGTGCCGTGGCCGGTCCTGGCGCCGGGACCAGCCCCCGCAGCCTCCCTCTGGGCAGCAAATGCAGAGGGCCGCCCTTCTCTGCAGGGTCACGGCCCAGATGTTATGGGGCTGCCCGCGTTGCTGCTCTTGCTCCAGCCCCAAAGCCACGATTCATTTTGAGGCAAAAGAGAATCACCAAGAGACAAGCGCACTTGTGCTCCGACTGGGAAGGCGGCTGCCGGCTGCTCTTGTCTTCCTTCCAGCCTGTTAGTTTTGTGCGGCGGGCCGACCCCACGTGGAGTCTGAGCCCCAGCACTTGAATCAGCAGCACAGCCCTGCCTGGACCGGCCCCTCGCTGGGGCTCCGTGCCTTCGCCAGCACCGACTCAGCTAATCCGGCTACAGCCCAGAGCTGGGTCACCATGTCAGCCCCGTTGAGTGACGACGTTCAGGCACAGAGAGAACAGCTTGCTCAAAGTGGCAAAATTAGGAAGCAGAAGTGCAAGCTTCACAGCCTGCTTTTGAGCTTTGCTTCTACTGTGAGTCTGGAACTCTCCATCCTATTCTCCCTTGACTCTGAAATTCGATGATCACATCGGGCCCTTAATTGGGCCATTTTTACCCACCGTGTGGAGTCTCGGGGCTTGAGAGCATCCCTCTCTCTCCTCCTTTCGCCACTGACATTAGCTGTGTCCAGTTTGTACCCAATCCTGGGGAATCCCAGAGCCTCTGACATTTGTCAACAAAATGATGCACCCACTTATTGTTTCAGGCTGGGTTTCTAGATTAAAAACAAATACTAGTGAAGTATATGGAGAGAGAATTAATAAATCTCTCACCCCTTGGTCAATCTTCCAGAAGCATAGGCTGGGGTACTTGTGACCACATAGCTCGGGGCCTTGAACACAGCAGGGAGACCCCAGCATGTCTGCAGCTCCACCTGTGATGGGTGCACGCTCATTTGCCTCACCTGGTGTACACCACAGCCCTGCGAGCCCGTGTCATCATCTTCACCTTACCGAAGAGGAAACCAAGGCTCAGGGAATTGGTGTGCCTTGACCACCTGCCGTGAGGGAGGAGCAGAGCTGAAACTTAGATGTGGCCCGGCTAATCCCAGATTCCAAGCTCTCTGCACCCACTAGCTGCTTTCCACACTGTAGCCAGAAACCGATCACCAAGCCGCAAATGAGTGGGACCTGGAGGGAAGCTGGGGCTGGGGCAAAGACCAGTGCAGTAGTTCAACCCAGAATTGCTGAGGGCGCAAGTGGGAGCAGAGGTCTCAGAATGGAGCTGGGGCCAGAGGGATGTCAGGAGGTGGACCCCTGGCTTGGTGGAAGGACAGGGGGAGGAGGAAGGATTGGGGTGACCAGAGAATGGTGGGATTTCAGGCAGTTGGAAAGGGGGTCCTCCTGGCTCCCAAGCCCCCTCACCGTACCTGAGCACATCTCTGCCCAGGTCTCAGGTGGTCCATGGTCCATCTCTGACCTGGAACCTCTGTCTGTTTCTTCTCCACTCCTGTCCCTGAAGCCTTTCCAGACGGGCCCAGCTGCTGGGTGTCTGTGCTTGCTAATGCAAAAAACAGGACCCTCTCTTTAAAACAGGTCTTGTTCAAAAGCACAATTTTGTGTTTTGTTATTTTCTTCCATCTGTGGGCTGGTGTCTCTACAGGAAATAAAACAGACGGACAACTGGAATTGCTATTGTTTCCGCTGAGCCAAGTCAATGGAGTGTGGGTTTCATCTACAGGGGCATGCTGTAAAGCCAGGAGGACCAGGACGCAGAGGAGCAGCTGACTACCTACTGGTCAGGCTGCAGACGGACTCCTGAGTGCAGCACAGGCCAGAGAGGGGCACAGGGGAGGTACAAGGCCGAGGTGCTTAGCATCAGCATTCAATCAAATAAGCATTCCTCCGCCCATTGATTCAGCTCAAGTGCCATTTGATTCCCATTTGTCCACGCATGGATTTATCCATTCAACCATCAATTCTGTGCCTCTGGGACACCCACTGTGTGTCAGCAACAGCTCTGGTGCTGGGGCTACAGTGAGAGACATGAGATATGAGAGCCGGCCTTACAGAGTTTATGTTCTGCTTAGCAGGGGAAACAGATTATAAAAAGCAAACTAAGAAACACGAACACAGGACCGGCCCTGGGGCTGCGTGGTTAAGTTCACGCACTCTGCTTCAGTGGCCTGGGGTCTCTCCAGTTCGGATCCTGGGCATGGACGTGGCACCACTCATCAAGCTGTGCTGAGGTGGTGTCCCATATCGCACAACCAGAAGGACCTACAACCAGAATATACAACTATGTACAGGGGGACTTTGTGGGGGAGGAGGAGGAGGAGAAGAAGAAAAGAAGATTGGCAACAGATGTTAGCTCAGGTGCCAATCTCTAAAAAAAAAGAAAACAGAAAGAAAAGAAATACGTCTAAAATGATGTTCAGGCATATCTCGGAGATGTTGCGGGTTTGCTTCCAGAACATGGCAGTAAAGCAAATATCACAGTAAAGCGAGTCACACAAATTTTTTGATTTCCCAGTGCATATAAAAGTGACACTTATACTATACTGTAGTCTATTAAGTGTGAAATAGCATTTTCCATAAAAAAACAATGTACCTGCCTTAATGAAAAAAAATGGTTTATTGCTAAAAAATGCTAACTCTCATCTGGGCCTTCAGCGAGTCACAGAGTTGTAATGTTTTTGCTGGTGGGAGGCCTTACCTCGATGTTGATGGGGCTGACTGATCGGGGTGGTGGTTGCTGAAGGTTGGGGTGGCTGTGGCGATTTTTTAAAATAAGACAACAATGAAGTTTGCCACATTTATTGACTCTTCCTTTTACAAACAATTTCTCTGTAGCACACAATGTTATTTGAGAGCGTTCTACCCGCAGTGGAACTTCTTTCAAGACTGGAGTCAGTCCTCTCAAACCCTGCGATGCTTTATCAACTAAGTTTATGCAATAGTCTAAATCCTTTGTTGTCACTCTGACGATATTCACAGCAGCTTCACCAGGAGGAGATTCCATCTCAAGAAACCACTTTCTTTGCTCATCCATGAGAAGGAACTCCTTATCCGTTCAAGTTTGATCATGAGATTGCGGAAATTCAGTCACATCTTCAGGCTTCACTTCTAATTCTAGTTCTCTTGCTGTTTCCACCACATTTGCAGTTATTTCCTCCACTGAAGTCTTGAACCCCTCAGAGTCGTCCCTGAGAGTTAGAGTCAACTTCTTCCAAGCTCCTGTTAATATTGGTATTTTGACTGCTTCCTATGAATCAAGAATGTTCTTAATGGCATCTGGAATGGTGAATCCTTTCCAGAAGGTTTTCAATTTACTTTGTTCAGATCCATCAGAGGAATCACTATCTATGGCAGCTATAGCCTTACAAAATGCATTCTTAAATAATAAGACTTGAAAATTGAAATTACTCCTGGATGCATGGGCTGCACAATGGATGTTGTGTTAGCAGGCGTGAAAACAACATTAATCTCGTTGTCCATCTCCATCAGAGCTCTTGGGTGACCAGGAGCATTGGTAATGAGCAGTAAGATTTTGAAAGGAATCTCTTTTTCTGAGCACTAATTCTCAGTAGTGGGCTTAAAATATTCAGTAAACCACATTGTAAACAGATATGCTGTCATCCAGGCTTTGTTATTCTATTTATAGAGCACGGGCAGAGTAGATTTACCATAATTCTTAAGGGCCCTAGGATTTGCAAAATGATAAGTGAGCATTGGCTTCAATTTAAAGTCACAGGCTTTATTAGCCCCTAATAAGAGAGTCAGCCTGTCCTTTGAAGCGTTGAAGCTAGACATTGACTTCTCTCTAGCTAGGAAGATCCTAGACGGCATCTTCGTCCAATATAAGGCTGTTACAACTACACTGAAACTCTTTTGTTTACTGTAGCCGCCTTCATTAATGTTCTTAGCTAGATCTTCTGGATTACTTCCTGCAGCTTCTCCATCAGCACTTGCTGCTTCACTTGGCACTTTTATGTTATGGAGATGGCTTCTCTCCTTAAACCTCATGAATCAACCTCTGCTAGCTTTAGACTTTTTTTTTTTAATTAAGATTAAGATAGTTTACAACCTTGTGAAATTTCAGTTGTACGTTATTGTTAGTCATGTTGTAGGTGCACCACTTCACCCTTTATGCCCTCCCCCCAGCCCCCTTTTCCCTGGTAACCACCAATCGGTTCTCTTTGTCTATATGTTTAACTTCCACCTATGAGTGGAGTCATACAGAGTTCGTCTTTCTCTATCTGACTTATTTCACTTAACATAATACCCTCAAGGTCCATCCATGTTGTTATGAATGTGACAATTTTATCCTTTTTCATGGCCAAGTAGTATTCCATTGGATATATATACCATATCTTCTTTATCCAATCATCAGTTGATAGGCACTTAGGTTGCTTGGCTATTGTAAATAATGCTGCGATGAACATAGGGGTGCATGGAACTTTTGGAATTGCTGATTTCAAGTTCTTTGGATAGATACCCGGTAGTGGGATGGCTGGGTCATATGGTATTTCTATTTTTAATTTTTTGAGAAATCTCCATACTGTTTTCCATAGTGGCTGCACCAGTTTGCATTCCCACCAACAGTGTATGAGGGTTCCTTTTTCTCCACAACACCTCCAACATTTGTCACTTTTTGTTTTGGATATTTTTGCCATTCTAATGGTTGTAAGGTGATATCTAAGTGTAGTTTTGATTTGCATTTCACTGGTGATTAGTGATGATGAGCATCTTTTCATGTGTCTATTGGCCATCCGTATATCTTCTTTGGAGAAATGTCTGTTCATGTCCCCTGCCCATTTTTTGATCAGGTTGATTTTTTTGTTGTTGAGCTGTGCGAGTTCTTTATATATTATGGAGATTAACCCTGTGTCGGATAAATGACTTGTAAATAGTTTTTCCCAATTAGTGGGCTGTTTTTTTGTTTCAATCCTGTTTTCCCTTGCCTTGAAGAAGCTCTTTAGTCTGATGAAGTCCCATTTGTTTATTCTTTCTATTGTTTCCCTCATCTGAGGGGTTAGGGTGTCCAAAAAGATTCTTTTGAAACTGATGTCAAAGAGTGTACTTAGGCAGTGCATTATTCACAATAGCCAAGTCGTGGAACCAACCTAAGTGCCCAGCAACTGATGATTGGATAAAGAAGATATGGTATATATATACAATGGAATAATACTCAGCCATAAAAAAGGACAAAATCATCCCATTCACAACAACATGGATGGACCTTGAGGGTATTATGTTGAGTGGAATAAGCCAGACAGAGAAAGACCAACTCTATATGACTCCACTCATAGGTGGAAGTTAACATATAGACAAAGAGAACTGATTGGTGGTTACCAGGGGAAAGGTGGGGTGGGGGGAGGGCACTAAAGGTGAAGTAGTGCACCTACAACATGACTAATAATAATGTACAACTGTAATTTCACAAGGCTGTTAACTATCATGATATTAATTAAAAAAAAAAAAGAGTGTACTGCCTATATTCTCTTCTAGAAGACTTATTGTTTCAGGCCTAATCTTTAGGTCTTTGATCCATTTTGAGTTTATTTTTGTGAATGGTGAAAAAGAATGGTCAATTTTCATTCTTTTACATGTGGCTGTCCAGTTTTCCCAGCACCATTTGTTGAAGAGACTTTCTTTACTCCATTGTAGGCCCTCAGCTCCTTTGTTGAAGATGAACTGTCCATAGATGTGTGGTTTTATTTCTGGGCTTTCAATTCTGTTCCATTGATCTGTGCACCTGTTTTTGTACCAGTACCATGCTGTTTTGATTACTGTAGCTTTGTAGTATGCTTTGAAGTCAGGGATTGTGATGCCCCCAGCTTTGTTCTTTCTCAGGATTGCTTTAGCAATTCGGGGTCTTTTGTTGCCCCTATGAATTTTAGGATTCTTTGTTCAATTTCTGTAAAGAATGTCATTGGGATTCTGATTGGGATAGTGTTGAATCTGTAGATTGCTTTAGGTAGTATGGACATTTTAACTATGTTTATTCTTCCAATCCATGTGCATGGAATGTCTTTCCATAGCTTCAGACTTTTCTTCTGCAGCTTCCTCCCCTCTCTCAGCCTTCATAGAATTGAGGAGAGTTAGGGCCTTCTCTGGGTTAGGCTTTGGCCTAAGGGAATGTCATGGCTGGTTTGATCTTCTGTCCAGACCACTGCAACTTTCTCCATATCAGCAATAAGTCTGTTTTGCCTTCTTATCATTCGTGTGTTCCCTGGAGTAGCACTTTTAATTTCCTTCAAGAACTTTCCTTTGCATTCACAGCTTGACTACCTATTTGGCACAAGCGGCCTTGCTTTGGGTCTGTCTCAGCTTTCAACGTGCCTTCCTCACTCAGCTTAATCATTTCTAGCTTTTGGTTTCAAGTGAGAGATCTGTACCTCCTCCTTTCACTTGAACACTTAGAAGTCATTGCAGGGTTATTAATTGGCTTAATTTCAGTATTGTTGTGTCTCAAGGAATGAGGAGGCCCAAGGAGAGGGAGAGAGATGGGGAAACAGCTAGTCAGTGGAGAAGTCGAAACAACGTTCAACATTTATTAAGTAAATTCACCATCTTATATGGCGGTTCGTGGTGCCCAAAATAATTACAATAGTAACATCAAAGACCACTGATCACAGACTACCATAACAAATATAATAATAATGAAAAAATGTGAAATATTGCGAGAATTACTAAAATGTGACAGAGACACGAAGTGAGCAAATGCTGTTGGAAAAATGGCAACCAATAGACGTGCTCAGTGCAGGGTTGCCAGAAACCTTCAATTTGTTAAAAAAACACAGTCTCTGCAAAGCACAATGAAGAGAGGTATGCCCGTATGTGGTGAGTGCTGCTATGAAGGTGCACAGGATGAGGTGTCAGAGCAACAAGTGACAAGGAGGGCCTAGGCTTGGGTGGGTGGTTACAGAGGTGACAGGTGAGAGGAGCCAACCTTGCAGACAGCAGGAAGGAGGAGACTGGGAACCGAGAAGACAAAGCATGTGGGCAGGCAGAGCTCAGTGTCTGAGGGGCACGGGTCAGTATGGGGAACCCACAGGGAAGATGACACACGAATATAGAATTACTGCACAGTCTGCTATGTTCAATGTTAGCTGTATGTGTAAGGTGGCAACGCGGTAGAGAAGAGGGCCCGACGAACTCATCCTGACAGTTATCTGTTGCTGTATAGCAGATTGCCCCTCCTCCAAAACAAGAAAAACGGATGAAGACAACCATAATTGTCTCATAGTATCTGTGGTTCGGGACCCTGGGAGTGGATAAGCTGGGCGGTTCTTGCTCAGATGTCTCATGAGGTTGCCGTCAAGCTGGTGGCTATTGCTGGGGTCGTCTCAGAGCTCACGTGGGACTGCAAGCTCACTCAGGTGGCTGTTGGCAGCCTCCTGTGGGCTGTTGAACTGAGGGCCACAGTTCTTGCTGGTGGATTGCTGGAAGTGGCCCTGGTGCCTCTCCACATGAGTTTCTCCATAGGACAGCTCACAACATGGCAGCTGGTGACCCCGAGGGTGAGTGATGAGACAGAGAGAGAGGGAGAGAGAGCTCACACTCAGGGCAGAAGCCAGTCTTTTTATCACCTAATCTCGAAAATGACCTGCTGTCACTTTTGCAATGTTCTAGTCATTAGAAGCAAGTGACTAAGTCCCTCCTAACTCAAGGGGAGAGGAATGAAGCTCCATGTCTTAGAGGTGACTAACAATTTGCTAGTTTGTCAGGGGCTTTTCTAGAAGAGGGACCACATACAAAGACATGGGCATGGGAAACCGTGAGCTCAGATGTCATGGAGTGCACATGTGGAATGAAGAGAAATGGACCTGGCCGTGGGCAGAGCTGTGTCTCGGAGGGCTTGACCGTCCTACAAGAAGGCCTGGGCTTTGTCTGTAGACTGTACATGAGTGTCTGCCTTTGTGTATGTGCATGTGTGTGTTTGACACCATGGTCTCTTTAAGTTATGTTAAGATTCTGTGGTATTAGAGGTGATAGGAGCAAACTTTTATTTTAAAAAGTTTATTTAAACAACCATGTGGAGATGCCTGGAGAGGTTGAAAATAGGGATTCGCTGAATTTTCAGACACTGTTGCAGCAGCATCATGGAAGGAGCTTTAAATAAATGCAGTGACAGTGAAAGGGGCGAGGAGGACGGATGTGATGGAGGGCAGGACATGGTACATTCAGAGTAGAATAAAGCAGCGACTTCAGTTTGTGCCAACGAACCTCCTTGCACTTGGGGCTCTCACTTTAGAAGGGGAGCGTGTGAGCAGATGACACAGGCTCCCTCTGAAGTTCAGCTCAGGGAAGAAAGTCACCTGGGATCAGACCAGGAAGGACCCCGAGGAGGAGGTAGGACCTGATGCCAGAGCAGAGCCTGTCTGAAACCAAGGAGGCTTCTGGATTCCAAAGTCCCCAAACTCATCTTGTCTCCTTGTTTTTCTTTCCAGTTTGATCTACAGCGGATCGTGATTTACTGTGACTCCCGACACTCAGAATTGGAGACTTGTTGTGACATCCCCTCGGGCCCAGTGAGCAAAGACTCTTGCATGGAGACAATGAGAAGAAATGGGAACTTGGCCTTTGGAAGGGAAGGGGGTGTCCAGGGCCCAGAAATGGTCAGTTGGGGGTCAGGGGGACACCTGCCATCAGAATGCGACCTGAGAGGGAGCCAGGTGATCATCACCAGGGTTTCATTTCCTGGGCAACCAGGGTATGGGTTGGGGTAACAGGGACATGTAGCTCCTCCTAAGGCGCTGCTGCAGTCCCAGCCTGATTAACAGACATTTGGTCTTGTCTGAAATGTCTATAAGACATTTGTTCCATAAGACATTTCGTCCATGTCCACAAGGCCCTTGATATTTGGTCCTGTTGAAAATGTCCATGAGCATATTTGGTCCATGCCAAATGGTTTTGGACAGGACCAAATATCCAGAATCCATTTTGGCATGAACCCAATGTCTCCATGGATGCTTTACACAGACTAAAGATGACCTAATATCAAGGACTTTTTGGTGTGGACCAGTATAGACATTTTGGACCGGACCAAATTTCAAGAACCTTTTGGCGTGGACCAAGTATCTTATGGATGTTTTGGACAGGACCAGATGTCCTGCAAAACCTAACCTCAGTCAGTACCACCTGAGGCCACAGGCCAAGCAATAAGGCCCAACTCTGGGGAGGGAGAGGCAGAGACTGGCAGCGTGTCCCTAGGAAGGGCTGACCAGTGCTCAGAGGACAGGAAGGCCACAGTGCTCTGGGCTTGTCAACCAAACAGGATAAGGCAGCTTGTGGTCAGACCTTGGAAGGGCAAGACACACCAGAGTTGGCCCCCAACTCTCCATGCAGGATCTGCCTCTCCCTGGAATCTCTCCACCGCTACCCCTTTTCAAGTCTCTCCCTCTCCAACCTCTTTCCCGAATCCTAATTCCAAGTCTGCTTGGAAGCTGGGAATAGTCATACAGCCTGCTTCCCAGGGTGAGGGAGGAAGTCCATGTACAATGCTTGGTAGGGCCAGTCCCCAGGACACAGTGAGTGCTTGGTCAGTGTGCCCTATCTCAGGACGATTACGGTGCACAGGCTCACAGTGGTGGTCGCTACCATAGACAGCTGGGAATTTGAAGTCAGATGGGCCTGACTGTTGAGAGAGAGGGTGAGGGGAGAAAGGAAAGGGATGAGGACAGATAAGAGTGTGAGAGAATAAAGGGAAGGGAGGGAGGGCAGTGGTGAGGTGGGGAAATAAGTCATTACTGAGCCCCTGCTGGGTGTGAGACACTGAGTGGGGTGCTTTAACATGTCCCAGTAAATAGCCCTCACTGCAGTATGGTGGAAACGCCCTTGTCCCCATTCTGCAGAGATTGACACTGAGGCTCAGAGGGGTCACGCAGCTCCTGCAGGTTGCTGAGAGGCCAGTGAAATGGCTGAGACTAGGTTGGCCCAGGCCGGTCTGACTCCAAGGCCTCACAGCGCCAGGACATGCGGGCAGATATGACTTGCCCTCTGTGCTCACCTTCAAGCATCCTCAGGGTTCCTGGCTTCCCTTTGCCTACATAGTTCTAAGGAAGGTCCAGACTGCGCCCCCTGCTGGGGAGCAGTGCTGGACGAGAAGCAGGTTCCGACTCTTAGAACTTTCTTTCCAGTGCCAGGTGACAGTGTTGAGAGAGCCTTCACCCCCGCCGCTACAACCTCCCACCGCCGGCAGTGAGCAGATCGGGTATTTGAAGACAATCAACTGCTCCTGCCCAGCTGGAGAAAAGGTACCCCTGCAATCCACCCTCAGCCTCTAGCCCGGAGCCCCAGAGTTGAACGGGGCAGGGTGGTCACTAGGATGGGCAGCGGAGGTGGGAATTTCCCATCATGCACATGGTCTGGATGGTCCAGGCTCTGGATGATTCTCAGGTCAGGGAACTTGGGACTCTTGTTTCTTGATTTGTGTGCACACTGGAGGGGAGCTCTTCAGACCAAGCTCTAATGAACGTTTCCCTGAAGTTACTAATGTATTCCTGAGGTTTTCCTGCCTCCTACTTTTATCCTCTCCACTCATGTGCAGCTAAATCAAAGTAGACGTGGTTTGAGAATGAGACTCAGAATGAGCAATGGCTGAGGGCTTACATGTGCATCCTCATCCCTTTCTTCTCAATGTTTCTTTCATTAGCCATACTCTATAACCTACTTACATATGTGAGTAGAGTTCTGTGCATCTTGTTTCTAATTTTAAAAACTAATGTGTTTCTATGAACAGTACCACCACCATCCACTAGCCTATATTAAATGTCCCATTGAGGGCCTGAGGCCTTCATCTGTTCTGTTTTTCTGCAGACCAGTGGCCCTTTTGATAAGAAAAAGATGTCTTCCACTGTTTGAGCAGAAATAAACAAAGAAGTACACAAGGATGACAAAAAGTAGAACTGTGCTGGAGAAGGTCTCCAAGAAGTTCTGCTGGACCCGTAGCCCCCGGGCCTGGATCTCCAGCCTGCGGTCTATCCATCGCTGTGTCTGCACCTCCCAGGGTGGGGCCAGCACACAGGAGGTGCTCAGTGACTTTCTGAGGGACTAGGGAGACGCAAAGATAGGAAATGATGGTTCAAGTTCATTGAAATGGACATATCTCAAATTTCCAGTTTTCTTTCAGTAAGCCTGTCCTGGCAGACTCCCCTCCTTCCCTTCTTTCCTCTCCTCTGTCTTTCACTCCCCTTTTTTTCCCTCCTTCTTTCTTCCTTGGGTGTAGCCAGACCCTGGGGCGACAGGGGTCACCAAGGAGCTCTCAATCAACATGAGTTGTCAACCCATGGCCCAACTTGCTGGAAGGCCAAGTGGAGCTGGCTCAGTCACGCTGCGAGCTGAGGTCTTTTCTGGGCAGAAGGTGAAGTGAAGGTACCTCAGCTTGGTGCCGGCCCGCAGGGTTAGGAACAGGGCAAGTTGGGAGCGGACCAGGGGGGTGCACACACAGTGCTGGGCAGGCTCCTCCTCTGCCCCCTGGCAGGCTCAGGGTGGCAACAGACAACCTGTTGATCCAGTTCTCGCCTGTCAATGAAATAACAAAAGCAGCTGTCTAAACCCAAATCCTTCGGAATCCTTTTCCATTAAGAACCCAGAATGAGAAGGGTAGCAGCTTTTTTAAGGTTTGGACCACCAGCCACTGTGCACACAGACAGACTGTGCCAGGAAGGGTGGCCAGCACTAGCTCTGTCCAGTCCACAGCTTTTCCTAGAGCCAGGCCCATGTCCTGGATGCATCTCACTGACGTTTCTGGGGTCCCTGGCATGGACCCCCGGGAGGGAAGTGTGGGGTGAAGCAGGCCTCCATCCTCATTTTCCCCCATCTTCCCACTCCCCAGCTCTAAACATCCCCGGGCTCCCCACTCACCTCCTTGTTGGGGCTTATGGATCCCCTCCCCTAGGCCTCCCACTTTGTGTGGCCTCTGGGGGGTCCCCAGTTGCCTTTCTGGCCTCATCTCACTCCACTTTCCCCTCCCAATTTCCACTCAAGGCAAGAACTTCTTATTCCTTGGAGGGGGTCATAATCTTTCTTGCCTTCTGGCATTTGCATATGCAGCCCCTTCTGACTAGAACATCTTTTCTCACTCCCCCTCTTTCATCTGGCTAATGCCTGCTGTTCTTTCAAGACATCCCCAAGGAATCCTTTCCCCAGCACATTATAGTCTATGTGATTTCCTTCCTCCCTCCCCCTGCCCCCTCTCCTGTCTCCCTCCCTCCCTTAACTCCTTCCTCCCTCCCATTATTCACCATCCATTCATTCAATAACTTATTTATTCAGCACCTGCCAGTTCCAAGACTCTGTGACCCTTTTCTCTCCCTGTGCTTCCATCTATCATAACTCCCATCTACCGTAACAATTATCACATTGGATTAAAAATATTTACTTGCCTTATTTCCATAACACTAGTTCCAGATGGCAGAGATTGAATCTTGACATGACTGTATTTTTAGCTACTGATATATAGCCTGACATCATTAGGTAATGGTTGAATTGATGGGTAGGTGGATCAGGGTATGAAAGATGGAAGGATAAGTGGTGGATGGGCAGATGAGAGGAAGGGATAAATGAACATGCCCTCTCTTTCTCGCTGGCAGGACAAGGTCTTGCTGTTCAAGGTTATCAACCAACTCACAAATTCTTGGCCTCAAACTCTGGGTGGCTTCACCCAATAACCCGTTCCTTTATTCACTCAATCATCCCTTATTTTTGACAAGAAACATTAAGAATCCACTGTGTGCTGAGCACTGAGGCTATGAGACACAGAAGATGTGGTCCTCGAAAGTCTACCACCTGGCTGAGGTACCCAGTAGCGCTGAGGCCTGTGCAGCCCCAGAGAGCTCACCACCAGGCCTGCTCAAGAACCTCTGGAGCACAGGGGGTGGGAAGGGGGCCTCTTTTCTGCTTGCCTCAGAAGAGGCCTCAACAACCACTTCACTAAACAGACATTGCCTGTCTCTTCCATCTTCAATTCCATAGAAAATGCAACACAAGCGGCCCAGGAGGTCTGAGCGTTCTCTCTTGGGAGGAGGACCTCTGGCCATGGGCAGGCGTGGCTTCCGGTGGTTTAAATCTTAGATTCAGTTTACAAAACATTCCCATTATTCACCTAGCTCAACACGATGCCTTTTGGGTCCACGTTTCCATCTCTAGAGCCAAACATCATGGTGAGCATGAACTGTGTACAGGTAGTCTGGTGGGCACCATGTGAGGTCAAACACACACAGAGAATCATTGATCTCCATTTGCATGTATAAATGACATCTGTGAATGCATTAACAAAAATATGTTCCTGAAGTAGCTAAGTACACAACTGTGACAGGAGTGTACATGGTTTTTAGTGATGGGTGGTTCATATGTGTAAATGGATATGGTGTCAGTTTTCATGAATGTGATGAGATTTACACATATACCATTGTATGAATCACGTTGCATTTGTTTTTAGTATGCCTGTTTACATGCATCTGTAACGTAACAGATCACATTTTTAAATCCAATAATAAGATCTTTTACACAAATAGCACATATTTTAAAAAGTGAACAATGTTTACTTTTAGAAGTAGCCTATAGCCATTATTTTGTTTTGTATTATATTTGTATCATATAGTACAATTGTACAACTTGTAATTGTATTTGTGCCTTGTTTTGTATTTTAGTGAATAATGGTTATATGAACCATTAGCAGGCTACATGATTTTTTTTTTAATTGGACTGACGGCATATTCAGGTAAAAATAGCGGTAGGGTGCCATCTTGTTTGTTTCTATCTTCAGTTCACCTATGGCTGCATTTGGAGACGATGTCAGAGTTCCCATGGAGGTTTACAGTTCAAGAGCGGGGGCTCTCAGCTCCAAAAAACCAGTTTTCTTGTCCAACTTGTTGGTCAGCACATGGCTTACCAAGAGACTGGCTCATGAGCCTGTAGGGTGGACAACTAACTACTGACGAGGAAGGGGAAAAATGAAAACGGAGCCTTAATTGTTTCCTTTGCCTTTCTTCCTTTAGGGTGAAAAGGGCTCTGATGGCCCCGCGGGGCTCCCCGGCCCAAAGGTCAGTACTGGAGTTGGCAGAGGCGCACTTTAGAGCCCAAGCAATCCTTTGCTTTGCTCTCCATGTAAGAAAGAGAAAAATTGGTTTGTCAGATCACTATCCTGCGGTATTTTGCTTTCAAGCTTGTTAAGGTAGAAGGATAGAGCAAGTGGCACAAAGTTTGGAACCTCTGAGGCTCTTCACTGATCAGAACCTCCGTTTCTGAGTCTGAAAGTCTGAGCAAGAAAGGGTTGGGTTACACAGCCCTGGCTCAGATCCTGTTCGCTCCAACAGGCTTAGCTCTCCGTGGTCAGCTAATTCTGCATCAATCCTTCAGGCATCTATATTGCAGAAACTCTGGGGGTTGGACCTTTAAAAGTCTATTTGTTTAGACTGTGTGTTCTGTTTGTTTAACCCGCATGAAATTGTTTTTGCACAAATTTTCCAAACTCACTAATTGCTCAAAGCCCAGTGTTTCCTCATGGGGTCTTTCTTCTCTCCTCAGTCATGGCTGCCTTTCTCTCACCATCATTCCCCAGGGATATAACATTTGCAGAGCTAGACAGGCCTCTCTTCCAGCATCGTTTTTTGGTCTCAGAAAACCATGACCCAGGGAGATGCAAATTGCCATGGTCACCCAAGGGCTGGGTGGAAGAGGTCAGCATCATCCAGTGGCCACTACCTGGTCTGGTGTTTGAAAGAGGCACGGAGAGTGGTGGTGGAAACACCTAGAGATGACTTCCCTCACTTCCTCTCCCTCCCCTGCGTTGCTTAGTTTTGCCTTTATTCAGTGCATCATTCTTGAGCACCTGCTAAGGTCCCTTTAGTCTTTCTTTTCTCCCTCCTCCCTGCCTCTGTATGTGAGTCCCTCATCTCCCTCCCTCTTTTCTCGCCCTGCCCTCCTCTGCCCCCTGCTCTGCTAGATGGGGAGCACAGGTACACACATCATCACATATGCACACACCGTCACACACACTTTCACATACACACTCCATCACACATATACACACCATCTCACACACACAGCCTCCTTGGCTCGCCTCCCCTGTTGCTGAAAGCAGCGGTCCAGGGGACTAGGCAGTTGGTGTGAGAAGGGGAGCAGGAGTTTCTGCCTCACTGAGCACCGCCTGGGCTATGACCTCAGCTCCTTGGCTGTCAGATGGAAGAAAAAAGCAGAGACATCTAGGGGTTTGTGAACTTATAAGTAGAAAATGTTTGTCTGGAGTAGTGCTTGTTTGTGGAATGTCTTTGCCAGTGTTGAACAGATCCAGGGCTGTGAGGGCAGCAGAGCCTGACCCCTGACACTGGGAGACAAAAGGTGGGGGAGAAGGAATCCTAAGGAGGGAACAGATACGTCCACCTGGGGGCAGGCCTGGCTCTCCCAGAGCTAATTTGCAAACATGGCCCTTTAGCATCACCAGACAAATGGTCCTAACCCATGGTTAAGACACTGAGCAAGCAGCTGTGTTCCCAATGGCTCCATTTATCTAGATTTAGCTCAGGTAGTGTCTGCAGTCACAGCCTGGTGTCTCCTGGGGGCCGAGGCCCGTTCTAGATGTGGGAACCTGACAGCGAATGACAGAGAGCCCTGTGCCCAGTGGGAAGAGAGAGAAGTGGAGCATCATATGGGGAGAGCCAGGCCGAAAGAAGACGCCCTAAAGCTACCAGGGAGGGCTTCAGGATGCCTTTCTGTGGGAGGCCCTGCTGAGCTGGGTCCAGTAGGATGCACAGGAGCTGCTCAGGAGAAATAAGACAGGGAAGGGCATTAAAGGCCAAGGAACAGCATAAACAAAGTAGCTATGTGTTCTCAGAGTGTAAAGCATAAAATAAAACTGCATACTGAGAGAAAAGAAAACTCGAAGAAACTGACTGAGGGCTCCCGTGTCGTGCACCCAAGCCTGGCTTGGGTTGCCTCATGGGCCAGTAGGAGATTTGGGCTCCAGTACCATGCCTGGCCCTTGGTGAATCTTTTCTTCCCTTGCAGACCTTGTTTTCTCCTCTGCCTGCCCTCCCTCTCTTCATGGATAGTTGTGAGGGTTCAGGGCCCTCATGGGCACAGACTCGTCACACAAATGGCATAATCAGGGAACCCTGATTGACCCCTGGCACTTTTCAAAGCACCGCCGTGCTCTTAGTCTTGTGTGTGCTCATGACAGCATGCCCATTCACAGAGGAGGAGCCCGAGGCCCAAAGAGCAATGATGCTCTCATGCTAAGCAACAGGGCAGGGTTTGAACCTGGGGCTTCTAACTCCCCTTCTGCGGGCCTGGCCATGGACCAGCAGCATGGCCATTCCCAGGGACAAGCGTGCGATGCTTTCATCTACTCTCTTTCCCAAGATGTCCCTAGTTCCTGGGATTAAGAGATTGGGGAAATTATTCAGATGCTTCCTCCGTCTCTAGGGGTGGCAAGCGTGGACTCTTGGTGCAGTCAGCAATGATAAAATCAGAGGTTTCTAGGGAGTTGGGGCAAGGTTGATGGTGGGCAGCCTGTGTCAGGGAGCTCTGTTGGAGGACCTGACCCAATGCTCATCTCTGGTTTCAACCCCTCAGGGAGACATGGGAGCCACTGGGCTGGTTGGAGCTCCTGGACCCAAGGGAGAGAAAGGCGACGTGGTGAGTAACAAGCCCCCTCTCTGCATGGCTAGTGTGGGAGACCCAGTGCTTTCCCCCAAACATGCATGTCAGCTAGAATGGGCTGAATGCCTAGGAACTACTTGTCTATAAAATGCCTGATCCATTGGAGATGGTCAGTGAATGGCAGTTGTCTGTATTTTCCATTATAATTAGTTCCTTCTAGGTTTTCAGTGCTCAGGGGGAAACCCCAGACTACAAGACAAAGCCTGTCCCCTTGAAGAATTAACCTGTCAAATGCAATTCACTCAGTATCCCACACTGTCATCATCCAACAGCTCATTGCCAAGCTGTACCATCTGCTCTTCGTAGGTGCTTCCTATGGATTCTCTCATTTCTCCTTATTACAACATTTTAAACATAGTCTCTTCACTTCCCTAATGGGAATGACACAGAATTTTCAGACTTGAATGACTTGCCCGTGATATGGAGCCTGGATGTGGCAGAGGAAGAATTTGATCCTGCACCGGTTTTAATCTGAGTCTTGTGCTCACTTGCTGTGCCACCCCGTCACCTATGCTGTACACGCTTACCTCCTACGTATAGGTAGGAAGCACCTGCTCTGTGCAAAATAACACGGAAGGAAGAAGAGCTGTTAACATTTCACAACACTAACTGTGTGCCCGGCTCTGTGTTATGTGCTTTACAGATTTCAGGCTCATTTAACCCTCACATCAATTGGGTGAGGTGGGGCCTAGCATCTTACCTAAGCACCAGAAAAAAATGGGGCAACAGAAACTGCCTGTGAGAGGGCATAGATGTCAGATTTAACAGACAGAGTTTACAAAGTAGCCACTAAAACTATGTTCAAAGAACTGGAGAAAACCATTGTTAAAGAAGTAAAGGAAGGCATTGTGACAATATCTCATCAAACACAGGATACAAATAAAGAGAAATTGTTAGAAAGAACCAATGGAAATTCTGAAGTTTAAAATTATAATCACTGGAAAAAAAAATCATTAGAGAGACTCGACAGTAGATCTGAACTGGCTGAAGAAAGAGCCAGCATTCTTAAAGATAGATCAGTAGAGATTACATCATATGAAGAACAGAGAGAGAAAATAATGAAGAAAAATGAAAAGAGCCTCAGAGAAATGTGGGGACCCGTAAAGTACACCAATATGCACATAATGGGAGTACAAGAAAGAGAGAAAGGAGGAGAAAAGGCATTCAAAGAAATAATGGCTAAAAAATCCCAAATTTGGCAAAAAAGCAGTAATCTACACATTCAAGAAGCTCAATAAGCTCCAATCGAAATAAACACAAAGAGATCCATCCTCAGAAACATCAGGGCAAAAATGCTGGAAGATAAAGAGAAAATTTGGACAGCAGCAAGAGAAAAAAATGACTCATCATGTCCAAGGAAACCCCAATAAGATTATCAGCTGACTTACCATCAAAGAGTTGAGGCCAGAATGCAGTGGGATGACAAGTCCAAAGTAATAATTATGACAATGTATTATTGAGTGTTTAACAAATATGTATAATAATAATAGCAAAAAGAAAGAGGGGGAATAGGGAATAGATCTGCATAGGAGTATGTTTCTAAACCTCACTGGAAGTAAGTTAGTATAAATCTGAAGTGGATCCTGATAAAGTAAAATGTATATGGTAAAACCAAGAGCAACCTCCAAGAAAATAACTCAAAAATATGTGGTGAAAATATCATTAAAGAGATTAAAATGTTGCACTAAAAAGTACTCATGTAATGCAAAATTGATCAGTAAAGGAGGAATAAAGGAACAAAAAAGGACAGGAGACATAGCAAACGAAAAGTAAAAAGGCGTATGTAAATTTAACTATATCGATGATAACATTACATGTGAACATACTAAACAAACCCACTAAAAAGCAGAGGTTTTCAGACTGGACATGAAAACAGGATCCAACTATATCCTGTCCGCAGGAGACACATTTTAGAATCAAAGATACAAATAGGTTGAAAGCAAAAGGATGGAAAATATACATTCTGAAAATAGAAAACACAAAAAGTTGGAATGGCTATACTAACATCAGACAAAATAGACTTTAAAACCAAAAACTATTAAAAAAGAAGAGGGACATTTCATAGTGATAAAAGCGTCAATCCTTCAAAATATGTATAACGATTATAAACATATGTGCACTAACAACAGAGCCCCAAAATCCATGAAGCAAAAACTGACAGAGTTGAAAGGAGAAATAGATAATCCAATGACAATGGTTAGGGACTTCAATACCTCACTTTCAATAAGGTTAGAACAACTGGGCTCTTGGAGAAATCGGAACCCTCATACATTGCTAGTGTAAAATGGTCCAGCTCCTTTGGAAAACAGTCTGGCAGGCTTTAAAAGGTTAAATATAGAATTACTATATGACTCAGCCATTTCACTCCCACGTATATACCAAAAAGAAATGAAAATGTATGTTCACACAAAAACTTGCACACAAATGTTCATCGCAGTGTTATTCATAATAACCAAAAAAGTAGAAACAACCCAAATGTCAATCACTTGATGAATGGATAATAAAATGTGTGTTATATTTATGCAATGGCACTTACTCTGTAATAAAATGAAGTATTGATACATACTACAACATGGATGAACCTTGAAAATGCTTTGCTAAGAAAATATTGGCTGGGCCGGCCTGGTGGCGCAGCGGTTAAGTGCGCATGTTCCGCTTCTGCAGCCCAGGGTTTGCCAGTTTGGATCCCGGGTGTGGACATGGCACCGCTTGGCAAATCATGCTGTGGCAGGCGTCCCACATATAAACTAGAGGAAAATGGGCACGGATGTGAGCTTAGGGCCAGTCTTCCTCAGCAAAAAGAGGAGGATTAGCAGCAGATGTTAGCTCAAGGCTAATCTTCCTCAAAAAAAAAAAAAAAAAGAAAGAAAGAAAAGAATGGCTATGAAGCCAGTCGTAAAAGCCCACATGTTGTATGAGTTCATTCATATAAAATGTCCAGAGTGGGCAAATCTAGAGAGACAGAAACTAGATTAGTGTTTGCCTAGGGCAGGGCATGGGGGGAAATGGGGAGTGACCAATAATGGGTATGGAGGTCTTTTTGAGGACATGAAAACGTTCTGAAGTTGATTGTGGTGATCGTTGCACAAGTCTGTAAATATATTAAAAACCATTGAATTGTACGCTTTAAATATGTGAATTACACAGTATGTGGATAATATCTCAATAATGCTGATATGGAAAAAAAAGAATAGTACCATAATATTGAGTTATTGGCAAAATTAGATGATACTTGAGAGAATCAGCACTCAATAAATACATAGTTATCACCTCTTTTGGAGGCCCCTTGGCTGAGCTGATGAGGAAGCATCTGACCATCTCAAATCCCAGGTGCTGCCCCATGCGTGACGTCACGCCAGGGAGATGCTCTGTCCTGAACCTTTGCCTTCTGCTTTCCTTTTCTAGGGCAGAGGGCCTTTCGTCCAAGGAGAAAAGGGCGAAAAGGTAAGCCTCTCCCTTTTCTCACACCCTCCAGGGCTGCGGGGTGGCTGGCTGGGCAGGTTTGCGTTTGGGAGAGGTGTGTGCTACTGTTGTGCTGCCTGGTAAGAATGTGGGTGGGAGAGAAGAGGTCTCCTGGGCTGAGCGCCCGGCCTCAGTGTGTGTCCTCCCTGTCTCGGGCACTGAAGTGTGCAGAGCGGTCAGGGCTTCCAGGCAGAGAGAAGACTGTGTGCGCATTATGTAGGGGTAAGTGGAGGAAAGCGTTTGCACAGGAGCTGGCTGTTTGCAGTGCTTAGATGGCACTCACAGGGGGTGGAGTACAGAGCTGCAGAAGTGGCCCAAGGACCAGCATGCAGGGCATTAAATATCAAAACGTGTTTAGGCCTTGTTTGCAGTGGTAGGAAGGCACTGAAGGGTCTGTGCGTGGTCAGACCTGCTGAGAGTGTTTGAATAGCAGGTGCCGATAGATGTGAGAGAGGGGAGACCAGAGGAATTTGGGCAATAGTCAGGAGGTGGTTGCAGAAGTTTAAAGGGGAGATGACAAGGGACAGAGCCTATAAACGTTCTCCCCACGTATGAATGTTGCACCTTCTTTCACCTTTATCATAACATGCACAAGGTCAACACAGCCTGGGACATAGGGCGTTCCTTTGGAATAGGAAAGCTTTCTTACGGTGTTAGCCTATAAGGAGAAATAAAAAGCAGAGTCACTAAAATGCCATTTTCCACTCACACCAGCTATTAAAAATATATCCTCCATTTCCCAGGAGAGGCAGCAACGAGACTGTATAGCATACATTTATGTTGATTATTTCACCGGAGTCCAGGCTCTTGTAGACTCAGAATGTGGAGCCGCTGGACCTCGGGCTAGTATCGCTGCTCAGAGGAGGCTCACGTGAGCTCCTTGCCCTGGGCTGGTTGTGTAAACCAGGTGCCACTATGTTCAATTACAGTGGACCGAGAGACCTCAGTGGCCTGCCCATGCTCTCCTTGTAAGTACCTTTTATTTAGTCCTTCCACATCTAGAGACTTACTCTAAGGAGGTAAGTCAAGGATACGTGCAAGTACACACTCACGGGTTTCATTCAGTGTAATTTATAAGCAAGACCAGAAACAAGCATAGTGCTGCATCATGGGCAGAGGGTAAAATAAGTCATTATACAGCTAAATAATGAGATGTCATCCAGAAATGCAAAATCACATTTAGAAGAATCATTAGTGATCTACAAAATGAAGATAATATTTTGCTAATTTTTAAAACACATTGCAGAATATCTACGCAATATGACCCCAGTTGTGTGTGCAGGTGTGTTTGCCTATGTTTGTGTATGTGTAAGAGAGAGACAGACAGACAGAGAGACAGGGAGAGAGGACAGAGAGAGAGACTCTGAGAACAAATCCCCATCATTAACCACTGGTTGTCTGTGGGTAACAAAGTCGTGAGAGTATTTATTTTCCCCCTTGTATTTCTTGGTGTCTTCATTTATTCCATATTGAGCTCCTCTTTTTTTATCCCTATTACAAGCACCAGCATGCACACACACACACAACAGGTACAGCACAAGAATACACAGCACTTTGAGAGGCAGTGTGACACACAGCATAACATGGCTTTGCACCAGGCAGACCTGGTTCAGGAGACTCAGCCACTTGCTAGCTCTGCCATCAATTTTGAGTCTGGGCCTCCTGACACCTAAAATGGGGCTCACGGCGGCCACTCTCCATGGTTCCGTGTGGTTTAAAAAGCAGGGCGCCTGGAACATAGGTGCACAGATTCAGCAACTGCTTCTGTAGCTGCCGGCATGCTTGGTTCCTGTGGGCCCAGAGCCGGAGCACAGGGCCTTACCAGGACAGCCAGATGCTCCTCAGTGTCAGGACTGGGGCTGTCGGAGCCCTTGAAGGGTCCAGCAACTCCTGGACTGGCCTATCCTCTGACTGACGTGTTGTCCTTCTTGCGTGTTGGTGTCACTAGCAGGAACAGCCAGGCCTCCTTTCTCCCTTGAGCGGCAGGTGCATCGCTGACTCGTCCCTTCCCGTTGAGGTCAGGATAGGCAGCCTTATTCTCCTGAGGCCTGGAGGCACCTCCCTGGTGCCCCCAAGCCCTGCCTGCGGCACCACATGCAGGACCGGAAGCTGCGGGTCACAGTTGCAGTTGGGAGACCTCCTCACGTATTCAGTGCTGGCAGGAGAGACGGGCTGCTGAACAGACTCTGGCACTTCCGGCTCTGTCCTCGGTTGACATTCTCCTGCAGTTGGGCATTTTTAGCAAAGTCTGAGTCTAGATTCTGCCACATATTAGCTGTATGATTCGAGGGTGAGTCACCTGCCTCTCTGAGCTTCTGCTTCTTCATCTGTAAGAATGAGGTGATGGGAGGAGATGATGCACAAAGGCCCTTGCAGGCGGCAGCTCTGAGATTTGGTAATCAGCCCGCCCCAGCCTGAGCCCCTGGGGCTCTCTTCCGTAACTTGGAGTCTCTGCTTCCCCCACAAGGATGAGGGGGTCAGGGTGGGTCAAGGGGACCAACAGAGTCCACCGAGGAAAGAAAGCCACTGGTGACTAATGCGCTAGGACAGGGCGTAACAAACAGTTTCTTTGCTTGAATATTCTCTCCGAAGCAATTGCAGAGTGCTGGGGGGCTGGATGGACTGGAGCCTGGTAGGTCTAGGAATCATATGACTCTGATTCTGGCTGTGTAGTTTTGCATTTTTGCCGTTGTAGTTAACCACCTGACCATGTGCATTGGCCTCTAAGAGGGCCAGGCACCATGCATGGTATGTCCCATACTTTATGTCTCATCATTAAGACAACACTTCGGGGAAGGCACTGCAATGCCCATTTCACAGATGAGGAGAACACAGCTTAGAGGTCAAGTGACCTTCTCAAGGTCACACAGTAAGATGGCTAGAAAACACAATCACTGGTTATTATTAAGATGAAAGGAAGTGGGAGGGCCGATTGAATTTCCCCTTCCCCAGCAGCTGAGGAAACTGAGGCTCAGAGAAGGTGAGTGACTGGTGCAAAGTCACACAGCTGAAAACTGCTGGAGAACTTGGCCTCCTGACCCTCCCAGGCCGACACTGCCTCTGTGGTGCCCCCCATCAAATGCCCAAGACTGTTGTGCGGTGCCGTGGTCCTGGGCTGCCTCTGCCCCTTGTTTCGGAAGCTAGTCTCCTCTCTAGTTCCTGTTCCACCTCATATTTACCAGGGGGTTCTTGGAGTGAATCTCTCTCAGTGTTTTACTATATATGAAATCAGGCTAAGGTAAAGGGGGAAGGTAGCATTTTAGGGGATGCCCCAAAAGAGCTGCCCACGGCCCAGGTGTTGGTGACATGGAAGAAGAGAAAGGGAGGGATGGATCCTCCTTCAAAGGGGTTGGGAGACAGCTGGGATTAAATAAATACTTGTCAAGTGGGTGAATGGATGAGAGGAATGCAGACCTCTGTCATCCAGGACCAAGGGCCAGCTAGAGTCAGTGGAGGGATCACAGACTGTGCAGTGGAGCAGATCCAGCTTCAAATTCTGGCTCCACCTCATGTTATCCTTAAGTGTGTCTGTCCTTGGTCTACTCTGAGCCTCAGTTTCCTTTTCCATGAAAGGAGGCAGAGGCGATAATAGTGGTTCCTACATATGAGGTTGCTGGGAGGATTAAAGGAGAAACTAGACATCAAGGGTTTGACACAGCGCCTGGCACAGCCACGCTCAGTAACTGTGACGCTGCTCTTCTCGTTTCTCTATCATAATTTTCGGTGCTGTTTTGGTGGTGATGATGATGAGGGGTTTAGCCACTGCTCTGGGCTGGTTTGGAACAATTCAGGTGGTCAGGGAGAGCAGGGAGGCAGTGATGACCTCCGTGCCCCTCCTGCCCCTTGGTTCTTCGATGTTGAGAAGAAGAATAAGCACGATGAGGATGTCTGCGTAAGCTTTCCTTTGGGTGGGGCCTGCGTCAGTCCGTAATCCATGCAGACGTGGTCTGCAGAATCAACTGGACCATGAGCCCCACAGGTAGAAAAGATTTAGAAATAATAAAAACAGGGACAAAGTGTGCAGTCTCCAGGGAGCTTCCTTTTGGTGCATCCTGAGAGTCCTTCTCTGGGGGACCGGAGCCTTCGGGGGAAGAACCCCGCGGAGCCGCTCCGTGATCCTCCCTTCCTGGACCCACAGCGCCCTCTGGTGTTTGGAAGCAGAGCGTCGGCTCCAGTTTTCCTTTTCAGGGCTCCTGCCTAAGCGCTGTTGGGGGCATCTCTGCCGTTCTGGGGTTGCCCTCTTTTCCTTAGAAATCTGGAGTCTGGGGGAAGGAGGACAAAGGGAGCCTTGGTTCTGTGCTCAAACGTGGGCTCAGGTGAAGGAAAGAAAGCAGGTTTGGGGAGTTGGGCAGACCTGTTTTGGATTCCAGCTCTGCAATGGCTGTGTGATCTTTGGTTAGTGTCTCTCTGAGCCTCAGTTTCCTCGTCTGTAAAGTGGGGCCATGGACGCCTACTCCCTGGGGCTGTTGGGGGATTGTAGGAGGTTGATAATGCCTGTGAAAGCACCTGGCTTAGGCCCTGGCACCTGGTAGGGGCATCTAAAAATTTATCCCTTGTCTTATTCCTTTCCTTAGTCTGCTAGAAGCTACTCTAAAGTCCATAAGAGAGTGACATATGTGTTGTTTTGTTTAACAGCACTCAAGAACCCAGCAGGTGGGAGAGAGTGGTGGGTTCACAGAGTCTAAACCTGGGTTGGGCTCTCTGGGGACTCATTCACCAATTCAGTGGAGGAGACAAGCATGCAAATTCCGGGCACACAGTCGTCTTTTTTTCTTTCTCTCTCTCCTTTTTTTTTTTTTTTTTTTTTTTGGTAAGAAAGATTGTCACTGAGCTAACATCTGTGGCAACCTTTCTCTGTTTGTATTTTTGACACCGCCACAGCATGGCTTGATGAGTAGTGTGTAGGTCCGCACCAGGGATCCGAACCCATGAACCCCAGGCCACCAAAGTGGAGTGCGCAAACTTAACCACTATGCCACCAGACTGGCCATGTGGTCGTCTCTTAAGAGTGTGGTTCTTCTTACTTGTCCTTAAGCAAGTCAGGTTGTGCTGTCTCCACTCCCCATCCTGTTACACACACAGAGAGTGACGACACTGTTGGGAGACCCTGCTGAGGCCACAGGGTGTTGGGGGTGGAGGAGCGGACAATTGTCACATCAGCAAAGCACTTTGAGGCTTTCCTAGGGAATACTCAGTGTTGTGCTGCTGGCGGGTGCTTAGAAAATGAAACCAATTTCTAGGTAATTATCATAAACACAATTCATATGAGGGGAAAACCAGATACAGAAACGAAATGACCCTGAGCTGACTCCGTTCTTTATAAGCACTCTTAACAACTGCAACCACACAAAAATGGGATCAACCTAATGGTGGGTGTAAGTGAAAATTAGGAAGACTTTATAATGGGGAGGTGCGCTCTCAACATGATGCAAAAGAAACGGTAGAATAGGAAGCCATATGGGCTCACACATGAAAAGATGTGTGTGCAGTAAAAATGGCCAAGGCACTGGGGTAGTGGGATTTGAGATATTTTATATATTTTGTTAGTTTTCTCTTCATGGTGCTACAACATTAGTACATCTGTAGACATTTAACCAAATACTAGATCTTAATATAATGAAAATCCTTTTAAATATAGCCTGTCCACAGTTGTTTATGTGTGAAATCCAAAAGCAATGTGATTTTGGAGGGAAGAGCCCTCTCTCCCAGTCTTGGGGATTTGCTGAATGCTGGATGGTGTGATGCCTGGTGGGTCCAGATGGCAGAACATGGCAGTGACTGAAGCCCAGGCTTTGGGAGCCCACTGCTGCCCCAGTCTGGCTGCATAACCTTGGCGAGGTCATTACAATCCCCAGTGCCTCAGCTTCCTCGCCTGTCCACTGAAGATGATAGCAACAACGATATGCTCTGGTAAGGTTGATGTGAGGGTTCAGTGACTTTATCCATGGAAAGAACTTAGCAGGGCACCTGGAAATCATGCCTTCAGAAAGCATCAGCAAGAATCAGGTCTGAGCCATCCTGGCACTGGGTTCCCTGAGCGCAATGATCAATTCAGGCACATTACCTCTATCAGTTCAAACCAAACAAAGTCAGTGCTTTCACTTAGAAGCCTGGAGACAGATGTGCATTCCCCCTGGGCCTGCGGCTGTGAGGCTGAGGGCTTTGAAATCCCTGAGCCATTTGCTACCATGAAGTGAGCCTGTTCAAGAATGGTGAAGGTGACACTCAGCAGTTGGACCCTTGTAAGTGGCATTGCTGAGTGGAGTCAAGGCTCAGCTAAGCCAGCACCTCTACCTGTTCAGCGACGTGGAGCAATGCATTTCCTGTGAGGGTTCTTTGTTTTCTTTGTGAAGAGAAGCTAGTGTTAGTTTACAGTTAGAGTTGGGTTGGGATTTAGAAGGAAGCCTTCCGTCAGGGACTGGCCTAGACCAGGTCATGGAGATGGGTCAGCACTGAGTTATGAGGAGACTCGGTTTCCCTGAAGTGGAGGGTGACAGAGGACAGAGTAGGGGGGAGCTTTCAGCTCCTCATCAAGTCTGGATTGCACCATATAGACGGTGAGGGCTCTTGGGACCCACAGGGGATGAAACCGGGGCAGAGTGTCCCATGAATCCATGCCTGGGTCAGCAGCTCAGTAGCCAGCATTTGGTGGAAAGGAAAAAAGTCTCAACAACAACCACCAAAAAGTCCTTTCTTAAGCATTTCCACAGAAATCCATATGGCAATAAATAAAACTTCATATGGATTTTGTGCTCAGATTTCACAGTGTGGTGCACTAGAAAAAATATGCGAGCAAATATGAGGAACTCAGCTGAATTTTATGGAGCTGGTTGACTCAGTAGCAGACCGAATTTTAGGTCACGTAAACGTTGGTTTCTTATCTTTTATGGTTTTCTTCCGTTTTTCTGGGGACAATGAACCTGACGGGACGAGCATGGTGAAAGGAGTCTGAGGCAGACAAATAGCAGAGGCAGTTCTGATTTCCTGGGCTGCTGTCTTCTCGAAGTTTCGACTGCTTGTCCAGAAGAGGATGCAGGGCCGTGTGCAGTGGGGCTGGGTGTGCTGAAGTCCGAGCATAGGAGAGTCTTTGTGGGTCGGTCCACCATGGAGCTAAACAAATAAGGTGCCAGTTGAAAAACTGCGGAGAGTCCAAGGCCATCATGATGAAATTAAGGAGGGAAGCCAGGTTCAGAGCAGTCAGCTGATGTGGCCTGGTCTCCAGGGCTGAGAAAAGCAGATTCTGTACATGTATATTCCAAATGAATAAGCCCAGGGCTTTCTGTCCTCTGATGACTTGAAGTGGGACAAAGCAGGCTCCTCCACATTGCTGTGGACCTTGAAGCATACAGCCCCTCATGAAAGGCGGCTGGCTTGAGGGGCATTGGGGACCCACCTGCCAAAATGTGACTGCCAGCAGTGGGTCAGCTCCAAAGGCCTTCCTTCAGCTTAAACCCACTGCCCCATTTAAAACATGCAAGTGCACGTGGATTTGTGTTTGATTTTAAAATGCTGCTGTTATCACATCGTCTCCTGCGGACATATAGCTCAGCTGCTCCATGTTACTTGGCAGATAAAGTCCCATGTGTTTGGGGTGCCCTTCCCCCTACTGTCATGGGGCTCCAAGTGACCTTTCCCTCATATTTGTCTCCTGCTGATTCTGGGTTTGTCTTTCTCAGGATGTTCATCAAGGGTTCTCAGGATGTTTCTCAGGGGTTCATTGCTCTCTGGATGTTTCTTCCTCCATGGCATTGATTCCTCCTCCTTGCACGTCCACCATTCCCCTCTGCCTATTGACCTCCTGGGAATGCTTCTGATCCAGTAACCTGCGAGGTGTCCAGCACAGAGCCAAGTATTCCCACGGACTTTGTCTTGCTCATTCCTCCCAGTGAGTGCAGTGGAAGGCACCGTTATCAATATTACGTGGAAAAGGCCACTGAGACTAAAGAAAACACACACACACACATTGATGTTTTCACTGTAGGAAGCTGTAGGAAGAGGACAAAGTAGTTTATAATAAGCTCAGGCTTGTTCAGAATCATAGCAACTGCCCACTGAGGGCCAGGCACTGTGCTAGAGGACTGGAGAGGAAGAGCAAAATGAGGGACACAAACTCTGGAGTCTGATTAATTCAGTCATCTGCACCTGAGAGTAGAGGTCGGGGATTCAGGGGACGATGAAGAGAGTCTAGAAAAAGATCACTCTGGCCACCGCATGGCTAATTGGGCAGAGCTGGTAGTAGCTAGAAGCGATGTTCCCACTCAGCACTGTTCCTGATGGGCTCCTGGTCTGGGCTCACCAAGGCCCTCTCCTCTGAAGCAGTCACCTCAGTGCCTGGGCTCCTATGGTAGTGGACAGTCAGAGCTGCTCTCACAATGACACTGCTCTGATGCCAACATGACAGACACAGCTTGTGCGTCCAGAGTGTCAAAGAACGGATCTTTCCCACCAGGGCGAGTTCTTTCTTTGGTGTCTTTCAAAGGCAGGCTCTATTTGAGATGGTGGGCTGAGGGGATTTTGTGGAGGTAGAAATGGACTTCAGAGGTGGGTGGAGAATGAGGAGAAAGGAGAGGATCCTGCTACGTATGGATTTTCTTCCTGACGCCTCCTTTCCAGAGCAGTAACCAAGAGAGGTCTCCAGAAAACATAAGATGCTTCTGCACAGAAGGGGTTTCTGGTATAAGTGAAATATGTGGCATTGCAAGAGGTTAGTGGGCATGCTTTTATCTTCTTGCTTCTTTCTGAAAGGGTGGGGTGGGGTCATTAGCAATAGCAGCCATGCAAAAATCAGTAGGGACATTTGGTGATTTTATCTGGAACAGTATAGTAACTTTGTCTCAAAAAAGGTGCCATGTAGTGGAAAGGATCATGACATCAACCTGTTGTTGACCTCTTGATATGTGCCAGCTGTTCATTTTGTAAGTCTCAGCCTCCTGCAGCCCCTTTAAGGAGTCTGGAGCGTGCCCGAGGTCACAGGGCTGGTGGGTGACCAGGGCTGAGGCCATGTCTCTCTGGCTCTAGATCCCCACTCTTAACCACTCTGCTGGCCAGTTCCACTTCTCTGTCCTCTCCCCAAAGTGGTGCTCATCTCTGGGAATTCTTGACCCTCTAAAACCATATCCCTTGTGGGAATCAACTTATTTTATGTAATGACTACATTGTAGAGCCTCTGAGTCATAAAATATAAATTATATGTGTGTGCTTGTATGTGTGAAACTTCTGAGATGTATTTATGCCATTTGCCTCCAGCTCCGGGTCTTTCTCTGTTTACAGCTGGCTTATCAGCGCCCCCGTCTCCTATTCTTAGCCTGTGCATTATTCATGGTTATTGAGTTGGATAACTGTGGTTGAGTGCCTTCTATTTTTATAATAATTAAAGGTTTTAGGGTAAAATAAGTTTAGCTGCTTGTTTGCCCTCAAATAGCTTTGTAAGTTGGGGGCAAAATGCTGAGAGTTAGAATAAATAAAGGTGTTTAAGACCCTGTCCGTGCTGCTGAAGGACCTGTTGGAGAAGTTTTGAGTTCATGGAATCTCACAGCCCCGGGCAGAACTGGAATAGCAAAGACTACAATTTTTCCCCAGCTCTGTCTGACACTCAGGCACTCATGAGGTCTAATGGACCAGTCACAGGACCAACGGCTTCATACAGGAGAGTGAGAGCACTTATGGGAAGTTACCGGTAAATGCTGGACAGCTGGACTGCTGGACTGGGAGGGCAGAGGAGGCTAAGGGTGTGGACCCTAGACACAGACTGACTGCTCAGCCACTTTTCAGCTGTGTAACATTTTGCAGTTACTCAACCCCTGGACCCCTTGCTTTCTTCATCTATAAATTGGCGACTGTAATAGTATTCACCTCAGAAGGTTGCTGCGAGCCTTCATGAGCTAATGAAAATAAATGACATATTTGTAAAAAGGGCTCATAGATAAGTATAATTGCCATTACACCAGCATGGTGCTCCATTTTTTATACACCAAATGACGTCTTCTGTGTCCTCTGCATCAACGAGGTCTTATCACCAGGGGCAGCTGACAGCTGCAAAATGTCAGAGCCCCCGCCTCCCCCTGAGGAGGACTTCTGTAACTCCAAAGCATCAGGAAGCCTGGAGAGTGTTAGGGAGCATGTTCCAGGTGGGCTGACATAGAGCTGGAGGGCGTGCTTTCATTTCTTCAGTTCATCCAAAATAACTCACAGAGCATCTAAGAATAATGACAGTACCTGGTATTTATAAGTACTACTGTCTACCAAGACCCGTGCACTTGCTAATTAGTTTTGAGGTAGATATTGTTATCGTCATTTTACAAGCTTATTAACCGTGCGACCAGGTACACGTGACTTTATCTGTCTGGGTGGCCGAGCCAGGAACTGAGCTTATGTTTTCTGACTCCACAGCCTACACTTATCAGTGCTGATAAGTGGTTCTCAAACTTGACTGAGCATCCAAATCACCTGGAGCACTTGTTAAACCAGCGTGCTGGACCCTGCTCCCAGAGTGTCTGGTTCAGCGAGTCTGGGTGAGGCCCGAGAATCTGCCTCCTAACATGGCCCAGGCGAAGCTGATGCTGATGGTCCTGGAGCCACACTTGGAGGACCACTGCCCAGAGCATTTCTCAGACCCCAACTAAAGGGCCTACTCTGGCACCTTGCAAATGGATGCAAAAGAACACTAGCGTACCACCTCTAGTAATGTAGCAATCTCTTTGTCAACATTTAGATAAAAGCCCTGATAGTTAATTAACCAAAAGAACTGTTCTCTCTTTTCTCTGTATTTTGCCCAATGAGGTCACCAGACAATTGTGGGGACTCTGGTTCTGACAAGTGGTTGTGGGTGGATAACTTCCTGCTAGGTGTTACCTTCCCAGGGGTCTCCCAAGGAGATCATGGAAGCAGAGGGGGAGGGGGCAGAGAGGTTAGAGCCCAGAGAAGGTTCAGGGCCCTGATTTTGAGTCCCACCCGCCCTGTGAAGGGGGAAGGCTCCTCCTCCTGGGCCCTGGTAATGCTTTTCACCTGCATTATCTATTGTCCTCTTAGCCTGGGTGATTTCCTTTTTACAGGTTAAGAATGGAGGTTTGGGTAGTTTACCCAAAATAACAGTACTTGATGCTTGTTTCGAATTTCCCAATATACAAAGCATTTCCCCAAGCACGGCAAGGCATCTTACCAGGCCTCTTGAGCTAGAGGTAATATTACTCCTCACATCACCCTTTTTAAGGATGATACAGCTGAGACCCAGGAGGGAAGGTTACTTGTTCTGCTCTGCTAGCAGGCAGCAGAGGCTACATACAAATCCACGCCATCCTCCCTCTCGCCTGGTTCTCTACTCCCCTCCCCTCCTCTCTCCTCCCCTCTCTCCCTTCTTGTCCCCTCTCCTCTCCTCTTCTCTTATTTCTTCTCTCTTCCTTCTCTCCCTTCTCCTTCCTTGCCTTTTTTTGTACTTTATTGTGGCTCCTTAGCTACACATATTCCCTTTAAAAATTTCCCTCTGCCTGACCTTACCAATTCCAGGGCAACCTCCAGTCTTTTCCCCACTCCATTCATTGACCCACCCATAGACTTGAGAAAGTGTTCTTAGTTCTCAATAGAATACAAACAACTGGCATTTTAATAATATTTTATAGTCTACAAATTATGTCCACATTCATTTTCCCATCTGAAAGCAGCTTGAAGCTCTGTTTTACAAATGATGAAACTGAGGCTCAGAGAGGTGGAGTGACTTTCCTGATGGGATATGAATGGGCAGCCTAAGGCTATAACTTTCTCCTTTCAAAGCCACTGCAGGAAGCTGATGGTGAGTCCAATTGGAGGATTTTGGAAGGTATGTCACAGAGGCATGGTGGTGTTCTGTGATGTCAAGAAATATCTTGTCAGGTTGACTTTTTCTTTGGGACACAACTTTCATAAGAGCAGGAACTCATCTAATGAAATGCCTGGATCTCATGATGACTTGCAAGTGGAAATTTCCCAGAATGGGTCTATTTGCAGTGCCAGCTTGGTTATCCCACCCACGTAAAATAAGATTCAAAAAGAAATGTTGCCCTCTTGGACAAAGAAAATATTCACCTCTACAGAGGCCTCTAGTTGGTTTCTTAGAATATGGAGCAATGGTAGATTACTCCAGACAATGAAGCAGAAGTGGCTGGTTCTATGGCATCAGTCATCTAAAACCAATTTGCCAAGCTGCCCCTGTCCTTGGGAAGCACAAATCCTGCAGCTAGGTTTATGATCCCTACTTAGAGATGAAGACTGAGACTCAGAGCATTTCTCTAACTTGGCCAAAGTCATTAGTACTAAGTGATGGAGGTGGGATTTGAAGCTGTGACTTGCTGGCTCTTGAGACCATTGTCTTTCCACAACACCCTACTGTTCGCTTTGTTCCTGGGGTTTTCATAACCCAAGAGCTAATTGTAAAGTGGGAGAGTCTCCCCATTGTCTCCCCGTTCAAGGCCATGTGGCTCAGGAAGGGATTGAAGGACACGGAGCACTTGTGGGGTCCTGTGCCAAGTGGGCACTGGTGACATAGAGGTGATTCCCCACCTCACAGAGTTCCCATCCTGTGAATGAGGCAGATTCACACAGATACTTGTTGGACATCTATTGGAAAGCACCATTGAGACTGGAAATGTGACAACTGTGGGCAGAAGGAAGGTTCTGGAACTGTCCGGAGTTCCCTCTGGCATTATCTCTGGTCTGCTCCCTGGATCCCTTTATTAGACGGTCCTGGGAGCTCCAATGCCCTGCTGCCTTTCCCCCTTTACCCCAGAGGCAGAAGCCCACCAAGACATCCCTTTCCCTACCTTCAGATGCAGGACTCCCCACCTGCAGCGGCCAGAGGACAGACTTGCCTTTAGAAGATCCACCATCCTAACTGGGTAACCAACCCCTGGGGTGGGCTCGGCACCAAGTCATCCCAATAGGCCTGATTCTGGAGGGAAGCACCACTGAGGGCATTTCCTCAGAGGAAGTCCTTATTCTGTCATGTTGCATCTTTTGAGAAATCTTGACTTTAGCCCTAGAGTTGTAGAGGAGCAGAGCTAAGTGGGCTGGTGTCTTTGCCATCTGGAAACACACGTGCCATTTGCTCAGATCAGCCCAGGATGGTGCTGGGCCTTGGAGACAGGTGGGGCATCTGGGGAGTTGAGCTCACCCTATTCCTGACCCCCAGTATCCTGGGTTGATGCGGAGCTCCTGCCTCCTGTGAGGCAGTTGAGGGAGCACTTCCCAGGGAGGTGAGGCTGCTGAGACTGCGGGAGAAGAATAGGATCCCTGGAGGGGAGAGCAGGGCTGGGCGCTCAGGCATTAGCCTCCCCAGCCTGCCTCGTCTGGCCATGTGGACCACTGGGCAGCCACGAGAAGGTCATGATCTCTCTGTGCCCATGTCCTCCGTGTAAAGTGAAGATGACGACACTTACTCACGGGACTGCCAAGCGTCCAGTGAACAACTGTGCGTGTGGCAGACTCTGGAGCCCAGAGTCTGGCCCTTCCACGTACAAATGCTGTAACTTTGGGAAAATTTTTCAATCTCTGTGCTTCCATTTCATAAACTATGAAATGAGGATAATAGTTACATCTCTTTTATAGAATTGTTGTGGGGATGAGTTAAACGCACTGATGGATGTAAAGTACCCAATACTTGGCATGTAATAAATATACAGTGAAGATTGTCAGCAGCAGCATCTTTAGTATCACTTTAATGTTATGTTATTATTAATACCACTTTTAGTTCTGCCGTTCTTAGTGCTAACAAAAACAACACTAGTGAGTGTTCAGTCTGCGCTCGGTACCTCAGAAATCACTTCCATCTGTATTGGTTACCTCTTTAAACTCTGGATGACTGAGTTTCAATACAGCCAAAAAGGGGGGTGGGCAGGGGATTCATCTCTGTTGTGTCGATGTGTAAATGAGGGTTGAGACATCATCCACCACAGCAGCCCTTCCTTCATAAGGATAGTGATGATCGTTTGACCCCAGAAAGCACCCCATTAACTCCCACTGTCCCAAGGAAACAGTGCCGCAGAAAACCCTGCACCCCCGTCATTGGGCAACCAGTCCTTCCTCTTATGAAACATCCCCAACTGCTCACCTGCCCCTTGTGTCCGGCCCAGGACAGCCAAATGTACCTGAAGGACAGTGAGAAAGTCTTCCTTCCAGGAATCCCACCAAAGTACAATGCTCGCCAACCAGGCCTGTCTTGGTCTTTTCTCTTCTTACTCTATAAACACAGTTGACTCTCCTTTCTAGCACTTTGACCATCTGCCCACGGCAGCCTGTTCCTCTCGACACGTGTGCATAAAGAACTCAGTTTTTCCCCTGGCGAGGCACAGAGAAGCAGAGGCCCATCTGCCTATGTGTGTGCTGAGCCACTCCAGTCCCCTACTATGCCCTTGAGAAGGTCGGGGAGGCAAGGATGCGCTGAAGATCCATTAGCAAGAACATATTTAGGCTTCAAGAAAGCCTGCTGTGAAGGAACCTGTTTAGTTTAACTTAGTTTAAACTTAGTTTAACTCTGTATTTCACAAATGTATTTGACCAAACAACCCCAATCTGCTGCCACCCCATCACACATTAATTATAAATCAAACTGACATCATCAGAGCAACTTTGGAAATGTTATACGAATCACCGCGGAGATGTTTAATCCTTATGAAAACTTTGTAAAGGCTGTGATTGCTCCCGTTGTACAGAGTGCGGAACTGAGACTCCGAGAGATTAAGTAATTTGCCCAACGTGGCCCACCCCCATCTAAGCGAGGGTTGCAGGAGCTGGCGTTCAGCCTCCCAAGTGCATGATGCCCTGTTCACCAGGCTGCCTTGCCTGGAGACGTCCCGTCTGGAAGGTTCCACCCACATTAACGTATCCCATCAGCCTCCAGGATGGGACCCTCCTGGCCCTGAGCCTAAAACCAAACACCACTTACTAGTAAATCTATGTTTTGTGTGAGCACAAGGGCCCTGCCTCCACAGCTAAGTTGCTAGGTGAGCACAAAAGAGGGCATCTTGTGTGACCGTCCCAGTAGCTTATTATGCGCACCACACATGGGCAAGGGCATCATTTCCTTGACCATGGGTGTGCCTGGCACGGTGTGATTCCATCTAATCATCACGGGCAGGGCGGCTGTGATTACAGTGTGCTGGAGGAGAGGCTGCGCCAGGAGGCCCAATAAGAGCCCCACAGCAGAGCGTGTGGGCTTCATTCCCAAGCCTCGCCTCGTCCTTGTCGGTGTCATCTTCCACACTTAGATGAGAGGCGAGCGACACACTGAGCCTTCAGGGATGGCTCAGAGGATGCAGAGCCGGGGGCAGAGATATCTGTCCATCTGTCTGTCTCTTTTTCTCTTTGATATCACACTGACTTATGTTAGATAGAATATAAGGCTATAGAAGGCATATAAATTTCATAGAAATTTTAGGAGTATATATGTGTGTGTGTATATATATACATGCATCTTAATCCATAGATAAAAACTAGAAATATATAATGTCTGATGCACCTTTGAGACAATGATAAGACCTATCTCAGGGGGGTATTATGGGGACTAAAGAAGATACATATATATAGGCGCTAAAGTATATATAGTTTATATATACTAAAGTATATATAGGAGACAGACTACAGGATCCAGCACGTAGTGTTTTCTAGATATTACCTACAGACTCATCAGTTCACTCTTTCATTGAATGTCCAACATCCTCGTTTCACAAATGGAAAAGCCCAGAAAGAGTCATTGATTTGCTCAGTGTCAGAGGGAAAATTGATGGAGACGGGGAGGCTGGTCTGAAGGTCCTGGCAAATCCTTTGATTTGAATCAGATGATGTGGGAGCTGGACAGGAGCCTAGAGATCCTGGAGGTCCCTGTCTTTAACTTGCCCCCCTCAACCCCTCATGAGGATGCGTGTGGGGGAGAGAGGGAGATGGACAGTGTGGCCCAGGTTCCCCCTTCTTCTCCCACAGCTGCTCCGTGAGTATGCATGTCACATGCTTCTGTGTGTGATTCATTAGAATGGAGTTTGCCCCAGCTTAAAGATATACCTGTCCTAGCCTGTGGTTCTCAACTGGGGGCGATTTTGCCTCCCAGGGGACATTTGGCAATATCTGGAGACATTTTTGGTTATCACAACTGGGGGGTGCTGCTGGCTTCTTGGAATGCTGCTAGACATCCTGCAACGCCCAGGGCCGACCCCCAACAAAGATCATCCGGCCCATTGTCGACCAGCCCAGGTTGAGAACGTGCTCCAGCCCAACGCTCTGCTTTACATGTCTGACACTGAGCCCAGAGTGGGGAAGGGCCACACTGCCAGTTAGGGGAGGGGCGTGGCCAGGGCTTCCACCTCAAGGTGTCAGACCGCCAGCGGGTCTTGTTAAAATGTGAACCCTGATGCGGTAGGTCTTGAGCAGAGAATCTGCATTTCTTGCCCCTCCCAAGTGGCTCCCAGGCTGCAGGTTGGTGGACCACGCTCTAAATAGCCAAGTCTTGGTTTCTCCATTGCACCAGCATTCCGAGAAACTGTCACTTGCATTGTCCTCACCCTGTACTAATTACTGTTCACTTTCTCTCATCCTAGGGTTCCCTGGGCCCACCTGGTCCCCCTGGGAGAGATGGCAGCAAAGGCATGCGGGTACGTCTGTTTCTACTGCCCTTCCCACTAGGCAGTGCCAGGCCAGGGACCTCCTAATCAGAGCCCTGTGCCCTCAAGTTGACAGGGCAGGCCTCAGCTGGGGCTCATTTGTACCAGGATCTTCCCAGGTCCCTAGAGGTCGGCCCAATAGTTACAGCAACACCAACAACAGCTATTGCCACTGGGCAGCCCCAACGTGTCTTTGGAGCTAGTTTCTCACTTAGTTGACAAGCAGTTCTGCATGGAGATCTTGTCCCCATTACCCATAACTTGAACCAAGTCAAGGTCCAAGGTGAAGGATTCACCCAAGCCCCAGGTTCGTCGCTAGAGGAGTCTGTGTGGGACCCAAGAAGCACCCTGTACCCTGCATGGACAGCCACCCTCCCTCTTGTTGGGACCCTGACTCCATCTCTGTATTCCCCTGCCTCCAAGTTGGAACACGCTCCAGAAACCAAGATAAAACGTGATCTCCTCTCAGTCTGCTCCAGGAAAAAAGGGATCAAACTCTTCTGTACCAAGAACCCAAAGGGAAATCGCTTCTGGGTTCTCCCCATCTCTACTCCCTTAGCGATTTTCAGATTTTCAGCCTTGCACGAGCAGGCCTCGGAGTGGGAGCCCTGACTGTGAGCGCCTCCTCAGTGCACAGCCTACAACACTTCAGGAAAGAGGTCTCAGGCAGAGACTGGGAGAGAAAGGGGAGTTCCAGGAATCTCTAGGCCCTCTCCGTGAAGAGAGCCTTCAGCGTCACTCCAGTCCCTGTGCTTTCTCTGCTATTCTGTCTGAATTTTGTTTTGTTGACCTCCAGTGGCAAGAGCGAGTGAGGTTGAGACAATACCACTCCCAGTGAAGATCAGCCCTTGACCTGTAAAAGGGTCTCTGAGGGAGCCTGGGTCTCTGGTCACCGGTAGTTACGTTTTTCTGTATGAGTTTGAGTTCCAAGAATGGATACCCCGGAGGCTTTGGACCCTTCTGTCTGGGCCCGTGTCCTGCTGGGTTATGACCACGTGCTGTGTTTTGTGTGCAGGGGGAGCCAGGAGAGCCGGGGCTACCTGGAGAGGTGGGCATGCGGGTAAGTGTCGCTTTGAGCTTTGTTCCTCCAGTGTTCCCGGTGGACAAATCTTGACACAAAACCAGTTGCCGTGGGCATAGAGGAGATGCACAAATTTGTTCCCTACAGACCCTTCCCATATAAACGCATGCACACTTGTGTGTGGATATCCACACATATATGATCGTTCCTAAATTCTTACCTAAAAATGAATCACACCATACTCTGCCATCTATCTCCTTCATTTAACAAGAGATCAGAGACATCTTTCCACACCCATACAGACACCACCTATTCTCTTAATCAATGCATGTTGTTCCATGATATAGATGTATTGTAATTTATATAACCTTTCTCCTTTTTACAGTTCTGAAGGTTGTTTCTAGTTTCATTTGTTTTTCACTAAAATCATTGAAGCAATAAATGCTTGAGTGTGTGCATGTATGCATGTATGTGTTTCTCCTATGTACTGTATTTTCATTTTAGGAGGATAGATTACGAAAATTGGGATAGCTTTGTCTGAAGAAATGCACATTTTAATTTTGGTAGATTTTAATAGATATTGCCAAGTTAGTTGCTTAAAAGCTGTGGCAATTCATGGTACAGGCAGTAGAGGAGCCTCAGAGCTCTGCAGACATCCATTGGGCTTTGTTGGGACTTGTCCAGGCTGTACTGGCCCCATGGCAAAGTGTGAATGGTGAACCGCAGGAATCATCATGTTGATCAGAAGCTGCGCATACCCTGGCCGGATCATGAGCAGGCTACTGGACGCCGGGCAAGTGCAAGTGGCCATGTTGCCCTGGCCTCATTATAGCTCAGAGGCAACGCACTCCCAGCTATTCCCTGAAGTTGAGTGATTCCAGGTATGAATCACAGCTCCACTAGGCAGGATGACAGGAGCTCTCAGTAGAGCAGAGGCAGCGGAGGTGGAGGGGGTCCCTCGGCAAGACCTTGTGCGAGCAGCATGGCAGCGTGTGGTGGCTGAGAAGCAACAGATCTCCAACCCAAACACATTATTGACTGAGTGTTGCCTCTGCTTCTGCCTTTTCTTTCCGTTCCCAAACCTTCCTTGTCAATGCTCTTCTGCAGGGATCCCAAGGACCACCTGGGCTTCCCGGACCTCCCGGCCATGTTGGAGCTCCTGTAAGTGAAGGCACTTGTCTGAAGGGGTTCTGTTCCCTTCTCCAGGGCGTGGGATCCAGGCTCTCTGACAAGTCCCCCTCCCGTATCTGCACATGGACCCGTTGTCTTGTAGGCATCAGTGACAATGAAGTGTTGGGCTCTCTTCTTAGACCAGAAATGCATAAACATTATGGTATTTAAGCATCTCCTGGAGAACAAGTTTAGATACACATTCCTGGGACCCCATTCCCAGACAGTGAAGCAGCAGGTTTGAGTGGAACACAGGAATCTGCATTTTTACCCAACAGCTCAGGTGTTTCTGAAATTTGACCTAAAGAAGCTGTCCAGTCTGCCACTCCGGAGGGGGTGGAGTCTTTATTAATTCTCAGCCCCTCGAACACTGCCAGACACATGATGGATGTCCAGTGACCATGTGCTCCATGGATAAAGCAATGAACAAGTAGATATGGTTGTAAGGAGCAAGGTGGCCTCTTGGGTGTCTTACCTTATGCTTGATTCTCATTAAGAGAGATTTGAGATTGTCTCCAAGTGAAAAAAGCTGCGTAAAAGATTATTTCTAAACAAAGGAATCTGCTTTGCCTCAGGGGCATTCAAGACCTCTCATCTCTGTGTGTCTGGACAAAATATTTGGATAGAATTAAAATTGCCTGGGTGGTCCACAGACCTTTGGCCCTCTGGGACTTCCCCAGGCAGCAAAGATGTATGTAGCATTCCTGGAATCAACAGGTGGGCCTGGGGGGGTCTCTGCCTTCTTTGATATCATTTCCACAGAATGTCCAAGGGTCTCTTCTCCAGGAAAGCAAAGGAGAGCGAGGGGGCCACACAGGGAGTTCACACAGTAACACAGGACATGTTCACACCTCTCCAGCAGGGCCTCGCACTGAGCTTTTGGCCTAACCTTCAAGCTCTGCCTGGGGAGAAGCCAGGCTTTCATCAGCTATGCTGGCAGCCCCCACATCTCACTGTGCATCCTACACATCTGAGAAGAGCAGACACACGTGCTGTTCTGATCTTCTGCACTTTAGTGTGGGGCAGTAGGCTTCAGGCAAAACTTCTGTAAGATTCTTGTAATAACCAAGTGATTGATGCAGTCATTCATTAAATCATTTATTCATTCACCAGGTGTTTATGTGTCAAGTGGCAGGAACTGTTTAGACCCTGGGGATACAATATTGAAGGAATGAAGGCACTGCCCTCATGGGGCTTACATTCTACTTTGGGGAGGCAGAAAATGTGTCATATGGGGCTGAGTGCTGCGAGAAAAGTCAAATGTGGGGAAGAGGATGGCAAGCCACTGTGGGCGGGTGGGGGCAGTGATTGTGTTTTAGATCATCTGGTCAGAGAAGCCCACATCTTGCCTGACATTTCTGTCAAGTTGCTCACAGAGGGGAGGGAGTTCTGAGCACAGGTTCTGGGTGCTGCTCCTGAGGAAGGTGGGGTGGATGCAGGGCAGGGCAGGGCAGTGGCCCTCTCCCTGGGGAGGTGGAAGGATCTGGCTTAACGGGGCCCAGAGTCTTAGGCTCAAGGTTGGGGGCCGTTCCTGGATTCAGTGATCACGATGGAATCACAGGCTCCAGGTGGCAGTGGGGACTGACTCCGAAGCCACATTCCTGCCCTCGGCCAGGTGAGCTCAGGGGCCAGGGTGTGTTCAAGGCTGTAGCTGGGAGGACCCGGATAACCCAGGCCGGGGGCCAGCCCCAGGAGCTCACTTCTCATTCTAGCAGGGGCCTAGCTCAGCTGCCCAGGTCTGAGGGAGGCACAATGGCCACAGTGTGGAGTGAGATGTCCCGGGAGACAGGCTCTTCACCACCATCCCGGGCAGTCTGTCTACAGGCCTTGGAGGGTAAGAACAGAGGAGTGGACTGAGATGTTGTGTTGCCGATCTTCCTCTCTCCCCCCAGGGTCTCCAAGGAGAACGAGGTGAAAAGGGAGCCCGAGGAGAAAAGGTATTTGCAGTCGGCTTTACTCGCTTAATGCAGCTTTCCCTAGAAAAGAGGAAGAGGGCGCCTGGGACCCTCCACTCCGTGCTTGCATGTGTGTGTGCACATGTGCACATTCATGTGTGGGGGCAAGAGTGTGTGCACATGTGTGTATGGACAGTGAGTGTGTGTTTGTGTGTCTGTGTGCTTGTGCATGTGCGTGTGTGGCAGGTGAGGGCGGGTGCAGACAATTCATTAGTTTCCCACCCTAAATATAAATTCTGGGCCAGGCAGGCCATGGGCTCGGTCTCTGCAGGGTCTGCAGTCCCCTCACAAAGACAGAGTGTAGGGTTTCCAGGCTGGAGAGTTTTTGAGACCGCCCTGGATTGGGACTCAAAAAGTCCCGCTTGCTGCCACAGACTCACATCCCACTCAGCAAGTTACATAACTTCTCTGTTCCCCAGTTGCCCTGACTCTCAAAGTAAAGGGAGGCTGCATGGTGACAGTTGTGACACTGGTGACCCACATTTAGCCTCATTCACTGAGTGTTATAGACTGACGGAAGCTGAGTCTCTTAAATGCAGATGGCTGTGGTGGCCGACATATTGAGGGGGGCTAAGATTGGCCCTTCCTTCATGCCTGTGCCACCAGGTCACAACAAGATGCCATCAGACCCTATCCTTCCACATGCGCCAACGCCATAGAATGCTCGGGGCCCAGCTGGGAAGGAACAAGCTGCGAATCCCGCCTCCACTTCCCCAACCGCTGGCGCCAAATTCTCAGGAATCTCTCCCCAGGCCCATTCATTGGGTTCTTCAGATTAAGAGCTGGAATTTGTCTGTCCTACGCTAAGCTGTGTTCCAGATGCTTCTTCCATCTACCCCACCCTATCTTCCAATGGTACACATTCTTCTAGTTTCATAAGGAGTTTTAAAATTATTAAGTAATTTAATTTTGTTTCTACGTATTTGGGAAATAGTGACAAATAGCCTATAATCCTGCCATCCTAATACAACTACAGTGGCACGTTTTCTGTAGGACTTATTCTTATATATCCGATTTCTTTTTACATAGCCGCCAGTAATATATTCAGTTTCACAGCCTGTCTTGTTTGTGGTTCCTGCGTGTGATATTTTTTCCCGTGTGCTCTAGAGTTTTTGTGACTTCTTGTAAGTGGCTGCACAATGTTCCATTTTGTGAGCAGACCATGATTTATGTGCCCATTCCCCTGTTACTGATCATTTAGGGTTGTTTCCAGTTTTTCATGCTTAGAAATAATGCTTTGGTGAACGTTTGTAAACCTATATCTTTATTTATTTATGTTTTCAAATTTAGGATTATTTCCTTAGGCTGCTCTCCCAGAAGGGAGATTACCGGGCAAAGAAAATGCACTTGTGTGCAGCCCTGGAAGCACTTACTGTGTTGCTTTCCAGAAGATTCCTTAGGATGAAGGGAGGCAGGATCTAGCGTGGTACTGCACTTCAGGCTCCAAAGCATGATTTCGGTTGTGTGTATATTAAATTTTAATCATTGTCATTTAAAAAGCGAAATCCCTTAGCCCATGGTCATAGTCATTAGGATTTGCATCTCTTGGTTCTTTTGAGAGTTTTAAGGTGGTTCTATGTATTTGTTTACTGGTAGATTTCCTCTCTGGCTTTCTGCTTCTTTGCTTTACAATGTGGGGACTTGAAAGTGGCATTTGGAATAAATGAGGATTCAGGCCCAGGGCAGTATGGCTTGATGGGTGGCTCTGGTGCACGAGGGAACGGGGGTCTCATTTGAAAGCCCTGCGTGGGTGCAGGCAGGGTTTGGGTCGCTGATCCTGCCGTAGGGCCAGGTTGTAGAACAGCAAGAGGGAAGCTGAGGCTTGGTGTCCAAAGTGCGTGGTGGGCTCAGCAGTGATTCCGGCTGAAGTCCCAGGTTGTGGATTCTGCCCTGGCCACCACCTGAGGGCATGGGCAGACACCCAAGCCTGTGCCCTGGCCTGGGGTTCAAAACAGGCCTCCGGGCATTCAGTCTCCCTCAGGCCCCTACTGAGTGCCTGTTGCCGGTCAGGTCCACTGAAGGTGGTAAGTCCAGCAAGGACTGAGGCACAGGCCCTGCCTTCAAGGTCCCAAGAGTTCAGCAGACAAGACAGACTTAGAAAGTCAACTCAGTGCATGGCTGTGTGAGGCACACAGTGCTCAGTGTAGAACCTGGAGCACGGATGGCTCTTGATAGGCATTTGCTAGATAAATTAGTGAATAATAGATGAGTCCTTCATAAAATCACAAGTCCTAAGGCCAGATCCCCTATAGGATGGATAACTGGTGAATCGAAGGTGTGGGAACCAAGCAGAGGACAGTAGTGTGGACACAGCCAGGTCGTGTAAAGACAAGATGGCTGTATTTGTAGAGGATGCAAACCCCCAGGACTCCCTTGGTCATCAGAACCAAGTCCAATACTGATACATCACTGCAGGGGGCAGAAACCCAAAAGCTCGATCACCTGGGAAGGGGTCTCCCCAAACAGAGGCGTCAAGGCTATGGCTTCACCACTTGCCTGAGGCCTGGGCTTAGGCCGGGTCTGCATTAAGGAGCATCGAGGACCCCAGGCAGGAGCACATGAAGGCCCAGAGTGTTCCTGCTCACAGACAGTTTCACTTTGCTTCACGTGGAGTCAGTTTTCCAACAAACTCTGTGGGGTCCCAGAGATCAGGGGTCAAGTCACACAGCACTAATCCGAAGTGTGATAAAGGAAATTAAAAAAAAACCCAGAAAACCTTCTCCTTGTTGGGCCTCGGTTTTTTGCATTGTGAAATCTCAACTGAGACCCGGATTGATCCAGAAGCCGGTGAGGAGCCTGTGCCCAGCCTCAGTGCCTGCCGTCTATCTACACGCAATGCCTGGGATTTCGGAGGCACCTCCCGGCACTATAGTGTCTTCTGCTCCCTGAAAGAACATGGAGGAAATCATCCCCAAGTCAAAAGCTATGTTTTAAGTGCTTAATTTTTTTTTTAATGTGCTGTAAAAGACTCAAAAAAGTGAAAACATAATGCTTGCCCTTAAGAAGCCCACAGGGTGACTGGGGACATGTGAAAGTTAAACTGACTCCTCCGTTCACATAGTCACCCCTTCATGCCTTCGGTCACATACCCATCCACCCGCCTACCCACCAATCTTTAGTGATGCCTTCAACTCTCTGCTCGGGAGTCCATCGCTCAGAAGTCTTCCGGGTCCCCCGGGCCTGTCCCAGAGCTTCCACTTCTGTGTCCCTAGGACTCCTATAGTTTTCACCCCGATTGGCCATTTGTGTCACATTTGTCTTTCACTCCCACACACACATGTAGACCCCTAGCACCTTGAGCACAGTGCTCACACCTTGTGCGTCTCTGGGTCCTCACTCTCTGAGGTAGTAGTTGTCACAAAGCACATGGCCAGTCTTCATCTATTGACACGTTGGTGTGGCACTGGGCACTGGATGAGGAGTGATACGGGAACCAAGATGGCACTCAGGTTACAGAGGGCCTTCACCAACAGGTGTATGGACTTGGACTTTTGTGGAGATGTATGGGATGGGTTTAGAAGATGCATCTTAGCACTCAGGCTCAGATGAAGGCACAAGAGTGGATGAAATGGTGAGCAGGAAGCTGCATGGGCCACATCCTGTTAGCTAGAAAATGTCACAGACAGAAGGCACTGGGGGCCCAGAGCAGAGAGGCAGCACTGTCTGAAAGATGGTCTTCTAAGCTTCCTGGTTGCAGTGGCTTAGGCCGGGCTTCTGAGGAATGGTGAGTTTGGATTTCTAGGGTTTCAGTGAAGACTCAAGTACAGAGCTGTGGACTCTTCATGGGCCTGGTGAGAGCAGCTTTGCCACTTAGGAGCCAAGACAGCCACTCAATCCACTAGAGCCTCAGTTTCCTCACCTGCAGAATGGAAATACTAATATCTTCCCTGAAGCCTATTGGAAGGTTGGATAAGATAACAAATCAAAGTGTCCAGCACATCACCAACACATCCACAAACACTCATTTCCTTTCCCTACCTGTGTTTTGGGAGAAATTCAGTCTGTGCACACTCTGTGCTTTGTTCTTGCTAAAACCCTGTTTTAAAGCAACAGGCTTTTCCCATGGAGTGTTGAGCTGCTTTTCAAGCAAGCTTTTGGAGTTTTGTGTTATGACTTCTGTCCAGCCAACAAATGCTTCGTTCCTATCAAAATCCTAAATTATCAAATCTAGAAAGGACTATAGAGAACACTGGAGATCTCTCCTATTGTACAGATGGAAAAACTGAGCCCAGAGGCAATGTGTTTCCTGATGCCAGGAGAGCAAGTGCTAGAAACTCTTCCTTCCCAGTGTGAGCTTTCCCCACCAGGATACACCTCAAGTGCCAACCAGAAATGTAGAGCAAGCGATGTTCCCTGAACTCTCTCTTCAGATTGACCACAGTCCTGCCCCCTTCAGGTGCTACCTTGCAGGGAAGCTCAGGATGTGGAGGGCCACCTCCAGGTGAAGTCCGGGAGAGGAAATTCAGCCAGGGTCTCCATCAGCCTCAGCCTCTCCAGGCTGCACCAGGTAGCATCATCGTGGTGTAGACTGCTCTGTGCCTGAATCCTCAGTTATTCCAAATGCCACTTTCAAGTCCCTCCAATGTAATTGCAAAATTCTTAGAGCAGTGCTAGGCAACATGTGCCATTTATATTAGGGATGGGGAGGCAGAGACAGAGACAGAGAAAGATACAGAGAGAGAGAGAGAAACGTGAGCCAGGGCTCTGCTAGCTCAGCTTTGGGTATAATTTCCAACGCCCTTGCTAACTTTCTGGATGACTCTGAATAGAGCTGGTCCCTTCCCAGCACCTCCGTTTTCCTATCTATCAAATAAGAAGCGTGGCCTGCACGATCCCTCAGGCTCCTTTCCGCTTCTTAGATCTGATGGGTACTTAAAACAGTTTATTTTCTCACGAACCTCTCTGATTTCTTACATCAGCAAGAAGGAAGTTTCCATCTCCTCTTGAGACAGGCCCATCCAGCTGTTGGGCCTTGCCCAGTGTGGAGCTGGGCCAGAGAGAGCAGCTACCCATCTATCACCAACGCCACCTCCCGACAGCACATGGCAGGGTGTTCTCTGTAGGGTGGGGGGCAGCCCTTGCTTTAGACATTTTCCAGAAGATGCTTCTAAAGGCACAGTGAGGTGTGGATGCTCCACTGGCATGAGAATGTCCTGGTGATTGAAGGGCAGTGAGGCCTGAATGAGCTGTCCATGGGCTAGTGGGGCTTGGAACGATTGGCAAATTGTAAGGTGACTTTAGTTAGTAACAAAGAGAGGAGTCCACTTGCTGAGGGGCCAAAAGTTGTATGTAGTGGCCCCAACTCTGTCCAGATGACTATGCCCCCAGGACCACCTTGGGTGGATGTAACAGTCAAGCCCCTGAGGCCCCAGGGAGGATCTTCCAGAGGTCCCACCCTGGCTTGGGAATAGGGAAGCCCAGGGCACAGCGGCCCTAATAAGAGCACTGGCTTTGGAGTCCAGAGAACCAGATTCTCACCCTGGCTCTGCCTCTACGAGCCCTGGGACCCTACACAAACTTAACCTTCCTGACCCCTGTGTCCTTATCTAACACTTAGGGGTAACACTACCTGTCTCAGGAAGTGGCTCTGAGGATCCAGTTAAATTAGTTGTGACAACAAAAACAGGATTTGGCACCTGGTGGGTTCTCCCTAAATGTTCAACAAAAGGGAGTGGGAGGTTTGAAGGGACTGAAACCATGCTCCACCCTGCAGACAACCGCCCCCAACTCTGCCTTATGATGAGTCATCTGTAAGTCATAACCCTCAATTTGCATTGTTCTAGAAGGGTTGGCAGAGTTGCCCGCCAGATCTTACGGTGGTGAGTATTTGTTGAATATCCGCTGTGTGCTTGGTGCACAGAGGTACATTCACTCGTAATTTGGTGAAACTTTATGATTCAAACCTTTACGGAGCAAGTGCCCAGTGGAAGAAACATACCACACGCGCCCTCCCACATTAAATGTGCGGACCAACGCCAAGATTTCAGAATTGTCAAGACTCCTGCAGCCCAGAGGAAAGGAGCTAAGGACATTTTCTCACTTTAAGTGGGGTGCGCGCTCCCTCTGCTGTCGGAGATTCAGAACTGCAGCAAGCGGACTTGGCATGGAGGGAGATCGCCCAGGGCTTCGCAGGCTGGCTGTCAGGATTGAGTCAGCAAATACCGGATCTTCCTCTTTTGAGCTTTGTGAACCAGGATGATGCACTTAATCTCTGAGACTTGGTTTCCTTTACTAAAAATGGGAACGATCTGTCACAGGGTTTATGTGAATTTTAAACGAGATAGTGCCTGTTTTAGCATCGGGTACCCAGAAGATGGGAAGATGCTTGGGACAAGGATTGATTCTCCCTTAATTTGCATATACACACCCTTCCCTATCCATTAAGGAATGTGAAAATCAGAAGAGGTCTTAGAGTTTTTGCAATACAACCACCTTTTTTCTTTTCTTGTTTTCCATGATTCCAACCGAGTGAGGAAATTGAATCTCAGAGAGGAATAGACTCTCCCAGGGGCAGCCAGCATGGGTGGAGTCAGGATTAGAACTCAGGTCTCTGACTCCTAGCTCATCGCTCTCCTCTGTTCTTTCCTTTCCCCAAGCTCACACCCCTTCCTATCCCATCACATTCCTCCCTTGCTGGCCCCTTTCTACTGATTTCTTTGTCTTTCCTTTTCTTGTTCCATAGTCACTCTTTGTTTTGCATAACCACCTTTTAATGTATGCCTTCCAGGCACTGTTCTAAGCATTTTACATATATTATCTCACCTAAGCCTGACAGCAGCCTTACAAGGTAAATAGCATCCCTATTTATAGATGGGGAAACTGAGTCGCAGAGATGCTAAGTAATTGGTACAAGATCACACAGCTTAAGAGTGGGAGAGCCAAGGTTTGAGTCTGGGTGGTGAGGTTGACCATGGCTCCCTGCACCTCTGCACCCCAGAGAGCCCCGGCTGCCAACAGTCCATGCCAGGAACCAAGCTGGTGGTCTCTGTGCAAACCCTGTGCTCTGTCATTGTCAGGAAACCCAACAAGACCAACACAGCAAAATGAAACCAAGGGTCAAGACTTTAGGTGGGACATGCTGTCTCTAGTTTGGCCTCTGACCCAGTTCTTCCCTGTTGCTTTCACCCACCTCATGTCCCAGCTGGGCTTCTGTAGGCATTTCTGTTAGAGTCCCTGCTGTGTGGACTGCTGCCTCTAACTTCTGTCTTAATCCCTGTCTGCATCTCTCTCTCTGTCTCTGCTCTCCCTCAGCATCTCTCTCCCTCATCCTCCCTTTCCTGTTCATTCTCTTCCTCGCATCCCCTGCTAATGAAAACACAAATCTGGCGGCACTCCAGCTGTGTCCCTCCTGGCCCCACTCTCTGGGTGCTGATTCCATGTCCAGCCAAGCCCTCACCCTGCACCCTGCACCTGTCCTGAGTTGCAGCTAGGAGAAATCTTGGCCCCGGGCTCCATTGATCTTGGTTTGCAAGTGCAAGGAAGTAAGAAACGGGGAGTTAGGCAATACGCAGAGCCTTCTGCTTCCTTATTTCATTGTGAAATAGTACCTTTTCCTTTGCTGAGCCCCGTGGAAGTGCCACATTCCAGGGTGACATTTAGTAGGCTGGCCTACTACAAGGAAGAGAGCTCTGGCTGCAGGTCAGGAGGCCTTGACTTTAGTCCTGGCTCCATCAAGTTTCCACGTGACTCTGGACAAGATACACCCACTGAGGTTGTGAGTTTCCTTACCTATAAGTGAGGCTGTTGGATTCACGGGTTCGAAGACCTTACCAGCTCAACCACTTTGGGAATCAATGGAAGAGATGAACCTGCTCCTCCAGGGGCCTCTGCTCAGATGCTGTGGGGAGATAGAAATAGAGGATTGAGAGTCAAGAGATCCAGGTTCTGGTGCTGGTGCAAGAACACCCCACTGCGATTAAGTGGCTTTACATCTGGCCTCAGTTTCCTCGTCTGTTCTTGGCCCTCAAGCCTGCCAACCTCACAGCATTTGAGGAAGAGAAGATGCTGTAGCAGAAGTGGAATTGATTGGCAGAGAGAGAAAATACACACAGCTCTCCTCTCTGTTCACCCCAAAACTCATATAATGAAAAGGCCTTTTTTTTAAAGGATTAATATGTAATAGCGCTTAAAAATAGAAATGTGTACATCATTGTTCTAGAATTTTTTAAATAATTTCTGAAGGATACAAAATATATATGATGAAGTTAACATAATTGCAAGATGAGAGGAAACTATAAACCAAAATTCAGAATTGGGAGAAGTGCTGGAGGAATCCCCAAGTTCAAAGCAGTGGATGTGGGGAGCGGGGGATCCTGGGGCAGAGGGCACTGATTAATTGGGCCCTGCACTTGGAACAGCTGAGTAGGGCAGCTCCTCCCCTGACCTCTGCTTGAACTGGTTGGTGGGGAGCATCAGTATTTGCCTCCAGATTGAGAGAACCATTCCCCAGCAGTCAGCAATCCCCAGAAGGTTGGGAGCATCCACACTGAGAAGAAAAACTACTGATGCGTCCCACCTGTCAGGATATCCCCTCACCCTGCAATCACCAGCAGTGGGCTGCAGTAAACAGAATCAACATCCATAGGCAGGCAACTCAAGACAAGCACAGCACAAAAGAGCAGAAAACCAAGAATCTTCAATCATTCCAAGAAAAACAACATCCTGGAAGAGAGGCAGCAACCTTAAGAAAAAGAAAGAAAGAAATAACAGCTTAAGAAGTGAAGTTATAGAGAAATAGAAGGAGAGTTCAAAATAATTTTCACGTGTATTCTTCTGGTCACTCAGTAAATGTCACCTGGGAGCCGCACCGTGAGTCTCTGGGCTGGGCACTGGAGACACGATAATGAAAGGGTGAACACACCTCGTGTCCTCATGTGAGAGAAGGATAGTGACATGGGTAATAAATGCAAATTGAATTAAAAGCTGTGAAAGAGACAAATCTGAGACAAATCCAGACAAATGCTGGAGAGGAAGAGGGCATCTAATTTAGATTAAAAGGCCAAGGAGGTAACATGTAAGTGAGCCCTGAAGGGTTGCTGAGGGAACAGCAAGCACAGCATGGGGAAACAAGAAAGCAGTTACTCTGCTCGAGGTACTCAAAGAAGGAAGCCATGCCTGCTGGAATGCCAGGTAATAGACTATTAATGTTAGCATGAGCCCACCTTTTGTCTTTCTCATTTTTTTTGAAGATTTGCCCTGAGTTGAAATCTGTTGCCCGTCTTCTTTGTTTTTTTTTCCTTCTTCTTCTCAAAGCCCCCAATACATAGCTGTGTATTCTAGTTGTAGGTCCTTCCAGTTGTGCTATGTGGGACACCGCCTCAGCATGGCTTGATAAGCAGTGCCATGTCCGCACCCAGGACCTGAACCAGCAAAACCCTGGGCGGCTGATGCGGATCAAGCGAACTTAACCACTTGGCCATGGGCTGGCCCTGAACCTACCTTTTGGAGTCACCTTTCTCCATCTACTTAGTTCTTAGGGCTCAGCTGTGAAAAGGACACCAACGGGGAACACTAGACACAAGGAGTTGACTCATGAGGGGAACACGCGGCATCTATGGCTTTGGCTCAGGAGAACCAGTGCATGGCTGGGAGGAGAGCACTGGCGCTCATTCACTACCTTCCGTGAGCAGGTGTCTTAAGTAGGTTATCTCACTCCTTAGTCATAGGTGTCTTTAGAGAAGGGGATTATCATCCCCATGAAACATAATCAACAGAAACAGTTTCAGAGAGGTGAAGTGACTTGCCCAAGATTCCACAGCTAATGAGAGATTCAAACCCAGCTCCGTCTGAACATAAGCAGATAGGTGGATGTTGGGTGGCTGCATGGATCATGGCCTACCATCAGCCAACAGTTAACTCTTCTATCTATTCCAAGCAGTGGGAACATAGTGGGTGTTCATACAGTTACTGGATGAACAAATGATGAATTACACGCGCCCACAGTTTCATAAACTGCATTACAAACTACCTGTACCCATTACTTTATTTGACCCCCATGAAGACCCTTGAGATGAGGTGGCCTTTTCTTCATTGCAGATTTTGTAAATGAAAAACGAGATATGAATCCAGTTTCTCTGACCTTGGACCTATGCTTCTTAATCCCCAATACACGTAAACTCTAGACTGTTCTGTGTGTTGTTTCACTCTCCTGTATCCAAAGGTTCCTGGTGGAGAGAGGAGCTGAGCACAAGTGAACACTAAGAGCCTTTGCTTGCCTTTCCTTTTTATGATATTGACCATGAGGAAGTCCATTGGGCTGCTGCCTAGTGATCACTTGCCCATTTTTTCACTTTCCTTCCTTTGCCAGGGGGAGCGAGGTCTGGATGGATTCCCCGGGAAGCAGGGAGAGACAGGAGAGCAGGTAGGTGGGCGTTGGCGCTGGTGGGCTGGGAGGACAGAGATGGCTGGGGACTGATGTAAAGCTCTGTAGGGCCTGGGTGCACTGGCCTCCGTCCTGCTCAGCTGGAGGCTTCAGGAGGCTTAGTGACCAGCCCCCAGCTTATGGTCACATATGGGCTCCTCCAACACCAGGGGGGAGGAATCCCAGAGAAGACACCACTTTAAATCCATTCCAACCTCAGTAATACGACTTGTGTTGTAAAGACCATGAAGATGTGCACGTGTTCAAGGTGATGTATTCACTGCAATCTTGTCTGCGGGAGTAAAAGACTACAGACAACCCAAATGCTCTTCAATATGGAATGAGTTGAATAAACCAGGTGCATTGGTCCAGGGCAATAATGTGAAACCATGGAAATTAATTAAGAAACTCCTAATGTACTGGTATGGATGGTATGTAAGATATACTCTTAAATGGAAAATGTAGAATGATGTGGAAAGTGTAGAATGATGTGGAAAAAAACACATCTATTACTTATACAGACATGGGCTATCTTTGGAAGGACCATCAAGAAAGTAGCAACTTGCTTTCTAGGTTACTCCCAGAACAGGATGCTTGGTGACTGGAAGATGGAACAAGAGGGAAATTTTTATGCACTTAAATTTTAAACCATGTGAGCATATTATCTAAAAAGTAACTAAATTTAAATATTTACATCATTAAAACTAAATAAAATCTAAAATCATACATCTGCATTGAAGACAATTAGGAAAATACTTGTGTAATATAAATTAACACATCAATATATCAGTCAGTTAATGCATTAATATTAACTTACAGATAAAATTATTAAACATATAAATTAATTACATTCAATTTTTAAATTCATTATTATAAATTATTAATTTCAATATATTATGTTAATAGAAATTAAATTTGTAGTCAATCCCATTAACCCAAAATAATATCTTGACTTGTATTTATTGTCATTTAACAAATTGGGATCGTACATTTTTATATCTCACTCTCCTGCCCTTAACATTGTGTCATAAACATGTAGCCATTTTCTTAAATATTCACTGAGGGCATGACTCAAATGATCACTTAGTATTCTATGGTGTGGATGTGCCATAATTTATTTGTTTTTTTGCTTGAAAATCTTCACTGTGGCTGCCTCTGAGGCAGGCCTGGCTCTTATCACTGGAAATACCCACCTGGTGATGGCTGAGAAAGGAAAGGCACCTTCCCACTGGAGAGTGGCAGTGAAACAATAAACCAGCAAATGGATAAAGTACAAGTGGTGTGAAGGCAGCAGATGAGGGTTTAAGAAGCAGAGGAACAGTGAGCATCAAGGAGGGTCTTCTCCTGTTGGGGACATTCAGGTTCTGTCTGGTCTTTGCTATTTCTAGTAAAAGGGAGGTAAGAGTGCTTGCATACACATCTTTGAGTGTATCTCTTAAGTATGCCTTTAGGAAGAATGCCTATAAAAACACTCGTCAATGGACATGACCACTGATTGTCCAACTGGCTTCCAGATTCCTCCTCACTTCTATGAGGGCATCACAGAAGAACCCCAGTGTGGGGTGGCTCCTGAGCCCCTCCTCACTTTCCACACCAGTGTGAGCTTTAAATGTCTAGGTTGTCCACAGGGCCACTCTTGGAAGACATCCCCAGGGGGATACCGAAGAGGAGGAAGGCTAGTCCTCAGCATCTCCTACACCAGCCCTCTGGGACCTTGGTGTTTCCTGCCACATTGACTTATCCTGGTCAAGAGTCCAGGCTGCCCCGTCCCTCTTCCCTTGGCCCTGGAGACTTCTCCAGTCCCTAGCACCTCCTACAGATTCCATAGGACATTACCACCTTGGCCCTCCAGGTGCCCTGGGCCCAAGGTAGATCTCAGTTGGTTGCTTCTCCCATCTTGCCCAGATTCTGTCTGAGGTGTCCCTCATGTCCCTGAGGAAGCAGTCCTTGGCTTGCCCAGAATGCATTTTCCACACTGCACTGCCACCGTGAGTCCAAAGGGGACCACGCGGAGATGTGGCATTTAGGTTAGTTGAGGAACAACTTTCTAGCAATAAGCACAGTCCCGAAAGTCTGGTCTAAGGGGACCTGTGCCTCCTGGGGAAAAGGCAGATTACAGCTTTGGAGCTGCAGTGCCCTTGACCTCTTCCTTCTGCACTCACTGCCACTGACAGTCCACCTTATCTTTCTCTGCTCCAGGGAAGACCTGGCCCTCCCGGTGCAGCGGGGCCCCAGGGAGAGAAGGTAAGCCAGCCTGGGGTGAGAAGTGGTTCTGGGCTCCGCACAAACAGGTGTGTGAGCTGCCCACCTCAACAAATAAGGGCCCAAGGTGTGCGGTGGGGTGGACGGGGGGAGGCTAGAGTTCTAGAAATAAAGTGAAGACAAAGGTGGTGAGTTGTGTGTCAGGAACTCAGCTAGCAAGAAATTGCTGGTTATTGTATTTAATTTTTTTAATACTTTTAGGAATAAAAATCCACTTAAAAACCAAGAAAGCCTCCTATTATATAATGTCCAGACATATTAAAATATTATGCTGCTTAAATTGCTTTTTGGACTAAGACAGGCTATAAATAAATACCAAAAGAAACTTTAAAAAATCCTTTCCCTATCCTCCTTTTCTCCTTCTTTCTCCTCTGCAACACTTAAAAACTGTTTTTTTTAAGTCAGAATAATAATCCTAAAAATGTACTAGGTCTTTCATAAACAAATTAAAGTTTGTATCTCATCATATTGGTCATCTATTTTAGAACATTTTCTCCACAAGGCTTAAGTCCATAAATTTGCTGCTCAGAATTTCTGTATCTCAATTGAAAGAACTGCATGTAAAAATTCTTTGCAAATTGTGAAGTGCAATGGAAATGTGTGTGAAGATAATACCCTTCCTGAGCGCTCGGGGTCCAGAGGGAGACTAAGATGGGGTGGTATATTCTGGATTGTAGCAGGAGGGGTGATGAGGTATAGCCCTGCGTTTGAGTGCAAGAGAATGTTTTTCTTCCAGATTCTTCTGCAGATCCTTAGGAAAGGCATCAGACGTGGGGTTGGAGAATAGCCGGGGAGAGCCAAGGGGTGCAGGAGGAATGCAGATGAACCAGGAGGAGTGCGACTTCTCATATCCTCACTGCAGAGCTCACTGAGGGTCCCTGCCTGCCGCACACCAGTTCCCAGCATACGCCGGAAAGAAAGGACAAGGGAAATGCTATTCTCACTCTTTATAGAAGCATCCAGGGTGTATGTTATAAATAAATAAATAGAACTACAGGCTGACAAAACCTCGGCTTAGGCATGGCGGCTGGAGAACGTTGATGTCTTCCCAAACTGCTCACTGGGGCTTCGACTCTAGCTGAGTTAATTATTCTCTCTCCTTCCGAGTATTTTTAGAGTTGAGATTTACATTGTTATATTTTCCCGGTGTCAGGATTTTAATATATTCTTGCAGTTCCTTGACAGGGGATGCAATTTCCTAAAATAAGTATTTATTCCAAGTTACTAAGAGGGAAGGATCTCTGAAGTTTGGATCTAGGTGACAACTCTTTCCTGCTACTGCCTGTGTGTGTGTGTGTGTGTGTGTGTGTGTATTATAAACTGCAACCTTCCCCTTCATTTATGGATGTTTTTTGGACCCTCCTGTTTGGGAAATAGCTGAGTTATCCTTGCTCATTATGATGAATGCAGCAGAAGTGGGAAGACAAGGTCAAGGGCGATGGTACGATTTGGAGCATTCCTTGGAATAATCAAGAAATCAGTGATGCTCGGGTGATAAGATGCCTCTCAGCTCATTGTGAGAGAGCATCATTGAGACAAATCTTAGATGTTTTACAACTTGAGAAAGTATCTGAACCATAGAGCTGGTCTTTCTAAAGCCCCTCACTTTACAGATGAGAGAATAGAACCCAGAAAACTAGAGTGTCTTGTTCAAGACCCCACAGTGGCTACAGACAGAGACCTGTAGATCTGCCTGCCCATACAGTGACATACCACAGGCCGCAAAGTCAGGAGCTGCACCATATTAAGAGATTTACTGGATTGACTTCATGGTTGTATCCGCTATTTATTGCTGTGTAACAAATGATCCTGAACCTTAGAAGTGTAAAACAACAATCAAGTGGTCTCATCTAGTTTCTGAGGGCCAGGAATCTAGGGACAGCCTGGCTGAGTTGTTCTGGCTCAAGGTCTTTCATGAGGTTATAGTGAAGCTGTAGCCAGGGTATGGGTATCTTATCCGAAGAATGCACTTCCAAGTTCACTCAGGTGATCTTTGGCATGCTTTGGTTCCTTGGTGTCATGTTGGCCAGAGCTTTACTTCCTTACTGCATGGGCCAGTCCATAGTGCTGCTCACAAAAGTGGAAATGGCTTACCCTAGAGTGAGTAGTGAGTGATCTGGGGTCAGGCGGTGGGGGCAGCCCAAAATGGAAGCCACAGTCATTTTTATGACTTTTTCTTGGAAGCCACACACCATCGCTTCTGCTGGATGCTCTTAGTCTCAGAGACTAACACTGGTACAGTGTGAAAGGTCCCTATACCAGGGTTGAATACCAGGAGGCAGGGCCACTGAGGACCATCTTGGAGGCTGACTACCACAGTGGCTAAAATCGATCATTGCAAAAATGCATCATCCACAGAGTGGAAAGAAAATGATTCGAGGACAGACTGTTGGTTCCATTACTTTCTAGCTTTTTGACCTTGAACAAATGACTAAACATCTCTGTGCCTCAGTGTTCTCATCTCTAAGACTGGAAAGATAGTACTGGAGGGGAAAAGATTTAATCCATGTCATGTCCTTAGAACAAGGGCTGGCAGCTAGAAAGTCTCCAGTATCTATTAATTATATGTATACAATTATTATGTATAAACTATAGGATCTTAGTTTTCCAGAATAATGATTTAATATGTCAGACATATGATCTCATATTCTGTAAAATTACCTATGAAAATGAGAAAATGCATTGATTAACCAATTTCACAACTATCATTGAAAATTCACTTTTTGTGATGTAAAAATAATGGTGATAAATACAACAAAAACAATAAAAGTAAATGTGATAGTGAAGCATAGTGTAAATAAAAAAAGAAAGACCAGTTATGAACTTCAAAATATTCCTCATTCAGCCACATGTAACTCTCTCTCTCATTCTCTCTCTCATTTATAGATAAATTTGTAAATAAATATATTTATATATATTTAAGATAGCCACACAAAAAAACTACAGTATAGTTCACAATGTCTTCTAACAATCGTATATTACCAAAATATTAATAAGATTGAGTATAGGGAAAAATAGTTCTGCTTAGGGAAGTTGGAGAATCCCCATGGAGAAATGGAGAAGAGATACCCGGGCTGGGTTCTGAGTGCATGGAGATAGTCATGTGTATGTGTCATGGAAGTGTCTGTTATAGAATGGTAAAAAATGCAGGTGTGAGTGTGTGTGTGTATGTGATAGTGCCATGAGAGAAAAAACTAGAATGGAAAGATGTTTTTGGGGTAGGACTTGATTATTATATGTGAGAAACAAAGAGTAAGGTACAGCAAAGAAAATTGACACTTTTTTTTGTGTGTAAGGAAGATTGGCCCTGAGCTAACATCTGTGCCACAATCTTCCTCTACTTTGTATGTGGGACACTGCCACAACATGGCTAGACGAGTTGTGTGTGTGTCCACACCTGGGATATGAACCCATGAACCCTGGGCCGCTGAAGCAGAGTATGTGAACTTAATTGCCACACCACCAGGCCAGCCCTGAAAATTAGCACTTATTATTATAACTCTATACCTTCCACTCAATTTTGCTGTGCAGCTAAAGCCGCTTTAAAAAAATTAAGTCTATTGAAGAAACATTATTAATTGAGATTTTAGAAAAACATTTGAAGTTACGTAAACGGAAGTGAGTTTTTCAATTCTTGGGCAGCAGAGGGGATGGTGGAGTTGTGATTATATCAGTTTTGCTGTCAGAGGAAACTCGTCATGTCCATATAATAGAACCTCAGATGCAGTGGAGGATGACAGATGTGCCTTGAGTCATTCATTCTTACTCAGAACCTAATAGATACTTTCATATTTATTCAGCGACTCATTCATTTTTTGCCAACTTATTCAAGAGTAGTTTTTGAATGCTTCCCGTGCTCTCTGACCTAGCCTATAGGGAAAAAGAAAAGCTATGTCCTCAAGCCATATGTGGGGACATTGGCTACAAGTAGTGTCCTCGTTTTAGCTATAGGACACTAGAGGAATAGCAGTGAAGATTTTTCTATTGCCCCAGTAAACAGATGTGTCCTATGCAGCGCCAAGATGTAGCTCACACCCTAGGAAATCTGATGCAGCCGCATCCATCATGGCCCAGGTGAACTGGAGGTAATGGAGAAGGAGACACAGAACAAGTCTTCTGTATACCATGACGTGTTGAAAATGGATGGAGATCATCACAGCATTTGTGTTAGTTATTTACTTGATACGTATTTATTGAACACTGACCACGTGCTGCACCATGGATTTGGTACAAGAGATGAGCCATAAGGTATAATTGCCGCTCTTGCTGTGCCTAACACAGTGCCTGGTACAAGCAGATGCTCACTGAATAGTGGGCCAAGGGCTGCTCTCGAGCAGAAAATGGTTGTGAAACCATCAACTAAATGTAGGTACTGGGCTGGATGTGCCAAGAGAGGAAACAAGGTTCCTATGATCTTGATGCAGAGGTAAGAATTAGATGCAGAAAATTGGAGGCTATCACAAGAAGGGAGAAAGACCAGGCACAATGACAACGTGTGAGGGAACACAGAGGAGGAAGTGGTCCCATGGACTTGCATGAGGAAGCAAAGACCTCAAAGGGATGGGGAACAGCAGAAGAAGGTGACAGAAAGTACCCTTTGCTGAAATGTTTGTCATTTCTGTGCAGGGTGATGTGGGGCCTGCAGGACCTCCTGGTGTACCAGGCTCTGTGGTAAGTGGTACAGTCATCAGTAGCTGGAATCATGGACTCATGCACTGATAGAGTTGGGTAGTTGGAAGAGTCCTTGCCTCTAACAATGAGGTAGAACTTTTCTGATGACACAAGCTGGATACAAGGCTTTCAAACTAAAAATGATAAAATCAGAGAAACCTCAGAAATTGCTGCATTATGGCATGCTCTGTGAATACCCTTAAGGGAACCAAGAGAGGTTGACTATTGAGAAAATGCCGCCACCCTTGCTGACACCTGATTTATCTTTCAGGTGCAGAGAGAAGGCCTGAAGGGTGAGCAGGTAAGGGAAATGTGGGTCCTCCCATAGTGGGGCTTTAGAGGGTAGCAGAAATGGAAATCCCCCAGCCATGGGGTTGAAACTGCTTCTTAAGCTCAGATGGAGCCTTTCAGAGATGTGTCAAGTTGGCTTTCTGCCAGCAGTACAAATGCCCACCTCACCCCAGTATATCTAGGCCCCTGTTGGGAACTCTGGAAGTAAACTCTGAGTCAGCAAAGGGTCACGGGTGGTGGGGGCCCCAGACATATGCAAGGGGGAGTCATGGCTAATGTGTGTTTGCTTTGTGTTGCCAGGGAGCTCCAGGACTACGAGGTCACCAGGGTCCACCTGGGCCCCCAGGAGCTCCAGTAAGTCATCCCTCCCCAGCCCAGGGTCTACTTTGAACACCTCCAGGTCTGGAAAATAATAGCCATTCTTGTTACTGGGCACTGCGTTATCTCAGAAACTCATCCCATCACCCTGAGTGATAGGTGGTGGGGTTGACACCATCCTGCACAGGAGGAGACTGAGCCTTGAAGAGGGTAATTATTGGCCACAGATCATGCAGTTACTGAGTGTGGAACTGGAACTGAAGCCCAGGCAGCCTGCCGTCACAGCCCCCAGTCCCAAGCGGGCCATTATGGGGATTTCTGGTGCTCAGTCTGGTGGTTCAGTTTCCTTTCAGATAAAACGGAATATATTGGACACTTCAGTGCCTATCAAGTCATTTCCAGTGCAGATTTTCTTTTCCCTTAGTTCTGATTGATACTGACTTTGCAGTGGCTCGGAACACTTCAACCTCTGGTTTCTCCCTCTGTTAAGAATTTAATGATGTGTAAATAACCATTTTTGAAGAGGCGATTTGAAGGCACTCTGTGATCATTTTGTGATGTGAGTTCAGATATTAAGGCTAACAATAAGACTACAGTAAATCCCATGGGTCAGTGATTTAACCATGTTCCTCCTGGAAACATGGTGTTGCATCTTTTAAGTTATTGTACTTTACTGAAGGAAATAAGGCAACTCTTATTTTGGAACATCCATAAATCAGATTTATGTTAAGCCATCAGGGACTATTCCTCATTAGGATAAATTGTATGTTTTTTGCTGGGGTAAAACTAGAAGAAAATTAGAAGATGCTTAATTCCAGTATAATTAGAACAATTTCATATCAGAGAGTTTGGGTCAGAAAAGCTATCTTCTGCCACTATAACAGTCTTGTTTAACTTCTCTAAGGCTCAGTTTCTAGAGCTCTCCACCGTTATTATAACTGTTGCGAGATTTAAGTAGATAACGCAGGTAATGCAGGATGCTCTCAATATTTGGTTCTGTATGCATATATATTTCAGATCCATAATTGATAAGTACTAATGTCTATACTATAGTATATTTTTATATGCAAATATATGCATATTAAGTTTGCAAGGGTGAGATGTTATTTTTCTTCCTTTACCGATTAAGACGTGTACAGAGATATTGAGTGTATTACACAAAGTCACACAACTATTAAGAAGCAAATCTGAACTTTGAGCCCAGACCCGTCTGACTGTCAAGCCCATGCGCTTTTCACCCCTGAGTGCACAGTGCAACGATACTTCCTCTGAGATGTGCAAAGGAGAATTACTTTACTTCATGGCTCCCACTAAGGCATAAGACACTAACAATGTCTAGCCTTGCTTAATCGTGAGGCAGCCTTCTTGAGCTCTCGCTCTGGGATCTAGGATGAAATAATGGGTAGTACTCCTCATTTATGCAAATTTTGTTGTGATAAATGAAGGAAGGAGATAAGGAAGAAACCTCAAACATTTGTAGCCACCTACTTTATATCAAGCAAAATATTAAGGCTGGAGATTAAGGGATGAAAACACATGGACTGATGTCATAGTTTAATGAAGGAATAATGAATAAAAAGAAATAAGTGTGAGTAAACACTTATTGTCTAGATGATTAATGAGAATTCCCTGCATGTGTTATTCCTGCGGACCATTGTGTACAACCCTCAACCTTACAGTCCAGTGGAGCTGTCCAGGGTTCTGAAGATGTCCAACAGGCTAGATGCTCTTGATAGAATGGGATTTAGTGCAATACTCAGTGTTGGTGATGAGATTCTCTTGGAAGGAGTTAAACCCAACAGTCTACCTAAAGACCTTGTTAAAAGAGGGGAAGAGTGATGAGAGACCAGGACTGTAAAGATTCTTAAGGCCAGGGCCAATATCTCTCCCATCTCCAAATCCACAACGTTTATCACATGGTGGGAACTTAATACATGCTTGTAGAGGAGTGGCCCCACCACACATATTCAAGAGGGGCATTAAAGTGGGATATGATTGCAGTGTGAGCTCATAAAGAGCAATAAGACCATGGAACATGCTTGGGGTTAGAAGCCAGAATATCTGGTTTCATGTTCCAGTTCTTCCACCAAGTAGCTTTGTCTCTTTGATAACAATACTTAACCTCTCTGATCCTCTTTTGCTTCATGCTTTTCTTAGAAATCATCTTCATTATCATCAACTCCTACATAAATGTGCTCTTAAGGTTAAATGAGTTAATGTATAAAGCAGTGCTCTATAAAACCTTATTAAGTCAGTACCAATATCAATTACCATTTCTGTCTTTTTTGAATCGCCAGCAGCACCTAGCCCAGGGCCTTCTGCAGAGCAATTGTTCCCTAAATATTCATTGGATTGAATCAAATTGAGAAGCTGGCTTCAGCGACTTCTGTTGAGAATGGAAAATTTTGAGTTTGTGTTTAGCCATCCCAGAGAGAGGAAAATGTATCTCATTCTCTAAAATGGAAACAGAGTGCAGCATTCTGCATCCAAATGCTGGAGTTGTCTAGGAGGCATGCATCTTTCATCCTTTCCCCAAGATGAAACTGGCTCTGGTGGTTTTATCAGTGTCTGGTAGAGCATAATGAAGAAGGGCCAGCTGGGGAGATCAAATGCCAGGTGTTTCTTGATGCTTAAAGAAATCTCACTTCTGCAGGGACTTCCCTCTCTGTGTACCCTGAGCTCAACAGAATAATCTTTGTGAGGAAGAGAGATTTAAACCTTTAATTACTGTAGTTTGTCCATTCATGTATTCATTTCCATGGTGTTATTAAGAGAAAACACGTTGGGTTTGAATACAGTTCCATCAATTATGCAAAATTTGGCAAGAGTAGCTGTTTGTATGATAATAATATTTATTGAAGCTGAGGAAATTAAAGTGCTGAGAGGGAGTTTTTGGCTGAAATTCACCCAGAAAGTTGGAGTTGAGTCACAGCTAGAGCCAAGGGTTTCATTTGCCCACTCACATTCTGGGCCTTATTCCGGGTGCCATCATTTGGGTATAAATCAGGATGCTGTCAGGAGGTCCAGAGGCTGTGTCAGGGCTTTTGTGTCCATTATTAATGTGGTCATCACAGCCACTCAGCAGGCAGGTATATTCTCTTCTCTTCAGAGATAAGCTAACTGAGGCTCAAGGATGTCAAGTGTCTTGTCTGAGGTCATGCCGCAGATCCATGGTGGGGATTAAAGGGCAGGATTTGAATCAGGTCAGTATGACCTCTTCCTGCATCAGTGTTCCATGCTTGATTGAAACTGATCTTTCCTAGACAATTTCACTTATTTATCCAGACTATCATATTTTGCATATCACTGTTGACCAAGAGTCGGATAACCCAAGCCAGTCCTTGCTGAGCTAGCAAGATACAGGGGAAATAGCACTGGGTTTAGAGCTGAAGACACTTGGGTTCCAGACATTTCTTTTGTGTGTGCTTTATGCAAGGCACTAGCAGAAGGCACTTGATCCTTACTGTGTTCGTCTTTAAAATGTGAATGATGTTTCCTACATCTTGATTGTTAAATGTACTTAATTAAATCATATAGGTGCACATGTTTTAAATGTGGTAGATTTGAGGGAATAAGATGGTTTTTCCTTCCTGGCCTCCCAGTTTCCCCATTGAAATGGGATGCTATTTTCCTACCCAATGAGAGTGAGAGAGCAAAGTATAATCTGTGGTGTTGAACCCTGTATTTAATATTGTCTCTTTTTTCTCCTTTCTCCCCCTCCTAAAGGGTCCAATGGGTCCAGAAGGCAAGGAGGGACCTCCTGGTTTGCAAGGTCTCCGAGTAAGTAAACTATCTTTCCTTTCTAATGCCCTAACTCACCCACACTGGCCCCCATTTTAGCGACTCAAACAGAGGAGATGATGCCAGCCTCTTGAGCTTGAAATGAATTCTGGAAGCAGATTGAAGGGTTAGATTTAGTTCCTCAAACATAGTTGAGGGCCCCCTTGTGTCCAGCCTTGATTTGGGTCCTGGGGACATGGAGATGAGTCTGTTGTCTACCATGAGTCATGTATATAGAAACTCACACCCCTGTGCGATCAGAACCCCTGCAGAAGGAAGCCCAGTGCTGGCAGGACACAGAAAAGAGGCAACTGACCCAAGTTGGGGGGCAGCCAGGGCTTCTTGAAAGAGGTCATGTTTGAGCTAAGTTTTGAGGAAAGAATAAGAAAAAATAGGGACAAAAGGATAGAAATCTGTGAATAGGCTCTTAGCTACTTTAATCTAAGTATCCATATTATTGTTTAATATCATATTATCTCATGGTATTCCATTTAATTTAATTTAAATTAATTTAATTTAAATTAATTTAATTTAATTAAGCAGGTGTCTTCCTATCCAGACTGGGCATACCTTATGGGTTTTGATTCACCAGTAAGCACAACTTCTGAGACAGTATCACATGTTTTAAGATAGAGGGCTGTAGAAGCACACCTGGGTTAGGTGTCCTCCTTGGTACCCCCGCAGTAGACTGGGACTGACCCTCAATTCTGCGTCCCCAGTTCTCAGCAGGGTGCCTGGCACAGAGTAGGGACTCAGCTCACATTTGCTGACCTCTAGTCCTTGAGCTTGTAGCATCTTTTACTAGTTCACGTAGAGAACTGTCTAAGGGGCACAACTATCCAGAGATGGGTTGAGCTGCCCCTGGAGGTAATGAGTTCACTTTCCCTGGAGGTTTTAGTTCAGAGACCAGGTAACCACTGACAGATGAGTGGAAATGGGGGTGCTGCCTCAGTCCCATTTATGGCCTCTCTTAGCCTAGAGATTTTGTAGCTCAGTGAAGTGGAGGGTGTCATAGATTTGCCATGGATTCTCTGTATCTAAGGGGTTGGACCCACTTTCTGATCACACTTTACATCCTCAATCCTGAAATTGAGTGCCCTGCTTTTATGATTCAGCACAGCGTCCAGGCTGCCCTTACCCACCAGTGAGCTTCCTTCTTTGGTTTTCAAACACCTCTGCATCTTATAACCATCTGGAACCCTCAAGATTCTAACAGGAACTATTTTTTTTTTTTTTGGTGAGGAAGATTGGCCCTGAGCTAACATCTCTTGCCAATCTCCCTCTTTTTGCATGAAGGGGACTGTCGCTGAGCTAACATCTGTGCCAATCTTAAGAGGAACTTATTTTGAAGGCTTATTTTGAGACATGGAAAGATGTCATGAAGGAGGGCTATGTGGGACAGCGGGAAGTCACTTATCCCTCTAGGAGACCTTGGATATGTCGCCTCCCATTTGGCATCGCCAGCCCAGGCCTCAGTTTCCCTGTAAGTCAGATGGGTCCAAGCCAGGTTGCCTTCTCCTCTGTATAGCACAAGGATCCTGGATTTTGCAGCAAGGTGACCTGAGTTTGAAGCTCGACTCCTCTTCTCAGCAGCTGTGTGACTCTTCAAGTCACCTAGCCTCTTTAAGCCTGTTTACTTTGTGACAGTGGGAAGGCATCACCGCTGGTTGAGTTATTGTGAGAAAAAGTGCCCAGTATGAGGCTTGGCCCTTGGTGAGCAGCAAGATGTGGCAGCTATCCTGCTCTCATTCTCCCAACATAGTCACGCACAGTCTTAAGAGAAAACAGCAATCTTTGTACGTTGTCTAATTGATGTTTAGGTAGACCTTATTTCATCTTGCATTGAACTGCTGCAACTATTACTTTTCCTAATCTAGTATTAGATGGTGAGTGGAACTTTTCATACAGAGATGACTGTGAAGTTTTTTTTTTATTTGTCTACGTCTTTATCTAATTGGCTCTTATTAATGGGAGGACAGGAAATTTCTTGCTTGGAGCTTGCTTCTCAAGGCCCACACTTCCTCTGCCACGAGTTCTTGGCACCCCGAGAAGTGTTTGTGTGTCCCCCAGGGATGGCTGTTGTCATCCCCAGAAACACCTTTTACCCCTAAGATTAATGCCAGCCACCCGTGCAGTCAGGGCTGGGCCTGGTCCAACCTTAACACTGGCCAGGGGCCTTGGGAATTGGACAAATGTGCCAAGACTGGAGATGTGAGGAGTAAAACAAGGGGACCCAGAGAAGCAACCAGGTGGAGGGGAGGGGAAGGAGTGGTATTTATGGAACTTGTGAGCTCCAAGTGGGTACCAGACCTCACAACAGTGCACAAATGAAGGGCAGGCCTGCTCCCATCCCTGCCCCATCTCTTCTCCCCTTTCTTTCCTTCCACAAATTCATCCATTCAGCAAGTATTTCTTCACTGTCTACTAGGGCTGTTATCTCTAAAAGATAAGGAATCTTAAACAAAACCATAAGGCCATCATCCCACCCAAATCTATGAAAAAGTTTAATTATGCATTCATTCTGTGTTCAACATTTCCCTGTCTCATCATTTCTGTTGTCGTCAGGTCAATGCAGGCTTTGGGGTCCAGAAATTGTCGGCCCAGCTATGTTCTAAACGCATCCATCTGGCCACTGTGTTGAGAAGAGACTTCAGAGAAGGAGACTGGTTAGAAAATGACTACAGTGATCAAAAGAGAAAGGGTGGTGGCCCTGACCAGGGCAGGGGACGGGGAGGAGCACTCATCCTGGGCCAGGCAGTGGGGACACCGAGAGAAAGGCAGAGCTGAGGCCCCGGAAGACCCAGTGTCAGGCAGAGGAGCATGAGTCAGGAGTCACAAGTTAGGGCGACGAGAGTAACAGAGGGCCCCTCCCTTTTCCTTCCTCCTCTAGTCAGGGGAGGACCGTGACCAGGTATGTCTTTGGGGGCCCCTGGCCCTCCAATAGTCATGGATGAGTCTCTGATTCAGACTGTGTTCCATGCCATAGATGTTGCTAGGTCAGTGGCTGCACCTGTGGAGAAGCAGAGCAGAGACAAATTGTCTTGCTGTGGGCTCGGAAGCAGCTTCTGTTCAGTCAGACTCTGGGGGAGTTGAGAAAACCCAAGGCGGAATGACTTATTCAAAAAATTGCATCTCTCCTTCCCTCACGGTGACCTGTCATTTCCTCCTCATCAGCTTCAATTGAAACATCACTCTGAAGAGCTCCTTAATGTCACTGCACACGCTCAGGAGGTAAAAAGGGAAGAGCCGAGACAATGACAAGCCACAGGGACTTGGGAATTGAGAGGCTGAGAGTAAAATACAGGGTGGAGAAAGAGCCCTTTATTTTAGAGATTAACAACAGGCAGACAATGTAATGCCCGGCAAGGTAAACACGTTCATTTTGGACAAAGCTGGGATTTTTCCACAATGACACACTGAAAGAGGAGGATCGGGAGCCGGGCACCTTCTGTGCCATCCCGCAGAGCTGTGGGAGACGCACGCCCCCTGCTGGAGGATGTTAGGCAGCCATTGCTAGGCTGGGCTCCCACCTTGGACGTGAGGTGTCAGAAGGTCCTGCGTTTCTCTTTCCAAGGTTCTAACTTCCTCCTGTTTTCTGAGCCAGGCATTAGGGAGAGATTGATGGGGGAGCCCTCTCACTTAGCTGGAGTGGACAGTTCTTCAGTTGCACCTGAACCCAGAATGTTCCAGAAGTAGAACCAACCCAGCTCAATGCCACTGAGGCACTTGGACACTCAAAAGCTTCCAGGAGGCTAATTTTCCCCCAGAGATTCTGTCGTGCCCTAATCATCCACCCCAAAATAGACATCCTCTCTCTCGCACACCAGCCTATTTTAATTTCTGTAGAGGACATATTTGATATTTTTCTTATTTGAGAATTTGTTTATTTTTGTTTTCTCCACTAGAATGTAAGTCCGTGAGAACGTTCTTCTTTATTTTTGTGTCTGCAGCACCTGGAAGATTGCCTCACACTTATAAAACATACACATTTTTACACACACACAAAATACATTTAAACATAATATATATGTAAGCATAGAAAATATGCATAAATATATAATAGCATTAATGAGTATCTAATAGAATTAGGGTGCAGGAGCAAATGAATCGCACGTGATTGCTGCTCTATGGGAGGCTGACACAGTTGGATGGTGTGAGGACAGGACCCAGAACTGAGCATCTGGTCACGTGGGTTCTGACCTTCAACAGGGAATATCCAATCGTAAAAAGGATACCTTGGTCCCTTCTGGACCTTTATTTCACTTTGCCTTGACCTTCCTCTGTGGTCCTGAGTCCCACCTAAAATAACCTACCTGTCTTCTTTCCTTTTCTCTGGACAGGAAAGGGGAAAAAAAGTTTTGCTTAAGAGAATTCTATGTTGCCAGGCATTTAAACCCAATGTAAAATTTGGAGTAGCTTAAACTACAGCATCTTCCTGGTGGAAGGGATCCTTCAGACTGACAGTGAGACAGTTAATGTCCAGAAAGGTTAAATGACCTGCTCACGGTCACTCAGGGCTTTGTCTTTGCCATTCCCTCAAGCTGGTGACAATCTCCTTGGTTCCTTTGATCATTTTCTTAATATCTTCTGGTTTCTCTTCTCTCCCATCAGTAGGTGAGAACTGAAGAGGTGACCCAATCAAGTATGATGCTCTCCTTCTTACTAAAGATGGAGTGGTTCCCAAATGTCTCCTGGTGTGCCTGATTGTGTCAGTTTCTTTAAGAACATATTTTTAGAAGAGAATCGCTTTATCCAGGCATAGAACTAATATAAGATAGGAAGGAAAGAGCCTTGGTTGAAGGATCATTGCATACCAGGCGCTTAGCTAGGTATTTTCTTTCACTCATGTTTTTCACTTAATTCTCACAAGGATCCTATGAGATATGATGATTTTAATGCCATTCTGCAAATGAGGAAACCAGGACTTAATGGTATAAATCAAATGGCCCGGTATCACACAGATTATAAATGGGGGCATGGATTAGAATTCAGGTCCACCTGGCTCCAAACTCTTCACTGTTTCTGCTTTAGGATGGTGTGTGTGTGTGTGTGTGCTCACACATGTGTGTGCACGTACACACCAGAATTCTGAACTGGGCATTAAAAGTCCTTGTGGTGGATGCCTTGCAGAGATCTCGAACCCCTTAATAACTGACAGTACCCGTTCTGTAGGATGCGCTGAACGCACACGTTAATCTGTGACTGTTGCCCTGGGAACTGAGGGTCTCATATTGCTGGAAGCTATCAGGGCCACGGGCTCTGATTTCTAGTAGATTTGAGGAGAGAGACATGGGCGGTCTTTTGTCAGTGGCATTCTGGGTTGAATTTGTTTTACTTTTCAATTTTTAAAGCCTTTTTCTTGCCTTTCCCTGCTCTACCAGATGGTAACAGCATTGTTTGGATCATAGGCTACTGTTTGATTCACTTCATGGCATGGAGCCAGGGTTTATGTCAGGACACCCTCAGTTTACCCTGAGCACCTGGTTTCAGCTCTAACCAGTAGAAAATAATCATGTTTGACATTTGGAGGCATGGAGAACAGGAACTGAGCAAAAGACCATACGGTACCTATTAGAATCACTAGCATAGGCAATCCTTTTATCTGTTAACGGCCCCTCCCACGGCTGTGTTAGCTCATCCTGGCTGGGAAGGAATTGCTGTTCTGAATTTATAGCCTTCCTCTTCTCCATGGGCAGACAAGCGGCCTTGGAAGTATCAGTCCTGATCAGCATCCTGGCATTCAGAATGGCTTGAAATATCTGCTCTCATGATAAATTACAAACACTTATCCAGATATTGTGTTGGATAGCAACTTAAGAGCGAAAAAAAAAGAAAAAGGACAAGAAACAGGCTTATTGTTAGTAAAACAGTTATTTACTGCTGTAAAACTTACCCTGTCCAGCACTCCTCAAATCCCCACGGCCACATATAGATTCTAAATGGAGAGGTTACAGAGCTGCTGCTAGATCCACCACTGCTAGAACTATCAAACTTTATCACTGTCACCATCATCAGCATCACAACCTTTGTCACCACCATCACCACCACCACCATCATCAGCATCACAACTATCATCACCATCACCGCCATCATCTCCACCACCACCATCATCTCCACCACCGCCATCATCTCCACCACCGCCATCATCTCCACCACCGCCATCATCTCCACCACCGCCATCATCTCCACCACCGCCATCATCTCCACCACCGCCATCATCTCCACCACCGCCATCATCTCCACCACCGCCATCATCTCCACCACCGCCATCATCTCCACCACCACCATCATCTCCATCACCACCATACTGCCCTCACCACCACCATCACCATTATTTTCATCACTTCCATCGTCATCACCACCGCTATCACCCCTACAATTACCACCACCACCAACATCATCTCCATCACCACCACCAGCACCACCATCACCATCACCATCATCTCTATTACATATCTCCTAATATCAGATTTTGTGCCGAACACTCTGTGGGCATTACCTTGTTTAATCTCCATGGCACTGCTGGGAAGTAGCAATTTTGAAACCATGTCTGTTTGACACATGGACTCCCCTACTATAGGACCCTACTATTACCATTTCTTCTTCATCATTGTCACCATCGTCTTCCTCTTCATTCTCATAATTATCTGCTACATTTGCACAATGCTTTATTATGTTTTATAAATCACTTCCTCAAATATTGAATTATTTTTTCCATTACTATCTTTTCAGATAATTACAATGATTCTAATTGTCCACATCAGGAAACTGACTCATTGTGTTAAGTGGCTTGCCCTTCCCCGTCTACCTTGGATTGAGGATTCTTTTCCTTACAGTATTGTAGAGGAAAGGGGTTGGGGGAAAGAACATATGGCAAACTCTTTTGATTGTAGTGAGTGGCCAGGTCATCTTAACTGCTTACTTAGAGCTTTATTCCCAAGAGCTCTAAGTTGGCTCTTGAGTCGCACTGGGGAATTTGTCTCTCAAATGCATTTTTTGTCCTATTTTGTCATTATTCCTGATTATTGCTGGGGCTTCATCAAAGAGGTGGTACTGGACTGGGGTACGATTTTGACAAGTTGAGATGGAACATGGGTGTTACAGACAGAGGTAGCAGTGTGAGCACAGTCTCGGAGGCCAGAGGTCCTAAAGGGGTGTTTGGAGCCAAGCCAACAAGCCCACTTGAGCTGCTGCTTAGGGGATGGGTGCATGGACGCTGGACACTAATCTGAAAAGGCACGTTAGAGTCACAGGATCTGACAATTTCCAAATAAAGCAGTTCCTGTGTTATGTCTTTTATATATGGAGGAGCATCTGACTATTTTAGAGGTGGAAAGTAAGTTGGACAGAGCTTCTTTCATCCTTTAGGAAGAATAACCTTCCAGCACAGGTTAGCCCAGAAAAGTCTGGAGGGAAGGGACTGGGCACATGAGCGGGATTGGCTTCTGGGGTTGTGGCTGCAGGAAGGAAGGAGGGAAGGAAGGAAGGAGAGCAAGAAGGAAGGAAGGAAGGAAGGAAGGAAGGAAGGAAGGAAGGAAGGAAGGAAGGCAAGCAGGCAAGCCAGCTTGGAGAGGCACTGGGCGCAGCTCAGACACTGTGGGTGGAGAGTGTATGATCGCAGGTGGCAGGACTGGCCAGAGAGGTTACCATAATGTTTCTCTGGGTGAAACCCCTTCATGGATGATCCGCGGAAAACTGTGCCTTCCTTGGGGGAGAGGCTGCCTTATGACACTGCTATGATCACACATTTCTGACACTTTTCTTCCTCTGGATTCCTGCCACCTTCTTGTTTTTCCCCTCCTTGCTGAAACCTAACATTTGTGGCATTTGCTTCTCTTGGTGTATTTCCTTGTGTGTCTCTCTTTCCCGCCACACCTCTCTTACCTGCCTGTATTTCTCCTCTTTCAGATCAGTGGTTTTACTCCCTTGGCATGGGAGCACCTCCTGTCTCCATGCCTTCTACAGACTGCATTACCATCTTACATGTTCGTGGAGCATTAGTAACGTTATTACACAAGATCCCCAATCCTGCCAGGGAAGCAGGGAGCTGCTGAGACCTCATGCATCCCTCAAAAGCTGATGGATCCTCTGGGAAATGGGAACTGATGCTGCAACCCCAACCAAATTGGCGTTTTAATTAGCAGTTCTGCTCAATCGTAACCCAGACCTTCGTGTCCCTCTTTTTCCCTCTGATCCTTTTCTATCGACCATTAAATGTTCCAATCCCTCATTTCATTCAGAATTTCCTCTAAACAGACTTACTTTGCTGGCCTGGGTTCTGAATTCTGATGATGACAATTCACCAGGCCATTCCACTGACCTTGAGGGAAAATGATTTATTCATCTTGTAAATAAACGGTGACTCTCTGTGGAATAACCTGAGAGCAAGTGGAGGGGATGTCTGTCTAGATAGAAAATTGAAGATGTCTGGTTTTCACTCCCTGAGGAAGGGGAGCTGACATCTCTTAGCTCTCTTATGATCAGCTCCTCAGTGTTTGCATTAATCAGAGCAGGATCAGATGGATAGGGAGGCAAAATGCATCCCAGCTTGGCTCACTTCTGAAGGTATCCATGACCACATTTTGAATTTTACCTGACAAGCATCAAGAAACCCATTCCGAGCTGGACCTCATTGCACCTGCCAGATGGATGTGTTCCACAGCTCAGAGAGTGTGGACCCGGGGGTTCTAAATCAGGCCACACTCACTCTTTTGCAAGTCAATAGATCGCCAAGCTGTGTTTTCCTTTCCTAACATCGCTTCTCTCTAACCTCTCCCTGCTGTTCCCACTGCCTTGTCATGGCTCAGGAGCACATCAACCTCAAAGGGACAATTTATTTATCCAGCCCACAAACGTATATTGAATTTCCACCATGTGCAGGCACTGTTCTGGGCCCATGGATATATAGCATTGAACAAAAACAGAGCCAGTCCCTGTTTTCAGGAAACTTGCATCCCTGTAAGGGTAGACAGGAGATAAATAAATGCGTACCTCCATGGTGCATCTGGTAATGATGCAAACAAAAGAAACTACAGAAGCGTGAGGGGACACAGTGTGACAGAGGAAGTGCTGCTCCAGCCGGCTGGTCAGAGAAGGCACTCGGGTAAGGGGGTGTTTGAGCAGAGACCAGACTGACCCGGGGGACTGATCCTTGTGGGTCCTGGGGAACTCAGTATCCTTCCAGGCAGAAGGAGAAGCCAGTGGAAAGGCCTGGAGGTGGGGATGTGTTTGGCATGTTCCAGGTGGAGGAGGGAAGCCAGGGTGCCTGGAGTAAGACAGGGTGGGAAATAAGAAGAGTAGCTGGGGGTGCTGTTATGGAGAGAAGGTGTGAGGCCATTAAAGTTTGCTCTGGGTTGAGAAGCACTGCAGCATTTTGAGCGGAGGAGATATGACCTGATTTATGTTTTAAGATTATAATTCTGGCTGCTTTGGGGAGAAAAGGGAAGTGGATGGGCCAAATGTGAGGGAGGGTGACTGTTTAACGGGAAGGCCCCTGCGGTGGTCCGGGAGAGGGGTAAGGTGGGCAGGCCCAGCGGGTAGAATGGGGTTATGATGAGTATTGAGAAGTGGTTTGATTAACCTCACTCCATCTTCGCTGCTGCTTCCGGAGCCAACACAAATCAGACCACACTGTGTGGTTACTCAAAATCCTTGACCTTTTGGGTGGCTCCCCTTGGTCCAGGACACTCAAGGCTTCCACGACTCCCTGCTGACTTTGTCTGCCTCACCCCAGTCCTATCCGTCCTGGGTCACATAGACACTTTGCCAATGTCCTGCTCTCATCTGCCTCTAGCACTTGCCTATTCTGTTCCCTGCCCCCCAGGTGTCCCATTGAGGAGCTTCTCTTCGTTTTCCCAGTGTTACCTTCGCATCACCTCCTCTGGGAAGTCTTCCCAAGCCCTCCAGGCAGACCCGAGAGCTCCAGGTGCCCTGTGTACACCCTTCCCTGCCGTGATTATCAGATGTGTTGTAATCGCACAAGCTCATGTCTGCCCCACCCCCACCCCCAGGAAACTGTGAGCCCTTTACAAGCAGAGGACATGGCTTAGGCCTGCTGGTGACCCCAGGGCCTGGCACAGAGTGGAGTGGAGTGTGTGAGTGAATAAGCAGGAAAAGGCGACAGAGCTGTATCTTCCACTTTCAACCACAGTGGACTAAGTCAGCTTGCGAGACTCTTGGCATTTTAGGACTTGGAGCTCCTTAAAGAACGTTTCCTCTGAGCGCGACCAGATTCTCTCCTAGAAAGCCCTAAACCCTTCGAGACTCTAGTAAAGCCGTGTCAGTAAGACCCCGCCACAACCTCCTGGAAGCGTATCTGTGCAGGATGCGCCCTTTGTTTATGGTAGCTTCTGACCTGGAGGCGGAGAGCTGGGCGGCTCTGTGTAGCCCACTGCCCTCAGGGAAGGGCTACTTTTGGGAGGTTGTGGGTGGAGGGATCACAGAGAGGGCACAGAGACTGCTTCCTGGGCCCAGCATGTACTAAGCACTCATGAAATATGGGAGCAAGGGAGGGAGATGGGGATCAGTGGGACACCAGTGGGGCTGGGCCGGGCACAGTCCGAGGTAAGAGAAAGGTCCTATCTGGGTGTACGTGTGGGGTTGAGGGGGGCACGTGGGGACAAGCAAGAGTCCCCAAGGACAGAGAGACGAGAGAGCCAGAGTTGCCGAACAAGAGAAGGAACTGACATTGTCAAGTCTCTATGATCTAACAGATCTGTTTAGAGATCTTGTTTAGAAATTATCCCTTTTAATCATCTTCAGAACCCTGTGAAGTGTCACAGGCACAGGCTGCAGCGCCACCCAGAACTCGGGCTGAATCTTACCTCTGTCCCTTCCTAGCTGTGTGACATGTGGGATGTTAACTCTGACTTCAGTTTCCACACCTGCCAGTGGGACTGAGAGTGTCTGCACACCGGGTGGTCTTGCAGAGGAAATGGAGTAAAGACAATGTGGGAAGAACCCCAAAGAGGGTTCACCACAGAAGAGGTGCTCAAGGAATGTGGGTCTTACTCAAGTCCTGTTTTACTTTTAATTTCTGGTTGCAATGCTTTGACTTCGTGAGGAAAACTCTAAGGAACACAAAAGGACCTGCACTCCATCATTTAGATACCCTGTTACGTGATATATGCCATGCATTGTATAGATTAACCTAACCCACAGACCCTCACCCCTGTTCTGAGAGAGAGACTCTGAGGTTAAGGAGGCAGGTCACCCCCACAAGATGACCCCGCCGGGGTCATGCACAGCTTCACCAATTCTAACAGCAGAAGGTTAGAAATGGTCTAAATGGCCCGCCTGCCCAGGAGTAGGGGACTGTTTAAATGCATCTTGTTTCATCCTTATGGTGAAAACTGCGTAGCTGTGGAAAAGAATGGAGCAACTCTCTCCATACTGATATAGGATGCATCCAAGATAGATTAAGTGAAAAAAAAGCAATTTATCAGAAGATTGAATGATATGCTAGTTTGTAAAGAAAAAAAGAACAAAAGGGAGAGAGAGCATGTGTGTGCTCGTGCACGTGTGCATATGTGCACGTCTGTGCGTGTGTGTGGGCGCATGTGCAATGCTTGCCTACACATAAAATGCCTCTGGAAAGATGCACCAACATCAGGTAGAATTAGTTGCTTTCAAGGAAAGGACTGGAGTGGCTGAGGATGGGATAAGGAGATTTTTCTCGGGTATATCTGTCTGTGCCTTTTGAATTTGGGCCATGGGTTACCCAAATCACCTAAGTTACAGAGCTGAGATCCAAAGCTGAACCTCCCTGATCCCAAAGCCTCAGTCTTTTCCCCTAATCCCACTATTTCTCTGTAGGGCATCTGGGGGGTAATGGGAATCTCTTAATGAGGGAGTTTGATAAATAAAGACCAAAATTTCCACCGAGATGTGTTAGACTGACTCTGGGCGCTGACTACCAGCCTGTTAATTCTGGCTTCTTCTTCTGCACTCAGGGGAAGAAAGGTGAAGTGGGCCCATCTGGACTCCCTGGACCACTGGGGCTGCAGGTAACTGCTGTTTTTAAATTCCTTCCGTAGCTGCACTGCTTTCTCTGATCACAGATATGATCGGGTAGCAATTCTCAGGTTGGTAACGGAATCCTGTCTGGTCACCTCATCGAAGCATTAAAAGAATGTTCAGGGGGTCATTCATCCTCCCTTCATCCCTTGGTCTCTCCCGTCATGTGCTTGGAAAATGACCATTGCTTGCTCCCTGGAGAAATTTAGGTCTAGAAGAGGCCAGAGAAGTGATGACAAAGTGATGAGCAATGTTATGAGAAAGAGAAAGAGTGGAGGCATGGAGAGCGGGCACTGAGGACCAGGTGTCGGTTGACAGAAAGCATGTAGCCAGCCAGGTGGAGGTGGAAGGAGGGGCCTTCCTGGCAGGGGCACAGCTCTGCAGGGACACCTGGCTTCAGACACAATGTGTGTGCATGAATGGACAGGCCCCTGATGTGGCTGGGGCTTCCAGCACCAATCAGGGGCCCGCTGGACAATGAATTCAGAATTGCAAAGGCTCTCGGCTAAGAGGGCCAGAGCTATCAAAAGGGCAGTCATCATTCTAGGAGCCAATAGACCTGAGTACTGGTCTATGTCTGACTTCCAATACACTGTGACATTGACCAAGCCCCTTCCCCTCTCTGACCTCACTTTCCCCGTCTGTAAAATGATGAGGTTAGGGCCCCAATCACAATCTGCTCCTAGGCCAGTGATGTTTTACTCCCTGAATGCTGTCCCTCGTCCCTCCTCTCTGTGTAACTCCCATGGTCTTTCAGACTCAGCACTGATGGAACCTCCTCTCGCCCCATGCTTTGTCCAGCTCCCTGCTCCTGTATAGTCCCACATGTACCATTACTTGTGGTCCCCTGTGGACCTCACAGACACCCCACCAGGTGAGCAGACTCGGGGTCACTGTCCCCATTTCACAGATGAGGGGTGAGACTCCCAGACTCAGAGACTTGCTCAGGGCCAAGCAGACACCTCCTTCACTCCCCAGGTGACCTTGTCCCCAAACCCTCTCGGCTCCCCTCATTGTAGATGCTGCATCACTGTGAGCCCCCCGCCTTCATGTGGACAGAATGGGCGAACGCCTGGAGCCTGTGCCTGGCACTTGCCTTCCCTTCATTCTCTCTTTGCGTCTTGCATCAAAGTTCACCACCTTTGCCCACAGGCTCCCCCGCCCCAGGATCAGTAAATTCATGGGAAAGCCACACTGGTGAGGGGAGGGAGCACAGTTATGGAGACAGAGACCCGGGTTCCAACCTCAGCCCTTGCCACTTTCCTCCTGGAGCATCTTGGACAAGTGACTTCTTCTGAACTTCAGTTTCATCGTTTGGGAAAAATATCAATAAAAATAAAGGAAGAGGGCGATGAGAAGAGCGGGGTTACAACAAAGGTGGTGAGGTCCCTGAGGCATAGTGAGCGCTAGCTGGGGGCTGTGCCTGTTCTCCTGGGTGTAGTGGCTGGGAGCAGGTGTGCTGGGATCACTAATGGCTTTGCCATCTGGCTCCTCCCTGAGCAGTCAGCTTTAGCGCCCACCTGTCACTGGACACCTCGTCTCCATGTCCAGCTCCCCATGGTGGTGGCCACACCACCCCTTAGGCATTGTCAGGGAGGCCCCCCCAGGAGACACTAACTGCACTGCCAAAGTGCTCTGACTGCTCTCTGACATATAAAGTGCTCTTTGAGTGGTGGGCACCTCGCACGCAATCTCAAACTTCATATCAGCACCTCGCATCTGGGTCAGGAAATAGCATGGAATAAGGGAATATAAAATCAATCGTAATTCATGGTCTTCTAAAGACTCCACAGTCATGGTGGCATTTTGATGTTAATAGTGAAAAATAGAGTGCTTTTTACATTTGTTTTATTACCTTGCTTTCCTGTGAGCAAAGCTGGTGTGTTTCAAAAATTCACCATAAATGCAGCTCCATCAAATTACTTTCAGCTACAGTTTTTTTTTCCCCTACAGCTCTTTGTTTCCTACCTCGGAAAGTATATTTCTTTCTTTCGGTTTTAATTTTAAAGTCATTTTCACTCAGCGGATCTTTACTGAATGCCAGGCATGGAGCCGGATGCTGTAGATATGAGTATGATCAGGCTTTCCACGGCAGGGATTCTGCCAGAAACAGGGCACCCTGATATATTTGGGGATCTCAGTGGCTCAGAAGTGGGCAGGACAGAGTTTAGTTATAAACAGAGTTATAGTATGTACTACCTGGCACCCTGGATCAGATCACTAGCTGGTGGACACGAAGCTGCCTTCAAGCCAACTATGCCCAAATCAAGCAGCAGCGTTGCTCTGGTGATCTCTGCCATCTCCTCTGATTCACTCTTCCTGACATGTCTGCATGCCCACCTTTCCTAGGCCTGGCGTTGGTTCTCCTGCTTACCATCTATGCGTTAGTTCATTTGCTCATTGATTCATTGGTTCATTCATTCAAGAAGTGTTTATCCAGTACCCACTGTGTGACAGATTCAGCTCAGAGTGGGTGGAATCCAGGCAGCCACTATCCATGCCTGGAGAAGCCATATGTTAACGGTGCAGAAGGAGATGCAGATAGAGAAGGATGTTCCACTGAGCTGAGTTCTGGGAGAGAAGGAGTCAGAGCTCCAGTACTGGGAGAGACATAGTCAGCCTCTCTTCCAGGACCCAGAGGAGGGTGCCTATGCTGATCTGAAAACTTGAGGTTGATTCTGTTGCAGCAGAATCTAAGTTACAGTTTTCTGCCCTGATGAGACGAGGAAAGGGAGACACATATGTTTAGTTTCTGTTATTGTCAGACACTCTTGTTAGAGTTCATATATAACTCTGTCTATTCTTTATGACCACCTGTGAGAAAAGAATGTTTACCCCACTTAAAATCTAAAGAAACTGGGCTCAGAGTTTAGTTAGTTTCTCGCGTAATGGGATGACCAGCACTGCAGCCCCAGAGTGTAGGAAGCCCCAGGGTGGCTGGCATCCTTTAAGATTCTTTTGGTGCCTCCTTTTCAAGATGAAAAATTTCACCTGCTAGACTGTTTCAGGATAAATGAACACATTCATGATGTCATAGGTGGTGGATCGTGTGTCCTGGCAGCCTTTTAGGAAAAATGGATATCTGTGTCTCATCTGGTCAAATGTTTGTGAAGGCAGTGCTGTTTGGTGTTACAGTCGGGACAGACAGAAGTCCCTTGAATTGGTGGGAAAACAGCCAGCGGAGGGGCTGACCCCAGAGAGGGCTGAGTGGCCTTGCAGGCCTGGGCCTCTGCACAGCAACCCACTGAGCTGGGCATCATTATGGCTGTGCCCCTGGGGAGCCACGTCCTGAGGGGAAGCCTCACAAATTACGAACATCTTCCCCCAAGAGCAAACATTTCCAAGTCGCACAGGCAATGTGATCGCCATGCTAATTTATGCAAGTAATTTTCATGCATCTTCAAATTCCATCCAACTTCATAAATCTACTCCAATTGGAACTAGGTGGTTATTAGGAATAACTATTTACCATTCCTTTATTAATGATAATTAGGTTAATGGGTTATTTATACATCATCATTGTAATTACTGAGCACATTTAATAGCTGTTTAGTCACCATCGTATTAGAAGGATCAAATATTGTTTCATTAATGATAATTAGACTGATTGGTTAATTAATAAGTAGAGTCGGGTAGTTGTTTTCATTAGTAATAATTAAAATAGTCATTATTTTGTTGTTAACATTTAGATCTATTGGCTAATTTGTCACTTATTAATAATTAGATTGATGGGTTATTTGGGTATTTTTATTGACGATAAAAAGAGAAGAGAGAGAAGACACTTGTGTGAGAGGCTCCATGTGCTGGGCTGGTTCACACACCTTCATAATCCCGATGATACGAGGAGGGGCCTCTGACCTTTTTGTCACACTGGGGAGACCGAGGCACTGAGAGGTGAAGTCCGTTGCCTACGTCTATTGCGGTAGCATGGGACCACCCAGCGCTCGACCCAGGCCATCTTAAACCAAAGCCCTAGTTTTTTATCTCTTTGTGCCACTACATTACTGCCACTACTAAAGATATTAATAGTCCAACAGTTTTCACTTAAAATTACCTTCCAATTTATAGTTTTTAATTCAAATCCTAGAATAGCAGACAGGAAAGGTTGCCCTTGGTGAGAAACCCTGTAAAAATCAGGCACATACACTCCTATCTTGGTTCCCTGAAGAAAGAAAGTGACTAGTCTTCTTCAAAGTGGCACTTCATGATTCAACAAATGTTTATTGAGGACGTCCTGGGTGCCAGGCCTGGGCTGGGTGCTGTTATTCAACAACGTGCAGAGACAATTGTGGTTCCTGCCCTCATGGAGCTCAGGGCCCAGGAGAAATAGACTGAACCCCGCAGTTGGCCAGAATTCACACTTTCAGTTCTGGAAGAAGTTCTTAAAGCACCCATCCTGTACATTGTTCAGAGTTTTGAGACCAGGTAATCGAGATGGTTTGGTTTCCTATAGAAAGAACTAGAAATGGAATCAGGGGAAGACTACTTATGCAATCGACCATCTTGGGCATTTCGTTTACCTGCACCTCGTTCCCACCATGGTCTCAGCTTTCTCACCTGTGCAAGAAGGGGGCTGTGTTTGACGGTCTTTGAGCTCAGCACCCCCTCTCTGTATAGGCTTGAATACTGGGAGACAGGCTGGCTGGCTGGCCCAAGATGGCACTGAATGTTGTTGGAGAAAATCATGTCACCTGCTGACGAAATCTGCTCCAACGTATGATCGCGGATCAATTGTTAATGCAATTGATTAACAGTTAATCCAGTGTTGATGGGCAGTCACATGCCCTCCCATTCTGGGAGATGACCAGTTCACATTCTTGTCTGTGTTTAATTCTACAACGTTCTCTACGCTTCTCCCTGCCCTGCACAGCTGATGGCCTTGCCCTGACTTTGTAGAGGAGCCAGAAGCAAGCAGATGAGAAACTTGTCTCCTTCCAATGTCTTAGTCTCCTCTCACCTGCGTTTGGCCACACATGCTGCCGTTCCTCTGGTTCCACTGAGAGAAGGTCCCTGCTCTATCTGTGACTGAGCATGTCACTTGTGTTTTGGTTTCAGCCCTTTCTTCCTTCTCAAGGACTTCACCCCAGCACTATCAAGCCTTGGGCACCTCCCTATAGGATCATTCCACCAGCATATACATGTGACAAATCTTAAAAATAATAACTCAGCTGATCTAATATTCCTTCAGGCTACTGCCAAACTTCTCTGTTGCGTTCACAGCAAAACTTTTCAGAAATCATCTCTGTTCTCAAGGTCAACTTCCTCATGTTACTTTCTCTCTGTCTCTCACTCACATCTGCCTTCCTCTCAATGTGCCACTGAAGAGCTCTTTTCAAGGCCAGTGAGGCCCAATAGGTTACCAAGGACAGAGATCCATTCTCTGGCCTCATCCTGTTCCATTTCTCAAGGAGTCAGTTGTCTTCCTTCTTGAAGTACCTCCTTCTCTAGGTTTCTGACAGCACAGATACTTGTTTTTCCTTCTACAATCCAGCTGTTGTATCTGGGTCTGCTTTGCTGTCTCTCCCAACTCCATCTATGTTTTAAAAGAAGGTCAAGGGAAGAACCCTAGGGTTCCCTGCACTCTCTCTCTCATGCAAGGCTTTGGTTTTACATACCATCCATGTACTAATGACGGCTGGATCTCAGTCCCCACCATAGGCTGTCCCTTGAGCTCCTGACTCCTCAGCAACTGCATTTGCGTGTCTCACAAGCATCTCCCAAAGAACTACTAATGCCCACCTCATCCTCCAGATTTGCTCCTCCCGCAGTGTTCCCTGTCTTTGCAAATGGTACCATCATCTATCCAGTTGTTCAGGGCAAACGCGTCTGTCGTCCTTGACCGTTCTCTTTCCTTCATTCCACACACCTGATCTGTTGTTAAATATTATCAACTTCTCCTTCAAAGTATATCCCAAATCAGACCAGTTCTTGCTGTCTCCACTTCTAAAACCCAGGTCCAAACCATCATCACCCCTCATCCCTGAGCACTGCCCAAACTTCCTGTTCTCCTCACACCACCACCTCCCGTGAGACCTGCCTGGGGGGCCCTGACACCCACCCCTCTCCTCCCTCTTTTGATGGATCCTTCACACTGACCTCCTGTCAGACGCACCAATGCATGGAACTCCTTCCTGCCCCAGGCCCTATCCCCACTGTTCTTTCTCTCCCTGGACTTTCTCATCATTCAGGTCTCAGCCTAAATGTGGCCCCTCTGAGAGACCTTCCTTGACCAGCCCCAGCTAGAAGAGTTACAATCATAATTATTCTATCCTTAGGACTTAATATTCAAAATTACCCTTTTTACTTGCTTTCACATGTTTGTTCTCTCCCTTATTGCAACCCCATCACCAGCTTCTAATGCCCTGAGGGCCTGGCAAACCTTGTCCTGCCTCCTAGCTGGTGGAAGCACCCTGGCACAGAGTGGGCACTCGTCAGTGACCGGAAAACTCTCTTTCATGCTCATCCTCCTCTTCATTTCTACCTCCTTCCTAATATTCTTTCCTTCAGTAAAAGGTGACTGGACGTTGTGACTGTGCCAGGCCTTGGGAGTAAAATGAACAAAACCAGACACAGTCTCTGTCCTCCTGAGCCTTAAAATCCAGTGGGAAAAGTGCTATAGATTCCCTATTACTACTTTTTGAACTTATTTCTCACTTTCATACTTTCTTCCAAAAGCTTGGGAGAAAATTTATCAGTCAATACTCTAATTTTCAAGTGTTTTTTGAACTAAAAACCAAACATGTAAAATAGACAAATGCAAAGTCTCTCTGGTTGAAATAATGGGGGGCTAGATTCTGCCCCAAAGCACACCCACTGAATATGCCTCTGAAGACAGTTCCCTGGAACACTGATTTCCACCTGGTGGAAACATCCATTACAAAACATCCATTTATTGATGAGGCAGGAGTAACCTGCCTACAGCTCCTTGGAGAGTCCCTGGCAATGTTGGGACTTGCATTTCAGTCTCGACTTTCCTTTAGCCCATCTCTTCCCTAAAACCCCAATGTCCTCCTCTATGAAAGAGGATAATAGTGTGGAGAGCCTTTGGCTTTCAAGCAGGTCTTTATTTGGTTGGGGAGGAGAAGAAGGGAGCTTCTTCATGCCTAGAACCAAATGCTAGTCAAGTATGCGGAAAAAAGATAGAAACAAGTTCAACGTTGCTTTCCTGTAATTTAGCAATCAGTCATCTAGTTTCATGTGGGAACTTACCAACTAGGTGGCTCAAATGGCTGTTCCGCTTGGGGTATTGTTCATCTTATTTTCAGGAGAAAGAGAACATGAAGTGAGGGCAGCAATTAAAGTTAATCCCAAGAAGGTTAGTCCAAGTTCAGCAGTAGTTATGACCTTCATAGTAAAGGGCCCAAGGCCATGGAAGATCCTGAAGTGCATAAGCATCATCCAGGAAAGTTGATGTTATCTTCAGCCTCTATTGTAGAGTGCTCTAGTGTCTGGAAAAAGTCCGTGCCTTGCTAGAAGCCTCCAGCCAGTGATGACGTTGGGCATACTGGCACGCTCTTGGCGTTGGGTATACCAGCTCACTCTCAACAGTGGGTATACCAGCGCTCTCTTTACATTCCATTACCCCACGGGAATCTCTCTCTATCTGAAGCTGTAAAGGCTCTTTAATTCATCACATTCAAAACTCAAGCCATCATCTCCACCCCACACCCAAATCTGCCCCTTCCCCTGCAGAGTCTATTTTCAGTAAAGGCCTCTCCTGCTTTTAGTGTCTCTGGTAGCATCCAACCGCCAATCCACTTGGTCACCGAGTCACTGAACTGTTCCTCAGACCGTGCCCTCATCTACCTCCCTCCCCTCCTCATTCAGGCTCTAGTACCAGCCCCACAGGTCTCCTGCCTGCTCTTGTATTTTGACTGTCTCCCGGTATCTCTTCTCTAGGATTCCTCTCACCAGTGAATCCTAAGGATGGTGGAAATGTGTCTTCTTAATCATAGATCTGACTGTGTCCCTCTTTTAGGACACCTCTGTTATTTTTGCCCTGTCTCAAAGATAAAGCCTGATTTTTCCTACCCTAGACTTGCTGCCTGGTTTTATGTGCTCTGCTTCGCATTGCTACTTTGCACACCGGTCACCTTGAGCAGCCTGTTCCTGTTTATCAAGTGACTACCCAGCCTTGGCTCAGCTCCTCCATCCACATGAGGTGCCCATTCTCTTTCATTCCACTCCCACTTGTCAAGGCCTTGCTTTGCCCTTCAAGACCAAACTCAAGCTACCTTCTGAGATGCATCCCTGATTTCTCCACTCTGCCTCAACTTGATTGCTATGGCTTTAGAGCATCTTTCTTCTTTGTTGTCATTCTCTATATTTTAATCAGATTCAACAAAAATCACATGAACTCTGCATTATACCAGGAGCCAGGAATTTGCTACAAAAACTCTGAAAAGAAATTATTATTGTATCTACCATACATGTTTAGAAACTAGGTTTGGATAAACCAAACACCTTGCCCTACGTCAAACAGCTGCTGGGGATTTAACCCTGCCTTTGATGCCAACCCACTGCTTTTCCAGGGGGTCACGGGCATATGTTTTATTTATTTTGTGACACTGCAGTCTTCTGGAGAGGTGGGCTGGTCTTCTGAGAGCCCAGAGAGAACCTAGTAGATACTGAATAGGTGTTGGCTGGAAGAAGGACCTCCATCCACTACCATGCTGGGTCTTCAGGAATAACTTCTCCAGATGCCCCAAGATATCACAGAGGACTTTGATTTAAGGACCAAAGTCCATGTCTGTTCACTCTCCCTGCTCCCCTTGAAGGCATCCGTGGACACTGCCAACATCCTGTCACCTACTGACCCCTCTGCTTCTATCTAGGCTCCTGTGCACCCAGACTCGACACTGCTTCTCACTCACGAACACTCTGTACTTTTCCTGACAGTGACAGACAAGACGTTTGCCTCACCTTTAATCCCCTGAAGCCTCCTTAGGGAAGGAGAACATTCTCTAGAACAATCTCACATGCAAAGCCGTCAGAGGACAGAGGTTGCCACACAGCTTGAGACAACTGGGGTGACTTCACAGGGCATTTCCCCACAGCTCTTTTCCCTCAAAAGCAGGAGGAAAGCACCCCCGGCCCCATCAAAGAAACACTTCCATGGTCCATGTAATACTGTGCACAGTAGGATTAGAGGCAAGAAATGTGGTTCTAGTCTGGATCTTGCTGAATGTTTACTGGGAACTTTGAGGGCATCCCCACCCTGCCTGGTGGTCTGGGCACCATTGTTAATACATTCTCCGGCTCTGTTGAGCATGAACTACAACGTCATTCCCAGACCCTGTGCCTCCCTGGTTATCATCCTCTGACTGGGACCGTCTCCCACACCTGTTGGCAGTTTGTCCACTTTAGAGACTGAAAAGCTACAGTCCGTAGATCAGTAACCTGAACACTTTAATTGGTGCACAGATGTGCTTTATTCGGTTGGCATAGCTGTTTGGCTTTTTTTTTAAAATTCTCAAAATAGTTGCCAAGATGGATTTTGAAAAAATGAAAGAATATGCCTCAAAATCTAGACTTCCCAATTATCTCCAGGGAATCTCAGTAGCCTGAGCTGGCACGAGTTCCGAGCCACAGCAGGCAGAGCTGAGCCTTTTCCTGCTCTCCACAGGCCTTACCCTTTCTGGGCACAGCTGGCCCTCCCGTCCCTGCCTGGCCCCACATGGGAGCTTGAGCCCCTGATGGGGTTCTTCCTTCCTCGGTGCCTCTCCCTGGAATTAGTAAGCAACATGTTGACGTGCCAGGTGCTGGGGTAGAGAGCAGGGCTAGATGCCTCCCTGTGAGTCGTCCTGATCTGGAGGGGACGACAGAAGAGTGAAAGGAAAGCTTTGGTCCCCTCTGGTCATTCAAGTACTTGGGCCCAACAAACCATTGATGGAAAGTGAGAGCTCTTCAGCTGTCCAAGGAACTACCTGAAGTCCCTTCCAAATGCAGACCCCCAGCTCCCTCCATCCCCTGCCGTGCAGTGGAGAGAATCCTGGATTAGAATGACATGTGGCTGTGTCCACGATTGACATTACCGGTCACCTGGAAGCCGTGCGTGACCTGGATGCGGCAGGACCAGGCTGTCCAGCAGGTTTTGGAGGCAGCACAGCCCTACCTCTCACTCCCAGGCTGTCACTGCGTGGTCGTCTGGTGTCTGACCACTCACGCCTGTGTCCCTGCCTATCCCAGTCCTGCCTGGTCCCCTTCTTGGCCTCCATCCTCCTGAGGAAAAAGTTGGCCCTGGTTGCTTGCATCTCCTAAACATGGGGCCAGAAGGGTTTGCCTTCGTTGTCTGTTCTCCATCAACCATGATGACTTCACCAAGGAAGGCGTCATCTCTCCTCCTCGGCAGCCTTGGCAAATGTACCCTCTTCCCACGTGGGTTCCATTCTCCTCCTCCTCCCGGGCCTTGGAGACACACACACTGGGTCCAAAGCTGGCTTTGTTCTTAGGATCCTGTGATTTTAGAAAGTTTCTTCATCATTCCCTCTCTGTGCCTCAGTTTCCCCAGGTGTGATGTTGCATAGCCATTCAACTTGATTCAAGAAATATTTCTCTAGAGTCTTCTCAGACTTCATGCAGGGAACTGGTGCTATAAAGGAGACCAAGACAATAACAAAACTCACACACATGGGAGATGGCATTGATGCCCGGCCCTGAGCCCATCGTCCCGCCTGCACTGCTAGGTTTTATCTTGAGGAATGTAGGACTTGTGACTGGCTTGAGAGACCAAGAAACTGGACCTGGTAAAGCAGGGAGCTTTCCATGTGTCTGGGATGGAGTGGGTTTGGGGTTTCGTCTGCTCCCTTGGGGATCAGGTATTTTACCGTCTGGACCAGAAGTGCAAGGACTGCAATAGATGAGAGACAGCTCCTATCAAGGGGTCCTGAGGCCACATGTGTAAAGACCTCACAGAAGACCAGGTGTATAGTAGGTCCTTTAAAAAAATTAAGTTTTCTCCCTTCCTGTACGGGGAGTGCCAGGTATCAATGCCATCCCTGGTCTGCAGACCAAGAGGGCAGTGTGCCCCAGTCCCCCAGCTCTGCTCCTGCCCCACCAGACCTCCCCACGGCTTGCCAGAAACAATCTGAGTGTTCGCCAGAGCTGAGGTCCACTCTGCACGAGGTGGGAGGAGGCTGGACACAGGAAGTGGTTGTCAGAACCTCCAGAGGCCAGGCGGCTGCTCCGTGTAGAGCTCCTGCCGCCTCCCGCATCCCTGTGGCATCAGAAGGCACAGTGTGGCCATCAGAGCAGGGTCCAGAGGGCAGGCTGCCTGAAATCAGATCCTGACTGCTGTTTCCTCTTCCCCCCATGCATTTCCCCCTGGGTTTTCAGGACATTGCCTGTCCACTGGAGGCAGGCTGGAGGCTGCTCTCCCGCCTGCCATGGGTGACCCCTCCTGGAAGAGGTCTGCTAGATGCTCTCGGACCAACAGCTGTTTCCACTGCTTCCAGCTTCTTCTTTCCCTCTTTGTAAATGGCTCCCACAGTTGTTAGGGTTAATCACCATGCAGGATTTTGCTCTTATTCCTGAACTTACAGCATCAAACAAGCAGATAGTTATTAACCCCCTACTGTGTACATGGCAATGAACCAGTGCTGTGGGTCCTGTGGGGGGGGTGGACTTGGAGGTGGTGGAGCCCGCAGTGAAAGCCCTGAGTTCTAGTCCCACTTAACATGCAGATCAGACTCTTCAAGGGGAAATGGGGCTGCAACTGGAGGGGCTGAGACCCTCATCCCTGAGCTGGGCAGACAGTTTATGAGGGTGGGGTCCTGGGGTGGGGGTGAGGAGATCAGGGCCATTGCTGCCGAATGCCTGCTTTGTCTAATCTCAGTTGACTTTCCTCAAGTTCTGGTTCTTCATCTGTAAAAGAGGTGGAAAAGACCCACCACACAGGATTGGCGTGAGGACTGAGATGAGATTGAGTGTGGGAAGCCCAGGGTGGGGTAGACCCTAACCCGGGGGCTGCTCCCTCCTCCTCCTCTGATGTCCGAGTTCCCTGCCCCCTCCTCCCACCACCCCTGCTTGTACCATTGCACTTGTCCTGTGATCAACAGTGCAGGTGGTAGTTAGGGTGGTATGTGAAGTTGGTCTAAACGAGTAATTCACAGACCTGGCAGTGTTTCCAAAGTCACTGACCTCTCAGACTTGTCCCAGAGCTGTCCAAACTAGTGGCCTGTGTACCTGTATTTACAACAAGCTCCCAGGGAATTCTGCAGCAGCCAGACCGTTTGGGATCTCCTGGCTTCTTGCATCTGGAGATGATGGCTGTGTGACCTCAGGTGGGGCCCTTCCCCTCTCTGGGCCATAGTTCTCTTTATTGTCAAATAAATAGGGAGGTTTAATTTCCAGTAGATTATCACTAAAGATCCGTCTACTCTAATATGCCGTGAGACTCTGAAACAAGCAAACAGCGACAAGGTCAGATGAGTGAGCTCATCAGAGGCTTCGTGCAACAATCACTTTGAAAGAATACAAAACAGTCCAGGGGGCTGTCAGCATCCCTGGAAATGTAAGGGGTGGGGAGACTAAATTCACCTGAACTGCTGTCAAAGAGAGTACTGAGTGTGGTGAGAAGGGGCCTCGCATAAGCTCTGCGGGGTTGAGGTGCTGTGAGACCCTCAGAGTCACTTTGAAGTAAAAACAGCTCTCTTGGACGCACTGTCTGGAGGGATGGGTCCTGTGAGGGGTTCCTGCAGGGCTGTGGCTTTGCCGAGAGAGGCGAGCAGAGCTGTGCTGGAGCAGCTGGGCGGAGTGTGGCTGAGCCACAAGGGTGAGTCCACGAGCCTGCCTGGCACCCTCCACCGGCCCTCATCCTGAGGGGCCACCCTGCACTGGCACCTGCGCAGCCCCCTGCCAGCTCTGCCTGGTCCCTCAGTGGCTCCAGCCCCAGGCAAATATCTCTCAACAAAAGTAGATGCCATCCCCAAAGACTTGCCAAGATGAGCGAGTTATGGAGAAAACGAAGTCCAGGCGCCACTAAAAAGTTCTCTTCAGTAAACGGTCCCTTTCTGTGCCCACTGTCGACTCACATGTGCCCCCAGAGGGAGAAAAGGGAACAGTCCGCAGAAGTGGCAGCCTTTGCCATTTTTTAGTATTTATCGCCCTCTAGTGACAATGTGATCTTATTCTCACTGAGAGCACAGCCTCTCTTTAGCTGGCTGTTCAATCAGTTGATTCTTCAAACATTTGTTGAACACCTTCTTTACACCAAGCTCTGGGGTTGTCACTGTGTGAGATGCAGAGGGACAGGAGGGCCCTCTGTTCTCAAGGGCATGTGGGTCAGAGGAGCACAGTTGCACCGGCCTTGAGCATGGAGGAGGGAGTGATTAATTCCACCTGGGCAATTGGAGCAAATTCATAGAGGTGGAGACATCTGAGAAGGGAGCTGGGGGAGGGTGGCATATCTTTAGAGAGAGCTGCCCAGACAAAGACTAGGGGTGTGTCTCCCAGAACTCATGTGGGGGCCCACGATCGTCAGTGATGGAGGTGACGGGGAGACAGGGAAGTGGTGGACAGCTCTGGGGCATGAGATCCGTTATTCACCTGGGCGATTCAAAGCTGAGCAATGCTTGGGAACCACTGTTCTAGAAGATCTTTGTTAATGGGTGAGCCCATGGTGTGTGGGTGTGTAAGCGTGCATGCACATGATATGTATTTATTTTAAATGCTCAAATGTTTTAACTATATAGCAGAATAGATAATATAAAAGATGATTATATACCCATCACCCAAATATGACACATGGTAACATTTTGCAAACTTTACTTCAGATCTCTTCTTTTTGCTTTTTTCCCTTTTTGTTTAAAAAATAAGGTATCATGAATAAAATGGAAGCCCCCACCCCGTCATTGTGTCCCCTGCCCTTCTCCTCCCTCAGAGGACCGTGGCACCGGGAGGCTGCTCCGTGCACGTTTATAACCCACTTGTGCTCTTTCTTTCCAGGGCCCTCCAGGACCACCGGGAGTCCCAGGACCCCCTGGACCCGGAGGCCCCCCGGTAAGACTGGCTTTGACTTCAGATCACCAGGGCACCAGATGGAGCTCCGTGCCCCATGGGAGCCAGGAACATCTTCCTGTAGTGCTACGTGTTTGTTCTTTGTCCAAGACCCAAGCAAAGGCACAAACAAGGAGGACCCGCCTGCAGCCACCCCCAAGCCTCTGGCTCTCAGGCTCTTGAGCCCTTTAAACTATCGTTTGAGCTTATATAGCACATTGGTTGGCTGCTTCCAGAGACATGTCCAAGGAGGCGTGCTGTCTGGAGTCTCCCATTCAGCAGACTCTGGGCACACGGAGGGCCAGTGTGGGTATCTGTCAGCCTTTCCCCAGCCGCCCCAGCCTACTGGCAGGGGGCACACCTAGCAATTGGGAGAGCAAGGTGGTTTACCCATCCCCCTGGGTAGGAATGAATGGGATGGTGGCCCTGGCTGCAAAGCAGACAAGCCATGGACTTGCCAGCTTTAGAGGACTTGCCACCTTTCACGTGACCCACACCTAGGACAGCCAGATGTCCCAGAGGTGTATCTACTCCTGGTGTCCTTGTAGGGGCCAGAGACCTGGGCTTGTGCCAGGAAATGTGTTTGGAGAAAGGATCTGATGCTCCAAAGAGGGCAGACTGACAGTTGCCATGTGTTCCCCTTTTCAGGGTTTACCTGGAGAGATCGGCTTCCCGGGAAAACCTGGGTTCCCTGGGCAGGCGGTGAGTGTCCCGGAGCATCCCTACTGCAGTCTTCCCTCTCTTCCATTGGTCTATGGCAGGAATGGCCAGGCCCTTCCAGATGGCCGCCCAGGCCGCCTTCCGGAGCTGGGGACTCTCCATCCTCTTTCCTCCCTGGCGGTGGGGACCAAGGCCAGGCACTCAGCCTGACCTTTGCCTTCTGTGGTTCCTTCCACATGCTGCATCTTCTGGAATCGCTCCCCAAACGGCCCCAGCCAGGATGCGGCTTGAGGCACCCTCTCCCCAGGCCACCACCCTTGCTCTCATATCCAAAGTCAAATTCAAAAGTCCTTCGCAGTTTAAAGAGTGACTTCTTGTCTGTAAGGGATAGCTACAGAGGGTAACAGATGTACTGGATGTGGCAGAGCTCTTCCTGTCATTATCCTGCTTGTGTTCCCTCACTCCCCAGCCAAGAAGATCTTGGGGATCCGGGGCCTTCTAATTTCTTCTAAATCCTGAGGGTGGGGTTCAGCAAAACTTACTGTCTCTGTGCATGGTGGGTGTGCGATGAAAGCTGGGTGTGTCTCCTGCTGTTTTGGCCTGTAGCTCTTTGGGACAGGAAGGTAGATGTGGCCTGTCAACATCACCATGTGACCATGATCAACCATCATAGATCTGATAATAGCCCTCAGGGAGGCCCCTGTGCCACTTGGAGGGACTTCCTTACAACCAGTTCTCTGTCGTGGGGCCAGTGGGTGGGGGATCCCAAGTCCGAGAAAGCCTATGGACCCACAGCACTGGGGATCCAGACACTGGGAAAGGATGATGGAGGTAAATCAGATTGTGTAGCACACAGCAATTGTGCCCCCATGTCAATGGACCACAGATCTGTTGGTGGCTGTAGATCCAGGCACCCAGGAGTCAGGACCCTGAATGCTGGGACGCCAGCATTCTTAGCTCTGTTGGTTCTGGGTGCCATGCTGATGGGCATCAGACATAAATTCAGTGTTGTGATGTACTCTCTCAGGTGAACTGATCCAAACCTGCAACACCTGGACAACTGCAAAGTCGTCAACAAACATCTGACTCGAGTGACAGTTCAAGTGCATTAACAATGTCATCTGATCTAATGGGTCCATCAAAAAGTGTGTGTGTCAGTGTGGACATTCAGAAGAGGGGAGGCTGTGGCAGGAAGAAGGAATGGTAGTCAATGGCATTTACAGTTTATAAAATGACATTAGGGCCACTGAAGGTTGGAAGTATTGCTCCTGGCCTTAGTATCTGCTCTTCATCAAGATCACGCTTCCATTGACCCAACTGCCCTTAACTCCCCAAACAAGACCTCCTGCTCCCTTTCCAGGGGCCTTGACTCTCAGGACCCCTGCTTTGGGAGGTGGAGCTCTCCTTTCAATGAGCCACCAGCTCAGGCTGAGACACAGGGAGATATGAATCTTAAATTGGGTGGCAGAGGGTTCTCTGGGCAGAAGAATCACCAGGTTTATAAAAATAAATTGACTTCTGAATAGCACTTACAGTTGCCAAAGCAATAACAAGTGAACTATTCTGTCAGGGGAAAGGATTTCCCTTCTATCTGTCATGGGGGAGTACGTGGGCCCCTGATACATAATTTAAGGCACAGAGAAAAAGCAGAAGAGAAAGCGACTCTGGGTAGTGGAAGGAATCTGGAGGTGGAGCCAGGAGGCCTGGGTTTACCTGTGGGTCCTGTTACCAACTGTGGGACCTGGAGGGAGTCACTCAGCCTGTGGAGCCTTTGTCTCTTCACCTGCAAACAGCTGCAGCAAGGCCTGCCCTCGCCACATCATAAGGGTCGGGTGGAGGAAGCCCGCATGTTGTATTGGAAAAGAGGACATGGAGCTCCTCACATCGTCATTAGAAACAAAGGCAAAAATCATTAATGCCATTAATGCATTTTTGAAGGACAATAGAAAAGAAGGATAGCAGTGGGAAGGGAGAAAGTGATGGCAGAGAGATTATGGAGAGAAGAGAGTGGGAGCAATATGGACAGTGCTCTCCTGAGGGGCCTCCTGGAAGCTGGAGGTAGAAACAGAACCATCAGAGCCAGGTTCAGTGGACTGTCCTGCAGCTCTCGCCCACCATGCACGTCCGGGGTCACTGGCAACCGGACGTGGGTCAGAGGTGATGTGTATGTCCGTCATAAAGAATGTGAAAACAACACCTGGTCCTACAGCGACCACAGGCACCTTGGAGAGAGCGCCTCTGAGAAGGAGGGGGTGCCGGTGCCTGCAGGGTGCCGGTGCCTCCCAGCTGCTGGCTGCGAAATCATCTCCTGCTGGAAACAACTTAATGCGGTGCTGTCCACATGTGCCTCTCATTTCTGTCTTTTTCCCTCTTGGCCCAGGGGCCACCTGGAAAGGATGGGCTGAATGGACCCCCAGGCCTGCCAGGACCCAAGGTTGGTATTCATGGGGTTGGCTGGAGTGTGGGAATCCAATCAAAACAGTGAGTGCCTGGGCCCTGGACCAGGACTCAGAAATGCTTGAATTTAGGAGGTCTGATGAGGACGAGCCCCTTATTTCTAAGTAGGTAACCAGAATTTGGAGGCCCTAGACGTTAAAATTAATCTTGTAGAAATATGTATTTACTATATTTGCAGGGAGGAAAACCTTTCAGATACTCTTACTAACATAATAAGAGACTTCAATTTTAGAAATATCCTGGTGGGGCTCATTATAGTAGGATTATTAAGATAAGAACCAGAGGTTAAATATCATGTAATTGGGAAGCAAATTCACAGTTTACATACTTCAAATGAACAATTACAAGACCTTACAACAAATATTTTAACAAATGAGCTTTATTCTTTCACAGCATAAGCTCAAGTATTCATGTCAACAGTCCTTGCAAGGCAACTTTTCAGTATTATGGGAAAATTCATCAGTCATCCTTTTCAATAAGTAGACTTAGAAACTCAACTTTTTCATGACAAAAGAACGGATTTAATTTAATTTTATGGGATTTTATGTAAATATTCTCCACCTTTACAAGACAAGGGATAAGGGCTAACCAAGTGCTTCGAATTCTCAAAAACGCTTGTGCAATATATTCCTTATGCTAAATCTTTCAATAAGGAAAGACCACCATTTCTACTCGGTTATCTTTTTATAAAATAAATCAAAAGTACAGTCATCGAATATAGAATCTAAGGGATGGTGCGAGATGCTATTTTTGGTTTCCACGCTCGTGCAGATTTAGAGTTCAACACCACCTGAGTACAGGTAGATCTCTTCCTTACCAGGCTGTAACTACTTCCCAGTTTGTTTCTTCCAAGCGTCCCCCGACCCCGTAACTTTTTTTTGCCTTCCTTACAGGGAGAGCCAGGAGAAAGAGGAGAAGATGGTCTGCCGGGAAAACCTGGGCTTCGGGTATGGATTCCGCCACCTCCCATCATGTTTCTTGTTCTAAATGGTGTATCTGGGGTTGTGTGTGAACTGCAACTGATGGAGCATAAGTCCCTATTAGCTGGGGTCTGGCAGCAAACAAATAGGATGGTGGACAAGGGGCCCTTTGAAAGGGTGAGGGCAAGGTTAGGGGCTCCTACAGGGAGGGTGACACACCATGGGAATGGCAATGATGGAGAGCCCAACACCTCTAGGACAGAGGAATAGAGGAATGAGTGGATCCCTAGGGAGACCTGGAGCTGGAGGAGAGGCCCCCAAGAGAGCTGTAGCCTTGGGAAGAAGGACATTGTCACTGTCTCGCTTGTCTTGGCAGGGAGACAGTAAGAGGGACACTAGCATTCCCTCTCTGTGTCTTTCTCTCCTGAACTTTGATCTCCCTCCAGTGCTCACTAATGCCTGACCCCGACAGAAAGCCAGAAGGCAAGGAAGCCCGGCTGGTGCCTTCTGTAGAGTTCATCCGCCAGGGCTTCCAATGGGTGGAGACATGTGAAAGTGGCTCTGAGGGGGAAGTGGAGGCCACGCAGCATGGGATTTGGACAGGGCACCTCCTGTGGGTGTAGGGACCCAATTAGTGGCTTTAGATGACTGTCGCTCAGCGACTAAGCTCCTCCAGGAGCTGCTGCTTCTCTGCAGGGCTTTCCTGATGGGCTGGCTGCAGGGTCTCATTTGTCTTGAGGCCCTCAGCTTAACAGCTCAGATTTGGCTTGGGCTCAGAATGCAGTGAGCACGGAAGAGGGAGGACTGGACTGTGTGTGTGTGTGTGTGTTTTCTGGGGAAGCCTGTGCCTGCATGCACCTGTGGTTCTGGGGGAGCCTGTGGCCAGACAAAGAGATTGCATGGGGGAACCCAGCCCCTCCCTCTCCCTCTCCCCACTCTACTGGGTTAAGAACTAGTTAAGGGAAGTAACTGGATCTTAGTCACCTCTGCTCCCCAACTCAAAGCCCACAGTCAGGCACTTGGGGGGTGCTCAGTAAGGGCTTACTGGATGGAGGATGGATAAAAAATTCAGCTCAGCAGAAATACGGCAGTGACTTGCACTCGACACAGCGGTGACCTTGCCCTCCGGAAGGATAAGACCAGCTCGTCTTCTGGCCAGTGAAGGTCCTGATGGGCAAAGTCGTGGGCCTAGGTTCTCTATTGCCTCACCTTTTCATAAAGTAGTCATTCCTTAGAAGACCAAAATAAAAGGGAGCAGAAAAAGCACAGGTTCAAATGCACCTCCAATGTCTCGAGGATGCCCAGATTGACTCAAATGCGGAAAGAACATCCCAAGATCCACCAGGAATCTCTCATTTCCTGGATTCCAGATTCTAGGAACTCAGCCCTCATGCTCCCCTGATGTGCACGGTGAGTCATCCCATCACCACTTACAAGCACAGCGGTCCTTCATATTTTAAGAATCAACATTAGTGTTGTAAAAAATATTAATAATGATCCCCAAATCATTGAAATGTAATAGTATGTAATTTGCTGTGTTTCACCCATGCTTGTCCTAAGGTGGTTCTGTGTGGGGGTGAATCACATGGTCCTATAAGCACCCAGGCCACCTTTCTGTGTTTGACTAATTGGTTGAAATTCGATCATTTCCAAAAAGGACTTAAAACATTTGCATAGATTTGTTGTTCTTTTCCACTCTTGACTTCATGGATTTTATGGAGTCAACCATACCTTAGAGTTGTGTTTTCTCAAATTTATGAATTGTCAAATCCTTCTGGGCTTACACCATATGAATTTCAACATCCTATTTAATAGTCTTCAGAAGCAGTCTTTTCCCACTGAGTTCACTGCACGGTTCTGCAGATGAAGGAGATCCATTATAAGTATTGGCATGAAATTAAAGGTGCCCTTGGGGATTTCTTTAGTTGTTCCATCTATGTTTTATATTTCTGATAATCACTAATGGCTGAAAGATTCAAACAGGGAAATCTATTGCTACATCCCACATGTGTCATTTTTGTACGATTTCTAGTGCGATATGTTTAAAACATTTCTCTAGAAAGTTCAAAACTATGAATTTCCTCAGTTATGACACTTTTACAACTTAGTCTAGCCTCAAAGGGGACCTGGCATGGGATCTTGTTACTTTATTTTGACAAAATGCCAACTAAAGACAAAAATATTCCAAGAAGATTATGGCCAGGTCATGGATAGCAGGGTTGTGAGTCCACTGAGGGAATGGATGTGGTTTGCAGGGTGAGCAGATGTGTCAACCTCAATACGCATCACGTCAGGAATTCAAGATGGCACCCAGTCCTCTGTTCATGTGCCTGTGCTTAGGGTTCACCTCACAAATTCAGGAAGCATTTCACCTGGTCTTCAAAAATGCTCTCTAACCAAACTCAGCCCCTCAGCACCTTTCTCAGCATGTAAGACGCAATTGCCACCGCAAAGGTGTTACAATCCTAATAGATTTAAAGTGACAATTTGAGTGACGCATATTTGCACAATTCCGGTTAGAGCAATTCTTACTAATCGTGCTTGTAAACATTGGGAATTGGTGGGAGAATTGGAGTGCATCTAGAATTTCAATATGTACTGACTCCAATGTCAGTTCCCATGGTAGCACCAGAGCTGCAGAATAAAATGTGTGCTTAATCGTTTAATGCTAAAAATGCTTTTGGTTAATTTTTTTTCCTTCCTCTCTGATAAGTGGTGGTAGTGCTGGCCTTCACTACCAGTTGAGTCTGGCATAGCTGCAGGAACAATCCCTACGTGCATGCATACCTGCTCATTCATTCATTCATTCATTCATGTGTCCATTTACTCAGAAAACTACATTTCCTTATGGAAATCTACACAAAGGTTTTATTAAATAGCATAATGGATTTTAGAAAGAAATTGTCATTCAAGAAGTCAGTGATTCTCAAGACTCATCATTGTTTAGAAATTAATGTCCATCCCCACCACCACCACCACACGTCTCTTTGCATCAGTGATTTACAGAGACATGGGAAGCACAGTGGCCTGATGCCTTGGGATCAGACAAAAAGCCTGTTTGGTCCTGTGTCCCCACTTCACCTGACCACAAGGGGCTAGTCAAGAACCTAATGGCTGAGGACAAAACTTCAACCTAGTTACTAGAAATAGTCTATACCTATTTAGGGGCTTACTTTCCACTATGTTTAAACGTTTAGTAGAATTTCATCCAAGACTTGCCTTTATTGTAACACACCATGGGAGAGGGAAAATGAAGTTCTTACCCACCTCTTACCATGGAGCGGCGTGTGTTTACCAAAAAGTCTGGACAATAAGCACAGGACAGCCAGTCAGCTTGGATCAGTTCATCAATAGCTTCTCCTTCATCGTTGGACATAACGTGGTGTCTGGGTTTCCCCAAAGTGCAATAAAACTCAGAGTTGGGGTGGATCTAGCAGTCACAGACTTTGGCTCATCGTTGTTTTGAATTGTAAACATTTAGATTCAAAATGAATGGATTCACCCTCTATAAACTCTGTCAGGACAATTCCAGAAGTTGTTTCTTTTGGAGGAAGCAAAAAACAATATGAAGGAGTGTGGAACCTTTCTCTCCAGAAATGCTAAACACTGTGGTTTCCACAGCCTGTGTCTCTTGGGCTGTAACCATGCCATGTGTTTGAGGATCAAGAGCTGCGGCTGGCACATGCTGTGAATATGTGGGGCCAACTGGAGAATGACTGTCATCTCTGTAAATGTGCTTGGAAAATAATGGGGTGTTTGTTATTCTGTCTCCAGGGTGAAGTTGGGGAGCAGGGCCTGGCAGGCCGACCTGGAGAGAAGGTTTGTTTGTTCATACCTTCGTTCATTCATTGTGTTCTTCATTCAGTGCATTCTTTCACTATTATACACTTGGCCTTGTGTCAGTTGTCTTCTGGGGGTGCACTGCATGCATTTCATGCATTCATTTACTTACCCAACAATAATCAGCATGTCCTATACATCTGTCTCTGTCTTGGGCACTGGGATCACAACCACGAATCAAAAACAATTGAACAGATGCAGTAAGTGGTGACATGCAGGTGTGGGTGAGAGGGCCCCACACTCAGACTTGGAGAATGTCAGGAAAGATGGCAGGGAAGTGACATTATGGCTGAGTCCTAAAGGATGAGGAGTTAGACACCAAGAGAGGTGAAACAAATCTTCCTGGAAGAGGGAATGGCTAAAGTGGGAAAGACCTTGAGTGCACCCCAATGAACAAATTCTCTAGAATTCCACTTTCTCCACTAGTTTGCTTTCCATGTCACCTCCATTAAGTCAGCGATCTCTGGGAGGCTGGAGAGCATGAAGTAGAGGGCACATGCCCCACAGACTGGCCCACAGGAGAGCCTCCTTACTCATAGCCTAATGAACACAGATGCCATGTTGTTTCCACAGGGAGAGGCCGGGCTCCCTGGTGCTCCAGGATTCCCAGGCGTGAGGGGAGAGAAAGGAGAGCAAGTAAGTGGTGGCAGCTTCTTCCCACCAAGGACACCTTGCCTATGCGCATGGAAAGCAGCGCCCTTTGGAGTCAGTCCCTTGGGGGTGATGGGGATCTTGGCTGGGATTTGAGGGTATTTCCCCAGGGTTTGTGGAAGAGAAGAAGAAGTGGAGTGGGGTGCTTTGGTCCATGAGGTCCAACAAAAGGCCAGTGGCTGAGAGATCTCTCTGAAAAGGTTGGAGCATCTTCAGATGAAATTGGTGGGAACAGGGTGGGGGGCATCATCTGTCATGTGCCAAATGGGAATTAGGTGCTTCACACTTAACTGACAGAAAGCCCTTGGGGTTGAGCTTCACCATGGCATTTACTGGTAAGGCAAGGGCAGTCCAAGACAAAAAAGTCTTTTGTCCAAAGTCCTAGCACTCTTACCTGGGAGAGGCAGGCGTGACACTCTTTTTGAGTTCCAATGTTTTCTAATTTCATCTTTTGCCATAGGGAGAGAAAGGTGAACTGGGCCTCCCAGGACTGAAAGGTGACCGAGGGGAAAAGGTAGGAGCTGCTGCTGTCATCCTGTCGTCAGCTACATTAGTGGCAAAACTTTCCCCTGTGATTATGTGCGTTGCCTGCAGTTCAGTGGAGTGAGCACCGTTCTTGGAGTTGAAGTGATGGCCTGGGTTATAATCCTGGTTCTACCTGCTGGGTGGCTCTGAGTGTCTTGTCTGACCTCCCTGTGCCTTGGCTTGCTGGCCTGGAAACAGTTCTGCTAATACCTCCTCTGAGGGTTGTTGTGAAGCATGACTGATGCCCTGTTTGTGGGATGGGTTGTGGCAGACTCACCATGTTCTAGGACTACTGGAAGCACTGCACAGGTAGTGACAGGGGATCCTCATGACAACCCCAAGAGAGGTCATGTTATCAACAACATCCCCACTTTGTAGATGGGGAAACCGAGGCACAGAAAAGCTAAGTTGCTTTCCCAGGGCTGCATGAATGGAGTACAGTAGGGTCAACACCTCAACCCTGACAGTCTGGATCCAGTGTCCCCACTCCTAACAGTGCCATGCCTCACACTGGCCTGGCCCCTGGGTGCCTGAGGAATGAAAAAACGCACCCCGAAGGGCCTTGCATTGCCCCTTGTCCTGCACAGAACTGTACAGGTCACCTCGCTGTCCTGAGGCTGCATGTTCTTCTCCTCCAATTTCCTGCTCTCCTTTTGCCCTCATCCTTCTGAGCTCCAGAGGGGGCCTCCCATCCTCCCTTCTCTCGGGCTGAAGGCTGAGGGCTTAGCTCCAGACAGACCTGCAATCTATAAATAGAGAGCTTGAAATGGAAAGGGCTTTGCGTGGGTAAGCTATTCATGCCTGCTGCTCTCATGGACTTTTTAGAATTGCAATTTTTATCTGAGAAACTCATTTCCAGGATGCAAAGGACTCAGCGAGACCAGAAAGCCCCTTTTATTGCTTTGGCAGAATTGCCAGAGTCACGGCAGAATCACGTTCAAGCTTCCAAAGAATCTGGCCTGCTTTTCTTTTCCCCCAGAGAAATATGTAATAATAGACAATGCTGGTAAAAAAAAAAAAAAGCAAAATGAGACATTAAAGCAACATTGCCCCCTTCTGACTGTGCCTCATGCAATCTCTGCCTCAACTTCCCATTCTTTGCTCCCCACCACCCACGGTGAGCATTTAACACCCCACCAGCCCCCAGCATCTCAGAGAGCAGGTGTGATAATGCCCCTTTGTCAGCAAGGGCTACTGAGAGTTAAGCTACTCCTGGAGGAGCTGGCATCTGAACTCGGGCCTGTCAAAGTGACTCCAAACTCATAGATCTTTCATCAGCCGAGCTTCTTTCTCCCAAGTCAGAGGGCTGCTGGGGTCTTCCCCACCCCACCCACTGTTCTTTCCCTCCCCCTACAGCTCCAAGGTGGAGGGTCTCCCAAAAAGGCAGTCTTGAGGCCCACTGGGTTGGAGACAGGTCTCTCCGCCAATCCTCTTCTTATTGATACCCGTTCATATGTTCAACTGGGAGACGCTCAACTTTGACCGTTTGGACCTTTTCTTGTTGGGTAAATTGGTTTAAATGAGCTTGGTTCTGGAGCATGAGGTCAACAGTGTCAGGAAGAGAACAGGGTAAAGTCAGGTAATGCAAATAGCTCAGAGAAGGTGTTTTTCTTTCCGAAGCTTCTGGAACTTTAGTTGGGGCACTGCTGCCAGTAGTTAAGAGCTTGGATTCTGAGCTTAAAATTAGGCTCAGCCATTTACACTGTGTGACTTTGGGCAGGTGAATGAATGTTGTTATGCTTCAGCTCCTTCATGCACAAAATGGGAATACTGAAGTATCGACACTGTGGGCATTTCTAGAGAGATTGGATGAGTTAATACATGCAAATACATATGCCAGTACCTGGAATTAAATACTACATAACAATAGAAATAATGATAGAAAACAATATAACCACCTTTATTATCATATTATTGGCCCTCTCTAAGCCAGCTTGATTCATTCATTTGTCTACTAATAATCATGTATGGAAGGCCTGCATAGACCTAACCCTGGGCTGCAAGGAACGCACTGGAGCATAGACATCCATGTCCTGGCACCATCGTGGCACATGTGGAATGATGGACTTGGGGACTGTGTCCACTCATTGAGGTTCCTCCTGCATGGAACAGCCCAATGACCTCCTTTCTTCAGGGAAGATGTAATAACAATTTCCTCCTCATTGGGCTCCTGCTGAAGACTATCTCACTCAGTCCCTATATGACGCTGTGAGTTCTATTATCATTATTTTGCAAAGAGGAAAACAAGCCAAAAGAGGTAAAATAATGTATAATGTATAATGGTAGAGTTACGTTTCAAGCTCAGGTGATTTAACTCCCAGCCTGCATTGGCTACAGAAATGTAGTATTGTCCCCTCAGGCCCCTGAGAACAGCCCATCCCCTTCAGAGGGGCTGGCACAGGGCCCAGTGGGGTCTCTAAGGGAGCTCAAGTCATTGTGGAGGATACAGTGTGGGATGTTTGCTGCGGAACTGGTTATGGTTTCATTAAGAGGGAAACAACGGAAATGTCATCAATGGGAAGATGGATAATGGATCACTTTATTACCATGTGCACAATGGAATGGTATAGAGTGATAGAAATGATCTACAGCTACATGTATCAGCATGGATGCTTCTCAGAACATAAGGTTTTCGTATATCTGAAATATGTTATAATTTGGCATCTATCTCTCTATCTCTCAAGGTAGATGCAGGTGGGCGATTCTGCTGTCTGGGGACAGGTGTCCCAGGAGAAGCAGAGTTGGTTGGCAGGAGGACGAATGGTCATTTATTTTCCATTTCTTCATCTAGGGTGAAGCTGGTCCAGCAGGACCCCCTGGATTACCTGGAACTGTAAGTTACTCTGCTTCTCATCCTTTCACCTTCTTTGAATTCCCAAAGCATGGAGACACTCCCTCCCCACGCACTTAGTTATAAACATCTTTTTAATAGGGTTTGCCAAGAGCTGGATCTCTTCTTAGGTTTTGTAATCCAAAAACCTGTAAGCTTCTCTAAGAGCCACCTTGTGCTTGTTGATTATTTTATTCAGCAAGCACAATTGCTATTTATCATAACATTGGCTAGAGACTGAGAATGCATACTCATCTGTTACATATGGGGAAACTGAGGCCCAGAGACAAGAAGCAGTCTGTCCAGGGTGAGACTGCCATGTGGACAGACAACCATGACTCATGCTTCATTTTCTGCAGGTGTGAGGGCAAGCATGTGAGTTGGTGTTGAGTAGTGAGTAGGAGAATGGATTTCCCAGCCAGAGAAAAGTGGGTTTGGATCCCAGCTCTGCCATTCACTGGCATCATGGTCTCAGATATGTTTTTTTAATTTTAAAAAGGCTCGGTCTTCTCATTTGTTAAGAAAAAATAGTATACCCACCTATCTTGTACATTTGTAGTGAAAATTAGCTGAGATAATACAAGGTACACAGCACAGTTTCTGGTACGTTAATAAAAACTAAATATAAAACAACTGCTATATAAATATGGCAGCATATTTTGGATATATTTTTTTCATTTGAATGTCTCTTCTCAGCCTGGATATTCTGTGCTTTGATAACTTGATTTCATGGAAGTTGAGCGTGACATCCACGCTGGCCATGACTGGGCAAGGAGGGATTGGTCAGTTGCTAACCAAAGCAGGAAACTGCCTCAGTATGGAGGCCAGGAGATGAGAGAGCCTAAACGCCCAGAAATCCCATTTGCAGTGTAACAAAGAATTTTACTCTGTGGTTTCTATTATATCAAATCGCTATTCCACAGCTCTATCTCCTCCCCATACACACACTCATCAAAACGACTCAGCCATTCCACAAGGATGTTAAAAGAATCTCAGACTCAAGCTTAGAGTCAGAACTGGTCCTATAAAAATTTTGTTTACGACTGGTAACACCCAATGTTGCCAAGCACGTAGGTAAATGAGCACTATTATTTGGTGGGAGGGTAAATTGGTAATGCTTATTTGAGAAGTTACTCAGTATTAACACATCATAAAATCTCTACCCGTTAGCTTAGAAATTCCATTTCTAGGCATTATTTGCATTGCGTGTATTTACAAAAGGATGTACAAGGATGTACATAGTGGTGTTGCTTAAATTACGGGCAAGCTCCATGACAGTAAGCATAGAATTAAGTAAACCACAGAATATCCATCTCGTGCATCCTATTTTATAAAAATAAACACACACACACTATGAAAATGGCCTTAAAAAGATACCAATATTCAAGAAAAATTAAATGGAAAAACTAATTTATGAATCATCATGTATGTAAAGGTGAAGACCATGGGCCCCACAGCCCACCCACGTGGCGTCAGTCCCTGCTCCAGTGTTCACGAGCTGCCTCAACTTCATTAAATAGTCTACTCGTCTGCCATCCAATTTTCCTATCCATATAACAGAGCAGAAACACATAATCTCCCTCTTAGGGTTGTCGTGGAGAATGTGTGAGTTAATAAATATAAACAACTATAAGTAACCGTGTGTTTGCTGTTACTATTTGTACATCTCTCCTGCAGAGTTATGTATTTCTATACATTCATAATTGTACAGAAATATATAAAAAAGTCCTAAAAGATGCGCTCAAGTGAAAAGCAGTGGTTTCCTCTGGGGACGAGACGGGGACGAGACTGGGACTAGGGATGTGGAGGGCAAAGTAGAGGTTTCTTTTTTCCCTTCCATTTTGAAGTCACTGAGTTTTTGGACAAGAATCCATGATGTCCCTTTGTCCACTCACTGTTTTTTTTCTGAGCACCTGCCGTGAGCCAGGCATTGGCAAGGTTGGACCCGAAGGAGCTCGCAGCCTAGTCAGGGAGATAAAATCTAGTCACATAGTGGCCCGGATAAACATATATTACAAAGTATAGTAAATGCTATCAAGGAAAAGAAGACGGTGTAGTTAGGGAGAATAACAAGGGCACCCGATTTATATCTGAGTGTTGCAGGAGGAAGGGGGATCTGAAGCCACGGCATTCAAAAGTGCCCTGGAGGATGGGCCATAGTTAATTAGACACAGAGAGGAGGAGAGTGTGTTCCAGGTGAGAGGAACAGCAGTGTGGAAGCTTAGAGGCTGGAGAAAGTATGACACCTGGGAAGTATTAAGCGCGGCATGGCTGGGGACCTGGAGGGGGTCTTTAGCTGCTGAGATAAAGAATTTTCATAAGCTGGGCTCTCCATGCCCAGGGGCTGAGCCCCCTCCTCCGGGTTTCCTTATGACCTGCATCCTTGCTGGGAGAGGCCCTCAAAGGAGACACTGATGGAGGGATCCAGTGTCCCAGGCATGGCTCTAATTACTTGCATGGATAATTCCATTTCGGCCCCACAACACCCTGAGGGGAGAATGTTTTGTCTTCATTTTACAGATGAGGATGTAGAAACTGACAGATATCTGAGGTCACGCAGTTTTAGGCGAGGGTGACACGGTTGGAGCTCAGGCTGTGTTACTCCAAAGTTCCTGTATCTAACCACTGTACTTTGCTGCCCTGCCTTCATAAATGCTCAAGGACTTTAAAGAAATATGTGATTCTAATTGTCAAAACTAATTAATAGGCATTAAAAGAAATGGTGGGACTGTATTCCTTTACTTGGTAAATCTCTCAGGGCAAGTTTCTAAAGTCAATTCACATCTTTCTGATTTCTCTGGTTTCCTTTTCAGACATCCCTGTTCACCCCACACCCAAGAGTGCCAGTAAGTAGCCCCCTTGGTGCTGCCCGGTGGCCCTCAGCCTGCCTTGCGACGTCCCCGTGTGCTCTGGGGCTGGGCCTGGGCTGGTCCTGACTCTCAGCCCCACCGTGCAAGTCAGTGCCAGGCACCCGGACTTGCAGACCTTGTCCTGGCAGCCGGTGGGGAACGTGACCCGCAAGGAACCAGCTCTAATGTCAGGCAGGACATCCCAGGGGCCTGGAGGCCACCTCCCAGGAGCCGAGGGCAAAGGGCAAACCTCTCTTTGGGTAAATTTAGTTATTCACCACACAAAGAGTCACTGGTGGTTTCGAGGAGAACAGAATTATGTGAGATGGCAGAAGACTAAACAGCCGGGTGAGGCAGTTGCCATGGATGCTGGCAGTGAAGGGGACCCCGAGAGTGGAGTGCCTTGAGGGGACACAGGTCTAAAAGAGGCTGTTCAGAGGACAGTGGAGCTGAGTCTGCTTGGGGCATGGCCGATGGAGGGAGAGCTATGGCTTCTTGTAAAGACTAAAGCACTTGCCAGCAAAGAAAGCTAACCATCGCTGCAACCCGGGAACCTGTCCTCCCTCTTTTCACTTGTGGTTCTTATGAAAATGAGTGTTTTCGGGATCTCTTTATGCTCTGGCAACACCGAAGCCAGAAAGCGTGCTTCTGTTTTCTCTGCTCTTCGGAGACAATTCTTCTGTTATGGGCCCCTGACCCACCGTTCCACGATGCGCCACCATGGAGAGGCCGCACTGGAGACATCCGCGTCCTAGTAGCTGCTTTCTCCATGTCTTCGATATTGAGTAGATGCAACTTAAAAAGCTGAAAAGAGTCCTGTATACGGTGGAAAAGAACCGAGCAGGTAGAGAGATTGAGCCCGGTGCTGAGATCATTGTGAAGGAGAAGGAAGGATTTTGAGCTTCTTCGGAGGTGAAGTGGAGGAAGTGAGAAGGAGGAGAGGGGCCGTCGCTGGGCAGAGTGGATTTCAGAAGAAGTCATTGGGAGATGCCTATGGGAAAGAACAGGTTTGGGGGCTCTGGCTGTGTCCCCTACTCTCTCAAAAGAAGGGCTCAAAGAGACAGAACATGAGAGCATCCACCGGGGTATGCGCAGTGTGGGTGTCGCTCAGACCATCCCTGAGGAAAGGCTCGTGTGCCCACTTCACAGATGATGCTCCTGAGGCTCAGAGGAGCTAAGCAAGTTGCAATGGCCTACTTGGAGATGGGAACTGAGATGAGTTGTCAGCCATAAGCCTCCGGCCAGAGCAGCTGTCCCCCGACCCCATCTGCTACTGAGGTTCAGGGCTCGCCCCCGGGTGGTGGCTGGCTCCCATCACTCTATCCCACTGCCTTGGCTCCTCTAGGACCACCTCTACCTACACATTGCCTCACTTCCCCTCTGTCTTCTGGGTCTCCCTCAGGCCCACCCTGAGCCCCTCAAGCTTGAGACAAGTCTACACATCCAACCTCTCCTGAAAGGAATTGCTCCATAAAAGATGATTTCCAAGGCATTCCACTGGGAAGGGACATAAGTGGGAGCCGGGAGCCTGCCCAGTCTTCCCTTTGAATCACAGTGGTGATGTCTTTGTGATACCTTCCTGCAAGTCTGAGTTTTGCAGGAATCAGGAACACTTGCAGATGCAAAGCAAGGAAATCGTGTCTATGAAAAAAAAAGATTTATTGTGAATTATTGCATGAATCTCTCTGGGACTGGCCTCGTCGCCATGGTGACCGGGTTTGTATTGATGGTTTTGAAAAATGTTCTTCTGTTTGATTTCTCCCTGCACTCCTCAGGAGAGTGCCTTTTGAGTCCCTGCACACAGGGAGGGCTGGGGGAGATTTAGAGGGATGGCAAAGTTTGCAGCAGGATTAAGAAAAGGAATAGAAAGGAGGAGGAGGGTGGAGGGAGAACCCTGACCGCTGGGATGGAGGATGCTCCTGGGAAAGGCTGCCATGCCTGGGGAGGCCTTCAGGTGGCGTGGTGATGGCAGCCTGTGGAGGACAGACAGCATGCACGTCTGGAGATGTCAGATGGAAGAGGAAACTCATTCTTTACTTGGAGGAAGGAGGGAAGGGCAGCCTTGGGTTTGGGAAATTACAGTTGAGAACTCAAGAGGGGCTTTGTAGCTGAGGGGCTGGGAGGTGATTCAGAAGCAGCCATCTCTGGAAGCTCTGGGGCAGCCTGACCCCACCCCGTCAGCGTGCAGAGGAGTCCAGGATGCCCAGTCAATGCCCTGAGTTTGCAGGGATGATACTGAGCCCAGACAGACTGTTGGACTTGGGTGACAACACTAGCGGGGGACGGTCAGGAGGAGAAACAAGCCACTCATGCTCATGCATCCAGCAACTATCGATGAACACCACTGTGTGCCCGTAGTGAAGGCTTTGACTCCTGACTCCCAGGCCCAGGACACAATGCCTTGAGCATCTTGCCTGAGTCCCAAGGCTCCCTCCGCTGGCCTGGCCTGACCACTCATGGGTCCTGAGCCTCTGTTCCTGCCACCTACAATCCCTTCCCCCAGCTGGCAGAAAAAGATTATGCAAACTTGTCCTCAGCGCATCACCTGAAGTAACTCCATACACCTTCTGGATTGTACCGCCAATGACTTGAGGATGAAAGAGTTTCGCAAATCCCCACCGTGTGAAATTTCCTAGGAGGAAACCATACTAGAAGTAAAAGTACTGTTATCCCTGGTGAACGGAGCCAGAGAGTGTCCTTCTGAGCTGGTTGGAAATGCAGATTCTAGGAGGAATGAACTTGCATCTGTTGAAAACCTCCTCTGTGTCGGCACTGTGAAGCTCTTGGCAAGAGCAATCTTATTTAATCCAGGTCACAACTCTCCAAGGTAGACCATGCAGATTCTACTCAATAGATGATGCAGAGAGTGAGGAAACCAGCCCAGGGCCGTGCAGATACCAACTGGGGATCAACGAGTAGCTTGCGAGGGGAGGGCAGGCAGGGGCCTCTGGGGCAGTCTCCAAAATCTGCAGTGCATGGAGAGAGAAAGCAGCATGAAACCCGCAAAGGGCTGTGCCTCTCTGTGCCTGAAGCTTTAGGACCAGCCTGCCCCAGGCTCCCTAACTCAGATGTTGGAATCTGCCTTCTAGATGCTTCCAGGGTCCTCCCCAGACCTTCTGGTCTCCAAAGCTTTTGCTTTCATACTCTCTAGCTGTGCAGGACTCCTGTCTACATGCAAGGCAAATGCTCATCCGTCTCTCCTCGGGTCGTTCTGCAGATGGGGAGCCCGAGGTCTCCCTAAGCAGCCCATGGCACTTCTGGACAGTACTGGGTCCTGCTCCTTTAGAAGGAGCCATTCACGGCCTTTCTGATGCACATGCTATTGTTGTTCCTCTGCTCTCCCCAGAGAGATCCACACCCGCCTGGTCTCCTCTTTTGGATTCACATCTGCTGCACATTGTCTGTATCCTGGATTCCTCACCCTGTGTGAAATGGAGAACATGTGTTCATTTTGCAGACACAGACACTGAGGTCACTGGCTAAATGCTTTGCCCAATGGTATATGGCCAGTGAGTTGGAGAGCCAGTTCCAAGATGCTGTATGTGGATCTAGAGCTGAGGCTGTTTTCATGTGGCCCACTGTTCCCACTCTTGTCCTGCATGATTGGTCCTTCAGCTATTGAAAGATAGAGACCTGAACCTTTCCAGGTGTGTCCTTGATGGATCCTCCTGTGAAGAGCAGAGTGAGGATCTCATGGCCCCCCAACCTTCCTGGGAGGTGTGTTGGGGACCCTGGATATGACACCAACAGATCAAGTGACCTGCTTCCTCCCCCGTTGGATTATTCCATTCTGGGCAGCCTGGATGCTGCACATGCCTTTCCAGCCTGTGTACCATCTCTTCTTTAGCAAAAGTTAGACTCACCAACCTGACCATCCAACATTCAATCCCCAGTCTGTCCCCAAAGGGCTGGGTCCCTTGAGCGAAGTCCCCTCCCCAGTTTCTCCATGTTGGACAGGGGACTGAGAAAGATTCTTCCTCCTCTCAGCATTCTTTCCATCATTATTCACTGATGATCTACCACGTGCCAGGCTCTGGGCTGGAGCGGAGAGGAATCAAACAGTACACAGAGGTGTAAAACTGTCACTGTAACCAGTGCCGTGGAGGGGGACACTGCTCTAAGAGTCCATAAGAGGAGGGCGTGGCTCAGTTTTGGATTCAGTTTCCCTGAAGAAGCTATTCTTGACCTTAGATCTGAGAGATGAGTAAGAATCGATCAAAGTCCCAGTGGAGTAGGAGGGAAGAGGCACCCAGGCAGAGGGAACAGCCTTTGGTGGGGGCGGGGATGGGCTCCATGCACAGACAGGGCTGGAAGGGGCTGGTACGGATGATCTGTGGACAGGGCGGAGCACATCCGCTGTACTCTTTGCTTCTCCACCAACAGGGAGAACAAGGGCCAAAAGGAGAGAAGGGTGACCCCGGCGTGCCTGGGGAACCGGTGAGTGCCCTGTGTTCTGCACCCTGCATCCCCTGCCCCAGTTCCTGACCATGTGCAGCTGGTTACCAGGACATCCAGGGCTGTACAGCTGCAGGTCTGAACTGTGCGCAGGAACCCCGCTGAACAGAATGCAGCCCCTTCCTCCTCGCTCAGGGCTCCAAGGGGGTCCCCTCCGTGGATCTCAAATTATACTTTTTGCATGTGTCCACACGGGTCCCAGCTGTCCAGAACAAGGGTGATGACCTAGTTCATTGATGAGTTGTTTCATTGCAGGGATCACCGGGCCGTCCTGGAGAATTAGGGCCTCGGGGGCCCACTGGACCGCCGGTAAGAAAACCTTCTCTTCACTGTTGGCTCTGAGTGTTGGAAATCCCTGCCAGCCCTTCTGTCCCTCCCAGGCCCCCGCTGGCCCCGCTCGCCTGGCATTTTGGGAGTTCCCACCAGGGGGCGCTGCCACGGGTGCTGAGGGGACCACGCGAACGCAGCAAGCTCAGTTCCACCATGCTCTCCTTTCCCGACTCAGCGCCCATCAGGGTCTGTGCTCAGGCCCCGGTGGTTCCTGGCTCCCTGAGTTTTTCACATGCAGGGAATCCTTTCCTCCCTCCCAGCCCTGGTTGGCAGCTCTGGTTTAAATGACACCCGGTGCATATTAGCGCTTTGATTTTGTTATTTTTCTCAGTTTCGGCTTTTTCACTGGCTCTTTCTCAGGCGGTTCGTTGTTCAAGTTCTCTGGAGAGTTCCCTTGGAGTAACATGTCTGGGCTCAGATCCCACAGGGCCCGTTGCTGGCTTTGTGCTCCTGGGCCATCCTGTTCCTGTGAGCTCCATTTACATAAAGTATTGATATCTATGTCCTGGGAGTGGTGAGGATGGAATAAAATAAGGACAAGCTCCAGGGAATGGCCAAGACATGTGACTTCTGCACTTTGAGACCCTGCTCCCTGTGCTTTCATTTTGGACCAACTCATTGATGAGCAAGGTGTCCCCAAGATGTCTCTCCATGGGGATGTGGACAGCATTATCTATGACGTCTTACCCCCCCCCCCCTTAATTTCCCCTACAGGGTGCCAAGGGACAAGAAGGTGCACATGGGGTGCCCGGACCAACTGGAAACCCTGTGAGTCCTTACGACCCACCTATCTCCTGGGGTTGTGTTGGGAGATCCGCAGAAGGGGGGCTGGGTGCAGATCTGCCCCTTGGCTCAGAGGTCCGGGCTAACTGGGGGAAAGGGGCCGAGGAAACGCAGTGCACACTTGAGTGGCTGGCCATGGTTGGGGGCCTTTTGAGCAGCAAGGGCCGAGAGACATGCTGGTCTCTGCAACATTCCCAGCATTTCAGGGTTTCGTCTACTTGATCGACCCACAAAAGAAATCTCCTTCCACATGTGCACAGACACACACAAACACCCACTCACAGATGGCTTTGTTACTCTGAGAAGTGTGCCCATGTGCACATCCACATCCACACATTCTAGATCCCAGGTACACACGTACTGTGATGCACACATATGTAGGTAAACCTCGGACCTGCAGATGCAGCTGGAAAACACACACAGACCTGTGCCATCACTCACAGGTCTTCTGAGCTCTCCTGCTTCTGCTCCTGCCTCCCCTGCCTGGGGCCAGAATCTCGGGGGATGAGTACTTGTTCCCCAGGGCTGACTAGAGCCTGTCTCGTGGTGGACAGCTGCAGAGCTCCGGTTTCTCTGCAAAGTTGGCAGGAGACAGGACAGGATGAGGCTGACTCTGCCGGGTCTCCCAGGAATAGAGGTGGTAGACAGAGGAGCAGCAGCAGCAGGCAGGCGTCCACTCACTCCCAGGACCACAGACCCAATGTACCCCCTATAATGTGCTTGCATTTGCGGTCCATCCTTGCTTATGGCTGAGTGTGATTGGGATCAGCTAAAGGCAGTGACCAGTGTGGACATTACAGAGCAGGGGCAGATGACACATTTCTCCTTGCTAGTGGAGAGAGCCCTGGACCAAGAGCAGCTGGAAGGGAAATGGAAGCCAAGTGTAGGCAAGGAGGCTGAGAGCGTGGTCCACGATTTCTGACCCTGAAAATGCACAGAACCCCATGATGGCGGGGCACAACACTAGAAGTAACATGAGGAGCCTCCAGGACTTCGGAATTCCCTGCTTCCTCATCTCCGTGGCATTGGCCCACCTTGAATGTCCTCATGCACGTCTCTCATGGAGTCTCTGCCCAGTATCATTGTCGAGTCCAAATCCACTTCTTCCAGGAAGCATTCCCTCATTCCCCAGTCAAAGCCAACGCACACATACATGCATGCACACACATGCACACGCACACACACTCTTTGCCTCTTTGATGCTCTCTCTCTGTGACCAGAGCCAGCATGTTCAGAGTGACCCAGACTGAAAACAGTTTTGCCGGGGTCCATTTAGACTTTGTGACCATCCCGTGAGCTCCTCCTTCTCCTTCCAGCAGCAGTTGGTCACCAAGCCCTGCTCATTCCTCTTTGCACCTTCCCCAGGCTTGCCTCTTCCTGTCCAACCCATGGTCAACCATTGCTCAACCTGTATCCTTTCTCGAGTGTGGCAGCCTTGTTCATGCCCTTACAATCAACCGTGTTCATCACACTTGAGTGTTTTCTCCACAATTCAAATCTGAACAATTTGTTGCATTTTCAGTGTTTCCTTTCCCACATGCACTTAGGGATAAAGGCCAAACCTCAGCTAAGATCTTTGTCTGTGACGGGGCTGGTCTTCCTCTGCTCCACCACACACACACACACACACACACACACACGCAGGCATGCACACACACACGCACACATCACCTCTGCGCCTCTGTGCCTTTGTCTTCAGGAACTTCCTAGAGTCTGCTGCCCTCCTGTCTCTCACCTCTGCCGGAACCCCCTCACGTGAGGCTTGGCTGATTGGGCTGCTACGACACTGGAACAGGGGGAGGTTCGTCTTATGCTTGGAGGGAATTTCAGGTTAGATGTAGGTCCAGCAAATCACAGTGAATTAAGTAGGAGGCAGGTTTGCAGAGAGACTGGGGGTGACTACTTATAATCAATACCTTGGGCCTTTCTAAACCTCTTCTGCTCTGAATAGGGCGCTCCTGGACCTGTGGGTTCCCCTGGTCCCAGTGGCCCCCCAGGAAGTGTGGTGAGTAATCCAGGGGCTGGGTGGGAAGGACACCAGCACTGGTTGTGGATCCACAGTGCCCATCCACTGAGTTAACTTACTTATCCACCCTGAAACTCAGGGGAGTGGGCATCTCTACTCTCCCATTTTACAGATGGACGAAGGTCACCTAGAAAGTTACCCTCCTAAGGCTCTAGGTGACTCATCAGACCTCCAGGTGGTAAATGAAGTTGTTATAACGGCAGAAATCCTGTCAACTTCACTCATGTTGGAATCAGCATCAGAGTTTGCCTCAGAAGAAACAAAATGAACCTTAGAAGTCAGGAGCCCCTGCTGTTAGGATGCCTGGATTCCGATCACAGCTTTGCTGTGAACTGGCTGTAAGGCCCCTGCAAACCATTCCTTGCGGCCTCAGTTTTTTCATCTTCAAAACAGAGAGAGCAGGCTGTGCTGGTTCACCTTTGTAGTCCTGTCACACTGGACATGCTGGATCCTGTGTGGGTCCCAAGGTATCTGCTAATGGATGAGCTTTAAGATCCACCGTAGACATTGATTTTGACGTTAACATTGTTCAGTGAAACACCCGATGGCATCTAGTCAAAGGCAACAGAGAATTGTGCTCCTAAAATAGGTGGAAGTCAGTCCCGCTCAGTCGTCGACCTGTACGATAATAATCATAGCAGTTCAGAGGACGAACACTGGGCATTTGTACGTGCCAGGCAGTTCTAAGCACTTTACATGTGTTAATTTATTTAATCCTCAGGACCCTGGGAGATGGATACTACTACTGCCCCATTTTACACAGGAAGAAACTGAGGCACAGGGAGACCGACCCATGTTGTTAGTGGTTGTGGTAGATGCTACAGGAGCATTGCCCAAATCATGTCACCCTCTCCACTTCGGTGCATGCTGCTGACTTCCAGGAGCCAGCCCTGCATGCCTCTGCCTGGGGCTCCTAGAGACTGCATTGTCCAGCCAACCCCATGACATGTGGCCAATAGCACCAGCAGAAGCAGCTCTGACCGATGGGTGTATAAATGCCCCAGCTCCTCCACCCCTGGTGGAGATGTTCTGAGGGTGCATCCCATGTTGACTTGCAGAGCCCCCAGCAGGCCTGAGCCCCAGTCGCACAAACATCTTACTACTTGCCTGTCCTCCCCTTTCTCACTTCCCTGTTCCCTACTGGTGCATCCATGGAAGACTTGCACTTGAGCCTTGTCTCAAGGTCAACCTCTGGAGGGCTCCAAAGACACTGGTGAAGCAGGTCTCTGATGCCAAGCCTGTGTTCTTAGTCAGCCTCGTCCTCTCTGGGATCCCCTCTAGGTTGGACCCTGCCCTGCCCTCTAAGAGCCACAGCCCAGTGGTGAGCAGGCCTGTGTGTTTAAAGCTCTGATATGCAAGGAGGTGTGAGCAGACCAGAGGAGGAACAGCTATGGCAGGCAGGGAGCAGACAGTGGAGAGGCCCCTGGGGAAGTTAAGTCAGGGTTGGGAGCAAGTGAGGACAGAGCTATAGTTGTCAACTACAAAGGGACCTGATCACCCTCCTGTGGGAGCCACGGATCATCTTGAACTTCACCACTTCAATGACCTTTCTTTCTTCAGGGCCCCCCTGGCGTCAGAGGCCCCCCTGGGAAAGATGGGGAGCGGGGTGAGAAGGTAAGACATGGTGCGACCTCTCAGCACACAGCAGCTCTTCCTGACTTCCAGGAAGCAAGGAGGAACCCGCACTGCTCAGGCCTGGGTTAGGACCCAGGAGTCAGAAGGGCTTTCCGACTAAAAGAGAGGAACGAGGCCATGAAATCATCTCATTTAACCCTCAACAACAGACCTGTGAATCAGATGGATCCCCATTTGACAGATGTGGAGACTGAGGCTTTCAGAGATTAATTGATTTGCCTTCCATCTCATAGCTAGTGACCCACAGAGCTAGGTCTGGCTGACTCCACATCCCACTTTCTCTCCATTAGATGCACCATCTTCTCCATCTCACACCTTTGTGTGCAGAGTTAGAACTTCCCAACTATGAGAAAGAGCTTTATTCATCAGGAAGAAGAGAGACACGGTGTTCCTCCCAAAACACCAACACCCCAGGGGCAGAGGAGGAGAGTCCACAGCCTTTTGACATCTCTGACCTCACAATTTAAGAAGTGTCGCTGACATTTACTGGTGAGGGACCACTACTCCAGTGGCATCTAGTGGGTAGAGAACAGGGATTCTGCTAAAAATCTCACAATCACACGACAGCTCCCCTCCACCCTACAATGCAGATTATCCATCGCAAGTGGCAGTACTGCCAAAGTTGAGAAATCTTGATCTCAGACGCCCTTTGTGCACCTGAATTTTCTCATCTGTAAGATGGGGGTGGTAATATGTTGGTCATAAGTCGCGAGGGCTAGCTGAAGAATTGACATGTTGGAGGGGTCACCCGATCTGCCTATAAAAGCAGCCTCCACATGCACAACAGGTGTGCCAGTGTCCCCCCAACTCCCAATGGATCGTCTGCAGAGGCCCCCTCCCAGCACACACGTGTCTAAACCTCTTAATACCCATTCCTTCAAGTCCACTTGGCTTGGAATCTTATAAAGGAGTGATCATTTTGTCTTTTACATTTTGGGAAATTTTACCAAAAATTGATGTACACTTTTGCATTTTGGCAGGAAGGCTCAATTTTAAAATACGTATCTTGGAGGGAAAAATGATTTATTGCAAAGAAAAATGATCAACTACCCTGTGGGGAATATGTCTCACAGGTTTTGAGGTGTTAGTGGATCATAAGCTCAGTGATAACCCTTTATGCGATGCAGGTGATAAATATTTTTTGAAAAAAAGACAGTCTTTCTTACGAGTCATATGAGTAGAACACCCAGATTAAGCAAGGGAAAAAAATCCTGGCCCGTCCACTATGCCTGGATTGTACTACATCTAAAGGGTTGTTCTCCATTCTGGACACATTGTAAGTATGGCACTGACAGACTAGAAAGTGGTGACCACCACGCTGGAGGTTTTCTGAGTCTAGTTGAACAGAAGAGAAAATTGGTGAGCTGTCGGCACATCCAGCCTCTAGGGGGAGCCAAACCCCGTCCTTGGCTGAGCTGAGGTGCAGGCTGAGGGCCAAGGCCCTGGGCTGGTTTTGGAAGGAACCTCAAGTGCTCTGCAAAGTGGTAAAAATCTCTGACACCAGGGCATGCTGTCTCTTTCTCTCTCTCCCACTGTGTCCAGTGGCTGGCCTGAGGCTTGGGGAAGCTGATCCTGCCCATGGCTTGGAGAGAGTCCTCTCTGTCCCTTGCTTTGCCCATCCTTGGTACATTGTCCCTCACCTCCTCTCCATCAGGGGATGCCTGGAGACATTCAGGTGGCAGCTGAGGCCCAAGGGAGCCCTGCATTGGAAAAGGAGTCCTGCAGCTCACGTGGTTCCACCCAACTTTCCGCAGCCTGGGCTGCCACATGGGGCTCATCGTGGCTCTGTGGTCAGAAGGGTGAGCATTTGCCAGGAGGGAGCTCAAAGCACAGGTCCCTCCCTCGTCCGATCCTGGCACTTGCTCTGTCTGTTTTGGAGCCCGGAGCTGTGTTCACATCACTGCAATTCTATCGTGTGAGGAGGGGTTCGATTTTGTCCGCAGAGCTCCAGGGCAGAGGTTGAGGGTCAGATGTCTGGAAGATTTCAGAGAGGGCTATCTTGGCTGAATGTAAAGAAACGCTATGTAACAGAGCTGCCCAACAATGGAATGAATGGACTGGGAAGGTGGTGAGCTCTCTGCTCTGGAAGGAGTTGAGGCAGAAATGGAGGACTGTCTGTAAGAGATGCTCCTGATGGTTTCCTGCACTGGGTGGGAGGTTGGACTAGGAAACCACCCATGTCCTTTCCGTTCCCATGTTCCTCATTGTGTTTGTTTGGTAAGGCTGCTGTAACAGAGTGTTACAGACTGGGTGCCTTAAACACAGAAATGTACTGTCTCACCATTCTCACCCTGTCTGGAAGTCCGACATCAAGGTGCCAGCAGGGATGGCTCCTCCTGAGGGCCATGAAGGAAGGATCTCTTCCAGGCCTCTCTCCTCAGCTTATTGAAGGCTGTCTCCCTGTGTCTTCACATTGCCTTCCCTCTGTGCATAGCTGTGTCCAAATTTCCCCATCTTATACAGACACCAGTCATAGTAGATTAGGGGCCACCCTACTCCAGTATGACCTCAACCTAACTTAACCAATTACATCTGCAAAGACCCTATTTCTAAATTGAGATACTTGGGGTTAGGACTTTAGCATGTGAATTTTGGGACATGCAATCCTATTGCACACATTACGCAGGCCATCATTCTATGCCCTCAGAACGGATGGTCTTCCTGAAACAGTCAGGGCATTGCCAGGAAGGCTGCCAACTCACTTCAGGTTGGTCCACCATTGAAAAGCTCACCATCTGCATATCATTGATCCTAGAAACTGTCTACTTTTCTCTCCAGGGAGCAGCAGGTGAAGAAGGGAGCCCAGGGCCAGCTGGGCTCAGGGGCGATCCTGGTGCTCCGGGGCTCCCTGGGCCACCCGGAAAAGGGAAAGATGGAGACCCGGTAAGTGTCAGGTCCAGGGGTTTCTATGCCCCAGACTATCAGGCTAGACTAAAAAAGAAAAACAAAAAAAAAGGAAGACTCACTGGCCAAGGTTTGCAAAAACTGAGTGGTAGCCAGGGAACCTGGGCTGATTGGGAAAGGGGCATGGTGTGGGGGAAGCAGCGTGCTCTGGTGCCTTTCATGCAGCTCAATGTCATGCATGGACTGCTTGCTGTGTGTCAGGCTCTGGGCCAGGTGCTGGGGACACAGAGACGGCCTAGTGTGTATGATGTTGAAATGCTAATGACTTAATGGGGAGAACAGTCGTAGACACAGAATACTGGAGCTTGGACCAACCATGGGTGTGCACATAGAGAAGAGGTTTCTTGATCCATGTGTAAAGTCAGGGAAAACCTCACAGAGGAAGTAGCATTTGTGCCAAAAGTGAAAGTTGAGAAGAAATTATTTTGGGGCAGAACAGCACAGGGAGGAAGTTCTGGACAGATAGACTGTGTGTGCAAACGCGTGAGGATATTATGTACTGGGGACTGGCAAACATTTCATCATGTTTTGAATAGAAAGTGAGATGAATTAGTAAGTTTTGCTGTGGTAACAAAGAACCCCAGAATTTCAGTGGCTTTCAACTCTTAAGAAAAGGCCCTGTGTTACCTTTGACACCTGTGATAGGACTCCTGCGGCTCTACCTCACTTGTCTTCACATTCTGGGTCTCAGGCTCAAAAAGAAAACCATGAATAAAGGAGATGCTCTGTTTTCATAGCAGGGACACACAGTGGCTCTTAAAGCTTTTGCCTGCACGTCGTGTACATCATGTCCGCTCACATGCCACTGGCTAAAGCAAGTCACATGGTCAAGCCCAATATCAACAGGGCATGGATCATTTTCCCCCCATGAGAGGTCTTGCAAGTCTATTGGGAGTCAATGGGCATGTATAAGTCTCTCACAGGGAGGGGAGTGAAGAATTGGGACCAATAATGCAATCTGCCTCAGTTTACCCAGGCCCACTCTGAGCCAGGCTCTGTGCTAGACTCTGAAGACAATGAATAATGTGACAGTCTTCCTCTCAAGAGCTCACAACCTCATAGAGAGGGACAGATGGACCAAGGTTCAAGTCAGACCAACTCGCTACCTGTGTGACCTTGGAGAAAGGTCTCAAATTCTCTGTGCCTAAATCCTTCATCTTTAATCCTGAATGTGAATTTCCTTTAATCCCCAAATTTGAATTATCCTAGGGCCTACCACTTAAGGAGTAAGTGAGATGATTCATATAAGTCCATAGTGCATGCCACTCAGCTAGCTGTCCTTATAGTAACTAGTGTAGCATTTTCTTGTACCAGGTACAAAGCACGTTACACTTAATCCTCATGACTACCTTGAGAAGTGAGTGCTTGTCTTAGACTGTTTGGGCTACTATAACAAAATACCATTAACTAGTGGCTTATAAACAACAGAAATTTATTTCTCAGTTCAGGAGGCTGGAAGTCCAAGATGAAGGTGTCAGCATGTTGAAGTTCTCATGGAGGCCCTCTTCAGGGTTGTAGACTGCCAACTTCTCACTGTGTCCTCACATAGTGGGAGGGGCAAGGGATCTCTCTGGAACTTCTTTTATTATAAGAGCATTAATCCCTTTCATGAGAGCTCCACCCTCATGACCTAATCACCTCCCAAAGGCCCACCTCCTAATCCATCACAATGGGTGTTAGGATTTAACACATGAATTTGGGGGGACACAAACGTTCAGACCATAGCAGTATCACTTTATTTTATAGGTAGGGAATATGAGGTTCAGAGAGGTGAACCACTTGCCAAAGTCACATAGTGAGAAAGTGGGAGAGCTTGTCCGTGAACCCACAGGGACTGGACCCTGCTTTCTTTCTTCACTCTGGCCCTTTCAGCCAATACTTCCAAAAGTAGACTGTGATTTTAATTCTGGCCATGCATACTGTGTCAAGCAAAAGCTTTCAGCCTGAAATTGAAGACTTTTCCCATTGACTCCCCTACATCTTGATAGCAAGGTCAACAAGAAAGAGATCAGGCTTTGGAATCCAATGAGCCCTACTTTGAAACCTAACCTTACCTTGGTTGTTGGAGCCTATAAAATAAGGATCTGAAGTGGGAAAGCAAACTAAGAGACCAAGGGATTTGCTCAAGTTCACATAGAGGCAGTAGGTGGCAGAGTCAGAATTCATACCCAAGGATTTTGTGTCTCAGAACGAGGTTGTTTCCTTTGTACAAGACAAGTCATAGTGGTACTAATGTGGGGGAAGACTCCCATCCATCTGTGGACCCCCACAGCATAGGGTGCACACAGTTAGGCATGTGGTGGACAGGTAAGCGTTCACTCATGGTCCCATGATTGTCTTTGTATCATTCATTTCCTCAGGGACTTCGTGGGCCACCTGGATTACCTGGACCTCTAGGAAGCAAGGTAAGTATTTATCCAAGCAAATTGTGGATGCCATGGGTTTCATCTAGAAAGAGGCCTTGGAAAATTTAATTGTTAAGTATGTCTGGTCACCTCAATCCACTTCCACCTTCTTTGGTTCATCACATTCCACTTGACTAAAGGCTCTATGACTCTGAACTATGGTATTGAAATAGTTGCTACACAATTGGTGCTTAATAAGCATCAACTGATTAAATGAAGTTGCAAAAGATGGTTTCAGCTGGCAGAGCAATAGATCTTAGCAGTGTTGTATTGTTAGTCTAATTGTGGTAACAGTTGATCCCCAAACTTCAGACTCTTAGCACAATAAAAGTTCATTTCTCATTCACATTAAGTCTAATGGGAATTTTGGTGGATGGAGAGTTCTAATCCACACAGTCATTCAGGGACTCACACTCCTTCAGTCCAGTGAATATCCCACACTCTAAGACCTCAGTGTCTTCTACCAAATCCTTAGTATGCAGTGGTAAATGAGGGAAAACACAGTGGAGGATCTTGTGGAAAGATTTTAGGGTCCAGACCTGCCAGTGGTAATTCATTCCCACCAACCTCTTGACACTACAGGGGAGGCAGGCGGTCATCTAGCTGAGCCCCAAGGAGGAAAGGGAAACACATGGGTCAATGCTAGCAGTCTCTTCCTCAATTCACTTGCAACCACAATTCAGAAAAGATGGCTTTGCCCATTAGGTAGTATTCTTAAGAGAACTTTCCTGAGTGATCAAGGAAGCTTTCCTGAAGTTATGCTTATACTGAGTCACTCATTCATTGACTCATTTATGCATCAGTTACCAATGCATTTGTTATTTCGTTCATTGCACATCCGCTGAGCCTCTGCCACGTGTCAGATCTGGGGGTGGGCTGTGGGATGACAATGATGTATGTGACGTGTTCCCAGCTGTCCAACAGCTCAAAATGGATAAACAACCAGGCCAAAGCAGACAAGTGCTAGGAGAGAGGGAAGCTTGAACACAAGCGACCTTGGAGGAGGCTCCCTGACCCAGCCTAGTTTGACTAGAAGGCTTCCTGGAGGAGGTGACATTTATCCTGATTTTCAAGTGTGTGTAGCAGTTGGAAGGGGAGTAAAATGAGGAAGAAGTACTCTGCAGGGGTACTAATGTGGGGGAAGACACTGAGGCATGACATAGAATGTGTTCAGAGATGAGTCTGTACTGTAAATATGCCCACATTCAATGAAAAATTATTTGACCAATTCAAATACCTAAACTTCAGAATGTGGGTGAAATAGTCAATTATGGACATTAGAATGTTTATTCTTTTGCTTTAGTTTAACATATATATTCAAAAATCACATAAATGAAAGTGTTATTGTATAATTATCATATTACTTTTTACCTACTTGCATATATTTATGAAAACAAATTTTTAGAAATGTGTAGAATGTGCCATCAGTATTATTGCTAGCTATCCTGTGAGCCACTTTCTGAGTACACTAGCACATTTCTAAAGCACATCACCTTCCATCCCAGCTGAGTTATTTAAGCTCTTGGAATCCATATAGACTGCCATTACTGACAGTTCTATCTAAAGCCCCAGATATTCATTTGCTTAATCATTGGACAGTTTTTCTTTTTTCCTTATATTCTGTAGCTGTATCTTTGGGATCTCAGCCACATAATCACAGATTGTATTGCTTCTTAAATTGCATGTAAAAGTCTTGTTTACAGTAATATCCAGGATATAAAGTTTGAGGCTTCAGGAATAATTGCTGCCTCTACTTTAGACTTCTTTGTTTCGTGTTGTTTTCCCCTATTCAGGCAGCTGACCTCTAGAAGCATCCAAGCTTGTACTAATTGAGGTCATAGTAGGCTAATGTGCATCCCCCAAATAGTAATTTTATTGCTCACGATCAAAGTAAAAAGAAATGAGCAAGTTCTTTGAGTGATCTGAGCAAATACATAGCAACTCCTTATTTTCTGATTTAGAAAAACATTGGAAACAACTTGTCAGAATTTGGAGGCATATGAAATATTTCCATGTGCCTGGTGCAGTGGGCATGTGTGGAGAGGAGCAGGGAGCCGGACCCAGGATCTGGAGAACCTTGTGAATTAACAACCAACCTAAGGAGTATGTCTGAAGTTCCCCTGTGATGTGGTGAGCCCAGCGTCTGACTGGCAGTGCTCACATGCTCTCACTTTTCCTTCTAAAGGTGGAACCTTTGGAATCTAGAAGAAATTGATTGCCTCTTACAAGAAAGGAAGTCAAGGGCACTAGAAGTGTTGTCTTAAGATGTTCTTTCTCTGTGATAATTATTTATGAGCTTCATAAAATCTATCTCCCAGGCAGAGTTTGAGGAAAAAATTAAATGATATAATACAAATAAAAATAGTTGCCTAGCCTTGTGCTTGTCACAGGTACATGCTTAATAAATATTAGTGATCCTTATTATTAGATCTCCCTGTGGAGCCCGCTTTGGGGTTGCAGCAAGAAGGTGAGGAGATAGAGAGGCCTTATCCATCCTTGCAATCATGTTGTTGGAGAGAGAAAGCCCAAGCAGAAATGAATGGAGGCAGCATTAAAGAGTAGAGAGGCAGGCTGAGACCCTGGGGTGAGGAGTGCAGAAAGCCTTGACCTGGGGTCCAACTGACCAACCAGTTTCAACTCCATGGGACCCAGGGTAAGTCTTGCTGTCCCTTTGGCCAAATATCTCCTCCTATTTAAAATGTGTAAACAGCTGACCCATTCCAATGTTGATATTATATACATTTATCAGTTAGAATGTGGTTTAGAAATAAAGGTTTCCTTAGTCAACTGGCATTGGGAAGGTAAGTTGGAATTCAGAGAAGTCTTTAGTTGGAGAATGGGGAGCTCAAGATGACGAACGAGAGAGGAAAGAAGGGGAGATGGAGAGAGATACCAAAGGGAGCTCCTGCTGTAATCCTTGCCTTGGTGCTGTCCCTGGTGCTGATGAAAAGCAACTCCTGGAATTAAGGAAGGGAGCCATATAAAGGTTTTCACTGGCATCCCCTCAGCCCATCCTAATTACTTATAACTGCAGGAAGACTCTTAAAGATGCCTTTCCTTCTCTTGGATGGCACTGCTTTCTAGCAGGTTTTGCCTTCCATACATAACTGGATTAGGATCCCACCTCAGCCTCCTACAAGATAGGTGACTTACAGCCTTATTCTTTCTGAGACTCTTGGTTCCTTTTCTGTATACAGGAGTAAAGCATATTTAACCTCCAAAGATCTCCTGTGGAGAGAAATGTTCTCATGGCACATAGTTGTTGCTCAATAAATGTCATTCTCCTTCTAAGACCCCACACTTCCTCGCTAATTTCTTCCCTGGACACTGTTGAAATGGCCCAGAATGTCTTGCAGCCAAAACAGGAACTAAAGTCAGTATTATAGAGTCTAGCTCATGTGCCCCTTTTAAAAAAAAAAAAATCATGAGCCTTCTTGCTTTTGCTGACAGAGCGTTAAGGTTTTTCAATCTTTGCTTGGGACCATTTTTTAAAAGTTTCAGTCCATTAAGCTACGAAGTGTTGTTGCTTGGGGAAAATGTTAGCATCACAATGGGCTATAAACATTCAGATGGAGCCAAGCCTGGCTACTCTGCGGGAGAGAACAATCCATGACTCAGATTCCAGGCTGGGGTGGGAGAGTTCTTTCTATCATGTTCCTTCCTCTGTAAAAAGCTGATTTTGGTCAAAGGCAGAATTTAGTACCTGACAAAATGTGAGTGATGATGAATTTATTTATTCCGGCATTCAGGCAATTGCTATTAAAGGCTACCACCTGTGCCAGGCCCTAAGCTGGGCATTGTGGATGCAAAAGTGTATAGATATTGTACTCAATCTAGGGTCTGACTCATTTTAGATGCTTGATGAATATTTGTTGAATAAACGTGTACATGAATGAATGGATAGTTTCTTTTAGTTGAGTTGAATAAATGGATAAATGAATGAATGGATAAATACTTTTAAGACACTTACATAGAAGTCAGAGGGTCAGACAGACAAAATGGGAGGGTAATGTGTTAAGATTAATGTATATACAAATGTCTTCAAGAGGACAGAGAGGAGCACCAACAGAGGTGGGTTTATGGAAATGGAGTGATTGGGCTTAGTCTTAATTGATGGGTAGGAGTTTGGAAGCTTAGAACAGGGACAGAAGAACATCCCCTAAGGGGAACACCATGTGCAAGAAGTAGGGGTGTAAACAAACAGCATGGAAGGATACAAATTCAGTGTTGTTGTGGTTTAGCTGGCAGTAGTTAGGGTTTGCTGATGTGCAAACCTTGGGAAGATGGGGAGCCAAGCTAAAACAGAAAATTGTAAGAAAATCTATACTAAATATTTTAAAGAGAAACTGAGGTGCAAAAGGATATGGATTTCTCTGATATTTATGGGTTTAGTTTATTTTCTGTCTTCTAATTCTGCTGATAAAATGATAGTAATACATCTGTAATACTCACTGTTAGCATAGTCTCTTAGCTTTCAGATGAGTCTTTATAAGAGATATGGGAATGTCTTTTTTTTCCTAATGATAGAGGATCCTAAGGTGCAGAGAGGTTATAGGACTCACCCAAGGTCACAGGACCAGGTTGACATTGTCCTGAGACTGGACATAGGGTCACCTGACTGCCGGTTTGAAATCTTCCTACTTGATGCTCCCACTGTTGCAATGTGCTGGTGACTGATACAACAGTGATCATACTCATTTTTAATTCATTATACTTTTTTCCATATTTCCCTCTTTTCTTGACTTCTCCTTTCCCAACCTTTCCTGTGCATTGAAGTCAGATTTTCTAGCAATCCCAAGCATCTTGTACTTCCCAGAATCAGCCATATCACATTATTCCAAAGAAATAGAATGCACCATCTGGTACTTTGGAGAATTTCAGGAGGGGACTATTTACAGAAATGAGGCTGGGGAAGAGGGATGCTATGGCTCTTAGGAGTGTGGCCACCCCTGGGCCCAGAGAGACAAGGGGAAGATACAGTGTTACAGAGCCTAGTGAGAAGTTTGGATTTTGGTTCATCTCATTTGTGAGAACTTCACAAACCTTGTTTCTCCCAATTCCCGTGAACAAGATTTCTCTTCAGAACTTAGCAGTGAGTTTTGAAAATGGACAGGGCCCATGACTGAGTCATCTTTTGGTCTTGGATCCTTGATCACTGCTCACAATGAGTAAACAAAAAACATTAGTTGAATGAATATGTAACTTATGTACTCATCCAAGAAACAGTCATACTGCAGGGAAAATAAACCATCTTAGAAGTATTACTTTTCTTAAAAGTCCAAAATGCAAAGTTTTCCAATTGAAATGATGGTTAGAAAGGATAAGCTGATTATTAATTGGACTTTTTTAATACTTAAAATCATAAACCTTAATGAAGCAATGTGTTGCCTAGCAATATCAGGTTCTACCTGAAATCAACTTTCTGCACATTGTCTCATTGGCTCTTCATAACAACCTTCTAAGTCTCTTTCCATTTGTCATACAAGTTAACTCATGCCAGAGATATTAAGTGGCTTGAACAAGGTCACCTGCCATTTCAGTATTAGGCTTGGCGGCAGTTCAGCTGACCTGATAGTGCACAGTTCCTTACACAAAATTGTTGGGACCATGTGTGTTCTGGATTGAAATTATTTTGTAACGTAGAAAGGTAGTAATTTGCAAACTATATATATATATATATATATATATAATATTTACTCTGGTGTGTGGGGCATACTCGTAATCAAGCTGATCAATATTGATGCAACAGAAATGTGTAAATATCTATACAGAATGGGATAACTAAAGATTGTAAATAGGCTGTGTCAGTACATGTCAGGTTTCGCTGCTGGGTGAATTAGGATAAGCACTCATTTTCAGAGATTGAAGATTTCGAAATTGTGGATAAGAATGTGTGACTCTGTCTCAGCTTCCTTCTGCGGGAAATGGCAAACAGAATCTCTTCCCCTTTTCTCTTTCCTTCTCCTTTTCCTCTTCCCATCAAAGTCCAGAATGACAGATACATGAGAACAGCAATAACCACAACAGCTACTTGCACTGAGTTAAGTGCAAGACACTCTATCTGCATAATCTTGTTTAATGAGCACGGCATCTGTGGTCGTGGCAGCTGCTATTCTCCCCTACCCCTTTGTAAATGAAGAAACTAAAGCTCAGGGAACTTGTCACGTTCTTAAATCAACAGTTAATAAGTATTGAAGCCAGAACTTAATCCAAGGCATCTGACCCCTAAGTCCACGTATACTAACCACTATGCTTAAAGGTGAATGTTGTACTCCATCATCCGTACCCCTCCCAACCCCTGGAAAAGTGCCCCAAAAAATAAAGATACTTTACAAATTATTGGTGAATTGATGAATTAATTTTTCAGTAATTTGGAAACTGAGTTGAAATGTGGGTACTTGTTCAAATCTGGGGTGTGGTCAGGGTGTGGGCATGAAGAGGTCTGGAGAAAGCACAGTAAAATGTATAACTGTGATCACACGGGGTGGGGTCATAATGTTATAATTGCATTTGAAGCCATGGTCAAGACTGGGGCACAGTCAGTCTTGCAAGCTGCATGATTGCAGTTGGTGGCTGTGTCCATGCGTGGTGGTCTGGACAGAGTGATGGGCTGCTTAGGTGAACTGTCGGGAGCACGTGGGGTCCAGGTGCTAGATGAGAGTGCATTTGGCACAGTGGGAGGAGCATAATTCTTTTTGTACCCTTGCCCTCTCCTTCCCAGAACTGACCTCTTCATCCTATTTTTTCTCTTTCTAGGGGGACCGAGGTGCACCTGGGATACCTGGCTCTCCCGGCAACCGTGGCGACCCAGGCATTGGGGTTGCTGGCCCTCCTGTGAGTCCTTATTCATCTAGCACTGCCTTGTTCTTGGGCCACACAGCCATTCCCTGCTGGCTCCCAAGAATGTGCAGCCTGGGCCTTACTGCAGGGACACTCCTTTTCAGCTAATCTGGTAGTGGATCACTGATCCCTGGGTCAGTCAGGGTGATAGGTTTGTCTACTGTGGCTGCCATTGTTACTAATTCTTACTGGTGTGTTTCTTATGGGTATAAGATTTCTAGGGAGACCACGACTTGTCTGATTCAAAAATGAGAGAACAAAATCATGGAAATTAAAAAAAAAGAAAAGACTCTTTGGCCAAACTTGGGAAAAAACTGAGTTATAGCCAGTGGAGCTGAACTGGCTGAGGAAGGTGTGTGATCTGGAAGAAACAGCCTGCTTTCATGTATTTAAAGCAAAAGTGAGTTCATTACCCCTCTTTCTCCAATTGGTCTACAGGTGAGAACATAAATGGAATCAAGAAAGGTTTTAATACAGTCTCCAAAATAAAACCTGTGAAGTGATCCTCAAACTGTTAGTTTTGATGAATAATTCACATCAGTCTACTGTGTATGTTTGCAGACTCCCTGGAGGTGGTAACTTTAGGAATTGTAAAGCCTTTGAGCTATAAGGGATGTTGAGGATCAATGATGTCTGGGCCCCCATCCAAGCTGAAGATTGCTTTTGATATCCTCAGCCAGACTCCATCCTATTACCTCTAGAAATAGAAGACAAATTTCTTTCAAAGCTAGTACATCTGGATTTAAAATTTAGACAATTATTTCCATAGAGAATAGGCAATTGTTAGAAATTTCTTTCCATAGAGAGTATGATATGATCTTCTGTATCTGCCTCCCATTGGTTCTAATTCTTCCCTTTGTACCACAAAGAGCATATCCCCCCACTTTACTGAATGGCAACCTTCAGAATTTAAGGCAAATTTTCAGTTCTGGGGTTTTATCTTCTTCTGTTTAGTTCCTTCTTTGCTAAAGACACTATATCCTATTAATGCACCTTAAAATTACATTTCCTTTTTTTTCGATGGTTACATTCTCTTAGTCCATTTGAGCTGCTATAGCAAAAATACCATAGACTGGGTGCCTTATAATAACAGAAATTTACTTCCCACAGTTCTGGAAGCTGGAAGTCCAAGATCAAGGCACCAGCAGATTCAGTGTTGAGTGAGGGCTTGTTTCCTGGTTCATAGAAGGCCGTCTTCTCACTGTGTCCTCATGGTGGAAGGGGCAGGGAGCTCTCGGAGGTTTCTTTCATAAAGGCACTAATTCCATTCACAAGAGCTCCACCCTCACAACCTAATCACCTCTCAAAAACCCCACATTCAAATACCAGCACATTTGGGATTTGGTTTCAACATACAAATTTTGGGGAGGCACAAACATTCAGTCTGCAGCACCTGTCTTGCTATTATTTAAGAGAGGCTCAAATACCAAGTCCTTTTCAAATGCCATTGCTAAGCCTCATCGTATCCCTACTACCCATGTATTGTTGTTGTTGTTATTACTGTTATTATATTCACCCAGAGCACAATCTAACTTTACCCCTAATAAATGTAACCTGAGTATAAACCAGGGCAGCACATGGCCCAGTCTCTGCTTGGTTTTGCATTCAAGGAATGTAGGCTACAACCCAAAATGATTAAGGTAATACCATTCTTCATTTGTGTCTCGAAGAATTTGACAGGAAATCCAATTTACTACCCGCAGTATCACTTGTACAATAATTTCCTTCCGTCTGTGGCCCTCTTCCATCCCAGAGTTGGTCTTGGGCCTCTCACTCTCTCCCTGAAATTCTCCAGGGCACTCTCCTCTCTGCCCTCCCACTCTCCTGCATGCCTCATTCCCCACCGGAAATGGCCACCTCACTTCTGCTCCCACTCCCTCCGGATGGGGGCTAATTTCAAGATGGTAGGAAGACCCAGTGGCTCTGTTTCTCCTAAATGTCCCTGGAAACACTGGAAGAAGACATGTAGAATCCCCTGGGAAATGTCTAGTTTTAGTCCAACTGTTTTTTCTTTAAAAAAAACGCTTATCTAGGATTTCTGATGAACAAAATCCTCCACTTCATTACATCAACTTTGTCTTTTGTCTTTGGCTATTTTTTCATCATTTGGTAACTGGAAGAAACAATATGGCAAAGATGCAGTGAAGAAACACAGGTATTCAGGCTTTCTTATTTCTGAAATCTTCCTTTTAATGGGGCCTGATCAGCTGGAGTTAGGATTCTGAATCAAGCAGGAATTACCCCTTAGGGTAGAAAACTGACTATAAGTGAGACTGCAGAACTGTAACCTGGGTGTGGTCCTCCCCATAGTTTAGCAAAGTTCTATGTGTTCAATCTGCTCCCCGAGGATTCACCACACCAAGCCCTTAATCAGAAAGCCAGACACAGAGGTGGACACAATTCACCCCACCTGCCACATGAGAGCCAGTTAAAATCACCATGAAATATATTCCTGCCTAAGTGATTCCACCTGAAAAGTAATTGGCTGGCTTCAGCCAGGAGGCTGTAAGTCAATGGTTTAGTGTCTCTCCTCCACTTCGCCTTATTAAAAGCTTCCGAAGTGGATGAAACCTTATTGAATTTTCATAAATCCTGTCTTTGGCCACTAGCCTAGGCTGCTAATGGCCTGGGAATCTGCACGGAGGGTTCAGGCCTGTGCTAGAGAGCAGGTGTGTGGATAAGGGATGAGGACAGGTGTGTGAGTTCACAGGGGATGCATTTGCCCCTTTACAGGGTCACTGCCATTTGCTGAGTGGTTCTGTGTCTCGTCCTATGCTGGGTCTAGAAGCACCACATCCACTACCTCCTCAGTCCTGTGAAAAATGTTTATCACTTGGTGAAGGCTGGGATCCTGCAGAAGCAGTCTCTGAGAACAGGATTCAATGGCAAGCAGTTTATTTGGGAAATGATCTCAGAATTCACCACATAAGGAGTGGCAACGTGAGGGAATGGAAAGGAGCTAAGGGAGGATGTGTTGATGAACAGGTGTCATATGTGAACAACTGGGGCTCACGTCCACTGAACACTCCCACAAACTATATGGTGCAGTTGGAGAGCTGTTCTATGAAAGGGGTGGCAAAGTTGGGGTGTTAGTGTACCACCTTCTGTTGGTCATTGGTTGAAGGCTGCTCCCTGTGGAGCTGACTCCCAAGAACTGTCAGTTTGCCCTGCACTTGGGCCAAGCATCTTCCAGTAATTATAGAAATCCCTGGGGCAGGCACCTGCAGCAGGGAGCTGCCATGTTGGTGGATGTCCAGGGAATTTGGAGGGGGCCACTGACTGTGTCTGCTACATCATTCTTTTCCAGACAAACAATCTGAGGTTCAGAAGGTAAGGTGACTTGGCCAATGTCATATAGCTAATCCAGGGCCAGGGCCAGGACCAAGGCCAGGGCAAGGATGCAGATCACTTCCCACATCCTCCAAAACCAGTTCTCTTCCTCTGCAGCACCTTGCTTTGTGGCTTCAGCAGGATGAGCAGGATTATTCATTTCCATTAAGTTCTCGCATTAAGGACAGATCAGGTTATAAGTTATTCCTCCTTTGTGGTATTATGCTCCAAGGCCTTTGGCATCCAGGAGGAGTGCTGACTCCCTGGAAGGGAGCCCGGAGCCTTCTCTGCCAACCTCTGCACCATCAACAGTCAGGGATGGGGAAGAAGTTGTTTAGAGTTTTGACTTCCCCTTTCAAGACATTAAAAAACCCTTTAATCTTCAGGTTGCCTCTGATCTTCCTTTAGCAAGGTTTGAAATGCTTAAAAACAATCCCACTTAGGCCTCAGAGCAGATCAAAGTGCTAATGAACCTCGCTGAACCCAGAAGCTTGAGGTCTCCAAGGGCAAGGTTACCTTTGACACTGTGTATCCCAAGACCCGGGCCATCCAACTCTGACCATTAGTTTCCCTGTGGATCAAGTGCCAGCATTTCTGTAGCAGCATCAGGAGTGTTGGGAGGATTACAACATGGTAATGTTGGTGATAACACCTGATACCCTGCCTTTGACCTTAAGATGTCATAAAAATCCTCCCCCGACATCTTTCTCAGCCTAACATCGCCTCTCCCTTCTTTCAGCCTTTCCCTTTCCTTCCTGGAGTCACTTGTGCTGAGGCCTCATGTGGCCTAGGCACTGAGGGGCCACATTCAAACAGGAATGGCTCACTTCCCTTACTAGACTTACAGCCTGGTGGAGGAAAGGAGCGTGGAACTGATTATGTGCAATCAAACAGGTCAAGTGTCCAACCAGAGGGTTTGTTATGTGTCTTTGGCAGTCCCCATCTTCTGGGCAATAATATAATATTAATAGAGATGAAAGACACTGAAACAGAGTAATAATTATCACAGCTGACATTGGCTGCCTCTTGCAGGGGCCAGCCGTGAGCAAGGCATCCACATACGTTCTCTCACTTATCTCAAGGGCATTCTCCCGTGTACTCTTCCCAGCAACCCTACCAGGTGGATCCCAGTGTCCTGTTTGTTTTAAAATAAGGAAACAGTCTTAGAGATGTGAGACCTCTTGCCTGAAGTCACAGTTAGGGCCTGGGAGAGCTCGGATTGGAGCCCTAGCATTCTAACTCCAAGCAGACGTCCTTCACCGCTCTCAGAGCAGGGCACCAATAGTGAGGGAAGTTCACGTCCACAGTCTTTTCACTTGCCAGTGTCTTCTCCCATGCATTATCGCTCCTGAACTATGACTTGCAAGTCTAGCCTTGTTTTTTGCTATGTCTTATCTGCCTGTTTAGTCCAAGTCCTTTGGATATAGGAACTAGAGAACCACTCAGGCTGTCCCAAGAAGTAGACTGGCCAGTTGCCCTTGGGAAGGAGTATGTGCAGCCAAGTAGCCTCCTCTTGTCTGGTGGCTACCTGGGAACAGCAGGCATTTCTCAGTCTTTACCCCAAGGCTGATGCTCAGGAAATGTGCAGGGCTTCATTCGCTGACATGCATGCTCATCCTGTTGCATACACAGAGAGCAGTCCTGTGGGCAGCAGGAGGAGGTTGGGAGGGGATAGACAGTGCACCCTTCCCCCCCAGGCACTAAGGCTCCGTGTGTAACCAGGAGCTAAATGTTCCACTCTTGGGTTTTAAATTGAAATCTCAGGGGATTTTTCTGTTGATGAAAAAGAAAAAGATTTAAAATAAGTTGCTACTGTCACTTCTGATTGGGAACCCTCCTTTCTAACCTCAGCAAGGCTTTTTCTTGTTCCTAATGCTTAAGTCCTGAGGCATATGGAGCACTTGCACCAGTCCAGGCTCTGTGGGAGGCACTTACGTGCATTACCTTGCTGATCTTTGTAGCAGTCCTGTGAGCTGTGCACTGTTCTCGTTTCCAGCTTACAGACAAGGACACTGAGGCTTAGAGAGGTTCACACAGTTGGCTGGGTCACTCTGTTAGTGAGAGGCAAAGCAGGCATTTGAACCCAAGATTATCTTTCTCTGAAGTCCAAGCTCTTGGTTCCTAAGCTATAAGACAACTTCTGCTCTTCTTGTGGGTCGAGTGACATTCCTCATGATGTGGCGTGAGGAGCTTTGCTGTCCTGGGGATTCTTTGCACTGGACATAGCTGAGAAGGCCATATTGCACCCCACAGTCTCCAGCGACTGTGATTTCTGCTCCTGCCATGGCCAAGCCCCCACGAGCTGTCCCTGGTCCCCATCTCCTTCTAGAGCTCTTGTTCTGGCCTCGATCCCCCTCCTACCTCCTTCTGGATTTCCCTCTGGCCTCCCTGCCTGGCCTCTGGAATCTATTCTGTTCCCTCCAGTTGCTTCTCCACACCACACCGAGCCTGGATCTGAGCTCACCCCTTGCCTATTCAGTGACCTCGGAGGCCTCTCCTGAGAGGCACTGCCGCCCCTTCTCACCCAGACCCTAGCAGCCATTGGAAACGCCCAGCTACCACAGCCAGGCATTCCACATGTCAGAGAAGGACACTTGTTCTCTTCTTGGAATAAAGCCTGACCTCTCCTCTCCTCCTCTGCCAAGCTGTCCCCTCTGCCAGGGTTGTCCTTGTCTCTTCTCTGCCTATGAAGCCCACCATTCCCCAAACCCCTTCTTACCTGGCACCCTCTGCGTAAAGGCTCCCCAAACTCTATCAGGCTGATGCCACTGGCTCTGGCATCTCTCAACCCAGACCCATTGAGCCCCCATTATCACAGGGTGGCTTTCTCTTGCCTGGACCACTCCGTGTAGCCTGGATCCTGTCCTACCATCATCTGGTCATCTGTCCCCAAGCCCAACACAGAGCCAGGCACATATTACCATTCAGATAAAAGATTATGGAGAATAAAATTTACCGTGTTGTCAGGCATATGCCTATGGGAGGAGGGGGAGAGAGGTGATCAACCTTCAAAGGAGGGAAACAGGGGTTTTAGCATGACATTACTGCACAGAAAGAAGAGAATGTGTTTAGCATGCCTAAACCCCTTGGGGCTTTCAGTTTTGTAGGTTTTCACTAACTGCAGTTATCAGTAAACAACAAAAGGGTCGCAGTATCTGTGCTGCACGTGCATGAGTCTGTGTACTTGTATCTATATATGTATGTGTGTGCTGTGTGTATATATGTATATAATAATATATAATTATATAATATATAATAATATTAATATATTATATATATTTATTGTGGAGAGTTTCAGATATACCAAAAGCAGGCAGAGTAATAAAGTGACCCCCATTGTAGCCACCCTTCTCTCTAACAACCAGGATCCCTGGGCGATGGTCGCTGTTTCCTTCTCATCCTCTGTACCCTCCATTATTTCAAAGCAAAACCCAGACATATGTCATTTTATCTGTAAATATTTCAGTATGTACTTCTAAAAGATAAGGACTGTTACCGCACAAAGGGGCTCTCCTACCTGAGGAGCATAAACAAGCCAATTCATTATGGCCTCAGCTTTGGGGAAAAGAAATCAGCTTTATTCTGCAAGTTTGATCTGCAGGGAGACAGAAGGCTGTATGCCCTCAGAACTGTCTCCCCGACCCAGGGCTTGGGGCACAATTTATGGGATGAAGGATGGGCAGTCTGAAGTGTGGAGATAGATGATTGGAGGTAAGCAGAAGTGACGTATTTGATGATCTGCAAGAGCACAGTCAAGCTTCATGCCTCTTCATAGGACACGTGTTCACAAAATGGCGGTGTTACCATGATCTGAGGGTGGAGGTTTTAGCTCCTTGACTTCAAAAAGCTGCAGCATTTGTGCAGGCCCAGTTCATGGGTTGGTGGTCTCAACTGGCTTGAACAGGACAAAGGGGCTCAGTTCCTGAAAAACCACTCTAATTATTTTGTTGATAAGATGGGGCTAGTTCAACTGGTCCTAGAGGGCCCGCAGTTACAGGACTTTTTAAACATAACCACAATTTCATTATCACACTCCCCAAAATAATTCACCATCGAATATCCAGTCAACAGTCAAGTTTCTACTTTTTCCATACATGTCATGCTTCTGCAGTTTTCTTTTATTTGAATCGAGATCCAAGTAAACAGCAATTAGTTGTTTTTTTAAAAAATTTCTTTTATTAATCTATAGGTTTTCCCTCCATTCTTTTCTCTTTCCTTTTGCAATTTATTTATTGCTGAGACAAGATTTGTTTTTTGGTCTAATAGAGCTTCCCCCAAATTGCTAATTTAATAGTTTAACAGGTTGCTCTGTCCTTGTATTTACTGTATGTGGCTACTTGGGCCTGAGGGCTTGATCAGATTCGGGTTAGATGTTTTTGGCAAGACTTCACAGGTGGTATGTTTTTCCATCAAGAGGCATTTGATGTCTGGTGGTCTCTTGTTGTGATGTTCACACCCTTTGATTTCCATGCTTGGATCAATTAGCACATCAAGGGTTGCAAATTGGTGCTAGGCTAGTTCTATCAGTTCTTTTTATGTGTTCGCTGGAATACTTCTGTATGGAGAAAATGGCCTCATTTGGATACCCAGTGGTAGGATTCATATGGAAGGCAGGATGAAAATGCTCCTGTCTTTTCCTTTAATTGTTTTAAGATAGTGACTTGGTTTCCTATCATCTTGCAGAGATGATCAATTAGACGTTTTTGTTTTTTATCAATAATTTTGAATTCATGGATTTAAACACATTTAATGTGTTTTAATATATTGCAATTATTCTTCCATTGATACTCAAATTGTCTTATCTTATGCCAATAGGAGCTCATTCAAGTTGACCGTAAGTACCTTTGACACAAGGCTAACAGTCTTTGATGGTTTCCTTGCTCTTTGGAGTGACAAGATTTGTACACATTCCTTGCCCAGATCTGGGATCAGTCATTTCTCCAAAGAGTTGTATCTCCTTATAGTGGAAAATGGTATCAAAGGCCAAAATATGTGTGTTAGGCTAGAGTGAGTCTTAAACAAACACATCAGATGGCATAATCTTGGAAAAGACGATTGTTACTGTTGGAAACACATTTAGGCTTCTGCTTTAAGAATGACATTAGGAAGTCATTATGCAGTCCCTCCTCCTCAACACACTCGGGTATTTCTTAAAAGTATCCGAACAAAATAGGCATGGGAATGCCTTTTATAGGCCAGCCACTGGCCTGGTTCTCTATCTTAGAGCATCTTCTTTTATTTCTGCTCACACAAGGCAAGGTGATCATTCAGCTTTGTATTACAACTGAGGAAACCGAAGCTCAGAGGGACTAAGTAACTTGCTCAAGGTCAAACAGCTAGTAATTGGTAAAGCTAAGGTTTGAAACGAAGACCTTCTTGACAACAAGACCCATCCTTCACATGTGGATTTTAAAGTAAATGACATAAGAGAGGAATTCGGGGCTTGGTGTAATGAACAAGTTAAATGCTTGAGGTGGATCATGGAATTTAATTTTGAAGCCATGGATGACTCCAAAGTGACAAGGCAGCATTTCCTGTGCCAGCAGTAAACTGTCACTAAGTCCTTTCCTTGAGGAATAAGTGTATGGTCTCAACAGGGAACTGCTTTGAAAGGAACAAAATCCAGATGTATGTATATTGGTCCATGTGCACCGTTGACTTAAAATGTGACAGAAGCAGTGAGAAATAATGGAGGGAGGAGCGACTTCTCAGTCAAATAGACCCCAGGTAGAATTCTGAGTCTATTATCTTACCTGCTTGACTTACCTGCTTGGCTTTAGACCTCTGGAGTTTCCCCCTACTTTCTTTAGTGCTTAACTACGCACTTAAAATGATGCTGATTCTATTTTATGAGGTAGTTCTGGGATATATTTAACGGTCAGCCTTTTAGGTTACCTGGTGCGTCATACTGCCAGAAACCTATGCATTTGTGTGGAATCTGTCTCCCTCTTGGGAATATCTATGAAAGTTTCATGGGTTCTGCTGCAGGGAGATTCAAGGTGCATTGGACTGAGAGCAGGAGGTCCCAGTCTCCTCTGGGCCTTTGTTTGATTATCAATGGAAAGGAAGGATGATGACAAATGAGTCCAAACTTCTCCTCGTGCCCTAAAATTTTGCTTTTGGCAGAGTGCCATTTGCTGTGCCCTACTGTATCTGACTCCACAGGGCACTGTGTTGAGTACTAGAGAGACTGCAAAGCAAGGAGCTTAATGCCCACCCAACCACGCAGCATGCAATCTGTTCAGTAGTGAGTACAGATGGGCCGAGAAGCAATGACTATACTAGGCAATATGTCCTTATGAGGCACACGGAGAGGGTAGGGACCACCTCTAACAAGCATCCTAGGAGAAGCCAAGGAAGGCTTTCCAAGGGTTCTGACATCTCAGCTGAGAACCAAAGTGTAACAAGAATGTGTCCAGGTGGAAAGGCAGGGCAGAGTCTTCCATGCAGAAGCAAAGCATAGCAAAAACTCAGGAGCAAGGGAAAGTTCTGCTCGCCACAGGACCTGAGACTAGACACTAATGCCTTGATCTGAACAAATCTTAAGTGGAATATCTAGAAACCTAATTCTAAGCTGGACACACTTGTAGGATGGCAGACCTATCTGTGGGTATGTGCGTGTGTGTGTGTGTGTGTGTACACCCACTCGTAGGAGCAAAGAGGGGTACCACTGCAGCATCAGCCAAGCTGGGGAGTCTGGCCCTGAGGGTGCCCCCCAGCCTATCCTGAGCAGGAAGAGGGTATGACATGAGGATACTGGGGTGTTGTTTACCACCCTACACCAGAGCTACAAAGTAGATATGGGCTTAGGAGTAAGAAACCAAGTAGGTTTCCAGGATGGGGTGGTACCAGTCCGGGGCAAATGAAGAAAGTTCCAGAAAGATTTTCATATGCAACAATCCTGGGTGAGAGGATGTGACAGTGTGACTTAAAGATAGGGGAAGTTCCCTGCTCCTTCAAGGACTGTTAAAGGCCTGGCTTGGAAATAAACACTGCAGCATGTTTAAATGAACCTTTCATTTCTACTTTGCTTATTTATTTGTCTCTTTGTTTCTTAGGGCCCTTCTGGACCACCGGGAGACAAAGGACCTCCGGTACAGTATGATTTAAATAAAGGGCTGGGTTTTGATGGGAGAAATTCTGCTCTAATCCAAGCAATTTTAAATTAGAGGAGCCAGAAACTAAAGTAGTTTCAGAAAATCCCTAACATTAAACAGTGCATGGTCTCCAAAATCTCAGCATTGACCTATGGGATGACAGAGTAGGTTAGGGGATGGTAGGGGTCATCTAGTCCAATGTCCCATATTATAGCTGGGCACACTGGACCTGGCTTTGCTTTTTGGCATGTCTGCATCACGGAAGGTTAGCCATGGTCTAATGAATTTAATCAAATTGCCAGAAGAACTTATTTTGAATCCTGGCTTCGCCACCCTCAGGCACATAGCCATGATCAAATGAAGGCTCTCTCCTAATCTATAAGGTGGGCATGGTAAGACCAATGGGCCATTGTGCAGAGCTGAGGGTCGGCCTGCATGTGAAGCAACAGGAGAGTTCTCTGCAAACATTTGCTCTTCAGAGTAGCAGGCATTGATGATAAGCATATGCATGCATTTACCAGGAAACGTGAATTTCTATAAACTCACCCCAATGCGGGAAGAGCTACACGTTAGTCACTATGATGATACTGTACCTTACATCATGTTATGTCCATTAAATTCTGCTCACTCTTATGATCTCTGAACTGAAGAGAACAGGGGTTTTTGTACCTATTTTTTATAGATGCTGAAAGTGAGGCTCAGAGCAGTTAATTGATAGGCATGAGATTTCAAAGCAAGTCATTGTAAAGTAGAGACAAATTAGATGGGACTCCTGATGGAGGGGTTGGTGTGTAGGGGAGATTCGTGAAGCCTCCAGAAGAGGCGAGGTTGGCTCCTGAGCAGCCGTGTGGCACAGTTCCAGCACCTACCAGGACAAAGTGCTGATTCCCATCTGCAGATCTATTTAAAGAAAATTTTCTACAGGAAGTGAGATCCCTAATGATAGATATTTGTGCCAATTTGATGTGGTCCAGAAATTTTCAAGAGAATGGCAGTGATTTTCTTATAAAAAATAACTGTCACCTGAGTGCTGGGCACTGTGCTGGGCCAGGCACAAATTACCTTATTTAGCTGGTCCGTAAGCCCAGGGGGCTGGTCATCCACAGGATGTGGAGAAGTGAGCCTGCATTTGTGCTTCAGCCTGTCCACTGCAGGAGCTGTTTCTGCCACTCAAGAAATGAGCTTACGAATGGGGCCTGGGCAGTAAGGCTCCCACGAACGTTTTCCAGAGTGTTCTCTCTGCGTATGTAACACGTCCACCTACATAAGTGTAGAAACGAATAAGGTCTGAGCAGAGTGCTCCTTGGCACACACATTATATCAGATTCCTCACAGCAACAGGCCATTTGCACGTGCAGAGCCAACTATTACCAAGGAAAGGGGGCCTTATTTTGCTTAAACTGTTGGGGGGTGTCTTCTTTTCTTTTTCCTCAGGGGTCTCGAGGCTTACCTGGATTCCCCGGCCCCCAGGGACCAGCTGGCCAGGATGTAAGTACAGAGAAAGGGTACAGGCTCAGTCGAGGTTCTTCTAGACTCCCCTGGAAGCCCCCCCTCCACCATCTCCCGGCCTCCCTTGGCCAGGAACCCCCAGAGGAGCTGTTCTTCTCCACTAATCCCTGCCCCTTCTTTCTTCTAAATTGATTATGGCTTATAATTTTGTATTGTCTAGTTTCATTTCTTATACTTTTGTGTTATGCTTTTTAATCTTATAAGCTCCTTGGCATCCCATACAATGCCTCCTATTTTTGTCAATATTCTTACATATCTAGCCAGTCAGTTCTGCTCAAATTAGGTACTACCTTCCCCATAGACTTGTTCCTGACCCATCCCCATACTGGCTTTCTCCCTTCAAGGGAATTCCACAGACTTATCTGGTGCTCATTAACGATGCATCCCTTCCCACTTTGTGGCAGCAATATATCCTCTTTTATTTTGATGATCTGGCTTTTGCTCAGAGAGATCTGAGCTCCAAGAAGGTGGGGACCATGTATCTTATGCATCTGTAGGTCCTTGATGCATACCAGCCTTCCAGGTACATAGAACCTACTGGATACATATTCACTAACCAATGGATAAATGACAATGATGAGTTCCTATGGAGCGAAGATATCTAGCACCATTAAGTAGCAATATTTATTACTTAGACATGCACCTTTCCATTTCTATGGAAATGGAAAACTTTAGTTCACCCTAAGCAGGAACAATAAATTATCCTCTTCTTCCTTTCCTTGAGTTCTATGTAAGAGAAGAAAGTTATCCTCTAATTCTTGTCTCCAAATATTCAAATTTACCTGCTCCACTTTCAACATTGCCTTCTTATAGCCAGTCCAATAGAAGAACCCTCCTCTTTTTCAAAGCTAGTCCTTCCACCTGTGTTTGGAAAAGGATGACAGCAGCTTAAGATAGGTGTGTATGTGTGTGCACACATGGGCGCACATACATACATACCCTGTGTGTATGAGTTGTTTTTGGTTTTGTATCTTGGATAAGATTTATAGGAGGGGTAGCTTACTGTTCTAAACATCTGCCACAGTTGACTATTTCCTAAGAATCCTTGGGTATTCAGCTGAGATCGGAAACAACGAATTTTTATTGGTGCCGATCTTCATTGTTGGGTGACATTTTTTCCACCGAGTTATGCTTGGCAGATATAGACGCTGGGGGAGGTGGTGGGCACAGCAGATGAGGACTATGTGCTTAGCATGGTTAATGTTTTCTTTCTTTCTTCTCTTAGGGTCTACAAGGAAATCCAGGAGAAAGAGGACCTCCTGGTAAACCAGTATGTCATCTAACTGTTCTGGATGAATATTGACTATCATTCAGGGCTCCAGTGAGAATAAAATGCATCAAACGGTTCAAGAGCTTTTTAAAAGGGACTTTTTACAAAACTGTGGCCAGAGGGAACTCCAGGGGGAGACCGATACCACCATCATACCTATTTTCAGAGCCAAATGAAAGAGAGAATGGTGGGGAAGGGACTACCAGACGGGGGCTGTAGTTGTGGGTTCAAAGCCACTGTCAGAAAGCTTGGTCCGAGGCAGGGAAGGAGTAATGTCTCCCCGCTCCATGTTCCTAGTGGTGCCTCTCATTGGTCCAGCTTAGCCGCAGGCCAGCAGGCAGGTAAGCGCTGGTCCGTTCCCAGGGGTGCAGCATGGAGCAGGACGGAGAAGGATCAAAAGTGGATCTGGGGTGAGCAAATGGACCCCAGCAGCCTTCACTGTAAATTCTAACTGGCTCCTTTGTTCAGTAATGTCAACACCTCCCAGTTGCACCACTTTTTATCATAGCAGAAATTTTCTTTCCTCTCTCACAGTGAGAACAGTGGAAACTGTGAAAGGTTGAGCAGAAATGGACAGTGCTGAGCGTTTGGTCCTTGGCAGTGTGGCCACATTCTAGCCCAAGGTCCTTCAGGCTTCCCTGACGTGTATCACATTCATCTTCTGGGAAGCCCATTGACTAAGTTACCAGTCAATGCCGGAGAAGCCTGAAAGGTTTAGCCGAGTATAACCAGGCCACGGGCCCGCCCTGCAGGGAAGGAACAGTGAATATGAGCAGGTCAGGACAAGTGAGGAGGCAGCTGTGCAGATACAGGAGGAATTAGTCCATGGAAAGAGGCTACCTAAGATGGAAGAGACAGTGGCAGTCAAGACGGGGGAATCTCAGGCCTTGAAACTGAGACTATACGTCTGGTTCCAGAAACCAGTATGCTCGCCTGGGCAGAAGCTTTACCTAAAGACGGATCTAAAGGCCACCTGTCTCCTCTCAAGCCTGGCTTGCTATAAGTTTCAGACAAGGACCCAAGGCACAGAGGCCCCTGTGGGCTGGAACAACTATCCCTCCCTAATCCAGGCTATCGGGCACAGTAGAGGCCTGGAGGGGGATCCTGATCTGTCTGGAAGGGTCCTGAAATGTTTCATTGAAGACTTTCCAATGGGATGAGTAGAAATTCTTGTTGGAGGTTAGTGAGAGCTTGTTCACTCACCCCTCCTTCTCTATGGAGTCAGCTGTGCAGCGGCCAAATACGCCTCACAGAACCCACTTCCTTACCCCAGTGCAAGGCCCTGGGGAAGTGGGCGAAAGAATAAGGTTGACACCTGAGGCTAAATGGGGGTTCAAATGACCTCTGCCAAATCTAGACCTTGACATTGCTCTTCAAAGAGAATTAAGTCAGCAGAGTCCCGCTGACAATGCAGACAGTCGTGAGTGTCTCACAGTTGGTCATCAGCAGAACAGAGAGAGAGAGAGAGGAAATAGGTCCATGTTTGACTACTGTTAGATTCACTGAACACACTCTATCCAGATGGTCCCGAGTGTAGCCAGCAGCCAGCAGATTCTCTGTGTTCTTGCCAATCAGATAAGTCCTTCTTTTGGGGGGTCCCCATGACCATCCTCAGGTTCAGTGATTCATTAGAAGGACTCACAGAACGCAGGAAATCTGTTTTCCTTATGGTTATGGATATCACAGTGAAAGGATGCAGATTAAAATCAGCACAGGAAAAAGATGCATAGCACAGAGTCCCTGAGTGATGAGGCTCAGAGCTTCCAGTTTTCCTCTCCCGGTGAACGTGTGCAGAAAGCACTTCATTCTCCCAGCAGTTATGTGTAAGCAAATGGCATGTAAGATGACAATGAGTGCTCTGGAGAAGCACAAAGTATTGATAACAAGGGAAGCTCACCCGAGCCTTGGTGTCCAGGCTTTTTATTGGGGGTTGATCATGTAGACAGAGCATGCCTGCGTGGCTGATCTTAGTTACTCAGTCTCCAGCCCCTCCAGAGGTCAAACTGATACTACGCGGCCCAAGGCCCCCACCATAAATCACATTGGTAGCATGAGCTATCTGCATGGTCCAAGACCCTAGGTTAACAGAGGCTCTTATTAGGCAGGACATTCCAAGGGCTTACAAGTTGTCCCTCAGGTTCTGGTAAGGGCTAGACCTTTCTTTGGAGTGTCTAGGGTTTGGACAACCCACGCCTGCTGACTTAATCCTTTGCTGCACAGTCATCACCCCTCAGTGGGTGGAGAGGGGAACCTGAAGTGTTTCTCCAATGCTGCATTCATAAAATTCCTACCAGGAATGCCCCTGTCTAGGGTGGAGTTCTCTAGAAGCAGAGGCTTTTGTAGAAAGTTTTGTGCAAGTGATTGGCTGAGGTTGTGTTCTCAGATGAAACCTGCAAGGATTGAGGGAAGCTGGACATGGTGGGGAAAAAGCCAGTCAAAGATGTGGGTTCCTCTGGAATCTAGCCTCGGCCTGATTCCACAGGGAGCTCTGGAGTGTGAAAGGCACTGTGGAGCTGTCCATTCTGGAGTCAAGGGGCCACTCTTTTGTAACTCCATATTGATCAGTCATTGGCTGTGTAACTTTCCTGGCATTTCCAGCCAGAATTCCCAGCCAGCATTCCTGGCAGCTGGTGGATGGGTACACCAGGAGGTGAGGAGGAGCTAGGCAGGATGCCGATTATATCTTCCACACCCTCAACACTTCTACATTTGTCCTCTTATTCCATCATGCCTAACAATGATCCACGATGTGTGACTGACTCCTCAGAGGTGAGCATGGCAGTCTGTTATGCAAACCGTGTCCACCTTCTGAAGGCCACTGCTCACACACAGACCCTGTTTGCATGCATCTTCTTAAGCCCTATCTTGTGAGGTTTGCGTAAATGGGTCAGAACAAGACATTAATTAAATTATCCCCAGGGGCACACTGTATCTAAACTGAAAATTCACTCCTTGTTCTCTCCCTCTGTAACTAATCCCCAGCCATGTTGGCTGATATAGCTCATTCTATTATGCAAAGGGCTCAAATGACACATAAAAATATCCCAAAGAATACAATGCCAGCAGCGAAAAATGTCCTGACTTGAACAATATGAATCCTCTACTGTATTAACTTCCCAGGGAAAAATATAAGGCTTCAAAATAAAACCTCTTTTCCTCTTTTAAATTTAGGTTTTAATAAGTTAATGTTGCAAAGGTTGGCCTTCCTCCAGAGGTCTGACTCAGAGAACTAGGGAAAGTCTCGGCTTTGTCCTTAGCTACAACCTAGGTGAGCTCTTGTGCAGCACCTCTCGTTGCTTCATCCCCTCCAAATCTGAATCTCTCCGACCCAATCTGTCTCTCTGGTGCCTTCCTCTTGCCACAGCCCAGAGGGTTGATCAGATACTTGAGTGTATCCGCACAGAAAACAACACAAACATGTCCCCAGCCACTACCGAGGTTCTATGCAAACTTGTATGATGCCACTGTCATGTGGCTTTTGTTAGCCACAAGATGTGGCAGAAACCCTGTGGGGTTGGAGAAGGGGGGAAGCCAGGAAAATTGTTCTTGGTTTCAGCCTCCCCAAGATGCTATATTCAACTCAGAACTCATAGACGTGAGCTCAAACTTAATCAAGAAATCAACCATGGCAAGTTCAATTGTGTCCACAGCCCTTCATATTCTGGAGGAAAATCTACCACCTTGCCTCTGGAGAATGGACTCTCTGGTCTTCTTTCCATTGCAAAATCTGAAGTTTTCAAAGTAGCAGGCCAATCTCCGATTCTTCCCTCAGATTCCCTTTTTCCCTTTAGTATCTGCCTTTTAATTTCCATTTTCCTTCGCAGCCTTGTCTTCCTTGCTTCCTAATTGGAACTCAGCCTCCCCTCCATTTTGGGCTCCCGGCTGGCCACAATCATAAGAAGCCACACTCCATCTCACAGTGGGTTTGAATGTGAATTTGGTGACTGGCAGACACCTACAGACGTTCAGAGGCTTTGTAATTACTCCTGATTTCTGAAATCTCCTTCCCAGAGTTAAAAGACTTTCAACCGATAATGATGGATGAGGTTCAAAATGCTATTTCACCTGGGGGAGCTGAAGAAATTGCTTTAAATTCATACTGGGTTGGAATGACTAATAGCAACAGCTGTTACCCATCTGGGGAATCCAGGATAGTCCGTCGCTTTGCCTCGCACAGTACCCATATGACCTTTTGGGTTTTGATGGTGGCGGGGGGGAGGAAAGACCACCAGGAGAAGAGAAGGGGCCAGCAGAAGGAGACTGGGGACCAGAAAGGCCAATAGCAGTCAGACTTGGCTAGGACTGGCAGCCTGTGCTGTTGCTGCCTCAGAAGGGTCTTCTTTCTGTGGCTCCCAGGCTTGGGACTGGCTGTTTGCCTCCTGTGCATGGCACAGATGTGTTATGAGTTACAGCTTACATTTTGAAGGCCTTTCACTGTCTCAAGGAGCTTGGAATATACTGTATGCATGCATGTGTATATGTCTGTACTTATTTATTTTTACTTTGGCAGGGCCCCTCTCCATTCCTGTCTCCAGGGGACATCAATCTCTTGGTTAAGGTAAAAGCATAGAACATATGTGCATGCATTTTGAAAATGGTGATGGGGATTGAAGATGTCAATAATAAGTGTTCTCTTTTTTTCTCAGAACAACTACATTATAGTATTAATGATAATAACATCATTTATTGAGAAGTCATTATGTATCCAGCAATGTGCTAAATCCACTTTCCAACATGGCAGCCACTGGCCACATGTGTTAATTTAAATTTAAGTTAAGTGAAATTAAATACAATTAAAATTTCAGGTCCTTGGTCACACTAGCCATATTCCAGGTACGTAGTAGCTACATACAGCTAGAGTCCATCTTATTGGACAGTGCAGATACAGAGCCTTTCCATCATCACAGAAAGCTCTCCTGGGCAGTGCTGTGCTAAATACCCAATGTACATCTCTGATTCAGTTTTCACAATTACTTTATCGGGTTGGTACTGTTTATGTTCTTGTCGTGCATGTAAGGAAACTGGGACACCATGAGGGCCAGTGATTTCTGGGAATGGAAGCCACTCCTCACTGATTCCAGAGACTGACCTTTAACCCCACACAGGACTGCCTCATGTTCTTTAAAGAATGCCTTAGGCAGAGTCAAATGGGTTGGGTGTGGGTCCTACTGGTGCAATGGCCAGAACACAGTTGCAGAAGGTGAAGGCAGCCGCCTGGCCCTTCAGCTGGGACGCGTCTAAATTTGAGTGCACACTTAGCTGTTTTCAGAACCATGTGCACTTTCTCTGTGAGTGCCAGAGGCCCTGAGAAGTTGAGCCTAACTCTGCTGACATAGGGCAATGAATGCTGGATGCCCAGGTGCCTGGCCAAGGACCTCAGGTCTTAAATGGTGGAGAGCTAGGAAAGGCTGTGAGCCAGACAGAGATGGGGTAAGATGTGTGTTTCAGAAAGAGAATCTCGCTGCAATGAGTGTAAAGGACCTTTTGGCTGCCTTTGTCTTAGTTTTGGGTGAAGCTTAGTGCTTGTGTGATCAGCCCTTCCTTTACTTGCTGTATTCTGAAAAACCCTTGAATGATGTCAAAAAATACCTAGTTCATGCATGAGAGCAAGGGAGGAAAAACAAAAGAGAAAAGAAAACCTTCTCAAAAGCCTAGGACTTTTCTTCTCTCTAAACGTTGAGATGCCTTCATGGAAATTTATATATTTTATTAAAAAATGAAAGGAAGTAGGGCAATCTTTTCTGATTTTTATTGATGAGAGAGAGTTTTCCCACGGTCAATGACATGACAAGAAATCATTATATATTGATTTAATCCCTTTGTTTATTACAGACTTTGATTAGCCTAGATCATTTTCCATAATTCTGTCACTCTGGAAGGAATTGGGTTTGCATCAGCCTGGGTCCCCACCACCCCAAGGATTTCAACCTCAAGATGTCCCAGTCTTTATGCCAATGATAACAGGAGTGAGTACCTTGGGAGTTAAGCATTATGCTTCATAGCTGCAGAGTTGAGACAGATATTTAGTCAAATCAATATTCCTTCCTTGATAAAGGATGCAGTTTTGTTCGTCAGAGCAGGTAGGAACCGCAGAGGGAATATAAGCATCTACATTCAAGGTGGCATCTGAGATGCTCTCCTCCCGCAGAGCTGCGCTTTGCCTGGAAACCCTGTAGACAACAGCCCTGGCAGGCGGGTTTGCTCAGGTTGGCAGAGTTGACTATCATAGCTCTGTATTTTATAATCAGCTGCAGGCATCTTTATGGTGTAGGTTAATGCCTGCTGGTCTGGTCCAGGTGGCTGGTGGCAGGTCCCTCCCTTGTTGAAAAGGCATATTTTATTACAGAATGTTTACCTCTGCCCCAAAGAATTTTATGACATCATATACCTCACTCTGATAGTTGGAAAACTGCCTGGGTAGAAAATTCATCTCCTGAGAGTCCCTGTTAAATGAACTTCCATAGTTGCATCTGTGCCGAGGGAGGTCATCCTCAGGATGTCTCCATTAGATGATTCCCTTGGATAAATGTTATTTCATCCAATCCTCACAAACAGTGCTGTGGGAGGGTACTGTTACTATCTGCATTCTACAGAGAAGGTTGAACACAGATGAGCAAGTGACTTGTTCATAGTCACAGAGCTGGATGGTGGCTGAGCCAAGACTCAAACCCAGTGTGAGACTCAACTCCAAACCCTGCCCTTACCCCTCTGCTATCCGACTATCTTTGTGTGAGCCAGAACTTCCTGACAGCTGCCTGATCAAGTACAGGCAGGGAGTGAGGCCCCCGCCTGTCCCCAGAGGTTTGAAACGTAGGTTACACAACCCTCTGGCAGTGAAGATTCAGGTGTGCAACGAGAGGTTGGATGAGATGACCTGGAGGTTATTTCTACTCCTGGGAAGCAAGAGTTGTTTTTCCCCATAGCAAAGACTACAGCATTCCTCTCCTTTCTCCACCTTTTATTGAGTGCTTACTTGGTGTGCTGTACCACACTGAATACAACGACCCAGAGAGCCACGTGCAGAAAACATCTCAAACAGAAGGAGGAAGTTAGAGACTGGAGGAAATCAATATTTATAGATAACACACAGGGAACCCTGCAACATGCTAGGAGCTTTGCAAGCATTATTTCATTAAGATTTTGCAACAATCTCCTAAGGTAGGAGAATGATCCTTAACAGATAGGGAAATAGACTCAAAGGGATTAAGTGACTTGCCTGAGATAAGTCTGTTAAGCTGAGGAGCTGGGGGCCAGTATTGATGGTCAAGGGCATCTGATCTGTGAATGGAGCAAGGCAACAGATTTAGGGAGGAAAACTATAACCAAAACTAAGTGTAGCAGCTAAAATTCATTGCATTCTCACCGTGCCAGTCATGTCATCTGGCATCTTCCATTCATTATCTCATTTACTTCTCACCAGAGTTTGAGGTCTCCATTTCACACATAAGGATGCTGAGGCTCAGAGAGGTGAAACTGTGGTCTCAGGTGGGCAGAGGCTGCCGTGTGGTCTGGGTGAGCCCATCTGGTTTGAAGCAGAACCCTGTCTAGTCTCAAGGTCGTGCCAGGAGCCCAGGGTCAGGAGGGAGGGGAGGCCCCAGGTGAGCATTGGTGAGACTTCAGCCTGAGGGCTATTCTTGCCCTGGGTTCACAGATTCCAGGACTGAATCAGCCAGCGCAGAAAGTCCAGCCCCCTCACTGGTAAGTCTAAGGGATGCTGGGGCTGCTGACAGCTCTGGTCTTCAGGGAACAGTCCTGCACAGAATCTGTGACGAAGACAGATTCAGGTGAAGAGTTAGCACTGCCAGAAATTAGAAAGAAATGGGAGAGTAGTGAGATTTCACATGACTCAGATATAATCACTTCATACCGTGGATCCCACTGCAAAGAATGGTTCCTAATAGCCACTGAACCCTCCAAGTCTAGCAAAATCTCAGTGGCCAGAACTTCTGCGGCTACCAGGCTAGGTCCATTCCCATAATCCATATAACCATTGTTGCAGTGTTTCATGGATGCATCTCATTTTAAAGAACTGTAAGAGAAGATCTAGGAATGGGTGAATTTCTCCCAGCTCTGCTACTCCTCCCAGCAAAAAACAGCAACCCAAAATACCATACTTCACTTAACTCATTCACCTTTGCTTTATATACCCCAATATTTATCACTCTCCACCCTCCAAAAACAAAAATTCTACCAACTGCTCAAATCACCCACTAAAGGAAGATGGTACAGGACACCAAAAACTTAGTGATCAGTGGGTCAGTCAGGTGGGCTGGCTCATTCATTTATTGAACTCATGCTCTGTGGAAGGCCATCTGCTATGAATTGGATGTACAAAGATAAAACATCTCTACCTCTGTCTTCTGAGAGCTCACACTTTCCTTTTGCCTGGTGAGGACGGGATGGACTTATAAACAGACCACCTCAACAGTGAGACAAAGGCTTCCATAGTGGGAATTCCTCGCATCCATGGGAACAGGAATTTATCCCCAGTCTGAAACAATCAGGAAGGCTTCTTGGAGTAGGAAATTTCTTAAGAATCTTCAAAGGTTGAGTAGAAATGAAGAAGTAAAAGGAAGGCAGGCCATTCAGAGTTGCTTTTGTGATGGAAAAACTCTTCCATCCTGAATTAGAGACCAGAATGAATGCTAATTCACCTGAAACATCACCTTCTTGACTATGAACAAGCACAGCTTCCAGGTGCTTGTGCAGATCCCTCTAGTGGAGCATTTGAAAGGCCCTAGTTAATGCATTTATTTTGTGTCAGTTGACAGCATTTATCCATGAGCTCTTTAAGATGCATACTTATTGTGGTCACAGAGCAGAAAGGCAGAGAGCCTAACAGGGCGGATGCTCTGCAAGTAGTTTTTCCATTGAGGGAGTCCCTGAGTGAATACATGAATTAATAGTAATAGCCAAATGTACTAGGAATCATCTGACGCTATTCCAGGTGTCTTCATTGTATTATCTCATGTAACCCTTATCACGAGACAGAAGGAGGAGGAAGAGTGAGGATTGGAGAGAAGACGCAACCCAAGACTCTGGCATATGAGTTAGGCCAGAGTGTGTTCACACCAGTGTGTTTTATTTGGTACATACTGAGCTCCAAACTGTAAGATCTAGAGATGATGCAGACAAAGTAGAAAACATGTGCCCTGGGCTGGGAAAACTTGAAATTCACTCTAGAGACAGCACTTACTTGCCTCAAAGAAGTAGAGAAAATCTCAATTCCAGGAACATTTATTAAATGCCTACTTTAGACAAAGAATAATGCCAGCCATGGTCAGATTGGGTGTCTGTCGCCACAGGAAAGTCCTGAGGGTGTCTGGCCCTTACTTCCCTTGTTCTGCTTCTTTGTTCAGAAACCACTTAGGGAAACCCACGAGACAGAGAACACAGCTTCCAGCCTTGTTTTGTCTCTAGCCTTAGGGACAGAGCATGCTATTTTCAGCAATACTAAATGTTTGCATTGAATCTGTGCTGTGGCTGTTTTTAGATGCTCACAGATATTGGTATGTGTACTTTTGACATCATTGTCCTGGGCTATCTTTCCAGCAGTCTACCTGGCAAGAAGTAGGGAGAAATGATGTGATAATCCAGATATATCAGCACTAAAATCTAATTTATGATGAAGAGAGAGAGAAACGTAAAGGGTGACACGAAGTGTGTGGGGGGGTGATGACTCTGTCCGCCTGTTTGCTTTTCCATCATTTGCTGGCATCCTGCTGTCTGGAGACGGAGGAGCTCTGACCACCTTTTGCTTTACAAGTAACTATTACTTACTCTCTCTCTCAGGATGTGTGCAATGACTGCCCTCCAGGCCCCCCAGGCCTCCCTGGTCTGCCAGGTTTTAAAGGGGACAAAGGTCTCCCAGGAAAGCCAGGGAGAGAAGGCCCAGAAGGGAAAAAGGTAAGCAGAAAAGGGGAAACAGTCTTTATCACTGCAAAGAAGTACATTATCTTGGAGATCCTGACACTGTCTCTCTTGAGCAAATGGGACGAGCCAACTGTAGGGTGTGAATAAGAGAGGAAGTGGTCATTGGATCATCTTGGAGACTGGCTACCCCACCAATTAACCACATTAGTCCTGAGTTATGCCAATGAATGCACGACCACACCTGTACCATGACTTGACCACATCCTTTGCTCAGACATGCTGGGGTGGGTGTGGGGACAGGGAAATCCCAGTGGAAAATCAGTAAATAGTGTGTGGTGGTGATGGCTTGCTGATGACTCTGAGCATGGGTGCTAGATACTCATTCTTGACTTTTTTCCTTTTGTCCCTGCTCCAGGGAGATGCTGGTCTCAGAGGCCTCCCAGGGGCCCCCGGAGTAGCTGGCCCACAGGTCAGTGAGTCTTCATAAGCATCTATGTGCTTCCATTCTGCTCATCTCACTGGTTAATCTAAGTTTGAGGAAAAGTGATGTCCAGTGTAAAGGAATAATGGTTTTAAAATCAGAAAACCCACATTCAAGGTCTAACCATGGCACTGACTATCTCAGTGACCTTGGGAAGGGTCATTTCAACTTGTTGGGTCTCAGGTTGCTCATCTACAAATGCCTGAGTGGTTGAAAGTATGAAATGAGCTGCAGGATAGGAATGTGTGGTACTTACTGGTTAAGACATGAGCTTTGTGGTCAGACAGTTCTCAATTTGAGTCCTATCCCTGAGTTGAGTCTTTGGAGCTGTGTGGCCTTTGGCAAAATCTTTGACCTCTCTAGGCCTCTATTTCACCACTCACTAATGATAAGAAGAAAAACAACTTCATAAATTTATTAGTTGAGAGATATAATGCATAAAAAGAATCTGACATGCAATCTAAAATTGTTATTAGGAAAGTGGTCTGCAAATGCAAGTGAGCCTTATTAACTTTCATATTAATGATGAGGCACCCATCTAAAATGGGCAAGATAGCTATGTGATTTCACAAAGCCAAGGAGCCCAGCATGGGAGGAAGCAACTGTGACCTCAGCCATTGAATAGGTGGGGAAGCTCTGGCTGCCAAAACAAGGGAGCTGTGGCTGATGGGGCTCTTAGTGGTGACAGTATTTAGCTTTAAGAAGAGACTGCATGAGTGCTGGCATGGGAGCTGGGAGGTGGGGGCTAACCTCCCACTCTCATTCCCCTTCTGCCAACATTGATGCTCCCTTGGGGCTCTTTCTGATTGCCTTGTAGCCTTTGTGCTTCTGCAAGCTGTGCACGCTGTCCCCAACCTTCAAAAGTATCACTGTGTCTCTTCCTGTGGCCTCGCTGGGACACAGCATGGCTCATCTGATGGAGATACAGCATAAAATTGTTGATAGTGTTACCAGCACATTGGGTTCTTGTTGCCCCCCAGGATAGAAAACAAGAGAGACAACAAACGGGGGTAAAAAAATGAAAGTTTATTAGCTTGTGCACAGGAGAGGCACAAGAGAACAGATGCAGAAAGGAAAGGGACAGGTGATCAGCTTGTTAGGGAGTGGGATTGTGGGGCTTTTATTAGGCAAAGACTAGGGAGGAGTGCCTTGTCATGACATGTAGAGGTGGGGTTGTGCTTGAGCCAGAGCTGTTGTTCAACATGCCACCTCATGTGGTGCATGTACTATTAGCATGCTAGCTCTCCACCACTGGGTGTGAGTTTTAGTATGCTAATGGGGCTAGGGTCACCTTCAGAGAACTCCTGAGTGCTAGGGAGCATGTGTAGGCCCAGGAAAGTCCCAAGACTGCTGAATGTGGATCTTGCTGATCTTTATCTGACTCTCCTATCTTGCAGATTGGTTAGGGGCTTTATTTTGTTAGGCGAGGGGCCTTGCAGATGGCTCTATCTAATTAGGCTGGTTCCTGTCTCATTCCGCCCTGAGAAATTTTATCCTCCTTAATCTTAATGATCATGGGTGAAGGTCTCATTTTCTGAAGCTACTTCCTGATGACAGTGGGTGTTGAGAAGGGGTCTCTATATCTGGGAGGAGTGAAAATCTTTTTCAGCTTGTTGCAGGGTCCAGTAAGAATGAGAATGAGGACAAGGTGGGTCAGCTGTTGGAAGTGGCTAGAACCCTTGCGAGACTATCAGTATAATATGGAATTTTTGGAGCCTAGAGGACACAAACTTGACAAGAGGTTAAAAAGACAGGGGCCAAAAATTAATAGGAGTAGGATGATTACCAGGGCTCCCAAGAAGGGAAAGAACCAGGTGAGGGCTGGGAGGGTACCCTTCATGAGTGATCATGCCCAACTTGGGTCTGTTTCTTGATTATATGAGTGAAGCCAGGACATTTGTTCATAGATTTCCCAGATGTTGGTCTCAACCTTCCCTGAGTTATTAACATAAATCATTTCTAGCGAAGCAAAAAGAAAAACAAGATTAATGGTGGGAGCATATTATAAACCAGTTTCTGACCCCAGGAGCAGCCAGCCAAAAATATTTCTAGACAATAGAGTTGAAGCATCTTTTGTAGCTTGAAATGCCTCTGATGATGTCATCAGGTATCTTTCTGAGTGGCTTACACAGCAACAGACATGAGTCTCTCTTGAGTTTATATCAAGTTGGCCAGCTTCAGTCTGCAGGACTTCGGGAAAAGGGCAGGTTCAGTTCTCAATGATTTCAAATGAAAATGATGAGGGAAAAATTGAAAACATTAGTTTGGAGATTTGTAGCCAGATATTTCAGGAGACTGGAAGAATTCAAGATTGATCCAGTTTACAGATAGGAAACAAAAACTTCAAAGATAATTATCAGAACTAGAATCTAATATCCATGAATGTATACTATAGTTTCCATTGAAACATAATTTTTCTCTCTAAAATCACTCTCACTTTTACCAAAGATAGCCAACTAAGACTCATTGGTTTGCGAAATAGGTCTAGTTTCAATGAAACTTTCTCAAATTATTTACGTAAGTACAGCAAGAATAGAAGTTGATTATATAGGTTCTTTCAAATCTGCTTTGCAGGAACTTTTAAAAAGAATCTCAGATTGAACTTTAAAGGCCTCTTGAGGCCAGGAAAGCCAAGCCAAGGTCTTGCCATCAGACTCTCCCTGCAGTACCTACAGATCCTTGAGGTTCCTTGTACCTGCCAGAGGAGTGATGTTCTTTCCTCACCCAGAAATGTTTCTGGGAACTCTGTAAGCAAGGTACCAGGCCAATATTTCCAAGTTACTTTATTTCAGAAAGTCAACCTTTACTCCTCAAAAGCTGTCTTGTCGTATCTGGGTCTGTATGTTTCTCTCAAATATGACATTCCTGTCAAAGCCTTAGTATTATAAACAATGTTTCCAATTATGTCCTGTTATATGAAGAACAGATTCTTATTGAATTTATGCAAATAACTATATTATCATGAAAACAATACTCACTCCTTAAGAGTTTCCAAATTCTGGAGGGATCAAGTAGGGAGAAAAATGATAAATGTTTCAGTTCTGCTTACAAAGGTATAATTTACCAAATTTCTATAAATCATAGTTAGCATGAGAGAAACGTGAAAAATTTCCTTAAATGAGGAAAGAAAACTAAACAAAAGATCAAAAAATCAGCACTATCTCAAACTGAAAGTCGTATAAATTATAATCATCCTCATCAGTTCATTCAGTCCTGTGCAATTGATTCTTGATCTTAATCTTCTGTTAGCAGTTTCATGAAGTCATCAGTTTCCCCATTAGAGTCTGTAATTTCATACCCTGTTGAGCTTTATGATCTGAAAGTTTATCACAAACCTGATTCTAGAGTAAGTGTCAGAGTCCATTCCATGAATCTCTTTGAGGATGAAACATGTTTGCAAAAGCATCAGTAAAAACAGCAACTATCTGCAAGTGACAAAAGGCTCAAAAGGGCAATTGACAAAGAAACTTTGCTACTTCTGTGACATATAACACTTCAAGATAATAATTACAATTATGGCTGACAACCAAGACAACTCAGAATTTTAGAAATGTTTTAGAATTTTTAAACAATGCTCACTGTGAAATAATGCTCAGCTATCCATTCAATCAAAGTGACAACAGAAATAGTCAAGGACAAACAGAAAGTTAAAATAGTCAAAAAAGTCTTAATAGCGAGAACTCAATCTTTTTGAACATAGGAAATTATTTTAACAAGACATAGATCTTCTGTCTTTTAGGTAAACTTACTCAAAGGTGAATAAAAACCTTTTATAATCTCTTTGTCAAGAGCAGACTAAGAGTTTAAGAAAATTATCCCTTTTAAGAGAAAGAAAATCAAGTTTTAATTTTTGCAACAGCTTACTTTTTATGTTAAAACTTATTCTTATGTTAATTACAATTTTTAACCCTTACAGACCTTAGTGAAAACTAAAAATTAAGCAATTATGAACTTTCCCTTACATTAGCATTCTGTGGCTTGGCAAATTTATAAATACTTTTTTATAATTTCTAGAAACATGTTACATCATATTACAATTTGTAATAAAAATCATGGCATTTTTACTAATAGACCCAAACATCTTTTAGTTTCTTTGTAATAAGAAGCCAAAAGTAGATAATCTTAGACGTGTTTAGTGATAATGTTTTGGTATTTTTATCTTATTTGAAAAATGACCCAGATAGTCAATAAGGTTTTTTTATCATTCAATTTTACCTAGTAAAACTTCAAAGTTTCAAGTCACCAGAGAGACTTTAGACATTATCTTAAATATATATGCCATATCACATGAAAAGTTCACCCAGCACTTTTATCTTTTTCACATCTATTTAGTTTACTCATTCCCCATAATTATTTAGGTTGTCTACAAAACTTCATGAGACATTAGACAAAATTAGCCATCTTTTTAAGCTATTGTTTCTGCTAATCAATTTTGTAATAGAGATAACATCACAGATACAGGCTGTATGTCTTCATCATATCTGTATGTCTTCATCATATCTGATGCTGGTAACTCTGAGGAAATGTCCATTTTAATAAAATCAACAATTTTCAATAAGCTTCACTTACCAAAGATTAATTTATATCATGTTAACTTGAAAGGCATTTGGATTAGTTTCTATGACCTTTAGAAATAATTTATATAAGTGCTTACTTTAAGCCAATTGAATAGAGCTCTTTAGAAATTTTACCATCCAGACGTTAGATATCACACATATATAACATACATGTAGACACATGTACACAGAGCCTTCAAACCTATTGTTTTAAAATTACTGCCATGAATCAGGTACAGTAATACACTAGTCATGAATCCAAATTTTGTGTCGAGCCTTTTTACTAATATTTGTGGAGAAGACACTCAAGATGTTAGATTTTTGACAGAGGTCCTCTTACTGCCTTTTTTCCTGCTTTTTTAAAAAAAATTATTATGTATTATTATTTCCAAGGTAGTTTCTTATTTTTATTTGGGACATTGATGAGGCAGTTAGTTGAGTTCTAGAAACAGAGAATACTTTTTTTTTAGGAAGATTAGCCCTGAGCTAACATTTGCCACCAATCCTCCTCTTTTTGCTGAGGAAGATTGGCCTTGAGCTAATGTTTGTGCCCATCTTACCCTATTTTTCATGTGGGACACCTGCCACAGCATGGCTTGATAAGCGGGGCATAGGTCCATGTCCAGGATCCGAACCAGTGAACCTCAGGCCACCAAAGTGGAGCGTGCAGAACTGCTATGCCACTGGGCCAGCCCTTTTCCTTTCTTTTCTTCAGTCCTAGGAATTAGCGATGGGCTAGATATTCCTCAGAGGATTTGCAAGCTCTTTGAGATAAGGGAAATGGGTCGAACCTGAACTGCCTCTAGAATTGCATTTCCAGCCTTGCAAAGATTTTTTTTTTTAGGACAATTGCTGTTGATTTCTCAGAAATTAGGCTGTAACCTAAGTGACATTATAGGTTGATATACCTGTCCAACTACCTCACAAAGGCACAGAGAAACCACTCAAGTTTTCTCCAAGATGGAGTTTCTGGGGCATAAGCCATCCAATTGAAAGTGTTTCTAATTAGTTAATATGCACCTGAGGGGTGAATCTCCAGGAATGCTTGGGGCGTTCCCCATGGTGGTAAAGCTGGTGTCTGACTGACAGTGGCCCAGAGAAGGGTGCAGAGCCCAATAGTGGGCATCAATATAATTAGAAGATTTAGTCAAGTCCCACTTAGCCTGGACACTTAGTCCCTGAGCCAGAACAAGGCAAGCACAGGGGGCAAGAGGCAAAGGCCTGGAGTGGGCCAGGGGCCAGGGTTCCTAATGCCAGGGTTGCAAGTCAAGTCCCTGGCAAATGTTTTCAAGTTTTTGATTTTTCAGAAGGTCTAGGTTCTCCTCAGGTCCAGCCTGAACTTAACCTCAACATGGTGGTAGCAGAGGCGGTGATGAACAAGACAGACAAAGAAAGGAAAGAGGTGATCAGGCCTCACCCTCATGGCATCTTCCTAAGGGTTGCCAAGATAAGGGTTCATGCAAACAAAAGTTCCTGGGCAGGACAGTTTACAGAATAAATTACAGGTCTCCTGTCCCCGTAGCTGACTCATAGGCGCCTAAAAATTCTCAACAGTTTCTTGACAGGAGACAAAACAGGGTTCCAGATGTCAGTCAAAGGACTGACCCAGGGGCCAACCTGGTATCACTCCAGATGCCCAAAAACCAGAGGAGAGTTCCCAGGGGTGGACGGTGGTCTCTGTGAAACCAGAGGCTGCAGCCTTGCCAGTCAGAGGACTGACCCAGGGGTCAACCTGGAATCACTTCCAGTGTCCAAACAGATTAACAGAAACCAGGACCGCCAACAGAGGGCAGAAGTGATCCAGTCCAGAACTAGAAGAGAGCTCCCAGAGGTGGAATGCGGACTCTCTGAAACCAGAAAAACCAGATTATCAGGCTAATGACTGACCCAAGGGCTCACAGTGCCCCTGAAACCAGAGGAGAGGAGATTCTCCTAAAGAGGATAAAAGAGAGAGAGAAGGAAAAGAGGGAGACGTTAAGAAAGTTGGTCAGAACTGGAGGCATTGTCTCCCAGGCCTTGACCTGACTCACGGAACGCTGGAGTCTGAAACAAAGGTTTGGCTGTGGCCACTTATGTCCACATTTGGGCAGCCAGGCTGGTCCAGTGCTGGGCCCATCCAATCTTCAACCAGGACTCAAGAAAGTCCTATCCTGTCCCATCCCTTCATGGTCACCAAAATGTTATTTGCACATTGGATTCTTGTTGTCCACTAGGATGGAAATCAAGTGAGACAACAAACTGGAGAAAAGAAGTAAAAGTGTATTAGCTTGTGCACAGGAAAGGCACAAGGGAGCCAGTACAGAAAGGAAAGGGGCAGGTGACTGGCTCATTAGGGAATGGGACTGTGGGGCTCTTATTAGGCAAAGGCAAGGGAGGAGTGCCTTGTCATGACATGTAGAGGTGGGGTTGTGCTTGCGCCTGCACTGTCACATAGCATGCTACTCCATGTGACGCATGTATCATTAGCATGCTAGCTCTCCACCCCTGGGTGTGATTGCTCTTTTTCGAGGAAGATTAGCCCTGAGCCAACATCTGTCACCAATCCTCCTCTTTTTGCTGAGGAAGACTGGCCCTGAGCTAACATCTGTGCCCATCTTCCTCTACTTTATATGTGGGATGCCTGCCACAGCATGGCTTGACAAGCTTTGCATAGGTCTGCGCCCTGGATCCGAACCGGTGAACCCTAGGCTTCTGAAGCAGAATGTGCAAACTTAACTGCTGAGGCACTGGGCTGGCCCCACTGGGTGTGATTTTTAGTATGCTAATAGGGCTAGGGTCACCTTCAGACAATTCCTGGGTGCTAGGGCTCATGCATAAGCCCAAGAAAGTCCCAAGGCTGTGGAATGTGGATCTTGGTGGTCTCTGATTCTCCTAGCTTGTGAATTGGTCCGGGGCCTATCCTTGTTGGGCCAGCGGCCTTGCAGATGGCCCTGGCTCGTTAGGCTGGTTCTTGTCTCAGTAGGAGAGAGAAATCAGGATCCAGACTTCAGGATTAAAATCCTGTCCCAGCTCTGACCTTGGGATAGTTTCCTCCCCATAAACTAGGGAGTGTAAGAGGAGAGACCTTACAGGCTTGTGGCCCTGACAATGCTCCTGAGATGCCTCCACCAGCTCCTGGTGCATTGCAAGCCTTGGGTCACCCTTGGCTCCTACTGCTCTTTCAGCCTCTGAGGGCACAGTCAGCAGCAGGGCCAGGACTGGGGTGAGGACTAGTTAGAAAATGAAAGGGAAAGTCAAAAACCTCAATAACTAAGGTAAATAAGACTCTAATGCAATATTTTTTAAAGTTTAAAATTAATGCAATAGATCCATGAGAAACAAAATACCAAAATTTTAAATAAAGATGGGACCCAACCAAAATCTCACTCGCTTCCCTCGTTTCTCCCTAATCCCAGCCCTTCAGAGCCTCATGTTTATTTACATTTTATTTTGTTGGATTATCTTGGATTAGTTGGCATTAATTTGACTTTTTAAAATATGGCTTTGGAATCTTCTTTGTCTTAGATCCTGAGGTTTCTGGAACCCCTTACATTTTACACTAAAGGGGAGGGCCTTACTTGCCTCACCCTGGGCTCAGTCCTGGAAAAGGGATTGGAGCTATTGTCATTACTATTGTAGAGGAGGAAGAACATTTCCTCTATCCACTCTAGGGCCTTCTGGCTGTGCTATGAATTAACTTCACATGAGACAGAACAACAGGAGAAAATGGAAAACTGGGTAACTTGCCGGAATGGCCAAGCCACCAGTTTAAATGTCATCTTCAGCCAAAGACAAGGAAGGTATTTCGGGTAACGGTTTGGGACTTCCCAGGGGAAGAAGGCAATTCACATGGAAATGGAAAAGCAAATGTTCGGTAAACAGAACTTTGGTAAGAGGGACTTAGCAAGGATCCTCCCTATCTGTGGATACCCAGAGTTAGCTGAGGTGATGGTCTGACCTGAGGACAGGCCTTCTGTCTTAAATTCTTTTAGGCAGTTAGAAGGGAAGCCAAAGTTTCTTTCAGAGTCTTTTGTTCTTGAAAATAATCAAGGCCACGAGACATATTTTGAGGTGGCCCCTTCTGATCCCCCACACTATTAAGCAAGCAAGCAAGCTAACAAAAATACTGGACCCACAGGATATCAGAATGGAAAACGTCCAGATTGCTCAGGCCCTGGCTGGTAGGTTAAGACATCTAGCATTTATTATCCACGAACTTTTTGAAGACTTGTAGGGTTTTGACGTGCTCAAGAGTCCTGCTTCAGGAACTACAAGATATCAGGTCTCAGAGTAGATGGAACAAGAGATTCTGCCTGGGGCAATGTTAGGTTAAGAGACACTAGCAAAGTGTAGCATCATCTGCGCTATTTGCTGCATGTTATCCTCCCTTTCTGGGGTCATCAGTGGAGCTCCTGGCCTGGAGGATTCTGCAGTGGGCAGTTTCAGCTGATCCCTAAGTAACCTTTGCTGTCAACTTGCTGGCTGCTCTGCGAAGGAATGGCCTTTTTTCAGAGAAACAAGAGCAAATCAGTTAAACAGATAAGAGTTCCCTTCTCTAAAACAGAATTGTTTTTTCTATCAACCCAACACCCCCCACTCACCAGGTGCTGTTGTCTTGGGATAATGGCTCGGCCTTTGTTCCTTTATAATTCTCTTCAAGAGATAGTTTGTTCTTTTATATATTCAGAGAAAGCCAAAGAAATCTTTCATCAAGAAAAAGAATAAAAATTAGTGCTGCCTCTGAAGGACAGGGTTCTAGCTTCTCCGTGGGAGTCCATGGTGACCATGGGAAGATCTCAGGGCTAGGGGTCTGCCCTTCATACTAAGGCCCCAGGCGGTTGCAGTGGGCAGTATAAACAGTGTTCTAAGGGCCAAGGGGTGGGTTGCCTGCTTTACAATCTCCTGCGATCTTCAGCACAATCCTAGGAGACAGAGCTATTGTCTCTCTTTAAAGATGAAGACATTAAGGCTTAGCAGGATTAAACGCCAGTATTATGAAACTCGTAGATGATATAGCCAAGGTGAATCCTGCTAGTCCAACTCTAGGATCCACACTAGTTAGTATCCTGTTATACTAGTAACATGCCACCAACACCAGCACCATGACAGCTCCCAGTGGGGAGCAAAGCTTCTGTCTACACTGCCTCTGGTAATGCTCCTGTAATAGCGTCCCCTTACCAGCACTTTCTGTTGGGAAAATGAGTCACAGAGGAGTTAACTATCTCATCTGAGGACTCACAGGCTTGCCTTGGTTCTTGGCTTCAAACCGCAGCCAGTCTCTGTGCTCTTCATGCATCTCACACCACTGTCCAGAAAACAGATGGGAGGACTGTTTCATTTCCTCTCTGTTGAACTTCATTTATCAAACAGGATCTCTGCTAGACCTGCGGACACAAAGATGAATTTGTAAACTGAAAATGCTACCCGTGGCAGAGCACTTATGATCATTGTTAGTGTCCTTTTATAACCAAAGGCCCTGACGTTCACTCTTCACATGCATCATCAAGAGGGTTTGGTGCGCTTGTTTGTATGCAGTTGTGATCCCGCCTAGGGAGATCAGCCTCCCCGAGATTTACCTTACAGATTTGCAGCTGCTCTCTCTGGCAGCTGGGCTGGGGAGGTTAATGCCATGGTCAATTACGGAGCTCAGCTGTAGAACTTTCAAACTGCATAAAACATTGACTTTAAGGGATAGGGTCTAGAGATAGTGGCTGCTGACGTGATTACAATCCATGGAGAGGAGGAAGAAGAAACAAGATGGTAATCAGAGTGATGACCCTGGGAACATGTATTTCTGCAGAGTCAGACGTAAAAGCCCCTTCTGCATTGGAAAGGTTGATTATTCTATCCTCCAAGAAAAGCACTTGGTTTCCTTCTCATTCTTGTGTCCAACAATCAGCTAATGGAGACTGTAGGGACTGGAGACAATAAATGAGGAGTAGCCACACTGGGAGGTTCTAGATGATTCTGGAGAGGCAGAGATAATACCTCCTCTGCTGCTATTAGAACTGCCAGAAGAGGCCATAGAATCCCATCCTGCCCAGAAAGACACTGAGAACCTCTTGGTCCATCCTCTTGCCAGGAGCAGAATTCTCTTTTCACCCATAGCTGCCTCAATCCTGAAAGATATCTCAGCACGCATCCCCTTGAAAAGCTCCCTTCTAAGCCAGGAGGTACAGACATGGGTCAGATATGGGCCATGCCTTCCAGGGCCTGATGCTGTGTTGGAGAAGAAATATCTACAAGGTGGTGACTCTTAGAGAAGTCAGACTTGGGCTGGAGGGCACTGAGAGTGGTGGGCACAAGCCTGGGCTTGGAACATCAATGGTTTCCCAGACTGGCTCTGCGTCTTCCTAGCTGAGTGAATTTCACTTATTAATAATAAGACTTCTGCAGTTTATTTGACTTCTCTGAACCTCAGGTCCCTCTTCTGGAGAAGAAGAACCTTATGGCCTATCTCACAAAGAGGATGTGAGGATTAAACAAGGAAACGTTTGCAGAGCACTAGGCATGGTGCCCAGCACGTAGGAAGCATTGGCTACACATAACTGGAAGTGGTCCTCATACTTGTTGCTCTGCTTGGGTTAATAACACCTCTGAAAAATTGTCAGGAGTAAATGAATTTAAGGAAAATAACATCATGGGGCAAGGGCTCACCTGTGAAGGCCACCTGGAGGAGGTAGGACTTTAGTTGCATTGGAAAGTTAGGCAGAGATTTGCCAGGCATCCTTGGGGAAATGTATTCTAGGCAGAAAAACCATGTGCAAAAGTTCAGGGATAGGGCTTGTTCTGAGAGTAGCAGAGACTTACTAATTTGAGAACATTTAGGTCCTGCCCTCTACAGTTTGTAAGTCCTTTGAGACAATTGCCTGTTTGATGGATTCACAAAGACCAGCATCCTTACAGGAGCCCCTGGTATGAACATCACCTCTGAACAATTGTTACATTCTGTGCTTAGCACACGATGGTGTTGAGGAAATATAATTAAAACCGAACAACATCTTTTCACAACCCAGAAAACCTCTCCACAAAGGTAGAAGAGAAGGAAAATAGTTTTGTTATTGAACGAGCATTCATCCAGAAGGCGATGTGCACCACAGGCAAGCTGCCAAGAGATGGCCGAGACAAAGAAATTTCACCCCTCACTACAGCCAGGCAGCTATGACCCATTACATACACGTCCTCAAGATAACCAATCAGTAGTCCTCAAGTAAGAAGACCTGACAGCACCATTTGTCACATGTGTTCATCCTTAAACTACCTGGTAATTGGGGTGCCCGTCTGAGTTAGTTAATTAGTTTTATAAAAAGAAAAACGAATTTCTCACATCGTTGTGGCAGGAGGTAATTTTGTGGTTTGGAGCAAGGTGCCCTGAAGAAGTTAGGCTCCCACATTCCCACAGAGACTGGGAGATGGGTGCTATCTTCCTTGATGATTACATTTCACAGAGACGGCTCCAGGTCTTCGAGAAAGATTTTCCTGGGTCCTAGAACTGGCAAAAGGCTCATTTAGCTTTTACAAGGATTTACATACAGAAGACACAGAAAAAGAACTCACCATGACAAGTTTTCTAAAGTAAATGCTCTAATAACAGGGGTTATGGGGAGAGTCTCTTCCCTTATTTTCAACAGGAAAAATTAGACCCTTACAACAGAGCCTCAATAAACCTGTTCTGAAGAGAAATGAGCTCACAAAGTAACGAACTGGTAATCTCCAGAGAATAGAAATTCCAGGTGGGCAGGCGGTGGTGGTTGATTTTGTTTCATTCTCTTTGGTTTCTCATCTTGTCTTGTTGATTGCTGTATCCTCATTGCATAAAAAGATTCCCAGAATGTGGTCAGCATGGTTAGGCCGGCTTCCAGGCTAGAAACCCAGTGCTCTCCATTATAAAACCAGTGGAACATGGTATCATGGCCCAGAAAAATTGCCAGGAAAGTAATTTGGGCAGGGAGAGGCAGCTTGGATACTTGGTAATCAGATAGGCAGGTCTGGATTACATGCCAAATTTTGTTTTTTATTAGCTGTGTGACCTCAGGAGAATGGCTTAACCTCTCTGGCCTTTAGATTTCTTATCTGTACGTCCTGATAATAACCCATACCTCATACAGTAAGAGTAGTCTTACTGGATACTTTGGATAACATAGACATATTAAGTTTTTTGTTTTTTGGGTTTTTTTTTTTTTGTATCAGCTCAGGATATAAACAGAGATACACGAAATGGGATTTCATGCGGCAAGCCCGGCAGAGTGCCCGGCAGAGTAGGTGCTCTGTAAATGTCAGTCCTCTCTTCTGGAAGGAAGTGAGTCAGATTTGGGGGTGGCTGTGTTTGCTTTGATCCTCAGCTGCTGTGGAGAAGCAGACAGGGACAACTGTGGAGATCCTTGAGCTGCTGACATTTTAGTTGTTGGGAGATGAGAGTTGAAACCGCTCTAAGCCCAGACTGAGGACTGGAATTTGAAAGGAAAGTATTTACCTGTCAGGCAGTTGTCCTAAATGTGAGGGGAGCAGTGTGCTATTCTGTGTCACTTCATCTCATTGATATTGTAAAGTGGCCTGCAGACAGTGTGCTGGCTTTATAGATTTAAAGACAGTAAAAATAATTACATGCAAAAATGTTGGAACAAATGCTCTTCGCCTCTGAACCTGTGTGTTTCTCCTCTACACAATGGTACTTGGCACTTTATAGGCATTAGCTCAGCCTACCCCTCCCAATATACCTTGGGGGCAGGCGGAGAGTGTTATTCTGTAGTCCTCGTCATCAACGAACTGCTGAGGTTGTGCAACAGTCTGAATAGAAAAAGGGCTGGACTTGGTGTTTCAATGAGAGAACTGTAGGGTTCTGGGCCTGGAAGGAGCCTCATAGATTGACTTCCGCCCGCCCCGCCCCCCCCCCATTCCCATTGTTTATTTACTGGATGAACAAACTGAGAGCAAAGAGGGGATGTGATCTACTCAAGGATGCAAAGAGGAGGGAGACAGACCTGGAATCAGAGCCAAGATTGACTTACTGCCAGAGACTTATTTTACTGCATAATGCATTATTTTAAAGAAACTGGAATGTTTCTGTTTAATAACATTTTACTGAAATACATTTGTTAACACAGTAAATGCAGAACCAGAATAGGTGACAACCGAAAGAGATTGGACCCTTGGAATGTTACTTTCAGGGTTAGTGTGTAAAAATATTTTTGGTAGGTTGTATATTATGAGTGTGTTGGTGACCATGGTAATGATGATGATGGTGATAGAGATGATGGAGGTGATGTTGTTGATGATGGAGAAGAGAAGAGGAGGTTAGTAATACTAGTGATGGTAGTGATGATAGTGACGATGACAATGATGATATTATGATGGTGATGCTGAAGGTGATATTAGTGATGGTAGTGTTGGTGATGATAATGATGGTTACAATGATGATAGTGATGGCAATGATGATCATGGTGATAATGATGATGAAAGGGACGATAGTTAATGTTTTTTGAGAGCTAACACTGAGCCTATCACTAATCTAAGCACTTAGTAGATTTTAGGTCCTTTAATCCTCACAAGAACCCTGCGCCAAAGATACTGTTATTTTTATTTTCATTTTAGAAGTAAGGAAACGGAGAATTGAAGCACCTTGCTCAGTGACACACAGTTTGTAAATGGCAAAGCCAGGATTCAAATACAAAATAATGAAAAATAATAATTATAACTAATATTTATTCATCTCGTACTGTGTTCTGAGCTCTATGATAAGTGTTTTCCATGTACTACCTGATTTTACCCACCCTATGTTTCGTGGGGTAAGCATCATTATTTTCTGTGTTTTGTAGATTGAAAAACCCTAGAATTCAGGGTTTGTGACTTGCTCAAGATCCCACAGCTAGTAAGGGGTGAAGCAAGGAGCATATGTATGGGGACAGTCTTCTGCCACAGCCCACTGTGCAGTTCTGCCCCTGTCCACCACCATCTCAACCTCTCTCTCTTCCTCACCGCCACCTTCTCTGCAATGCCCATGGACACTACAATGCCCTCTCACACCTGTAACATCCCAGTTTCCTCCTAACTGCTCCTCCTTTCTACACCCCAGACCTTCTAGCCCACCCAATGCTGCAGCCAGAGGAGCCCTTCTGAAACCTAGGGCAGTTAGACATCCTTCTAATGGTTTCCAGTGCCTACAACTCAATCCAGATTCAAGGGTTGACTTAGAAGGCTCTCAATGAAGTGGTCTGCCTGTGTCCCCGGCTCCATTTTCTACTGCCCCCCATTCAGAACCCCACAACCCATTTAAGCTAACCCACCAACAATTCTACAACCAGGCCTCATTATTTCTATCTGCTGACCGTGCTTGGCTTCAGCATGAACTTGATAAGAGATTGATGAAGAATGAGTGAGTGAATGCATAGATGAATGAATGGACGAATGAAGGAATGCATCCAAATGTTTTTCTTTTGCAATATAGTTCTAACAAAATTTCCAGTAATTTTCTTTCTTTTCTTCTCCCAAGGGAAGTAAAGGAGAGCGTGGTGCTGACGGTGAGGTTGGACAGAAAGGTGATCAGGTAAAAACTCACTTTATAATGAACCATTCACCCTAAAGAAGCATCACTATTTCGCCTCAGTAACTTTCACTCCACCATTTCTGGCATCATTCCTTGTCTCTTCTTTGTCTGCAGTAGGACTTTTTTTGTTTTAATTGCATTTTCATAATTTTTGTCTTGATTCTTCTAGTTCATTGTCGCATTTCTCTCCTCCAATTATTTGAGGAGCATGCTTTCTGTTTTCTTTTTTCTTTTAGACTCTTACCTGTAGTGCTTCTTGTTCACTGAAATGGTAGTCATTTATTACAAAATGTCCCCTTCTTTCCTCCACCCTCCCATCATTTCTATCTTGTGACTCATGGTGCTAGTGGAAATGCTTCACAGAAGCCCCTTCTATGCCCAGTGCCCATCGAGCCCTGCTGGACCACTTCTCCAAATGTGTAGTAAGATGGTGCCAGTGATGACAGGCTGTTCTTTCTATGGATTTGAACACTGCTTCCCCATCATCTTCCATCTGGTGCTACCGGCTGATTCTGCAGTCTCCACGTAGCCTCTAGCAGCCCTTCTGCCATTTACACTGGCTATCGTGCTTCTGTTCACTGCTGTCCCTCTTTTTCCTCTTTTCTTTTCCTTTCCTCTCTCTCATCTGCCCTCCCCCTTTCCTTCTCACTCTTCTATGCATCTCTCAGTCGATACTCATGTAAGTCAGCTCCATGCCGGTCTCTGCACCAGGCTCTGAGATCCAGAATGAGTAACGGGCAAATCCCTAACTGCACGGGTCTTTCACTTCAGTGAGGGAGAGAAGCTGTGAGCAAGTAATCCAGAGGCAGAGAGATAAGAGCTATAGTCAAGGTCCGAGTGTCATACTCAGCTAAAATTCCATCTGTATCTGGAAAAGCAAGATGTGTTTGGATTATTCTTGTAAGAATGAGCTGTCAAAGGCAATGCAGTCTACACTGAATGTTGTAGCTGTGTTTTCCAGAGGCAGGAGATGGAGGGTCAGGGCAGGGAAATCCTTCCTTTCATGGTGGTTTGTTTGGTTTCATAACATTGTTGTACTGAACTAAATGTTAGATGCAATACACTTTGTGCCATAACTGATTTAGCTCATTCTGAAATGCACACAGCTTCCTCTCCACACGGAGACATGAATCTCTTTCTTAAAATAGCCATAATATTGTCATAGTATGGATGCCATAATTCAGTCAACATAACAATTTCCATTGTGAGCATACATTGTATGTGTGTATATATTTATTTGTTTTAAAATTTTTATTATGGGACACTTCAAATACACATAAAAATAAGAGAATATAATAAGAAGAACCCCCTATCACCTAGCCACAATATCTTTCAGCTTTTATGGCCACTCTTGTTTTCATCTATATCCTCAACCACCTCCCCAACACATTCTCCCTTGATATTATTTTGAGGCAAATTCACTTTCAACGTAGAATTTGTTTTTGTAAATATTGTCAGATACTGTCTCAACCTGTTGAAACACCAGTGATATACATTTAATAAGCTCTTTTTGTTGTCAATATCTTTACCCAGAATTGTTATTGGAGTTGGACTGTAGATTCTGGATTGTTGACTGAAATTTAGTATTTGCACAAAATGAAAGCTTTTTATGAATTATTTTAAAGAATTGCCTCTCATGTTTTCCTAGGGTCACCCTGGAGTTCCAGGTTTCATGGGGCCCCCAGGGAACCCTGGACCACCAGTAAGTAATAATTTTTAATCTCCTCTTTTGGCTTTGACATTTGAACTCTTCCATACTCACTGGAGATGGTGTCACGCTGGACCTGCCTCTCATTTTAAGGAATGGGCTGACACCTGAAAGGTTCCCAGGGGTGAGCTGAAAATGGTCCTGGGGACATGTGGGGAGAGTGCAGAGGGACTTGACTGGTGTTGATGGTCAGTGCGACTAGAATGCTATTGAGGCTGGGGTGATTGGCAGGGATGGATGGGCTTGAGTTATTCGTTCTCATCCAGCTTGGGAAATGGGAAGCCTGGGGTAATTGCAAGGTTGGAATCTTAAGTAAAGAATGTAGAAGCAACTTTCCCTATTCCATAGGAGCCTGTTCCATGGTGGCAGGCTCTGGAAATCATAGAGCGTCTATGTAATCCCAGATTTTCATGAATTTACTATAATCAATAACAATAATAATAATGACAAATTATTATTAGTCATTATCACTATTTTCAACTGTTCATTTTTCGACTTGTCATAATAAATATTGAAAAAGAGGTTTGGTTAAGATCATGAAGTTAAAATGCGTGAAATTAAGCTTACTTGTCTTCTGAATTCCAAAATACCATTCTGATTGACTTCTGATTGTAACTGTGTGTTAATTCTCAGAATAAATCAAGTTTCTTTAAATGTATTTTTTCAATAAAATCATATGAGAGCATGAAACAACATCTTTCACTTCACCATTGACTTTTACAGCAAACTCATAAAAGGTAAATCACCTACAAAAGTATTAAAGCTTTCCCAGTTTTCCGGAGAACCTGCCTTAAATCTTTGAACTCAATTCACCCCCACAACCCCCTCCAGTGCCTTTGCTGTTAACATCCTTTTCAATTTCTCAGCCTCAATCTTTAACTGTTGCAACTTTGCCATGTGCACATTTGTGAACAACTTTGTATGGGATTGATCAGTTTGCTGTCGTTTAACTTCATGAAATTCTGCATTTGTTTTAAAATGTATAATTTCACTTAGGAAATTGCTTTGCATTGTATTTGCATATGTTACTTGGTTTTGTAGCATCTGACAATCAACAAAAGCAAAAACGATCAGATTGCAATAGTTTGGGTAGTGGGGAAAGGTGTTAGCATTAAATGAGGAGGGACACTTGAGAGGGAACTCATTTTAGCTAAAAACAGTTCATTCATGAATAATTTCATATAATGATGACTTTAGCTTCCCTGTGCCACCTAACAGCTGAAGGACTCAGAAAATGAATGTTGGGTTAAAGCCCCATCCCCACCCCACCCTGGTAGTTCCAAAGCCCATGACACATCTCCAATGCAAAGGAAACCATGTTCTCTTCTCACTGGAAGTTTCTGGAACATAGAACTCTATGAAAGGAAATGGCTCCTGGCTTATTATTCTTGTGCTAGATGATGAATCTGAGATTCAGAAATAATCACAATCCCAAGCCAGCTTGTCTGTCTCCAACTGGTTAATGCCTTCAATTCACTCAGCAGATGTTTATGGAACTTCTACTTTGTGTCATGCCTTCTACAGTTAATTGCCTTTGGGAATGGATGCTGAGTCAGCTGCCCATTCAGGTTCAGCAGTCTGTCATGCAAAAGCGGCTCAGAGCAGGAAATTAACCCTCCTGGTCATTTATGCATTGTTTTTGTGTGCTTAGTATATATCAGGACCTGTCCAAGGTACCAAGAGATATGGATACCAAGCAGACAAAGCGCCTTTCAGAATTTATTTTATGGTGCTCAGTCAGCATCCTTGTTCCAGATAAAGTCCTTACCCTGTTCCCAACTGCAGTAGGAAATTTAATTCCAGCTTAGTAGGTTCCAGAGTCTAGTGTGCCAGAAGCATTTGGCAAAATTACGTAGAAGAATCCAGACTTGGAGTAGAACTGCATTGATCTGTTAGGTTTGGGCTAGATGTGTAATTTTCCCCTGCAGCAGCCCAGGTGCAGGGAAGCATGAACCTTAGGCTATTTTTAAAAAATATTATAAATATCCTTTTATTTTGTGAACATTTACTGAATCTTTACCTAATGGAAGAAGTGGAGGCAAATCAGGCTGCATCTTGTCCCCAGGATTTGTCTTACACGGAAAATAAGATATATCTTCTATAGCTACATCAAATTTCCTTGAGGTGCAAGATCATGGGGTAGCCATTTCTGTATCTCTAAAACTTTGCCAGCACCTGGTACAACATAGGCACTCAGTAAATGTATGTGAAATAACTAAATGACTGCTGGAAAGGTATCGATAAAGTACTGTGAGAGCTTGCTTGTTTGTTCTTCCATATTTATTGACTATCTGCAGTGTCCTTGATTGTGGGCTGGCCAGTAGACACACAGAAGAAGAACACTGTCATCGACACTTACAATAAAGGAGAACTCTTTATGGAGGGTCCTTAGTATGTGCTCAGTGCTGGCTAACTTTTCAGATATATGACTTACTCAAGTCTCTCAACAACTCAAGTGAAATAGATGGCATCTTTCCATTTTACAAAGAAACTGAGATGCAGAGGAGTAAAACAACTTGCCTCAGGCTGCACAGCTAGTCTGCAGAGAGCCAGGACATGGACCCAGGAGCTCTGGCTCTAAGAGGGTGCACTCCTAGCCGAGATCCTCTATTCTGTGCTGAGCACGTTGTAGGCATTGCCTCGTTTACTCCTTATGGTATGGGCAATATCACTTTCTATCCTTTTACTGATAAGGAAACTGAGGCTTAGAGATCTTATATGACTTGACCCAAGCTAGTAAGAGGCAATGTATTAACTAGTCTAAAGAAATTCTGCCTTTCTCACCCAGCCAGCCCAGTTCCTAATTAATTCATTTATTCAAGAAATATTGATTGAATGCTCACTGTCTCCAAGGCACTGTTTCAGTTCTCAGTAAACAAATAAGTCAATAAGCACAAGGATGTCAGATGGTAGCAAGTGCTATGGAGAAAAATAAAGACAGAAAAGGGGTTGTGAGCAACAGGGGCTTGCAATTTTAGATCTAGTAGGCAGATAGTGTCTCACTGAGAAGCTGATAGCTGAGGCAAGACACAGAGGAGAGGAGGATATGAGCTCTGACACATGGGGGATTAGGTTTCAGGCAGAAGGAACAGCATGTGCAAGAGCCCTAAGGCAGAGTGCGTCTGGGGCTCACTTTGTACCACTTACTTACCAGTGTAGAACTCCCCTTCCATATATCCATCTCTGCATCTCTTTCTTCATCCCTGAGTTCACAGAAGCAGTTGCCTTCTTTATCTCCCTGGAAGATAAATGCAATTGTTCAGTTTTTGCTTTCTATCCTAAGTGTTCCCTGAAATTAGAAGAAAATGTCCATTCTGAAGTGAGACCATTTACTGTTGTGTTAGTGATGACTAGCCAGTGAATGCCTTGGCCCTTCCTGAAATGTGGTTCCTGTCCTCCCAACGTTGTTTTATTCTCAGAGACTAGCCCAACCTGATGGGGAAGGCAGAAACACCTTTGAAATACTTATGGTTCAGGCAGCTAGGAAGGGGCACAGGATGTGAGATCTGTGCACTGATTGCTTCATGCACAAAAAGGAGGTGCTAATGACATCTGTTCATATATATGACAAACTGGCTTTCTGCTTTGTCATCCTCAGGGAGCAGGTGGAATTGCAGGAGCTGCTGGACCACCAGGAATCCAAGGACCACCGGTAAGTCCCTCAATGGACAGGATCTGCCTTCAGTCTGTGTTTAGAACCCCAAGCGTTTGCCAGCCCAGCCCTGTGCTTCCCTACTGTGCATGGCTCATTCATTTTGAGGTTCTATTCACTACTAGCCTTGCAGTGAAACCACAGGAGGGACCACTTTCTAACAAGTCTCAGTTACTTCTTCTCTAAAATAAAGGTTTGGGTGAAATGACCTGGCAATCTGTGATTCTAGAATTCAGTTTACAAGCAATTAAACAGGCCCCAGGCTTAGGCCCACCTCTAAATTTCTCATCAGTGTGGTTTCTTCTTTGAACAAGTATGGGGCAGTGGAAAGGCTTGGAACTAACCCACCCTGCGCCTATGGTATGCACAAGGTGACATGTCAGGCAGGAGGTAGCTGTTGTTATCCAATTGTTCAAAGGGCAGAGTGGAGTTAAGCAAGGGGAAGTCACAGATCTAGGTCCTGGAACCACAACTTGTAGAGCTGACGCTTAAACATAAGGCTTTTTTCCAAAAAATCAGCACTATATTCATTGCGTAGGCTGCCAGAACCACTCTTAGTTCTAATACCATAAAGCAAAGGGTGAACCTCAGTTTAGCAGGCATTGTACTAATAGACACTACATGCATATTCACTTAAAGGAATACATAGTACGTTAACTTCCCTTATCTCATCTGACTGCCCTATTACTTATAAATGTCCTGAATTATTATCTCTATTTTATAAATAAGGAAGGGATGGGAATCAGAGAAGTCAAATGACCAGTTCAGGGCCACATGATGAGAAAATGTGAGAGCCTGGTGCAAATCCTGGTCTACATGAATCTCAGTGTCGTATTCCAAGTCTGGCTAACAACCAGGTCAACCCTGCCCTGGTATTTCTGGATTATAGTGTCAAGAGCACTTTAGGGATCACTTAGGACCACTTTCTCCTCATCAGACAAGGAGGACAAAGTCCTATGGGGTTAGGTCTTGGTCATGCAGGAAATTAATATCCAATTTTGGAGTTAAGTCAATCAAAAAACTCCCAACTCAGTATTTTTTCTGCTACTTTACACTGACCTCTGTGTGGGATGATCAGGGTTGGGGGCTGGAGGGATGTTCAGATTGAAGAATAACAGCCACATGGTTCTTTTTATGATCATCATCTGGCCAATTCTTTGGAAGCAGGCTACTCGGAAGTCCCAGGATGAATAAAATATAAAACATACTGCAGGCAGCTTTTTATTGATTCTCAGACAGCAAAAGATTTCCCGGATAAAAACTAATGGACTGTTTTCCCAAGGAGAATAAGATGTGAAGCTCAGATGTAAATTGTTACATTCCTAGGAATTAAACCATATTAAATAAGACATTGATTCTGTCCTGGGACCTTGTGACAAGTTATGGACGTGCTTGAAGCTGTCCGTGGTTCTGATATTTCACGTAAACAACAAACCAGAAAATAGTCAAAGTTATCTTAGCCCCAACAATGAATGTTGGTAGTTAAAAAACAGAAATAAAAAAGTTAAATGGGGTATAGTAAAAAATTTATATATACATACAAATCTAAAACATTTCCATTGTATTTTGAATTAAATTATATAAACCATTTGCCAATCTTTTTGACACAGAATGAATACCTTTACTTTGACTTTGGGTCCCATTAAGGGAGTCCCTTGTTATTATTCTTGTAAAAAGAACATCCAGCCACCTAATATTTGTTGCATTTCTAAAAAAAGTGGTTTGGGAATATGACAACACCTGTGAAGCCATACGAATTTAAAATCCTAGATTGTTAGGATTTTTTTGTTGTTGTTTGCTAATCATTTATAGCTATCTTGTTTTCTAGCTATCTAGATAGCGAGTGACTTATATTTATTAAATATTTTCAAAATTCTAACTTAATTTGTGTAAAAAGGTCATTCTTTCTCTTTATTCACCTAAATTTTATTGAATTACATAATGAATAATTAAACTGTATAATTTCCATAGCAAATAACAACTGGTGCAAACAGGTTTAGGAACAAACATACTCACTCACTCATCTGATGGGGGTGAAAAAGATCTAAATAATAAACATTTTAGTCTTGTGGGCCTTATGGTCTCTATTGCAAATATTCAACTCTGCTGTGGTAAAGTGAAATCAGCCATAGACACTATGTAAACTAGCAGTGTGACTGTGTTCTGATAAAACTTTATTTACAAAACTAGGCAGAGAGCCAGGGTTTGCTGACCCCTGTCCTAGATCACTAGTGTTTCCATACTAGGGTCCTTGGAACAATAAGCATGCAGGAAGGAATCCAGGAAGCTCTATTATGAATATTTAAGAATCCCTAATGATGATTGAATATTTGTTCCAAGTTCAGAAAAAGAATCCACTTGTTAATGTGTTTGTAGGTGTTCTGATGTGGGCACAGGTTAATGTTTTGGTTTTTTGTTGTTACTATTTTGCATTGGTCTAAGTGGCAACATGTCTAGGCAATCTCAAATATCATGCAACATAAGATGATAGAGATGCAGGTGATGTCAAATTCTTATCAATGCAAATGAATAAACATAGCATTCTTTTTTTAAATTAACAGTAACCTTTCAACATGAATGTAGAGTCTAAATCCTTTTGAGAAAATATTTTAACAAACCCATAGTAAACCTAAAACATTGTCTATTCTTTATTGGTTTCCAAAGGTCTATAAAAAAATTTCTCGATGTCTTAACAATGCATTACTGATGTCTTTCATTTTCTTCTGATATGGAAATAAAACTCAGTTATTGAGTTTTTATTGAGTTTAACTAGTACTTAATAAAGGAAGTATGTTTTGGGTCCCTCATTGGACAGTTTTTATATGACAATATATAAAATCTGTATAAATCTGAAATAGATGTCAAAATGCTTTTGCTTTTGCTTTTCTTCCAAGAGGCTAAAATCATAACCCTTAAGAATACCTCATTTTGTGTGGCATGTGGATTAGAATGTAAAACCTGGCATCAGTATCTTATCGTAAAAGAAAAACTGGCAGGAGATTATAAAGTTGTCAGGACCTCTAAATACTCACAGTAGAGACACAGGATGATATAAAAGTGCTCATCAGAATACGAGTGATGACACTGACTACCTCATACTGATTTAGAAGTGCTGGTTGACAGTAATGTGTGTCTTTGGTGAGTAAAACAGGAAATGAAGTAGTAATTAATGCAATTTGGTAAATAGTCTTTCAAATCACAAGGTCTATTTCATGGAGAAAAGAGATACTTTTGGTGTATGGTAAAAAGTTTAGAAACCTCTGGACAAGACAACGATAATAATAAAGCTCCCTGGTCAGCTCTTCACTTGTGTTGGGTCTTGTGTACACAGCACCCCCAGGTGCTGTGGTCTATGCTGTACAGTGGGGACCTGAGTCTCAGGCAGTTTGGGGACAAAGTGCAAAGTTGGGTCTGGACCCAGGTCTTGTGGACCCCAAAATCTCAAGATCTTCTTCCCACCTCACCTTCCAATCTCCAGTTCCCTCTGAGTTTGGGTAATATGACCAAAATGAGTCCTAGTCTGCACGTCAGTTGGTGTAATTATGCTGTGCTCAAGGCAGCCCCCGGCCCTGGGAGCAGGCAATGCCTGGAAAGCAATGGGGCTACAGAATCACTCATTGTTTCTCCCCAAAGACTCCTTCCAAGCCAGAAGGAAATTCTGTGTGAGACCATTTACTTCCAGAAAAGCTGGTCTGAGAGACTTAATGTTATTTTTATGTATTGGATCTTTTAGGGAAAAGAAGGTCCTCCTGGCCCCCAAGGCCCATCTGGATTACCTGGAATCCCAGTAAGTGGCATTAAAAGAAAATCCAGTTTCTCTACTACAAAAATAAGCAACTGAAAATATATTTCACCATTGTTAAGCAAGGCATGGTTACTAGGGGAATTCTGTGTATTATAGAACATGAGAGGAAAAATAGTCACTACCCAAAGCCAACTAAATTTTTGGCGGAGTCAATCTTAGTCTCATTCTTCTTTCATGCATATGTTTGTTGTTATTTTCTTATGTAATAGTATTTTCATCTCTGTCTCTCTACACACATGCACATATGTGTGGGTACATGTATATATGTGTGTACAGTGCAAATCCCATCATGTCACTCCCTTCTGCTCATTACTGTCCTCAGACTTAAGCTAAGACTGCAGTTCCTCCCTGGCAGCTCAAGAATGGACCCTGCTTTCCTGTCTGTCTCTTTCTTGTTCCTGCCCTCGTTAACTACAACCTCACTCACACCCTTTACTCCTAGCCACTCTAAACTACTTTGCCTTCCTTCCACAAATCCTTCCGATCTAGGAAACTCTTCCTCCTCATCTACCTGGGCAATAAGAATCATAATAGCTTTCATGTACATTGTGCTCACCACATGGAGGGGTCTGTGCAAGGAGTTTTCTTTATGTTAATGCATGCAGTCCTCACCACAGTCCCATTCCTCTGATCATCCTGAGGTCTCGGCTAGACATAATTTTCTCTGGGGAGACGTCCTTGAGCCTCCCCAGAGGGGTAGGTAGGAACCTGAGCTGCGCTCTCCCTTCCTGACCCCTCACAACACTTAAGATCTTCAGCCATAAATTCCTGTTGATTTTTTTCCACCTTCACCCACACCCTCCCCAGCACTGCGGCCAGTAGGTGCTTCCTAAATCTGGGCTGAATGAAGGACAGGAGGAGTGAGTGATGCATGAAGGAGCAGAGTGCTCCTGACCTGTGCCAGCATTTGAGGTACCAGATGTACCCGGCTGTGGTCCCAGCCAGCGTGGTGCCTGGGGTCTCATTGAGAAGCCAAACAAAAAAGGAAAAAACTATTTACTCAGAGCTTGATGCGTAATGTGATAGATAGATCAGAGCCTAGGGGATCGACACCCAAGCCAAACCAGGAGGGGCACCGGAGGGAGGTGATACAGGAGATGAGTATTCAAGGTCAAGTTATGTAGGTGGAGAAAGTTGCCAGGGGTCAGGAAGAAGATGTTTCAGGTAGAAAGAGCCACCTGCAAGAAGACATGGGTATATATATTTACACCGACTGGCTATAAGAAATTGTAAGCGTTAATAAGTGCCTTCCACTTCTGCTAGGGGCTGTGAGAGATGCAGTGTGACCTTCTGCCAGCATTCATTGAGCAGCAACATTAGCTTCTGTAAAGTAAAGTAATAAATCTCCCCATTTATTAAGTGCCAACTCTGCACCATGCACTGTGCAAGAAAGACCATTTAATATAAACATTACAATCTGAACTCCTCCCCCTGCAGTGTAGCTGTGAGAATCTCTGTTTATTAAAGGTGAAGAAACTAAGGCTCTGAGAAGCCAAAGGATCGCTCATCAACTCACAGTCAGCGAGGGGCAGCCTTTCTCTCTTGGGAAGCCAAATTTCCTTCTCAGGTGATTCAATAGGCCACACTCAACCCTCTGCCTTTTCCAAACTGGCACTCCTGTGGCTTCCAGGGCCAGGGTGTCTGCTCCAGGAGTCCCATGGATCTCCTGCCAGCCTCAGCTTCCAGCCTGAGTCTGCTGGTCATCCTCCTGAGCATGTCTAACCATGTTGCATTGGCTTTATTTTCTGTATAGTCCTCCCCACTGCTCCATGCCTGGGGAGAAATGTCTTCTGGACTTAAACTCTTAATTGAAAGGAGAGTCAATACAGCCCGGCTTCTGAGTCAGCCCACCTGGTATATTTGGTGTTAACATGGTTATGCCAGGAGCAGCATTCGTAAAGAGTTACAGGTGTGCATTGAGCATTGGGACAGCAGACTGGATGGGCAGTAAACTTAGATTACTGTCCACAGTGGCTTCCCACCAGTGCCAAGGCACTGATGTGAAAGGCTCTGACGAGGAATAGTGCACCATTTTATGAGCTCCTGCAGCAGCAGGAGCAGCCACACCGCTGGTGTTGTTTATCAATGGCTGGTTTGTTGAGCGTTGCAAGTGGAAGCATCGATTCTGAGCTACCCAGTGACTCCGCCAGGCAGTTCTGTCATCTCTGTTTATAAGGGAAAGGACTGAAGCACTGAGAATTTCAATAAATTGCCTAAGATCATATACCTATTAGATGCAAGCAGGATTCCAACTTTGCCCAGTTTGTCTCAGTTTCCCCTCTGTATTATTGCTTTCTTTCCCCAGAACCCGGGTTCAGGTGGCCTGGGATTGGGACTTAAGTCTGTGTGATGTCATAATCATCGACAGCACTGTCTTTCCCATCTTCAGAGATATCAGGACCTCTTAGTATTCCTGAGGCTTATACTGCCCATCTAGAGCAGGAGGTTGTCTATTTCTGGGAGGGAACTGCGGGGGCAGGGGGCATCATACCTTGATTTCATGGAAGGAAATGTGAAATGTCCGTGGCATTTCTATAACCCAGACATAGTCCTCGCTGCCATTCACTGAGCCCTTGTGTGTTCCAGGAGTTGTGCTAAGTGCTCTCCTGAGTGTCATTCAGTGTACTCATCTTCATCAGCACTGGCATCCTCTCCTCCTCATCCTGTGTTCAATCTAGATATGAGGCCCTATCTATCACCCAAATCTGACTCCTTCAAAATGTCCAGTAGGGGTTTCTTTCCATCAACAGCAATGATAATGATGCTATTGCAATTTATGGCTTTTCTACCATGTGCCAGGCACTGCAGATCAGAGATCCAAGCCAGAATCTTGGTATTGGAGACGAAACCAGGAAATCTAACCAATCCTGTCTCTTGAAATGTCCTTTAGCTGCTAAGTGTGAAGGTAGCTGTATACTGGACGAAAAGACAGGCTGAAACTGTCCTTCCTTCCCTCTTAGCGTCTTCGGCCAGATAACTAATTTGAGTTTCTCTTCCAGGGAGAAGAAGGCAAAGAGGGCAGAGATGGGAAACCAGGTCCCCCTGGAGAGCCAGTAAGGGACTTTAAATTTCTTACCATTTTACATGCCAAATTGGTAATATCTCGATACCAACTACTATGTGTCCGGGAGCTACTATGAACTAGCCACAATGAGAGTTATTTATATTCATTACTTCTTTTATTTCTCCCAACAAGCTTGCAAAGTCAATACTGTTGTCCCCATTTTACAGCTCAGGAAACTGAGTCTCAGGGAGGTGAAATGATGGGTCGAAAGTCACGTGCTGGGCTGGTGCCTGAATCAGAACCTGAGACTGGGCTCCTGCCCCTCCTCTACGTTTTTCTTTCCCTGCCCCATGCAGCCTCAATCTTGTTCATGTGGGAGGGGAACTGGAGCAGGTGAGCATGGCTGGAGTCAAGATCTGATATCTGAAAAGCCTGTTACACCCGCCGAAAACCTGAGCTGCACCGGCCAGCTCCAGGGATGCGAGTGGGCCCTTTCTTCAACTCTGGCATAGAGTTGTTGGGTTTTTTTCTTTAATGACACCTACCTGGGACACACAGTGAGACAGATCAAGTGCTCGTGAGGAAGGCTCTGTGGCCCCGGTAGCTGTTGGTTGGAAGTGTTGGGGATTTCTATGGACCCGTATCTATGACCTCAAAGTCGTCCTTGCTTAGATAGGTCAGATCCTCCTGACTGTGGATCAGGGCTCCGTGATGAGAATGATTCTTCAGTAATCGGCAGCACTTTTATCTTCTCAAATCCCTTCCACAGCCTCAGTATCGAGGGGAAGGTGGCGGGCGGCATCTGGGGCTTAGAGATCTGGCTTCTCCAAATGCCCACCAGTAGGAGCCTGGTTAGCTATGGGGCTGCACCCTGTAGGTCCCAAGCAGCTGTTAGGAAGACGGAGGACATTCTGTAGCACTGACATGGGACTTCACCAGGATGTTTTGTTAAGCAAAAAGGCAAAGCTACAGAGCACTGTGTTTAGCCTGCCCTGTTTTGTGTAAGAATAGGTCTAGGTATATCTTTTCTAGCATTTACATAAATAAACTCTGCAGACTCCAAAGGCACCAGTGAAAGTAGTTGCCATCCAGGAGAGGATGATTCTGAGCAGAAGGGACATGGGGACAGGAAGGCAAATTTATAATCCATAGTGTGCTGTTTTCTTGTTATCTTTAAATTTTGGGAGCCATGTGCATGTATTACTTATTGATAAAGTTAAATTTAAAATATCGTAATTAAATAAAAACATTTTGCGGCAAAACTACAGCCACAAACGGAGAAGAGGAAACTGGCTTTTGAGTGGCATACCTAATATTCTAATTCTCTTACAGACGTGCCTCATGGCAACAAGTATAGTGATCTCATTTGACTATTTTATAAACATGATGTATAAGTTTTGAATAGTCAGACTTTCAAATTCCTATTTTAAAAAAAAGAAAGGAAGAAACTGGCTTCAGGTGCTGGCTCCACCCCATACAGGCTTTGTGACCTGGGGTGAATCAGAATGCATCTCCCAGCTTCAGTTTCTCTTCAAATAGAGTGAGAATAATAGTACTGACTCGCCAGAGCTGCCAGAGAATCAAATGACGTGAGAGATTTGTTAAAGGCATCAGGCTGGTCTAACTGTTAATTATTTTAGGAAGTTACTTTTTCCCTCTGCCCTAGTTTTACCTCCTGGTGGGGTTAGAACTGCAGAGTCTGTAGAACCATTCCGTGGAATTACATAAAAGTTTCCACAGCGAGGTTTATGTTCCATTTAATTTGTTGGTCATAAACGCTTATGACTCATTCTGCGTCTTATACAACTTGCCGGGAGCACCGTCTCTATCATCTTACACTGTTTGCTGGATGCTGAAACCGGAATTCACTGCTGAGAGGGAATGAAAGCGCTTACAGCAGCCAGCAAAGGGACGAGCTCCTCTAAGCCGTTGATGGCTGACGCCCAGCAGAGCTGCCCGCGGTGGGCAAATGGCAGGTAGCCAGGCTGAGAATGTGGGAAGGGAGAGAGAAGGACAAATATCAGCACCGTGGCTGACAGCTACTGCATGCAGACCTAGGGCCGGTGGTACCGAGCGCTTCCTCACATTTTCCAATGTAATCTTCAGAAAACCCAATGGAGGGGTGTGGGTAGGATTATTGCCCTAGTTGAGCAAACTAAGGCACAGAGAGCTTAAATAGGCTAGCCAAGGTCACACAGCTGGTAAATGAAGGACTCACACCCTAGAGGCTGACCCCGGAGTTCAGTACTGCAGGGCAGGAGATCAGCTTTTCTGCAGAAGGTGTGTTATCCTGAGAGGCTGTCACTTACAGCAGAGGATAACTGAGGCTGCTGGTCCTCATTCAGCCTGTCTATGGAAGGCCATTTCCAGATAGGCCTGTGCCAGGCACTGCGTGTAGACTAATGCAAGACCAGGCCTGTGCTGCGTGAGCAGAGCGTAAGTCGGGCATCAGGGGGCTGGTTCTCCTGGAAGAGGTGGGGTCAGTGACTCCCACCAAGGGCGTTCCTGAGTTCAGCTGTGGGTTCATTCTGGAATCTGTGGCCATCTGTGTGACCATCCTGACGTTTATCTCTCTGAGCTGCTTGGGAGGAAATTGGCACAGGAATGGGTGGTCTCAGGGACCCCCCGGAGAGCAGACCTGGAGACAGGATCTGGAGGCAGGTGGAGCACTTGGGAGGCGATCCCAGGAAGCAGTGAGGAGGTGAGGAAATGGAGTGAGGAAGGAAGGAAAGCCACTGGGGGCAGGCCAGGGAGCGAGCCCCTCCAGTGGGCCATTAGGGCCCAGCCTTGCTGGAGACCCTCCCAGAGTTTGGGATGCATACGCCTGGAATCCTTGCTCCCAACCCTGCCAGGGGACCAGGAGGCTGGGCTATTTATCTATCAACTACAAGCCTGTTTTGATGGAGGAATCACTTGGGCCTTCCACACCTCAGAGTCAAGCACCCCTGAAGGCTGTTCTGTTCACAGCCTCCAGCCCAGGCAGGACTGTACAGCAAAGGTGAAGGCGTTCTCCTGGGTGAGCCAAGGAATTCTGGCTTGGAAATAGCAGCCTTTGCTACAGGTGTTAGGTGGCCACTCTTCACTTTGACTTATTCCTTCAAGTTCTTATACTTTAGGGACATGGATGGATTGATATATAGTAGATAGATGATGGATGGATGGATGGATGGATGGATAGATGATGGATGGATGGATGGATAAAAGGATGGATAGATAGATAGTTGGATTGATGATGGATGGATTCACAGATAGTGGATAGGTAGATGGATAGATGATGGGATGGATGGGTAGATGGATGGATAGGTAGATGGATAGATACACAGATGGATAGATGGATAGGCAGCTTTTTGAGTTGCCTGTTGCATAGTTTTTATTAAGAACATTTGAGCATTAATTATAGCATAAGATAAAGTACAGAGCCTCTGGTTCCAAAATGCCTGGATTAGAATCCAAGCTGTGTGCCCTTGAAGAGATCACTTAACCTCTCTGTGCCTCAGCATTTTACCTGAGGGATGAAGATAGTGCCTCCCTCAGGGGTTACAGTGAGGACTCATTGACATGATTATGTGAAGTTGTGCCTGGTGCATGGAAAACCCTCAACAGTTACTGGTTGTTACCATTTTTTCTATTGGTAACTTGGGCCAGTGATGGCCATCCCACTTGACTGTGGGGCAGGAACCAGGCTAGGTCTGTATACCCTCAATCACAAGGACCTATGGGGGGGGTGTCCTGAATTTACAACTGAGGAACAGATCCAGGGAAGGGAAATGACACCCCAAAATCACCAAGATAGAATTGACAAGCTGAAACGGAGGAAACAAACAAATTTGAAAATCAGAGCTTTGTACCCTATCCTCCTTCTCTGTAATTTTTCCTCTAAATCCAAGGATGCCCCTTTCCCTCTCCTTCCCCCTGGTGGACCCCATCTGATCCTCAAGGTTTATAAGCTGTGAAAATGAGGGGGAAATTTGGGGGACTAGGCTCGTCGTCCTGTTACAATGAAGGCGGGGCCAGCATGCGGCCGCCTCTTCCCATCAATCAGATGTGCCCTCTCACCCACCTTCCCCTGCTCCTCTGCACTCTCCCCCACCTCTGACCACCGCATCTGGACTTTAACACCCAAGTCTCAGATTGGCTTTTATTTATGGTGTGGTTCTATCCAGGGCGATCCCAAGCTGCTCGTAGTGAAGACTTTCAAATAGCAGAAGTGTCCTGGGGGCCGGCCAGGTGGCGTAGTGGTTAACTGTGCACACTCTGCTTCTGTGGCGTGGGGTTCGCCAGTTTGGATCCCGGGCACAAACCTACACACTGGTCATCGAGCCATGCTGTGGCAGCACCCCACATAGAAGAACTAGAAGGACTTACCACTAGGATATACAGCTATGTACTGGGGCTTTGGGGAGAAAAAAAAGAGAAGCATTTGCAAAATATGAAAAAGAAAATGAGCTTAAAAAATAAAATAGTGTCCCCGTAACTTCTTGATAGTTAGCAGAGGTTGGACTGGGGAAAAGGATGGGTGAATTACGACCTCCCTGTCAGTAGGCACAGCTGCTGGGGTGAGGAGAGCATCCTTTTGGGTGTCACACAAAGCTGGGATTCAGTCTGGCTTTGCCGTTTATTAACTTCATGAAGCTATAACTTCCTTGAGCCTCAGTGTCCCCATTTGTAACATGCAATAATTATTAATTGCCATGAAGAGTTTTCGTAAACAGGCATAAAGTCATTTATAACAAAAATGTCTACGTAATTTCTCATCCGGACCAGAACACTTCTGAGGATAAACAGGGGCACATGAATAATTGCTTCAGAGATGACACCTGTGCAGCCTGCACTGTCTCAGGGAAACCAAGAACGTAATAGGCTGGAGTACATGGTGTTGATTTGTTTGGACTGAAATGGACCAAAATGGCTGAGGAAAGAGTTGGCAAGGTGGTCAGAGACTGGCTTGTGCAAACATAAACTGTGAAACCCAGGCAGCCAAGAATAAGAAGATCCTTAAAATGTTGTCCTCAAATTCTTCTTTTCTTCTTTACTCACAGGGCAAAACAGGAGAGCCGGGTCTGCCAGGACCTGAGGGAGCCCGAGGTCCCCCCGTAAGTGCTGGTGTGTGTGTGTGTGTCTGCGTGTTGTTCACAGTAGAATAAAGCCATCAGCCACATGGCTGTGACACGGTGGGTAGGGTGCCCTGGGACTGCCCCACCGTGGATTCCAAAAGCACCTCTCCTCCGAGACAACAGTGCTTCTCCGTGATAAATTCAGTTCTTTCACGTGCCATGGCTGTAAAATTTACTTTCAAAATTGCAGCCATCATTGTTCTAAGTTTTCTTTGTTCTATTTATTATAATTTTAATTATAATTTAATTATAATTTTAATTGGCTTTCTTTGGATCATAGAAACTAAAAATGAGTCTTAATTTTAGTTTTGAACACTTTCCACACTAAAGGGCTTTTTTCCCAATTATAAAAGTAACCCATTCTCATTGCATAGCAATAACAAATTATGATGGTAATAATAAGAGAAAGAATAAGAAAAATAATGTGATAGAGAAGAAAATACTTACTTATAATTCTGCAACACAGAGGTAAAACACTATTAACATTCTAGTGTCTTTTTTCCAGTCATTTTTCTCTATATATGAATTCTGACATTTATATATCAAAATCTATATCTAGCTGTCAAGCTATTATACATATAAACATACACAGACACTTTTTCTATAAAAATGAACTCAATCTATGTATTTTGGGGTTGTTGGTGTTTTGTTTTTTTGCTAAATTATTTGCTCTTTTATAATTTCAAAATTCTTTACACAATTCCTTAAATTTGTTTCTGAAGAATATATGTTTTTAATGAAAACCTTAAAATCCAATTATCAGGCAAGAAGTAGGAGACAAAAATGCTAGTTCTCTTTCCTTAATGTGTTTTCCTGTAAAAAAATCAATAACTCACCTGGCTAGTATCCAATAAAGAGGAAATAAAACCCCAAAAAATCAATGTTCCTTTTCCTAAATCTCCTTGCTTTTCACCTGACTGCAGCAGGAGAAGAAACTTAAAAATGGGAATACTACCTCTTGTGGGGGATTAAAACACAGAATTACTGATTGGTTTTATTTAAGGTGGTTCCTGTTTTATTGGAGGGAGAGTGACTGCCTTTTAGCCTAGGAGACCCTTTTGCTGGGACCCATGTTGGGGCATGACCCATCTCTGGATTAAAAGTTGTAAAGAATCTTACCCCAGTGTGAGGGCAGAGATTAGAGACCCAGGCAGATGAGAGAAGACTCTGGTTGACATGGCATGAGTCAGAGTGGCATGCACTTTGAGATAGACAAACCTGGGTTCAGCCTTTACTTTGTCATGTATTAACTTTGTGACCTTGGTCAGGAGATCTTACTGAACCTTTATTTCTTTTTCTATGAAATGGGGGTCAGAATAGCTCCCACATCAGTAGGGTTGTGGTAAGTACTAGAGGAGAAAACTCAACACACAAAATTCCCTGCCAAGTGCCTGGCACATCGTGCGTGGCTCCCTCGGTTGGTGCTTTCGCCCATTATTATGTGGGAGGAGAGCACCCAGGGTCTCTGCCTCTGAGCTGGCTGGATTTAGAATTCTGATGCCTTTGAGGAAGTTGCTGGAACCCAGGCAGACCCTGTCCTTCTCCAGGGAAAGGCAACTGGGCTGGTTTGAGCAGCAGAGAGCACCGTTTATCTCTTATTGAATCCTTACGGCAACCCTGCCGAAGTAGGTTCTACCCTTATTTTACAGATGTGGAAACTGAGTCCCAGGGAAGAGATGTAAAGTGCCCAGGATCCCACAGCTGGAACAGGGGAGCCGTGGTTCCATTTAAGACCTGACTCCCAAGTCAGCCCTGCCCCATGGAACTTAATGGCATAGGAAGCCTCTCCCCGTAGATTAATCCCACAAGGCTATGCCAGGCGGGCTTTTGTATTATCCTCATTGTAGAGAGGATGATGTTAGGACACCAAGGGATAAGACGAATTTTCCAAGGTTACAGCGGTTGACTCTAGGATCAAATCTGAGATGACTTCATCCTCTCCTCCTCCTTTTCCTCATTGGTCACTGACACTTCCTGACAGCTCACCAGGTGACAAGGCTGTGTCTGGTTGCAGTATCTCATCCATTCCCACCACAACCTAATAGGGCAGGGACCATTTCCCCAGTTACAGATGAAGACCCTTAGGCACAGAGGGGAGACATGAAATGCACAGTCACTCAGCTCGGGGATTAGCAGGGACCTGAAACTCACCTGGCCAGGCTCCTGACCCCCTTCCTCCCCTGCCTCTCCCAGAGTGCGGGAGCTTCACCTTCTACGGTACCACCTTGCTGCTCGGGAAGTCCCTCAGAGCCTCCCTCCTAGAGGCCAAGGAAGGTCACACATTCTTACATTCTTATCACCCCCTTGGGAGAAGCAGGTAGAGAACACATTTCCAGAGCATCAACTACAGCCACCACACCAGAGTGGCTGCTAGGCTGTAGCTTTCTTCAAATGGCCAGACTCCAGGACTGTCTTCTCCCCAGGAGGGTCTTCATTTGCTTCTTGAAACCAGGAGATAAAATCAGGAGACAAGATCAGAGAAGAGCCTGGTGGAGTCAGCCAGGGGACATTCAGCCTTGGCCCTATTTGGCCATAAAGGGCTGCCTCCTTGAGTTGGTGTGACAGTGGAGAGGAGTGCTTTGCAGTCAGACAGACCTGAATTTGAATCATGACCCCACCACTTGCTATCGTGTGGTAGATAGGCCTGAGCTGGAGGTTTCTTATCTATAAAATGGGGAAAATAAAGCCTATCTTACAGGACTTCTTACACTGAAATGAGGGCACATATGACGGATGTAGCACAGCGTGTGGTCGGAGCTCCACAGACAGGAATTTCCTCTCTTCTCTCCTACTCCATTGTTGCTGCTCCGCCTTCCCTTCCTGCCCTCAGTGAGTGAGGAGTAGGACGGGACCTCATGCAGGGCCCTCCTAACTACTCATGAGCAGGGAATGCTCGCCCATGCTGCACTGGCCCCTGTCTGCGGGGGTCTGTGTTAGACAATTGAGATTAGATTCTAGACCCCATCCAAGGTTCTCCCCAGAATCTCTGACCTGTGTGCACAGGCATCAGCCCCAGTCCACATTCATTGCTTTGTGGCAGCCACTGTGGGGACCAGCTGTCCAAGGGCTCATCTAGCAGGAGACTCAGAATAGTACTCTGGCAATGATACAATGAGAGGATGCAAAATGACAAAGGCACTAGGAGGGTCTTAAAGAGTGACAGTGGGAGGAGTGATAGATATGGTGGCTTCTGGGATGGGAGGCTGGTAGATAGGAAGATTATAGGAAGGCCTATAACCAAGAGGAATGCATCCAACGGGCAAGGGGCATGCCAAGGAGACAGAACAGCATGCACAAAGGTCTGGAAGGGTGGAAGTGTGGGGCCAGTTATGGGAACCACAAATGGAGCAGTGTGTGCAGCTTGGAGAGGACATTGAGACCTGGGCCATGGTACACTGATGGTGGCAAGGTAGGCAGGGGCTGCTCAGGTGGAGTCTGCCTCCTGTGAATGCCCTGGGTCTCAGCAGGCAGGGAAAGTCCCCTGATACTTGGGTTGGAGAGGTGCTCTTCCAAATGGTCAGGGACAGAACCCGGGGACAGACCATGGAGAACAGTGGAAAATAGGATCTAGGCAGACCTGCCTGGGTCCAAATTGAATGACTTTCTAACTCTGGGACTTTGGGTGGGTATTTTATTTCTCTGAGCCTCAGCTTCCTCATGTGTGAAATGGGGATTATTACACACTTGGGCTGGGCTGTTAGAAAGGATAGTGTCAGCTCTGCTAACAGCTTCCTCTTCGCTCATAGGGTTTGAGCCTCTATAGGGGAGCTTCAGGTAACATATCTCCAAGCTGCGGTTCTGCACAGGGAGAGCCCAACACTATGGCCCAGGATGAGGTTGTGGGGCTGGCTCTACTCACAGGTGTTGGATGGGACCAGCCATGACTGTAGGAACAAGGAAGGCACCCCAGGACCTAACTCAGGGTGAAGGCAGTGTCTACAAGGGGAGCACTGGCCCCAGAAGGTACAAACCAGCTGGTGCGAGATCAGGAAGGAGAGGAAGAGGGAGTTCAGGAGACATGTGGAGTGAAGCCCCAACACTCTAGGGCATTTGTGGGACAAGCTCCTGCTGCAGAGTGAGCCAGGAAGAAGGGCCTCGTTACCCAGTCATGAGGCATCGGGGCCTGGCTCACACATGGAACAGGGCAGGGCCCATCACATTTCAGCAGGTCTTGAGTGAAGGGAGTTGGATGAGCCACAGCGAGAAGGGTCAGGATTCGGCTGGACCATCACACCAGGTGCTGCCCTTTCTCCTCTTCTCAGCCTGCTCTTCAGTGGAATAACTTCATCCTCTTTCTTCTAGGGCTTCAAGGGCCATACAGGCGATTCTGGTGCACCTGGTCCCCGGGTAAGTGGACATCTCTTCATGGAGGTCATCCCAGATGGGCCTGAGCTGGGACTTAGAGCCAGAGGGCTCCAGGCCGTGCCAACCAGCTCACTACCTTGTCACCCGAGAGAAGATGTGGGTGTAATTGGAAGCATCACCTCCCAATCTTGGTCTAGATTTTCTGAACATTTCTTCTGGGCACCAGACACTGATGCACAACCCATTTGACCAAGTCAGGCTGGAGTCGAGTGTGGTCTCTGTGGGCTGTGCTTCGCACAGCCTGTGTAGCTGAGGCCTAGAGGGTGTGGGTGATTTTCCCAAAGTCCCAGAGCCAATGTGTAGATAGCATCAGTTCATCCCAGATGCCCGTTTTCTTGTCCTTTACCTTCTTCCCTCTCTTCCCAATGCCCTCAAAGAAAGGGAACCCAGGGGTCCACTGGTTAGACCCCCTGCCATGCTCTATGTAACAGAGAGAAAGCTGAGGTGTGAAGGGGTCATGTGGGTCAGCAGGTGAGGAGGCAGAAGGCCAGGCGGGCCGGCCTGCCCCTTTAGCTGGTGTTCCCCTGCAGCACAGAGCACAGCGTGACTCAGCCACGGCAGACCTCAATGCCAAGCCAGGACCCTGTCTGAAAGGGGGTCTTGCCCTAGAGTGGGGCGCCTTCTGGTGGGCCATCCCCCTGGGTCATTCCCTCCCAGATGCTCAGAGACACTGCTATTGAGGCAGCTGGCATTCTGTGTCTTTCTCCCTAACAGCAGGCCTTTTGTTTCTGCTTCCCCTTTCTAGGGAGAGCCTGGTGCCATGGGGCCCCCTGGCCAGGAAGGGTTACCAGGAAAAGATGTAAGTGTGCATGTCCTGTGGGGTCTGGCTGGGCCTGCAGGAGGGGCTGTAGAGAAAGTGTAAGGTGTGCTTCCCTGGAGGACCAAGAGACACCCAGAACTGGGCCAGGGAGGTGGGGCCACTGCGGAGTCACTCATAGGTGGATTCTTGGAATCCATCAGTGATGTCTCACCTGCTTGAGACGCCACAAGCCACGTGAGTCCTCCTTGGATCCTGAGGAGGCTCTGGGATCTGGGCTTCCAGCTTAATGGGTTGGTACCTGGGCCATATGGTTTATAAGGAGGCTTTGCTGAATCAGTCGTGATTTATCTGGTGGTATCAATGATGAACCTGTTGGATCCAGACTTAGATGGTTTAAGCAGCATTTCAGAGTCTCTCCCAGATTATTTCTCCATCTCCAGTGTTCTACAGTCTCATGAACCCATCACAGCTACCACCACCTCGTGCTGTGTGGCACTTTGTACTGCTCACCTGCACTCATTTATTTTGGTCTTGGGAACAAGGCAGGACAAGTCCTCTTTTATGCTAGTCATACAGATAGAAAACCTGAGACCTAGAGAGGTCAAGACACTTACTCGTGGTCGCACAGAGAGTCAGAGGCAGGAAGAGGCAGCCTGGCTTCTGGATCTGCCAACTTCACATGCCCACAGAGGGCCGGCCGTTGTACATGGCATCCTGCAGGGCAGTCTGATATGTGTTGACACGGCTTGGCTGCCTGGGAGTGGGTGCTTGGTCAGAAGCATGGGCACAGGGTCCTGAGGTCCAAGGAAGCCACATGCTCACCTCTTTGCATCCTGCAGGACCTGCCTTTAACCACTGGTGAAGTGTACTCTACCCCAGGATCTGAGGCACTAAAATCATGTTGTGTTCTAGGCTGATCTGCTGTCCTGAGGTGGTGGACCTTGAAAGGATTTTAGAAGAAATCCAATCTAGTTCACATATTTTTCCTTAGCAGCAGAATCTGTTTTACAAAATCAGTCTGACATGTGGAGCCCTCTGCATGCAGTGAAGAGCGGCTGCATCGACCCAGCACAGGGCCTCTCTCCAGCCCCACCCCCAAAGGTGCCTGGAACACCCTAACGGGCAGTTTGAAAATCCTGGTCTACCCATCCCTCCCATTTCAATTGACTTGCAGAGGGTATGCAAGGAGCTCCCCAGGCAGGAATGTGGCTGAGTTCAGCTTGCCCAGCAGGTCAGAGTGCAGCTGGGATGGGAGCCCGGGATGCCAGGCTGTGGGGCAATGCTTTCTTCCCTTCTTCTCAGCTATCTGACTCTTCCAACTTGAAAGCCCCATTTTCTGGAGAGTTTTACAGTCTACTTTGTGCAGGAGCATGGCCAAGCTTCTGTATTTTCCATTCACAACGTGGAGAGAATTATTCCCACGTCCTAGGGTGCTTGAAAGGCCGTGTGAGGCCATGGTAGTGAATCGCCACTGCTTCACAAACTGGAAGGTGCTGTACACATGGGCGGTGAGTTCCTTACGGTGGTAACGGAGGCAAGAACGGGACTCAGGTGACTGTCGAGCGAATCAGGAACAGAACTCCAGGAAAGCATCTCTTCCCTGGTTGCTTCCCTTATTCAGGATGGAGCTACCTGAAATCCCTTGTGGGACCAGGTAGAAAATGTCTAAGCAAGTAAATACGTAAGTGCACAAATGAAGGTGCGTTTACTCATCTACGTGAAATGGGTTTGTCTATATTTGGAATAACTGGCCATCGATGATGATGAAATGTGCTGGACACAGTTTGTTGGTTGTCTTGGGTGACTTGAGGAAGTTTGGTCCACATTTGAAACGGTGCCTCCATCATCTTCTTGCAGCGACTCTGTGATAATGTGACCTCTCTCTGTTCCAGGGTGACATTGGACCCACAGGGCCACAGGGTCCCCAAGGATTGAGGGGCCTACCGGTGAGTTTTGCATTGAGAGTAACCTGCTCTTTGTTTCGGCAGGGCTTGCTACCATGTAATGTTTGGTTGGCTCAACCTGGTGTGGCCTTATGTGTTGTTGAAAATGGCAATTTGTCTCAGCAGCTGGTAAACAGCCACTGCACTAAGCCCCTCTAGCGCCCCATCAGACATGCTCCAGGCTCTTTTCTGGGACCACCTACACACAATATGGAAATTTAGAAGGTGCTCCCTCATATGGCCATTCTAATGTTCAGTTCATGCTCTGTGTGTTAGTTTGCTTGGGCTGTTGTGGCAAAGAACCACAAACTAAGTGGCTTAAACAACAGAAATTTATTGTCTCACCATTCTGGAAGCTGGAAGTCCAAGATCAAGGCAGGGTTGGTCATTCTGAGGGCTGTGAGGGAGAATCTGTCCCACACTTCTCTCTTAGCTTCTGGTGGTTCACCAGCAATCTCTGGCATTTTCTGGCTTGTCGAAACATCACCCCAATCTCTGCCTTCAACTTCACATGGCATTCCCCTGTGGGCATGTCTCTGTATCCAGATGTCCCCTTTTTATAACAACATGGTCATATTGGATTAGGGGCCCACTCTACTTCAGTGTGACCTCATCTTAACTAATTACGTCTGCATTAACAGTGCCCTATTTCCAAGTAAGGTCACATTCTGAGATCCTGGGGATTAGGAATTCAACATATGAATTTTGGGGGGGGGGACCACAATTCAATTCATAACACTCCATATGGTTGATAAACATTTTGAGTATTATCCCTGCCTCTTCATGCACCTAGGCAAATCCTTCTCTTATCTAAGAGCAGCCTGAGAGAGTATGGAGAGGGAGGCAGAAAATAGCTCCTTACGTGCCTCGTGCTGTGCAGAGAGGAACATGTGTCTTCTCCCATTTAAGCCAGGGACCCTCTCACAGAGGCTGCTGTCATGCCCGTGCCTGTGTACATTAGCATGAATGTGATCCATGCCAAAGGTAAAAGGAATCCTGCAGAATGGAATGTTACAAAATAAATAGAAAATTCCCCCTTCGTCCTCCATCCCCCACTCCAGAAGGAGCCACTGTTAATAGCATTTCATATATCTTTTAAAATATTTTCAATGCACTTACCAGTATGTAGATAGAATACATTTGTTACACAGCACTTTATCTTTGTGGCTTGCTTATTTTGTATAGCTTGTGTATGGGTGTATATTTTGAATGAGTAATGGAATAGATGAATGAGTGAATAAACCTCTAAGATAGATACATGGGCTTCCTAGATCTCGGTTATGTAGCTGGTAAGAGCTATAGGTGGGATCTAAACCCAGGGCTTTCTGACAACAAATCTGATGTTGTCCACCTATCATGGCTATGGCTGTGTGCTTTGTCTTCAGGATCCTGCAGAAGGAAGGTGGGGCAGGTCCTGTGCATTTGAATGCCACATCTTTTCCTAACTCACTGGGTAGAGCCTCATTCTCCCCTGATCGGACCACAATGACTCAAATCCAGCCTTCCATCCTAAGTCGGCAGCCTGTGGCGTGCGGGGAGTCCAGACACCTTCCATGCACACAGTTGAGGATCCCCAGCTGGTGTGAAGACAGCCTTCAGATCAGGATGTGGGCCTGTGCCATGCGGAGCATTCTGGCCCTGGGGCAGGTGTCCCAGCTGTGTAGGGATGGGTGTAAAGTGCACTGTAGGGCTGCCCACAGGGCAACATCCATGCTCAGGACAGGGCATTTATACCCTTCAGATTTCCCTGTCTCCCCTGGCTTCGTATTTTCCACTCTACAGCAGCAGCTCATTTTCTGACCACACCCATCTCTTCCTTTTAGAATGTGATGTTTGTTCATTCAACAGGCATGCATTGGGTTGAGCTGAGAGCAAGGAGCTGAATCAGGCACTCTGCATCTATTCTCCCACTGAATGGGGTGGACCTGCACACTCCCTGAGGGTATCACCACCATCCCTATAGGCCTGGATGAGGATACTGACTCCAACTGGGCCCCTCACCAGTGACACTTAGCCAGTTCCAAAGCCCAGGCCCTCTGGGGCTTGCATTCCCAACAGGTGCCAACTGGTTCTTGAGGTGCCAAAAATCCTTACTCTTCATGTGTCAAACACAGATATGCACACAGAACAGCAGCAGATATAGAGTACTCTTGTGGTATTAAAATTTCATATGGGGCAATTAGACAGAAAAGCTCTGAATAGGCACCTGGACAGGGGTTGTAATGACAGAAAAGTGGAGAAGCAGTGCTCTGGAGGCCCCAGGCATGGAGTGGCACCTGAGTGGGGCCCCTTCTGGCCCCTCATTGGCCTCCACATCTGAGCTCTGGAGCTGAGCCATGTGGGCTCCATTCCTGGCTCTCCTCCAGCTCGTCTTGTGGACTGGGTAAGTTTCTCCATTTCTCTCGGGCCTCAGTTTCCTCATCTGTAAAATGGGGAGAAATTGTAAGAATCCAGCAAGTTAACCTGGTGAAGTGATAGAACAGTACCCAGCACTCAGAACGAGCCCAGTAGTTAGCATCCTTGGGCCCCGTGCTGGTCTCGTTCCCGGAGGAAGAGGATGTCTTTGCTCTGTTTCCCTCCAAGAGGGCACTCAGTAAATCCTTGATGAATGCAGATGCGTTCAAGTTACACAAGAGGGAAAGGGAAGGAGATTTTGGGAACAGTGAGGGCTCCAGGATGCGGGCAGCAGGCCTGGGTGAGGCTGCGAAATGCCTCACGTGCCACATGCAGCAGGCAGGGCTTGGCCCCAAAGGCCCGAGGTCCCCGAAGGCAGTTTTGTGGTTTTCTACTTTGTCCCCATTAATTCTGAGATGCAGCATCAGGAACTTGTAACCAACAATACACTGCTAAAGTTCTCCAGATGCTTATTTTCTTGAACACGTTAGAGCGGTTCCAGGTTATTTCTCTGAGAACCTCACCCTCCTCAGTCGGAACTGAGGTGCTTTCCTGAGTGAAGAGAAGGTCCCAGCAACCTCCGCAGGTTCACATGACCTTGAACCCGACACGGGACATATATGAGGTGCTTCCAGGAAATATCGGCAGAGTCCAGTCCGAGGGACTGCGCTGGCATTGGCATAATCCACACACTGAGTTCTCCCCAAATCGTGTGAGGCACGTGCTGTTATGTCCTAGTTCACAGATGAGAAGTGGAGGCACAAAGAGGTTAAGTAACTTGCCCAAGCTCACACAGCGAGTAAGTGACAGAGCCAGGATTTGGACTCAAGACTCTGGTTCAAGAGTCTGCAGCTTAAGCACTTCGCTGGGCCTGTGTGTGCTAAATTTCCTTCTCAGAACAATCCCCCTTGGTGGGAGAGGGGCTTGGAGCAGGGATTTGGAGCTCAGAGCCATGGGGGCAGGGGGTGTGGCCTTCATTCCTGAGAGTCACAGAGACCAAGGGGTTCCATGAAGACAAGGGGGACGGAGGAGTGGCTAGAAGCCCAGGTGGGGGCCAGGTCCCAGCCCCAATCAGCCTCCAGCACCCTGACAGGTGACAGGTGGCCACCCAGAGCCCCCCCTCCTTCTGTGCACATCGGCCTGTGTTGGCACCGTGTGCTAATGTGTCTTGGCCCTTATCTTCCCTGAAAACAGAGAGGACCAGAGGGAGAAGGAGGAGAGATATAATTACCATAGGGATGAGCCAAGGTGCATATTTTTAGAGGGACACAGATGGGTTAGTGGGTGGGTGGAGGGAGGTACAGGGAGGAGCCATGGTGCAGCCTTCCCTGGAAGGGAGGAGCTGGGAGCAGTCGGATACCAGCTGGCTCCTTGGTATCAACGCTTGCAGGCTCGGAGATCCTGTGCAGGTCCTGTGCTTGCTCTGTGCCTCGGTTTCCTCATCTGTAACATGGGGATAAAAACATCTACCCTACACGATTCCTGGCAGGATCCATTGAGGTGAGGCACATGAGTCACCCATGACCACACATGCACTTTTGAGGCACAAGGTAGAAGCCCTATTTGTGATCACTAACCAACAAGCCACAGCTTTAATGAGGGTGGGCTAGCATGAGATGGGGTCAGTGCCACCTGGGTTCAAACCTCAGCTCCTCTACTTCCGTCCCAGGCAGCTTGCTTAGCATTTCTGTGCCTCAGCTTCCCCATTTGTAAAATGGTGGTGTTTATGTCTGCTGTGAGCAATAAGTGAGTTAATGCATATGAAACCTGGCATGTAGGAAGTGCCTGGGCAGTATTAGCTTCTTCTTACTGTCATGTGTGTCCACAAAGTTGGCGTATTTGTGAATGCATGCTTCACAGATTATAGAGCATTAGCATCTTTTGGTTAAAGATCAATGGAGAGTGGTTTCCTATGATGTTCTTGGTTCATTCATCTAGCACAGAGCCTCCCCTCTATCTGGCATTGTGCTCGATGCTGGGCATATAGAGAGAAGCTAGGCACAGACTATCCTTTGGGTTACTCCTGGTGGGGAAGAGAGCCAGGTAAAGACACAGCCAGTGGCAGAAAGTCCTGAGAGGGAGGAAAGTGGTGGGCAGAGGAAGTGACCAACTCAGCCTGGTGGAGTTGAGCTGGGAATTTTAGGCTTACTAGGAATTTGTTTGATTCTCAAAGATGGTAGCTAGGTGAATTGTTGAACTTTCTGATTTTCTATGCCAGCAGGGATCTTATTGGTTAAATGTGTTTATCAAAATTACGAATGTGCACAAAATATTCATCAAGTTAGAGAGTGTTGGAATTGTGAGGGTCAGTCCTGGATCCTGGAGTGAATAAACCTTCCATTTAGTAGCCGCATGACTCCATGCAAGCTACTTTTCCTCCATCTCAGTATCCTCATCTATTCAATATAATGATGCCCCTAGTGGAGGAGTAACATGAGATCAGCACAAGGACACATTCTCGGCTGAGAACAGCGCTGCAGTGACGTGAGCACTTTTGTGTTGGATGGTTTGTTTGTTCTCTAAGATGGTGTCTGAGTGGAAGGATGAATGGATGAATGAATGAATGTGGTCTTGATTGTTTACTGTGCCTGTGCTGTGGGCAGCAATCACCTGGCTAGGCTTTTTCATAGACGTGGACTAATTTAATTTCACAACAGTATTATGAATTAAATATTATGAGCTTCTTTTTCAAGTTGCAAAACCTCTTTTGAGTAATGAAGTGGTTTACTGAGAGCCATACTGATCCAAGTAACAGTCCTAGATGTGAATCAGGTTCTCCACATCTGGCAATCTCTCTGTTCCACCATCCTGCTCTGTGACACTCTGGCAGAGAGTCCTGGCAGAATTGTTACTTGTGTTTCTTCCACCAGGGTAAGAATGGATCACCTGGATCTCCAGGGGACCCTGGAACCCCAGGAAGCCCAGTGAGTACTCTTCCACAGCTGCAGGGTGGAATCAGGCAAGATTTGAAAGGGGATTTGGCTCATATCACAAGTTGTCTGGTCTCCAGCCCTCAAGGCACTGGTGGGAAAATATGGGGTTTGAATGGCAGAAATTGCCTGGAGGCAAGAGGATCCAGGAAAGACTTTTCTTCCGGAGTTTGAAATACATATGATCATGTACTTGGCTCTCTTGTCCACAACGATAGGCACCCAAAGGGACAAAACTATTAAAGACCAAAAAATATATATAATAAGGTTGCATGGTAGTTGCTTGATATTTTTAGAGGGTGGAAGGACAGGGTCAGGCCCACCAACTTTTCCCATCTCAGATGATAGGGTAACTGTGCAACATGAGAAATGGGTGTAGTACAGATTTATCTGAGAGGGTCCTACTGCAGGTTGAGAGGTGGGGGATGGGGAGAGTGAGAAGGAAGAATGGATAGGTAGTAGAAAGAGGGAGCCATGAGTAGTCAGTAAAGTCATGGGCACTGGATAGAGGATTCAGGATTTGGGTTTCAGGTCTGCTAAATGGGGAGATGAGGTGGGGAAGATGGGTCTCTGATGGATTCTAGGGTTGGGTAGGTCAAAGCCTGTCCACTAGTCTCCTCCCGCCTGAGCCTTCCTGTATCTTTATTTGGTAAAGTTGGCAGCCCCATTGAGAAGACCACCCTCATGTGTGATAGTCAAGCAACAATTGCAGTAGGCAATGGCAGACTAGTCCGGCCAACTAACTGTTGTCACTGTGGAAGTTAGGGTGACTAGCCCATCCTGCCTTGCCAGGAATCTTCCTGGTTTCAGCACTGAAAATCCTAGATCCTGGGAAACCCATCATTCCCAGGCAAACTGAGCATTTGGTGATCCTAGTGGAGACCCATCTTCCTGTTGGGCCAGGGCCAGCTGTGCCAAAGGGGTCTAGCTCCTTAGCTAATGTAATGAGTTCCTTGGGAGCCATGGTATGAGGCTTGTCACTGCTGGGGAGACCGAGCAGATGGGATGGGATTGGGTCATGTGGCTGGATTCACTCCCCATGCAGAGCTGGTCCCAGAAGAGCTGAACCACATATGGTGGCATCCCAGAAAGGTTGGAGCTGAAAGATTCCCCAAGGCTTTTTTCAAAAAAGTGATCCTACCAAACTATGAGCCCCAGTGTCCTATTGGGAAGAAGTCTGCTGCTTTACTGGAGGGCTAATTGAGGGGCACACACACCGGGGTGTTTTTTATCTGTCCCATTTTGTTTCTGTTGCTTTGAATGGAAAGGCCATCAATGGTTTACAGGGAGATTCTCGTCTTGCTCTCCAACTCCATGACAACGCTATCAGGATTCAGAATACCCTGAGTCTCTCCCTATCCTCTTCCCCTCCATTACAGGAAAGAGGTATTCTATTTTGTTGATGTCTCAGGCCTTCAGAGTACAGAAGGGTTATGAGGTTTCTGAATCTTCTTGAGGTGGCACTTGACCTTGAAGAATTAATTCCTTGTTTTCTCTCTGCAGGGCCAGAAGGGAAACAAAGGAGAAAATGGCAGCCCAGGGCTCCCCGGCTTCCTGGGTCCCCGTGGTCCTTCGGTAAGCAGACGCTCTGATGGGGGCCAAGATGACTGACTCTAGATGTGAGGTTCCCATTCAGTACATTTCCTGCCGCCTCCTGTGTCCTCAGGTCCATCTGCTCAGATTACAGTGGGCTGGTGTGTGGTCAAAGTTGCATGATGGTTTGGGAGACAGTGGAGTGCACTGGCTACAATGTGAACCAGCTGTCACACCTGCGTGGGAGACTCAGCCCCACTGCTCTCTGATCCAGAGGTCTTGGGAAAGTCTTATAACCTCTGTGCCTTAGCTCCTTCATTATTCTAATGGGTATAAAGCAGCACTTTCCTCTGAGAACTAGGTGAGATGATTTATGTAAAGGGACTGGCAATGGTGCCCAGCCCATTGCAGGTGATCAAGAAATATAAAATAATTGAATGATGGCCGTGGTCGGGTAATGGTGGTGATAATGATCCTAAGAACTTCAGGGACCCTTCAAAATCATATTACAGATGAGCAAGTTTGGGTTGTAGGAGCAGAACACGTAGGTGGTTTATTCAAGGTTGCATGGTCAGTCTGTGCTCCAGCTGGCTCTGGAGTCTAGGTCTCCTCACTTGACAGCATGATGCAGAGAAGCTGTAGGGTGATCTTTGCCAGGTTTCTGGGCAGAGGAATGCTGCGGGATTCAGATATTTCCAACCAAGCCCCTTGGTGCATTCTGCATGCTACAGTCCACACCCTGGGCTGCTGACCATTGAATGAGGGTGGTATGTAACATGCGAGAGTAGAAACTTTCCCATGTTCCTGTCCATCCCCCTCCAGTTTAATTCTGACTCCGAGGGTGCCCCACTGCCAGCCCAGCCCAGCCACTCGACATGACCCCTTTCACCCTAACATGGCTCTGTCCACTGATCTTTACTTGATCTTGTTCATTCAGTTGCCCAACTGTTAAAGGCCCCCGCCGCTTCCTCCACCCCATTATTAATAACCTGGCTGCCATGGAGCTACCAGGTACCTACTCTTCTAGACTCATTGCAACAATTATTCCTTTACTCACAGTAATAGCAGATCATTTGTCGGCAAGGTACAGCTACCATTCCTATTTTACTGAGGAAGAAACTGAGGCACAGAGCCAGTAAGTGGAGAAGCCAAGATTTGAACCAGACAGGCTGACTCCAGAGCCCAGAGTTTTACTGGTGTGTTATATCACACACTGTGTGCATGCTTCTCAGAGAGGCCTTCCTACCACAATTAGATGATTTGTCAAAGTGATATCCCAGAGGCCCTCTTGGGGGAGTCACAGCCATCCCAGAAATGAGGAGCCCAGAACCCATGGCAACCCTTCCCATCCTGGGACTCTTTTTTTGCTTTCCTTTACACAGACTGACCAAGGACCAAAGAACCCTGTTTGGGATGGCGTTGGTTGGCCGAACCATTGATTGTTGTCTTTGCTGGAACATGACTTGAGTAAAAATATCTGCTTTGAAAACAGTCATGTTACTTGCAATATGCTGATGTTGCAGAGTCAACTGATATTTTGTTTGTTGTTTCCTAGGGAGAGCCAGGAGAGAAAGGAGTCCCAGGCAAGGAGGCAAGTATCACGCACTCTTCTCCCCTTGGTGACCCTTTCCTGTGGGAGGCACAGGGCCAGCTTCACGGGTGGGCAACATGTGCAATCTCATGGGGCTCTGCGCTTAGCAGGGCTCCCGCACTTGCTTCAGTGTTCTGCTGTCACTGCCTTAAAGGCCTTAATCTCTTCTGAACAAGGGTCCACATCTTAATTTTGCATGGGGCCCACAAATCATATAGCCAGTCCAGGGGTGCCATCTTGATATATCTTTTTCACTTACCTATCTCTCTGTATCCCGTTCATTGACAAAAGCTGACAATGCTGACTTCACAGTCCCTCCCAGCTCTGTCCAACTCTCCATCTCTACCACTAGGACCCTAATCTGGTCTGTCATCATCTTTCACCTAGATGATTGCAGTGACCTTGTAACCAGTTTCCTTGTGCCCAGCCTTGCCCCTCTATAGTCCTTCTCTGCCCAGCAGCCAGATGGGTTCTCATGTTCTGTTTGTAGAACACACGTGAGATCATGTCATTTCCAGTTCAGACTCCGGCTCTGTCCTCCCCTGGCACTCTCAGTGAAGTCCAGATGCTCCGACCCAGCTCACTACCTCTTCTTCTCTAAGCTCTGGTCCCTCTGGCCTATCAGTTCCTGAAATTTGCCAAGTTCTTTCCCACTGGCTCTCTTTTCACAAAGCCCATACCCTCATTCCCCACCCCTTCCCAAGCCCAGTCCTACTCATCCTGAGGTCTGTGCTGAAATGTTGCCTTTGTCTACTTTCCTTGACCACCCAAATCAAAGAAGATACCCCATTATCCTCTGTCTTATCACCCTGCTCTGTTCTGCCCAAGCCCAAGAGCCCAGCACAGAGTAGGTACCAAAAATATTTCATGAGAAATGAGTAAAAGAATGAATGAATGCCGAGAAAGGAATTCTATGGTAATCCGCTTATCCATTTCAAAGTCCACACACTCCCTCTTGAATGAGTAAGCACCATTTTCACTCTGTGACTTTGGGTTAATTTCTTAACCGGGGGAGGGTAGAGGCTGACTTCCGTGAAGCCAGATCAAATGTCTTCATATCTGGGAAGCATTGCCCTCTGCCCCAGCCATGTTTTCTACTCACGGGGCATATTGCTCACTCATTGATCAGTCACTGTTTCCTCCTGCTCACTGGGTTGAGTGGAGGGAAACACTACCAGCTTTCGCTTCTGAGGACTGCTGCCTACACTCTCTGGCTCCCAGTTTCCTATCAGCTAAAGTGCAGCCTCTGAGCAGGTACCGAGGTCTTCCCCAATCGGACCCCACTTTCTCTTTCTAAAGTGAGCTTCTGTGTCCTGCTGCCCTGTGCGCACCATGTCCCCGGTTCCCATCAACAAGGCTTGGTCCTCACTTTTCCATCCACCTGGTGGGTCTTTCCCTACTGCCTCTGCTCTGTTAAATCTTATCTGTCCCTCAAGGTTCTGTGCTTCCTAACACGGAGAATCATGCACTTTCTCCCAGGGCTCCCAAACCAACTTTCGGTACTTCTATTACAGAAATAGACCTGTCTGCCTTGTATAAGAATTTGTCATGCCCCCATCGGCCTCTTAGCCAGGCTGTGAGCCCATGAAAACAAGGGCCATGCCTCATGCCTCCCCTCTGCAGAGGTCACAGAGCCGAGTGTGGCCCCTGCATCAAGTGGATGCCCTGAGTGGAGCTGGGACTGAAATGACAGATTCAGCCCCAGCTCAGAAGGGTTGGAGAGGGTTTGCTCTCTTGACTTTCTCCTCTAGAGAATCCTTCTGTCAATGGAGCAGGAGGTGGGACATGAGCCCTCGGCTGATGGATCCCACATTCCAAGCCCTGCAGTTTGTATTTTCTGAACACCTGCTAAGCGCAGAGCAAGGCTGGGGATGAGAGCAGAGTGAGTTGGGAGGTGAATACGCACAGGCCCTGCTTTCCAAATGCTTGTGGTCTAAGAGGGAGGCAGACAAGAACCCACTGTCATCTCATCTGGAGAGAAAGGAAGTTGGGTGTCAGCCAGTGGCAAAGTAATACATGTGTGAGGAGGAACACTGGCCAGAGGGATTGGCCAAAATTTGCATGGGAGGTGGCAGAGCGGCCGGGGCAAAGAGGAGTAAAGAGACATTCCAGGTGGAGAGGATCCCAGAAGCAGGGATGTGTCCTAGCAGTGGGGACTGCAGGGCTGTGTCCCTGGCCCCAACGTGGCTGCCATCCAGGAGGGGCTGTGGGAACAGTAGAGGACCCCTACCTAAGTGTTGGGTGGTCTGGGAGGGCTTCCAGGAGGGGAGGCCTGAAGGCCAGGTGGGAGTTGGTGATCCAGACAGAAGGACAGTGTCTTAGTCAGCTCAGCTGCTATAAAATTACACAGACTGAGTAGCTGAGACAACAGACATGTATTTCTCACAGTTCTGGGGCCTGAGAAGTTCAAGATCAAGATGCCTGCAGATTCCCTTCTTTCTTTCTTTAGTTGCCCTAGTGGCAACCTTGTCTTCAGGCCCACCCTCCCTGATCCCATCATGAGGTGACACCCTTATGACCTTACCTAAACCTTATTACCTCCCAAAGACCCCACTTCCCAATACCATCACAATGGGGGCTACGGCTTCAACATATGAATTTCGGGGGGCCACAAACACGCAGTCCATAACCAATGGGGGGCCTGCTACAGGCAGAGGGAAGATGACCAGCAGAGACCATGGAACAGCAGAACCACATGCTCCCCGCATCAGCAAGTCATATAAGTCATTTGGTTTGGCGGGAGTAGAGCCAGCCAGAGCGGCAGGGACAATGAGAGCGTATGGAAGACCAATCTATGCAGGGTCTCCTGGTGTGTGAAGGGGAGTGGGATTTATTCTGAGAGTGGTGGAGGAGGAATCCTGGAGGGCCCACCCATGGGTTGGCATCCTTGGTCCAGGGTGGGCCTTGGAGGAGTGGAGAGAAGCAGACCAATGCCTGCAATGTCTGGACCAGCAGCGAGGAGCTCTTGGAGGACCTGATTTCTCAAGATCCCTTGTCCTCAGCACACAGGATCATGTGGAAGAACTGGGAAAGGCAAAGATGCCAGCACAGGTGGAGTGGCCGTGGTTCAATGACCATCCTCCCTTGGATCTCATTGCAGGGTGTTCCTGGGAGGCCCGGAGAAGCAGGACCCAAAGGAGAAAGGGTAAGTGAGGGAAGTGGTCACGGAATGTGACCTTCTCACGGTGGCCAGGGGACTTTGTCCAAAGTGGTCAGTGACCAGCGAGGCCTGGAGAGCTGGCTGGTGCGGTGGCTTCTGTGTTCATGAGCCCCACAAAGGGAGGCTCTTTTCCCTCCGATATTATCGTAGTCAATGTTGTTGTTTTTTTTTTTCCTTTTTTTTTTTCAGTTATTTTAAGGAGTAAAATCATTGCAATTACAAATTCAAAGGCAAATGTTCCGAGACTTTGACAGATTTCCCTCTCTCCATGGGCCAACGCCTGAGCAGGACGGGCTCAGCTCAGAGAGTGCCAATTTGCCGGGAGCCATATTTCTTGCTGGAGGTGACAAGGGAACAGATTTTCCCATAATGAATTGCCTTGGTGCCACACTCAGAAAGCCTTTCTTTACATTTCATTCCTCCAGAAAAACAACAAGGGAAAAATCATTATTTTTGGCAGAAACGCCAGTGGGGGGAGGGGAGCGTTCTCACTCTCGTGACGATGGGGCCGCTGTCTTTGGAGGAATGAAACGTCTCGTTTGCCCACAGTCCTCCATTTGGTCAACCATCACTCTGTCACACTGTTGCACAACATCGATGTCACCGCCACCCCACACCCCACCCCCGGCTTGTTTTCTGTGGTCCTGGAGAGAATTTATCTCGGCTTTCCTTGCAAGCTGGAGGGGTGTGGAGCCAGTTTCTCTCACAGGCCAGAGGAGACAGAAAAGTGGAAGCAGAGAGTGTCAGGGACTCTCAGCCCCTCTGCATCTCTCTCCCTGCTTCCTGCTGAGTGGCTTTGATTCCTCTGTCCTGTGGCTGTTGTTTCCTGAGGATGGAGCCAAGGAAGAAGGAATTGAGGTACCCCACGCTAGTGTCACACTCACACGAGTGCCCCCGGGAGCTATTGCTGTGGGGGTGTTTTGAATTTTGGTTGGGTGCCAGGGAATTAGAGCACAAATATGAATTTATCTCAGACCTCATCAATAAATGGAGAGCAGACTTCGCTGGTTAAGTGGTTTTGTGGAACACTGCCAGGGAGCGGTCAGGCTCCCCATTCCTTTGCACTCCTGGGAACATTTGAAATATGGCCGGGTCCTCTCACCGCAAAGGGATACTGGGATGTTTAATGAATAGGAAATGCTGGACCACAGATGTGATGGGGCTTCGCATGCAGGGGCTCGGACCACCAGGACCCTAACTGGCCCTGGAACCTAAGACCACGCATGGATGACCATGACCTCATGAAATGCGTCACACCTGAGAAATTGAAATGACCTCCTCTCAAATTTGGCTACATTCACTTTTTAAATAATTCACTGCTGGTTTTTGTTGTTGTTGTTGTTGTAAAAGCAAGACAGACACATAGTTAAACAATGCAAATTGCGAAAAACGTGAATGCAACAGTAAGGAGGCACCCTTCCACCGTGTCGTTTAGTCCTCATCCGCTTCCCAGGGCCCCTCACTGTGCATTTGCTTTTTATCTTTCCAGAGTTTGTGCATGCAGAACCGGGTGGGTGTGTGTGTGTTATCAATATGCACACACCTTTTATTGACCCCAGAATCTGTCAGATTTGATCCATTATTTGCTCCTTTTGTTTTTCCTCTAAGCACACATGTGGGAGATGTCTCGTAACCAGACAGTCTTCCTTTTCCGGGGCTGTGGGTCACGCCGTAGCGACGCCACCTTTCCAGTTACCGTCTGTTTCTCTTCTTTTTCTCCTTGTTCTCCCCTCTCTCTGCTACATGCCCTTGTTACACCCCGAGGCTGTTAATGTGGCCACCATATTTTGAGACTCACCGACAACTGCGTCAGACACACAGTAGCACATAGGGCAGAAGACTGGATGGTCCTGTGGTTGCCGTGGTTCCCAAAGCACTGATCCGGGACTTTAAACTTTGCATCAGTGATGGGGAGAAAAGGGTTCCAGGCAGTGTCATCCTCTATGGACCCGCTCAAGCTGAGAGAAGGGAGTGGGAGATTACCTGTGAGTGAGACGCTTCTGTCTAAAGAATGCCACTGTCCCTCCAGTTGACAGAGAGCACCCTGGGGTCGAAAGGGGCCAGCAGCTCCGGCAGGCAGTCTTGGTGGCTGGCCTTCTCTAGGTGGTGAATGGAGTCGTGCTACTAGGTGGAGCATGGGATAGGGATTTGGAAATGGAGTTCTTGTCCTCTGCAGACTGCCTGTGTGACCTTGGGCAGGTGGCTTTGTCTCTCTGGGTCCCATGTCCTCGTCTGACAACCAGCTCTGAGACACAGATCTGCCAGGACTGAGGTCTCCTCTCCAGGGCCCAGGAGGCAGGGAAGTGGGGGCCCGCTCCCGCGGCTGCGGCAGACCTGTCTACCCTGGTGCACCTTCCAGTCCTCTGCTTACTGACACGCCTCCTTCCTCTTCTAGGGAGATCCCGGAGTCAAAGGTGACAAGGGAGCTCCTGGTGGGAAGGGTCAGCCAGGGGACCCTGGGATTCCAGGCCACAAAGGCCACACAGGCCTGACGGGCCCCCAAGGACCACCTGGAGAGAACGGACCGGCTGGACCCCCGGGGCCTCCAGGCCAGCCAGGATTTCCAGGACTGAGGGTAAGGATGCTGGTGTTGCCTCAAACTTGGGGCTCCTCTGGGCCTAAGGGGACACGCTTGGCCTTCAGAGGGGCCAGATTATAGATCCCAGTAACCTGTGTGACCTGCAGCAGGTTACTTCCCCTCTCTGAGCCTGCCCTTCCATATCTGCCAAAAAATGTAAGGATATCTTCTCCTAACAGGTTTGTTTGATGATGAAGTGAAATAACACACATAACTTAAGAAGTGCTCAAGAGTAGATCCCTTTCCTGTTCCACCTCCTGTCCCAGTGTAAGGAATCCTCCTTCCTTAGACTGCAGAGCTCTTCCGCCCCAGAACCCTGTGCAAAGGGCACCTGAGAAGACGCAGCCAGCTCTGCAATCTCAGCTTCTCCTCGGGACATCTCGCCATCAGTTCGATGCCTGGCTTTGCTTCTCTTCTCTCTGCCCACCCAGGGTACTCGCTCTTCTCTCTGGGTCTGGTTTTTCCCAAATGAAAAGGAAAGGCTTGTTTAGACCAGGGTTATTTTTTCCTTTGACCAAATTTTATTCTAGTGGCAGAACTCTTATTTTACGCAAACTTGTAACATTGGCTATAGGAAGATAAAGATTGGTCCTGGTAGAAGTGTTGCTGAGGGCAGGTTGCCCAGTCCATGTGACCCTCCCTTTCCCCTCTCAGCAGGCCACATGTCCTCTGGGGACACTCACTGTCCTCATACCATGGGCTTAGGGGATCTCCAGGGTCCCTGCCAGCTTTGATGCTCTGCAGTCTGTCACTTCCTGGTGGCTTGAGTTTCAGCCATCCTGAGAGAGGCTGGGCAGCCAGAGCCTGTCTCTCTGCCAAGTTCAGGGAAGGGGGCTGGAGGACTTGGTGGGCTTCCAAAGGCCCCTTGGGTCCTTGCTAAGTCCTTCTAGTCCTGCTGCTGTGGGTAGCCATGGACATTCTGGGACTATCGTTAAAGATTACTGACTAGAAAAATAAAGAGAATAAGGGAATGGAATCCATCTCATGCTGGGCCACATGCCGGATGCTGGGGCTGCAGAGTTGAGCACAGAAAGACCCTCACTCTTGGGGACTGGACACTGCCCTGGAGGAGTCAGACAACAAGGGATGAGCCAATATGATGTGACAACCGCTTTCATAGATTCTTCTAAGAGTCATATGTCACTGTGTGAGCCTGGAGGCAGCGCTCTGCTTCTCTGCCCCTCAGATCCATCAGCTTCTCCAAACCAAGCTCCAGGACTGTATCAGACACCTGTGTAGGGCCAAGGAGACCAGAGCAGGGAAAACCAGACCCTGGGAACCAGAACAGCCAAATGAAACCTGATCCTGTGAGCTGAGCCCTGAAGGTTGACAGGACTTTGGCAGGGGGAGATTCGGGGCCAGACGGCCCAGGTCCAGTGCTTGGAAAGTGGTTTGTGCAGGAGGAGTAACAGCTAAGGAGTGGAAAGGGTGTGGAGGGAGGGGCAGGAGGGGCCTCAGAGAGCCCAAAGTCTAGGTCACTACATAAAATGGGACGATGCTGCCTGGGTGACAGAGTAAGGGGAAAGTGAGTCCAGATGTGTAATGGACTGGACTAGGAAAATGGGGTACGAACATATGGTTGGTATTGCCGGTGAGCCTCTTGGCTTCCTGAGCCATCAGGGATCTTGGGCGGCAAGAGTTACTGGGGAGATAAATAACTCCACCTTCCCTCCCTCCTAGGGGGAATCTCCATCGCTGGACACACTCCGGCGGCTCATCCAAGAAGAACTCAGCAAACAGCTGGAAAGTGAGTAGCTGGACTTTATCATAGCCAGTCATATGTGGGCCTGGGTGCTTTTAAGAGCCTGGGAAGCAGTCCTTTTATTCATCCATTGGTACTTCTGCAACTTGGTTTAGGAAAGGCGCCCGAAGAGCAGCTCAGGTATAGAAATCAGGATTAAGGAGCACCGTGCAGGCTCCAGCCAGCCTTCCTGACAACAGACCCCTCTCCAAACTTCTTTGTGGTGAAGCTTGAATTACTCCTATTTGATTACTTCTAGTAGGGGCAGCTCACCATCAACAGAACCAGGTCTCCCATGATCAGTCATTTATTCTGTGCGTTCAATCACTTATCTAACCAACAAGCAATTTTGGTAGGCCTGCGGTGGGCCTCAGAGAACTCACAGTCCAGGGGAAGAGGTGGATAAGGAAACAGATAAGGTGGCTTCAGTACAATAAGAAAAGGTCTGTGATTTAATTTGGCACAGAGGGCATCGAAAGAGGACAGATGACAGTTCCTAAGGTAGCTCAGAGGGCAGGGAACAGATGAGGGAAGGCTTCTTGGAGGAGGGGCCATGAAAGCTGAAAGAAGGCAGGAGACCTCAGTCCTTTGGGACAGCATGTGCGAAGACCTTATGGGGAGCAGGCACACACAGTGCTTTCAAGGAACTAGAACCCTCTTTAATCCTAGTGCACTGGAGTTATTGTCAAATCCCACAGTCTTGCATGAGCCTGGTACATAGCAGATGCTCAGGGAGGGAGAAGGGCAGGAAGGTAATAGTAATAATGACAGCTTGTAGGGCTTGCCATATGTCAGGTGGAGTTCTGAGTACTTGCACATGTTAACTCGTGAAAGCATCCCACCCATCTCATGGGGCACCTACAGTTGTTAAGAGGAGAGATGCTAAGTAACTCACTGGAGGCTGAAGAGGTGGTAAGTATCTGACCAGGGTTACAAGCAGGCAGCCTTGCTGCAGAATCCTTGCTCTTAACCACCATGTTCCCACTTCCCTCGGTGATGGAAACTGTTAGGAGAAGAAAGGCACAGATAACCCCGTGGCAAGGAAGATGAGAAATCTATGACTGTTCCTAGGCACAGATGGACCAAAGGGGAGGGCACAGTTGTTTATGTGGTCGTGTCTCAGACAGTTATCTTGCACCTACCATGTGTCAGACTCTGAGTTGGGTATGGGAATGCAGCATTGAACAAGGTGACCCTCATCCCAGCCTTCTTGGAGTGTCCAGGAGAGCATGCTCCATCTCCTTTCACAGGAGAACCAAAGAGAATTACCTGGAGCAGATGGCAAGGAGTTGGGTTTTGGGTGAGAAAGGGAGGGAGGTGATGAAAAGAAGAAAACCAAAGGCTAAAATGGTGGATGCCGTTGGGTGGGTCTGTCCTGAAGTCTCCTGTCTGGGGATCTCCACATTCTGCCTTCTGGGTGTTAGATTTATCAGTGACAGAAATGGCCTCTGCCCTGGGGAAGTTTCCAGCCCAAGAGCAGGGACAAGACCTCTCTTGAACACGTTCAGATGGAGCATCTGTTGGGCTGAGTCCTTTCTTCCAAACAACCTTTGGAGGAGGAAGCATCAAGTCCGCTTTAAAGATGAGAAAACCAAGACTCAGAGAAGTTAAGCGGGTTTCCACAGGTCTCAGAGCTACACCACATCCTCCTGCCACCTTGTGTGAGAAGAAGGGGAGCAAATCACTGGGGCACTCAGAAGACCCTGACTCTGCCTTGGTCTTACCACCGAAACCCAGGGGACTTGGGTAGCACCCCAGTCTCTCTGGGCTCAGTCACATCATTTATGAGATGAGGGGCTTAGCCCGATTATCTGTGACTGTATATCAAACAAAGACAGCTCTTGTGGGCCATTGGATGGACACTGCATCCCCAGTGCAATAGAAAGATGTGGCAGCCAGCAACTGGACCTCTGGGTTTTTTAACCAATTCTGTAATCTTAATACTTTAGACATATAAGGGTCATTAATGACATCATATCTACCCCTTTGGTTTAAAGATGAGGAATTTGACTTTCAGATAAGTCATTAAATAGCTTTGTGTAAGCCACTTAAATCCAACCCCCCCAGCCTCAGTTTCCCCAACTCAATTACTACAACAACAAGTCCGTCTACTGCTGCTGATGCTGATGCTGCTATTACTGCTGTCAGTCCTGCTGTGATTGGAGCAGCCAGCATCCACGGAGCACTTACCATGTGCCAGGCACTTTTTTGCATGCTTTATCTCATTATCTCATTACTCCATTGTCACAACAACCCAATGGGGTAGCTGTTATTTCATTGCCTCCCTTTTATAGAAAATGGAATGAAGGCTAAGAGAGGTCAAGTGGCCTGCCTAAGGCTGCACAGCTGGCAGTGGCTGCACTGGGATCCCAGCCCAACAGCCTGGCTCCAGAGGCAGTGATAGTTACCATCAACTGAGTCAGCCCCTGTGGCCGACCCCAGGCAGAAGGGTCACGTACAAGTCTGCACACGTGCTAAGTGGTGTGCTGCTGGTGTAGTTTATATTGGTGTTGTTCTGTGGTTGTTAATGTCTTTCCATTTCTGAGCTTTGCCGTGAGTTGCCATCCTGTCCTTTGTCCTTTATCTCTCTTTCATGGAATGCCTCTCTATTTTTCCTGCTCCATAGCCAAACTCGCCTACCTCCTGGCCCAGATGCCCCCAGCGCATGTGAAGGCATCTCAAGGCAGACCTGGGCCCCCAGGACCCCCTGGAAAAGATGGGCTTCCGGGCCGGGCGGGCCTGATGGGGGAGCCAGGACGGCCCGGGCAGGTGGGTCTGGAAGGACCCTCTGGACCAATAGGTCCGAAAGGTGAGTGAGGACCTGGACGAGATGTGCTTCGTAGACTGCGGGTGGGCTGAGGAGCTGGGGTGTGAGGCGCACACTCCAGCTGCATGTGCATAATTTATTCCATTCTCATCCCTGTAGCTTGGTAACATCCTGAATTTTGGCATCATATAATTTTTTCATATGTATAAGGGGTTTTCATACTTGACATTTTTGCAAAATTATGCTTCTGCCAGGAAGATTGGATCAGTTCCCTCCTGCTCTCTTGTTCTCTCTCCATCTCCACTGTTCAAGTTCAAGGGAGTGATACAAAAAGTCCCTTTCCCCTTCTGACCTTAGAACTAACCGAGGAGGGAGACAGTTAATCTCCAGGTAAATGGGCATTAAACACCAGCTGTTTTGAAAAAGTGGCTTGGAGCTGCAGCTAAAAATGGCTGCTACATCTCCAGCTCTCAGGGAGAGTGCCTTACCTGGACATAGTGGTCTGGACAGGTGAGTCTCTCCTCCTGGGCAGCGCTGGTCCCACTTCACCTAATGCACGGTCGCAGCAGGTCAGATCGCACTCTCTCTGCTGGCAGACAGATGTGACAGCGAGGAAGGGTCTGAAGCCATACTCACCAAGCTGGTCATTCACTCCTCTCTCTGGTGAGAAATAAACATGGGCTGGGCAAAGAAGCACGGGGTGTGGCTTCATCTCCACTTAGAGCCTTGGGGTTAGGGAAATTGCAGCCCCTAACATCTTCTTTCAGTCTTCTCTTCCTGAATTCTTTATTCATTCATTTATTCCCTGCAATGTTTGTCCTTACTGAACTTTTTATTAAATTTCTATGTAAGTCCTGCCTATATTGCTTCATAAAACAAAATTCATGAAATAAATGGCCATAAGAAAGCATAAAGTATGGAAAACATCAGACTGTGACAGAATAGTGACCAAATGTAATAATTATAAAAATAAATAAGAATGGTCTACAGTCTCTATGAACTTGCAAAATTTCAACTTGGATTACAAAAGAAAATATAACATTGCATATCGGAGATATTCTGGAAATAATGTGGCCCCAAAAAAAAGTGAATGATGAAAAAAAGAAGTTGAGAGAGATAGTTTACTCAAATCTGTACAGTATTAGCTCAAATATAATCTTAACTATCCTCCCAGAGGCAATGGACCCTCTCTCCTCTGAACATCCGTTGTGGTGTGAAATTCCTATCATGGTACTTATCACATTCTGCTTCATATTCGAATGCTGTCTGTGCCCTCCTGTTCCATCAATCTTACTAGATTTCGGGCTTCCTGAGAGTAGAGCCGTGTCTTAGGTATACGCCCGTATGACCTGGGGTGCTAAATTTGCTCATCACCCAGTTCCTTCTTGAAAAAGGGTCTGGTAAAATCCTTTGAGAAACTGGGGAAGTGTAGACATGTGTGAGTGGATGTCTGTGAACATGTGTGTACGTATGGAGAGAGTGTGTGGGTGTGTGCACTTGGGCCCTGTGTCTGAGTGTGTCTGTGTGTGTATAAGGGTGTATGCATACATTTGCTAATATGTGTGTGAGTGTGCATATGTGTGTATGTAATTGAGAAGTTATGCACTGGAGTGAATATTTACAAGTAAATCTGTGTATTTGAACATGAGTTTAGGAGGGAACGTCCATTTATTTTTATGTTCACGTGTATTTCTACGTGGGAGTGTTTGTGTGTGTCAGTGTATGTGAGTGAGTGTGTGAACAGGAATTAGGGGTCCACTTGTGGCGTGTGTGTGAGTAAGGGTGGCTCTGAGGGAAAGGCTGCAGCAGCACGGTGCTGGCCTTGCCCCTCCTGCAGGGTGGGACCCCTGTCTCTGCGCTCATCGTGGGTCTCCACCACCAAAGGGCATGTTTTTCTCCCCAGGGGAGCGAGGAGCCAAAGGTGACCCGGGTGCACCTGGAGTTGGCCTCCGAGGCGAGATGGGGCCTCCTGGGATCCCAGGTAGGCATGGTGTGGGAGCCTCAGGGTGAGGGTGGCCCTGCACCATGGGTGAGAAACACACAGGGGCTCTCCTCCCGCACCGCCACAGGCTCAGGAACAGCCGGGAGAAAGGATTAGGTTTAACTGACGAGGAGACAAGAACACTGACTTGTTTTCGTTAAATCTTTCTAAAGTGCCAGCTTCTTGACGTGCTAAGAAAACTGCAGTATATCCCATGAGTTCTCGAAGAGTATCCCGGGAATTAAAAATCCTATGACATGGTCCTGACCAAAGCTAATTTGGGGTAAATAAGTCTGGACAGTCCTGGGAACCGGTCTCCATTTTAGTCATTCCTAGTGCATGTTAACTTCTTACATGTGCTGAGGCACCTTGGGTAAAAAAATAATGTTTATTTTGTTTAAGCCAGCATTTCCCAAACTCACTTGATGGTGGAACCCTTTTTCTTTCACGATGTGCTTGTTCATACCCCATTCCTGTTTCTTAGCACGCATTTTGGGGAATGCTGGCCGAGAGGCAGAGTGGCCAGCACTCCTGGCTTGTCTGGGGCTGAGGGGGCTCCAGTTTAAAAACCTGGACAAGCTGGTTATCCTACCTAGTGGCTGCATGGGAAGATCCCTAGATTGGAGCAGTATGACGTCCCAAGATGAGGTGTAGAAGTAGAGGGTGGAAGAAACTAGACTAATTGTTAGCAAACTCCACCTCACTGAGGCTTCCATTTTTATTTAATTCTAGTTGATATGGTTACCTGAGATCATTTCTTAATATTAGGCCTGTAGATAATTTCAATTTTAGTATTTGTATCCTCTTGATTTTTTAAATTTCCTGCTTTGGACATGTATTGTTATCCTCATGAGAAGATAACTAGAAATACATTATAAATATTTATTTTTGACAGTTTACTTACTTTCCAATAACTTATTAAGAATATTTTTAAAGTAAGGCAATTTCAAATAAAGATTAAAAGGCAGAACAGAAACCATTTAGAAGGGGCAAACTACTGCACCAGTATGAGGCTGAGATAGTGACCCTACTCCAGTGGTTCCTAGATGAAGGAAGGAATAACACTGCTGGTCTCAAAACTCGGTCTATGCAGGACTATAGATAAAATAACTACTACCACAGCATTCATGAATCTTAGACTTCATGAAACGTCTAAAGATCTTTTAAAGGGAAAAGTCTACATTTGTTTATTTTATAAGGGGACTCAGATTTTCTAACATGGTGATTGCCAAGACTTAAGAAGCATTATCGTTGGTAGGATTAACTCCAGCACTTAGCCCTGAGCTTCTCAGTTGCCAAGACAGAAAGAGAGATTGGCTGATTATGCATGATATGTGATGCTTAATAGGTGGAGGCATAGAAGTTTGTCTATAGGTAATATTGCTGGGTCTAAATTTGGGGCTATCTAAGTGTCAGTCACATCCTACTTACAAAGTCTTCGACTACGATTGCAGAATAGATTAATGTAGTCCAAGTATATGGTTCAAACTTAACATGTAGATAAAGCTTAGAAACTATAGAATATTTGGGACAATAATGGAATGTCACTAGCTGCCTCTAAAGACAGTTGAATTGAGGCTCGTGGTTAACAATGAGGACTTGGCCTCCCACTTCCAATTCAGACGCATCTCCTAGAACCTATAAGAACATAGATGGCCTGGTTTCTCATTCGCCTCATTATGGAGAACGTGTTCCCTACCTGGCCTACCCTTGTTTACTTCCCTCCAATGGCACTCTGATTACTGTATATGTCCAAACAGTTAGGACAACCCCTTCTCCTGTAGATTAAGGTGCTCCTGCTACCCAGTGTCCAAGTGGACCATTCTAATCACTCAGGGCAGAGCCCCCAGACCATGGGATAGTCTCTCTGAGGATGTTTCAAGTCCTCTGTTCACACTGAAGGAAGCAGTGAAAGCAGGGTTCATTTTCTCCAGAAGGACCTTCAACCAACTACTGTTTCTTTTTCTCCTTGGGCCAGGTCAACCCGGGGAACCTGGCTATGCTAAAGATGGGCTTCCTGGGCATCCCGGCCCTCAAGGGGAGACAGGACCAGCTGGACATCCTGGGCCCCCTGGCCCACCTGGACCCCCTGGCCAGTGTGACCCCTCTCAGTGTGCCTACTTTGCCAACCTCGCTGCCCGACCTGGTAATGTGAAGGGCCCCTAGAAGATTCTGGAACACCAGGAGATGGCGGTGGATTTCTGAAACTTGAACTCAGAGCCTGATGGGAAGCCAGAGGTCTTGAAACACTTCAGCCATGTGTTTTTTCTTTCTTTTATCATTTGCTTTTGTTTATTTTCTTGAGAGACCTCAAAATTATTAAAACCAACAGATGCTGCCGGTCGGTCAGATTATTATTAATATTATTATTATTGTTAATTATTATTATTATTATTTCCTATGATAATGCTTTGTGAGATTTTTCCCCTCTCCTCTCAAGTTGGGAAAACTTGATTTGTGGGACAGTGCATTGTTTTTCTCAGTTCTTCTGACAGCCCCCGATCTGAAGTGTAGCTGCCCACTTTAAGAAAACTCTTGGTGCTATGAAACACTGACCAGACACTTGCCAACTTGACCTCTTTCCTCAAAAGGAAACTTTAAGAAAATGCAAAGAGTTACTATTATTGGTCGTGCCCAGAAGTCACCCAGGGTGAAACTATCCAGAAGTCACCACTTCCCAGGAGAGACAAGTGAAGCAGGAAGAGAAAGAATTTGCAGACATGAAGAATATTTGTGCCTCCTGATGGAAAGTGCACACAAAGAGGACACAGTTGGTCCTTTGGGAGCAAATGTGGCCACCTTGGTGTTTCAAGCTTACAGAAGTGAAATAATAGCACTTGGGTTGGCAAAGCTTCATGGAATCCTGTGTCTAGGCCAAAGATGGGGAAGCTGGTATGGAGAAAGCACCCCTGAGAGTTAATTTGGCTTCTAAGCTTTGGATAGGACTCCTTAAAGCTCCTCACTGTGGTTTCACTCACTTTAATTGTAAAATAAGGGGTCTGGTGACCACTCCCATGTTTTCCTGATGGTGGGCAATCGGCTAGGGCACTGGCCAGAATTGGCAAATCTGTGCCTCCAGGATTCTGCCTCTGAAATAAATTGCATTGAGCGTATGTGTGCATGTGACATGCCTGGCATGAAAAGGTGCTCAATAAATCCTAGTTTTCTTCTCCTCAGTTCCACGTGATGACTCCTTTCTTATCTCCTTCATCCATCTGCATGTGACCCCTCAAGGACTGGGATGAATCATTTTCCTCTGGGAGGCCTAGCACAGAGCCACATGTCCAGTCCGTGTGCTGAATGCACAGGTGGGTGGGTGAGCATGCGTGGCTACGCTAGTTCCAGGCAATTCATTATCATACCCATCGTTGGGACCACTCTACATTTTACATTACGGATGAAGTCATTTGGATGTGCATGTTTATGCAGGATCAAAGCGGGGAAAGAGTGAGGCAGGGTGGCAAGTTGGTTTCAGCAAGACTCAGGGCCTCATCCTGCCAAGGTGCATCCAGAGGCCGGGTAATTTAACAGTGGTCTAAAAGAATACTCTTTCAGCACTCGTTCATGTCTTGACTGATTAGTTGATTGACTTATCCTTTCATTTGTTCATCACCCAAGCAGTCCCCACTCACAGACTAAGGTAGCATATGCTTATCAAGCCCCTTCTTTTTATCACCTCCATACTAGATACTTCTAATTGATTTGGGAACCAGGAGTACAAACATCCAAAGATGTTGGAAGTTTCCATGTGTAGAAAATTATTATTGCAATGATTTTAAAATAGGATCTAAGACCTACTCCTCTTGCTCAGTCAGTTGGTGCTGGTTCTGGTGTTTGATGGGTGTCAGGTTCCAAAGGAAGCAGTGCCTGTCGGTGCAGAAGGAGACGACCTCCTTCCTGAGCCTTCTCATATTTACCATCTCAGTGTATTCTCACAAGTGTATAAGACACATGGATGTTATCGGAATATCCTTTTCCATTTGAAGAAACAATCACAGGCACCTTAGAAATCCTCCAGTCCAGGGACTTAGAAAGTTTTGACCATGATCCACGGCAAGAATTACAATTTCTTTGTGACTCAGTAAATGCATACGTAAATATAAAACAAGAAGAGTTTGACGATATGATATTTATCCTGACCACACACAATGCCCTTTAACATTACTATTCTATTTCATTGAAAAAAATGCTTCATAGCCCACTAAATAGATGTCATGACCCCCTAATGGGTTGCAACCTACAGTTTGAAAAATAGTGCTCTATCTAAAAGGAAACTGAGGCACAAAGAAAGCCCATCTCAGACCACAGAGCCCTGGGGAGAATCCATTTCTCTGATGCCCTGAAAGTTTTTTTCTCTTCACATTTCATCTTGCTCTTGTATTTTAAGCTGTTTATCGTATGCACTAAGAATGGAGTTGGAAGAAGGGTTTTAGCCAACAGAAAGAAGGATTTGGGTAAGACCGAAGTCTGTTTTGATTATTGGGGTTCTCAGACACTTGAGTGGGAGCCAGAAGGGCCATGGGCATTCCTCTTCTGGGATCTTGGACACCTTCTCTTCCCGGTATGGCTGGGAGTGGCTGTGTCTGTGAACAGCAGGATGGATGCATCAACTGTACTCATTCCCAGCACAGGGCTTGATGGGTTCCTGAAAACAGAGATAAAAGAATCAGCAGCATTGAGTATTTTGATAGTTTCCAATTAAATTATATTAAAATGGTAGACAATGGAAGTATGTGGGGGGAGGAGATTGGGGAGTGGACTCAGAAGACAGGACATTTTCCTTTCCCTAGAAAACATCCATCAGCCTTGACAGGACAAGTCCTCCAGAGAGGAACATCCGAGCACTCCACCCATTCTGATGGGCTCTTTGGGTCATGTTGATCGATGTGCTGCTCATACTGATGATGCTCATGGTCTCAGGACTGAGGACCATAGAAAGTCAGAGATATGGGTTAAGAGAAATATCACAATAGTGTTTTTAAACTTCTTCTCTGAGAGCCCTGGGCATTCTGGAGGGGCCTTGCCAGTTACCAGGAGGAGAGAGGGATCAAACAGGGGGGCTTCAGTGCCCCCCAACCAGGAAAGTTCAGATTGCTTCTCTTTGTGCTTTGGAAAGCAGATGTTTTTCATGTCCACATTGCATTTCTTTGGTACTACCCTGATTCCAGCGTCCCTAAAGTGTACAGTCCTGTGCATGGGGCCAGAGTCCCACCTCAAGTGTCCATCACAGTGTTTCTCCACTCTTTGGCCTCACGGTTCTCTCCACTGCTCTGGAAGGCTTTTCTGCCCAGAAGTGTAGGAAACTTAACTACCCTCGCGGTGACCCTCAGTCAGTGGGGGATGGAGGCCACAGGTGAAAGGCCTACAGCCTCCCTCACTCTGGAAAGGTCATTCTGAGGTGCAATTCATGTGGTTTCTTGGACTGTCCCCGGGGCAATGGGGCCCTAACAGCCCACAACAATGACCGGCTTGATAATGCATTCTTATGGCTGTCCCTGCTTCCCTGCCTCAGTCTCCCAGATAAACTACGTGCTCCCGTGTCCTTGGATCAGCCTCTGCTTTCAGGGAAATCACATTGTGGTAGATCTCCACAGACAGTCCCTTGTGAATACAGGATTCCTGAGCCAATGCAACTCTTCTATAGACCAGGACATTGGAGCATCCAAGGGGCATGGGCCTGGCCCACGTTCTCACAGCAAATGTGGAGCAGGCATGCACAGGAACTCTGTGCTGGGGCACGTCAGTTGGCCATTTCCAGTCACCTGGGACAGTCCCCAGGACCACCAGGGTGGAGGCACCCTCACTTGCCATCAGCTGTTATTGTGTTATGTCTAGTTTACATGACAGCTGCTTGCCCAGCATGCAGGGTAAGGCGCAGTCTCCAGGAGGCCTGTCCTAACCTCACACTTGCGTTTACCTGCCTGGGCCCCTGCTTACCTTGCAGAGCCTTTTGACATGAGTGCTGGTAATGTCATCAGTGCTGAGATCTGGGGGTCCCACCCAGTCAGTCATCATCCTGGGCAACTCAGATGAGAAACTCGGTTCTTCGTCAGCATAGAAAAGCATCCCCACCCCAGGCCACTCTTTATTTTCTTTGCTTCTGAGATCAGAGCTCACTTTCAGTTCAAGGATGTTTGTTTTTCTTCTCTTTCTCATGGCTTACTGGGATCTTTCAGCACATAGTAGCAAGCACATCTCTCCACTCCTTCCCCACCTCTTCAGGACTGGTTATTCTGCATTTTGGTTATAATGGTTCCCAAAATACAAAATCCAGAAGCCATTTATGGAAGGAGCACCCATTCATAGGTGACTCTTCAGGGCTCAGATGTCCCCTGCCTCCCATAGGAGGGGCAAAGTTCAGGTTCAGGATGTCTAAGTTAGCCGTGCATCCTCAATTCACTGCCATGATCTTCGAATGCTAAAGGCCTCCTCTGAGCCCAGGAAGAGTATGATGTATTCAGAGAGGTGGGACAGGATGCTGTCAAGGGCCATATGACAGGACTGGAGCTTTTCTCCCTTTAGTGTGGCCGTGAGAGGCTGTTAGCTTCGGTGTCACCCAATGTGTGAATGAAGTCCCAGCAAATGAGTGAAGGACAGGGCCAGAGCCACTTCAGTGAGAGCCCTAAACTAAGTGTCAAATAGAAATCCCAGGGTATTGAGAGAGTGGAGTCGGAAAGTTCTAGATCGTACAAGCACCATCAGATGCAGTGGGACTTCCCACAGACCTTTGTCCTAACATCTGCTATGCACAGCACTAGGGCACAAATGTGTCAGGGGGTAGCTCCTGCCCCCAAGGAGTAGTCATCTGGTGACAGGGGTGGATAGCACAGCACAAGGGCCTCAGGCCAAGCTCTACAATAGGCTACCAGGTGGTAGATCTGGTGTCCAAGATGGGGCCTGCCTAGGGTGGGCAGGGTGCGTGGAGGGTACTGTTCACCAAGAAGATGGAATTTAAGCTTGTCCAGGGCATTGTGAAATGCAGAGTGGAGGATGTCCCGGCATGAAAGAACATTGCAAACAAGGACCAGGAATGTCTAGAAAATCACTGCTAATCAGAGTCAGAAGCCATCCTGGCAGTCACGGGCCGGGGTTTCCCTGCCGCTAGACCAGGGTGCGGTGGTCACTGGTCCAAGCCCGATGGGGCCAGGATCCAGTGGGGTGAGCTGCGCAGAAGGCCACAACCAGTATGTCCCATTTAAAGGATGGTCTTTCATTCTGAGACTGGGATCTGGCTAATTTCTAGCATTTAACTTTTAGGGTTTTTTTAAGGTCTTATACTATGAGAGAAAGAATATGTGTGAGGGGAAGGAGAGAGTAATAGTTATTTGTGTATTTGTGTTTTATATCCTTACCTGCCAAAATAAAGACTGGGCTCTAGTATCTTCATATCAGTTGCCAAGATTTTAAAAAAACGCAAAACTCCCAGTTCATAATTCCCACATCTGGGAACCCCTGGTGTAGTTCAAATCCTGATTTTTTTTAACAAATGGGAAAAATGAGGCTCAGAAAGAAAGAGTGATTTCCCTCAAGATTATAACCATGGGGTACAAAGTATTTGGGTACAAACTTCATCCCATATGTTCAGTGAGCCCCCAATATGCCAGATGATCAAATTTTACAGAGAAACTTTGCTTTTAACACTATAAATTCTAGGACCTGCTCCAGAATCACTGAATCACAATCTCTGGGGGATGATATTAGTAATTTGTTTTGAAAAGTCTCCGCAAGAGATTCTCAGCCCTGTGGGGTCTGAAAACCTCCACCCTACCCCTCTCAGCCTGAGCAGCCTGGTTGCCTCATGCCAGACCAGTTTCCAGAGTAACAGTTACTTCAACCCAAGCCCAGAGGCTCAGGGTGTAGGCAAACCCAGAACTTGGCCAGACTCCGACACTCCTGAAGATTTTAAGACCTGCAAAGATGAGATCCTTCATCTTTATCATCTGACAATGCAGCTGTGTGTTTGGAATGAACAGATAACCCATATAAGTGTCCCAGAGTTGGGCTCAAAGCTGCTGTCTCCAGCATTTTCCAGCCAACATTTACTTTCCACCTGCCAGCTGTTGCAGCCAGAGGACCCATCTCTGCAACCTTCACTTCTTTTCTTGGAATGCCCCAAGGAAGGTGCAGAGAGTGTTGATTCTGTGCCCCAGAAGGAGAAGTCTTGGTGCCTGGCACAGATGCTCAATACACACACAGTAGGTGTTCAATAAAGGATGACTGAGACCAGGGGCTTCCTGAAGACTTCTGGGTGTGTTTGGGATACAGAGCTTCTCCTATGTGGGGCTGATAAAAACTCACTCTCTTCCAGATGGAGGAAAGGGAAGAGTGGAAGCCCGCCATATTGGTCTTGGCTCAGGAATCGCTTTGCCCTCCACTCAGGGCATGACTCTGGTTTCTTGTTGAGGGCAGGTTGGAGGATCCTTGATCAGAAGCCCTCAACCCCTGGCTTCTGTGAGCCAGGATTTGCAAGAACTCCCCCTGATTGAGTTCAGACAGGCTGCAGGGCTGAGCTGCCCCTATTCAGTTGTTAATTTGCCTCACTCAGGTCCTTATGGAGCTGTGCTGGTGAGCAGGCCCCCCTGCTGCCTTACACACTCTACAGTACAAACCTGGGGATCTCAGCTGAAGAACTGAATACGCTTAGTGTCAGTTTCCTCCTCTGTTAAATGGAATTAACAGGTACTTCACAGGATTTGTGTGAGGCTCAATTGTTTTTTCTTCCAGCTTTATTGAGATATAATTGACACATAACCTTGTGTAAGTTTGAGATGTACAGTGTAACAGTTTGATATAAGTATATATTGTGCAATGATTACCATGGTAATGTTAGTTGACACATAAAAGCAGGGTAAACTGGTCCATCCTTTACAATCTTCCCGTTTGTCATCCTTTAAGAGCAATTGAGTCAACCTTGCTCATTTGTTTACTTAAATCCTAGTACAGAAATCCTTTCTTTCAGACCAAATAGTGACTTTACATGTTGTTCAAAGGATGTTCCTTTAGGTTTTATCATATATTCCTTGCAACACACCTACACAGGGCTGGGCATGGCTCTTTGCCCCACAGTCATCAGGAAACCATGTCAGAGGGGTGAGCCCACCTGCCCAACATCACATACACTTGCTCACTTCTCCAGCTCCCTTGGAGGATCACGCTGAGGGACCAGGGGGCCCGCAAACTGCGGCCATGGTCGGAGCTGACTTTGTCTATTCCCCACCAGCGCTTTCTAAGGAGTAAGTACATTCTCCTGGCTATACACAGAGGACAAACTAGACGTGTATTTTTAAAAACGCTTCCCTGGGAAAAGGGATACCATTTATTAAATTATTAAAAAGAGGGAGTGCCTTTCTGGCTCATTTTGACATGGCTGGGGAGGTGCAGTGGGGCAATCATTCTGTTTCTCTGCCTTTTCTTTTCTTTCCAATTGGGAAAATCTATCTTCATGTTCCTTTTGTGATGCTACTTTGTGAAGTCAGGGTTATGAGTGTACCATGTGTCGCTGTAAATAGTAAGTTATTAAAGCAGTTGGAAACCATGGCACTGGCTGGGAGGTTCATCTGGGAAGGGAGAGAATGTGAAGGAAGAGATGTTTCTGACATCAAGACATTTGAGACCTGAAAAGGTGCATAAAACAAAGCAATACCTGACGCAGACCATTGCCAGACCAATTTCCCATTCCTACAAGCTGTCCTCCTAGGGAGTTGTCGGTTATTGTCTTCGCCTCTTATAACCCTGAGGTTCGAGAAATGGAGTGAAAATGAGGATGCCAGCCCTCTTCTGAGAGGTGCACATGCAAGGAGGTCTCATCCTGACAATTTGACCTTTGACTGCATAATTAACCAAGATTCTTTGTGTCCGACAGGACAAGCTGTTGCTATGGAGACGTTTTTGAGGTTCTCCAGCCCTGGCTCACCTTGGTTGCCTTCTGGAATGTTTCCTGTAGTCTGGGAAGAATGGAGAACTTGGCAGGGATTACTGAGCTGGCTGCCTTTCAGAGCAGGTCTTATTCCCCAATGGTCTCAGCAGACGGAGATACCACAGACAAAGGACGTGGCCGAGACAGGGCTGGAAGACACGTGTCCACTCCCCGATGGCTGCTCACTCTTTTAAGCTCAGCAGACATGGCGCCAGGGGCTGGGGACAACAAGGTGAACAGGATACAGACCCATTCTCGTGGGTGTCACAGTCTAGAGGGAATGGTATATAATTAACTCCACAGCACTCTTCTGGGGCCACGCACATGGAGACAGACACACAAGGAAACGGGCTTTACAATTTAATTTCATTAGTGCTATGAAAGATAGAACCTATAGATATTCTGGAAAACGCTACAATAAAAATAAAAACATTACCATCTGCCAGTCATTGTGCCTGCTGTGTGTGGAGCCTGCACAGTTTCTCTCACAACCCTCATGTCGGGGGCAGGTGTTTTAGCCTCATTTTTATAGTAAGTACGTGGCTACTAGAGGCATGAGGTCAACAACCATCAGTCAGCAGTCGAGTTCTGTCAGAAACATGGGCTGTGGTGCCCAGCTTCTCCTCCTACCCAGCCACCCCAAGCAGCAGCCATGGGGTGCTTCATTTTCACTCCTGCGTCCAGTAACCCCACCACCTCTTTTCTGCAAGACACCACACTGCGGATCTTTCCATTCTGTTTTTCAGCCCTGTTTTCAAGGAACAAGAGTGGTCTGATTTTGATGGGAACCTGTTGAGATGAACAGGAACCTGCACACCCTCTGGTGGGGGAGAAATGAGTTGAGGCGCCTGCCCAGGCCTCTGGGGCCTTGAAGAAGCTAGACTGGGGAATCTCAGGGCTCAGCTTACTAGAAGGCCAGGCGTTTTCTGGTGCTGGTCCTGAAGGGAGGCTGGAGAGTGACGTGGGCATCCTCTGGCCATGGAGCTGGATGACCACTCCCAACTCTGCCTTTCTCTCTATTCAGAGAGAAAAGGTGAAATCAGCTCCCAGACTACTCTCTGTGGGAGCTTCCCTCTCCTTGTTCTTCTCTAGAATCAGAACCAGAACCGAGAGAGACGTAATTTCATCAGGGAACTTGGAAGTGCAGGGGAGGGATGACAGCTGCCCTTTGCAGGGCAGCATCACCAGACATGCTGCTGAGAGCTGGTCCTTCCCTCGCCCTCCGCAGTGGCCATGTGCATCCTCTCCTGCCTGCTGCTCCTTCATTCTTGTTCCCTTCCTGCTCTTCTCCCTCCCCTCTGCTCTCAGCTGGCTCTCTCCTTTTCCTCACTCCCTCCCTTCCTTCCCTCTCTCTTACACTGCTCCCTTTACCTCCCCGTCTCCATCTCTGACTCTTTGCTTCATCATTTCTCTCCAAGATGGGGCTCCCAGGGTTTTGTTTCCCATCTCATCCTTCCCTCCCTTCCTCTGCTCATCCTTGACTACTCTCTGCCTGCCCCTCCCTCCTTGTCATCCTCTTACCTCCTCTCTGGTTTGCTTGCTCTCCCCATCTCTGACTCTCGCCCTTTCTGTGTCTCTCACTCTCCGCCTCTCCCTCTGTCTCTCTTCTTTATCTCTATCAATTCCCTTGTCTCTGACAAATTCTGCCCCTTTCTCCCCACCTTTTCAGTCTGTCTCTGTGTTTTTGGCTCTCTTGGTGTCTCTCTGCCCTTTTCAGTCTCTCTCCCTCTACTTTTCTCTTTCTCTTTATACATTTTCAGCCTGACATTTTTCACATTACTGGGTTTGCCCAGCCTTGGGCTTTCTCTTAATCTTCCCCTGGCTCTCCTCCCTCCGCCTCTCTCCCCTCTGCCTCCCAGCACCTGCCCCCTCCCCTCACCTCTGCTCTCTCTTAGACGCCCCTCCAGGACAGCCCCTCTCCAAAAAACTTCCCAGGCCCTGTTTTCACTCCTGTGTGCTTGGAGCCCAAGCCGAGCCAGCCTCAGTTCTCTGGGCCGTCGTGGCAGAGACCTGGGGATTTCTTTAGCAGGGAAGACTCTCCCTGCCTGGAGCAGTGGGGAGAAGCTCTGAGTGGTTGGAGCCCCCACTCCTGGCTTGCCCTCCAACCCTCCCACTCATTGCACAAGGATGTAAGATGCATAATACTTTCTTTACTAGCCCAGAGCTGCACAGTTTGCTCTTTTTCCCCTGAAGTCTAAAGCAGTTTGTTGCAGAGTTAGGTAAGAGTCTCTTTGCCCTCTGGTGAAAAGAGGCTCTTAGCTTTGTTTGATGAAGTGCGTGCTTGTCGAGGGCTTTTCTCTGTGTAGGGTCCATTTGTTAGAGCCTTTGCGTAGGAGGCTCAGGAAGCACGGTTATCAACAAGCGCATTCTCTGTGTCTGGAATTTTAATGGAATTGGTGATTTTCTTATACAGACTCACTTCAGGACTGAGGAACGGAGATGGGCCTTCCTCCCCATCTTGGTTGGTTGGTCCCAGCAGCCTCCATTCTCTCTGAAGCTCCAGAAGGAGGCACATCCCTCCCAGCTGTGTCTTGCAGCAACTCCCAGGCTCCATGTCCAGAATTTTCAGAGCACATCCATGCCCAGATTTGGAAGCTGTAGGGTGGTGACTTGCACTCCCAGCCCCTCCTTGCAGGCATGTCTCTGTGTATGGCCATCTGGTCTCGTCTGGATGGCATGGCAGGCGTTCATGGCCTGGCCTCAGCTGCCTCTCTGGCCCCAACTCCGAGGATTACCGCCTTCAAGTCCTTCTCCCAATAGCTACACCCAGGACCTTCAGGTCCCCCAGTGTCCTGCTGTTTCCTGCAAAGGGTGCGCCCTCTGCCAGGATGCCCTCACAGTTGTCCACTTCACCTTTGGCCCCATCCCCCTGCTGGTTCCGCTACCTGCCCTCGGAGTCCACTCAGGCTTCATGGTTGTAATGGAGCCTGTATGTGCTCAGTCCCACTGCTTCAAGTCTTTGACCCTCACCCAGACACTGACAATCCATCCCCCGCAGCCCCCCATGGAGGTTGTCCTCACCCACTGTGGCTTTGGCATCCTGAGTGGGCTGACCTCTCCATCACACCTTGTGGATGCCCTTTCAGCCCTCAGGGAATCTAACACCCACCCTGGGCATCTCCCCTCACCCTGCTTGGCATCTGTGCTTATCTGTTTTCAAGACTCTTTCTCATTTGCCCAGTGGAATGCTTACCACTCAAGGACCAAAATAGACCCGTCTCAGAGCATCATCCAGTGAGTGGACTCAGACAATGGCCTTTCTGTGCACAAAAGTCTGCCTGACCACCTAGGTGGGAGCAGAGACTGACCCTGGGAAGGCGGGTGAAGATCTGCTTCCACCCTGTATCCCTGGAGCCCTGCTCTCCCTTTGGGGTCTCTTCCTTGAATTCTACTCCCCTCCCCAAGCCCGGGAGATGGACACTCTCCATTCCCAGCCTCTGCCCAAGATGGGGCGCATTCCACCTTCTGCAGAACTTCCCTGAACACCTGAGAGAAGAGAACATTTCCAGATGCCATTTGACTAAATACTGAGACAAAAGAGGAAAGAGATACAGAAGATGCAAGCGGCGCACAAAGGTGGGATGTTCACACTCTGAGGTTCTGTTCAGATCAGCTACACTGCAGACCCTGAGGACTTATCCGGCTTTTGCTGCCCGTTCCTCTCACCACCAGTTCATGTCTGCATGTGATGGTCACCTCCTGAAATACTGCCCCCTCAGAAATGTGGAAAAATCTCAGATACTAAGATGAAGGTGCTTCTTCATTCCAACACCTCAGCCTCTCCCAGCCTTCTCCTTCATCCATCCCGAACTACTGCCTTGTATAGTCCTGCTTCTCTCCTGCCTTGATGGGCACCAGTGTTGTCTCTCTGGTCTCCCTGTCTCAGTCTTCCTTCACTCATGCCCCAGAGTGCTCATCCTAAAGGCTCAGTGCTAAAGAATCCGCTCCCAGACTCAACGCTTTCTAATAACCCTCTGCTGCAGTCCCCACACCCCAACCTTGACGGGGCTCCAACTTATGCCCAACACTGCTAGTGTCTTTCACAAATGCGGTTTCATTTAACTCCTTTACCTGCACTGTGAGGCAGGTTTTATGATGAGCTTTTGCAGGATGCAGACACTGAAGAGGTGAAATGACTTGTCCAGGATGAAGCAAATGCTGAAAGGAAGAGTTGAATGAAATCCGGGCACCCAGATCCAGGTCCAGAGCTTTCTGTTTCGACCCAGTTGAGAGAAGTCATCCCATCTGGGGAAGGGGCTGCCTTCTTGCCAAGAGTATTACATTACCGGCTGTGCCTTCCAGAAAATGTGCTGTTTCCCTCAGGTGGGGTGGATTGGTTTTAAAACAGATAAATATAAGGAGATAAGCTAGGGAGAAGCCTCTCTCTCCTTTTTCCCCTCTGTAAGTCAATTAGTGCTTACTTGGTGAGAACCATTTCTCCGCCAGCACTGAATGACACACAAAGAACCACAAAACTTTGTCCCTGCTGTAAAGGACAGATGGGGGGAGAAGATGCAGCTACCCAAGTGGCCTCACTGGGCTGGCTGCTTGAACCCAGCTCCACGGGAAGGTCTGTTGCACATCCCTCTGTCGTCCATGTGTGTGCTTGGCCACTAGCAGCATGACCATTGGCTAAAGTTCTGCTCCTCCCCTCCCTTCCACCATCACTGCTAGGGCAATGTGTGCATTTCACAGAGGAGGAAGCCAGTGCATGATAGAGCCAGGGTGTAACGCCCATCAACCTAGTTCCTCCGGATTGGCAGGCTTCTTGGTTTGGTTATTCCTTTACTTGCAGTCTTTTGGATCTTTGAGGGCCATGTTCAGGTGGGGCCCCCTTGAGCCTTCTCTTTCTCTAGACCAAATACCCTCATCCCCAAGTTGCATGCCAGAGAAGGGACTTCCTTCTGTTGTGGGTTTTGGGAGTCATGAGAGAGAGTGGTAGAGGAGAGGGGTAAGCCTCTTGAAACGAACTCTAGCTGAGTTCTGGTGGCTGACATTGTCCTGGAGGGGCTGTGTGGGGAAAGGGACACAAATTGGTGGCAGAAGTGTGTGGCTTCCTTTTGGGGACATTGTCCTGGATCCTTCGATTCATTTCACTTTTCAGAGGGCAGTGAAGGCAAGAGGCAGCCACGACTGTGGCTGAACCACATCAGCGTGCATAGTCTTCAAGGTCCAGCACCAGGATAGGTGTGCTTGTCACCCCATCTTACAGATGGTGCCAATGGAGCTCAGAGATGATGAATGTTAAAGAAAAAGGACGTTACCCATTTTTACACAGCCAGTAAGTAGAGGAACCAAATGGAGAGAAGAATGACTTTTCTCTGTAGGCAATGCGTTGCTTTTGAGTTTATTTTTTCCTTTATTTCACAGCATTTGATAGTGACTGAAAATCGTTTAATCACTTGCACTTGATGGTAGCACATAAAGATGATGCACTTCTTTATAGATTGGTGGATGCTGCTGAACACAGGGAATGTGAGGTTTTCAGTTGGCGTGGTGGGTTACATCCAGGGATGATGTCCTCGGGCTGCAGCTCCATCTCCATGGTCTGTAACTTACCAGAGAACAGTTGTTGATTTAACAAGGCACCGTGCTAGGCACAAGAGATATGATAGTTAAAAGAATTATTCCTGTCTTTAAGAAAGTTTTATCATAATGGGGATAGAGAGGCAATGTAATTTAAAGACACGCACAAGATACAAAGACATGGAAAAGGACTACAAATAAGAGAGAATAGGGTAATATGATGGAGTGCCTGTCTTAAGGAGAGTGGAGGAAAAATCTCTGAGAAGATTACATTTGAGCTGAAATGTGAATGTTGGAGGAGGCAGCCACACAAAGGTCTGCAGGGAGGGGAGGTGATCCCAAGCGGAAGGAATGATATGTGCAGATGTCCTGTGGTAGGAAGAAGCATGCCATGTGTGAGGGGTTCTGAATGGAGGGTCTGTGGGGGAGAGTGAAGGGGACTGAAGATCTAAGAGAGAGCCTGGTGAGTAAGGACTTCAGGGGCTGGGTAGGAGGCTTGGAATTTACTCTAAGAGTAATGCAAAACCAGCAAAGGGTCTTCAGAAATGTCCCTCCGGCAGATTTGGGAGAGCAAGCTGGGAGGCCAGGGAACCAGGCAGGAAGTGTTGCAATAGTCCAAATAAGGAGGATGGGCTGGGAGTAGGGAGGCAGCTGTGGGGGTGGTGGAATAGAAGCTCTCGGGGGAAGTTTCTGGAGGTAATGATGAAGGACGTTACTGATTCAAGGTCCTGGGGGGAGACAGAGCACTCTTCTGTGTTGTCCTGAGCGTTGGGTGGGTGAGGAGACATAGGCTGAAACAAAGAAGTCATGAGTGTGGGAGAAGTGAGGAACCGGTAGTTCTGTTTTTGAAAGGTTAACTTGGGATGCCTGAAGACTCCTGAGAGATGCCTAATGGAACTGGATATATGAACCTGGAGGTCAGAGAGGAGATCCCATTAAAGATGTAAATACGAGACTTTTCAGCATAGAGAATGGATTTACAGCCATTTAATGGATGTGACGTCTTCTCCATATGCTCTTCCCTCCAGGAAAAGAGAGCTGAGTCCCAGCGCATTGCAACTCCTGGAGTTCCTCCAGAAGGAGGAAGAGTCCAAGGAAAGCTTGAGGAAGAGGCAGCAAAGTGAGCAGAAGCCAGCTTGGTTGGTGTCCATCAAGCCGAGAGAAGAGAAGTTTTCATGAAGAAGTAGGAGTTAACCGTGCCAACTGCTGCTGAAAAGCCAGGTAAGGCGAGAACAGAGTTGAATATTGGCTGGAACCGGGAGGAAGTGTCTCATAAAGTTGTTAAGGTCAGTTTCAGCGTGGTGATGGGTCTGAGAGCCTAATTGACTTGGTTGGAGACACATTAGAAGCGACAGCATAGAGACATCAATATAGAGAACTCCTAAAGGAATTTTTCTGGGAAGAAGAGCAGAGGCGGATGTAGGGCTGGATATATCTACATATCTATATCTATATCATCTATATTTATATATCCATACCTCTATCTATATCTCACCATGAGCATATATCCAAATACACCTATCTAAATTATATATATATCTATGCCTAAATTTTACCTATCTAAGTTATATTTATATCTAAATTATACATATTTAAGTCTAGGATCTAGGAGCACAAGTTCACTTCCTTCCACATTTCCAGCCCTAATTTTTGTCTCTTCCCCAAGGTGTGGCACCTGTCTCTCCATATTGCTCTTACTAATGAGGGTTTTCTATCTTTGCAGCACGTGCCACTCATCTGTGCCTCGGTCCAGAGGCCACAGCAAAATGGCTGGGTAAGTGGACATGCACAGAGTTTAGATCTCTTGGAAAGTGAAGCAGCAACGGGCTTTTCAAAGGCAAATGGTGGCTGGTCAAGGAGTATCTTGGCCTGAGGTTGATGTGAGGTTTTTATTCTGGAGGTAATAAAAGGCAAGTAAAAGTTTCTGAAGAAAATGTGACTTGGCCTATGTTTCAGAAAAGTGGTTGTTCACTATATGTGAAGTAAGTGAACTACTGAGTAAATGAGAGGTAAATGAGAGATTTTCTTTGAAGTGAGGAAATAATTAAGATAGCTGGGAATGGAGAACAGAGGCAGGGTGAGCAGGTCATTCTGACAGCGACTTGGAGGTGGGAATGGAGGGAGAGGACCAGAAGCCGAGGCTCTGCTTCCGAGGAAGATGAGCCTGTGATGGAGAGTCAGTAACCCGACTGTCTGAAGAGCAGAGAGCTGGAGAGGTGCAGTAAGAGTGTGCTGGGCGAAAAAACCCAGAGAAACCAGCCGCTTTCCCACTGGAAGAACTTGTCTTACAGGCTTCACACCAGCCCCATTTGTCAAGGACTCCTTGGTCTCCTCTCTTGCTAGTGTGACTTTTGTCCCCAGCATTCCCAAGCACCGAATAATCACAGTTCCCAGTTGAGAGAGTTTTGTAAGAAGATAAATAGCATAATTACCTGTGTGTCAATCCACATGATGTTATTGCGCCAAGCAAACATTAGCTTGAGCTGCCGCTGCTAAAACAAGATTAACATCTAATCACGATGTTCAAGAACCACTTGTCCTACCTTCAATTTGTGGTATGAATCATGCTTCATATTTCTTTCCTTTTTCCCCCAAGAGCTCATTATAATCTATGTCGTTCGCTCCAGAAATGCAATCATCCGCTACACTAGCCCCGGTCATAAGGACCAAGTGATATTTCACATCCATGTGAGTGGAGAGGTTAAGTGTCTTTTTATAGTCCCTGTTGAGAAACTTGACCTACAGTTGTCCTTGGCCCAGCCTAGGGGACATTCTCTAGTGCTGGGTGAACAAGGAGAGGATAGCCAAGGAAAATTCCTGGGCACCCTATCTGTCCAAAGCTATGGGTTCTGAGACAACAGCAGGACATCTGAACTAGGGCCAGGGTGGGGGAAGAAATCTGAAGTGGGAGACAGGGTGCCAGAACCCTGCAGGGCAGCCTGTCTGAGATGGCTCCATCTGAGAGGCAAGAGCTATAGATCACTCCGGAGCTCAGAGTCTTATAGTCTAGACTCAGAAAAAAACCCAAACTCTAAGAGATCCTTTAAAAAGTATGTCAGATCATGTGAAAACTCCATTCCAGTCATTTCACTAGCTTCCCATTTCATTCAAATTAAAAGCCAAATTCTTTAAAATGAATTATGGAACCCAACATTACCTATGCTAGCCCCCCACTCCATCCTTGCTCCCTGCTCCCCACCTCCATCTTATTCTGCTACTTGCCCTATCACCGGTTCACTCTGGTCCCACACTAGTTCCTTAACGGGCCCCAAATACACAAGGTAAGCTGCTGCCCCAGAGCCTTTGCATATGTAGTTTCCTTTGTCTGTAACTCTTCTCATGGATAGCCAAATGGTTATATCACTTGTTTTGGTTTCTGAATAAATGTCAACTCGTCTCTCTGACTTTCCCTGGGAATCTTATATAAATCACCCTCTTTCCTGATGTCAGATTATTATTTCCCTTGGGTTTCTGTCTCCACAGCAGCTGTCACCATCAAATGCAAGTGTATAGTGTCTGTCTCCCTCCTCTAGAATGTAAACTCCATGAGGGCAGAGCTTTGTCTATTGAGATTACTGTTTCATCTTCAGGGGCTATAACACTTTTTGGAGCATATGTGGGCTCAACAAATATTTTTAGAATGGATATATAACTGTTCATTCTCTATATGTTGATTAACAGGCTCTCAATGAGTCAGGAAATGTTGCAACAGAGTCAGGAATTCTTCACTATATAACACAACTAATGAGTAATGAGAACAGGTACTGTTCCGAACATCCAAAACATGACATGCATTCATTAACTGAATCCTCATGACAAACCTTTGAGTTAGGTTTTACTATTAATGCATCTTTTTACTAAAGAATTAAAAGAATAAACAAAGACACAGAAAAATTAAGCAACTCACCTCAAATTCTACAACTAGTGAATGAAAAGTCTGGTTTCAGAGTCTGTATCCTCAGCCATGGTGGTGGTCATAAGTGCTGTCACAAAAGACTTCTAACTTTTCTTCTTTTTTGGTACAGTGTATCATTTTGCTTCCTTAAATTCCCTGAAGCTGGTCAATGCCATCCGATTCTCTTTGGTCAAAGAAATATGAACAGGATTCACCTGTGTTATTCCTGGGTGACATTTTCAATGTGTTAATGGCCTCCTAGTCACTCTACTGGTGAGAAGGGATTCCCACCCTAGGGTTATGGGGGTGGTGAAAAACCTGACATGCAACATTGGACAGATGAGATGGACAGCAGTTTATCAGTTACATATATTTGCAACCCAGGGATGAGGACACTGCACGCCATGAAAGGATATACGGGGTTGCACCTGGGAAAAGAGTGAACAAGGAGAGATTCCAGGAGGCAAACGTTGGAGAATCAAGCGGGTAGGGTGCCCCCTGATTCCTGTGGGAGGATGTGGTTGGCTTGTTTGAAGACTTCTGCAGATTGGCAGGCAATGAACCCTGCTACTCAGGGATAAGCAGGAACTGCTCCTCGTCCGCTTGATAGGAGCAGAGTGAGGAGGGGAACTTGTGGTGAAGCCTTTCAAGGCCCTCCCAGATTTATGAGATGTCAAGGTAGTACATAACATTGAGCCTTGATTTTAGGCCTGATGCCACATAGAGTGGATGTGAGATCTTTGTGTCCTTTCAACTCTTGGGGTGATCCTGGAGGCACATATGAAGGTGGAGCATCTACAGCCTGAGCCCCTGGCTGACAATAATGTGCAGAACAGCCTCATGGACACACACTGAGCCAGATTCATAATGTGAGAGAGAAATATACTCATGGTGTTGAGGCAAGCTGACCTCTAAGATGGCCCCCAAGATTCCTGCTCCCTGGTGGACACAACTTCTCTCAGTTAGTCAGTCAAACAATGGTGTAAGTGCTGCTTGAAGCAATTTTTGCAGATGTGATTGAATTCCATAATCAGTTTGAGTTCATAAAAAGGGAGATTATCCTAGGAGAGACTGACATAATCAGGTGAGCCGTTAAAAGGGATTGGAACCTTCCTGAAGAGAAAGATTGGAAGTATGAGAGGGTGTATGGAGGGCGCCGCATGGTAAAGACACAAGAGTGGCCTCTAGGAGCTGAGAGTGGTCCTGGCTGACAGCTAGCAAGAAAATGTAGGACTTTTAGTCCTGCAACCACAAGGAAATCAATTCTGCCAACAACCTGAGGGAGCTTGCTTAGTTGAGCTTCCAGAAGACGACATAGCCCAAGCTAACACCTCAACTTCAGCCTGTGAAATCATGAGCAGAGGACTCAGCTAAAACCTGTTGGACTCCTGACCCACAGAAACAGTGAGGTAATAATTTTGTATTGCTTTAAGCTGGTAGTTTGTGGTAACTTGTTACACAGCAATAGAAAACTAATACACTTGTGTTAGTTGGGTTAAGCTGAGATATGGTTACTCTTATTGGTGGTGTTACAGCAGGACAATCTACACATTTTGACTCGAGAAAACATTGTGGACAACCGACTCCTTCATGGCAGGTAACACATTTGTAACTATCCAATAATCCAATTTATCGTTTTCCCAAATTATGTGCTCCGTGACTTGAGGGAGATCTTGTCCATTTTATTCACTTTTGTACTCTCAGCATTTATCTGTGAATCTGCCGTATAGTGGACATTTAATGAATGTCTGTGAAATTAACGTATGAGTGGAGATGCGAAAATCATATCAGGTGTTGCACCATGGAAAGAGAACTAAACTGAGTATGGGTGAAGGAAACGTTCAGAGAGGAGGTTATTCAAGAAGGGTGAAGACATGAGAAGCATGGACACGTTGGGGAGGGGTTCTAGGCATAGAAAACAACATAAAAAGAGGAGACTGGCAATAGCATGGCCCATGTGAGCCTCTGCTGAGAGTTGGGTAGGGCTGCAGGGCGTGGAATTAGTGAGATGGAAAATCGAAACAGGAGGCTGTGCAAATCCATTTGTGCTCACTGAGAACATCAGTGTCTTTAGAATGTCTCACCTCATCTCTCCATGACAAACTCAGAATTCCAACCCAAGTAGTGAAAACTGTCAGAAGGGAGCAAACAGTAACAAGCAAGTGTGAATTTACAGGGTTTTTTTCCCCAATGAAAATATAAAACTAGAGCTTGACAAATCATTTTGGGCCAAGGTTAAAAACAAACAAAAAACCATACTTTAAAGCTGAAACCCTGAAATGGATGATTTTGGCCTGATAATTGTCTGTGATGTGAAGCTCAAGTCACCCGGGCCACCAGGACACAGATATGCATTCTTTTCAGTAGGGTTGCTGCTTCTCTTTATCTGTTCAAGACTTTAGCCTAGAAAGTTGAGCCCAGTCATGTAACAATAGCTTTTATTTCTCTTAGTTCCTATTGTGTCAAGGGCTTTGCTTGCATTGTCTCATGACATTCTGCTGGATCCTGGTTTACAGTTGGGGAAACGAAGCAATGGGAGGCTATTGATTTTCCCAAGGCTATAGAGGTGCAAATAGTACACTGAAGTTTTGACCCAGACCTGAGAGATTTCCAAGGCCATGTCCTTCTCACGATGGCAAACTCTTCCAGAATTGCTTCTATTTAAATAGTAATTTGGGATGTATGAAGCCTGTCTATTCTCTCACACGTATCCCCTAAATACTTTGGGATATATGGAACATTTTAAAGATGAAGAAATGAATGATTAGTGAAGTTATTTCTTTTCTTGCTCCTTCCTTCCTGCCCTCCCTCTCTTTCTCCCTCCCTCCCTTCCTCTCTATCTCCCTCGCTCCCCCTTACTCCTTCCCTCCCTCCCTCATCCCTCTTTTCTTCTTCCTTCCTTCCTTCCAATGTTTATGATCATCTAAAATGGATTAGTTCATGTGCTAGACTATAAGGAAATGAATGATGAAATGAAAAGTACAATCTCTGCACTCAAGGAGCTCAGAATCAGAGGTAAACTCTGATTTTGAAATTCAGAGAGTTATAGTACAAAGTCACAATACTGAGATAGAAGAATGTGAAATATTTAATGGGACCACAGGAGTGGGAATAAATAACTGAGCATGGTATTGGTGAAGCTTTCATAAGCCGGTGGGTGATTTATGATGGATGAGTGGAGCACTCCAAGATGCTAAAAAACATAGGTTATTCCAAAAAGAGGGAAAGGTATGCTCTAAAGCAAAGATTCATCACTCATTTAGTGGTAATTTGTTGGCAACCGAGTATGTGTCAGATGCTGTGTGATGTCCTGGGGGCCAGTGGTGTCCTAAAGGGATGCTAGAACCCTATCCTCATGGGGTTTAATTTATAGTTAGGAAAAGGGACTGTATTAGTCCAGGTGCTCTGAGAAGCAGACACTGACGTGAGATCAAGCATGCAAGTGTTTTACTAAGGTATTGTCTGTGTGAGCAAAAATAGGGAGAGAGCCACGAGAGGCTGGAGAGTTGTAAGTCTGTAATACAAGTCTTAGTGAAAGAGAAAAGGAGAGCTGGTTAGGTGGAAGCTGAGTAGATGGCCACGTAGCCTAAGACAGTTTTGGCAGAACCAATAGGGAATTCTGAAGCCAAACTTGCCTGTCTGAGGAGTCTCATGTCACTGGCTAACAGGTCTGCTTTAGCATCCCTGCTGGGCTTCATCAGTGGCTGGCAGCGGCCCATGGGAGGAGAGCCCTGGTTGTAGACACAAGGATGGACATCAGAGCACAGGAGCTAGGACCCCTCAGTTATATTCTCTGTAGTTAGAGGATGGTGATGTGCATTCTTATGGTCACCACAGGGACATGAACCAAGGAACCAGACAAATCATGCAATCTGCATCAAGCACTGGGAAGACACAAGGTTCTTTGGAAGCATAGGATGGTGGGAGTTGAACTAGTCAGGAAGGCAGAAAGGGCTCTCTAGGAGGTGACGAGTGAGCTTAGGTATGAAGTATTAGGTGAAGGGGCAGGGGGTGAAGCAAAGGAGAAGAGATGCACGATGGACCTATAGAATGAGGGAGCCCATGGAAGAAACTTAAACTATGCCTGGAGGGTGCAGAGAAAGCAAGGTGAGCTATGTGCTGAGGTTGGTAAGCTAAGAAGAGGCCAGCCGTGCAAGGCCCTGCTTAGATTTTCAGGTTTTATTCTAAAGCAGTGAGAAGTCATTAGAAAGTTTTACATGGGATCAAATTTGCTTTTCACAAAAGTGGGTCTGGCTGCTGTCAGAAGAATGTATTGAATGGAGACTAAGATGGAATCTGGGAGAATAGTTAAGGGGCTGTTTCAATAATCCATGCTTAAAGAAGGAAAACTGGACTAGGGTGATGGAATTAAGTCGTAGTTCATGAAAAGTGGACACATGAGATATTTAGGAGGGAAAAAGCCCTGGACTTGTCGTGAATTGGAACCACAAGCTCCAGGAGTGCGGGGCAGAAGGGATGGACACAAAGACAGTGGGACATAGTGAGGACAAGACATGGTGACCTAGTATCTTATTTCCCAAGAGCCAAGGTTCTTCCTGGACTTCCAAATTTTAGTTCTGGACTGACCCTCACCACGATGCCCAGGGGAATAGGGCACCTGCCCTAAACCTGCCTTTCCACTGTCTATGCCGAATTAGAAGTCCACGAAATCATTACAAAAGCATGATCTTGCTAGAGACAATCTCAAACACTGCTCCATTGCAACTGAGCATGCAGCTTGAAAACCTGAAAAATTGCTTCCATACCTCATCAGAGGTGTAGACCTCACTGAAACATGGTGTGAAATTGTGACAATAACACTGGGCCAACCAAGCAAGAGGTGCATTTCCACTTATGGACTTACCATGTCCTGACGCAAAACTTGGGCATTTCTATTATGAAGAGAGAAGTGACAAACAAACTGGAGATGGCTTAGCTCTTGGCCTCGATGATTTGTTTGACAATGACATCCTAAATTGTAGCTTTTGACACACAAAGGCTTGCACAAACACTTTTAAGAATAGATTTCTTTTTCACAAAGAAATACATGCCAGCTCATTTTTTCTTGAAATCCAAGAAACTGGAGATCCATCTTTTATTTGCCCCCTTGGTTTGCTTTGAATCAGATGTAGAGAAGCATATCTGTATTATAGGAAAAACAGTCCTTCAAAGCCAATGGTGAATGCCAAGTGACAGCCTCCTGGTCAGGGATAAGTGGAAGGGAGGGGACAGTGGTGATGTGTGGAGCTCATTGTCTACCTGAAGCAGATGGGCAGCAAGCAAGTAGAAGTGACAGATTGTCCACCACTTTTTTGTTGTTGTTGTTTGTTTTTTTTCAGAAAATAAAGGCTTTCATGTGTGTGTTTCTGATTTTTGATCAAAGCTTTTAAAATGCCTTTTGGGTCAAACAAAAGATATGACCTATGAGTGCCAGTTTTTGACCTCAGATTTTAACTTAATAACCCCTCTACCATCTTTCCTGTGGATGGAGGCCAAGAAGAGAGGGGTTGGCTCAGGTCTCAAGGTGGTGATGGCAGAGCAGATAATGGATTCAGAGTCCCTAACACTCTGCCCAGAGCTCCCCTGTTGCATCACACTGTTTCTCAAAATATCCTGCCCACTTCCCAGGAGATGGAAACTCTGCTACTGCCAAGTGAGAGCATATAGCTGGTGCCCTGTGCAGACCGAGAAACCTCTGGTCACAGAACCAGTTCTGTCTTCATTCATTCTGAATCTCAGGCACACCAAGCTCAGATTTTGTCTCCAACTTCTCAGAGAACAATTTTCACATAATTGGACCTTGCTACTTATCCCAGTCAGAGAGCACTAGCGAAATAGTAGAAATACTAACGTTAATGATGATGATGGTGCTGATGACTGTAGTGATGGCAATGAGAAAAGAGCTCACATTCTCCTGGTGCTATTGAGGCATCATGCACCCCTGTGAACACCCTCCAACATCGCATTGAATCCTCATGATACAATGAGGTAATTACTACTATTTGCCCCACTTTGTACAGGATGAATCTGAGTCTCAGAGAATTTAAAGGTACTTTCTCAAAGTCAGAAAGCTAAGTAATAGAAGCAGTTCTGGTTCTAAAGTGAATTTTTAACCACTACACGTGGAGTTACTGAAATTGGAATTATAGGTTCAGGCTTCCATAAGTCCTCTATGGGATATTTAAAATGTTTTATTTCTAATTTAGTTTAAAAATAACATGAACATATTTTGGCCCACCTGGATACCTACCTCATAGGAAACCACTTCCATCATTTTCTTGGGTTGCATTTGTGTTTGTACTCATGTTGACATTAAAGCCTAAATCATAGCATTTGGCTTCTAAGGCAGTATTTTCCCATTGAGATGCGGGGATCTCTGAAAGTTAGCAGATGTTTTCTGATGGGTCTGAGAGGTCTCAAATTTGAAAAGAACTGCACTAGTCTTTTACTCTCTTGAAAGCTGAACCCCTTTACCCTTGGAAGAAGGAACTGAAACGGCTGTCATTTTTATTCTCCGAAAGTTGATGTGGGGCACCAGGCCCTGTAGCATCTTGCTCACATCCTCATAGCTCTTCTGGAGGCAGAACCTAGGCCTCTAACTCCCTCAGATCCCACCAGATCACCTCCTTCAGCTTCTCCACGTCTTGAGTCAGGGGTGTGTGCACCTCTTTGGCAAAGCTCTCCTGCAGGTCACTGAATTGTCAAACTTGGATGGATATCTTTGTGGATTTCAGTTTACCCTCATGGATTCAGTTTGTCCTGACTCTGTCCTAATTCAGGTCCAGCTTTCATCTCCAACTGTTGGCCTCTATGAGCTATGGTGACAGTCGTTGAGACAACAGCCCTGCATGGACTTCTCCACCAGCCCCCATAATGGCATAAGGTCTAGTGCCTATAACGAATTCCAATTTCTATTGCTTATTGTTGCTGTGCTTCTTTGGTTAAACTTTGAATGATACAAGGTCCCTGAATCAGAAATGTTAAAAAACAAAAGAAAATAAATCACCAATTTATAGCTTTAAAGACTGTAGTTTACACCATGCCTAAATTCATGATCTTATGGATCTACTGAATAAATAATATTCTTTATATGTACATGCATAGTTAGTTCTGCTGCAATGCAAAAATCACTGTGCTAGTCACAATCATGGAACAAAACCCACAAGACTTGTGGGAAAATGGGCCCAGGGGCACAGCACTTGAAACATTCATCAGTGACACATTAAATAAAAAGAAACAAGGCTGACCCAGTGGCCTAGAGGTTGGGTTGGCATGCTGTGCTTCACCGGCCTGGGATTCATGGATTCATATCCCTAACGCAGACCTACACACTGCTCATCAAGCCATGCTATGGCAGCATTCCATATACAAAATAGAGGAAGATTGGCACAGGTGTTAGCTCAGGGACAATCTTCCTTAAGCACAAAGAGGAAGACCGGTGTTGGCTCAAGGCCAATCTTCCCCACTAACAACAATGAAAAAAGAAAATCAAAACAATAACACTATCTTATATTTGAAAAATGGTTAAGACATACATAACTATTAAGATAAATGTGGTGCCTTATCTTGCAAAAGACCTGGAATTTGCTTTTGAATATAGGCATCAGAAGGGTTACAGCTTGTGAGTCATTGGGAAGGGGTAGAAGGAGGGCTGTCTGATGTGAGATGGGGAAGGAGGGCTGTCTGATGTGAGATGGGGAGTCTTAATACCTCCTGTGCACAGGTGTGTCTCCTAACGCATCTGGTGAGATGAGGCAGCTGACAGATGTTTGAAGTGTATGTATTTGGGTGTTCCCGCTTGGCAGGTTGAGCTGGGTGCAGTTTTCTGCATTCACTTGGTGTTTCTCACAGACCAAGCCACACAGGAGCAAACGCCGAATTCACATCATGCTCAAATTGTTCCCTACGACGTCAGTCATCTCAAATGTATATGGGTGCTGTATGATTAATATAAAATACATAGAGGGTTAGAGATGATTACAGAATCTATTCATTAAACAAATACTGATTTAATTAGTTAAGTCAACATATATGTATTCACTATCCATGGATTTTCTGCCAGGCACGGGTTAAGCCTATAGGAGAATTTGACTATTATGTAGTTTCTCATTCAGGGAATTCCTGAGCATTATAGCACTTGATTTTGAAAAGGGGTCCTCATACTTGAAAACATTTGGAAGCATTTGTTTAAGAATCAGAAGGATTGAAGAGCGGGGAACAATAATTAGCCATCTAAATGATACTTGAAAGGACATTGGGAAGAATGTGATAGACTTCTCATTAATCACGAGGATTAAATATATGAGTTTCTTTCTATTCCCTCCAGCAGCCCCACTAACATGAAAACAAAGAAATAAAAAAGAAACAAACTCACATAGACACACAAAAGAAAGTAATTCCTTTAGTGCGAGTTATTTCTATTATATTGGCAGTGCTTTGATTCATTGATTTTGAAGTAAGTTGGCTGAATGGTTTCCTGTGTTCCTAGTGCTCAAAACTATCACCATCTTAGCTTTGTTGTTGTTGGCAGATAGCTATTATCCACGTAGATCATTTAGATCAGCACTTCTCATGTTCCACTTATTTCAATAAATTTTCTTTGAGACTTGTAGGTATTGGCCTCACAAAGCAGAATAGGGTCTTTACTCATGAAAAACTTATAATCTAGTGGGGAGAAGAGAGATTCTCTAGAATTGCTCTTAGTAATGGGAAAGGAGTCCCAGGATTTCATTCGTCCATTCAAAAGGTCCATTGAGCACCTACTACGCACTGGGTACTGTCGTAGGCACTGGGGAGGGGATACACTGGCAAGAAAAATAAAGATCTCTGCCTCGTGGAGCTTACATGCCAATAGGAAAGAAATAAATACAATTTTTAATATAATTTCAAGGGGTGAAGCATTCTATAAAGAAGGACAAAGTATGTAAGGAGATGGAATGAAGGATTAATATTTAGGTAGAATGATCAGGGCAGAAAACTGAATGAAGTGAGGAAGTAAGCCATGTACCTCTACAATGGAGGACCATTCCAGGGATGGAAAACAAACAGTGCCAAGGTTTTGGGATGAGCATGTACACAACCCATTTCAGCAACTTTACTGTTGCTGGGATCCTTGTGGCTGAAGAAGGGGAGGTCACAGGGCCAGAGGGGCAGCTGGAGGCAGCTCCCACAGGGTATTGAAGGCCAAGGCAAGCAGTCTGGATTTTATGATTTTGTGATTTGAGAAACTACTTCAGGCTTAAGAGCCAGGAGTGATGTGTTCTGGTTTGTATTCTGGTTGGGTATGTACAACAGACTCCAGAGAGGTCAAAGGCATGAGCAGGGAGACCAGTAAGAAGGTCATTATCATGACCCAGCTCTGAAATGGCGCTAGCTCACTCCAGGGAGGTGGCCAGGGAGGAAGTGAGAAGTGATGGTAGCATTCTATAGTGGAACCAACAGAATATGTTGATGAATTGGATATGGGATGTAAGACAAAGAACAGGGTTGTAGGTAAGAAGAATGGTAGGAAGGAGTCAGTTTTTAAGGGATCTTTATGTTAATTTAATATCTAGCACAGCTCACTGTGTTCGAAAAGGAATACAAGCTGAGGCTATAAGCTCTAGTATAGGGGTTTACATGGCAAAGCTGTTGAGCAAGCAGGCCCTGGAAGCAGGTGGATCTGAATGATCCTGACTCTGCCACTTTCTAGCTGGGTAATCTTGAACAAATTATTTCATCTCCCTGAGAATCTTGATTTCTTCAGCTGTAAAATATGTTCTAACAATCTCTACCTCATATGATTTTAAGCAGGATCAAATGAAATAACACAACAAAGCACCAAGCATGATGCCCTGCATAGTAAAAACCAAGAAAAAGAAACACATTATGGTGACTAAGACTAAAAAAATATACATTTTTTTTGGGGGGGGGATTGTATCTTGGGACACAAGGTTTGCTTGTCACAAACAGGGAGAGCGATGTATTTGGCAAACGTGTAACATTGGACAAGGAGTCAAGCAAAGGGGATTCTTGTCCTGATTCTGCCCTTGAACGAGTCAATTTGTTTCTCTGGGCCTCAGTTGCATTGTCTATAAATGCCTGCTCCTTTCTATCTCCAAGGGTTTGGGTGAGCATGTAATAAATACAACCCAAGGTCAAGTGTCCAGCCCATGCCTGGCATATAGCACTCAATGGATATTAATTGAATCTCAAATTGAATGAATACATCAGGTACTAGTCAGGGAGCTTTTATGGGGTTTAATGAGGGGAACATCTTGAAACAGGATTTATAAATCTGTTCTTGTAGATGTTTACTAAACTCCCATAGTTCATAACTGCTAATAACTCTGCCCTGGCATCCCCCAGAGCCACAGCCCTGCCAGGGGGAAAGAAATCATATTAAGAAAGATTGACCATCAGACCTTAATATATTTATTTCGCTAGGTCTTCAGGCTGCCTAGCAACCACTGAAGTTTCTGTTGGGTTTTTTTTCCCCCTCAAATGTTACCAGCCCTAAAACACACCTTCTATCCTGTTTGAGGAAAAAGGAGTATTTAGTGGTTCGTGACCCTGATATCTCCCCATCCCTCTTTCCACCTTCCACCAGAGAATCAAATTCTGCCACAGCAACTATTATTGATTATCAAGTCTTTCTCTGAGTGAGTCTATTTCATATCTGCCACAGGTGCTCTTCCTGCATTGATTATCCATTCTGTTTTTCAGGGTGGTCATTGAATGGCCCTGAGGGATCACATCACGTGGAAAAGTAGAGGAAACTACCAACCTATCATATCTCAGCCTCACTGAAGTCATCACATGGATCGAAGGCAGAGTGGATATTCCCAGTGTCTTTGCTTAATTCACACAAACTAAGCCCCAGAAGGAGGAGCGCCTTGTCCGGGCATACTCCGGGATCCAGTGCCAGAACTGAGGTCAACTCTCAGGCCCTTTGACTTCTAATTCAGTCATGCCCCTGTGACCTGTGCTGCCCCTTGCGATGTGTGCAACATTTGAAGGAGCTTGGTCTTGGAGATATTTGACCACAAAAGCCTCGTGTACACATAAAGGCTAGGTATGACCAGAGTATAAATTCTTCAAGATCAGGAACCCTGTCTCATTCACCTTTATGTAACCCAGATGGAGCATCTATGCGGCTTTCTAGGTGAATTTGACTTGGTAATCCAAGTTCCACAACCTGCAGAAGTCCAAAAATCTTTCCCAAGTTTATACAGTTCTATGAAAGGCATTCATTTCTTTGATCTCATCTTCCCCTTGGGCTCTATTTGCTTGTGTTCATTTTTGGTTCTCCACCATATTGATTCAGATGTGACTCTAATCCCTTCATCTGTCTCCTCAGAGAAAGAAAAATACACAAGGTTCAAACACGTGATAAAATTTATAAGAAGAATTGACTTTACTGAAGAGCTGAGGTGGGAAGGTTAATAGTGATGACAGGAATGGCTCATGTTGCTCAATATATCATTTTAAAAGTCACAGTAGATATTTCATTTCTAAAATATTATCTATGAGCATCTTCCCTTCAGAAAGTCCTCTTTGGTCCATCCTTCCCCCAGTACAAATAGTTTTGTGTGCCACTGAAGGCCAGACCTGTACTAGGAGCTGAGCATCCAATGAAGAGCAAAATAGACAAGTTTCCTGTTCTCAAGAAACTTACAATGCATTCCAGGGGGTAAATTTTTAAAATTACATAAATAAAAATATAATTACAAACTGTTAATAAGTGCTGGGGAGAATTGCAACAGTGTACGTAATCTCTTAAAGTCTAGGCTCAGAAGCGACATATCATTTCCTCCTCATTCTGTGGCCAAAGAAAGCTGCAAGATCAGCCCTAGCCAATGTGTGGGAGAGTAGACACCGCCTCTCAATGGGAGATGCTGGCTGCAAAGTCTTATTGCAAAGGGTATGGCTATAGGACGGAGGCCCTAGAGTAGTTTCTTCCTCATCTAAACCAAAGGTTGGAGGCCCCGAAAGAGCCACTCATAAAACTATGGACAAATTGGGAGGTTCTCTAAGGGGAATGACTATTGTCCCTCAGTTGGATGCCCCTTATCCTTTGGGGTTGTTGACCTGGCTGATCTTCTCAGAGCAGGCAACAGAGCTTTGGGAAGGCTGGCCTAGTAACAAGTTTCATGCAGAAAGAGGAGAAAGGACCATTTTCCTCATGTTTCCATTCCCAAGAGTTGTAGAAATGGACCCTAACCATCTATAAGTCCCAGAATTTGGGTCCTTGATGGTGTCAGATTAGACAGTTCAGGCTGGCTGAGGACTCCCACACATGGAGCTAAGAAGTTCTTACAGCAAAAGGATGGAGTGCAACATGAGGGTCAGCCTTGGGAGGTCAGCAGGCACACAGGGTGTGGTTGGGAGGGAGTGCCTTGCAAACAGGGTGTGGTGAAGTGAACGTCCACATCATCAACTTCCCCATAGGCAGTCACTTGAGGAGCTCCCTTCTCTCTGCTCTTTTCCCCCAAAATCAGGACCTGAGACTGGGAAGAAGGAGGTGAAAAGAGAATACCACATTCTCTGCTCTCTCCATCAGGCTTCAAGGGCCAACACCTAAGCATCAATTAGCTTGCACAGGTAGTTGGGTAGTAGGGTCAGAGTGTAGGGAACCTTGAGTTGGATATGGACAGAAATATGCAAATGACCGGGGTGAACCTTAGCGACCTAAGCAAGATGGCTTTGATAACTGAAAATATCATTGAACCTGACTTAGACGCTAAAGATAACCACTGCCCAGTGAGAAGAGATATTTTAACAGATCACAGCTGGCAATCGTTACTGGACAAAGTAAAACCATTTCATATTTCTGCCTCCAGCATATTTAGGCTACTCCCTCGAAAAAAGATGTACTGATTATAATCTTTATTATTATAATAATGATATGTCAAGAGGCCGTGTTGGGTAATATCAACCTCATTTTTTTTTCCCTCTTGAAAATATCTCAAAGTTTATTCGCTTCAAATGTCTATAGTTGTAGACTATGGGGACTGGCTTAAAGCTTTTGAGATGGAGTTTTATTCTTTTTCATATACTTTTGCTGCTGGTTTTACACTATTACAAAAGACTAGTCTTAATCCAAGGAGCTTGAAATCAGCAATTCCAAAAGGCCCATGCACCCCTATGTTCATTGCAGCATTATTTACAATAGCCAAGACATGGTTGCAACCTAAGTGCCCATCAACTGATGACTGGATAAAGAAGATGTGATGTATATATACAATGGAATACTACTCAGCCATAAAAAAGGATAAAATTGTCCCATTCACAACAAGATGGATGGATCTTAAGGGTATTATGTTAAGTGAAATAAGCCAGATACAAAAAGATAATCTCTGTATAACTCCACTCATATGTGGAAGTTAAACATGTACACAAAGAGAACAGATTAGTGGTTACCAGGGGAAAGGGGTGGGCACAAAGGGTGAAGTCACACACCTACAACATGACTGACAAACAATAATGTACAACTGAAATTTCACAAGGTTGTAAACTATCATAATCTCAATAAAAAGTTAAAAAAAAGACTAGTCTTAAAACATCTTTTCTTCTGACTATTTGCTCTGTCATTAAATAAAACATCCATGATTTTCTTTTTGTAGAGAAAAGGAGGAAAGAAATTAATTTTCCAGAAGAAGAAGAAATTAATGGAAAAAGTAGACGAATGTCAAGGGAAAGATTAGTTCTCCTGGAATCAAAAAAAAACAAAAGAAAACACCATTTAGAACATAGACACAGATAAAAGGCCACATAAGCCCTTAGAAACTTTCATGTGGTTCTCACAAAGGAATGAAGCCAAAAGAGAGTGAAGAGGCAGGGCATTCTTAATGGATGCATCACTTTTTGTTCATTAAAAATTTAAAGTTGATAAATACCAGTTAAAGTAATAAGTGAAATCCATTGCATATAATAAACTGATACTTGAATACTTGATGCGTAGTGAATCTGGCTGGTGCTGATTTTCTATAAATACCAAAATTTAGTGATTGTCCCTGAGCTATTCATTAAACTTCAAAAGTCAATGAATAATGAATAGGAAATCCATTTGTTCATTAACTTGAGAAATGAAAAATATCTCCCTCCCCTGTTATGGCGCTGATGAATTTGGCTCTGAAACAAGTTAGCAGGTCTATAAACATTCCCCAGGGCTAGATCTGGCTCAGGAACCACCACTTTTCTCAGCAAGAAGGCAAGCCTGTCTGTACTCATTCTGTTAGAACCCTGCCTGGCAAAGGGAGGCTGCCTGGGGCTTCATTTTAGTGGATTTTGCTGCAGTGAGGAGTCTGGGATCGTTTTGCAACACAATTGCAGAATGTGCCCCTTGGGAAGTGTGTTAGTGGAGGCTGGTCACTTTTCCAGAAGCCATTTGCTATCTTTAAGGTACTCTAGTAGCAGAAATATCCATACGGACAAGAAGTAGGAGTGTCTTCCAGCTACAGCCACCAGAATTCCAATCTGGGTCACCTCTGTGGACTTCCTTTATACTTATTGCTGCATTAGATGCTCCCATGACTTTGACCTGATTTTTTTAAATTAAAAGATTCCTCCATTCATGCATCTATTTACTGGCCCATCCATTCATCTATCGTCCATTCAATAAATGCAAGTATCTGTAGAGCATCTGCTATGCACAGACACCGCTCTGAGCACTATGAGCAGAGCCTTGGACAAGGCAAGCAAGATCTTTGTTCCAAGGAACTTACATTCGGGTGAGGACAAGTAACCAGAGAAATAAGCCAGACAGTTCATATGCTGATAGCGGCAATGAAGAACAAACACAGGGAAATGGGATAGAAGGCGCAGACTGAATACAGATTTTGGAGCATTATGTGGAAGAGCCAGGACGACAGAAGTGAGAAAAATTTTCAACCAGAAATCAGTCTCTTTCTCCCCTCTTTTACCAAGCCAAAGGGAGGTAGGGAATGAGGTGGGGGAGAGAACAAGACAGAGAGAGAGCCAGCATAGAAGTCACTGGGGAGGGTGGAAGAAAGGAAGAGAGATCAGGGGAGAGAAGGGAACAGTCATTGAAAGTCTTTTATGATTAAGCGCTGACACAATATCTCCTTCAATTATTACAAACTAGGGAAGAGAAAATTGAATCTCAGAGAGAGAAAGCCGCTGTTCAAGGCCTGACATATAGGTAGAAACTAAAGAGGGAAATGATTTTCAAAGAGAGGGGAAAGAGATAAGGGAGAAAGAGAGAGGAAGAGAAGTGAGAAGAGAAGTGAGGTGAGGGGATGGGCAATGATATGAAGAGAAGAAAGAAATGGGATAAGAGAGGGACAAAGGGAGGGAGGAAGAGAGAGAGGAAGGGAGAGAGAGTGAGAGGGAGGGAGGGAGAGAGAGAACTGGAAGGAGAGTAAAGGGAGAGATTGTACAGAGAGAAAGACAAGGGAAAACCCCAGATGTAATTGTTACTTGGGTTGGAAATAGGAGAATAAGAGAGGAGCAAATGGGAGATGGAGAGGGAGCATTGTTAAAGATTATTTAAGAAAGAGAAATCGAGGTAGACAAAGAGGCCTGGAGAATGAGGCAATGAGGTAAGAAAGTAAGGCAGAGAGGGAGGAAGAGGAAAATAGCAACAAACCAGAGAACCTGAGGACTGGAGAGAGCAAAGCCAGGGAGGACACGGGGCTTCAGGCCTCATCAGAAATTCCTAGGAAAGTGGGGGCACCTGTATTCCTGTGCTCCTTTTCCTTTCCTCTTCCTAGGTTCTTCCTAGGCACTCTTTCTCAGGCTTCCTTTTGCCCCCAAGCAGGACTGCCTCATCTCCTCGGGCATCTGGGTTAGGCTACATCTCCAGGCAACCCCTGGCCCATCAGACCCCTCATGGCTGCTGTAAGGTAGAGTCAGGCAGAGCCTTTGGAGCTTGGAGCACCTGTCCAATTGGAGCTTTTCCTGTCAGAGGAAACTTTCTCTGGGTGGGAATGATTCATAATCCACACTAGTGCATCCTTTCCCCAGGTCAAAGCCTCACCAAGCCTTTTACTTACTGGTTGGTGACTGATCTTTTCTCCATCGACTAGGATTTGATTTTGTCTGCTGTTTGTTCGCTGCTGTGTCTGTAGCACCGACAACAGCTCCTGGAGTGTGACAGGGGCTTGGTAACTAGTGTGGAATAAACAGGAGGCAATTCCTTCCACCACTTTGGACTTGAGTTTCCTCATCTATAAAGGAAGGGTGTTGGATAAGGTGGACTTTCAGCTGGAATATTCCACCCCACTCTATTTGTGGTAGGCAGAATTCTGACCCCCTCTGACACCCTTATGACACATGGCCTGTGTAGTCTCCTCCCCTTGAGTGTGAAGGGACCTGTAACTTGATTCTAACCAACAGAATATGGCAAAGGAGATGAGATAACATGGTCATGACTATGTCACATTGCTTGGCAGAGGTAAGGGGTTTTGCAGATGTGATTAGGGTCCCGAATCAGTTGACTTTAATCAAAAGGGAGCCTATCCTGGGTGCACAAGACCCAATTAAGTGAACCCTTTAAAAGAAGGTCTAGATGTCAGAGACTTGATCTCCTGGTGACCTTGAGGAAGTGACCCCCCATGATCTCTACAGCTGCAAGGAAATGAATTCTCCCAACAATCTGAGAGAGTTTGGAAGTGGATCCTTCCAAATGAGAAGGCAGCCTAGTGACTCCTTGACGTTAGTCTTATGGCATTCTGAGCTTACGCTCATTCTACTAACTGCTGGGGATATGAGATGACAAGTGGGTGCAATTTTAAGCCTCTATGTTTGTGGTAATTTGCTACGTGGCAATAGAAAAGTAACACACCATTCCATTCCAGCCTGTCCACTGAGAATGACAAAGGAGAAGCCATTAGAAGGAGGGAGCCATAACGATTAGCCCTTTCAAAAGAGGACATTGGCCTCAGTCGGTAGCAGGCATATTATACATCTAGAAATACACAGGTTCCTCAAAATGTGATTTAACCCAGTCCTGGGACACATCGTTATGACCAATTATCATTGTGTGCTTTTAAAGATGATTTAAGAACACAGATTTTTGTTTAGTTGTAGTTGATAGATCATGATAAAACATTTAATTTTCCTGGTTCTCAGTTTCTTCATCTGTTATAAACAAAAAGAAAAGGAAAAAGAATAATAGTGTATTTTTTTTTCTATGGCTGCCATAACAAATTACCTTGAATTTAGTGACTTAAACCACACACATTTATTATCTTGCATTTCTGCAGGTTAGAAGTCCTACACAGGTCTCATTGGCTAAAGTCAAGGTGTTAGCAGGCTGCGTTTTACTGGAATCTCTACAGAAAAGTCCATTTCCTTGCCTTTTCCAGTTTTTAGAGGCTGCCAACATTCCTTGGCTCATGGCCCCATGGCCCTTCCAACATCTTCCAAGCCAGTAATTGCAGTCAGAGTCGTTCTTACGTCACCTCACTCTGACCTTGCTTCCATGGCGTTATCTCTTTCTCTGAGTCTTCCGCTTTTAAGAACTCTTGCAATTACTTTGGGCCCATCTGGATAATTTCCCTGTTTTAAGGTCAGCTTATTAACAAACACAATTCCGTCTGCAACTTTAATTCCCCACTTGCCATGTAATCTAAACATCTTCGAAGTCTTAAAGGATTAGGATATGACCATCTTTGGGGCGCTATTATTCTACCTACCACATCTTGCAGGATTGCTACGAGGACCAAGTGAGATGTTGAGGGTAAAATGTCTTATATAGTGTCTAGTGCATATTAAGGGATTAATAAATTGTAGCAGTTGTTACTGTTTGTTGCTTTAAAATCAGATCTTCACAATGAACTTGGGAAGCAGGCTGGAAAGATATTATCACCCCCATTTTACAGAAGAATAAATTGAAGCTCAGAGATGTGAGGAATCTTGCCCAAGGTTACCAGCTAGCCTGAAAATGGAGTGGTGGGCTCTTTTTCACATCTGCCTCAGTAAATCTTGCCTTAGAATTCTGGGGCATGAGAGATCAAAGGAAAGTTTTGAATGATGTAGCACTTTCTGGCTTTTAAGAAATGATAGCAAAGCCCCCAGTCGTGCCTCTCTCCTGGGCTGTGTCAAAGCTCTAATGGAGGGCATTAGTCAAATTGGAAACAGGCTGTTCTCATTAACCACAGAGAAAAACCCCATTTCACGCCCAGATGGAAAGCATCCCGCTGTTCTCACCAACCCTGCCCTTCTTGCCTGCAGCCTCACTTGGATTCATCTCTCTACCATTACCTCCCGGGGCATTCACTTCTGACCCCACCAAGGGCATGCAGTTTGAATTTGGGGGCACTCTGTGGCTCACAGTGGGGCTGAGTGTCAATCCCCCAGTGCACTACCCAGTGGTGATATCAGATTATGGGAAGAATTTGGAACGGTGGTGATGTGCTCATTGCTGGGCTGTAGAAACTGGGGTTTGCTAATAGTGGGATGAATGGGCTACCCTTAGCAATAATAGACACTGGGAAGGAGAAAAGAACACAAAATCATTAACTTTTCCATTAAACATTTCTTGAATGCCATCTTGGGAGCTGAGCAGTGGGGACGTAGAGATGTTAGGACCACTTGTTGGCCCTTAATGAGCTCACAGTCTAGTGGGCCAACAGGTGTGCACATAGAAACTCATGGCAGTGCTGCTGACCCTGCAGTAAAGGCAAGGGACCAGCCATCAGTTCTCCTTGTATAGGTCAGGGGTGGAGGGTTGGAAAGGAACAAAGGCACACTAGACCTATCTCCAGAACAATCTATCTTAGCAGAATTCTACCACAGACAATTAGGTCATCTGAATCTCCAAGCTCCTTGTACCTAAACTGGTGATAGTAGTAAGTTCCTGAAACACTGGGTAAATGTAATGGCTGAGGAGATGTTGTTCACAATCTCTAGAATCTGCAACCATCAGGAGAGCAGGATCTTGTTCTTTGCTGAATCCCTAGGACTTAGAGCAGTGCCTGACATGTGACAGACACTTAATAGATATTTCTCAAATGATGGGGTAAAATGAATCATTGCAAACAATAAAATGCTGATCAAATGCAAAGGCCTTTCCAAAGTTTGAAAGAAAACTTTAGGTACAAAGATATTCACTTCATCCTCACTGAGAGCAATAAAAAGTGGAAACAACTTCTGGCAATGATTAAGTAAAACAGGCATAGGAACTTGAGATATTTTGCAGGCAATAACAATTTTGTTCACGAATATAAGCAAAGACAGAGAAAAGGTTTGTCTTACAAAGAAAAGTGAACAACATGTAAAACACTAAATCTTATGTATACCGTATTTTCACTATTGGGTAAAAAAATAAATTCTACAAAGCTTCTTGTTGAAACCTATAAAGAGGAAAATCAAAGCATGAAGGGAAACATATGACATTAATAGAGAGTGTTTCTGGCTGGTAGGTGAGTAATTGTATTTTCTTCTTCCTGCTTTGGTATAATTTCCAGATCTTTTAAAATGAGTATATATTACTTTTGGAATGGAACAAATAATATACTCATTAAAATCCCTGCAATGTTTCTTATTACGGTGTGTGCAGTAAATATTTTCTTCATGGTCCTCTAACTTGGTGTTCTTATGCTGACTCATTGAAGATTGTACCTCCTTTACCAAGAAAATAAATCTACTTCGTACCATGGACTCATCATCACTCAACTAGAATCCTAATCACTAGCATTTGTCACTGTATAATAGATGTTCAACACGTTATCTCATTTGAGTCACAATATCCCTGTGGAGCTAGCCTTCCTTTAATACCATGGTAACTACCTTATTTTGAGTCTTTCTCATGTCTCAGGTCCTGTGCCAAGCATTAATTACAAAGGTTTCATTAGATTCTTCCAACAACCACGTATACAGAGAACAGACCGATGCTCACAGAAGTTAAGTGACAAAGTCACTAAACTAATTGAAATTTGCAGGATGAGGATTTGAATCCAAACTTTTGTCTTATTTCATTTATTTATTTATTTATTCATCCATCCATCGTTCTTTTCTATATAACTAATGCATTTTCAGTTCTTTTAAAGGGTTGAATGCTCAGCAGGTTGACGGCTGTGTGAATTATATGACATAATCAAGGGGAAGTGCTTGGTGAAGCACAAGCTGCCGGGGACAACAGCCCCTCTTGCTGGCTCAGCTCGGACACCTGTAGCAACCTTCCCTGAGTAGTAGAACAGGGCTCTGCTGAATAGCAAAGTGGTCCGACTTTTAGAGCTTGTTCTTCACTGTTGAAAGACACCTTTAGTAAATATCAAAGTCACACATTGGAATGACTTGGAGCTTCACAAGGACGTGTGTAACAGGAATCTCAGCTTAACCCAATCTTAGGGGTCTGTGGTCTGGGTCCCTTTGGGATCCTGAAGCTCCTTTAAAACTGAGAACTAGATTCACTTAATAGGATGTTCACATGTTCCATAACCAGGTCCTCCCCATGCCCGCCTTGGGCTAGGCACTGAGCTAGCGCCTTATGCCCATTCTTTTGTTAAATTTCAAAAGTCTTGAAAAGTAGACATCATCCCCATTTTATAGATGAGGAAATCAAGGCTGAGAAAGGAAAAGTGACCTGTGCAGGATGACATGGCACTTAAGGGGCAGACGTGGTACCAGAGCCCAAATCTGCTAGTTGCAAAGTTGCTGCTCTTTACCTCATATCGGGTGACCCCACCATACCTGCTGCTCTGGGGTCCACTGAAAGGCCAAGAAGGATGCTGAGCATCTTTCTAGAGAGCCTAGCACAGCCTTTGCTTTGCTTTCACTTTCTTGAGCTTCCTGAGACTCAATCCTGATATAATGTTAAGAGCTGCCACTCTCCTGGCCTATTCTTGTTGGGGTGGTTTTAATTGTTGTTGCTTTTTTGTATCTTTGCTTCTGGAGAGGATGTGAAGGCAGGTCTTAAATGTGAGGCTTTTAAATTTAATCTTGGTGGTTTGTTGTTGGTGTCCTTGCCTACATCTGTCAAAAACTGACTCAGTTACACACCACATAACCATAGACCCCTCCGTGTTGACATTCTTCCTTCCCACAGCCCTGGACATATTACAGTGCCTCACTTGGCATTACAAGAGAAACAGTAATAAACCATAAAATTGGTGGAGAGAAGTCCCATGTGTTCTAATTCTGTTGCTATTTTAGAACCATTAAAATATAAAATCTTCCCAAAAGAGCTTCTTTAAAAATTATTTTTAATGTTTCTGCTGGTATCCTAAGCATGAGGCTAGTGTTATTACAATATTGAGTAATTCAACACAGATTAATCCCAAATTTCTCAGGATAATTATTCAATTAATTATTGTTTTACTTGCTGTCAAAGAATGTAGCTCAATACACACACACACACACACACACACACACACACACACATACACTTTGGCCAGAGCTTCTCTCTAAGGTCTTACTAAGGCTCAGAATGTAAGCTCAATTTCCCGCTCCATGCACCATCTAAAGATCCTATAGAAGAAGGAAATGAGGTCAGTCTGTGATGACTTATTCTTTGTAATCCTAACAGTGTAATCCTAACAGCATCTGTTCTTTGGGCATGTGCTATGTGGCAGCCCTGATACCAGGAACTTCACAGTCCTCAGCTCATGTAATCCTCACAACCTGTATTAAAGGATGCTTTTATTATACTTTCTTATAGGAGAGATAATTGTGACTCGAAGAGGCAAAGGAAACTGCCCATCTACAAAGCAGATTTGTCAGCAAATAGAGATCCTGAGCGGAGCCTTCCTGACACCAGAACCACCCTCTTTTCCCCTAGTTCAGTGAACTCCTTCTGGCTCCCCAGATCAAAGCTTCCTCCTCTAGGTTCTCACGCTTCATCTCTTTGGTGATTTATTCTACAACACTAACCAGGGGCATCCGAAGTGGCCTTCCTCTCTGTCTTCTACAGTATAAGGGGCTGGCAAGCTTTTTGCCAGGAGCCAGAGGGTAAATATTTAAAGCACTGTGGGCCACACAGTGTGTTGCAACTACTCAACTCTGTCATTGTAGCAAAAGCAGCCATAGACAATCTGTAAATGAATAGCTATGACCATGTTCCAAGACAGCTTTGTTTATAAAAACAGACTTTCAGCCCATTGTAGTTTGCCGACTTCTCTCTGCATGTGATCATGCAATAAAACTCGAGCCGATGACACTAAATGTGAGTTATGGTGTCATGTTCTGATCCAAATGCCACCATTTTGCACCGTGTGGACAACACCACAGCTTATTCATGGTGAAACATGAGCTGGGAAGAGCCTGGATCCCTGAGGTCTTTGTGGAGTAGAGCTAGACCACAAGCCCTGGAATGCTTCCCTCACCACTGCATGAACTTGAGAGAGAAATCATCTTGCCTCTTATAACCCGCTGCCGTTTTTGGTTTTCCTTCACTCATAGATGAAACTCATCCTAAAACATGGGTGAAGCCATGTTCCTAGTATACGTTTCATAGTGTATGTAGAATCTGCCTTCTTCAGATCTTTTAAAAACCTAGACTGATGTTTCAACCATCTCTACCCTTCGAGCACCTCTCTTCTTCATGATTGTCCAAACTTCAGCTCAGAATTGCATTTGCATGTTCTCTCAGTACCTGCTAATATCCTTCCTTCCTTCCTTCCATTCTGGAACAAGTATTTATGGGACACGACAATCTGAGCACTGCTGTAGGCATCGGGGACATAATTATGAACAAGAGGTAAAGTCCGTACTCTCATGGAGCTGCATCTCAGCAGTCTCAAGGGCTGACTCATTTCATCTCTGTACCCCTCTTGGACTTGTCTGTATTTATTTATTCAAGTATTTATTTAACTTTATTTTCTCTCTTTAATTTCTTTTCTGTTCCCCCTTTTTAAATCACTTTGCCCTCTGACCTGAGTTTCTCACTAGCTCGCTGTGCTACCCAAAGATAGTCTCTTCATCCCTCTTGACCTCACTTTCCATACCTTTGATCTGTACAAAAGATAAACCAGAGTCACTCACCTGCTCAAAATCTTCAGAGGACTTCCCATCACACTAAGAATAAAATTCCCAAATCTCACACCACAGCCTGCAGTACTGGGCTAGCACAGTGTCTTGACATAATAGATCTTCACTAAATATCAGTGTTGACGCAGTAACGATGAGCTTAAACAAGCTTATTCCCAGGTCTGACATCTGAGATTCTACTTGCCTTTTTTCTTTTTCTTTGTTTCTTTTACTTTCCCACCCTCAGCTTGTGTCTGTGTGTGTATGGAGAAGAGGAGGACATAATTGGATGGAAGAGGATGTCTTTTGGCCCAGCTGCTCACTCCTCAGCTGTTGGTTAAGATGTAGAGAAGTAGTAGTAGCCAGATTCCAAAACTCAGAGTCACAGATACAGTTCTACCTTTAGTATCGAGTGCCTGGGAAGGACCTTACATTCCCTTAGTCCTAGTTTCCCCATCTGTTAAATGGGTATAGTGATAGCTACATCACATGGTTGCTGGAGGAGTTAAGAAGGTATTGCCTGTGTGTTAACACAGTCTCTAGCGAGAGTAGGTCTTCAACACATGCCCTTTTAGCCGCTTCTGGCTCTGTTCCTCTCTTTTCCTAGTCCTTCAAAGCCAAGATACAGCTACTGAGGCTCTCTCCAGAATGCAGCTGCAGGGCAAGCTCCTCTCCAGCTTACCAGATCAGGGGTCTGCAAAGGCCCCCTCACTCACTACAGAGTCTGCTGCAAGTCCCAGGTCAGCCTGAGAGAGAATTAGGTATGGGAAGTGGCACATCAACCACAGGACTGCAGGAATCAGTAATTCACACCTTCTGTGTATGAGGTTTCTCCAGCAGATTTCCTGGAAGCTTATTAAGCAATGTAGCAGAAAGCCAATGCAGCGCTCTGGCTGTCCTGTAATTGTAGACATATGGAGCCAATCAGGCCACTTGTCTTCAAGATATCTCTGGGATGTAGTTTACTATTAGGGGAAGAGAGATGCTAACTGCTTTCAGAAGAAGACAAGGCTGTTGCTCTGGAGCTGCAGAAAGTCTAAAGGGGAGAAATATTACCTCATGTTTGATTTTTTCTTTTTTTATGTTGAACTCACTGCACCAACCAAAATATGGAGTCGTTTGCATGTTTTATATTGTTTTCTCCTCTCAATCTCTCTGTGAGCTGGAAACTCAGTTTTCATATTAGAGATGAGAAGAGCTAAATTATAGCTTAGTGGTGAATAATGCACCTGTGTACTTCTTAAGATGCTCAAGGTCTCCACAAGTGTGGAGAGAGTCCACTGGCCTTCCACTCACTCCATTACATATATCCCCCTCTCCAAGACAACCCAGCCTCATAGACCTATAAGCTCAAGGGTTAGTGGGTATGACACACACATGGACAGACAATTCTTTGAGTTTCTTGGGGCAGGAACTGTTTGTTATCCATCTTTGCATCCCTGGTGCCTAGCACAGTATTGATGTTGATGCCAACATTTCCACGAAAGGTCATGAAAGTTGAACACTACCTAGATCCAACAGTTGCCACTCATTATTATAGACCATGTAAAAGGTGTCCCATAGAGCTGTGCAAGTCACAAGCTCTATGCTTTATGCAGCATCCTTGAGTATATGGTAGCTATTGTTGTTATTGTCCTGTTTTTACCAATTGCTGATACTGCCTTGGGCATTGGGGATGGTAGAGCTGAGCTAGAACTTGGGTTTCTTAGGATTGGCTCGGGTGTCAATGTTGATGACGTGACCCACTGCGACCCTGGCCAGTTTTGCCCTCCATTTAATTAGTCTGGACTCAGGAGAACTTTTCCTGGCACCATCCAACAGAACGTCTCCTGTCCATCTTAATGACTTTTAGCTGTGGTAGCTGTGCTAAGAGGACTGTCTGAGTTTATGTATTAGTTTCTTATTGCTGCTGCAACAGATTGCCATGAACTTAATGGCTTGAGACAGCACAAATTCACTCTCTTACAGTTCTGGAAGTCAGAGTCCAAAATGGATCAGCAAGGCTGTGTTCCTTTGGGAGGCTCCAGGGCACAATCTACATCCTTTTCTTTTCCAGCTTCTAAAGGTCACTTGCGTTTTATGGCTCATGATCCCACATCAATCCAACCTCTACTTTCATCATAACATCTTCTCTAACTCTGACTGTCCTGCCACCCTCTCCTAAGAACCCATGTAATCACATTGGGCACACCCAGATTGTCCAGAATAGTCTCCCCATTCTTAATTTAATCACATTTGCAATGTCCTTTTGCCATATATGGTAACTTATTCATAGGTTCTGAGAATCAGGGTATGAACATCTTTATGAAACGGGCATTATTCTGTCTACCACAGCATGCACACCCCGAAGGAAACTCCCACTCACTCTCTGACTCAAACCAGAGGGCTCTACTTTAGCTGTTTCTCATATTCCACTTCCAATTAGATTTGTTTGAAGACACAGTTTTGCGAAGGAAAAAAAAATAAGCTTGTTGGAAATGTCAGTTGTCCAGGTTACTTACAGCTCTGAGATTACAAAGGTCTCTTCTATTCAGAGGCTCAAGACTGTCTCTTCTGTGAAGTCTTCAGTAGATTGAGCATCCCCTTGCCCCAGGCCTCTTCTCTGGAGAAGCTGATTCAGTGGGTCAGGGATGGGGCATGCCCCTTCACATTTTAACCAGCACTCATAGGGTTTCTTAGCACCAGGAGAGGTCGGAGAACACCTCTCACTGCACTCTGCATCCATACCCTACCCTCTCTGAACCCCAGCCTCCTGCACGCAGCTCCTGGAAGATGAAGGGATAGGGCTGTGGGGTTGCATTTACTGGGACCTCGCTGAATGTTGGAAGTCATGCTATGCATTAACAATTTCATCGAATCCTCATCATGACCCAGGATATTGACATCGTCATTTCCATTTGACAGAGCAGGGAGAGGAGGTACAGAGATCTGTCCTAGTGCCATAGCTAGTAAAGAGTGGAGCTGGGATTACAGCTGGGTCTTTCCACACTAAATCACACTTGTCTTTCACTCCACAGAAAACGTAGCAAAGATTTCACCAGAATCTATTCCTGAGAGAATAGACATTGAACTGACTCATATGTCATGTACAATAAAATCTCTGACTACCAAACCCACTAGAGAGAATCTATGAAATAAATCATTAGGAGGATGAGTTTGACTAATAAAGATAGTCCATTTGTATAGTGTCTGCTGAAACATGCCTTATTTTCCACTCAATTATTATTTTCCTTTTAGCCCAAATTATTGGAAGAACTGCGTCAATTTTCCACTTTGCTCATTGTGTTTAAACATAGCCATGACTTGGTGTTGCTCTCAAAGGAAAATTGGACAACAAACAACCAAGCAGAGACTGGACCGCCATTATTCGGAGAAACAGAGGAGCTGGTAAATGATGTAATTTCAACCAAACCCAGTTCCTCAATTTTCACTCACAGAGTGAAGCAGCTTAATTGAAAAGCATTAGTTACAAATGGACAAAGAGGGAGTAATAGGTAGGAGCCTGATTAGAAATAATGTCAGGGAATTGTGTTTCCTAAGGACGCATTATAAATTTACTTGTATTTTACTTGCATTTTCTTAAATTTTCTGGTATTCCTTAAGAGAACAAATGCTGAATAGTGTACTTTTAAAGCCATCAGATGCAACCCTCTGAAGAGATTTCAAAAGAAGTCCTGGCATAATACAACTTGTCAATTCAAGCTCATCCAAACCAGTATATGAAGAAAACAATTTTCCAACACTTAGAAATAAACAGAAAATGACGGCATGTCCTTACAATGTCATATTGGAACTTTGTCTAACAGGCTCACCCAAGGAGCACTAATTCTCTGGAGGATATTTTCTTTGACTTACTATTCACTATTGATTAAAGTCCAGACTCTGAAGGTGAACATTAATTTGCAAGTTTTTGCTCAGGAGAAACGTGAATTATTTCTTCCTGGTAAGGGAGATAACACAAAATTTAAGGTTTTATTGACTTATAGGACATTAACTGGTTTTGTCTCTAAACAAATGTACTTCACATAAAATAAGTTCATTCATACACACAGACACACACGTGCACACTCATATGAAATAAGATTGTTAGATTGTTATATGTATGTGTTTTTTTCTGTTTCTTGAGTTCTTCTTTGAACTAGTCTTACTATCCTGCTGGTTTCCATATTAGTAAGTTAAATACATCTTTGACACATGTTCATTTTGCATTTGCACAAGAGTAATTTTTCAACTTTGTGAAATAATATTTCGACAGATAGGAGAGACCTGATAATTTATAGGGCTAGGCTAGTGAATAAGTGCAGGAAGTAGGGTAATGCAGTAAAGAGTGGAGTGGTGTTGAAATGATGATACAGAGCTTATTTCTAGTCTAAAACTCAGCCACTTATCAACTCCAGCAGACGGTTGCCAAGGAGGATTGCATCTAAATATTAACATCTGATTTTTCAGAAGAAGACAAATATCTGAATTTTTACGTGAAATTTCCTTTGCAGTCCAAAACAACTGTCAGTTGGCTGATTTCTTCCTGTAACTCACCAGTTTCTAACTTCTCCTCTAGTCCTAATATGTCTGCTAAATACTTTTCCTTGCCTTATCTTCATGTGCATCCTCAGAGTTTCACAGTCTCCAGCTGGCCCACTTACCTCCATCTCCGCCACCACCATATTGATCCATCCTACCATAATCACCTGGGCTACTGCCCTGCTTCCTACTGGTGTAGCCACAGCCAGTCTTGGGCTCTTCCAATCTTTTCTCCATAAAAGCCAAACTGTTGTCTTCAAAAAGCAAATCTAATTATGTTCCTCTCTCCAACTCCACATTAAAACACTCAATGTCATCCCATTCCTCGTAGAATAAAGAATAAAAGTCTTAACTTGGCCTTGAAGGGCCAGCCCTTCCCCGGATTCATTTCACATCACCATCCTAGCTCATTGTGCTGTAGATGTGCACTGACTATCTTTGAGTTCCTCAAACATGGAGCAGTGCATTTCACTGGAAGGCATTTGTGCCTCCTCCTTCTATTGTCTGGAATTAATTCCCTTCCCCATCCACTGGTCCTCATTGACTTAGTTCCTTCCCATTCTTTAGACCTAAGTTTAACAATCACTTCCTTTACTGAGCCTTCTTTACTGACTAAGTGTAGCAACTCACATATGGACCCTCACTACCTTTGATTAACATTTTAGTTGAAACCAGAAACCACAGTCTACATCAGAAGTTCACGAGAAAATCCGAAAGGATGAAAGTGCAAAGCATGAGTTAGACTGTATTCTTTGTTTAGAAAGATAAGAGAGATAATAATAGAATTTTAATCCATATCTCATCATCTTAAAATTGAATATCTACTTTCCAACAGGACAAAGAACTTGCTATAATATTCCAAGATTTAGTTTTAAAATTATCTTCAGATCTATTGACTTGTAACTTTTAGCCTATAAGAATTTATTTTATGAAACCATAATTTTTAGATTATGTTATGTTATGAGAATTATTTTATTTCATATAAGCTATATTTGTCAAAAGAGGTTAAATTTGCCATCTGTCCTTTTGAGAATTATCCCGCACCTAAACTCAATGACTTTACAATAAATTGCTCACCGTATATGAATTGCTCATTTCACATTAACATATGAACTTTATTTGAAAGCATTCTTTCTAGTATTGGAACTAGCTGGTGTCGGGGAGGAAAACTTTTTCCTTCTTCCCTTCTTGGTTCTTTGGCTGGCCTAATAATTAAATTGACATAAGACAGATTAACAGGAGAAAACCAGATTTAATTCTGTACATATGGGAGTCCCCCAAAGACATGAGAGGCTCCCTCGCAGTCAGGGCATCGAGGTTTATGTGCCATCCTGAGCTCAGGAGAAGGGAGTAGGGGTCTGGGACTTCAAAGGGAAGGAAGACAATTCATAGAGAGATGTGGAGGATTCTTTCTGATGTAAAAAAAGTTATCTTTGATAATGACTCTCTTCTTGGTACAGGCTCCCTACATAAATTTTTTTGGGCAGTTAAAGGGAGGTAAGAAAACTCTTCTTGAATCTTTTGGACCTTGTTTGTCTTCAGCTCAAAATAATCCATATGCCAAAGTGGCACATTCTGAGGCAAACTGCCCTGAATCTTATCACTAGTAACAAGTAAATAAAGATCACTAACACATTAATTCAATACATTATTATTCTGCACTGAATATTTCCTCTATCATTATCTTTCATTGTCGAAATGATGCGGGATCGGTGAGCCGAGGAGTCGAAAGAAAGATTTCTTAGACTCTCAAGATCTGGCAGTAGTGCTCTTTTATTTAGAGAATAGTGTGGAATAGCATGGGGACAGGACCCATGGGCAGTCAGAGCTTCTGCTGCCGCCGCTTCTGCTGCCCCCACTGGCATGGGGACAGGGTCCATGGGCAGGCAGAGCAGCTGCTGCTGCCCCTGCTGGCATGGGGACAGGACCCATGGGCAGGCAGAGCTGGTGCGTGGGGACAGGACCCACGGGCAGTCAGAGCTCCTGCTGCTGCCCTGAGTTGAGGGTTAGGGCTAATTTTATAAGGCATGGGTACGTGACTTATTTTTACTGGAAAAAAAGAAAAGATGATGTAAAAAGTCATTAAATGATTTCAGTGCAGATGGGGTCTGGTTATTGTGCGGTCATATAACTTTAGATACAAATCTGGCCATATAGATCGGCATGTAGGTGAGGATGCCCTGGGCTTTGCTCCCTGGGGCGGTCCTAATTCATACCATAAAAAAAAGTCCACTGGGTCGTATAGTTTGGCATGTAGGCCAGGTCACCTTGGGCTTCTCTAGCTGGGGCAGCCTTAATCCACATCACATAGACTTCTCTTTTGTAACGTTTTGATTTTACAAAATGCCCCAAACTTGAAAATAAGGCCAAGAGAATACAGCAAATCCTTACAAAGTCACAATGCGGCATTGGTTAACAAGCGCATCCAAGGATTACTTAATATCTAGGGAAAGTTAGCTGTTTCATTTTGAAACTTGACATTTCTGCTTGACATTTCCTGTCCACTTGTCAACTTTCTCTGGTAATGATGCACATAATTTTTGTCCAGTAGAAAAGATAACTTCAAAGATTGTGGTTTTATTACTTATATAATACTAACCAGTTTTGCTGCTATTGCAGACAATTTATTTCAGGCTGGACTTCCTAGGGACCATTTTGCAGACCACGTGGAGAAAGTTTCTCTGATGAACGTGGTCAAGTCGTGACACATAGAACCAAATAAGAATTAGGTTTTATCTGGGATTGGCTTCATCATGGGGTTTCCCAGTTTATTTATCTGAAATACTATTTTAAAGTTTTTCTTCAATTATTTTCGGTTGGGCACTTGTAATAATAACTTTTGACTATTACAGAAGTTGCTAAGTATGGCAGGAAATTTTATTGTGTTTTTTTGAGATTAGAATGCTGTTTATTGATAATAAAAGATGCGACTTATAAGGAGCCTATTGTTTTGCTTTCTAAGCAGGATAAGTCATAGCTACCTCTCGACAATAGTCAGAAAAATCACTTTGAATCAGATCTTCATTGTTCTACAAAGAATGACTTGAATGTTCTGTGTTAGTCACAGAAATGCAAATAGAGCAAGTTTCCTTTGTTGCAGGAGGAGGAGTATGCAAAGCTGATCACTAGTCAAGAGGTACTATTACCTGTGAAGGGCCAGGAGACTCCTGAAGTAAAGTTAAATTTAAAGAAAAGGATCCACTTACCTGGTTACCTGGTCTGGAGACAGCATTTTATGGAGGAGACAACCGAGAGTAAATGCTTTCCCCTTACAATCGGATTATTTTGCTTTTCCAATAGTTCATCTGACCTCAAGGAATTTAGCACTTTAATGTCAGCCTCTCACGAAATTGTTTAATATGAAGTTACAATGTGAAACTGCCAAAAGTGTGACAAATTGAAATGGCAAGCAATAGGATATATTGGAGTATATGAGCAAGCCATTTGGTGTAAACCTAATTCGGCCTGACTTTGTTTTTTCCAAAAGGGCCTGACTGTGGCTGTTGAGCAGGCAATGCATATCTGCTTTAAAACATTTACTATGGCAGGAACAAATGGCCTTAAGATAAAGGTGGAACTTCCCCCCACATTGGCATTTCCTTAAGGATAAGCATCTTTCCTTAGGCTGGGAACTGATTGCTGTGCTCACCTTTGACCACCCAGTTCACCTGTGACCACCCAGCTCGAGACAGCAGACCTACCTGCTGTGTCCATCAATCGCTGTGCCGACAGAGCAGTCTTGCGACTATTGTAAAAGGGACATTTCAATCTTATGTGAAACATCCTCTCTGGGGGTATATAACCACTCTGTGCACCCCACTTCTTTGTCACCCTTTCTTTCTTTGGGAAAAAAGGCCCTGGGCCATGGTCCTCACATTTTAGCTCAGGATAAACTCACCCAAATTTTCATTTATAGATTGGTTATGGATTATTTTCATCGACACTTATTACAGGGAATACATAAAGCCATTCCTACATTCCACACTTAGGACAGACATCACTAGGAAGTCAAATTACTACTTGTCAATGTACCTTCTGAGTAGATGTTAAGGTTGAAATAATTAATCAAACCAATAGTAACATATTACTGGTCTGCTTATTATTAATAAATGAAATAAAAGCTTTGACATATGTTCACTTTATATTTGTACGAAAACATGTGTGCTTACCTTTTTAAAAATAATTTCTTTTTCCAGTTTGAGAAATCGTCCACTGAGATGCCCCACGGAGTCACCTGATAGAGCCAGGTAAACTGTTTCCAGAAAAGAACATCTTAAGCCCAGCTGCATCTTTTCCTGACCTTCAGAGGGGAATTCCAAGCTGCAAAAGAATTTTGCTGAATCTTTATATGATTTTATTTTCCTCTCTTTGATTGTGTTTTGTTTGTTTTTGGTTCACTGACAGCTGGTCAAGTTATTTCATGTTGGTGGTAATGATGATTGGGAATTTGTTCTGGCTGTTTGGTGATCTCTGTGAGAGGACTGACAGAGAATAGTGATAAATAAATGACAAGCAATAGGAAATATTGGAGTATATGAGGATGCTATTTGGCGTAAAACTAATTCAGCCTGACCATGTTTTTCCAAAAAGGCGTTAGGTGGCCTGTTGAGAATGCATTGTACATCTGCTTTAAACATTTACTATGGCCCAAAGACAAGAATGATGCCCTAAAAATAAGGATGTAGCCTCCCCGGCTATGGGCATTTCCTTTAGGATAAGCCTCTCTTCCTAAAAACTAAGGATTAATTACTGACCTGCTGTGCCCACTTTGTGACCACACGCCTCATGACCACCCATCTGCTGACCACCGATCTGCTGTGTCAGCTAAGCATCTCGTGACTGCTGTAAAAGGGACATTCCTATCATATGTGATGTATGCTCTTTGTTCCAAGATGGTATATAACCACTCTGTACACCCCACTTCTTTGGTGCCCTTTCTTCCTTGGGGAAGGAAGGCCCTAGGCTAGTCCTCATATCTGGCTCATAATAAACTCACTTCAATCTTGATTCATAGATTGATTATGGGTTATTTGCCTTGAAAATAGAGATCTATTCTCTGCTAGGTGAAAGATGGCAGAGTATCTGGTTTTTGGTCTTTTTGTTTGTGTGTGTGTCTATTTGTCTACTTGGGCTCAGATCAAACGAAGAATTTTGTGCCCATTGGGAAGAAGAACTGCTCTTGACATCTGCATCTGTGAGTTTGTGTTTCTGTGTCTCTTAGCCTATGGCTAAAACTGAAGCTCTCTGTGTCTACATTTCTGTAATTCAAAAAGGTCTTTAATTATCATTATGCAAGTGGGTGATAATTTCTGATGTCCAGATGGCATTAATAAACTAGATTATGAAGTCTGTTAAATTACAGATACTCTGTTGTGATTGATATATCAAGGTAAAAAAGTGCTCATATAAATGCAAATATTCATAAAATTCCCAGAAAATAAAAAAGTTGAACTTTTAATACTATAAGTGCCCTAGAATTAAAAAAAAACGATCTTACTGAAGCTAACTCAGAAATGTTTTAAGAGTGCAAGGAAAAGATAGTTTACTATGAACTGCAATCTACAGTATGGCTCAGTTTGAATCTCCAAATATTTGTCCAGGCAAAGGTATCTCCTTATGATTTTGCCACAATCTAGAATTCATCAATTATCTGGAAGAATATCAACAGTTTCTTAAAGTAAATAAAAGGAAATTGATTGAAGCACCTATGGTATTTGCTGTTTCACTATTGTCCAATATATGAAGTTTCCACCTTCAAATCAAACTCAGATGAAAATGTCTCACCTTACAAATATTTGATCTGCAGATCCCAATAGTTAGCTAACAACTTTTTGATGAGAGGATCATTTAAATTTTAGCGAGAATTGATTGCTTCTTTTTTCTAAACTGTATCTTTTCTTTTATTTATCAGGTAGTATAGACAACACTGAGTATTTGAGACATTAATGTAAGATGTCACCTAGCATGAGAGCTGTGTAATTACTAATGGCAAAGCCCTGAACCCAACTGGCTTAGGCAAAGAGCAGCCTCTAATGTGCAAAGTAATGGGTAAGTCCAGGGGCAGATCCGGGTTCAGACATAGCGCGGGGGTTTGACCTGTGTCACCAAGTCTCTCTCTTCATTCCCTGGTGTGATTTCTCTGGGTGGTTGTAGAATGCCCCAGGACCGTCAGGCTTGTGCGATTCTGTGGGTTTGAGATCTCAGAGAAGGGGGAAGAGCCTTTGCTGATTGCTCCTGCACTAGACCCCATCCCTGGGAAGAAGACAAGCCCCAAGCAAACTTGAGGGACTGAATGGGATTATTAAGGATGGGGGAGGGGTGGCTTTCCCCAGGAAAGAACTCTGGGCAGATTTAAATTTTAAAAACCCACGTCTAGCATACGGAATTCCTTCTTCCCGATACAGCTGAACACCTTCTTTTAAGAACTTTCTCTTTCTTCTTGGCTCCTAAAACCTGTATCTTTGGCTTGCTACTTTGTGATTATGAGATTACGCGTCTTTCTCTATAAAAAGAAAAGGAGGATGGACTCAGAGAGGGGCAGCTAACTTTTGGTGAGTATTATTGATGAAGAAATTGAGGATAAATGAAAGATCAGACAACTTGCAAGTGGCAAAGCTAGCATTTGAAAGCCAGTACCCAAAGCTGCCTCTTGGGAGCCATAGCTCACTCATCTTTATAACTGCAGTTCACAGTTCCTGGCACAACCCCGGGAAGGCAATACATATTTATGGAACAGGAGGCAAGGAATAATACCAGAGATAAAAGGAAACTAATTGTCCCTTTCCAGAGTCTTGGTGTCCATGTCCTTCTCTGAATACAATTCAAGTGATTCCACGGTGTTCGTGTCCATTTCTTGAATCCCATCGTTGTCCACGCCTGCCCCCTTAATGGTGCTCTTCCTGGGTCTGTGGCAGGCTCTCCGATTCTGGGACGAGACCTTATTGATTATTTGAACTGGCTGCAACACGCTCTGTGTTGGGGTCTGTGCAGCACCTCATGGCCCCCAATGCAGACAAAGGCAGCTGCATTTGATGTGGGCCATACTTACACAGTGCTCAGGGCTTGTTCTGTAGAGAATACCACGTGAAACTACCTGCTAAGGGGCCTCCTGCCTCCAGTGTCTATCGAGCTCCTTATGCCACAAAGACACAGCACATGTGAGCTCAGAGCATCTCACGCTCATTTCTGCTTGAACTCCCTCGGGGGCTCAGGGCTCCCTGCCCAAAAAGGCACACGTTGTCCAAGGCCCTTTACAATCCATTCCTGGTCCACCTTTCAGGCATAAACACATGTACTAACCAGCCCACCTCCACAACGCAAGGATCTTGCCTCATTTTCACCATCTCTGTGGGAAACACCCCCACTTCCTATCCTATTGCTGTCAGCTCAAACCCTGTCCCATCCTCCACAGTCCCTTTGGAATACCTCCTGATCCGGGAAGGCTTTATCAATGCCCTGTCACTCTGAGGTTGTTCCTACTCGGAACCTTGCAAGTGTTTCTTCTTGGTAATTTATGTGAGGGGGCATGATATAGAGCCATAGATGGACATGAATTTTGAGCTTCATCGTGGAGAGAATACCCCCTGAAGACTGCAAACTCTGCAACAATCTCTCCTTGCATACAGCAGGTGCTTATTAAGTAATGGAGGATGTGAATTTGATATTTCCTTATACCTTCAGCTGAATAGCTGGCCTCTTGTTTTCTAAAAGAAGCATTGGAACAATCAGTCACATGATTTCAAATCTGTTCCACACACTCCACAGGAGATGCAATGATGTGTCAATTAAATGGTTGATTCTGCAACGAATATAGAATTTTCATATTCATAAAGTAATCATCTATTATTAAGATTTATTCTCCATTTAAATGAAAGGGATCCTTTATGTAGGAAGTTAGTAAATTACTTTTACATCAGAAGAGATGGTATGCATTTTCTTTTAGACATCAAAATCTTAATTGGAGCTTTTACAACTTCCAAAGATGCATTTATGTGAAAACTGTTGTTTGTGGGATGGTTTGGGTTTCTGCGAAATGAAGTGGACAAGCATGAAACCTGTTTGGATAATGAAAATCACAGGTCACACATACAGGGAGTGGAAGCTTTGAATGGGTTCCCACATCTGTAAGTCCTTTTGCTGCTTAAAAGAATCTTGAAAAGCAGGCAATGCTGATGTCATTGTCACCATGAACAGATACTGTAACTGAGGACAGGGGTTGAGCAATTCCCTGGAGGTTGCCAAGCCAGTGAGTGGCATGTCAGTGTCAGTGGGGTTCTGGGGAGAGAGATATGGATGGGGGTCCCTGTCAGGGATCAGCCTCCCAGTGTCTTGGGGTGCATGGTCTCCCTGAGCTTCATTTTTCTCCTCAGTATAGATGACAGGGTCGCACAGTGAAACGTAGGGTCTGAGACTTGTAAATGGCTTGACACATGTTAATTATCACTATTGACAACAACTCCTACTCTGAGACCCTCATCTAGGAAACTTTCCAATGACATCCACTGTTTTCTGAGTCTCAGCACAGAGTCTGACTCAGAAGTCATCTGGGTCCTTGTCCAGCGTGCCTCTGATCCATTGATTCCACATCCCACCTCTCCTGGTCTATTCTTGGCTGCTACTGCCTAACCTGATGAGATGGAAGAGACGCTCCTGGTTTATTTTGTGACCTGCACTCAGATCTCATTGTAAAGCAGAGCAAGCTGTGAGGGAGGGGCCACTCCACAGTCCCAGTACCCGCTTCTGTTACATCAGCAGATTCCAACCCTCCCTCTGACTTCCGTTATACCCTGAGGGCCTCAGGGAATGAGGTCAAAGTAGTGAGATATATTATTTTTCCTAGGATGGATGGATGGATGGAATCATGGAAGGATGGAAGGACAAATGGAAGAGTGGATGGGAGGGTGGATGAATGGATGGATGGATGGGAGAATGGATGGATGGATGGATGGATGGATGGATGGATGGATGGACAGCTGAAAGGATGGATGGATGGATGGAAGAATGGATGGATGGATGGATGGGAGGAAGGGAAGATGGATGGATGGTTGACTGTTAAATTACACAAAAGTCTAGAGTTCAAAAATTTGAGTCTTTTGAATCAAGGTGATTTATTTTTTTGTGAGGAAGATTGTCCGTGAGTCAACATCTGTGCCAATCTTCCTCTATTTTCTATGTGGAATGCTGCCACAGCATGACTTGATGAGCCATGTGTAGGTCCGTGCCTGGGATCCAAACCTGTGAACCCCAGGACGCCAAAGTGGGGTACACAAACTTAGCCATTATGCCACCAGGCTAGCCCCTGAATCAAGGTGATTTAAAAAAAAAAAATTAAACCACATTTATTTTTGCCTGATGACATAAAGGATGATTTATTATGTGAAATTTAGAAGATGTAGCAAAACGTAGTGGAGAGAATTAAAATTACCTATACCCCTGACTCCTAGATCCTACTTTGGTTTTGCATATTTTCAGGGTGTTATTATTTTTTTCTATTAGTTTTGTACAAAAGTGATCACATCATAAAACTCTTACAAAATCTATTTTTCCATTTAATAGACTATCTCCCTTTATTCTTAAGTACATTTAAAGCGTGACTTTAATAGTTGATTAATAGGTTGTCATCTTGCATTTTATTCAACCAGTCCCCTCTATTGTTGTACATTAAAATATGTTCCCCCAGTTGGTGTTACTGTAAACAATGCAGGGTTGAACATGCTTGCATTGCAGGAAAAAGGTTATTGATGAGCTCGCTGCACTGGGCTGCACTCTGATTGAGAATTTCCAGGTTGGATCAGGAAAAGAACTTAGTCAAGGCTCTTTCGCACTCGTTGGGTTATCAGAATGAGGGGACATCTTGAGAAGGTGACTGAGGGCTGTTTAATGAATTTAGTCTTTCCTGATTTATCTTGAAATTAAACAATTTACCCAAGAAAGGATATCTAATGGTGACTTGTTTGTGTCCATGTGCACATGTGCATGTGTGTGTGTGCATGTGGGGTGGGTGTGATATGAAATTTTAGTTCTGATGAGTAAGCAGTGATCTGTCAAAAAGCAAGCAGAAAGGGAGAAAAGGCATGGAAGCATGACAAGATATAGACGGTTTGAGAAATGGCAAGTTGCCCTGTGTGTCTGCAGCACAGACTGCATTGCAGAGGTGGCATAACCTGAGTCAGAGTTTTAGCTGCCGTGGCTGTCATGCTAAGCTAACATGAACTTTATCATGTCTCAGAGCAATCACCTTCCTAATAATAATTAGCATTTTTAATGCATTTCACAGTTCATAGAGTGCTTCCTTAACTCTCAAGATTCTCCCAGCCATGCTGTGTGAAGGACTTCTCAAAAGTTACAGAGCCAATGAATGACCAAAGTCCCCTCTTCTGAAACCTCTTGGGTTGTCCCCAGGCCAAGTGAACTGCCCTCTGGTGGGCTTCCTGTAGTCTTTGATGATCAGCTCACTGGTAGTTGGCCCCTCCAAGACTCCAAGCTCTCCTGTGTTCTTGGAGCCTACCACAATGCAGGGGCCATAGTACACCCTCTGTCTGAAAGAAGAGTAAACAAATGCATGGACATGGTGCTTCCTCCTGCATTCCATAGGCTGAAACACACACCCACACTCACAGTCACTGAAATCAACCTGTCAAATTCCTCTCCATCCATCATTCCCGACCTCTCTCCCTGCAGTGTTGAGATGTGAGTTGCCTTCTGGTTTTGGCTGTGCTGTAGCGTGAGGGCAAAAGGGATGGCCAGCAGTGCATGCACCCCAGCTGTAGGGACCATATATTGCATCACAGATTGCCAGAGCTGGGAAGAACCTTAATGCATATTTTATGCCATCCTCTTGTTTACAGTTGTGCCTAGTGTTACAAAGTCTCAGGTCCTCGAAGGGACTACAGATGCTTCTGATATTGAACAGGTACAGCTATGCTGTGGAGGCATACCATATACAAAGTAGAGCAAGATTGACAAAGATGTTCGCTCAGGGCTAATCTTCCTTACAAAAAATATTAAAAAAAAAAAAAAAAGACGTGTATCAGAGGTTTTTTTTCTTTTACAGGAAGGGGATATGGATGAGATCAAATTCAAGTCTGCTTTGTTTGCCCCCAAATAAAAGGTTCCTAGCCACAACCTATAATGTTTACCGTTGACTGGAGCACGACCTCTTATCACAGAGGGGGTTGGTGCCCATATGCCCATCCTTGATTGCATTTGAACCTACAGTGATGTCCTACCATAGTCCTGTGGGCAGGGCAGTAGAGCTTAATTCATTCACTAGGAGCCAAAGCAACTCTATGCAGAGAAAGTCACATGGGTTCTTTCTCCTTAGGAGGGTCCTGTGGACACAGTCTGCTCCTAGAACTCTGTGACTTTCTCTCTGGGTCACACGCAAAGGGCCAAGATTGAGGGACTTCTGCTGTGGACATTACACATTTTTGATATGGGAATTTCATCAGCTCTAAAGATAAGGCACAGTAGTAACCACACTGTGACAATAACAGTTAATATTTTCTGAGCATCTTCCATGTGTCAGGATCTATAGTAGGTATATATTATGGGTTGAATTGTGTCCCTTCCTAAGTCCATATGTTGAAGTCCTAACCCCCAGTGCTTTGGAAAGTAACCGTATTTGGAGATAAGGTCTTTAAAGAGGTAATTAGGTTAAAATGAAGTCACTAGGCTGGGCCCTAACCAATGTGACTGGTTTTCTTATAAGAAGAGCAGATTAGGACACAGATGCATAAAGAAGCAAGACCATATAAAGACATAGGGAGAATACAACCATCTACAAGCCAAGGAGCGAGGCTTTTTAAAAAGTCAACCCTGCCAACACCTTGATGTAGGACTTCTTGCCTCCAGAACTGAGAGAAAAGAAATTTATGTTGTTTAAGCCACCAAGCCTGTGGTGATTTGTTATGGCAGCTCCAGCAGACTAATAACAGTACTTAACCCATAATACCCCAATTCATCTCCACAAGGGAAGAAGGATGCCGAGGCGAAACAAACAACAACATAGAATTGTGGCTTCTGGCTCAGTGTGGGAACTCAGAAAGTCTCTTGACTTCTCTGGGCCTCAGTTTTCATATTTGTTTAAATAACAAGAATAATCTTTGTTATAAGTATCAATTGTAGAAAGATTATGTATGAGGACATTTGTCACAGCAACCCTGTACAATAAGAATATTGCTGTGAGTATTGAAAAATACTGTGCTGAGGTACAGAGAGGTTCAGATCCTACTCAAGAGCATGCGGCTAGTAAGTGGCTAAACTAGAATTTAACCCAGGAAGTCCAATACCGGGGCTGGGCCAGCTGATCAGCCTGTAGGATGAGGGGTCTTGATGCTCCCTTCCCTGACCTGTGCCCAACTTCTGCTGGACCCTTTGCTGGCCCCTCAATTGTTCCTTAAAGACAAGGTGGTTCAGGACACAGGGAGTCCTAGTAAATGTCAGGCTCAGCAAGATCTTCAGGGAGGCCTCAGCCAAAAGGATGAAACTCACCAGGTTTAGCCTGATATTCAAGCCCGGACATTGGCCCTTTGTCTGTAGTTCTGGAAGAAGTACCATAATCCTCATGCAAACATCACAAAAGAGAAAGACAAAAGAGTCAGGGCTTAGTCTCAGCTCCAGCATTTACTGGTTTGGAGGCTTGAATCAAGAAGCACCACTCTGCCAGTGGGATATCAGGACTTGTAGCTTCCCTTTTTGCAAGAGATCACGGATACAAAATCATGAGGTAAAAGATTTCTTTTTTCAGAAAGCTCTACAATTGAAAGGGATGTTTGTTTCTAGCAAATCTCTTAATCTCTGTGCTTAAGTTTTATTGTGTGTAAAATGGGGATGATAATATCTAACTCTCAGGGTGGCAATGGGGATCAAGAAAGTTGCTAAATGTGAAATGCCTCACTCCATTCTCTCATCAATATTGGAACTAGATGGCAGTAAGAATCAAGAGCAAGAAGCTTGCCTTTTAGAAGGAGGGAGAACAGAGAAGAGGAAGGGAGACTCCCACATTGTGTACGTGCCAGTGTGCAAGACAAGAGTGCCTTAGTAGACTGCAAATGCCGCTGTGCCTTGCACAGTGTCCATAAATACTGGAAACGCTCAGGAACACCTAGTTTCCAAGAATCCACCTTAATCTGACCTGTGAGAAGGCACAGGACCTGGGTTTTGAAATCTGCAGCAATGGTTTTTCCCACCCTCATTCTCTTCTCCGTGGTATTAGCTGGCTCAGGGGCTCTCTCCCCACCTAAAGTCCTGCTACTATTCTGGCAGATTCCAATGTACCAGGAATGACTCATCCAACTTCTTGGCCTCTCTACCAGAGTGGGAAAGCAGTTAAATGCAAATACTTTGGGAGCAGAAAGACCTGGATTCAAACCCCATCCCAGAAATGTCCTGGCTGAGCACGGCATTCCACCTTTCCAAGCATCTGTACGTTGGAGATGATATGAGGACCCACTTCATTACCCCTTGGTGAGGATTAAATTTCATAATGTATGTAAACTCCTTAACACTCTGTTTCAGCTTCCTTTCACCTTTAAATATAACCCATCTTTTTTTTTTTCCATCTAAAAGACTCCACTGGTCTGTCTAACCCCCCACCTGGCATTGGAATTGCCCCATCTTGCCCCTCAGGGACCTTCCTTTACTTCCTTCCCTTTCTTTCTTTTATCTGCCATCTTACCCTTTGTGGTTCTTTCCTCTCAGTCTATAAACATGCTCAGCCCTGAAAAAAACATCCCTAGGGCTTCCCTTAGTAACTCAACTCTTCCATTTAACAACTGAATCAATAATTAAAACTCTTCCCTCAAAGAAAACATGAGACCCTCAATGATTTTACAGTTGAGCTAAATATTCAAAAAACAGATACTGTTAATATTATACAAAATATTTCAAAGAAGTGAAAAACAAGGGAGACTGTGCAAGTTATTTTAAGAGGGTGGTATAATCTTGATTCCACAGTCAAACAAAGCGGGTAGAGTAAAGGAAAATTATCCTCAAATCTCATTAATGAATATAACGAAACAATTGTAAATAAAACATTAGCAATCTGAAGAGGACAGAATATACAAAAAGATGGTACATGATAGCTAATTGAGGTTTATTCCAGGAATGCAAATTTTCATCAACATTATGGAACACATTAATGTAACCTACTCTACTAACAAAAGTGAAGGGAAAAATCACTTCTTCCTCTTAATAGTCATAGAGAAGAATATTTGATAAACTTTTAATAACCACTTATTATTTAAAAAGTTTAATATTATAAGAATAAAAGAAAACCTCCTTAAGCTAGCAATAAATGAGTATTACAGATTAAATAAAGGAATGATGTGCACAATATTGAATTGTGAAAAAGCACTCTCTTTAAAATAAAGATCAAGACAAGATTGCTCACTATCGTCTCCTCTATTCTGCGTCCTGCAGGAGAGCTCAGCTAGGGAACTATGACATGAAAGAGAAATAATTTGTATAAGATATTAAAAGGAAGAATTACAGCTATCATTATTCACAGATACAACTTTTTACATAAGAAAGTAAAAGAATCTATAGACAAATTATCAGAATTAGTAAGAGATTATAGAAAAATGGCCAAGAAATAATGCTATAGTCAATTTCATTTCTATCTACCAAAGACTAGAAAAAGCGATTTTCAAAGGGATACATTTAAACCAGTAATAAATATTTAAATGGTACCTAGGTCTAAATCTACCAAAATATTTGCAAGTGGTATAAGCAGAAAATCATAAAATTTTATTTCATTAGAAGACTGAAAGAAATCTACGTTCATAAATATGTCAGTAACTCCCAAATTGCTCTAGGAAGTTAGTGCAATTCCGATAAAAAACTTGAATAGTATTGTCATGAAACTTAGCAAAGCCTACTCTAAAATGTGAATGAAGAAAGACACTTTAGTTCCATTCCTTCCAGACCCCTACAGTCTAGCGTTGAGAAGAACAGCTGATGCACTCCTGAAGAAGAACCGTGTGTGTGGCATTATCCTACCAGACAGAGAAATTTGGTGTGAAACTACAATATCATAAACAGCGGCGTATTGTTGATAAGAGGGGGAAATACCCTATAAAAGTGGAGCAAAATAGAGAGCCCAGAGCTAGCCCCCTCCATGCATGCCAACCTTGTCTACAACAGACTTGGTGTTGCAGTTACTTGCAGGACAATGACCAGTGCTAGGGAATTAGACGGAAGGCTTAAGGTAAAAAGCAAAGACTCACAATTTAAGAAATAATATTATAAGGGAGGATCTTAATGGCCTCAAGATAAAGAAGTGTTCCTAAAGAGCATCAAAAAAAAAAAGAGCACAGATAAGAAAAAAAGAATAAACTTGGCATTTACACAAAGAAGTTCTATTCACCAAAAGATACCATGGAGATGTCGATAAAGCCACAAATTGTGAGGAGCTATCTGAACACATAAAACCTAAAAAGACTATAAATATATGAAGAATTTGTACAAAGAAAATAATAAATGATCCAACAATAAAAATCAGCAAAATAAACATTTCAGAGAATAGGAAACATGAATGGCCAGTGAGCATATATAGAGATCTGAACATTATTAGTAATCAGAAAAATGCAAATTAAAACTAGTTCTCAATGAGATGCCATTTCCATTTCATCAGATTGGCAAAAATAAAGTCTGACCTTACCAGGTGTTGGAAAGATATTCAGCCACGGGACTCACGTCCTCTGATGATACGAGCGTAAAATGATTTACTTATTTTTGGAAAATAAAGTGGTACTATCCAGTAAATTAGTACATGTGTGTACTCTATAACTCAGCAATTGTCCTCCTAAATATAGCGAAAAACTGGCACAGGTGTACCAGGAGATGCATGCATGAATATTCATCAACACATGAATATTCATAACATCCCTATTGGAAATAGTGCTCGAGTGCATCCACACAGAAGAACTGATCCGAATATCCCTCAATAGTAGAATCTCTTAAATGAGTTCCTGTTTATTCTTAAATGGAATATTATGCAGCAATGGAAATGAATAAATTTACAGCTACCTGTGTCAACATGACTAACTCTCAAAAACGTGAGGCAACATTGAGGATAAAAATAGGTCTCGGAAGAATATATATAGTTGAATTATTTTTAATAAAATAACTAACAATACATTTTAAGAGATACACATTTGTGGTAAAATATAAAGAAAGCATGGAACTTAACAGCAGAATTCAGAGTAACGTCACCTGGTGGGAGAAAGTAAAGGGATGGGCATCAGGAAGGACACACACAGCGCCTCAGACGTATGGGTAGTGTTCCTCTCCTTACAGTGGATGACCAGGGTGCACTCAGTTTTATTTTACTGTTATTTTTTTTCATAGACATGTATGCTTACACACTCTCTCTCTCTATATATATGCATGTGTGTGTAATATAAATGCATATATATCATTTGGTCTGTTTGACCTATTTCATAATGGAAAAAAAAATCTGTTAAAACAATAGAAAATACATTAAATTAAGGGAGATAGCATTGACACCAAATAAGAGTATATATTTGAGCTGAGTTTCATGTTGAAATTGCACTGTTTCATAGGAGATAACAAAAGCATGGAGGGAATGGAGTAGACGTCTGGTGACCCAAGAAATGTCAAAATTAGAACAGACTCTAGTACTCTTCTTGTAAATCCTGTCCATTATAGAGACGGGAAAACTGAAGCTCAGAAGGTCAAACTGATTTTCCCAAGGTCACTGAGCTCATTACTAGCAGACACAGTGCTAGAAGCAAAGCACCCTGACTATTTTACTCTCAGGAGGTTATCATCTGGTCCCTGAGTCTTTTACATCCTCCTAAAGGGAATCTGAGACGGTGAGCCACAAGGTACCCATAGCTGAGGAATGAGTCCAAGACGTACTGGGCGTCCATTAGGTGCCAGGCCTATGGTGGGAACCTGCAATCTCTGGGGTCATTTAATGCCTTGAACCACTCCACAAGGGGCAGCATTCATATACTATCACACAGAGGAGGAAACGAGTGTCAGAGAAAAGGGGGGTGGAATATGCCCAAGATAAATTCTTCTCCTTTATAATTCACCAAGGGCAGGCCTTGGAACAGGGCCTGGAGTTTCTGCAGACAGAAATAATACTGAAGTCCCAACACTTCGATTAAGAGAAGTGAGAGTGGCCTGGCCAACTCCCTAGGCTGTGTCCTTTATAAAAGGAAGAATTTGTCCCCAAAGTACTCCTGTAGTCATTTAATTTAACAATTCGCCAACTTAAAATGATGGAGATAAATTGTGTGTGTGTATATATACACACACACACACACACACACACACACACACACACACACATACATATGTATATACGTGTATCTCCTTTATTGAGTTGAAAAATGGTATCATTAGTTTACAAATTAAGGCATTTATTTTTTACTGTCATCATACTCACTATCAACTCAAGTCTCTCCCTTTTTTTTCAAAGGTGCTGACATTCTAAAGGACAAAAATGATTTATTTGTTACCAACAAACTTCTTTTTTTGGTAGTGAATGTAGCTTTTCTCAGCAGTAAAGTAATGAGCATTATTAAGTGTGAGAAGTAAACATAAATTTTGCACCCAGAATTCCATCAGTCATTCATTACGCAAACCTTTCTTGAGACTTCTCAGAATATGTTGGGGGAGGTCATTGAGAGCATGTGACCACCTGTTGACCTGGGAACTAGACTGGGGCAATGTGGGGCCTCCTCCCCACATCCCTGTCCTTGGAATGTGCGTTCCTCCCATCGTTCCCACAGTGGGAGCCATTTTTAAGGATGCATCCTGGAAAGACTAATGTGTTGTTGAGACCATCTGGACAGGGTACATGATTGGACCCCACTCCCTGCCCCTCTGGGGATAGGGCTGGTTTCAGATTTCACCTAGGAAACTCTTGAGGTTTCCAACCAACAGAGCAGAAACCACATGTGCAGATCCTGGGGCCAGTTGCTTAGGGTCGAATCCTAGCTCTACCAGTTTTTCTAGGTTGGAGAAGTTCTGTTAGTTAGCTGTGCCTCAGTTTCCTCATCTGGGGAAAAACTCAGATAATAATAGCACCTATTTCCCAGTATGAATGATTGGTGTGGTTTTTTAGGTGATTATCTAGTTGTTTGGAAATCTGCGTCTCTCTATTTATGTTAGTCAGAATTGGCTACTCAATGCTATGTAAAAAGATTAACTCTGAAATCTCAGTGACGTAAATAAGAGTTGATTTTTTTGCCCCATCACAGTCTGATGCGGGTCAGGCCGTTACCATTAGGAGCTTCGGAGGAAATTTCACAGCTCTGATCTACCTCCGTACTGAAATTGGCCATTTGATTATTCTTTTTGGGGAGGGGTTATTTATTTTTGTTTTCAGTTGCACAGATAGAAGTATTTGCATGTGCACTTGTGTGTGTGTGTGTGTGTGTGTGTGTGCGCCTATGTGTAACTCATGCCTACTCTTTATTTCCTCACACAGCAAGTGACACATCACTTCTGCTCACTTCACTCTTGGTGAGGACTCAGCCACTAGGTCCCCATCAGCTACAAGGAGGGCTGACAAACGCAGTTTGTTGGCTACAAAGAATTAGAATGAATTAGAATGGGCTACCATTATTGAGAACAGGCGGGAGGTTAGAGTCTTTTTCTATATGTATTGAATTCTCATGTAAACCTGCCATTGAGGAGAAAGATGTTCAGGCAGATAGGTACCATATACCAAGTCACACGGGTGGTAAATGGCTGAAGGTGGGGTCCAATGGGGTCCCTTTAGTTCTAATGTTTGTATGCTTTCCAGAACACTGCAGATCTCCAGGTTGGGAGGAGGCAGGTTCAATATTACTCGTATTTTAGAATGTACAGTCAGAATATATTAAAGCGTCCATTTGCACTGAATTCTGTCTTCAAAAAAGGATTAAAGGGCCGGCCGTTGGTGCAGTGGTTAAGTGCGCATGTTCCACTTCGGCTGCCAGGGGTTCGCCAGTTCGATCCCAGGCGTGGACATGGCACCACTTGGCAAGCTATGCTGTGGTAGGCATCCACATATAAAGTAGAGGAAGATGGGCATGGATGTCAGCTCAGGGCCAGTCTTCCTCAGAAAAAAGAGGAGAATTGGCAGCAGTTAGCTCAAGGCTAATCTTCCTCAAAAAAAAAAAAAGGATTAAGCTTCACTGATGATTAATATGACAATGGCACCCTAGCTAAGTCACGTTTCAGTGGGCACCTGCTTTGCTTGATCCTGAAGGATGGTTTCAAGGACCACCTGGTGAGCAGAACTTGACAGTGGTTCCCTCCATTCAGCGTAATGGGAAACAGCACAATCTATTGTGCTTAGTTAATCGAATTATGATTATATAAGTGTTTTAACTAAACAGATCCTCAAAAATTGATCAGATGGCTTAAAAAGACCTTTGTGAAACATATGCACATGTGCACACACATGGGCTAAAGATAAATGTACATAAAATAGAAACACGAGAGAACCAGAAGAAAAGGTCAATCAAGCACCTTTGCCAGAAGAAAGCCTTTGCCAGCCCAATCTTTAAGTAAAATCAAAATTGACCTGATCATATCTAACAAGTACTGGCTTACTAAAAACATCAATAATTATTTTTGAAATTGGATTTAATTCATTATCATTCACTATAAAATTTGCCCTAAATCTATTTTCAGGTCAGTAGGTCTCAATACAGGCAATTTTGTGCCCACCCACCCCCAAAACCACAGGGACACTTGTCAATGTCTGGAGATCCATTTGGTTGTCACAATTGAGGGTGGGGGTGGTGCGACTGGCATCTCATGGGTATGGGTCAAGGATGCTGATGACACGCTACAAGGCACACGGCAGCCCTCAGGATAAAGAATGGTCTGGCCCCAAATGCCGATAATGCTGAGGCTGAGAAACCCTATGTTAGATAATGATAGTAAGATCCCCATATAATTTACAAGCATCAGCCACACAGATAATGGAAGCATGCTCATCACAGAGCACACAGGCAGTACTGCATCGTGGTAAAGAGCGGGGACTGACTGTTCAAACCCAGGCTTAATCACCTGTAGTTGTGCGATTTTCGTCAAGGTCTGTAACTGTGCCTCCGTTTCCTCAGAAGAGGGACGTCATGGGGTTGTTGTGAAAATGACGCGAGTTGCTACATAAACTGTCGGGAAGAGCGCCTGGTGCTAGCGATAGCCCTAGTGCCTAAGTGTTTGCTGCCATCACTGTCACCTGTGCTTCTCATCAAGCAACGAGAGGAGAATGTGGTAGAGTAAACATGTGGAGACCTTGGGGCTGACCTGCGGCACTGCTGAGAAGTATTTCCCTTGAAGACCCATCCCAAGGCATAACCAAGTCGGCCTCTCCCAACGCCCCTCCCCACTGAGCGCTAATCAGACTGGCTCCTAGGTGAACATCACTTCCTCCGCGTAACTGAGCACAGTAGCCAAGCGCCTGTCATGAGTGCAAAGATGTTTAAAACAAGCTTTTGAGTTTTAGTTGGCAGGACAAGGCAAGGAAAATACATGAGAGGAAAATCAGCCCAAAACCTATTCAAATAAAGTTTAAAAATGTATTGAACATCGTCTATATGTTCTAGAAACTGTGCTATGGGTTGGGTAAAGAAAGGTAAAAAGACACAGGCTATTCTTTAAGAACTTCCTTCAAAGACTTCTCAGTCTAGAGTGGGAAATACATTTTTACACCAGTAATTATACTACAAAACTCTGAGATCTTACCCGAGGGTGCGTGAGGTTCAGAGGCAGCTCGGTGCAGAAGGCGGTTGACTGTAAGGTAGATCTGAGGAGCCTTCATGAACGGAGCCATATGGAGACAAAGGTTTGAAGGACAAGCAAGAATTCATGGATGTGCTCAACAGCCTGAGGCTTTCTGAGAGCTATAATCATTTAGTATTGCTGGACCAAATGGAGCAGGGGTGTGTGGGGGATCTTAGCTGGCTCTGAACTCCAGGCCATGGAGCTTGGAGCTCATTCTGAAAGTCTAGAATCACTCCTGAAGGATCTTAAGAGGCGGACTGATAAGATCAGAGTTACATTTTTAAAAGACCAATATGGTTTGTACAGCAGATGGGTTAAGGGTGACGGAACTGAAATTAGGGAGATTAGTTAAGATATTACTCTTGTATTTTTGATAAGATACAGGATGGTCTGGGTCAAGACGGTGGAATGAAAAGAAAGTATGACTGATAAGCACAGCATCCCAAACACCTTTTCTATCTTCCCAACTCATCCTAACATTTAAAAAATAATAACAGCTCATGCATACATAAGCCCTGACTCTGCACGGTATACTGTTCAAAATTTTAATCCATTTAAATTCATGTTAGTTTTAATCCATTTAATCTTCACAGCAAACCTGTGAGATATATTTTCTTATCATCCTCTTTGGATGGAAGGGGAACTTGAGATACAATTAGGTCAAGTAGCCTCTTAAAGGACATGCAGTAAGAAAGTAGTATAGTCAGTTTCAAGGCTGGACAAGCTGCCCTAGTCTGTGTTCTTCTGCTAGCAGGAGCGATGTTTCTCTCTCTTAGGAATCTCTCTCCTCCCAAATTGTCCTAAAACAATAGGGGCTTACACAGTCCCAAGGGGAGGCTATTCCAACTTCCTCCCCCTCGTGTGCAGCGTGCAGAGTCTGATCAGCATTTTATGACAGTTGCTTCTTGTTGCCACAGGATGTCACCATTGAAATCTTGCCTTCTATAACAAAGTGAGAAAATGCTGGTCCACCTTGCTGTGGTTGTTTGCTCTTCCTGACCTGGCTCAATCCTCTGTGGCCTTGTGAGGGAGGGGAACCTCACTCCCCCAGAACCAAACTCAGCCAGAAGTGTCCCATGCTTAGCTGTATCTCTCAGTGCCCAGTTCTTTCAAATGAGGTGTCACCTTCCAGCTGCACCAGAACCCTGAGGCTGGATCGGACTCCTCATCTGTGCCGTAGAACCAATGTCCTCCTGCCCTGTCTGTAGCTGCTCACCCAAAACATAAAGCGATTCCAGCCATTTCTCTAGACAACATCACTCACAGCCTCCTGTTGAAGAAAATTAAAATAAAATCTCTTGTGGGGCCCCTGTTATAGATGACTTTGAGAGCTATTTACATGGTGGAATTGGCAGAACTCGGTAATTAGAAGTGTGGGAGAGGAGAGGGGTAGAGAGAATGAGGCAGAGAGACCAGGAGCCTAGGATGATGTTAGGTTTCTGGCTCCAGTGAATGATGGTGGGTCATTTCCAGGGAGGGGAGATCACTGTGGAGAGTTGCGTTTCAGTTGGTTCCAGTTAAGCCCACCCTGGGCAGTGGCAGGGGCTTTCCCTTCAGACCTCCCACAGCCCCCTAGCTGTTCCAAGCCTCACCCTGTGGGTCTGAGAATGCACCAGTTTGGAGCAGGGCTTTGCATGAAGCTCATCCACAAGGAGGACATTGGGTGAGGGAATCTCTGGGCCCAGAGGGCATCACTCCAGTAGGACTATTGATGGGTGTCATGTTGGCCACCATGGACTGGTGATTGTTGCCAAGGGGAAGACCCCTGGGTCTTGATGCATAGATCATGTCCACATAGCTCCCCAGTGCTGGCAGTGATGCTCCTGGCCTCCTGAAGACTACAGTTCCTGTCCCTGTGGCTTCTCCTCTCTCCTTGCCTCCAATTCATGAGCATAGCAGGGATTGAAAAGAAAGAATTCACAGTAATAAGGATAGGATTTGAGTGGGGAGGTCTTGGAACATGACCATTTGGGATATGTTGCATATTGTATTTGAGGTTATCTCAAGATTCATTAGGATTCTAGTTAGAGGTGATATACGTGATTCACACATATGTATGTGTGTGTATATTTTATTTTTGGTCCAAAAATCAAAAACATTTATAAAAGTGCACATTGAAAGTTTGAGTCTCACTCCCACCTAGACTTTGTCCACCCAGTTCTCCACCCAATGCATTCCCATAGCTAATATCCGCTTCCACAAGTTTCCTACACAGCTTTCCAGTATATTTTTATGCCAATACAAGCAAATGCAAACTTACATTTGTGCCTCGTTCCTTCTTTTCCAGGAGTTATTTTATTAAAAACACTATTCTGCACTTTGCTCTTTCACTTAACAACATATCCTGGAGATCTTTTATTTGGGCAATCGGAACACATCCGAATACTAGAAAACCCTGTGCCACCAGCATATCTGCACTGTTGGGGACTAGCAAATGCAGAGGAAGATGTCAGGGACTTGCACTGACTTTCACAAATGAGGTTGCATAAAAGTGCAGTGTTAAAAGCAAAATAAGTGTCACATGATTTTGATCACATTTTAAGGACAAAAATTGTGAAAGAAAGGCATCCATTTTCTCTATGGGGAAATAAATATTCACTTGTTTGCCATTCACCAAACACTTACTGAGCACATGCATTGGCCCAAGGCTGGGTGCTGTGGGAAGAACAAGGTGGCAGACAGAACGTGGCCTTCCTCTGCACTGGCCAGACTGCAGCAAGACCCTCCTCGGGATACGCCTTCTTGCAGCCCTGCCACACTCACTTCAACCGCAGTGACCTTCCTAAAATGCTGGCCCAGGCTTCCCCCTGCTTAAGCTCCTCCAGTGGCTCCCTATTGTCCTTAGGGCCAAGTTCCAACCCCCTCACTTGGATTCCAAGCCCTTTGATGTGTAGCACCTGTCCTTCCAACCTCATTTCTTGCCTCACCTCTCCTGGCACGCTCTGTTCCAGCCATACTAGATCCCAAGTACGGATCAAAAGCCAGTCTGGCTGTCTTACCTGCAGGCCTTTGCATTCTTGGCCCTTTCATTCTGGAAGGAACATCTCCTGCCCTTCACCTCCCCACTTTGCTTCTTCTTATTCCTTCCTTCAGGTGTCTTTCCCTGATTGCCTCCCCCAGCCCCTCTCCGAACTGTGTTAGACACTAGCCACATTGGTCGTAATTGTTTGGTTACAATCCACGTCTCTTCTTGGGCTGTGAGTTAGTGCACCCCAGTCTAATGCATGGAGCACTGGTCTTGGAATTCCCAATTTTGGCTCTGTCTCTGGGACTCTCATCTTTAACATGAGTGCCTGGAGACCTTCCTAATTATGGCAAGAATGAGAGACCTCTTGTGCACCTTGGTGGTGAAGGATGCTCAGTAGATGGGAGTTGGCTTAACCCTCCTCAATCTTCTCCCTTCCTCCTTGGACTGAATCTTACACATCTCTCAACCCCCACTGCCCAGCATGAAGTAGGTGACCAGCAAACGTTGGGCTGGGTGTTCAGTTAACAGCCACTGCTGACTTCCTTTTGGAGGGGTAGATCTATTAGGGCTGTAATCTTTTCTCAGGTATCGATTGGGTTGCCCCTGAGCCCCTCTGCAAAGTTTCGCTTCCCCCTCCCCCAAGCTATACGTCCTTCCTCCCCCGGGGGTCTGGAAAGGACCTTTTCCTTTCCGCTACATCCCAGTCTTCCAATTCAGGAGGGCAACTCCCGACGCAGGGACTGAGCATGCTCGCGGCCAGGCCCGGTTGGAGAGGCCCGGTGGGCGTCGGGTTCAGCATCTTGCGCCCCCAAAAGGCCAGGCGGCCGAGCAGGCGGGGTTTGGCCACTGGGCAGCCTGCCAGGCCCTGAGGCTCCCACCGCTGACTGGCCGCGAAGAGGGACGAGGCTCGCGGAGCGGGCGCCGCGCCTCGCAGCCAGACGCGCAGCCTCTAGGCGGTGCGCAGGGCTGCGGGGAGCCGGGCCAGCCGGCAGCGGCAGGGCGGGCTCTCCAGGCCGCGAGGGCGCGCTGCGCGCTGCTCTGGGTCTGGCCGCGTCCTGGCGGGGGAAGGAGAGGAGCAAGGGCGCGGAGGTGAGCAGAGCCCGGGAGGCGCGAGCGGAGCGGCGCGAGCACAGGCACTCTCGGTCGTTTCTGTTTTGCAGCGGTGGCAGCGAATCCCTTTCACCGTGTTTACAACCTCTCCTCCCGGCCGGGTTCGCTGGGGCTACCCAGAGGCCGCGGCCGGGCAGCTGTTGCGCCGAGAGGGGGCAGCTGCGGAGTTCCATAACCATAGCAACCGCATCAGCACCACGGCGGCGGTGGCGGCGGCGGCGGCGAGGGCAGCATCCGCTTGCTCCTCCTCCAGGCAGCCTCGCCGCGGGGACCTGAGACCCAGCTCCCAGGTGCCCGGACTCCGCGGTCCGCCCACTGCCGCTGCAAGTATTGGCGGCTGGAGAAGGAGAGAAAAGAGTAAGGGATCCAGGAGCGGTGGCCCGAGGAGGTGAGGGAGAGGAGCCCTGTAGTGGGAGACAGGTAGGTAAGAGCACTCCGGGGTCGGCAGCTGCAAAACTCTCTCCTCTGTGGCAGTGACGTTTCTGGAAGCGTGGTTGCTAGTTGGATGGCTTTCTGTTACTTAACAGGGATTCCACCGCGAAATGAGGTTTATCTTCTTCTACCTTCCCCAATCTCTGTCCTCTAGTCTTGCGGCCCGTCTGGGCAGGTCCTGAGAGGGCAAGAGGGGAAATCCGACGTGGTAGGTGGGGAGACGCTGGCTTAATGAGGTGGTCCCCGCAGAAGTCCCAGATGGAGGCTGAGGGAGCACATCCATATCCTGTGCAAGCAAGTCCTCTGAGCCCTGAATCAGGGCAGATTCTGGAGAAGACCATGTTGGAGTGAGGGGACAGTGGTAGTGATTCTTTGTGATCCAGGCTGACCTACAGACCCATTCTTACAGTGGCTTGGCTGGGGACGGAGTTGGGGGGGGGGCACTGCAGCTCAGCTATGACATGGAAAGGGACCAGACCTCAAACCAGCTCTTCATCTGTAAAGTCAGCTTCAAATCCAGCAACTGCAGGAGATATTTAGGCAAGAGGAGTAGTAACTGTTGTCATTTTGGGACCCCGGGGTATCCCTGGAGTTATTATTCATGTTATTATCATGTTATTACCTTTGGCTTTTGCAGATGGGGTGGGAATTGATATAAAATTATAAACTAGTAGTGAAGAATGTCCTATCCCTTTCTCCTTATCTCATTTCTAGTCAGCCCTACCATTGTCAGCAAAACAAGACTACATTGAGCATAATAGCACCCTTTGTCCCCTTGGTCACCCTGAGGGCTCGAGCCATTGGCAAACTATCCCACTTTCAGAGAGCTAGAGAATTCTGCTTCAGTTCTCTATTTGAACTATGCAAGCACTGGTTTCCATCAGGTTCTGAAGCTCTCGATATTAAGAGATGTGTCAGAGCCCAGAGGCACCTGGGCTGGCCACAGGGAGTGATGGACTGTTAGTGCACCTCCAGGCCAGAGAGAAGTACAGAGGTTTCGATATTATTCCAGACCCAGCTCAGGGGGGTCCAGGGCCCCAGAAGACCATAGAGATGGGATATAAAGTTAGGTGAATAATTTGAGTCTAAAGCCTCTTGCATATGGGTAAGCGGGCCTCTGGGTGATTTCTAGGATGGACTGCCGTTGACTTTTATAGGGCTCTCTCTTTATACCCTGGCCTCAGGGGACAGTAATAAGTCCCAGTTAGAAGGCCATGTTCTTTAATTGGGCTTTTAATTTATGCTGTAGTTACATTGCCTGAGGGGATGTGATTTGGCCAGCATTTCATCTGGGATTCATATCATAATGAGAATGGTATGATTGTATTCCAGGCAGATGGTATGGTGTAGAGAAAAGAGGACAAGATTTGGGAATCAGAAAACATGGATTTAAGCTCTGATTTCATCATATACTTGCCGCATGACCTTGAGTTGTTCTACCTCACTGAGACTTCTCTCTCTCATCTGTAGAATGGGGATGCTGACAGTTCTTGTAGCTTACTAGGTTCTCTTGATCATCAAGTGGGATGATGGAGAGGATGGATGGGCAACGGCTTTTCAAAACCTAACATGCCAGACAAATAAAAGGAATTATCATCATTTTCTAAAGAAACTCCCTTCCTCAGATCAGCAAATCATTAAACAGACATCAGCTATGAAAAGGGAGTACAAATATTGGTCAGTGACTCACAGATGAAACACTGTAGTCTGGGCCAAGATGCACTCAGAAATATAAAAGAGGGCTTTATCGGGGGAAACACAGCATGTCATCCATCTTTGCTTACAAATGTTGAAGGTCAAGGGCTTTGCCATCGAATGCAGTACTCACCTAGTTGGGAACACTGAGGTCTGGTCACCACAGTGTTGGACTAAGCATTTTATAGTGTAGGCAGGGATTTGCACATAGTAGGGACTCATGTAAATCTTGGTTACATGGATACAGTAGACTCATTGTGAGCTCTTTGTGGGCAGGATTCACCTTCATCCAACGCTGCTCTGTAATGCCAGATGTTTACCAAATGTTTGCCCAATTTGACTGAATGTTTACAGCTTGAGGTCACTGCTGAGGGAACCATGATTTCTGGAGGGAGCCAGGGCTGTCTTATATTATGTATTCTCTGCTTTTTTACACCCCTGCTTTTGCTCATGCTGGTCTCTCTGCCTAGAATGGCCATTTCTCACTTCCCGCTTCCCTTCATGACTCAGTTTGGATGCCCCCTCCTAAGGGAAGCCTTCCAGGGCTTTTTCCCCTCTGCTTGCACAACACTTTGGACCTGTTCTGTGACAGCCTGTGCTGTGTTGTGTCATTGCTTGCACACATGCCTGCCCCCTCTCTAGATTTCATGCTTCCTGAGGGCAGGAAACTTGCCTTATTCTCCTGTGGCTGTGGTCCTAGTGACTGCCATAGGGAGTGGCTGAAGGAGTGAACAAGCCTTACCTGCGGCATGACAACCTGCGTAGGAAGAGGCTTGCGCAAAGGCTGTCCCAGCCACTTTCCCCTGTCTCAGTATGTGCAGCAAGCCTGGAGGATGCTTGCTGGGCTGCTCCACATTATTTAGGGTCAACCCACTGAAACAGAATGAAGGAGAACAGAAACACATATTTTTCCTTAAAATGTTCATTTTTTTTCAAGTGGGTACTTTAGAATAACTGTAATCTGGTGTTGAATGGCTTCATATAACATTTTCTGAAAACATCTAATGGAATATTTTAAACTTAAAATGTATTTCTTGCCCTTCAATTTCTTTCCTTGATTTCAGCTCTAGTATTGTGGAAAAGCACATTGATTGAATCAAGAAAGCCTAGATTTGAATCCTAGTTCTAAGGGGACCTGGAACTAGAACACTGATCTCCTTGTGCCTCAGTTTCCTCATTTGTAAAGTGTGGATGATATTCCCCACTTTCAGGGGTGCCGAGTGCTTGGAGTGAATGAACAGCTGTGCAGTAAAAGCAGCTCATAAACCATAAAACGCTCTGCCCAATAAATCATTTATTTTCTTTATTTTTTTATCCTGTAAAATTAGCAAAATCTCTCTGTCCAATTACACAGCATCAGACAAGATATGCTGGATAGCCCACCATGTGCTACTCATCATGCCAGATCCTTAGAGTCACCTGTAAGCAAGGATCTGCCTCATGTTGGGGGATCAGGCATGGAAACAGACAAGAGCAAACCAGGCAATGCAGGGTTCTGTGGGAGCAAAGAGAGGGGCTTTGCACACATTTCCTGAAAGGGGCTCTCAAGGAGAGCTTCACAGAAGGGATAGAGTGTAAGCTGAAATCTGAAGGAATTTCCAAATGGATACTGGAGGGAAGGGCGATCAAAAGGAGGAAGTAACATCCAAAGCCCTGGAGGCAAGAAAGAGCAAAGAAGTGAAATGAATGCACAGGGCTGGAACACAAGGAGTGAAGCGGTGTCCCTTGAGGCTGGGGAAATAAATAGGGGCCACATCTTTGAGAGTTTTGTGAGCCAGACTAAGGAACTTGTCCTCTAACCCAAAGGTCATGGGAGCCATGGAAAGGTTTGGAGTTGGGCAGAACACTCTCCCTAGGTGTAGAGTAGAGGTTGAATTTGAGAAGATGGATCAATTAAGAAATATGATGACTTCTTAGGAAACTTTGCAGATAAAAGGTTCTTGAATTCAGGCAATGAGAGTTGGGATGAAGAGAAGTGATGGATAGGAAGTAGTGAGAGAATGAATACTAAGTAGGGAGAGAGAGAGAGAGAAGGGTCAGGTAAATGAACAAACTGCATCATTTGTCAGAGAAATATTGATGGAATGCTCTAGGGACTTATGGCTGTTGGTGCAGGTCAAGAGGAGAGAGGGGTCATGGGTGACACTTCTTTCTGTCCCTACCACAGTCACTCTGGTTCCAGCCCCTTCATCTCTCACCTGGACTAATACAGCAGGCTCTACACTGACATCCCTGCCTTCATCTCTGGTCCCCCAGTCTATGCTGCACATGGCAGCCAGAGAGATCTTTGTGAAACTAAAATCAGATGTGATGAGGGCACTTGAGATCTACCCTCTTGGCAAGTTTCAAGTATATGATACAGTATTGTTACCTGTCATCACCATGCTATGCGTTAGGTCTCCAGAACTTGCTCATCTTGAATGACTGAAACTTCGTACCCCTTGATCAACATGTCCCCATTTGCCCTCCACCCAGCCTCTGGTAACTACCATTCTACTCTCTGCTTCCATGAGCTTGATTATTTTAGATTCCACATTTATAGGAGATCATACAGTATTTGTGTTTCTGTGGCTGGCTTATTTCACTCAGCATGATATTCTCCAAGTCTATTTATATTGTCACAAATGGCAGGATCTCCTCATTTTTGAAGACTGAATAATAGTCCATTGTATGAATATACCATATTTTCTTTATTCATTCATCCATCCATGGACATTTAGGTTGTTTCTGTATCTTGGCTATTGTGAATAATGCTACAGTTAACATGGGAATGCAAGTATCTCCTTGAGATCCTGATCTCAGTTCCTTTGGACAAATCCAGAAGTGATATTGCTGAGTCATATGGTAATTCTATTTTTAATTTTTTTGGAAAACTTCATGCTGTTTTCCATAGTGGCTGCACCAATTTACTTTCCCATCAACAGTGTACCAGAGTTTCCTTTTCTCCACATCCTCATCAACGCTTATTATCTAAACTTTTTCTAATAATAGTCATCCTAATGTGTGGGCAGTTATATCTCATTGTGGTTTTGATTTGTGTTTCCCTGATGATTAGAATATTGTTGAACACCTCTTCATGTACCTGTTGGCCATTTGTATGTCTTCTTTGAAAATATGTCTATTCAAGTCCTTTGCCTATTTTTTAACTGAGTTATTTGTTTTCTTGCTGTTGAGTTGTATGAGTTCCTCACATATTCTGAGCATTAACCTCTCATTAGATATGTAGTTGGCAGATATTTTCTCCCATCGTGTAGGTTATCTTTTCACTCTGTTGATTGTTTCTTTTACTATGCAGAAGCCTTTTAGTTTGATGTGGTCCCACTTATTTATTTTTGCTTTTTTTGCTTGGGCTTTTGGTGTGATATCCAAAAAAATCATCACTAAGACCAGTGTCATGAAGCTTTTCCCTGTGTGTTCTTCTAGGAGTGTTTTGGTTTCAGACCTTATGTTTGAGTCTTTAAGTCATTTTAAGTTGATTTTTGTGTATGGTGTAAGATAAGGGTTTAGTTTTACTCTTTCGAGTGTGGAGATCCAGTTGTTCCAAAACCACTTATTGAAAAGACTATCCTTTCCTTATTCTGTATTCTTGACACCTTTGTCAAAGATTAGTTGACCATATGTGCATGGGTTCATTTATGGGCTCTGTATTCTGTTCCGTTGGTTTATGCCTATACCATACTGTTTGATTACTATAGCTTTGTAATGTAACTTGAAGTCAGGAATTGTGATGTTACCAGCTTTGTTCAGCAGTAGGAGGATTTGAAACTGGGAAATGACAGATACAAATAATCATTTGGGTTCTAGCCACAGTATGGAGAATGCACTGGGGGGAGTAAATTGAGAAGCATAGACACTAGCTGGAAGGTTATTGCAGGAAATCCAGGGTATATGGATGTAGTGATGGCCCCAACCGAGGTTAAGCTAACAGGGATGAATAAAGGAGAAGAAACTTGAGAAATACTAAGGCAGTTGAATGTTGGGAAGTGTTGGATGACTCAACATAACAGTGTCAAAAGTGGGAAAGTATCAAGGATGACTTAGTTTTCTGACTTGGTCTGATGAAATGGCCTTGTTGCTGTTTGTTGGCCTGGGGACACAGGGGAGAGAACAGATTTTGAGGGGGAAATGATGAGTTCTGTTTGAAATAAGTAGATTTTTAAGTTTCTGAGGACATCCATGTACATTTTAGGCGATTAGAGATACCAGTGAAGCTCCAAAAAGAGTTCTTGGTTGAATATGGACTTAAAGAATCATCAGCACAAAGGTACAAGTTGAAAGCATGGGAGAAGTCATCACCCAAGGGAAGTATATAGAATGAGGAAGTAATAATGATCTTTTAGGCTTGTAAGGTCTATACCACTGCCCATTCAAAAAATAAAACGAAAAATACAAAACACACACTCTATAGCTTCCTCTTATCCTAAGGGCTTTTTACTTTGTTTCCACACTGCTGGCTAGGACAAGCTGCCCCCTGATGTTTCCAGGCCTCACTCCCTCCCCTCATCCAAGTCTTTTCTTTATAGAGGTCTCCCTGGACCACCCTAGTAAAGCCCCTTCTAGTCTCCAGCCACAGAGCTTGCTTTATTTTTCTTCACAGCATCCATCACCGTATAACTGTTTGAACTATCGTTACAGATGTATTTGTTTACTTTCTGTATTTACTGTCTCCAATGTGTGATGGTGAGCTCCACGGTGCGGGGTCTCTGCCATCTTTATTGCTGCACCAAACACGTAGAACATTTCCTGGCACTCAATGAGTATGCAACCAACATTTATAAAATGCATATAGAAGAATTAATACCAGAATATTCCATAATGGAATAACACTTTTTCAATTTTAAAAAAACTAACTACAGCCCTGTGTAAGTATCATTTAGAGCTCCTGGTCAGAAGGTGGGCTTCCAGTTCAGGGACACATGGATGCCTGCTCTCTTGCTGCCGTCGCTGCTCCTTCTCCCTGGAATAGCCTGCCCTTCCTGTCTCCTCAGCCATCCCTGACAAATGTCTTCCAAGTTTCAGTTTAAATAAAAGAGAAATTTCCCTCCCAAGACTAGGATGAGGACAGGCTGAGGAATGCAGTGGACAACTTCAACCCACCATCCTCTGGTGAATGCAGTGGTGGGTGTTTGGCCATTTACTGGGAAACAGCTCTGCTTGAGGCCAGTAAGTATGAGACATTAAGTGCAGCACCCCACTGTTCTACTTAATCCAGAGATAAAAGCAATGTGTTCTTGGACAATTGTTCTTAACCTTAATTATGTCACGGATTACTTTGAGCATCTGATGATGAAATCTAGTCATTCTTCTCAGAACAAAAGAAATAACAACCCTATCAGAGGGGTTATGGATCCCCTGAGGTCCTCCCAGGGACCCCAGCTAAAAATGTCTGTTCTAGGATAAGGATGGGGCTGCCTGGGATCCTGCAAACACACACAAGGCCTGGTATTCTCTGGTGAAACCTGAGACCGCAGGCGCACAGGTTACACCTGAGGCAACCAGGCAACTCTCATGTAAATGAAAGGGCGCAGTCTAGAGTGAGGCACCACTTAGAGCGAGGCAGACGTGGGTGTGGGTTTGAATCCCAGTTCTGACAAGAGTGATCAACTTTCTCTTTTCTTAAGACTGTTAAAGTTGGAAAACTGAAAGTCTTGCATCCCAGGAACCCTCTCAGTACTAGACAAACCAGGTTGGTTGGTCGCCCTACTTCTGACATTGTTAGCCAAATGACCCTGGATCATTATTTGGTCTCAGTAGAATAGTCCTACCTGTCCCCTGTCCTAGGACTTGAGATGTAGACCAGCATCTTACATCCTGAGACGGAGAACCTGAAATGGCTCTTGTACAGGTGAGGGAGTGCTCTCAGAGGAAACCTCAGAGGGAGTGAGGGAATCAGATATGGACAGGGAAGAAGACAGGCAGCCTCGTCTGGTCTCAGCCTGATCACACAGGGGGCTCTGGGGCACACATAGCTCCAGAGCGTTTTCCACCTTGAGACAAAGTCATTGCTGTACATCTGACTCTAGGAGACATATTCTTGCAGGTATTTGTGAGCAAAGCAGCTACTGTCATCTGGGGAAAATGCTCAGGAGAATGGGGCAGCTATAGGCTGTTATCAGCCAACACGGCAGCTGGATGGTGGACACACCAGCCTGGTAGAGGGAATCAGGGTGGGCACCAATAGCATCCACTACATTCTAATTGATATTTCCATTATTGCCCCCCAAGTTTCCTTTAATACAAACAAATTCCCCCAAAGTTGCTTCTTTGGGGCTTATGACATTCAGCCATACCATCCTCTGATCCTTGTAGAAGATCTGTGCCTTAAAGGAGTCACAAAAAAATACAAATCTATAGATGGATCTCTCTAAACTTTTTAATGCTTGGAACCCAAGGAACCCTGCTGTGAGTTCCCTTCCTAATCTAGCCACACCTTCTCCTGCTCATCTCTTAGAAGCATCCTTGCTCAGAGTGAATTGCAATGGGGCGCCAGCTCCTCTTGTACCTGCCAGCCTGACCAGTCATGCATTTGCATTTTGCTCACACACTGCTCACTAGTCACTGATCGTTCTGGCATCTGGATCTTGGTTTTCCTTACCACCCCAAGTCCCGCCATTGTCTTGGATGCCTTTCAAGTGCAACTAAATGACTCCTACAGAAACTTGGCTTTTACCTTCTCAGCTTGGCTAGCTTTTCCTCTCCTCTCCTCAGCCATGCCCTCACTCACACATGATAATTTTTCTATATACTAAATAATCTACTGAACCCAGCCTCCTCTCTGAACTTGCTTGCCAAATTTTCCCATTGTTGCCCTTCTTTGATTTCAAGGAAACTTCTGGCCAATGATCTCACTTCTTCCAATTCATTCACCATTTTTTTCTGTAGCTCCCCTCCTTACTCCACATGGGGTACATGGTCTACATGGTATCCAGTTTCAGCAGCATGCTTCTCCATAACGTAGTCATAAACTTAATTTATCTAAAGGATATTGTATGTTACTTTACCTGTATTCACCTTAGTTTCTTTAACTCTAAAACAATGGTAATAGGCAACCCTAAGGAACTTTTAATGAAAATTAAATGAAAATAAATAAAATTAAACAAAATCTATTTAATACTTAGCACGTAGTAGCTGATTGATTAATCAGTTTTGTTCTGAATAAAGTCTAATATGTATACTTTAATATCAACTAAGAGGATGGTGAAATTGACATTCCACTGTGAAAACTGAGGAACCTGGATGAGACTCTTCCTTGAATGGAGCATCTCTATGGGGTGGAACAAGGGGTGTCCACTAGGTAGAACCTTGGGATCCTGAGTGAAGAAACTTTGGAGATATTCTTGCCTCAGGAGTCTTTGAGGGCATCAAGGCGTGGTAGCACTATGCAATAACTTATGTTCAGAAGTGTGACAGTGAGTCACCAAGGAAAAACTAAATTACAGTCTGTAAACCCTCCTGAAATAAGGCAGGGGAGTATCATTTCTAAAATGAGTTACATCAGAAATTGCTAAAATTAAATATAAAAGTATTTGGTGTTTAAAAGATTTGGTGTAAGTTATCTGGAAAATTAATTTCTGGGCACACATCATCAGAGCTGAAGTGTTACTGCAGGGAAAGAGGATGACTGAACTGGTGTTTTTTATGATACCTTGTTGATTTTAAATCAGAATATAAAATGCGCTGAAGAATAAATTGCCTTTTTTAGTTTGTTTAAAGGAAATGTTTAAAGATAAGATTATCCTTAGTATCTTGTGCCCAAGGTAGAATTCATCAAACTTGGTATTTTAACATGCTGACTTGTGTTGGCCTTTCGGGAGAATAAAATGAATATTAATATGATTGCTTCTGAATAATAGAATGAGATTTCCCTGGTTTTCTTTTCTCCCTTTTCTTTCCAAAAGCATGTGGATACTGGAGACAAAAACTGATCAAGAATCATCTTTAAGTGACAGGCTGGGTTGAATTATGTGGTAGTTCAGACGACAGGGCAGAAGTTCTTTCTAAGCACCTACGATGTGCTAGTGACTGTATCTGGGGTGATACTTTTGTTTGATCTTCGTGCGGGAGCTGTGATCATCCCTCTTTAGAGCTGAGGGCACCCATGCAAAGAGAGGGGGAATAATTTGCTCATAGTCCCACAACTGGCAAGACCTGAAGCCCAGACCTGACCCCCAAATCGGTCTGATTCCAAAGCTTATTCCTTCTCAGCCACCCTGTAGATGTCCCTTGTGAAGGGGGTTTAAAATTCAACTGTAGATCGTAAAAATAAAACAGAACTTGAAAATTCTATTCAGTCAAAATATTTGGCTTTTAAGCACTCAGCTGTGTGAATATAGGAAACTCACTGAGCTTCTGTTTGACTTGGAATATGAAGGGCATGAGGAGGGGATTTATTTGATGATCCTTAATGTCAGGTCTGCTTCTAGCATCTTTTGATTCTGAAATATGCATCAAAGACTTCAGGCCTGTTTACTTGGAAAGACGCTATATAGAATTAGGAGCCTGCTTAGTTTAAAAAGAAGAGAAAGAAAAGGAAAGAAAGAAACTCAAGGCAATCTATGTCCTCCCTAGTTGTTCCGTAGGTAGTCAAAATTTTAAGTGTTTGCCTTCCCGCTTTATATACTTATTGACTATCTCAAACCAGAATGGAAGAAAATACGTTTACTGAAATTGCAGATCTGTCTTTTCTTCTTTGTATGTGTGATTTAATTGAGAGTCCTCCTGGATATTTTTATTCAAAATTCAGTGATTAATGTATGTGTCAAAACATCTGGGATGTTAATGGAATACATTGTATGTATCTAGACTTAAAATCAATGTGTTACTTTAAGTTGCATCTCATTTTAAGTTAAAACCAAGGCTGGGTTGGCATCCAGTGGCATGTCATGTGAGGCTTGTCTAGAGTCACAGCAGGAATGAAGCATGCATCAGGCTGGAAGTTTCCTTTGCAGCTAATCTTGGGGTCCTGATTATGGCTGCCGGGAAGATGGATGGTGAGGTGTCCCCAAAGAGAGGGCAGTGATCCATTTAAAGTTTTAGCACAATGTGCTAATGCCCCTTACACACACACACGCACTCCACCCCACCCCTTTATCTGGGCAACTTCTTCATTGCTTCAGATTCATCTCAGTTGTCAACTCTTTGAAAAGCCTTTCTCCACTCCTTCAGTGGATGAATCTGACATCTTCCTCTGACCTCCCACAGCAGCTGGGCTAACTTGACCACAGCATCCGACTGTGAGAGGCTGTTGAGTATGAAGGTTCTGCTTTGCTCAAAGCCTAGCTCTGCTACTGGTCAGCTGTGTGCCCAGGGACAGATAACCAAACCTCTCTGTGGTTCAATTTCTTCATTGATAAAATTGGGATTAAACAATTACCTCCTTCAGGTTCTCTTGAGGATTAAAGAACAAATCAAGTAAAGTGTTTATAATGGTGTCTGGCACATAGCAAGGTTCAATAAATGTTACCTTCTGCACTTTAAACACTGGTTTAAGTCCTTCTCTGTCTCTTTCTGGGGACAATGAGGTACTTCTCAACTTTTTATTCATGGTGCCAGAAACACAGCCTCATTCATTCATTGGACCAAAATTCATTGAAGCTCCTAAGTACAGGCACTATCTTGGCATGTATTTTGCAGGAAACTGCAAATTTCAGGAAATTCTAGTTTATTGAGTCATTGAATGGATGAATGGATGGATGGATGAGGGGTGTGTGTGTGTGGATGGGTGGGATGGGTGGATGGGTGGGTGGATGGATGGATGGATGCAGAGGTGGAGGATTCTGAAAGTGAAAAAATTTCTTGTAAAGTTGTGGCTGTCTTAAGGCATTCTACTTGATGTTGAAAATGTGAAATTAAGAAAACCATTGTGAATGGATAGAAGGACAAACTCTGAAGCCAGATAACTGGATTTAATCCTACGCTGGCCTTTGTCAAGTTTCTTAACATGTCTAGGCATAACTTCTTTCATCAAAAAATGGTAATAATATTATGCCCACCAAATGGGATGTTTTGAGGATTAAATAAGCTAATATATGAAAAGCACTTAAACAGTGTCTTGTGTGCCATAAGCACTATAAAGTATAAGCTACTATTATTAAGTAGGACCTGGGACTAGCAACGTATGTTTCAGGCCCCAGTACAAAGTGAAAATATGGGGCCCTTGTTAAAAATTATTATTAATATCAAGATGGTTACAGAAGAACATTTAACCAAGCTCGGGGTTCTTGTAAGCATGGTGCTGGGCCCTGTATGACTGCATAGGTTATGTACCTATAAAGCCAATCCTGGTGGGATCTTGTTTTCCTCAATTCCAGAAACTGTCAAGTATTAAAGGCTTTTCTTGAGCAGACTTCTGAGGACCTTTCTGGCCATGTATCTCAACATACCTCTACTCTGTTTCTTTTTCCCCTACCACTCTCCACACCATACAGACATCCTATGTGCCATCTTATTCCCCCACAACTTTGGAAACAAAGTAGGTGTCACACCTCCACATCCTACATTCATGTCCTCTCTGCTGAAATGGCGTTTGTCTCTTCCCCTTCCCTCCTCTACAGTCTGAGAATCTCTTTTGCGTATTTCAGTCCCAGCTCAAGCACCACCTCTGATGTGGAATGGACCACTCAGCCCCTGGTGCTGATCATGCAGCTTGTGTGGAAGTCCATCACTGAACTGATGGATTTCACATTATCCTCCAGATTGTGAGCTCCCCCAGGACAGGGACTTACTTGCTTACCTTGTACCCCCAGCCAATGCCTGGTTATTCCAATCATCCTTGGAAAGCTAGCTCTGGCCCTGGCACTGTCAGGTGCACAGTCCCATGGTGAGGTCTTGCTTCCTGGAGCTGGTTGTTACAGAATGGCTCCCTGAAGTAGCTGGGCACTGTAAATAATAGAGTGGAGGGGCTGTCGTTCAACTTAGGGCATGATCAAAGGCTGGCTGTGTTTAAAGTCACACAGCCAAGTGGGCAATGTGGAAGCAGGCCTTGAAAGGCTAGACTCCCACCCCTATTGTAAAGTACACCCAGTCTAATCACTGATCCACTTAACAGAATGGAGCAACCATCAGTTCTTTCCCCAGAGCCTGCCCTGCTGGTGTTTGCTCAGTCCCTACTCCCTACCCAACACACCCACAGTGACATGCAAAAGAAATGCCCTAAAGATTGCAAGGACAGCATTTGGGTTCAAAAAGTCCTGGCTCTGTTCCAACTTTGCCACTCACCAGCTCTGATCTGGAAAACATTTAATCTCTCTGAATATGTTTCTTCATCTGTAAAATAGGGATAACAAGACCACTTTTCTCATAGGTGGCCTGTGGGATTAAATTATATACCTACCTCATGCATAGCGCTTAGCAAAATGCCCAACACAGAGCAAAAGACTTGAGAAAAAATAGCTATTTTATTAGTAAAGGAAGTTTCATTAAGGACATATTATGTGCCAAGCGTTATTCTATACGTGCTGGTGATGCTGTTAAGAACAAGACAGATTTGGTCCTGGAACTTATATTTTTCCAGTGGGTAGAGTAGGGAGAAACCAGAAATAATAGGACAGCAGTTTCTCTTTTTTTTTCTCTTCCAGACAATGCCCTTAAACACTCATTCATTCATTCATGCACGCATGCCTCCTTTCAACATGTATGTTAACACTTTCCCTGAGCCAGTCACTTGACATGGATTTTCTCATCTAGTCTTCACAATAGTTTTATCAGATAAAAATATTCCTACTAGACCTTTTTCACAAGTGAAAATTCTGAAGCTCAGGGAGATTGGGTAACTTCCCCAAAATACACAAATGATCAGATTCAGAACCTAAATGCCAACCTAGGGCCATCTGATTCCAAAGGTGTTCCCTGAGGCTAAGTTGTAAAATAGATAAACGCTCAGAGTCTCACAGAGCAATGTGAACTCGGACAAGCTGACTGACTTCTTTTTGGCTCAGTTTCCCCATTTTCAAAATGAGAAATGATGAAGAGATAAATCCTAGTGTTCTCTCTGCTGGATTTTCTTCCATTTAGAGGTAATTTCTCTTTCCTTTGAATTTGTTCCATCTCTGAACTTCTCATTTTTTCCCCTTATTCTCATATTCTCTTTCTTTCTTTCTCTCTTTTAGTGGAAGCATTTGTGTACATATTTCTTTCCTTTCCTATTAGATTGTGGGAAATTTGAAGTGTAGGGAGAAAAACTCTTTCCTTTTTCCATTCTGGGTTCTTTGGCTGGTCTAATAATTGAATTGACATAAGACAGATTAACAGGAGAAAAAAATTTAACTTTGTATGTATAGGAACCCTAAAGACATGAAGCCCGAGGAAGTGAACAAAGCAGGCAGCTTTTATACCTTTTAGAAAAAGAAACAATAGATTTGTGAAGAATTAACAAGACAAAGAAATTTAGACTTGGGGTAGTAAATCAGTGAAGAAGTAACAGGGTTTGTTTGCACAGCCCTCTTGGCCCTGAATTCCCTCTCTCTGGTGATAAGGAGGTCTTTCTTCCTCCTGGTACAGGGAAAGTACCTTTCACATGGGAGATTTATTTCCTGCTTTCAGGGGGACAAAGGAGGGTCAGAGTGTCCTTCTTGCACCAGCCGTTTCTTAAGTGGCTTTAATTCAAAATAATCAATATGCCAAATTGGCATATTTTGGGGTGGGATATTCTGCTCTCCTTCAGAATACTGAATCTATTTCGTAGTCTGTTCTTCTCCACAATGCTTGTATACCATAGGTGTACACTAAATGTTTATATCATTTGTTTAATTAGGATTTTATTGTACAACTTGAGTGCAGTGGCCCACAGAAATCCTTTTATGTCAAAGTACAGATGTTTTAGAACCAGTTGGATCAGAATTACTGAGGTTCTGAGGTTCCCTCCAGCCACCAGCACAGGGCGAGAGCTGTGTACCAAGCTGGGCTCCCCTGAGCTAAGCACAGATTGTGAATGGTCACTCACTTGTCCCAGAGAACCCTCATGGAAGTTGTACAGGAAGATTACATTTTCAAGAATGGTAGATCCAGAGCTGAACTCCCAGTCGCCCATGGACATCCAGATCCAACTAACTGCCTCATTGTTTAGCCTTGTTTATTATTAGCCCAGTACTGCCAGCACAATTGGTCCCACTGAGAACCTCTCCAGAAGGTTCCTGCCCCAGGGTCTCACTATACTCAGACACAGACTGTCTCAAGCAGGCAGCACCTGATGAGGTTAACTCCATGGGATAAACAACAGGAGTTATTTAGGTGGGAAAATTAGGTACATAGGGATATCATTTGATTTTGTGTTAATTTGGGCTGGGACTTCAGAGTGCTTTATAATTTAGAACCAAGAAGAAAAGACTTGGATTTCATTTCATTTATTCATCTGGAAAATATTACTGAGCACTTGCCTTGGGCCAAGTCCAGTGCTGAGGATACAGAGACACAATCACCATCATCATCATCACCATCATCCCAGTAGCTAATATTTATTGAAATTATTTTAGCAGGCCTTCTGTTAAGTACTTTGCATGCATTATTGTATTTAATCTGCGATATGATCAACCCCAGGGATGCCATTCACCCTTTATTCTACACACACCTGAGGGTGGGGCTCTTGTTACATACAGTACAATATCTTTTGGAGTTGTGTTTTGTGGCGACCCTATGGCTATCTCTGCTTTACAGATAAATAATTTAGAGAAGATAAAGGTCACAGCTTTAATAGGTAGAGGTAGTGGATTTAGAAGCATCTTTAAACATATGTTGAATGCCTGATAAGATGAGATCACTGCTCTCCTGGTTTCGAGTTATGGAGGAGGAGGCAGATGATTAAATGAATAATTTGAAAGTAACTCATTGTTTGCTGTAGCAAAAGCAGCTGTGGGGTGCTCTCCAGAAGTTCAAGGGAGAAGGAAACTATGAATCAAGGAATAAACTACAGAGGAGGTGATGTGTACCCCAATCTTGATAGGACAGTTGTACATCTCCAGGTGAAACTGATGGGGAACAGCCATTCTAAGGCAGAGGAAGAACCTGTGGAAAGACAGGGACCTGTAGAAAGACGGGATTTTCAGGGGACTTGCGAAAAGACCAGTTAGAATGATTGCGGCTCAGAGAGCACGTGGCAGGAGGTAAGAATGGTAAGGTTTTCAGGCACTGGGATGGAAAAAGGTGTCATGGGAATGGGTTGTGATTTTGTCTTATTGCAAAAGAAATATGTGTAGTTCTGTGTCAGTTAAAACTGGGTTCAGCTGTAATAACAGAAACCTAACGACAGTAGCTTATCCAAATAAAGTTTTATTTTTCTTGTGTAACGACAGGTCTGGCTTGTAGACTTGCTTGTGGGAAGTCATCAGGGTCTCCAAGCTTCCTGCTTTGCCATATTTAGCATGTGGCCTTCTTTTCAGATTCGTGGTTGTGAGAGCTCCTTTCTACCATCAGGCACAGTGTCCATATTCCCGATGTACAGGAGGCAGGAAGGGTGAAGGGCAAAAGGCATGTGTCAGCCAAGTTTCTCTCTTTTGATCAGAAAAACAATAGCTTTCTCATAAGCCCATCCAGTAGACTTTCACTAACATTTCCTTGGTCTGAACTAGGTCTCATGACCACAACTGACCAAAAGGGCATCTGAATTGCCTATTTGGGTACGTGGTGGGGCCAGAAAAAATCAGGCTTCTGTTTAGTGAGAAAGGGAAGATGGTTATTGGATTAGAAACTATCAGTGTCTGACATTGTGAGCAACATGATCAGCTTATGTTTACATAAAATGGCTTTGGCAACCATCAAAGGGCAGATCTGGCAACCATGACAGTCAATGGGGAGCTCATAGTGAAAAAACAGGTAAGTAAACAGATGCTGATAATATAGGGTAAGGAAGATTAGTGGTGATGTGGGAGCCAGAAGAAGGAATGCTTCACCCAGTGTGGGGCATGGTCTGTGTAGGAGTTCCTAGAGGAGGTTACTATGGGGTTGAGTTGGAGGAACAGCATGGGTAGGTGACAAAGAAGAAGTAAGGACATGCAAGAAGGCTTAGAGGAAAGAGATCAGATGATACTTGCTGGCAAATGTAAATTATGTATTCTACTGGAGCAGGATAGAAAAGATATGAAGCTTGAAAGACAGGCAAGAACCAACCAGGGAGTCTTCTTAGTCTCAACTAGACATTCAGATTCCTGGGATGACCCTAGACCACACGTGGCACTTGCCTATTCAGGAACCGCAGGTGTTCTTCTTTAGCAGGATCCTTGGCAGCAGCCATTCAGCAGATGGCTCAGGTGCAAAGAGGAACAACCCACATTAGATGATGCAGGTTCCACCCTGGCCTAAGAGTCTCATGCCTGGGGCTGGCCCCGTGGCTCAGTGATTAAGTTGGCATGTTCCTCTTCTCGGTGGCCCGGGGTTTGCTGGTTTGGATCCCGGGTGTGGACATGGCACCACTTGGCAAAAGCCATGCTGTGGTAGGCATCCCACATATAAAGTAGAGGAAGATGGGCATGGATGTTAGCTCAGGGCCAGTCTTCCTCAGCAAAAAGAGGAGGTTTGGCAGTAGTTAGCTCAGGGCTAATCTTCCTCAAAAAAAAAAAAAAAAAAAGAGTCTCATGACTTTAGGAGCCATTTATCTCTTTTAAAAACTCCACATCCATAGCTTCTAGGTCCCTGAAGGCACACGCTCAGAACATGACTCTCCACATTCAGGGAAGTCCAAAGTGATACATCCCATCAACTATCTGTGGTTCTCCCAGTTCAGATGCAGTCTACCTAACAGGGGTCATTTTACAATAAGCAGTATTGTTTAGTGATATAGTTGACAGGAAACAGAGGAACAGGAACAAGGAAGCATATAGAAAATTTATCCAGTGGTCAGATTCTTAATGCAGAAGGGGAAAGACATTTGCTAACACTTTGCCCAGAGCACTTTAATTTGTAGGCTATTGAGAAGCATGGAAGGGTTTTTTGGTAGTGGGGTACTTTGATCAGATTTTTTATTTAGGAATCATTTTTAGACTCTGTGGTGGATTGATTAGATAGGGCCATGATGGGGCCACATAACTAGATGGAAGGTATTTTGGGTTCTTTTGTTTGTTTATCTTTAATAAACTTCATTTTTTTAGAGCAGTTTTAGATTCAGAGCAAAATTGAATGGAAAGTGCAGAGAGTTCCCATATATACCCTGTCCCTACACATGCACAACATCCTCCACTATCCACATCCTGTACCCCAGTGATGCATCTGTTGCAATTGATGAACGTACTTTGATAAATCATTGTCATCAAAAGTCCATAAATCTACATCAGGGTTCACTCTTGGTGTTTTACATTCTGTGAGTTTGGACAAATTTATAATGACATATATCCACCATTTTAGTATGCTGAATACTTTCACTGCCCTAAAAATTCCCCGTATTCTGCCTTTTCACCCATCCCTCCCCATAACCCATGACAATCACTGATCATTTTACTGTCTCCATAGTTTTGTCTTTTCTAGGATGTTATATAGTTGGAATCATACAGCGTGTAGCCTTCACAGGTTGGCTTCTTTTACTTAGTAATATATGTTTAAAGCTTCTCCATGTCTTTTCATGGCTTGATAGCTCATTTCTTTTTAGTGCTGAATAATATTCCCTTATCTGGATGGACCACAGTTTATTTATCTGTTCACCTACTGAAGGACATCTTGGTTGATTCCAAGTTTTGGCAATTATGAGTAAAGCTGCTATGAACACCCATGTGCAGGTTTTTGTATGGACATAAGTTTTCAGCTCATTGGGTAAATACCGAGGAGCAAGATTACTGGATCATATGGTAAGAGTATGTTTAGTTTGTAAGAAACCACAAAACTGTCTTCCAAAGTGCCTATACCAATTTTTGCATTCCTATCAGCAATGAATGAAAGTTCCTGTTGTTCCACATCCTCTCCAGTATTTTGTGTTGTCAGTATTTTGTTTTCCAGTAAGAAATGGTGGGGCCTGAACTAAGACTGGGACAGTGAAGACAGAGTGAGCAAATACTAGAACTATGGCAGATACAGGATTGACAAATCTTGGTCATGGATTGGCTTTGGGTGTTAAGGGGACACATGGAATCTTGGATAACTGGGCTTCTAGTTTGGGTGACAGAATGAACAGTGATGCTACTTGTAAACGTAGAAGGAAGGATCAAGACTGAAGTTTTAGAGCCACAATGTGGTGTCTCATTGTGAGCTATCCACAGAGTCTCTGGATGTTGGGACAGGTCTGGGTTGGAGATAGAAATACACGTGTTATTGGCATGAAGATTGTAGTTGAGTTCATGAGATTTGATGTGACTAGTTAGAGCATTTGGATTCTTCCCTGTAAAAGATAAAAGGAGAGGGCAGAAGAAAGATTTATGAATGGTGTGGAAACCAACTTTGAAGGGGTGAGAAGACAAAGGAGAACCCACAGAAACCAACATAGTGTCTTGCACCAAGTTTGGAGCCGGAAGAGTAGATGCTGAATTACCTAGTTACTGCTGGCTGCCTGTTATCTTTAGCTAACATAAGTTATGGCTTTCAAAAGGTATGGTTTTTGCTAATCTGGAAGCAAAAATAACATACGTTACACAGTTTGGTAATAGCACAAGATGGTACCAGGCTTTGTCCCAAAGTGAGTATGTGAATTATTTTATTCATTTATTGTTGGCAAATATTTCTTACTATGGGATGGTTACCACTCAATACATTGGGAATAGACAGCAAACAAACCAGACCAAATTGTCACTCTCACAGAGCATCAGATCTAGTGGAGGGAGTCAAACAATACATAAATTAAAAAATAAACATATAAATGTAATAGGAAGTAATGCGGCAAAATAAAACAAGGTGGGAGAGGCAGAGAAGTGCCATTTTAGATAGAGTCGTCAGGGACATTCTATCTGGTATGAAGACATCTGAACAAAGACCTGAACAAAGTTAGGAGGCAAATTGTGTGACATTCCATTTGAAGGAATGGAGGCCGGGATGCTCAAGATGACATCTTCACTGCTTCATCCAGACCCTCAATGAGCTTGCATTTTTTATAGTCGGAATGACATAGAAATAAAGCTCACTTAAGAAGAAGGAGCTATGATTGAGTCCCCATTATGTGCTGGTCTCTGCACTTACTACTTGAGTTTTCTCATTTGTCCCTATAACCATGTGGGATAGGTAATAATATTATTCTCATTTTGTGGGAGAGGAACTGAGGCTTAGAGAATAAATAATTTGCCCAAAGTTACACAGTTAATAAATGATAGAACCAGACTGCTATTTGGAGTCTTCCTGGCTTCAAAGTTCTCACTCTTTGTTCAGCCATCTACAGCATCTTCCACAAATGGCCCAGGCAACACTGTCCACCATGTTTTCCACAGGGCAAATTTCAACTCTGTCTATCTTGGAAAGAAGGAACCAAGGCTACATTTCTTTTCTGTTGACTGGCTGACTCTCTACAATGGTTTTGCAATCCTCAGATAAAATCACTGAATCTGTTTAAAAATAAGCCCAAGACAAGTTGATGAAGTCAAATAAAACATGAAATCCTGATCTTTATGTGATGTGCAGAACAAATCCATTCCAAGGCACTCTTTGTAGTCCTGTGATCTCCAGGGATGGCTTGTATTTGAGGGAGCTCATTCTGTTTATAGTTTTATGCACATTTACACAATGCTAGGAATGAATACAAACAATAAAATTACAATTGAAAAATTCTCTCTCTTTCTCTCTGATATTGGTATGTAAAAAAAGAAAGTATCCAGAAATAACTACCAATTGGTCAAGAACAATTCTATTTTTATTTGTTTTCACTGTCGTTTCTTAATCGCTCTGATGGTGGTGGTTCTCCTGGCTGTGTGCTAGTGAATTACCAGTGCATTATTCTCATTGCCAGCAAATAGCTGCCTTCAGTATCCAGAGTCTTTAGGAAATTGCTTTAAAAGACGTTAGGCTGAATCTGGTTGGAGCAATGGCTTTGACACCATAGAGTATTGTTCCCATTTCAAGAATGACCATCTCTCAGCAGTTAGAAAAAATGGTTATGAGAGTTTAGAACTCTCCGGGGTATATACATATATTTCCATGTAGAATATGGGATCTGTGGTGGGAAGGAGCAGGACAAGAATCTGGAGAAGTAGCAGAGACTTTTTCCTAGAGAGTTGTGTAAGGCATACCCAGGATGCTATGCTTTCTCCCATAGGCACCATGGATCCATAACAGATTTTTAAGCAAAGGAATGACTTGAAAAAATTTTAGATTTTTTAATGGATTATTCTGTGGCAATGAGGGTGTGGCGTAGGTTGGGTCAGGAAGGATATAAGGTCAGTAGTATTTATTCTCAACACTTAGTTTAAGATTCTTGTACTGGATCCTGCTGACTCTCACTGTTAATACAAAGCTGTAAGTAATCATGAGAAAAGCTGATCACGTGATCATAATCTTATGTGGAACAGAAGATGAAAACATTTCGAGCTGAGAATTTAATTCATTTCAATTTATTCTTATTTTTCCAAAATGTAATAATTGATATTAAGAGCTGTGCTTCTGACTAGAATTCCTGATATCCACATGCTCTGTCAGGGACTCATAGGATTTAAGGACCTCTAGATAAAATGTGCTCTATCCCTTTGTCTTTAGAGAAGACACCGGGTGGCATGAATCCATGCATCTGCTTTAACAAACCAATCAGCAGAGACAAACTGCAACATCTACACCCAAGAGCACCCAAGTCTAGATCTTTCTGTGTGTGTGATTCCCTCCAGCTGCACTCAAGCTGTTCTGGCTGCTGGAGGAAAACACACACACACACACACACACACACACACACACACACACACACACAGTGGAAAGATGCCAATTTAAATTTACCATCCATAAAACTAAGCTTGGTTCTTAACATTGTCTGGGGAACTCTTCAAAACCTCCTTAATCTCCTCTCTATCTTCCCTTTTCCTACCAGAATTTGACCTATTCAAGATCTTCCAAATTACCACCTTCCTTGAGTCATCTATCTTCACATCTGGAAGGAGATCTCCCTCACTCCCTGCACTAGGAAAACAAAGTGACACAGGAACAAAGTGGGAACTTTTCCTACTTAATCCGCCTGTACTCACATGTCTTAGAAAGAATAGACCTGCTTTTAAGTCCAAATCCTTCCCATTCCCTCCTGCTCTGGATCCCAGCCTCTTTCGTTTCTTCAAGGAAATTTTTCCCGTGATATTCCTTCTCATTTCAGAATGGTCAACCTCTTCCTCTCTCCTGGTCCCTTTCTGTTAGCTCATTAGCATGTATACATGATTGAAAGTTCTCTCTCTTATTTAAATACACACACACACTCATGCATGCATGCACACTCTCAGATACGCACATGCACACACACACACACACACACACAGAGGCACACGTTGTGTCCCCTTCCTGCTCCTGTGCCCCTGTTCTCTCTTTCTCCTGACCTATGCAGCAAGTCTTACAAGGTTGTCTAAGCTTGTTGTCCCCACTTCCTCACTTCTCATTTACTCTTTTTCCACTACGCATGTCTCAGTGCGAATCACCAAATAATCTGCTAATTGTCAATTAATTAGAAAAGTTTCATTCTTTAGGTCCTTGGAAGGACATCTCTTTGAGGGACCAAGTTGACCATGTCTTCCTTCTAGAAACCACTTCCCTTCACCCTTTTTTTCCTGACTTTATTCCTTCCTCTATGGCTTCATATTTGTCATGTTTGATAATTCTGTTTTCCTTGTGGCATGTGTTACCTCTCTTTCTCTGCCTACTTCCTAAAAACCATGTTTCTCTCTGGCATGAGCCTTGGTCCTTTGATATTTCTATGGTAAACACTTGTTCTGGATGTTCTCATCTAACCCAAAGGCTTCAATTACTCTCCATACATTTTTGACTCTTAAATCTTGCCTTATCACCTTCTGCAAACCCATATGTCCTACTAGACTTCTCCAGGAGCACATTTCAAAACACCTTAAACTCAACAGGTCACAACTTACTCTTGATTTTCATACTCCACTCCTACAATCGGTGTTCCTATTCCAGTGGATAAATGGTGCATTTGTCCATTCATTTTCCTAAGCCAGAAGCAGAAGTCATCCTTCCCATATATGCCTCTCTCCATATCATCACTAATCCATCTCTGTTCTCCTGTAGGGAAGGAAGAAATATTCCTCTACCCATCTAGATTCTTCTGGCTTGTCTGAGAATTAAGTTGACATGAGAGAAAATAACAGGAGAAAATCAAACAAATTTAATAACAAGTATACAGGGGAGAAACCCAGGAAAACTGAGAAACTCTCCAAAATGGCAGAAGCCACAATATTAAATACCATCTTGAGCTAAAGACGAAAGAGGATGTTGGGGATAGTGGTTTCAAGCTTCATCAAAGGAGAAGAAGGCAATTCACAGGGCGACGGAAAAGTGAATGTTTGGTAAACAAATGTTTGCCATACCTTGCAGAGACAATGGGACATGGTGAGGACTTTGATCAAATGGGCTCCTCCCTCTCTACCACACCTAGTTCATGTTATACTACACTTATCTGTGGAGATGGCCCCTTCCAGGAACAGGCCTACTATCTTAAATTCTTTTAGGCAGTTAGGCGGAAGGCCAAAGTTTCTTCCTGAGTCTTTAGTTCTTAAAAATAATCAAGCTAAAAAGACACATTTTGGGGTAGCAAATTCTGCTCTCTTACACTCCTAACCTTCCTCACTCTTCATCTTCCCCATCGTGAACCTGGTGAAGCCACCACCATCTCTCAGCTCAGTTGCAGTGATAGCTTCCTGACTGACTTCCCCATATACACTAGCGACATCCTACAACAAATCAGTTGTCCATTTGAAATTCTCAAAATGCAGATGTGATCCGGCACTCCTCACAATCCATTAGGAATCCTTCAAGGTTTTTCAGGTGCCATTAAGATTAGGAGCGAATGCTTCAACAGTATTTGAGTTTATGACAGTCTTTCTACCTCTCAGCCCCACATTCTCCCTTACCCTTGGCTCTACTGTTCCCCAAAGCAGTGGTTTCCAGAGTGAGAGGCACACTTTCCAGGGAATGCTTGAGAGAACTCCTTGGAACACGGGAAGAAAATGCTAGAAATTTTATTTATATCAGTTTTATAATTATAAAGTAAGAAATTGAGCTTGTTAATTTTTAATATTCTGTATGATATTGGTGCCATCACCTGTCTACCTGTCAGCGGGTGGTATGCAGCATGACAAGTATCCTAAGGGAAGTGGGGGCCTCTTAAGAAGGCATTGGAGTGGTTTCCTTACTTGTCTTTTTAAATTCAGTTTATCATAACAATCTGTCATTTACAGGACCCAGTTATGTTCATTTGTGGGTTATCATATTTAGTTTTAATTAAATAGCCCTCACAAAATGTACAAGCAACTTTAAAACATTCTTCCAAGGAAACCACAGATTGAACACTGCTGATAATTAAAATATGAATGGAAATGAAATCAAAGGTTTTTCCAGTCACATTACCAGTTAAAAAGCAAACTTGATCTAATTAAATAATACAATAAATTTAAAAAATATTATCAAGAAGCCCATTTGAAGTAGAGATTTACATTTTCCTACACCCATAGTAAGCTCCAGCCTCTAAATACAGAGACTTGAGATATTATTTAATGGAGGAATATAAACTGTACATAGAATATGATATCTGTGTGTGTGTGCGTGGTTTTTATCTGCTTGTGCTGTGCACTCCAGAACATTTAGAAGACACTATACTGAAGCTGTATGTTTCCTCCTGTTTCAGGGCCTCTGTCTGAGATACAGCTGGCTTCTTCCCATTTCTGTCTTTCAGATTTCAACTCAAGTATTATATCCTTCATGGCAGTTACCCATATCTTAAATTTTACACTGATTTCTGTAGTAATTTATTACCTCCTTCATTAGCCTGCATGTTCCCTGTGGAAGAATAGATGTCTACTTTTGCTGACCTCTGGAACTACAGCCCCTGGTGCACCAGCCACCACATCCTAGGCTTGAATTAATGACTGGTGAATGGATGGATCAATGAATACACGTCAGATGTTGTGCTAGTTGCATTACAGCTATTATTATATTTTCCCAATTAATGCTGCCACTTGTAGCATACTCTTGGAGCCCTGTGTTAGAGACTGTCGCTCAAGGCTGTTAAAAAGCCAGTGGATGAAATTCCCACTCTTCTCCCCACAGTGATATTAGGTAGCGTTACCATGAAGATTCAGAGACTATCTGCTCATTCTAATCCTGTGTTTGTCCTGCCATACCACCTTGCCTCAAGACACATGAAGTGACTTGATTAATCAAAGAATCTCTGATACTTGAAGTTCTAGGGCAGAGGGCTACATATCCATGTCTTGACATCAAGGTGAGTTCATTGTCCGTTTGGAATGGGTGGGCTCAATGCGCTCTTGTCTCCCTGACTCTTCTCTTCCTACTTGGCTTCCCTAGTCCCAAAGATGCACAGAGGCTTGTGTGCCATGAAAATGCATGTCCCCTTCTCAGGTCCCCAACTGACAGCCAGGTTATTAATTAGATTAGCTGCCACCTAAGCTACTTAGGTCAGTTCAAAGAACTGCCTAGTCACTAGTTGCCTTGTAAAAAAGAAATCTCTGTCTTCCCTTTCCTAGGTTTAATCATGCCAGCGCCTTTTTAACCTTTTACCATGGAGTTTCTTAATTCCAGGAACTTGACTACTTTTTGTTTTCCTCTGCTCTTCCTGACATGGGGAAATTACTCTAATTTTCAATAAAAATATTTTCTTAGATTTTTTTGTTTTAAGTTTTGGAGTTTAAGAGGAGGCTTTCTTGTTAGAGCTGGCTGAATCAAAAGCGAGTTGTGATAGATGCAGGAGAAATGAATTGTCTGGTGTTTAATGGGCAAACTTAAATATTGCATGTAAATTTCAACACCCTCTTCAAAAAGGGAAAGGAAGAGTGCAAGGAGGTGAGTAAAGAAAGTAATTGAAGTAGGATCATAATGAAATTGATTCCTTTGGGATTGAGAGATGTGTGTTGAAAATTGCACGTTAGTAAAATGTGCAGGCTTTCTTCTGTCCGTGGATAATGAGTCATGAAAAGCTAAAAGCTGATGAGTCCGAAGGCACAATCGAGTTATTCCTCTCATTTGATCTTCTTGACATATGTAAATAAAACAGTGTTAGAGGAATGGGAACGCTCTGTTACTAGGTAAGAAAAGCAAAAGGACTTTCAAATATGACCTGACTTAGAGTTTTGACACATTAAGTTCTGTAAATTCCATAGGGACGTTCTTTCACAAAAATTTTATTGTGAAAATTTTCTGTCATCCAGAAAAGTTGAAGAAAGGCACAATGAATACCCACAATTTCCTACATCTAGATTTAACAACTTTTAACATTTTGGAATATTTGCTTTATCTGCGTGTGAATATATGCATGTTTTTCTAGATCATTTGAAAATAAGTTGCAGATTCCAAAACAATACAAGCCAAATAGTTCAGCATGCTTCACATAGGACAAGATATTCTTCACTGTGATTCATCTTCAATGATGTTATCACGCTGAAGAAAATTAACAATATTCTGTAATATCATTCAATGTATATGCCACATTCATATTTCCCTAATTGTTTAAGAAAGTTGCTTATAGCTATTTTTTAAACAGAATCCAATCAAAGTGTATGCATTTCTTAATAAATGTTTTAATTGATTTTATTTTTTTAGAGCAGTTTTAGGTTCACAGCAAAATTAAGAGAAGGCGTAGAGATTTCCAATATACCTCCTGCTGCCCCCCCATTCCTCATTATCAATATCCCCCACCAGAGTGGCACATTTGTACAATTGGTGAAACTGCATTGATACATCATTATCACCTAAAGTCCATAGTTTACATTAGGGTGCACTCTTGGTGTTGTACACAGTATAGGTCTGGACAAATGTATGATGACATGTATCCATCGTTATGGTATCATACAGAATATTTTCACTGCCCTAGGAATACCTTGTGCTCCACCTGTTCTTCCCTTCCTTTCGCCTAACCCCTGACATTCCTGATTTTCTTACTATCTCCAACATTTTGCCTCTTCCAGAATGTCTTATATACTGTTGAAATTACACAGCATATAGCCTTTTCTGGTTGACTTATTCCACTTAGTAATATGAATTTAAGGTTTCTTCATATCATTTCACAACTTGATAGCTTGTTTCTTTTTACCGTTGACCAATATTCCATTGGTTGTACCACATTTTATTTATCCATTCACCTACTGTGGGACATCTGGGTTGCTTTCAAGTTTAGGCAGTTATGAATAAAGCTGCTATAAACATTGGTGTGCAGGTTTTTGTGTGGCCATAAGTTTTCAACTCCTTTGAGTAAATACCAAGGAGCATGGTTTCTGGATCATGTGGTTAAGAGTACGTTCAGTTGGGTAAGGAGCCACCAAACTGTCTTCCAAAGTGGCTGTACCATTCTGCACCCCTATCAGCAATGAATGAGAGTTCTTGTTGCTCACATCCTCACCAGACTTTGGTGTTGTCAGTGTTCTGGTGTAGTAGTTGTATAGTGCTATCTCGTTGTTGTTCTAACTTATATTTTCCTGATGACGTACGATGTGGTTTCATATGCTCATTTGCTCTCTTTATATTTTCTTTGGTGAGGTCTCTCTTAAGGTCTTTGGCCCATTTTTTAATTGGGTTGTTTTTATTCTTATTGTTGAGTTTTAAGAGTTCTTTGTACATTTTGGATACCAATCCTTTGTGAGATATGTATTTTACAAATATTTTCTCCCAGTCTTTGATTTGTCTTTTCATTCTCTTGACAGTGCCTTTTGCAGAGCAGGATTTTTTTTTTAAAGATTGGCACCTGAGCTAACAACTGTTGCCAAGCTTTTAGATTTTTAATTTTAATGAAGCTAAGCTTATCAACCGACTCTCTCATGGATTGTGCCTTTGGGGTTGTATCTAAAAAGTCATCACCAAACCCAAGGTCATCTAGCTTTTCTCGTTTTGTCTTCTAGGAGTTTTATACTTTTGTGTTTACATTTAGGTCCGTGATACATTTGGAGTTATGTTTTTTCCAATTTTATTGAGGAATAATTGATAAATTTAATTGGATATATTTAAAGTGTTCAACATGATGATTTGAAACACATTTACATTGGGAAATGATCACCAAGATCAAGATAATTAACACGTCCACCACCTCACATAGTTAACTCATTTTTTTGTGTGTGGTGAGAATGCTTAAGATTTGCTCTCAGCATCTTTCAAGTGTATAATACCATATTATTAACTATAGTCACCATTCTGTACATTAGATCCTCAGCACCCATTCTTCTTATAACTGAAAGTTTGTACCCTTGACTTACATATCCCTATTTCCTCCTCTCTCCAGCGCTGTGTCTACACTCATTTTTTTTTTTTTGCATGTGAATGTCCAGTTGTTCCAGCACCATTTGTTAAAAAGGTTAACTTTTCTGCATTATATTTCCTCTACTGCTTTGTCAAAAATAAGTTGAGTCTATTTATGTGAGTCTATTTTTGGGCTTTCTATTCTGTTCCTTTTATCCATTTGTCTATTCTTTCACCAATACCACACTGTCTTGATTACTGTAGCTTTATGGTAAATCTTGAAGTCGGGGGGGTATCAGTCCTCCAACTTTGTTTTTCTATAATATCGTGTGAGCTATTCTGGATCTTTCGCCTTTGCATATAAATTTTAGGATCACCTTGTCAATATCCACAAAATAATTCGCTAGGATTTTCATTGAGATTTGATTGAATCTATAGATCAATTTGGGACACCTGACATTTTGATGATACTGAGTCTTCCCATCCATGAACATGGAGTGTCTGTCCATTTATTTCTAGTTCTAGGAGTTTTTTTTTTTTTTTGTCAATTCTTTCAAATTTTCTACATAGACAATCATGTCATCTGCAAACAAAGTTTTATCTCTTTCTTTCAAATCTATATACCTTTTACTTCCTTTCCTTGTCTTTTGCATTTGTAGGACTTCCAGTAAGACGTTGAAAAGCAGTGGTGAGAGGGGTCATCCTTGCCTTGTTGCTGCTGATCTTAGTGGGAAAGTTTTGAGTTTCTCACCCTTAAGTATGATGGTCGCTATAGGGTTTTTTTTTTTTTTTTGGTGGATATTCTTTATCAAGTTGAGGAAATTCCCTTCTATTCTTAGTTTACTGAGTTTTTATCATGAATAGGTGTTGGATTTTTTCAAATGCTTTTTCCACATCTATAGATATATTCATGTGATTTTTCTTCCTTAGCCTGTGATATGATAGATTACATTAGTTGATTTTTGAATGTTGAACCAGCCTTGCATACCTGGGATAAATTCCAGTTGGTTATGGTGTATAATTATTTTTATACATTGTTGGATTCAATTGGCTAATATTTTGTTGAGGATTTTTGCATCTATATTCATGAAAGACACTGATCCATAGTTTTCTTTTCTTGTAATGTCTTTGTCTGATTTTGGTTTTAGAGTAATGCTGGCTTCATAGAATGAATTAAGAGTATTCCCTTTGTTTCTGTCTTCTGAAAGATACTCTAGGGAATTTGGCATAATTTCTTCCTTAAGTGTTTGCTAGAATTCATTGGTGAACCTATCTGGGCCTGGTACTTTCTGTTTTGGAAGGTAATTAATTATTTATTCAATTTCTTTAGTAGATATAGGCCTATTCAGATTGCCTATTTTGTCTTGTGTGAGTTTTGGCAGGTTATGTCTTTCAAAGAATTGGTCCATTTCATCTAGGTTATCAAATTTGTGCGAATGGAGTTGTTTATAGTATTCTTTTATTATCCTTTTAATGTCCATGAGATCTGTAGTGATGTTCCCTCTTTCATTCCTCATATTAGTAATTTGTGTCCTTTCTTTTTTAATTAATTAGCCTGGCTAGAAGCTTATTGATTTTATTGATCTTATTATTATTTTCTGATTTTATTGAAACTTTCGGTTTCATTGATTTTCTCTATTGATTTCCTTTTATTGATTTTATGGATTTCTCCTCCATATAAATTATTTCTTTAAGTTGACAGGCAGAAGGCTAAGTCTGGTCTTTTAATTCTCTTAATTAAGAGTCTAAAGGAAGTTGTATCTCTGTGAGATGACGTATAAGCCAATAAAATTCTCGAGGGGAAATCAATGGAATATTTTATTAATATGGACTCTCAATCCAAAACTTTCTAAAATCTCTGCATTACCTCTATTATAACACCTCATTTTTGGATATATAATCTTCAACATATCTTACTAGTATTTAATGGATTTTTATATTATTTTATTTTCCTTTAGAATTAAGTGTATAATCAACTAGCTTACTTTCAATATGCATCCAAACCAGACTAAAGAGGTTGGGTCTACTTCATGCTCTCTCCATCTTTGTCTTAATTGCATTGTAGCTAATATTAGCATATGTATTTTTCCATTATTTATTTTAAACAGTGCAGGAAAATATAATAAAACACTCAAATGGATCTAAAAACAAATGCCATTATAATACAAATATGATTGTTTTATGGAAAGTGAACAAATTGACTTGTAGGAAGAGATGAATGGCAATACTTGATATTTAGTTGCTGGAAAAAGTCTAAATTTGAAATAAGAAAAATGCTTTCTGGGTAACAGAGTAAAAGTTGAGGTTCCATAAGACAACAGATGTATGCTAGAAATAGCCTGCCTGACTATTTTGGTTAAAGAATAAAGTCTTGAGAAAAAGAAAAATTACACACACACGCACACACACCAGTTAGTGAAAGAATTTAGTCTCAGCTCAGAGAGAGTGACATGTCTCACTGGATGCTAGCAAGCTATACCACATAGTTTGATTCTGACTTTGCATATCTACATGACATGATATAGCACAGACCTTCAAATTTGTCTTCCCAACTCTCTACCCACGGCATTGACTGTTTGAGGGTATAAGCCAGTAGTGTTATAAAAATTCCCACATCTTGGAGTTGTCTCATTGTTTTCTCATAATGCCATTTACCTTGGTTCTCTGTCCCTTGTGTTTCAGAAACACTGAAAGCTAGGTCTAAAGCAAGTGTCCAATAGAACTGTCTGTGATGATGAAAACATTCTATATACATTGTCCAGTATGGTAACCATTAGCCACATGTGATTATTGAGCACTTGAAATGTGGCTAGTGCAACTAAGGAAATGGGTTTTTAATTTTATTTAATCAACTTAAATTTAAGTAATCACCCGTGTCTAGTGGTTATGATATTGGATAGCCCAGATCTAGGGGCTTGAGTAAATTCAAGTTCAATATTTCAGCAATAACGCCTCAAGAATGTTTTTAACTTGTTTTGCATTTTTTTTGTTTTGTTTTGTTTTGCATTTTTAAAGGTTTTAGTTCTGCTCACCCTTACTTGAACTCTAGGGTTAAACTGATCAGCCACTAGTATAAGGTAGCATTTTGTGAATCCCTGATTATGTTTTTCAATTCTTCTGCAGGTCTACAGCATAGCACAGATGGAATCTTCTGATTCCTATTTGGGGAAGACAAGGAAGACAGGAATTACATAGAACTTTAGTGACCAAAAGACTTACTTGGAGTTTGCCTTTTGAGTGAGGAGACCAATTATTGGAAAACAACCAGAAAGAATGCTTTTTTTTTTTTTTTTTACCATATTTAGTTCTGGGGTCTGCTTCCGTTCTTCCCACTTTGTCATATCTCCTTAATACATATTGCCATGTGATAATAGGCAGCATTTCACTGATGACACAACTGCCTGATCCTGAATCATCAAAGGAAGGCTTATATAAATTTACCACGTCGTACTTATTAAGGAAAGAGAAAAGTTTTAACAACAGAGACTGATGCAAAAATGACGTTCTCTCATCTCCTGAACAAGACATAAAGTAAATTAAACAGAACATCCCAACTCTACATATAGTTAACTAAGAGCTTTAAAAATAGGAAGCTTTCTCATAAGCCGCTCTAGTTGCATTTGCATAGTCATTTGCCATTACCTCTCATCCTGTAAGACATAGCATCATTCTTTTTCTTCAGTTTTTTAAATTCAGTTGTTCCATCGTTAATTCCTTGAGCAGACATTAGTGAACAGCTTCTAGTGCCAGATACTCACTCTTCCACATAAGCATCAGCCAGTGGGCATTTTGGTGGGTCCCTCCACTCTGTGGATCTTACACAAACTCTAGACTCACCCGCCCACCTGATCGCATTGCCCTTTCTATATGCATTAGTTCGGACTTTCAAGTACTCGCAGGCCTTTTCCAATCTTGTCTTTGGGCTCACTTCCTTATCAGCTGACACTGACCTATTTCTTACTCCTGACCGGGATTCTGACGCACTCTCTTTAACTGGGTCACAGTGCAGCTCTCTTGCTTGCTTTGACCTGTCTAAGTTTCAGTGCCAGCAAAAAGGTGTCAAGAGCAGAGGCCAGTCTTCTCCTTGACTCCTAGGGGTTTTGCTCTCTACTGGCCAAGTGGACATAAGGACTGAGAAGGAGGCAAGGTTTAAGGCCAGCCTCAGGTGAGAGGAGACAAGCTTTGGCTATTTGCAGTGGAGCTCAAGAGCTTCCACTGGCTGTGTGTGGTCTCAGTAAGTGAAGAGACAACACCAAGATAGGCTGAAGGATGGAGACTGCATTTGATGGTGGTGAGGACAGACCCATGAGCATGAAAGAGGAGTTCAGAGAGGCAGCTTGACACAGTGCAAGAACAAGGTCTCCAGAATTGGACAGCCACTGTGAGCTCCTCTCCTGACACTGCCATTTACTGTCATGTGATCCTTAGGCAAAGTCATTGACCTTGTAACATAGCGTCAGTTACTTCATCTGTAATTGGGGATATGATTAATCCCTCACAGGAAGGTGAAGATTACATGAGAGGATGTGTCTGAAATATCCTACTGTAGGGCAAGGCACAGAGCACACACTTCATAAATGTCCACTGGGAAAGATCATGGAGGGTAACAGATAGACGGCATTTGGGGTGTAAAACATTTGATACATACAACTTCAATAAACACTGCTCCTTCCTTCCCCCCACTTCAGGATGACCCAAATCATGTCTCCGTGTTTACTTGGATGCCGTGAGGGCCTGGCTCAATTTGTGTATCTTTTTCTCTTTCTGCTTTCGACTTGACAGTTTGTCTCCTGAAAGCGCAGCCTCTAATTTTCTTAATTGCAAAATTGCCCTCAAGCCTATGATTCCAGCTTGTTACTGTTTCCTCATTAATTGTTCTTTAAACAATGAGCACAGCCCATAGTTTTTCCCAACTTCTGCATGTATTCTTCTGCGCTCGCTAAAATGTTGTAATATGGCTGGGTACATTCTAAGTGCCAAGGCACAGAAAGAGAGGGTTTCTGTCATTTTAACTGCCACATGCCAGGGCCTAGACTGGGGCATGATGTAGCCTAGGCACTTAAGGCAATGGTACAGAATGTTTGGATGCATTTTCCATGAGAATATGCTCTGACTTGTTTTTCTAGCATTCTGGGCAGCAGGCCCACTGCCATCCAGCCCCAAGGATCTCTGTTGGGATGATGGCACAATATCCTGAAATCCTTCCATTCTGTTTTTTTCCATCTTGGAATTGCACCGTAGCTTCAGTGAACCTCCTGTCCCCCTTCACTCCTTTCTTAGAACACTCTCCTCATCCTGAATCTAAAGTTAACTCTTTGTGTGTTTAGAAGACACCAAAAGGGGCCCCAGTCTATGGATGTCGCTAAGGCCAGAGGGCGCAGAGATGCAAATGAAGCTCCTGCTCCAAGGGGAGGCATGTTGTTCTCTCTCTTGGCATCGTGTGCCCTGTAGGGAGAGGCTTTCGAGAAGTCCTTCTATGGAGGTCTGGATCTGAGAGGGGAGCTATTTGATGACCCCCACCCTGGGAACTAAATACAGCAGACCGAGGAGATGTCCATTCCCATCTCAGGAGGGAATGAGGAACCCACCCTGAGCATTATGTCCACCTCCTGTATCCACTTGGTTGACCTTTGCTTAGTAACGTCTTAGCCATCCTCTGTGCTGCGCTGCAGCCTTCTTGATGTCAAGGATGGCATCCATCTTGCTCCTTCTCCATGTTCTTTATCTAATGGTGCCTGGCACATAGTTTTAACAATCCAATAATATCTGATGAAGGAATGAGTGAATACAACTGTTTAAGCTCTCTGAGCCTCCATCTCCTTGTTTGTAAAAATAGGTGGCGAGCACTTACCTCATATACTTGTAGAGCAAATTAAGTGAGATCATACAACGTCAGGGTGTAGCATAAAACTTGCTCTTTTTAAGTGCCCAATTATGTGGTCATTATTATTATTATTATTATTGTTATTACCATCCCTCAAAAAGTTTCTCAACCAATGGGACTTTCTTTACATCTTACAATCACTTTCTACTGAACCCGTCTCCTCAGGTTTGCTCAGAAGTCACGCTCACGTCTCCTCCTGAAATTTCCCTCTATTCTGCTACATCTTGGATTACCATCTTGTTTCCCTTTCTCTTTCTGAAAGAGGTGCCCACACTTGCTGCTTCCTCTTTCTCCTCATGCTCCTCCAGAGCTGCAGCTTGGTTGAAGGACCTCGGTTTTTGTAGAGTCCCTGCTATGCTCTGGGAATCATACAGGGTGAACCATGCCACTGTATTCTCACAATGTCCTGAGAATCGAGTATTATCACCACCACTCTACTTGGAGGAGCTCAGGCACAGACCATGCCTCCAGGAGGTGATACAGCTGGGATTCAAAGCTCTTCCCACATCCTTGTGGCTTCACAACTTCTTATAAGGGATTTTTGCTCTATCTGAGAAGCCCAACACTTGCCAGTCCTGCTATAATCCTCCTTCACCCTCCTGGAATTCCCACATTGAATTGTCTCCCCCTTTTCTACCTCCTGGCTGGCCCTGTCTCTCTGTCTCTCATTCCCCTACCATGTGTGTTCTGCCTTGAATTGTGATTATTTGAGAATTGGCTTTTTCACCTCCATTAGATTTTAAGAAATTTGAAGGTAGTGACCATCTCTTTTCTCTCTCTCTTTCCTCCAACTTGCTTAGCAATAGAACGTGATGAACCACCTACTAAATATGTGCTTTTTGACCCCAAACTCAAGATAAGAAGCTTCCTCATAGGGCTGCAATCTTTGCAATCTTCAACTTTGTTTAATAACTCAGAGGTAGGTGTTTGTGGGCTGGGTTTACAGAAAACTTGAGAGCTATTTTTCTTTTGCATTAACTTATTTTTTGCAAATAATTCATTGTTATTTCTTACTCTCTCAATTATTTTAAAAATGTAATGGAAATGGTCGACCAGTAGTTAATCTTTGGACAAGTATACAGAGCAAACTAGAGATTATGACCACCCAAACCATTGGAGAGGCCGTGGCTGAAGCTCTCAGCCAGACTGGCCCGGGGAGTGACTTTGCCTAATCTGGGCCCACCTCCAGATGTGCTCTGGAGCCTCTTCTGCTTGTTTCTGCATTTTGACCCACCTTGCTCCTTTATGTCTCATGGTGGTCCTTGCTAGATGGATAACTCCCCAGCATTTTTTTTTCACACTTATAAAAAGACTCCAACTCCCTATTTTTCAAATGAAGTTGAACAAAAAAATCCCTATATAGAACATGGACAGAGAGGAGCGCTACTTGGGTTGAATCACGGGTTGGGGGTCCAGAGCCTCACTCCATGGCCCTGGCTTTTATACTGCCCACCTCTCCCCTGCACCTCGGGGCAGCATCCCAGCACCCACAGGCTGTCAGAGGGAGGGTTTAGAAACTCACAGCTCTAGAGCTCTTTCCTGACTCTTACTGCAAATATATCCTCAGCAAGAAAGCTGCCTCCCTTGGAGATGACTTAGTTTGTAACAGAACACTGAGGCCTTAATCCCCACTCTCTTGAATCCTTGAAAGAACTTGGATGTGACTTCTCTACCAAATAGGAAGGCTTTATGCAAAGCCATGAAGACAAAAATAAATGCAAAGAGCAATAGGATAAATGTGTTGTCCCCAAATGACCTTTGGTATATGATAAAGTAGAAATCAGTGGAAAGGAGAAGAAAATAATGGAAGTATTACATATATGTATTTTTTATTTTTTCCTAGAAGTATTTACATTGGGTGGACATGTTTTATTATTACTATTATTATTATTTTTTGTGTCTATCAAGCCAACCTTGGATAATTGGCTCACCTGGCCATGAAGTTGACTCAGGTTTCTGGCAGGAGACCAGCAGCTCAGTAATGGTCTGTGTCATTTGAGCAGGATGACAGCCACATGAGTCATGCTATTGTAGGTGGGTGGTTATTAGCACTCTCTTCCACCCTGGTAGTTGCATGCAATGGAGAGAAGATCATAATTTTTTAATATGTGCTGGTTTTAAGAAGAATCAAGGGGCAGAGTCATTGTGACCATGGCTTATAGAGGGAGTCAAGCCTGGCCTTGGATCCCAACACTGTCACAGTTAGCTGTGAGGTCCTGGAGGGACTTAGACTCTTGAGGTCTGAGCTTTGTCTTTTGCTAAACAGAGTAATCCTACTCACTTCCTAGTGCTCTCATAAGGATTAAGTGAGAAATATGTAAGAAACCTTGTAAGGGTGTTAAATAGGGTAGCCCTGTAGAAATAGGGTGTTTGTTAACATTTCATCTGCATACCTTAACACGAATTCAGAAACCAAGAGTGAGTCACATGTCAATCCTGAGCCATCTTTAACTGATTTTTCTGTTAATTTCTTGTATATATACTCTACCTTTATCATGTCACACTACTGCTCGAATCCTTTTCATTAGTTCCTCACTGCAAAAAGTCATAAAATCTCCTAACTGACATGGGCCTTTCCTGACATCTGATTCTATTTCCTTTTTTACAAATGAGAATTGATATCCCAGAGGGTGAGTGTTTCCTTGAGGAACAAGGACTCATTCCTTGAACTTGGCCCACTTTCTTGTTCGTGGTAAGTGCTGGATACCCCTGCAGATCTGAGCTGCCATGGAGTGTCAGCCAGGATTACTCTCAGCTCTAAGGAAGAGCTGGCTCTGACAATGGGGGCTTCAACTGTTGTTTACTTACCAAGCCTGGAGGTAGTCAGTTCCTGACTTTTTTCTTCATATTTATAAAAAGGAATCAACTCTCTGCTTTTCGAATAAAACCTTTTGTCATCCTTAGCTATTGGCTTGTTGTCTCATGGTCGCAATATGATGAGCACAGCTCCAAACATCACATCTGTGTTAAAGGAAGAAGGAAAAAGGAGTGTAGCCCCAGACATTCTCCTCCCTTGTCTGTCTCTTTTTAAAAACAACGAAAAAGATTTCCAGAAGACTCTCAGAATATTTCACCTTATATTTTATTAGCCAAGGCAGAGTCACATGGCTGTTTTAACTAGAGGGAACACTGGAGAGCTGAATATCTGTCTGCTTTTCCCTAGCCTTTTTTGTCAGAGGCAGGCATGAGAGGGGGAGACTACTGGGAGTGATAGCTCCTGGGTTAGATAGCCAGCAGCTGCTGCCATGCTTGGGTTAATGCCCTGTTGGTGTGAACCAGCACCAGGACTTTCACTGTGTCTTTTGCTCCCCTCCATGTCCAGGGTGGATGTGTTTGACCTCTTGACTCATATTTTGGACTTGAAAGGAAGGCTTCAGCTCCCAGGACTGTGGGTGTCCTGGGCATAGCGGTATGGCACTGGGTGGTCAAACTCATGTGGTTCAAAGCCAGATGGTCGATGGAATCTTCCTCTCCTGGCTCCACTGCTTACTAGCTGTGTACCTCTGAACAAATTATGTCCCTTTTCTATGACTCGTGTCCTCATCTGCAAAATTCAAGTGATGCCCCTGTCTTATAGAGTGGCCGTGAGGAATAGATGCGACAATGAATGGAAAGTGCTTAGCACAGCGCTCCATTCACCGTGATTGCTTCAACAGAAGGTAATGCAAAGAAACAAGTTAATACATACTTGTAGGATGCTTACCAAGAGCCCAGCCCCCTTCAAAGTGTTTTTGCATATATTAAATCAGTTAATCCTCATAGCGCACTCAGGAGGAAGGTTCTGTTACTATATTCATTTTACAGCTGAAGGAAATAAGCACAGGGATATGAAGAAACTACCTCAGGTCACCTAGCATTTAAACCAAGGCGGTGTGGACTCTTGCCCATGTCTAATCATGATGTTAATGTGACTCTTATAGACTTTCAAAGGGAGCCTGGTTATTATTTCTCCAATTCCCTCTGCCTTTGGTTGGTTGAGGATTCAGGAAAATCTGAGCTCTCTGAATATTAGAGCTTTGGCTATAGGATGTGGGGGTCTGAGCCTTACTCAGTCAGGATTTGAAGCTGAGTCTGTGCCGAGCCATGCTTCAGGGTGGAGATATCCTTGAAGGGATGGAGTGAGACTGACCATGCATCATCATGTCCTGAATCTGAGTATTGTATCAACACTGTCCGCGCCTCTCATGACCACCCTGGTCCTTAAGGAGGTTGTTGATAAGGCATTAAGGATCTTCGTGGTTGTTGAAATCTGAGGGCAGACCTCTCTGGCTGCAGACTAGGTGAGAAATTGGGGGATTTTTTGAAGTGGCTTTTCAACTTTCTGATTTTATAATCCTGCAGTTCTGGAGGTTTACAACTGTCCCTGACACCCTAGCGCTCTGCTAGCCTGCCCACCAGCTCCCCACTGCTGTTTCTGCCTTATTTATCTGGCTTTTCCCCCTTGTAGCATTTTGGCAATTGTGAGAAGTGGTTCTGGAACAGTATCAACAAATTCCCTTAATGCCTGAGAACTGGTGCTTTTGGAGCCTGCTGATGTTAATGGCAAAATAGCTCGAGTCCTGTAATGTCTGTCTTTGATTTTTCCCTCAGTTACTGTTTCTGCTGAGTCCCTGTTGTTCTTCATCACAAAATTTCAGAGTCACTGTGGTCATAACTTTCTCCAGTTCCTTTTGCCCCGGGGGAGTTTGGGGGAGCAGTGTGGATTTAGAAGCCAAAGCTTTGTTGTATTTGCCTAAACTATTCTGGGTAAGGAATTTCCACACCCATGCGCCGTGTGGCCACCAGTACATGCTGGCAATTTTACAGGCCAGAAATCCCACATTTTACTTTTCCTCTGCTTAAATTAGCCATGTGCTGGCAGAAAACCATCACTTGTTGCTCTCTGTGAACTCTGTGTATCTTGTAAAACAGCAGAGAATTAAATGAGCCCCTAAATCAAGGGTCAGCAAACATTTTCTTTAAAGGGCTAAGTAGAAAGTAAATATTTTAGGTTTCTCAGGGCATATGGCCTCTGTCATGACTACTTAACTCTGTTTTTGTAGTGAGAAAGCAGCCATAGATGATATATAAATGAACGTTTATGGCTGTGTTCCAATAAAGGTTTATTTACACAGAGAAGCTGTGGGCCAGATTTGTACTAGGTTTGGGGCCAGGAAGGAAGCATGAAATTCTCTGGGCACTTCCACTCATTCTTTTGGCCTGAGAGTCATCCCTCCCCTATCTAGGAAATCTTTCTCAGAGTATTTTGATTCTGTTCCCTTCTCCCCATAGTGACCTTGACTATTATATTTAAGGCCATAGTCCTCTTGTCTGGATCATCTAAGATTCTCCTATCTTATTTCAGATCTCCGTCCTCTAATCTGTCATTCAGACACCGTCAGAGTGCATTCATTTGTGCATCCATTCACTTATTCATTCAATCAATACTGAGTTCCTACCCTGTGACAGGCTGCCATTGTGCTAACTGCTGCGGCTTCAAAGATGAGCAAAAAAAACACGGTTTTCACCTTCACAGAACTTACAGTTTAGTGAGGAAATACATAATAAGTGAGCCATTGGATACTCAGAAGAATGTATAATTTGCATATAAAATTGGTGATTGTTCTAAGTACTATAAAGCATCACAAATGATGAGGATGCTTACAGCAGGAAAAATGAATGTCAAATCCCGCTTAAACCCTCCAGTGGCTGCTGGATACCTGGTGGAGGGTCATCAACTTAGTGCAGACAAGAATCACCTGGGGCCTTAGTGGCCCCAGAGCTCCTCATCTACGTTCTGCCATGTTGGTTTGTTAGGCCTCATGTATTACTTTGCTCAGGCCACTATAACAAAAGACCACAGACTGGGTGGCTTAAACATTAGAAATTTATTTTCTCATAGTTCTGGAGGATAGAAATCCAAGAACAAGGTGTGAGGAGAGCTGGTTTCTTCCAAGGCCTCTCTCCTTGCCTTGCAGATGGCCTTCTTCTCCCTGTGTCCTCACACGGTCTTTCTCCTGTGCATAGACCTCCCTGGTATCTCTTCATGTGTACAAACTTCTTCTTCTAAGGACACCAGTCACGTTGGATTAGGGTCCACTCTAACTGCTCATTTTCACTTAATCACATCGTTAAAGGCCCTATCTCCAGATACAGTCACAGCTGAAGTATTGGAGGCTCAGGCTTTAACATGAACATTGGAGGTCTAAGTCAGCTTGGGCTGCTATAACAAAATATCATTAACTAGGTCGCCCATCAACAGCAAAAATTTATTTCTCACAGTTCTGGAGTCTGGAAGTCCAAGATCACGGTGCCAGCATGTTCGGGTTCTGGTGAGAGCCATTTTTCAAATTGCTGACAGCTGACTTCTCATTGTACCCTCACTTGGAGGAAAGAGAGAGCTCTGGGTTTTTCATACCCTCGTAAGGGCACTAATCCCATCATGAGAACTCCACCCCCATGACCTCATCCAAGCCTAATTACCTCCCAAAGGCCCCACCTCCAAATGCCATCATATTGAAAGTTAGGCTTTAACCTATGAATTTTGGAGGACAGAAACATTCAGTTCACAGCAAGGGGACACAACTCAGCCCATAACACCTCAGACAGGGCTCAGATCTGAATTTTAATGGCCATCTCTGGGTGATGTTGAGACAGTTGGTCTGAGCATCACACTTGAGGAAATTCTGGCCTGACAATATGTTGAGGAAGACCCTGGTGTGACACATGCCCCCTTCTATAGTCTGCCCAAATTCTTCAGCCTTCTCCTGCATCCTGTGGGTCTCACTTGTGCAGTGATGGAGAGGCCTCAAGCTTCTCACTTCTCCCCACCTTTCCAAGCCCCGGCCTCCCTCCTTCTATTTGCACACCATTTGTACTTGTCCCTCTTATCAGGCTTCTAGTCATCTTCCAAGGTTAGGATGGACACTTGGTTGCAATCCCCTCTCATTTCCAGAGACATTTTAGCTATTCTTTTTTTATTCTGTATTTTAAATTCTACATTAAAGCTTTCTTTTTCTTCCTTTTATTTTTCTTTTTACATCTTCTTTGTGTCCCAGTTTTATTCTCCCCAAAGCTTCCCAGAATGATTTTCCTGGCCCTTTATTTGTTTCATCTTTCCATGTCACAGATGAGAGAAATGGGGGAGTGATTTGAGGAAGGGAGTGTGGCTCTTGTCTACATCATCCACCTTCCCCTTCATCTTACTAAGTACTGATCTATGTAGAGCATAACGCCGAGTCCTTCGCTTTCACCCTTACAACGTGAGCATCCTTTTCATCTTTTCTTTGATAAGGAAAAATGCACGTCTAAAGAGCTTCAAGGGAATATGGGGAAACCACCTTTGGGGTACATACTAGAGAAGATGAAGGCTATGAAGACTTTAAAATGATTTGGTTTTTTCCAGCTGGGTGCATAACTATTACCTAGGAGCTAGTGAAGCTGCTCATAGGAGAGCAGATAAAACCACCACTCACAAGCGCCGAGTCCTTGAAGGCAGGGGCTTCCCAATGATGCCAGAGAATGCTTTCTCCCTAGGCTGGGTGCATGGGTTAAACAGAAGCAGCAAGCAGAGAGAAGTCAACACTCTGTCCTAACCTTTCAGTCTCAGCAAAAATGCTTTGTCCCAACTCCCTTCACCCACTTTAGAAATGCATGTGTTTTTGGAAAGGGTAAATCTGCAATTCAAAGACACAAAGGATTGGGAAGATTACCTGGCTTTGTGTATCACAATTAGCACTTAGTTCATTTTGATGACTTGAATGTAAGTGAAGCCAGAGCATTGTGACTACAAGTCCAAGGATATGCATGAGGGTTTAAAATATAAATCTGGAGATTTTTCACAATTTTGTTGCATTTGGGGGATTTTGTAGCTCAAAGCATAACATAAGGGAGACCCACTGAATCCTGACTTTAATTCAGACCCCTTTGATGTGTGGGATGCCATTATGTTGTTGACTCATTTTTTCAACATACATTTACCAAGCACCTACTACATGCAGGCATAATATTTGATCCTCATACCCTCCACCAAGTAGATAATTTATTTCCACCATTTTATAGAGATAGAAATGAAGGCTCAGAGAAGTCACACACGAGGGCAAACAGCCTGTGAGTTGTGGAGCTGGTACATGGATGGGTGGATCTTAGAGCCTGCACACTTAACCACCATTCTTGGCCTCTCCAACAATTCCAGCATGACTCAGCCCACACAGCAGTCATCCACACTGTGAATTATGAATTAGGCTGGATACTTAAGACTATATATCCATGCAGTCATACTCCCTTAGTTCTTTATCTTTTTCCATTCTTCGATTCACCCATCCCACTATCCATCCATCAACCCATCCACCCACCTACTTATCCATTCACAAGGAGAATAATGCTGGGCAAGAAGAAGCAGGGTCAGAATTTAGAAGTAGTTGGTCTATTGGACTTAACTATTTCTTTTTTCTTCAAGCGCCTCATCTGTAAAATGGGGATTATTATAACAATAAACTCTTAAGTTTTTTGTGAGAATTAAATGAGGTGTTACAGGTAAAGCTCTTTGAATAGTGGCTGGCACTTTGTAATTGTTATTATATCATTATTTATTATTATTATTTCAACTATCTTATGCTTAATTTCACATAGTTCCCTGAAACTTATTAAGAGATGCTCTCAGACCAACCACTTGGAATTTGTGGAATATGAGACCCTGGTTGTTTTGGACATCAGTGGCTGAAATCCGTGACAGTTGTGCAGACCAAGACCCTGCCACAGTTTTCATTTCTTCTATCCATGGTCAAGGAATTTGCTAAGCAAACTGGCAGAACGAACATAACTGCCTGGGGACATACTTAATTTCCAAAGCTCTTCAAAAGGACCTATGTACCAGCAACACTTTATTTGTTGGATTCAAAGTAATCTTACATCTACATTAAAATAGACTCTTCAAGGACTTCCTCTTTCTGAAGGTCACACAAGTACTTCTAGTTCCCACATTTATACTCTTAATGGATTGGGCAAATCATTCAATAAAGCTGAGCCCCAGTCCTCCTGTTTATAACTCATTACTCATTTGATTTCTTAAGATTTAAGTGAGATTATTCACTTACTCAACATGTTTATTGAACACCAAGCCAGGAGCTGGGGGATAATACAAAGGTGATAAATGGTGGGTAGAGGTCTTATTCTTGAGGAGACCGCAGTCTTGTGGAGAACACAGGCTATATATGGGACATTCAGCAGAGTAATTGGCACATAGTGTGTCCACAGTACTGAGTTGTTCCCATCCCTGCTGATTCCAAGTTCAATGGTGCTCTCTGTCCATAAAGGCACAACAGCATCAAAGTGAGACTCTTCCAGTGAACTTAAACTAAATCTACGGAGACAAGGATTTTGTTATTATTATTATTATTAAGTATTGAGTGACAGAGGAGAAAGTGTGCATAGTCAGACCTTAGTACTTGTCCCAGTTCGGCACTATTTGCTTGGTAATATCAAGACAATTTTATAATATGTTTGACCTTAGTTTCTTCCTCTGTTTAATGAGGTGGTTCAGGTAGATAAACTTCCTGGTCCCTTCTAGGAGAAGATGCTGGAATTTGATCACCATTTTGTAACCCTTGTTAGGGGAACTAAGACTATAAATCCCTCAAAAGCCACCATTCAAGGGAAGCATTGAGGACAGTTATTTTCCATGTGAAGGATGAAGGGAAAAATGGGACACTAAAACACGGCTGAGTGCCAGTAATCCACTTTACCTCTAGCTCAGCCCATTTCTCAGCTGGCAGAACTGGCCTTTGAAGAGAACCTTGGCCAACTCAATGCCTTAAAGACTTAGGCTGCTTGTCACAAAGCCATTCTCAAAATTATTCTTCTCCATTTTAAAAGCAGTGGACTTAAAAGAAGCTCTCCTGCAATTTCCTTCCTTTTCTCCTGACTGAGCAGAATTATTTTCCTCTTCTGCCTGTCTGGACTAACTCAGCACCCACCCCAGGACTTGGAGTTAGGATGCATGAGTTGCAGGCATAGCTCTACCATATGCACTGCCTTGGGAAAAACCACTTACCCTCTCTGAGAATCAGATTCTCTTTAGTACAGTGAGGAGAGTGTAAGATTGGCAAGAGTGCAGTGAAGTTCCTCCTACTTTATGTAGATTGTCGAATTTAGTCTGTACCTCACCTGATGGAGTCAGTACTATTGTTATCTACACCTTACAGATACTAAAACAGAGGCCCATAGAGTTTAAGTCACTTGGCAAATGTCACAAAGCTAATCAGTGTGCTGAGTGCAGGCAGATGAACCCAGGTGTTTGCTCTCTGACCACTGAACTCCACTACTTCTAAGCTCAGAGCTCCCTGGTTGAAAAACCAACTGCTATGTCATGAGGACACTTAAACCGTCCTGTGAGAAGCACAAGGGGAAAGCTAAGGCCCCCTCCCCACAGCCAGCACTGACATGCCAGGCATAAGAGTGAACCGTCTTGGACATGCACTCTCCAGCTCCAGGTGAGCCTTGAGAGGACTACAGCCCTACCTAACGTCTTGACTACAACATCCTGAGAGACTCTGAGTCAGAGCAGTCTAGCTAAGCTGCTCCTAAATTCCACAGAAACTGTGAGATAATAAATGTTTGTTGTTTTTAAGATGCTCAATCTTGAGGTAATTTGTTACACCATGTAGATAACTAATACAGTCTTCTTTGCTATAGTGATGTGGAAAGGGACTAGAGGAGTCTATGTAGAGGATGAGGGCTGATGTTACCTTTGTCTGTTGGTTGTGGTCACATTTAACCTTCCTGGGCTTCTCATTCCTCCTCTTCAGTCTACAGGCTACGGTCATCTCTACTGTAAAAGATAGATTGGGTGGATGAAATAAGAAATTGTGGGTTATATTATGATAGAATTCACATTGTTTTTGTGATTTTCTGCCCATAAAGTGGTAATTCTTTTTAAAAATAGCATTATTTTTTTCTATTTAAATGTAATTTATACCTCAGCCTTAATTCAGGTCAGCCATGGTCCCTTAATGGCCCTTTGGATCAGGCCACTTTCCCCAGCATGGGCTCTCTCAGTGGCCGCCCTTGTCTTTTATTCCACTTAATACAACTGTGTGAATTAATTATTTGTGTGAAGAGCAGTTGAATGCCTTTCTCACCCATTAGACTGTAATTTCTTGGTCATCATATATCCTTAGTGCTTGGCACAATTCAGATACTCAGGTAATAATTTTGTCCTGTGAATGAAGTGGGGCCTTGTGTGGCCTCAATTTGTTTATAGTAAATATATTATTGTTGAAAAGAGACAATTGGACAATACCAACAAAAAATGGAAGAAATTGAAATATGAGAAAAGCCAAACAAAGATGGTTGTGTGGAAGGGTTTCTCTCTTAAAGAACAGGAACTCGGGGCTGGCCCCGTGGCCGAGTGGTTAAGTTCGCGCGCTCCGCTGCAGGCGGCCCAGTGTTTCCTTGGTTCGAATCCTGGGCGCGGACATGACGCTGCTCATCAAACCACGCTGAGGCAGCGTCCCACATGCCACAACTAGATGGACACACAACGAAGAATATATACAACTATGTACCGGGGGCTTTGGGGAGAAAAAGGAAAAAATAAAATCTTAAAAAAAAAAAAAAAAAAAAAAGAACAGGAACTCATCTTTAAAATCCTTAGTTCCTCTCTCTGCTGACCACAGTAATCTCCGCATGCACAGAGACTGACTCTCAAGAACTTTCTCTCTGTTTCCTAGCTCCTTTCCAAAAGCTATCCAGACACCCACCCCAAGTAGTTTTTGTCCTTCTCTGACCTCCCTCCTCAGCTGCTGCCCTTTGGTATATAGCTTCTCTGCTTTCTTATTTCTTCCTTAGATTAGCTCAAGACCCTGATTCAGTAAAGTAGATGATAGGAGAGGACTCAACAGCAAGGCTCTTTGACCCTCAGCAGATGTAGGAAGGGGTAGGAGGGAGACTCAGAGCCTGCAGTCATTTATAATACAGAATGTGTTTTGTGATTACTAATGCTCAGAATGGCTCCCCAGTGCACTGTTCTCCTTACCCTTGTTTGTCTTCATAAAATCTGGATATTATCTGACTTGTAGTATATTTCTTTGTTGTTGTTTTGGCTGTCATTGCTGTCTCTCTCCCCAACAAGAGGGTTTCATGCTTCAAGTGTCAATTGTGTCCGCTGCTCTATTCTCAGTGCCTTGAGAAGAACTTTCCCGTAATCCGTGTTTAGTAAATACTTGTTGATTGAATTAATTTAATGAATGACAATTTTGAAAATAAGGATGTCTTGGATGGACTAATTACAACTTGACTTGTGTGAGTTCTGCCTTCCAGGATTGATGGAAGATTTTAGAAGATGACACGATGTCTCTTTTTGTTTGCTTTCAATTTCCGATTTTTGTTTCTTCTACTGAAAGGCCCAGACACTTAGTGCACCCCATGTCGTCCTGACTTAATGAGTTGAGTTCATGTCTCCTGACTTGTTTTTGGAGAACTTCTTTGGAACCAGTATGACCTAGTAAAAAAAAAAAAAAAAAGATTTTTTGAGTGTGGTAGACTAGATTTCAAATTCTGCTTCAATCACTTACTAGTGCTGTAACGTGAGTTTCCTGTTCTATTGTTTGGGTTGACAAGATCTACTTCACCCAGATGCAAGGAGAAATGAGGCTTTTAGTGCCTGGCATTCTGGTAGATCATGGACTACATTTCTCCATCTCATGCAACTCCACAAACACACAGTTCTGTCTGTAGATAGCACCTAGTGGGGTCGTTATATTCACTTAATGCAACTCTTGGAAGAGTCTTGATTCATCATCAGGAAAAGCTGCCCCTGGGCTCTATAATCCACTAACTTAATTAAAGGCGAACCATCCTCAAGGTAAACCATGAGGTGACACAGGCGTGTTCTACAGAGAACCATTGTCTAGTCCTTTCTGATTTGTCAGTGGCATTGGATTAAAATCGATCCGTTTCCCAAACTCCATTGCTGTTATTTTTTTTATCGAATTACAGACCCAGCTACCATGCATCAGTCCTTCCCCCTGGGAGTGGGAACTCCTCTGCACAGCAAGGCTCTTTGACACAATATGGTTTGCTTGGAATTCATTACTCAGGAGAGTTGGTGAATTGGAGATCTATTACTTTTACATTCTGCTTTCCGTAGAGTGCCTGGCATAATGTTCTGGCTACCCTCCAGAATCATTTTGATTGTTTTTGTGCCCCTCCCTCGCTCTCTCGGTTTTTTTTCCTTTCCTTTTTTTCCAGCTTTGTTTTATTTTGCTTTGTATTTGGTGGTGGAGGTTAGGTGGAGATAATATAGTTGAAAAATATATCAATTCTAGGTCTGAAAGGTAGACCCTGAGTCCCAGCTATGTGCAATCATTTGGCATTTTAAAACCTGTTGAAAGGGGATGATTAATAGCATCTCTATGAGGGATGTTATATGTGCCTGGCAGATAGTAGGTACTCAGGCAATATGTGGTAAGCAAATGAAACAGTAAACACAGAAACTCACACAGTCACGCACACACTGTGACCTATAAAGAGATGTTCCACCATCAAGAATTATCATAATTCCCATCTTCTTCACATTCAACCTAATTATTTGTAAATTGAAGATTCTAGGCTAAGACTAAGAAAAGTTGAACTCTACTCTTGCTTGTGCAGCACACCTTGGAAAAGTCGTGTAATATTTTGAGACCTCTACTTTCTCATCTGTAAAATAGGAGGGAGAGGATAACTAACTAATCTTTTGCATCCATTTTTTTAATGCATAAAGACTTATTTATCCAACCTGGTATATAAAATTTTCAACTAAATGATCCAAGCTACATCTCTGTATGTAGATGTATATAATTTCTCAGCCATCTCCTTTTTGCCCCCTTGCTCCCTTCTCCCTCCCAAACTTCTTCTCTCTCTCTCCCTTGTTCAATAATTATTTATTCAATGTCTACTAGGGGAAGGCATTGTTTTAGACAGTAAATAAAGCAACAAACAAAAACATCCATGCTCTCATGGAATATATTTGCTAGTTGGGGCAAAGAATAAAAAAAGCAGTAAGCAAATAGTGTGTCAGGGTGTGTTAAATGCAGTGTGTTAAGTTCTTTACAGAGTAATAATAATGATGGTGGATAATCGTTGAAGGTTCCCACTTTGGTCTGAACCAAACCAAGTGCCCCCGTTCAAAGTGTCAGTGTTCCACTCCTTCCTAATCAATGCCCTAAAGTTCATATGAGAAACTTGGTGAGTGCATGACTTCAACTTTCCTTGTAATTCTGCAACCTGCATAAATAGGATTTGGTCCTGATGTTTAGCCTTACCTGCCCTGTGGCTCCAAGAAATAAGAACTTCTTTTAAAGCTAACACGGAAGCAGTCTTGTTCACTGATTACAGCCAAGTTGACATGATGGTTTGAAGTTCAGATCTCATTGTTTTCTTCCTGTTGTCTCTCTAGTGCAGTGAGAAGTATCCATCCCACTCAGTGTCCTTGTAGTCATCATTAACATTGTAATCAAGTTCAGTAGCTACTTGGTCCTCAAGGCACTTGCTGGGATAGGAACTTTTTCCCCAGAATGCATAGGCAATAAATGAATTAATCATCATACCACTTCTTGTTGTGGATTAGTCGTATCCCATTTTTCACTGACAAGGAACTCAGCACTGCATTCAACTCCAAAGACATAAGCATACCAGTCTTTGAATTCTGCCTTTGAAGATGTGCTTCCTTGGAATACTGCTGGTACCAAGCAAAGTAGTCCTCAAAGCCTGGCCAGAAAAACAGGATCAACAGTAGTTATTTCAAACAGAGGGTATTTAATATAGATAATTGATTCTATAATGTTGGAAGATTGACAAAGCAAGAAGGGGACATCAAGGTGACTCAATGATTTAATAATTAATAATTATGATTATTAATGACCGATAATAATATTTCAAGAAAAGACAATACTTGCTAGGGCTGGGGGAACTAAAAGGAGAAATTGGTGTCTCCAGAACTTAAGAGCTGGGACTTCTAGGGGAAACTTTACACAGCCGGTGCTCAGATCTCTAAGAGGGACCTGCTGAAAAGCTATTGCTTGCTTATCTGGGGAGGGCTATCTGCAGGTAATATTTTGACTGACAGGAAACATGATCCATTTTTGCTTGTGGTAACTTTAAAGGATGATGCTTGAAGTGCCAAAGGAAACCCACATCTGAAGTGGAGCTGTGTTCTGTTGCTAGGACTGCACAGGCAGGAACTGAAAAGATGAAAGAAGTCCATTTTTCCTTTTTGTTGCTTCCCATTCTCCCTCTGGTACCTTCCATTAGCAATATCTAACAGGAAGTCAGCCTGCTAGTGAGTCTGGGTAATGTGATTTGCTGATTCCCAGCTCCAGAATCACAGAGCAGAAAGAGGTGGGCTTGGAACTGCATGACAAAAAGTAAATAACCCAAATAGAGTGGTGGAAAGGCAAAAATCAATCTGCTGTTTCAGGGTCTCTGCTGACTCCTGGGGACTAAATAGATCCATTACATAGTAATAATGATCATGATGGGAGTTAATAATGATAATTTCTGTTCACTAAAGGTTCTTATGTGCGTGCATTTACTAACCCAATCTCATTTGCATAGTATTGCTCTTTTTATTTCATCTCCTTCATTCTCCACATCCAGCTAATCTTATCAAGTCTTGCTGATTTTTATCTCTTGAGTATTTTATCGATCCATTTCTCCTCCTTTGTTTCCTCAAGCACAACCTAGTTTCAAGTTTGCACCGTTTTTTGCTGCCGTTACTGTGGGACTTACCTGATCTCCTTCCTTCCCTGTGCCTTTCTCTAGTCCCTCCTTCATATTCCTGTCAAATAATCTTTCTTCTAAATAATAAAAAAAAATTGTATCATGCCTCGCTAAACCCTTTCAAAGGCTCACCATGGGACACAGGATAGTCACAAACCTCCACACATTGGTTCACAGGACCATTGATGGTCCAGCTTGGTTTATTCCTACATAACACATACTATCATACCTCCTTGCTACTGTTCACATTCTCACCTCTACCTACGATTATCCTTGTATCCCTTGTCCATCTGTACATAATCTCCTTATCCATTGAGGCTTCCTTCAATTGTTCATCTTCTCTGAAGCCCCCTCTCATCTCCCTGTTAGTTTTTAAGTCAACATGTGTGTGTGTGTTTCATCAGAAAGCTATTTGTATCTTCATTCCACTTATTTTGTTATTATCATTAAATTTTAGGCATAATTGGAAGGGAAAGAATATAGACTTTGGGGCTAGACAGTCTTGAGGTTCAATAGAAGGTCTGACACTTAAATGGAAGGACATGTGGAATTTGTCCAAGTGACTGAATCTCAGCTGCTGCATCCCAAAAGTGAGACTCTACTGCCCACCTCAGTAGAGTTGTTAGATAAATTAATGATAATATGTCAGTAATTTCCTACCACAATGCTTAGCACATTGTAGACTTTTTCACAACTGTCAGTTCTTTTCTTGACTTCACTGCAGCCTGTCACCCCCACTAGACTTTAAGCATCTTGAAGTCAGAAGTAAGTTCATAGTCATCATATTTCCACAGATCCTAGAACAATATCTGGTGCATAGCACATAATAAATGCATATGTAGTTTCAGGAGTGGTTCTGCCTTACCTATAATTAATGTGCTTTCTGGTCCATACCATTCCTTGGAGGCAGCATAGCTGGAGTACAGTAATGTATAGCTGGCAGAAGAGTTAAGATTAAATTAGACAATAGCTGTGAAGCACCTAGGAGACTCCAGAACATAGAGAGCTTGAACAAAAGCAAGTTCTTTTCCTTTTTCTTAATATGTAGCACGCCATTCACAGAATCTGAAGGATCTCTTGATGACCTCCAGTCAAAACGAAGCCCCAAATACTCCCTTCCTGAAGATTTTGTCCTCCTCTAATATTACGTGGTTTTGTGTGTGAAAAACTTCCTTTAGGACTGGAGATGAGACTGGTATATTGAAGTCACCCAGTGTAGTGGAATGAGCATGGGATTTGGGATCAGGCAGGCCTGGGCTGACCCCTGATGGCACCAGATGTGATTAGTTACTTAATCCTCAAACCTCATTTATTGTTCTCTGTGCTGTAGCTTTCCCTTATACCCACCACACAGGGCTATTGTGAGATGACAATGAATCATTCATATGAAGGTACTTTGTAACCTGGAAGAATACCATCTTTGTGCTGGCCCTTAACAAAGATTTCCATGGATACATGCACTGGAACCTTTGCCTGGTAAAGCTCCCCATGGATAAATGAAGGTCTTCAAATAGGCAGGAAATAATCAAATTTCCATGAAAGTTAATTGAGATCTGTGTTTTCTAAAGGCTAATGGTCTGGTGAGAGATGTCCTGAGTCAAGCTAATGTGATGACCCATTTGTTTTTTCAGGTACCAATTATCAAACAGAAGTCACATCTATCACTGTTAACCTGTTTGCACAGTGTCCTCTCCCGCCCCCACCCACAAAGTCTCCATGGCCATTACAGGGGAAGAAAATCATACCACTGAAAGACATGAAATACTGATGAGTAAAGGGGGCCCCCAGGAAGCTTGTTTTAGGCATTGCTACATTTCGTTAAGCAGCCAGACCAGTATTTGCTTAGGGCCACTCTGTGCTAGGCACAAGTCTATGCATGAGCTTAAGGAAAAGAAGCTGTCACCTCCATGCTCAGAGGACTTGCCTTTTCACTAGGGGTAGAAAGAAGATGTGAAATCCAAATTTCAATGTATAGTGCAAGAGCAGTCACAATTCAATATAAAGCATGCGTGAGGTGAGGATGGGCCATCATTTAGGACAGTTAATGCTACTTCAGTGTTTTTAATGCTTCCTAACTGAGCAAGATAAATTGTAAATCCCATATCATAGAATCATAGAAGGAAAGAGGAAAATCATTCACCCTTTACCCCAGGGGTAAGAAACTTATTTTCTGTATTGACTTCATACCACTCATCAAGATTTAAAATTATATTATTCTCTTTCTCTCTGTATGTACACATGGAGAGGAAACATCTTGGTACGAGGATCAATAAATGAGGCTTTTTGGGAGAAGATAAGACAAGATGGATGAAATAAAGTTTAAAAAGACCCAGATAAGATAGTTTCAATTGTGTTATGTGATATAAACTAATTATGTCACACAAAGCAGTGATAATCTATGGCAAATATGTAACAGAAGGTCCAAGAAAGCTGGTAACTTCTTTAGGTCAATTCTAGAACTATGCCTGGAGCCTAGCATCTGTGCAATAATTATCTGTTGAGTTAATTAATTAATTAATTATTATTCTCAGTTCTCAGTCTCCTGTACTGCTCTATCCAAATACTTTGTCCCCAGGAAAATGTAAACTTTCCTAACACTAATATCTCTTTGTGAGATAAAAACTTTCCAATCCTATTGGAGTCTTTACTTCTTTTTCACTTGAAGTCTAAGGGACATGCAAGCTTTATAGCTAATTTTCATTGATTGTGAGCATATTTTCCATTACGTCCTTGAGCATAGTTATAATGTCTGCTAATTCCAACATCTGAATCATCGTGGGGTCTGCCTCAATTGGTTGTCTTTTCTTTTAAGGATGGATCACAGTTTCATATTCCTTCTCATGTTGAACAATTCTGGACGCCGTCCTGGATATTGTGAATGCTGTGTTGTGGAGACTCTAGATTCTGTAATATTCTTCCAATGAGTGTTTTTTGTTGTTGGCGGTCGTGTTCTTGTTGTTATTTGTTGGCTTGTTTGTTGTAGTGGACAATTAACATGGTTGAACTCAAATTGCAACTTCTACCTTTTGGGCAGCAGTTCAAATCTCAGTTCAGTTATTTCATCGTGAGTCCAGCTGTTTGGAGTCTGCCCCACACATGGATGGTTTAGGATCAGCTGGGGATTTGGACAGAATGTATACACAGAGTGTGTGGCTCCCTTCCCTGATTCTTTCCTGTCTAGGTTTCTGTCTCACTTTACAGAGGTTGAAGTTGCCTGAATTCTGTCCTATGGTCTTTCAGGCCAAAAATGCTATAGTCTTTTATAGGAGTGGTGCCCTGTCCTCATGCTAAAGATACATAAACAGGAAACAGGAGTGCAATAATGAGAGTGCAATAACGAGAGTGCAATTTGAACTTGATTTGTAGATTTAGGAGGAATCAGAATTTAGCTGGTATTTGAAAGCACTTGAATTCTCCTTCCTTTCACTATCTTTTACTATATTTTCCAACTCTACCCCTCATTTTTGCTGAGGAAGCAGGGTTACAAGAACTCTTGGGGAGTCCCCAGTATCCTGTCCCTCAACTAGAAGATACAGTACCATCTCCTAGATGAGAGGTGTGGAATTCTAGGAGCTCCTTACTTGAGAGCCCCTTGAGAGATAATCATAAAAAGATGTTATAATAAAATTTTGCATTTAAATTGCCTCTTATTCTTAGGATGTCAAAGTGCTTTACAAACACAAATTGCTAGGAATCTTTTAGGTTAATTAAAATGAGCAGATTTCCCAGACAAAGGAGGTGATTGTTTTTGTACTTTTGGGTGTTCTTTATAGGTGAGTGAATTGAGGCACAATAGGTTCTTTAACTAGTCAAACCATGATTTTCTGAGTACAAGTGAATTCAGAATGAGCACACCAACCACTCTGCCAAATTTCGTTGCTGTTCAGAATAATAATGATAGTAATATCAGTGATTCATGAATACTGGTGTTCATAATAAGGGTATTTGTGCTACCATTTATCAAATGGCTGCAGCAAGTCAGGCTTTGTGCCTGGCATTTGGTTTGCAGTAGTGCATGGTTTCTTCCCAATGCTTCTGTAAGGTAAGTCTTCCCTTCACTTCTTGCTGCTGTAAGATGGGTCTTATCTTTACTTTACAGCCCAGGAAACTGAGGCTCAATGCCATTCAGCGACTTGCCACAGGTCCTCCAGCTAGGAAGTGGCAGAGCTGGGATTTTAACTCAAGTTTGTCTGATTATTTTGCCTACGTTCTTCTTCACTACCAATATCATTACCAAGCATTACTTTTCTTTCCTTATCCCTAAACTCCTGAAGAATATGACACATTCTCATCAGAAATAGAAGCTCATCCTAGATCTGCTGTCTTGGAATGGGAGTTCAGCATGGCGATTAGAGATGAAGGTAGATTGTTGGTAGAAGTCAGAATATGGGGGGTGGGGAGGCACTTGCAAAATAAACTAAGGCATTTGGACTTTATTCTGCTGTATATATCATCCCATTTGCCATTGTTAATCTTCAGCACTCAGTGGTCCAAAAGGCAAAGGAAGGAGACTATCATTCTCTTGAGCATATGCCATGGGTAGAAATGGTAGTAAACATGTTGCCAAATTTTATTCTTATAAAAACCCTGCAAGGTAGATTCTCATCTCCATTTTACAGAGTAAGAAACTAAGATTTAGAGAGATTGAAGGATTTTCTAAAAGTTGCATCAAAAGCACTTAAAAAATGTCACTAGCTTGTTTAACTCCAAGAGCTGTTCCTGCCATTCTTACACTATTTAAAAAGTCACATTCTAATCAGATCTGATGAAAATCTGGTGAATCAAATCAGTCTGAATTGAAGACGCCCGCCTATGTCGACATGCTATAGAAAGATTTTCTGTTCAAGGTGGACACATGGTTGCCAAGTTGGTATTTGGAGACTGTTGTGATTTTTCCAACCTGGTCACACCAGCAAAGCACAAGTGTGCCCTTGCCATCATATCCATACTAGCCTTGGCATGCTTATGTTTGCAGACATCCTTGCCCAGAGATAAGCCCACTGGTGTTCCTTTGTTGTTCTAGTTTCTGTTTTGTTCATAGAATTGTTTATGGAGCCAAGATTCTGTCCTGTGACCCAGTCTTTGATACCACAAGGAGCAGGTTGCTGTGATTGGAGCACAGATCAGACTGCCATGTGCATTTCACAGAAGGCCATACTCAGGGCACAGTATCCACTGGCAAAGCCCACAGGTGCTTTGGTCCCTGCTGCCCAGCTCAAATGAATACATTTTGACTAATATTTTTATAAAGTAAGCCACTTATCCACGATGCATTGCCGTTGTTCCCCTCATGTCACAGTAACAAAGCACATCATACAAAAGACAACGCAGGGGTGTTTTCCAGAGAAATGGAAGAAGTTTCCACATAAGTGTGATTTTTTTCACCAAATAAGATACTTGGTCCCACCATGATATGCCCAATAAACTTCTCTTCTTGTGAATCCAGGGTCTCTCATCATTTTATCACCAAGGACATTGCTTGGTTCCATGTTTGCCCTCTCCATTGCCCAATTTTCATATCTAGGATAAGCATTCACTTAAATGCTCCCTGTCTATCACAGTGCATAAAGATGAAGGACTCCAGCTCTCTTTAACAACACTATTACAAAATGGGACTATACCAGCCCTCCCAGTACAGCAGGGCATGCAGATTGTCATAGATGGAGTAGTCCAAAGGCCAGGAAATGCAGGATGTTAGAAAGCTGAAATAGCCCTCATCAACAATGCAATGTGAACAAGGTGGCTTTGAAATATCTGTTGAATCCAGACCCCCAGCCTTCAGCTATATGACTGGAGTAGCTTACTTCAATTCCATTGGGGAATCAGATTTGAAGTTTCCCCTACAATTTTTAAACAAGGGGTGGCATGATCAAAACTGTGATTTAGAAAAATTACTTTGAGGGTAGACCAGAGGGCTATTTGTGGTCTTCAAGTATGTATTTAGATTCACTTTTGTGGATTTATTTTAAAAAGTTTATTGTGGACCTAATTCTCAGAGATAATTGAGATCTGGTGAGGTAATGAAGTTGAAAATCCACAAAAACTTCCAAAACTCTATACATAGACTATGTATAGATATTGTTATCACATTTGATAAGTAATATTTAATACAACAATGCTGTTATTGTACTTTAATAAGTCATATAATAGTATTATTGTATTTGAATACAATAGTGGTACTGCATACTAAAGCAGCACACCTGTAAAATGAGAATAACACTCCAAGCTTCCTATGTGGTTAGGAGACGTCCATGGGACACCATGAATGGAGCCTGGTGCATGGCTTCAACCAGACATGGAGCATCGGAAGCTCTGCATCATCTGAGAAGAGGAGCAGGGACTGTACTGAAGGAGTCATATGGTCAAGGGCAGGTGGGTGGGACTGCTGAAGCCATGTCCTAGAGCTGAGCTGTCTCCAGTCTGACTGGTGCCACTGTTTAGTAGCTATGCAACACTGGCCTAGACCTCCCTCTACTTGAACCTTGTGTTTCATATTAACTCTAAGAACTAGGCTTGATTGGTATCCCCAATTCATATACAGTGATGGGTTCACAGATAATTAGCTTCTCAAATGCTCATGCAGGGTCCTAAGATGATAGTAGACAACAAATGTCATAGCCATGCTGAGGAGAGCTTTGAATGTCATTTCCAAAAGGAATCGTAACTTGAAGTCACTCTGATACCACTTATTAGGCTGTAACCAGGTAAGATGGGGCAGGAACATCAGAAGATGGGATCTGGGGTCTCACAAACCTTAATTGGAACCCTAAGCTTCTGCTTCTTACTAGCTGAGTGATCCTGGGCCAATAAATTGCTTATATAAGCCTCCGGTTCCTCATCTATAAAATGGAAACACCTACACCTATCTTGACTTTGAAAAGCATAGAGCAGATCACGGACAGGGCAGATGCTCAATATATATCATCTTCTTTTTTTTTTTTAGCTTTCCCAATTATTCTCACTCCTAAAGAAAATGAAGTCTCAGAATTGAATAAATCCAAGAGCTTCAGAAACAACATTAGATTCATATTTAGACAGCAATTGATTTTTTTCTTGGTTAAGAAAAATTATACATTTGCTTCTAAAATATGAAGAGTGGTGATTATGATTCATGCACACATGATTCATAAAGAAAGCTGGAGCTAAAACACAGCTAAACTAATAATATTCCATCCTTGTGACTAAAGCTTGTCTAAGCTTAGAATGTGTACCCAGAGTTAGAGCGAAGAATCCCAAGGACAATTTTGCTGATGCTTTGATTTAATAATAGGGGCACAAGCAGAAAACATTGTTGTTTCCTCATAGCCCACCTCCCCAAGCTGGATGCACTTCTGTCATCTGCAGCTCTTCCCTTCTCTTCACCCACTTGGTTTCCAAGTATGACTGATTTATGGTAACACTGCTCAGAGCCAGGCATCAACCTCTCTGTTATGGTTTATTGCCATAGCCCCTAACAGATGTCCCAACCTCTGATATCTCCCCTTCTCCAAAAAACCTATTCTCTGTCTTTTTACTAAAGGGGATTCTTAAATAATTGGTCAACTGTGTGGCTGAGAAGAAAAGTCATAGACTTGGCCATTTGCCATTTTCTCACCATGTGACCAACCCTCAGCCATCTAACCTTGCTGAGCATGTATTTCATCATCTACGAAATAGAGATTACATCTATTTAATCTCTCTTTCATGAGGATTTAGTGTATTTAAAATAGCTTACACAGTTCCTGAAATTCAAAAGGTAATCAGTAAATTTTGTTTGTTCCTCAGTGTCTCTTCATCGCTGGAAAAATCAGAACTAATTTTATTATGACATCCTAAGCCCTCCACAAGTGTCCTTTACCTTTCACTATCTACATACAGCATGTTACATACTTTCTTGCCTTTTGTCTCATGGTTCTGACTTGGTACTTTTTCCATCAGAGTCTTGTGGGAACCAATGCTTGGATTGTTTTTCCTATCGTGTTCCTATTGATTGGGTACCTGGGCTGTTGCAAGAAATTGAAGGTCTTCTGGGGCCCTATCACCCCAGCAAACTGAAGCAAACACTGCCACAGGTCTACACTCCTGTCTCTAATTCAGTGGACATTCATCAACAACCAAGTGTGTGCTCACGCTGTGTTAGATATTATCACGGTAGCTATGGATCTGAATCAGATGTGGTCACTGACCTTAAGGAGTTCACATCTTAATAGGAGATGAGAAGGCAAAACTAATCCAAACCTAAGTATGTACCAAGGAGAATGAGAAAAGTACCAAGACTGGTTGGGGACGAGGGGATGAATAAGGAAGAGAAGACAGCTGGTTTGGAGGACATGATTGAAGACGTGAAGGAAGACCATGATATGAGAGACTTGCTGAGGAATAGGTGCAATCTCAGCAGGTAGCTTGGGGTCGTGGAGATGACACAGGCTCTGGATCCAAAGAGAGGGACTTGGGATGCTGGCCCTGCTTCTTACCAGGAATTCCCTGTACCTGGAAAGCTCTTTCACACAGTCCTATTAAGGCATGCTCCTTCTTATCCTTCAGTGCTGTATTCAGATGTCAGTTCTCTGAGTTCTTCTCCAAACACTTTCTAAAGGCACCTTTGACCCTTATGCTGACTGCAATCACTCTTCATATCAGACACTCTTGATGTCTAACCATTATACTCTCGTAGCTTTTATTTCCAAAGATGCCTGTAATGATATCTCCTGTCCCATCCTGCCTGTCCTTTTACCACACCCCCATGGAAAGGCAGAATCTCCTTTTCTTCCCTTTGGATCTGGGCCAGCCCTCTCACCTGGCTTGACAAGTAGGATGTGACTGAAGTGCTGTTGTTTACTTTCCAAAACTGGACCTTAAGAGATATCTGTAGCTTCCACCCTCACCTTCTGGAATGTTCTCTTTTGGAGGCCAGCACCAACTTGAACTCTGACTGCCCAGCAGGAGCTAGAGGCCAGAAATCAATTTGCACATTCCAGCCACAACTGAGAGCTCCCAGGCAGGATGTGGAGTTGTGCAATTGAGTTCCAATCCATAGAATTGGGAACAAACAAAACTGTTGTTACTTTAAGTGGATAAGTTTCAGGGTGATTTTGGTAGGCATCAACAGATATCCAAAACACGTACTAAATATCCTTGTAGTGTCCTTCTGAACATTAGAAGTAGTGTATGCCAAGTGTCTGACTGAGGGTGGCTCATAGTTGATCAATAAGTAGTGGCTGCTGTTATCACTACAGATGGAAGAGGAAACCACACGAACCGAGTACAACCTATATGAAGAATGCCAATAGGGGAGGTGGGGCTGCAAAGGGATTGAATGCAGGAGTGAAAAATTTACATGAAACTTGCAATCTGTGTATGCTGTCCTCTCCAGAAAGTGCTACTTTAGCTGAAATTTCATACTTTTGGTGCAATGGATATAAAGTTTCAGTTATACAAGATGAATAAGCTCTAGAGATCTTCCCTACAAAGTTGTGTCCATAGTTAGCAATACTGTATTATGTGCTTAAAAATTTATTACGAGGGTAGATGTCCTCTTCAGTGTTCCTACCCCAATAAAAATAAATAAATCCGCAAATTACTAGGAGAAAAAAAAATAATCCGGGCACATTAAAAACAAAGCAAAACAAACAAACAGCAAAGCTGGGACCCAAGACCCATTTTTGTCCCTTGCTTGCTTTCTGTTCTGGAATGTATCTCCTTAGGTCTCAGTCAGTTTCTTTGTTCATTATGGTGGTCAGAGAGGGTTTCTGAAAGGGACCTTCCAGATGTAAAAAATTCCAGCTCTGATTTTTAAAGAACCTAACAGCAAGTCTTTTGTCCTGCCAAGGCAGTGTCTTTGATCTCTTCTCTGGGCTGGATGACATCTCTGTCTGCTGCCCTCTTTGTAAGCTGGTGTTTTTACCAGGCTTAATGCAAAACACAGTCATTGTGTGGGATTTGCAAACAGTCCTTAACAGAAAGCTGCCAGAGCTACAAGCTTGTAAAATTGCTATAAAGGAACTGGAGAGGAGGCTCAGAAAGCAAATTAGCATTTCAGAGAGGTAGTTGGAGTTAGTCAGCTTTCTCATTCCTTTTGTCATCAACAAATTGCTGTTTCCTTGCTTTAGGTGCCAAGCAAGTGCCGTTAAAGCAGAGTTCATCACACTGGGCTTGAGCTCACTCAGCCACTTCCCACATTTTTCTTCAATAATGATGGCAGCCACAAGGATAGCAGGAATAATGGTGATGATAATAAAAGTCAATTCAAGAAAGATCTATTGGCCACCTGTAATAAGCCATGCAAGTTTTCTAGGACATGGGATCAAAGTGTGAATAAGACATTGTCCTGTCCTTGGCTTACTCATGCACCATCGTGGAAACAGATAGGAAAATAAATTACAGTGCAGTGAAGTGAGTGCAAATACAGAGGTGCAAATGGTACCAGGTTAATTAACTCTGCCTGAGGAACAGGGTCTCCCTTGACCTCAAAGACTAAAGCCAATGCCCCACTATGTTGTTTTAAAGCTCCCTGTTGTTTTCCCTCATAGCATTTACTGCAGTTGGAAATTGCATTTGAGAGCGACACACATGAGCCCTCTCCTCAAAAATGTCAGCGCTGGAAGAATAGGGAGTATGGCTTCTTATTCACCACCAAATCCTCTGTACCTTGGCCACTGCCCCCTCCATGGTAGGCCCTCAGGGCAGTTTGTCGAATGAAATAAGGGAGTAAAAGATCAGAGAAGACTTGTAAGAGAATGAGATATTTGAATTAGGTTTTAAACGATGAATAGAAGCCTGCATTCAAAATAGCATGAATAAAGTAAATCTAAAAATATCGACAGTTTAAAAGGAAAGTGTGACTTCATTAGTTAGCCCTTTGTTATGGAATTGGCAGGGATCCTTACAAGACTCATAGACATCTGAATCTTCCAGGAGGTGGGTTTTGTGGTGGAAAGAGCCTGGGGTAAAATTATTAATATTGATGGTTCTAAGCCCAGGACCCACCACTGGTTAATCTCTGACTCCCAGTTACCACTCTGCAGATTGAGGAGAACATTCTCTGTCCTTTTAGAATCAGATGAAGTAACACAGATGAGTTCTTTGGCAGCTACAGATGACCTTCTCCAGACACATGACTTCAATTTTATGGTTCTTTTATTGCATCAAATATGATACAATGGCCTGGGCACTGAAATACATCTCTGCCTCAGTGCCCCCTTGGGACAGAACATTCTGTACTGTGGTCCACCAGCCCTGGTTTGAATCCAAGGTCCTCTAGTTTCCAGTTGTGTAGGATAGATGTGTTACTTAATCAGTTGGAGCCTCTGTGTTTCCTCATTTTAAAAATGGAATAATAATGTCTAATTTCCTTGGTTCTTGTTAATATGTTTTATTATTTATTTAAAACATATTCAGCAATGTATCAGCACAGTTTCCAGGATGGATTGGATTACAAGTTAATGTACATAAAGCATTTATCCCAGATCTTGATGCACAGTTGATACCCAACAAATGGCAACTGATGATGATGGTGATACTATTATGGTTACTGGAGGAGTAGACAAAGATGGGAGTTAAAAAGAGGAAGAGGACTTTGAGGAGGTTCATGTGGTATGCATGGGCATTGAGAAAATGGGAATGCTCTGGACAGGTTGATGGGATGGGAATTCCAAGCAGACAGAACAATCTGGGTCAAGACCAGTACAGAAACACACAGGGTGCATTTGGGATGAGTAGGGGTTTATTATATCAAGAATGAAAGGTGCATCAAGGCGATAGAAATTGAAATCTGGGAAGTTATTATCATATAGCTGCTGTTTAAACATTCTACATTGTAGGGCTAGATTAGTATAGCAGTATTATAGGGTACATGTAAGTCCAGTATTAGTAAATACTGCTGCATGGTTTTCCAAACTATAGGCTATGTTAAATCAATAGCATCGCTAAGACTCATTTACTCACTGTAAGCATTTATTGTGCCAATAAGTTCTCGCACTGTAAATTTTCCAAGTAGTTCTCACATCCACTTTATGAAGGTAGATATTATAAATCTTATCTTATAGGTCCAAGCTCAGAAATGTATTTTTTTGCAGGATAAAACACAGGACTTCAAGAAAATCAAGTTAAAAGGCAGATCTCAACAAGTCAATGCCATGGAAGAAAATTAGAAATTTTTTACACTGAAATATACATTTGTATATTTTGATGAGTTTTCTCAAACTCAAAAATCCAATTTAACCATCACCTAGATCAAGAAACAGATCATCATCCACACTCCCAGAAATCCTCTTTGTGCTTTTTTTCCAGTTACTACTAATCACCACCACCAACAGTAGTTACTATCCTGATTTCTGACACCATGGATTATTAGCGTTGACTCTTTTTGAGCTTTATGTAAATGGTATCATACAGTGTGTATTATTTTGTGTTTGGCTTCTTTTGCTCAGACTTGGTTATTCAATTCATCTGTATTGCCGTGTACAGTGGTATTTCATTCTCTTTGCCATATAGTGCCCAAAGAATGAATACATGACAATTCATTTACCTATTCTACTAAGATTTGTGTAATTTCCAGTATTGGAGTAGTACAAGAAATGACAAGAACATCTTATATATGTCTTTTGATGCATATTTATGTGCATTTCTGTTGAGTATATTACTAAGAATGGCATAGCTGTGTTATAGGGTATGTGTATGCTTAGTTTTAGCTACATAGCTTTCTAAAGTGGTCATACAAATTTACATTTACTCCAGCAGTGCATTATTGTTTCAGCTGTTCACATCCTCACACATTTGGTATTGTCTGCCTTTTTCATTTTGGCTATTCTGGTCAGTGAGAAGTGATATCATGTTATGATTATAACTTGCATTTATAAGATTGTAAATGAAGTTGAGCATCTTTTCATATGATTATTTGTCTTTTGGCACAGTATTTTGATGTATAGTTTGAGACTTAGGTTCCTTTCTTGATGTGCTTGCCACGTTGTACTAAAATTCTCCAATTCCTGTGAACTCTGTGACGGCTTAAACTGAGCCTTCTTTCTTCATGTGACTTCAGCACCTAGGACAGTGTCTGTCTAACAATTTGTTGTCTGAAGCTCAGGGTCTACACTGAGTAAGAGGTGAAGCTAGGATGAAAGGCCACACGTGGTGGATGCTAATCTTATGTTCTGACCCCTCTGAAGAGGGTGAATTAGGCTTGGTTCACCCTTCCTTCTCCATTGGGCCAGGGTGGTTCCAAATGGAATACTCAGTTAAGCCAATGGGTGGAGTCTTTGAGAACAATGGGCATTCTAATATGGCCACTGTAGGGAGCACATCTGCAAGGGCTAGAACTGCATTCTCTCTGGACAGTCTTATAAATACAAGAGTAGGCTCTGTCCCAATGCCCTCCACAACCACATCTTATTCATGAGGAGCCTTGTCAGAGCAATATTTGTCTTCTCACCAACCACATTTGATGTTTCCAAGTAAGTGCTTGTGGCTGAGATATAGTGCCTAAAATTACATGCTTTGGGATTCAGTTCCACTTCTCATTTAGTCTATTTGATCTGTGGTCAAATTACTTGCCCTCTCTGAGTCTTTTTCAAACATAATATTGGAGTAATCTCACCCACCTTAAAGGTTATTGTAAGGATTAAATTGTCCATGAGTAAAACATTCTCAGGAGAGACCTTGGCAACTAGTCATCACTCGCTCAATGCTGGATCTTATTATTAAGGGTAATACTTGGAGTGTGTAATTTTGAGATTTAGTAAAAGATAGCAATGAGCATTTGGATGTCTCAACATGACTTTGGGATGTGTTGTGACAGACATGTTTTGAAGTAAGAGACAAATCAGTGGAGTAGACTAGGGCTAACTGAGCTTTGCAGAGGTTACACGGTAGCAATGCTTAGCAAGTACACTTTGAAAAGCTACCAGGGAAATAATATTCACAAAATGAAGTGTGATGTATGGCTCAGAAAATGTCATAGCCAAGGGAAGGAAGAGGAAGTTGCCTGGGAGGCTGAAGTGAGAGATGAGGCTAAGGGCAGTGAAGCCAAATCAGAGAGGGCTTTGAATGCTGCACTAAAGAAGTGAATTTTAGTGTCCAGACACTGGGAAACCAGTGGAGATATTTGATAAAGGAGTAAGTAGATGAAGCCATTTTTCAGAAGATGGGCCTAAGGGGAGCTGAGGGATTAGCGTAAGTTAAGTTATTATGTCACTGTCATTCATTCTTGGACTCTGGAGAGTAATACAATTCCCCTTGCGGCCATGCCCTCTTAATTAGCTCTTCCCACTATTGAACTGCCTCTTGTCCTTCTGTCTTCAGCCACTTAAATCATTGATGATCTCCTGCAAAGTCATCTTTAGCTCTACTCCTTGGGAAGCTTCATGGGAAAGGGAAGGAGCTCTGGGATCAGTTGGAGACCTGAGTCCCAGACTTATCTCTGCTGCTACCTTGCTGTGTCCTGGGGTGTCTCTTTGCCTCCCTGGGTTTTAGTTCCCAGAAACTATATTGAGAGAGCTAGCCTGGAAAGTTCCCTATCAGGCAAAGATTCTACAATTAAATCCTTTGTCATTGTCACCACAGACAGCTAAATTGGGAGCTATGGAACATTACAGGAAGGTCAGGGTCAGTTCAACATCATGGGAAGGGAACTGTTACTTATTAGACACCTGCTCTGGGCCAGATACTGCATGAGGCCCTTTGCTTGCAGTGACATAGCTCACCAATTCAGATTTACAAGAAATGTAGCTGTTTTTCTGTATTTGAGCCTCATTTCTGTTTGAACCTCCAGGCCATGGGTAACAACAGCAAAGTCCAGAATCTTTCCTCATTCTTCTGTGAGGTTGAAGCCAGGTTCCTGCACAGTATTGGAGATGGGGCTTGAGGAGGGGAGATTGGGTGTTTAGCCCTTATTATCTGTCTTCACCAGCATCTTTTGTTTTGTATCTTCCTGTAGGATCCTCAGTCATCAACCTCCCACCCCTTACTCCAGGGCTTTCACTTCCAGCTCCCTGAAGCCTTTAAGGTCCTTCTTTCATTTTATTTCTTTGTTATTTTAATTAGTTTATTGAGGTCATAATCATTTATAACATTGTGTAATTTCAGGTGTAAATTATTATTTATCAGTTTCTGTATAGACTGCATCGTGCTCACCACCAATAGTCTAATTTTTATCCATCACCGTATATGTGCTCCATTACCCTTTTCATAAGATAACTTCCCTTCTGGTAACCACTAATCTGTTCTCTTTATCCTTGTGTTGTTTACCTTTCACATATGAATGGAATCATGTGGTGTTTGTCCTTCTCTGTCTGGCTTATTTCACTTAACATAGTACCTTCAAGGTTGATCCATGTTGTTGCAAATGGGACAATTTTGTCTTTTTTATGGCTGAGTAGTATTCCATTGTATATATATACCATGTCTTCTTTATCCATTCATCAGTTGATGATCTCTTGAGTTGTTTCCACATCTTGGCTATTGTGAATAATGCTGCAATGAGCATAGGGATACATAAATCTGTTTGAATTGTGGATTTCAAGTTCTTCAAATAAATACCTAGTAGTGGGATAGCTGGATTGTATGGTATGTCTATTTTTAATTTTTTGAGAAATGTCCATACTGTTTTCCATAGTGGCTGTACCAGTTTGCATTCCCACCAGCAGTGTATGAGGGTTCCCTTTCCTCCAAATCTTCTCAGGCATTTGTTATTTTTTGTCTTGGTAATTACAGCTATTCTGTCAGGTGTAAAATTATATCTCATTGTAGTTTTGATTTGCAATTCCCTAATAACTAGTGGTGTTGAACATATTTTCATGTGCCTTTTGGTCTTCTTTGTATATCTTCTTCGAAAAAGTGTCTGTTCTATATCCTCTGCCAAGTTTTTGATCGGGTTGTTTGTTTTATTATTGTTGAGTTGTATGAGTTCTTTATATATTTTTGAAATTAATCCCTTGTCAGATATATGATTTGAAAATATTTTCTCCCAGTTGGCAGATTGTATTTTCGTTTTGTTCATGGTTTCCTTTGCCTTGCAGAGGCTTTTTAGTCTGATGTATGTTTGTTTGTTTTGCTTATTTTTGTTTATTTTTTCTTTTGTTTCCCATACCTGAGTAGACATGGTATTCAAAAAGATGCTGCTAAGATCAGTGTCAAAGTGTACTGACTGTGTTTTATTCTAGGAGTTTTATGGTTTCAGGTCTTACGTCCAAGTCTTTAATCCACTTTGAGTTAATTTTTGTGTGTGGTGTAGGATAATGCTCTACTTTCACTCTTTTGCAAGTGGCTGTCAAGTTTCCCCAACACCATTTATTGCAGAGACTTTCCTTTCTCCACTGCATGTTCTTGGCTCCTTTGCCAAAGATTAGCTGACACCAGTCAGAGCCTATGGAACTCTAGGAACCTCCCAAGGTCAACCCAGGGCTGAGGACACAGGCACTTTCTGTAAAGAGGTTCCTCCAAGTCATCTGGTGACTCTCATTCTCTCTTTAGAATAAGGACACTCAGCCAGGGTGGGGGCAAGAGCATGGGACCTCTTAACAGGGATTGAAGAAGTGGTGCAGCCATCTTTTCTTCCCCCTCACTTATCTCTCAAATTGTCCAATCAAACTATCTAGTTTCTAGGTTGAGGAGAGGGAAGGATTGGTTACATTACAATCTTCTAAAGCTATTACTTATCCTGAATTCCTAGACTTTTGAAACCTCAAAATCTTTACTATCAAATTACAGTCTTGCCCATTAAATTCTAAACTCTGTTTTGAAACTTAAAACCAGTACCAACCTTTCTCTTATGTATGATTCTAATGTGCCATCTCTCTCCTGGGCATTGGGAATGCAGAGTGCACAGTTGCTCCAATGGAAGGTGGGGCAGGGAAAACAGTCTATGCTGGAAGAAAAATATCTGTTAATATTTCAAAATTTTACTCCATTCATGTTATTTTCTGTAATGTTCACCACCACCCTTTGTGTGAGGCCATGCTGGTCCATTATAGTTTTGATCTTATGAATGAGGAAACTGAAGTTCAGTGGGTAAGTGATTTGTCAAAGATCACTTAGCTTAGGGAAGAGAGTATCAGAAATCCTCCACATTCATTACTTAGGTGGAAACTGAATGAGCTGTATCAGGCAGTAATGAGCTTCCTATCTTTGGAGTGTGTGTGTGTCTCTGCACGTGCGTCTACAAGCTCACATATAAGGAATTTTAAACAGATTGACTTGTTAAGTAATCACAGAAGTTCCTCAGTATTTTAGAGTCCATGATCTGCAGACATATTTCTCAGGATATAGAACTTTGGATGCTTACTGTTCTCACTCTGGGAAATAAAGCCAATTTTGGAGGTGGGGTGCTGGGAGATGAGAGTCGTTGGCCTAGTCAGAGTAAAGAGGGACGTGAAAAGTACTTGTCCCCTTTCTCCCATATTTGCTCTGAATGTTTTACTTGTCATCTCACAAGCTCTCAAATGCACAGGTTGGAGGGACAGATAATTGGCCTTGCTGGATTGCACCAATGGCTCATCAAACTGTGGGCTGAATATAGAACTGGTTGTAAGAATATATGTTTTTATTCTGATCTCTCCCAACACAGGAGTGAGCAGTTTGCAGATTTATGTTGGAATTGTCAGCGTTGTGTTTAAAAGAAAATTAGTTTTTGCCAGTCTTCTTCCTTTATTCAATTCACCCATTCATTCAATAAAGAGTCATGAAGCCCTCAGGGTGCTAGACAAAATGCTTTTGTCCCTGTCCCACTGTTTGCAGTGTGTTTTGAGAAAAATGAATAATTTAAAGCAGACATATACTTAGGGTGCTTCCAACATCTCAGAGAAGGTATGTTTAGACCAAAGAAGGTCTTTGCGGAAGATGTCCTAGATTACTGTATAGGATGATCCTTAAAGCATGTCATTAATAATATGTAAGAATTAACCAGAAGGTGGGAGGGAGGCTCTTTAAGGCAGAGGAAACAGATGAGCAAAGACTTGGAAGTATTAAACAGACGGTGAGATGGAGGAAACCTAAGCTGGAAAGTATCAATGAGGGTGGGAGTTGGGAGAAGTTGGGAAGAAAGAGAGCTAACAAGGGAACTCTTCATCGGTGTGATTCAGAACCTACTCGATGCACAAGTGCTTTGTTTCTTCCATTTTACCATGTGCCCTGGTGAAGGTGAGAGGCTATGAGAACAAAATGAAAAGATATGGAATTGTAAAACTTTCAAACTAAAAGGGACACAGTTGGAGTCACCCAGCCATAGAGAAAGAAGGCTTGATAACCCCATTGACTGGGCATCTCTTCTGTGTTAGACACTGTCCATCCTAGCCTAGCTGGCCCAGAAGGCAGAGCTTGAGACAAAGGCTTGTGTGCTCGCAGTCCTAGGGAGTGTGGTCCTAGGTTGCAGGAGAGAGGCTCAGGGAAACAAAGCATGGAAGAAGAGAGAGCCAATGCAGATGTTACCCAGGTGGACATCTTGATAGTTACAAGTTGCATACTCCCATGGGCACCATAGAGCAGTGCCTGAAAAGCAGTATAAAATTTATCTTAGATGTCCATCCTGGGTGGCAGGAAAGAGGAAATCATCTATCTATTGTTCCTCTATTGTCCTTAGTCAAAGGTTTGGTCCCTGCACTTCTAGATTGGACATGTATGGATGCAAGACAGGTGGGAGGAGAGAGTGCAGAGTGGAACTCAGGCAAGGTGGGGTCGGATTCCACCTACACGAAGGTAATTGGAGCCCAAGCAGAACTGTCAGCCCTGAGATGATTAGGATCAGAGCCAGGTGAGGCCATGAAAATCTGGAGCCTTGTAACAGGACACACCTGATTGCATGTTGCATTTGTTATCTATTCAGTGTAACAAATCAGCCCAAAGGTTAGCAGCTTAAAACAACAAACATTTATTATTTCACACTGCCTGTGGGGTAGGAATCTGGGTGTGGCTTAGCTGAGTGATCTGGCCCAGGTCTTTCACCAGGGTGTCATTAAGGTGATGCCAGGGGCTGCAGTTCTCTTAAGGATGATATACTTCCAAGTTCACTCAAATTGCAGTCAGCAGGATTCACTTTCCACAGGCTGGCTGTTGGCTGTGGGCTTTCCTCAGTCTTTTGCCACGTGGCCCTTTCCATGGGGCACCTCACAACATGACAGCTGGCTTTATCAGAGAGTGCAAGAGAGGGCAAGGAGGGCAGACACCAGAATCTCTGTAGTCTTGGGAGAGGATTACACAAGGACTTAAATACCAGGAGATGGGTCATTGGGGCCATCTTAGATGCTGCCTACCACGCAAACTGTATTACATTTAATCTTCACAGAAGTCCCTGGGTGTGATCCTCTTATGCCACTAAAGAAATCAACTCAGAGGCTTTTCAACCCTTCCTGTGTCTGGAGCCTGTCTGATAATATCAGCCCCACTCTTTGTCTGCTTTCTCTAGATCTGCCTTGCACATCAGGACAGCTCTATGTGACATCCCAATGTACTCTGGCCTTGGTTCTACTGTCTTTGCTGTAGAAACCTCTCACTCCCACCATGGGATAAAACACTGACAGTGTCTTATTCAACTATGAAGGGCAGTTTAAGGTATGGGCGGGACTTTTCGGTCTACATCCCAGCTTCATAATCCTGAGCAACGGGAGTAACTGCTTAGGCTTGCATTTCCTCCTCTTAAATGGAATAGTAATATTCCCAGTTTCATAGTGCTGTTTTGAAGATTAGTTAATTTGATACAAGAAAAAAACATCAAAATGGTGCAAGAATTTTCTCTGTGTATAATTTTCTCTGTATACCCTGTCCCCAAGATTTCTCAACCTCAGCATTATTGTTGTGGGAGGGACTGTCCTGCACACAATAGGCTGTTTATCTGCTTCTCTGGCCTCTACCCACTAAATACCAGTGGCCTTCTCCAGTTGTGAAAACCAAAAATGTCTCCAGATTTTGCCAGCAAAATTGTCCCCAATTGAGAACCTCTGCCCTGTACCAATCAAAAGCTCAGGAAAAATGTTTTGAATGAATGACTGGATGGATGCTGAGGGAAGTGTGTCTTGGGGAGGGGAACGGGCAGAGAGAGAGCCAGAGGAGTGTGTAGAATGTGCTGAAGGGGCCAAGCTCTCAAGGTCACTATGCCCTGAGCACAAAGTCAAGGTCCAACTTGCTCTCCATCGGCACTGGCAACTGACTTAAACTCTCTGGCATTCAGCTTTCTCATCTGCAGAAAGGGGTTACAATTTTCTATTTTTTGGATTGTTATAAGAGTTAAATCAAATAATCTCTGTGTAACAATATGAAAAAACTTTATTTTTCATGGTAGCAGACTCCTCTTCGTATGAAGAATTCTATGTCATTAGATCAACAATCTGATGAGATATTTGAATGAGCTCTCCCAAGAAACTTGACTTGCAAATCATGAATCGTTTCTGGGGCACTCTCCAAGGCGGTCAAGGTTGCTTCTGCCAAGTGCAGCTTGTGAGCAGAGGGTGAGAGGGGTTTGTCTGGGCATTTGAAAGGCTGAGTGGGAAAAGGAATTGAGGGAGCTTGCTTCTGGAGAGGAACTTCAGGAGTCGTCTCATGGGATCATCATGAAGTTTTGCTCTGCAGTGAGAGAGAGAAATATTTCCTCATTTCCCCACAAACTTCAGTTTAACCTGCATTATTTGCTTTTTCACTGGGAGTGGAAACTTGTAGCCATGTAGTGTAGGGTCTGAGAGTACCGGTTCTGGAGGCAGACCATCATAGGGACAAGACCATTGTCCCTTCCTACTGTTGGACCTTGGGCTTGTGACCTACTCTCCTGTGCCTTCATCTCCCCTTCAGCAGGAAGCACTTACCGCCTTGGGCAGAGGTGAACTTATGTAGGGGATCGCTGGGCACAATATCTGGCCCAGGGTGAGTGCTCTGTGCATATAGCTTATCACTATTATTTGAGGGTAGAGATGTGACAAAGTTGTGGGTCCTGCCTGATGTGGGTTTGGGAGAACAGAAGCTGTCCAGTCCCTTCATACCTGAGTCCAGAATGTCCAGTGCTGAGTAGAGAATCTGACGTGATAGTTCTTTCCTGTTGACTTCTTTGTGTGTGAGTCAGCTTTATTACTTATTTATTTACTTACAATGGGAACACTGTCCTTGCTGAGCTTTTTTTTAAACCACTTTGTTGAAGTATGATTGGCATGTAGAAAGCTTTGCATATTTAATGTATACAACACGATGAGTTTGGAGATGTGTACACCTGTGAAACCATCACCACCATCAAGGTCATAAACATATCCATCACCTGCTAAAGTTCCTCCTGTCCCCTTTAGTATTATTGTTTTTGTGTATGTGATAAGAACACTTAATTTAAGATCTATTTTCTCCACAAAGTTTAAATATGCAAGACAGCATTGTTAGCTATAGGCGCTATGATGTGTAGTGCATCTCTAGACTTTATTTGTCTCGCATAACTGAAACTATATCTTTTGACCATCGTCTCTCCATTTCCCTCTCCCCCTTAACTCTGGCCACTGCTGTTCTACTCTCTGCCTCTGTGAGTTTGACTTTTTAAGATTTCACACGTGAATGAGACTGTATACTATTTGTCTTTCTGTGCCTGGCTTATTTCACCTAGCATAACGTCCTCCAGGTCCATCTATGTTGTTGCAAATGGCAGGATTTCCTTTTTTTAAGGCTGAGTAATATTGCACTGCATGTATATACCACATTTTCTTTATCCATTCATCCACTGATGGATATTTAGGTTGTTTCTACGTCTTGGCTATTGTGAGTAATGCTGCCATGAACATAGGAGTGCAGGTATCTCTTTGAGATTCTGATTTCAATTCATTTGGATAAATATCCAGAAGTGAGGTTTCTGGATCATACGTTAGTTCTGTTTTTAATTACTTAAGGGACCTCCATCTTGTTGTCTATAAGGGCTATCCAGTTTATATGCCCACCCTGTTTCTTCTTGAATGTGCATTCTGTTTTCCAAGCAAAATAAGAAATCCCTTATTCCTAAGTGTCCTGACTTTGTAGATACCAGAAATACCCTGTGTGTTTCACACCCATGGCAAGGGTTGATTCTTTCTGGGAGGAGATGTTCCAGGTGCTTCTGAATCTGCAGGTTTCTAAGACCCTAGTGAATGAGGAGTTTACTCTTAGCTGCTCTTTCTTTTTGTTTTCTCTTCAGGGGAGCCCTATTGCTTGGAGATGCTCTGCACCAATTCTCTCTCAAACACATGTACACACCAGGGACAGACACATAGTGGGTACTCAGTGATTATTTGTAAGCTATCTGACTGGCACGTGAACAGTATAAATATCTATAGAACACAGTATAAATATCCATGGAAATTTAATCAGGTAAACCATGCCTAAATTCCCAGGATGCTGATATTTTTTGAGAAGTATCAAGCCAGACAGTGCTCAGAAATGATGAGGTGAGTTGGCTCTCTAGCTTTACCCTGAAATGGATTGCCTGTAGATGATATTTCTTGCCCATCAGTCATGTTCATCACTCACCTCTTGAGAAAGGGAATGCAATTGGTCATTCTCCCTATAGGAAAAATTGCATTAGATAGAAAGACTCTCACCCTTGGCCTTCCCAGGTCCCATTGCTGTATCAGCTTGGATTAAAAGGCTATTTTTCTTTATTGTTTTGCTGAAAGTTGGGAAAATAGATGCGAAAACATCTCTGGGACCAACATTTGGCTCAGAGCCTGGGCTGGTAAACAGATGGGTTCCTTTCAAGTCAGTGACTGTCACTCACTCAGGGAAGAAAGGCAATATGAGTGCCATGTGCCTCCTGTGTCCTAGCTCACGATTTCCAGAGTTAGACCACTTCTGTCTGCAGCTGTAGCGTGGGGATTGCCAAGCAGGCAATGAGGGTTCAGAAAGTTTCAATGATTTCCTCAAGGTTACAGAGCTGGTAACTGAGAGTTTCCTTATCTTTAATAGGAGGGATTTTGATTAGATTAGCTTTTCTCAAAGAGTGTACCATAGTCTATCAGTCTAAGTGATAACCCACAAAATAAGAAATCCATAATCAGGGAAGGTAGTTATTCTATACTAGATCTGCAGGGAGTGTCGTAGAGGGACTTATCATCTGAAAGGCTCTGAGAAGTCCTACAGTCTTGACATCTGCTTAACACAGTTTCTACCAAGTTTGAGCATGGAAACCTCATATATATATATATATATATATATATATATATATCACAAACTAATATTTCATATAAAGGGGTGTCCACGTTCATAATGTTGTAAATAAATTATGTGATATCTAAGAGCTCTCCCTTTGGACCCCAAACACCTTGTGAGTTTCCTGCATTTCCAAGTTGCCATTAAGCAGGCTGCACTGTGAAATCCTATCAGTGATATTGAAACGGTTGATGGTTTAGTTTGTGCAGTGTCACCAAACTTTAGACAACTAACTGCAAATGCTCTGTCAGTGTTTCAACTCTTCATCTAAGACGGTTTTTCTCATACATTCCAGTTTCTTGGGATATAGTACTGTGTTCAAGGCATATTAGAGTATGGAATTTGGAGTTGTCTAAAACTCGGGGTAGGGGTCACCTCTCATGGGTGTAGAGTGAAGCTGTGGGTAGCCCAAGGAGAAAAAGGTAATGGCAGCCTTGGAAGGTCATAAGTTCCCTGTATAGGATAGGTTTTAACAAAGGCTGAGCAGCAAGGTGCTAAGGAATTAGAGGGGATTCCTCAGGTTGCATCAGGCAGCTCCTTCCACGTTTAGGATTCTGCTGGAGAGTGGGCGTCTGACCTACTTTTCCTTGACTCATCTTTCCTCCTCCTCTCATTCTTCCCTTCCTCCCACGTCCATTTAGAGATGGTGGGTGTAGGGTGAAATTGGGATAAACTGAGGAGACACTGGGGCATTAGCCTTATGGGAATGACCAGACTTCTAGTCTACCACTCAGTCTCTGATCCCTGACACTGCATCCTACTCCCTAGGCATTCCAGAACTGATAGTGGGCACCATGCCAGTGCCCTGGGTAAGCGGCAGACTGATTCACCTCATGTCTCCTGGTCTGGGACATTTGCCTTCTCCCACCCCATCCGAGCTGGGGTATCTGAGGAGTGGCTCTGGCTCCACCATTAGCCAGGCTTCCTGTCAACCTCAGGCAGAATCCCAGCCAAGTATTTCTGTGCTTCCAGAACGCTCATATCCCAGGTTACAGAGAGAACCAGCACAGGGGAATCCTTCCCCCTAAATATCCCTTCACTTATCTGGCATTTATTGAAGCTTTATACAGCACCAAGTACTGTGCAGGGCATCTAGGGGACAGATAGGAATAAAACCTGCTTCTTGGGGCTTCTGGAGTGAAAGGAAAGATAAATAAGTGAGTGAGGAATTATATATCTACCTGTGCACTAGATAAGCATAATGGATGCACATATAAGCATTAGGGGGTCAGAGAGGATGCATGTTAATTAAAGGCTGGCTTTAAGGAGAAAATAAAATGTATGTGTTTTGCAAGGTAATTTCGATATATGATGAGATATATTCATGGTTTATAATCTTGCCAGAGGTTCACTTTTTACCTACAAGGGCAGGTGAGCTCAAGGATTCTTTCTGTTATTAGGGCTTTTTGTTGTATTTCCATGTTACGCCATCTGAAGTTGGGTTTGGACTGTTCTGACGTTAATATTTTGGCAGCGAATTTTGGCGTGAATATAACTGGTCGCCAGGAATTCTGTGACATATATGTTCAAAATAGCTATTAGCCTGGGAAGTTATTAGGTAATGACTGTAGTTCATTCATTCACTCATTCATTCATTCACTTATCATTCAATAAGCATTTACTGGGGACCCAGTGTGCCCATCATTGCTCTAGGCACTGGTGATATAGAAATAAATAAAATCATTTCATTTAATTTTCAAAATTTTAGAGCTTTTTCCCTCAAGGAATTCTTACAGAGAACCCTGTGCTCTATAAAATAGATATAAGATGCTTGGTCTGTTGACTGTGAAGATGGTAGAACCCCTACACCCACTTGGTTTCTCTAAGTTTTCCGGGTGGATCCTAAGGAATGCCTCTCCCCTCCTCTGGGGTTTAAGGGACACTATCTGGAAACCACTCATTTCAAGAGGAAATGTATGGGTAGAGATTAGAGCTCAGCCTCTATTTCAAACTGACTAGATTTGAACCCCGCTCTGCTGCTTAGCCTAAATAATTCATCTAGCTGAGCCTCAATTGCTTTGTGTGTAAAAGGGCAGCAATAATAAGGCATATCTTAGAGCGTTGCTGTGGACAGGGTGATCATATAATGTCTTGTTCATGCTCGGCCACTTCTGAGCGTGAATGGGGATGCTATTTATAATTCTGCTGGGACACTAGACATTAACTGGGACACTCGGAAAATAAGGACATGTGGGTTAATTAAGATGATGCTATGCAACAAGAGCCCTAAATTGAAGTTCTTTTAAGAAAATATTATTATTACTGCTGTTATTCTTTTATTAATGAGGAAACTGAGACTAAATCTCTATAGCAAGATATTATGGTAGAACGAGCAGTTCCAGAGTCTTAGAGCTCTGGGTTCAAGTCCTAACAACAGGTGTATACTATTCTCCTGGCCAATATTGGAGCAAAAGTTTGTCAAAGAATTTACCAGATTCTGTATGAGGGGAAATAGAGACTGGAGGCAGGGCCAGGTAGGGGTGGGTAGTCAGCACTGTGCAAGACAAGGCGTTTTTACTTTCTCTTGGGATCTGACCACTGATGTCTCAACAGCTTATTTTCCCCGGCTGCTTCAAACATCTTTTCATCGTAGGTTTAAAACCATTACATCAACAAGCTGCCTTAAAATTAGTGAAAGACCCCCACTTTGTGGGACTGTTCTCCACCCATTCCCTGCTGCCTACCCTACCACCTCTCCCACCCCACGTGCGGGAGCTTCTAATGTCTCAGCATTATCCCCAAGTCAAGCCATCACTCCACACCATGGCATTGGGTCTGCAGTTTGATGAGCTGGACCCCTCCCTCTGGGTCTCTGAATTTGGCTGATTTCTATTAAAACCCATGGCTCACTCTTCCATGCATGGTGAGCATCTGTTCCAGGTTACCTGAGGCCTGCAGGGGTGGAAAAGGAAGGTAGCAAGGTTTTGACATGTAAATGGAGCAGATTTAATGTGAAATCATCCATAGAAGAACTGCTATTTTTAGCAGCATCCTCTTGGCTGCAGATGCATGCTCATACCCTTGAAAATCTAACTAGTGCATCCTCTCTCCCCACCCTGGGCCCTTGCACCTGTGCATACCCAAGGAGCCCCCACAAGGGAGTGTCTACTCGCAGCCCCTACAGGTGCTGGGTGGTGGTATCATCCCCGTTTTACAGAAGGTGTGAAGTGGCTCACCCTACATCACACAGTCCTTGAAGGGCTGAGATGCAGAACTGTGGCCTCCATCTGAGTCCATATTGTCTGGGAGCTGAGGGGTGGAGGAGACTGAGGTTTGTGTCCCAGAGAGCACCACCTCCCAGGACAAGGATGTGCAAAGGTGCCAGAGTCTGGTGTGCCCTTCCTTAAGCTGTGAGAACAGATGCAGTGTCCAGGGAAGGGAGGTGGCCACCTCTTCCTGAGGGGCAGTAAGCCTTCATTCCAGGCACATCGGGGCTGCTATAGGCAAGAGGTAGCAATGCCTCATTTCCCTCCGAGGCGAGAAAGACCCCAGTGAGTGTGGTCTTCAGAGGAAAAGGCTTCAGGTACATGAGCTCCGACGTCACTCCTGGAGCTCTGCCCTCTGAGAGACAGAGCCTTAATCCATAGAGTTTAAGCCAAGAATTGGAACCCAAGGAGGGGCAGGCAATCTTGAAATCATTAGATTAAATCATAATAGTTAGATTTTTTTCAGAATGAAATAGTTTAATTAGTTTTTCCTGAGCTATTGGATGTATAATATAATAAAAGCATGTGTGATATTGGAAACTGTATTTTTTTAACTGAGCTGAAATTCACATAACAAAATTTACAATTTGAAGTGTACAATTTGATGACATTTAGCACATTCACAATGTTGTGCAACCATCGTCTTTATCCAGTTCCAAAACATTTTCATCACTCCACAAGGAAACCCCATACTCAGTTAGTAGTCACTCACTGTTCTCTCCACAGTCCTTGGAAACCACGAACTCTGTCTCTATGGATTTGCCTGTTCTGGACATTTGATAAGAATAGAATCACACATTACATGACCTTTTGCACCTGGCTTCTTTCATTTAGCATCAGTTGTCGAGATTCATCCATGTTGTGGGGGTGGATTTTGCACACTGGCTCGCTCCAGAGTTCTTGGAAACGTTTCATCTGTCACAGAGCTGGGCCCTGTGTAGGATCACAAATGCTTGTGGAAACTGAATCTACTGAGGCAGCTCATTGGGTTCTTGGGCAGCTCAGGGTCAGGGCCGATTGCCTGGTCAGGTGGCTAACTGCACCGCTCTGCCCTCAACCTGGGGACAGCACACCCCAGCTTGGGCTCGTCTTCACTAGTTATGCAACGAAATGAACCACATCTGTTCTATGGATAAATTTGAGGAGAATGCATGACCTTTGGAGCAGAGGCAGGTGCTTCTTGGGGGACAGATCAAAGGAGAGGGCAACCAGATGGGCCTTGGTTCTGCACATCCACAGGTTGCAATCCGGATGGGGAGACAGGGTGAGCAAAGTCGGGGGCTCTGAGGCTCTGGATGAGATTTTTCCATATGCAGTAAGCTGGACAGAGTGGAAGCTTCTGGGGGAAGATCTGTGTTCCAATGTGCACTTCTGCCATGGGCCTCAATTTCCCCACATTTAGTAATTATTGTGCACAAAGTTGCTGTGAGGTTTAAATAAATGCATCCATAGACTAATTTTTATGGAGCACTCACTAACAGTGTATAAGGACTTGTGTTGGATGCTGGGAAGAAAGGAGCCAGTGAACCTGCTCATGCTTTAGTCTCCTCTTCATCCTCCACGGCCCTGTCCCTGTGTCCTAGGGACTCATTACATGAGATGATCAGATGGAGCCTGAACATAATCAAGAATGTGTTTACGCTATTTCATACGGTCTTTACAGCAAAGCTGTGAAGTAGCTGTCAATCTTCTTGTTCCATCTTTTTCCTCTCTTTATTCACTCCAAATGTTCATGGAGGCTGCAACATGCTGGCCACTGTGCTTCCCATGTAGACACATGGTTAAGGATGTGCACAGGGCTTATGGTTCCATGGGGGAGATAGCAGTGAAAGGAGCCCTTGGAGGTCCTGTAGCGCAAGGCCACACGGCCAGTAAGTCCAAGTCTGACCCCGAAGCCCACGCTCTCTCCAGGAAGCAGAGCTGCCCTTTCATTGCACTGATGGCTAAAGTGTGGTCCACAAACTGGAAAATAAATGGCATGAATTCACACCAGGAAGCTGATGTTGCCATCCTGATGCCCTGAGTCCCCTCCGTAGGATTTCAATAAAATAACTGCTTCAATTTGTAGAGTGCAGGCTGAGACCCAAAGACTGTGGGAGGGATTTTGCGAATATTATTTTAATCATCACAGAGATATGAAGAAGGTAACTGTTATTCTCATTTTGCAGATAATGAAAATGAGGCACCACAAAGTTAAATAATCTGCCTAAAGTCCTTGTTAAGCAGTAGAGAAGTGGCTAAAAGCAAGGTCTTTATGAGTCCAGAATCTCTCTGCTTTCTGACCCTAAAGCACGGAGATTGACAGTTCTCTTTCATGTCCTAGTGACCAGCACCAATCACATTACTTGGCATGTGATATGTGCTCCATAAATGTTTGCTGCATAAATGAGACCTGTGTCCAAGGAGACCCACCTAGAACCCAGGGAGGTGAGATTCATCGTCATAGCTGCCCACATCCAAACGCTGTCATCTAATAGGACTGAATCTTGAGAGGTTGGGTGACAGCACCAAGGCCAGCCAGGCTGTGAGTGGTGGAGCTTGCATGCAAACTCAGATGTGTCTCAGCCTTGGTTTTTCCTCTTCCCCTGGAGCCCCTTTGGTTTTCCAAGCTCTCTGTCTGTCTCAGAGTGGAGCCCATTTGCAATGCAAACCAGGAGGAGACCTTCCGTGCTAATGCTAACCCAGTGGGTGTGGCCTCTCCCCTCCAGGAGCCTTCTATTTTGGGGCTGGCGGTTCAGTTCTGTGGGGAATTCCTCAGAGGATTCAGAGACCACGAGGGGGGCTAGAGAGCTGAGTAATGGCAGGGCTGTGCAGGCAAATTTATCCTACAAGTGGAGACATTTAAATATAATTAATGTAACTGCAGTCTTATTAGATAAATAGCACTTGGGATTCAGGGCATGTTCCCCTCCCAGCCTCCAGCAGCACAGAGAGAGGCAAAAGCGTTAACTCACTCCATCAGGAGCCTCCACTGGGTCCGTGGGGGTGGTTTAAAAAGGGTGGGGGTGGAGAAGGCAGAGGACTCGAGGAAAATGAAGGTCTTGAGAAGGGACGTAAGTGACCTAATCATGCCCATACCTGTTAAATGATTTGCCTTAAATGGCTATGTCTGTCCCCTTCCCCCTCTCTGACTCCTTCAGGAAATTGCAGCAAGTGCTGGGCTTCCTGGTGCGCATAGCTGGCAGCCTAACCCTAGGGCAGCTGTTTCAGTTGCATAGACCTGAGCTGGGATCTGTCTCCACCAGTCAGTGTCACTAGGACTGGGGCTTTGTGGTCAGTCTGAACCTCAGTGAACTCACTGTAAGATAGGAACGCTGACCCTCATAGGGCTGTGTGGGGTTGGGTGAGAGGGAACTGGACTCGACTCTATGAATTTATGCCATTCACAGAAGGAGAGTCTCCAAGATCACTCTATTCTCTATTCTCTAAAGATGGAGAAGTTACTTAGCCTCCCTGAGCCTCTATTCCTTTGTCTGTAAAGTGGGGATTATAATAGTAACTACTCCCAGAACTGGTAGAACATTGAATGACATGATGTGGTAAAGCACATAGCCCAATTCCCGGCAGGTAGCAGGTGTTGAATAAATGCTGGCTTGTTATTTTCTGGTCCACAGTTCATGAGCTGGTGGTCCTTGGGACAAACACACTTCACAGATGGGTTTTGTTTGGATGCAGATAGTTTTGAAAATTACTAAATTTATTTCCAACAATTGATATCAAGAGATCTCACCTAGTAAATAAGATGTCTGTCTTCTGTTGGAAAATACATGAGGTGACCCTAGGCCTACTTTGCTAGAGGGCTGCAGTCCCTGGTGCTCAGGCACGCTGTTCTCTGGTCCATCACGTGACCCACAGTCTCCATTTATCCATGCATGGGCCTGACTCCCCATTTCATACCTGAAGAGCCTGAGGCCCAGAGGGTCACAGGCATAGGGTGTGCTCATGGAGACCTCGGTTCCACACGTGGTGTTATAAATCCCTGATCAGAACTTTGGTTCTCATATGATTCCATCTGTCTGTCCGTCCATTTATCCATTCCTCCATCCATCCATTCAACGACCATTAGGTGGATGCTTCGTTTGTGGTACACACTGCCTTGTTCCCCAGGACATCATAGATTCCGAGAGAGACTCAAAGAAATAATGCAAAGGAACAAGGATTACAGTAGGGGGCAGTGCTAGGCATGTGCTCACTGGGGCTAGAAAGTAAACTACCTGAGGGTTCCAGCCTGGAGCCACCTGCTGAGGTTCTGCTTCCATGCAGGGGTCCCTACAGTGGAATCCTTTCAGGCAAAAGGAGGTTTTCTGCGGGTGCATCTGCTCCTTCAGCCTATGAGCTAAGTTTCAGGAAGTAAGTTCACTGTTCATAGATAACACTTTCTGCAGCACATGATGCACTCTCAAAATGTATTTTTTTGACTAATCAGTGTTATCGAGAGTGCTCCCACCTTGGAGGTTTGCACCAAGTTACCACCGTGTTAAAGTCTCTGAGAAGTCCTGCAGGATCAAGGATTGATCTTGTTTCATCTGGTGATTCCCACACTTATTTGACCAAGAGACTCTTTTGAGAAGGAACATCTATTAAAGAACATTTCAGAACACAGTCTGGGAGGTAGTTTCTGATTCCTTCCCATAGGCCTGGAGCAGGAAGAAGAAGGATCTAGAAGTTGGCACAGGGAAGAAGAACTGGTGTGTAATACCCTGGCCCTGCTTGTGCTAGGACTGCTTTGGGCTGGTTGAATCCTCAGACCCATTTTACAGATGAGAACCTAGAAGCTCAGGAGATAAGTTACTTGCCCAAGGTCATAAGCTAGAAAGTGGAGGGGTTCAAAGTCAGCTCTAATTCCAAAGCACTTTTCTTTTCCCATTTTGCACAGAAAAATCCCATTCCAGTGGGCAACAGAGTGGCTTGGCTCTGTGCCTTAGAGGAAGTGAGAGAGGTAGACAGGCTTTTGGGTGTGTCCACAGTAACCCTGAGTTCCAGGAAGATTGGGCATATGCAGCAAATACAGGGTTTATTCTGCTTCTGCTTTAAAATGCATTTCCTCCCTGCTCCCCTCTAAGCTCCCCAGGTTGGCTTCATTCACACTTTAGTGTGAATTACTCTAATTAGCTAATGTCTTCACACATAACAGAGTGCTGCTTAGTCTTCTGACCTAGAGAGTTCCCTGGAGGTGGCCTGGAGGTACCTGCAAGTTGGGAGTAGGAGCAAGATTTGAGTGGGAGGGGCCAGGAGCCAGAAAATGGAAGAGCAGTTTGCAGAGACAGTCTCAAAGACAGGAAAGGCAAATGTGTATTCAAATGAGATGGTTAAATTCCAAACTTTATTTGAATGTGTGACATTCACTGTGCAAGGTATTTTCTGTATGTTATTCAGTTCCATTCAAATAACGAATTAATATCCAGTGCTATTCACCACGTCCCCTGCACTGCTCCTGCACGAGGTGCTGGGGCCAGTGAGCGGCCAGCCTCTTCCATCCCCACTGCAGGGTCTGCTGTAGTGGTGAGGAGTTAGGACCATAGCCAGGCTACCTTGGTTCTCATCTGGGTTTTGCTGCTTATTAGCTGTGTGACCCTCAGGCATGTTCTTAGCCTGTCTGCGCCTCATCTGTAAAATGGGGATGATAATAGTAGTATTTACTGCAGCGGTTGTTGAGAGGATGAAATTAATTGTATGAAAATCTTAGAAGGGGGCCTGACACACAGGGAGCACTCAGTGCGTATTAGCCAGTGTGATCATGACAGTACAATGGTAATGAGTAAGAGGAGATCTGAGCGAAGAGGGCAGGGACTGAGCTGTCCCTGTGGTTTCTAAGGGCAGCTGACATGTGAATTCATCTTGAGGCAAAAGTGGGTGGTTGCCAGGTTGGTCAAGCCCCGGGAACAGTCTGTGCAGAGCTGGGGAGGTGAGAATTATGAAATGGTTTGAATGTGCTGGAAACCACTAGGATCTCGGTAATGCTTACAGATAGAGAGAGGTTAATGGGGTGGGGGAGGGAGCTGATGCTGGAGGTGGATACGGGGGTTCAGAGCTCCAGGTCCTCATCTGTAAAGTGGGGATAATGACACCCATGGGCAGCAAGACACTCACTGGAAAGGACCTGATCAACAGGTGTTTCACCGGTCCCTGTGGACCCAAGACCAGAAAGAAGGCAGTCAGATGCTAGAAGAGAATGGGGGTTACAGGCTTGTAGGAAAGGTGGTGGGCAGAGAGGCAGGGAGAGGGCCTGCTCTTGGAGAGCCCAGATCCTTGGAAAGTTGCTCTGAGGGTGGTCCTTCCTCCCTGTGTCCTGAAACCTCTGCCTCCCAGGGTCAGACTTATGATGTCGCTGTGCTCCGTATAGTTGTTTCCCTCCTTAGCCCCTCAAACTGCAAATTTCTGAAGGGCAGAGGTTCCAACTTACATATCTGATATCCCCAGTGCTTACTCTGCTTCTGCAGGACTGCAGAGGGCTGTGGAAGGGGACAGAAGGGAAAAGCACATCTAGATGTGGCCCCCTGCCCATCTTCCTCTCCTTTCTCCTTGTGCTCTCCCTGCACACTAGAATTATAATGCTCGTGCTAGTGGGAAACATATATACAATTCCCCATGTGAGAGCACAAGTGTATCGAGCTAGGAATTATTTCATCATTCAAGTTTTCGTAAATATTTCCTCTGCACCTACTCTGTTCTTGGGATACACTGGTGTGGTAGGGCTGCCAGATAAAATATAGGAAGCCCAGTTAAATTTGAAATTTTTTCGTACAGGTATGTCCCCCATTTTGTATTATTTATTGTATTTTTATTGCTAAGTCTGGCAATGCTAAATGGAGAACAAAGTAAACAAAGGTTATTCCAGTGGGTATGTGTACATTAAAGAGAAGAATAAACAGAAAAATGTCACTGTAGTGACCAGCGCAATGCGGATCATCACATTGGGGCATCCTTATCTCAAGTGTCTCTTGCTGAGGTCCCCTCTTGGCTTTAGCATTGAATTATTCAGGAAGGGAAGTTTCAGAAGAGGATTAAGGAAAAGGACTTGATTTATTTTCCTTTTTTTTAATATGGTAAAATACACATGACATAAAATTCACCATTTTATCCATTTTATGGTGTAGAATTCAGTGGCATTCAGTGCACCACAATGCTGTGCAATGATCACCACTATCTAGCCCTAGAATATTCTCATCACCTCAAAAGGAAACCCCACAGCTATTAGCACTCACCCGCCCCCCCCCCAGTCTTTGAAAAACTACTAATCTGCATTTTGTCTCTATGAATTTGCCTGTTCTGGATATTTCTTATGAATGGAATTATGTAATATGGCCTTTTGTATCTGACTTCTTTCACTTAGCATAATGTTTTAAGATTCATCCACGTTGCCATGTATGTCAGTACTTCATTCTTTTTTATGGCTGAATAATATTCCATTGTATAGATATACCACATTTGCTTATCCATTTAAAAATTGATGGACATTTAGTTCATTTCTACCTTTTGATTATTGTGAATAATGCTGCTATGAGCATTCATGTACAAATTTTTGTTTGAAGAACCATTTTCAGTGTTGGATGGTATAGACCCAGGCATGGAATTGTTGAGTCTTATGATAGTTCTATGTTATCTCGTGGAGGAACTGCCAAACTGTTTCCCCAGTGACCATATCATTTTATATGTCCACCACCAATGTATGAGGGTTCCAATTTCTCCAAATCCTTGCCAACACTTATTTTCAGTTGTTTATTTATTTGTTATAGCCATGCTAGTGAATGGTATCTTATTGTGGTTTTGACTACATCAAATAACTAATGATGTGGAGCCTCTTTTCATGTGCTTATTGACCATTTGTACATCTTCTTTGGAGGAACTCGATTTTATTTAAGGGGTGGAGGGAAGTCAATGGGGTTTATAGCAAGGAAATTTTGTGAGTTGATTTTCATATCACTAGGCCCTCTGGCTTCTGGGTGGAGAATGGAAGAAGCAGGAACACCACTTGGGGAGGTATTTTAGGAATTGTGGGAAAGATAACAGGGGCTTGAATGACTGTGGATCATGACTCCATCACTTCCTCTCTGACACTGGATGAGTCATACCACCCCTGAGCCTCAGATGCCTCCTCTGTGGAATGGAGTAATAGCACCAAGCACAGGAGTATGCTCATGATTAAGTGGATCATGCTTTTGGAGAGCTCACTGTGGATCTGGCACATAGCAGGAACTCCAGGAAATAGGAGCAACCATCCTGGCAGCAGCTTGAGGGTGTGACCTGGTCAATGTCTAATGGGAGACTTTGAGGAGCTTGTCTCTTTGCAGCTTCATCCATTTCATCTCTGCCCACCCTCTGCTGGACTAGGGGGAGAGTGAGAAAAAGGAGAAGAGAAAGCAAGGCAGGATGGAGAGTAGACACATCTAAGACTGCACCTTCTCTCTCTCTCTCCACAGCTCTATTCCTGGACAGACTCCCTTGTCCTTGACCCACAGAACACGAAGAGGCCTGAACCTCCTGGGTCTGCACAGTGCAGGGAGTAGGGGGCTGTGGGAGGTTGGAGGGAGGAACAGAAGTGTAGATCCTGAGAGGCCTGGGCCCCAGCTCAGGTGTGACTCTCTAGAAAGTTTGGCTCTGCTCTCACCTCTTTCCTCCCCACTCAGCCAGCTCCATAACGCTGGGCTTGTCTGTGCAACTGTAACATTTCCATGAACTGTTTGCCATTTGTCCTTAATTCCTGAATGTCAAATAACACTTTGCATATGGTTAAATATGTCGGGATAAGTAGGTGATAAGTTTACCTTCGTGATTCCATTTCACACATGCTCAGCCTTTAGAGAGTGTGGGTCCTGTGGGGCAATCTTTACCCCCTCTACCTCTTACACAGATGGAGAAATGGGTGAGCCATTCCATGGTCCTGTGCCAGGCTTCCTGCACAGTCCCCCTTATTGTACTCATTGTGGTGAACAATAATTATCTATCTCGTTTCCCTTCCTTGAACTCCTGTCTTATTCATTCATGTCTCCCTGTTATCTAGTGCAGTTGCTGACACATACTTGGCCTTTAGTTAATATTAATATTTGCTGAGTGATTGAATGAACCAGCGGTCTCATCATGACCAGGGAGGGCTTCTGGGCCGGCTTTGATGAGACATCTATAAAGGGAAGATTGTTTTTAAAAATTAAGAAGTGTAAGTTCATGATTAATTCATGCCAAAAAAAATAGGTTGTTCATTGTCATTTTGTAAAGATTAATATCCAAGCCAGTGTGAAAGTTCCTACTTCAAGTTCATCCTGTATCACCCTGAAGGCAACTCCCCAAGTCCTTAACACTGCCAGGGCTTGCGTTGTCTTTTTCCTCTGGGGCCTTTCCTTCCATCCTTGCCCCTGCCCCCAAAGTCCCCAGCACAGCCCTACCTCTGATTCTTGCACAATGCTCATCATCCCCTTGTCCTCATTGGCCAAGAACCCGTAGTACAGTCCATGCTGCTGTGGAGCCATCATGACATTATTAGCTGTGTGGCCGTAGGTAGCTGCAGCTGCCTCCCTTAGCATCAATTTCTTCCCACAAAAAAATAGGCATTTTTATAATGATCTGCTAGGCTGAGCTTTGAAGGTTCAATGAAATGATGAAGTATCCAGTGTCACAGTTGTGCTAGATTCTTGTTCCCCTCCCCTGTGCCTCCCTTGTCCTCTTTGCTTTTAATGCACCCTTTCTCAACCCTCAACTCCTAAATCCTAGACTTCTTCAGGACTCAGCTCAACTTTTACCTTGAGTTCATTCAACAGATATGTATGGAGTGCCATCTCTGGCTCAAGCCCTTTGCCGCCCATGGGGGACAAGGCAGCCCAGGGATGGATGAGTGCCTCCCCTCCTGGAGGTAATGTTCTGAGAGGAGAGATAGAAATGAAGTAAGTAAAGAATTCATAGGGTGGTTGTTGCTTCAAATATAATAAGAGAGGGTGATATGGTGGAAAGGAACCGAGAGGAGGTGAAAGCCTCATTGCAGAAATAACATTTGAGCTGAGATTGGGAGGAAAGGTGAGAGCCAGCTCCGGGACAGTCTTCAGAGAGAGCCTTTGAGACAAGTGGAAGATCCAGGTCGAAGCCTCATGCAGACATGAGATCAGTGTGTTTGAGGAACAGTGAGGAGCTTGTATGCAAGGGCATCTTAAGGAAAGTGGATTATCCAAGGTAGAGGCAGGAGGCAGGATTCGGGGACACATGGGCCGGGATGAGGGTGCGGGGTTTTAACTAAGGAGATAGGAGGCCACTGGGAGGTGACGTGATTGGACCTACTTCTTAGAAAGACCCTCATCCTTTATGCTGCTGAACGGAGAAGGGATACTGGAGAAGGGGACAAGAGGAGGAGTGGGGACACCAATGCGGAGGCTTGTGTCGTTCAAGTGAGAGTTGAGGGAGGCGGTGGTGGAGGAGGTGACCAGAGGCCACCCTCTGTATAGAATATATATATCTTGGAGGTGAAAATGACAGGGCTTTCTGAAATAAATGCCGAGCAATCCAGTGTCATGGCGCTCCAACAGATTTGCCTCTGTGCCTTCCTTTCCCCCTTGGCTCTAACACACACATTCTCACATGTTTATAAGTAAATTATATGGATAATTGGGAAAATAGAAACAGAGACAGAATACTCAGCGTCTCAGCAACCTAAACATCAGCTAACATTAATGCTCCCTATGTGCCAGAGTGCACTTATGTCTCATGAACCTCTGTTCTTCTGAGTCATGTGTTTTACAGGTGAAGAAAATTGGGGCCCAATAATATTAAGCCAGCAGCCTTGAGTTTACAGAGAAAATAGAAATACATATTGGAGTTGGGATCTGAACCAGAGCATGTCTGGCTTTCAAGGCCCTGAGTGGAAGGTCCAGTCCAAGTAACAGAATGGACTCCGGGCACCTCTGGTTTTCAGGGATCCTGGATCTGAGCCTAAGGAATCATTTATACTGGAGCTGAAGGAGATTGTCAGCCTTATTGACATCTAGGTCAGTAGACGATAGTGCAGAAAGGGGCATTTTTGTGGTTGGGAGCAATGGAGATACTCTTTGTGATCATTCAAATGAATGAAGTTTGCCAGTCCCGTGGTTCCATCTGGCCCCTTTGACAGTGGGCACAGCCAGGTCAGGCTGATGGCTACATCCACTTATGTTCACATCTTCTCCATCCATCAGATATCATGGATAACTTTTTACTAGATTGTGCCTGCAGGGCAGGTGTTCAGGGAAATGTTAAATGAAACCCCTCCATTCATTTTAAGGGAAAATATTTCTAATCTTGAATGCAAGGGTTATTGTTTCCCTCAATTACTGTTCAGTGAGTGCTTGTCACCATAAAAATAACAGTAATAATAATAGCAGCTACTTCGAGTGTTTTTGGGGTGCCAGGGACTGTACTGTGGACTTTTCATGGAAATTCTTCAGTTTCTCACACTCACCTTGCTAGGAAGGTATCATGAGCCCCTATTCATAGGTGAGAAAATTGAGCATCAGAGAAGCAAAGGCACCTGCGCAAAATCAGAGCTAATAAAGGACAGGGTCCATGGCCACTGTGTTTGGTGCCAATCTTTGCTACTTCCTCTGTGCCAAGCTACTTCTCTATGCTGTGCGTGGTCTCAGTCTTCTCTTCTGTAAAAAGGGAGAGTCAGGCTTACTCACCCCCAAGGCCCCTCTAGCTCTGTGGGTGGACAGCTGAAGCGTCAAGAGAGGCCTTACTCAGGGGGGTCTGTACCCGTGAAGGTCCCCATGGCCCTGGAAGCGGGGAACCCTGCAGCATCTGCTTCATGCTAAACAGAGCACAGGGAAAACTGATCCTCCCATTCCTCTTGGCTCCCATGAGGCTCCAGAAAACTATTTCACATCGTTTTTAAGGCCTTCTCTATCTTGTCCCTACTTGGCTTTCTGTTTCGGCTGGGAGGGGGACTGGGGAGGGTGGCCCACGCGTGTGTGAGAAGGTTGAGAGTAGGGGCTTGCAGATCATGTGGGTGGTCAGGGTGGGACGCAGTTGCAGGCTGAGTCATTGCCGCACTCGGAAGCTAATGACAGATGCAAGCAAAATGGGCTCCCAAGTGCTGTGGCCAGGGCGCAGACAGACAGCACGTCTGAAATGCCAGCCTGACTCATTCGGTGGGGGCCTCGCGGCTTGCTTTCACCTCCTCTCCTGTTTACACTGTGGCCTCTGGAAGGATAAATAGAGTGCTCCTCTGCAGTGGAGCCACCATCACTTACTGCATCCCTTTCCTGATGATGCTGGCTCCTCTGTGGGATCCCTGCAGGCATGATGGATTATACCTCCTTCCTTTGCTGTCAGTAGACACACACAGAGGACAAAAGGAGTGCAGGCTTGTGTTAAAAATAAGAGCTGTGTAGTTATTTCAGTCTCCAAGGCCTAAGTTGGGGCTGGTGCCAACTGCTCAGGGAAGCTTTATATTTGATGGGAAAAAAGTATAATCGACTCATTCATTCATTCATTCATATGTCCATTTCTCTTGCATTTGTTTGTTCTTTCATTCCTTCTCCCGTTCATCCTGAAAATATTATTGCATACTATTCTTTAAGATGTTTTTTGCTAAACTTGGTGCCTCTCATTTCCTGGAAGGAGCTCCTAGTCTAACCTGAAAGATAGACATGCTTCCAGAACATGGTGGGGTCAGGGCTGTTTTGGCATGCACACAGCGAGGTGGAGGCTTGTGTTGGGGCAGGGGCATGGCATGGCCTTTCAGGAAGAGCTTCCTGGAGAAGGTGCATTGGGCATTTAAGCATGCGGAGCTCATCAGATAGGAAGGTGAAAGGTGGGCCATCCGGGAGGAGATAATACCTTGAGAAAAGTTAGAACATGTTCAAAGGAGGTGGTGCACTTTGAGGAGGCTCAGTGGAAAGGTTCTGGGGACAGGGAGTGACATAAAGAGAGAAGATGGCCTGGCAGGGCAGGAGGGCTCTAGTCTGAAGCACTTGGTTTTCACTTTTAGAGTTTGGGCTGTGCTGAGGTTAAGTGTGAGTCAGTACTGCACTGACCTAGAGCTGAGGCAGGTCTGTTTGTGGAAAGTCTTAGAGCATCATACTCTAAGGACGTGGAACCCGGAGGTCCAGTTGTGGCTTTCCTCTCAGATGGCTCTATGACCCTCAGACAACCCCCAAACCACCCAGATGTCCTATTTCCTGGGCTCCAATATGAAGGGGTTGAGCTGTGCGATCCCTGAGTTTCCTGCCAGGTCTGAAGTTCTGAGATCCTGATGAAGCTCAGTCACACCCACTTCCTTCCCCATTTCCATGCAGATATCAGGGCTGCCATACACTGTTCTTTTTACCTCTTGGGGTACTTTTGATGATCAGATGAGATCATGGATGTGAAAACTATAACCACCAGGAGTGCAAAGATCACTGGACTAGAAATTGGGAGACAGCGGTCCTGGGGATGCTCGCTCTGTGATGGTGGGCAGGCCACTTCCCTCTCTGGGCTTCATGTTTCTCAGCTGGGGATGAGGGTGGGTGAGGTGATGCAGGGCCCATTGAATTGTGACTCTTGGGCATATGATATATTATTATGTGTATAACGCTGATGATCTCGAAGGGTAAAACAAATAAGCAAAAAACACTCATGCTAAACCCACTGACATCTTCGTGTGACTCAACTTGAATTGGGTGGACTGCTTTTCTGCAAATCGAATGCTCTTCAAACATCTTAATGAATGCAGAATCTTAAAATGAGATGATGTGGTACTCAGAAGCTCGAGACTGACAGGGTGCATAGAGGATGTCTACTCCAGGCTCGCTCCCAAAGTGGGCATCCCCTCTTCAGCTTCCACGGAGCGCTCCACATCTGCAGGGGATCTTCCTGGCACAGGAAATCGGTGCTTTTCAAGGCAAGCCTTCTGTTATCTCTGACTCTGTTTATTTCTGTCATTACATTGAAACCTTCACCACTCAGTGAATGGAAGATGCTGATACCATCTCCCTGTGTTAGGTTTCTCCAGGAGGAGAGATGCAGCTTGTCTCCCCCAGGACCCAGAGAGTCGGGACCCTAACTGTGAATGCAGCCCCCTTGCCCACAGAGCATTCCCAGGCACTGGGTCCTGACAGCTGGCCCTGGACACACCCAGGTCTTTCTCCAGTGCCTCGGTGCTCTTGTCTGCCCTGCTTAGCCTAGGTTCTCCTGCTGGTTCCCCCTCCCTCCAGGGTGGACTTCTTGGGGTATTTAAGCTTGTCTTTGCCAGGTGTGCTCTCTTCTCCTATATAATTCATTGTAATTATTAGTTTTTCTAATGTTAGCATTATCCACTATTTATTGAGTACTCATTGCCCAAAAAATATACATTAGTGTCAAGCTACAAAAAAAAAAATCACTGCAAAGTAGATGCTACTATTGTAGGTTTACAGAAGAGGAAATGGGGAGAGCTAACAGTTGTTTAGCGGAACCCAACTAGTCCATAAAATGGTCAGGACGTTACCCTGCTGCTGCTCTTTCCGAGGCTGCTGTTCTTTCCATGATTCTCTGCTGTCTCTCCAAGAGGTCGTCTCACGACATGTATTTGGTGCATGTGTATGGATGTCAGCATCCGTTTGCGTGCATGCATTTCAGCAAACGGAAGGAGAGAGGAATTGCCACCCACTACGGTGGCACGCTTAGCTTGTGGTGAGTGCCACTGGAACTTCCAGCATTTGCGGGAAGGGAAGTCTCCACTCTCAGAGCTGAAAATGGCCATGGCACTTCCTTGTCTTTGGTGCTTGGAGGCGTCTGTCTGAGTTTACCAGTCTGTTATCCTTTTATAAGTTTGTGAGACCTTATCCTCATGCCTGCATTTTAAGATGTGCCCAAGAGGGGCACAGAGCCCAGAGGAAAACAGGAACTCGGCATTGTGTGCATTATGTTCAGACACAAAAAAATAAACAAACTTGTACAGCCTATTTCAATGTCTACACTGAAGGGAAAAAGTGCTTTCAAACGTTGGGGTGCAGGGGTGGGCCTGCCTAGTGACATAACAGTTATGTTCGTGCACTCTGCTTTGACAGTCTGGGGTTCGCCGGTTCCGATCCTGGGTGTGGACCTATGCACCACTCATCAAGCCATGCTGTGGCAGGTGTCAACATATAAAGTAGAAGAAGATGGGCATGGATGTTAACTCAGAGCTAATCTTCCTCAAACAAATAAACAAACAACCATCTGGGGGCCACATTTGAGGGGCTGCATTCGATGTGATGGATGAAAGAGACGAGACATGCATAATTGTTTTTAGATTGTCTTCCTTATCATAATGGCTTGTACTTATTAAATATTTGTCATATGCCAGGCTCCAAAGCAACTTCCACTTGGGGAAACTGAGGCACAGAGAGATTAAGATCTTGCCTGAGGTTGTTCAGCTACTGAAGGACTGAGCTCTGTATCCTTTGGGCTAGCCAGGCTTGAACCGGCTGCCCTGGTAGGTCGTAGACTTCACCATTGGGCATTTTTGCCTTTTCTGTGTGTTCTTATGTCGTGGCACTTATCCTTGTGGGCCATGATTGTTACCTGACTCTCTCCTTTCTGATCTGCATCTTCGGATGGGTCCACGGACTATGGCTCAGTTTTCTCTGTATCCTTGGTTCTGTGTGCTTGATCCAAGTGTGTTGAAATCCACGAGATGCTCCACCTTTGATCCTAAGCAACTGCCATGAAAGGACAGTCTTGGCCTGTATTCCAGACGTGAACACTGAGGCTCAGAGATGTTATGTGACTCGTCTGAGGTCTCATACAGAGGTGAGACCCAGAGTTAGGACTCTAGTGTGGAATGGATGCTTTCACAGCATGACAGAAGCCTACCTCTTCGGCAGCTCTCCCTCCTGGTGAAGAAATGCTGGTTTTCATCCCTAACGAGGTCTTTTTCCTTGAACAAGTAGCAGATTCTCTCCTCAGGGATCAGGCAGAAGACTGGAGTTATCTACCTCATTAGAATGGCTGCCTGGAGGAAATTGCGTGGGGGCAGGTCATGTGCTGAATGCAGCTACAGGTGGTCCAAGGAGGATATCTGCTGCTTATTTCAGACTCCAGGGAAGGAAGCACATTCTGATAGAGTGTTCTGGTTCGAGTGTGGCTCTCCTATGAACTTGCTGGGCTACACTCTGACCTCCCTTCTCTGTTCTCATATTCTGCTCTGTAGCATGAGGGGTTCTTTCCTGAACCTTCCCCACTTACCATGTTATAATTCCTTGATTTATAATCTTTTGAGCACATTAACTTTGCATGCCCTTTTCATAAAGTACATGCTGATGCGTATTAAGATCAACATGCTTTTTTTCATTTAATCCTTCTAAGGCTACACACTTTGAAGACTGCTGTTTAAAAGAAAAGCTATGTTTTAAAGGAAAACATGTTTGTAAAAGGATTATTTCCAAGCAGTAGCTAACAAGTGTTGGAATCATAGTATTTCTCCAAAATGTTCTTGATGGTTTTAACAAATTTCCTCAGAGGCAACTGAGGATTTGTAAAATATTTCAGAAAATGTAAATAACTAATTAGACATTTTAGAAATATTGCAACGATAAGTACAAGCAATTACTCAATGACAATTGACATGGAAGCCAGGCCTCCAGGGACCCTAGAGCCTCTGCAATAGAGGAGGGAAGCCTAATGCTTTGGGTCTGGGTTCCATGAGGGGCCCTTTGAATTTCTGCCAACAGTGTTAAAGGCAGAAACAAAAATAATAACTGCCACCACTGGTGAGTGGCAGCCAACTTTGCCAGGAAATGACTGTGGTTCTTTCTATACATGATCATGCTCAATCCTCAGCGCCATCTGAATGCACTGACATTTCCCCCCCCATACCTGTGGAGAGATGGGATCCACCAAAGATCACCTGTTATAAGAACGAAGGGAAGTGGATTCAGGCTCAACTATGATATGGGAAAGGGAGTAAAGCGTTGTGCCTAGAGGTGGGAATAGTCCAGGCAAGAGGATGGTGACCAGGACATCCAGAGTGGTGGCTTTGGAGATGGAGAGAAGGGTTGGATCTGAGGAGATAAAGACAGTGAGAATCGATAGCTACTTATCTTTGGGATTGTCTTAGTCCTTTCCAGCGGCTGTAGCAAGTACCACTGGCTGGGGGGCTTATAAACCACAGAAATTTGTTTCTCACAGTTCTGGAGGCTGAAAGTCTGAGATCAGGGTGCCAGCATGGTTGGGTGAAGGCCCTCTTCTGGGCTGCAGACTTCTCCTTGTGTCCTCACAAGAAAGAAGGGGAAGGGAGCTCTCCGCAGTCTCTTTCATAAGGGTGCTAATCCCACTTATGAGGGCTCCACCCTCATGACCTAATCACCTCCCAGAGGCCCCACTTTCTAACAACTTCACTTTGAGAGTTATGTTTCAACACATGGATTTGGGGGGAACATATTCAGACCATAGCACAGGGTGAGGGGAAAGAGGACTAACAGCTGATGGCCAGTGACACCCAGACAACTGGGTAGATGATAGCTCTTCTCCAGCTTTGGTGTCATGCTAGATGCCCCCATGCAAGGAATGGCGAGTCATCTACCTCCTGGTCCTGTTATTGAAGCAGAGAGGAGCTGCAGGCCATGATTTGGGAACAGAAAACAAAGATTCTCTCTCACCACCACCATGTTGCCCAGTTTTGAGTGTCTTTAATTACACCATTCTGGATAACAGGGACTTAAAACAGACACACACACAAACGGAAAGAAAAAGCTCTATGAAATCTGATGATGAAAGTAAAAAGAAAAATCAAGCACTCATACCATTAACTAAATGCATCAACATTTATTCTTGGTGACTTAAATGTCATATGTCACAGGAGGGCTGGGACTAACACCTGTTTTCAACCTTCTGTGTTATCCACTGGGGGTAAAGATTGATTATCTCAGATTTGCAGAGGAGGCAACTGAGGCCTGGGGAATTTTGTAATTTGCAGCAAATTGTAAAATAGATATCTGGCTCCTGGCTGGTTTATCCTCAAACCTGATCTTCATACATCAACACACACACACACAAGGCCACGGAGGCCCAGTTCCAGATGCCGCTCATAATTGCTTCCTTTTACATTGCAGTTTACAAATCCAGAACACTTTCTATAGCTCGGTAAGAAAAGGAATTTGATTTAAAGAGAAGCATCCAATATTTCTTCTCAACGATGCTTTCTTGCTCTCCTTGGGTCACACAAGTGGGCAACAGATGCATGTCTCTGATCTCTGGTTCAGGTATCATCTCTTGGACGGTTTTCCCATCACAGTCGGCATAGATGCAGCTGCATCAGCAGGTTCACACTTTAGCTCACGTATTCCAAGATGCCATTCCCAGAGTCTGATCAGGAGGTCTGAGTGTAGGACCCAGGAATCCGGTTTTTCTGTGTTTCCCAGGTGATTCGGTTGGAGGAGGTCCTTGGTCCAAACATTGAGGAAAGTTGGACTAACCACGATGTGATCCCCACCATGCTGTGGGGATGGAGAGATTAGGAGAAGGCCCTGCCCTCATCCTGAACATGCTCCACCTTGACACCTCACACTGCGCTTGTCAGGGCTCACTCTCAGGACCTGGGGTCACTCCTCAGTGCTAGACGAGTCCCGAAAGGGCTCACCTGGCTGGCTTCTTTGTGGGTATGCTGATGACAAGGACCATGCTCCCTCCTGCATAACCCACTCCATTGTTCAAACTCCTAATGGGTCAGGCTGTGTTTTGTGTTGCTTTGGTTTTCCTTGCTGAATTCTGCCTCCCTGCCCTGTTCACACTCTGGCTGCAGCTCTGTTCTCTGATCCTACCTTTTATTCATTAATTCCGCACATATCTGTGAACCACTGTGTCAGCCATGGACTACTCAGAAAGCCATAAGAAGACACAACTCCTGTTTTCTAGGAACTTAAACATCTCCTAGTCATCTCCCCCTCAAGTAAGAATAAGTATCATGCTTATGTTTCCAAAATAATTTCTCCTCATTACTTTAATAAGACCATATTGACAATGAAAATATTTTAATACTTTATAAAAATCATTTTCATTAGTTGCCGTTTCATATTATTCCCTTAGGTAGGTTTTCCCTCGAAGTGCAGATGTAGAAATCTAGGCTCAGAGAGGTGGAATAATTTACCAGGTAACTTAGTAAGTGGTGGAAACCAGATCTGAGCCGGAGTTCTATGACATCACAACTTAGTTCTCCTCTGCTCTTTGACCTAGAATTCATTCCTTGTCACTCAAAGATAAGCAGGCCCAGCCTGGGGATTCTGGGGTCTTGGAACCCTGTGGCTGAAAGGGAACTTAATTGTCATTTAAACACGAGGCAGGGGCCTGGGATCCCAGAAAAGTGGACTCTATCCTTTGTCTGGAAACCCCAGTGTTGGTAAGCTCATTGCCTCACGAAGAGAATCCATCTCTAGCTGGGCAGCCGTGGTGATTAGAAAGCTCCCAAAACAGGACAGGACTATGGGGGGTGTTCAGTAAAGGTTTTTCTGAACACATGAAGACCAAACGGGGCTGTAATACCACTGCATGCTATTCCGCTCCTTCTCATGGTTCTGCCTTCTGTCATAAAACTAAAATTAACGAGCATTCATCTGGGGTTCATTATATGCCAGACTCCGTTGTAACTTTCTTACGTGTACTAACATTTTTCATTCTCCATGAAGAAGGTATTATTATTACCATCATTCCCATCTTACAGAGGAGGAAGATGAGGCCCAGGGAGGTCACTGACAAGTCTTAGGTCACCCAGTGTGAGTGGGAGCCGGCCGTCTGGTTCTCGAACCTGTGTGGGTGGTGCTCCAGAGACCGAGGTGGTTCTCTCTCCCATCCACAAGGAAAGCCTCTCTGAAGCTCGTGTTACGTCTTCCCTGGCATATGCTTCAGGGCCCCTTCACTCTCCCCTCATCTTTCTTTCTAGGTGTGTTTACCTGAAACATGGCTGCCCAGGTGCAGGCTGTGCCCACACAGGTACAGGCGGCAGTGCTGCTGCCTGAGGAGCAGGCAGGGAGCTGGGGGCCCAGGAGCCCTACCCAGCGTGGAGGGAAATGCCAGGGTGGGCGTGCTCACACCAGGCCGACTGAGGCTGTGAAGACTTGATGGGGGGCTTGTGCCCTCCTTCTGAACAGAGGGAAGTTCGCGTGGATGACCCTGGACCCAGCCAAGGCCTCGTCCCTCAGAACTCAGCCTTCCCAGGGAGGCCTGCCCCGAGCCTCAAGTACCCAAGGCCTCCCTCTCCTCATCACTCGCATTGTGCTTGACGCTCAATCGCCCTTTCCCAGTCTTTGAGCATCCTGAGGGAAAGGCGAGCTTTTGAGCTCCGTAGGCACAGCACCTGCACACGCAGCAGGCCTTCAGGAAAGGCGTGATTAATGCTGAGCATCTGAGGATTACACTAATGTAGTAAAATGATTGAAATCACTAAAATTACGGGTGGCACTGGTTGTAGTCAGAAGTTAGTGCAGAGTTGTCTGTGTATGTGTTATGTGTGTATAATCGGTGTCTGAGTGTGACATGTATGTGTTAAGTGTGTGTAACGTGTGTATTGTGTGTGTGCTCTAACATCATATGCAGCACTTCATATACTTTACCTCTATTGATGCTGCAACAATCTTATGGGGAAGGTACTTTTATTGTTCCCAACTGAATGACAAGGACAGTGAGGAACAGAGAGATCAAGCAAAGCTGTGGGCCCAAGGTCATGCAGCTCACAGTGAACTGAGTAAGCTCAGGCCTGGTTAAGTCCAAAATTCTAGTCTCCACACTAGTGGTTCTCAAAGGAGTGTGTGCGTCAAATTCCCTGGAGGACTTGTGAAAACACGGATCACTGAGCCTCACCCCTGCAGTTTCTGACGGAGTCGGTCTGGAGTAGGACCCAAGAGTTTGCTTTCATAACAAAGTGGTGCTGGTGCTGCTGGCCTGGGAGCCACACTTGTAAACCACCACTCTAAATATACTCTTTCTAATCATCAGACAGAAGGAGCCAGGGAGAGGGCTGGGGTCAAAGCGAATGGTTTTGGATTTCTGCAAATTCCTGCAATTCCTACAAATTGGACCAAGTACATTTACCAGCAAAATCAATAAGGAGTTTTAAGACTGATATTTTAAATGTGAGCTCTTCTCCCTCATTGAATAACTGGGTGTCTGGTTATAATGAATCACATGATAAAAAGGTAAAGAAGCTGTGTTTGCATCAACAAGTTCCAGGACTCTATCCTATGAGTCCTAAACAATAGGATAGCAGGGTGCATGTTCCCAGGAGGAAACAGTATTCTGCATGGTATTCTCCATACCTTAAATATTTTTTCTTCTAAATATTCTAAATATTAATTCTTCAGAAAAACATTCTTCCAGCATTCTTCCAGTAATGGCCGAAGCTGGAAAACCAGTGTTTGGCCTCCTGGGTCAGTGTTCTTACTCTGTATGGCATCCATGGACCTCTGTGTGAATCGAGGTCAATACTACCCACCTAAGAGAGATTTTGAGGAGTGCATGATATGATGCGTGGAAACCCCCTAGCAGTATTTGGCATGTAGTGCACTCAAATGTTAATATGTGGTGTTCTTGGTCTCCCTTGGTCCCTCTTTCTATCAACTCCACCCGGGATTAGAGATTGGAGAGGATCCAGGGATTACTGAAACTGATAACCAGAAGAAAGGAGTCAGATGGCTTTGCCAGCTCTGCAGTGTTTTGAGGATTGAGACTGAGTGGGGCGATGAGAAAGTGGGGAAGATGCAGCTGTTCTGTTTAATGCGATATCGAAATGAAGCACAGAGTAACTTTAATTGCTGGTCCCTCTGTCTGATTTTTATAGGAAATGCCTTGAAATTGAAATCCAGTGGCATGTTCCAACCTTGACTGGCTCTGATGTGTTGGGCAGGGCTAGGGCACGCCTCAATGGCTTTCCCATTAGGGAAATGGGTTTTCAGCACATTTTGTGAGTCAGGACTTCCCAGGCTTCTCAGCTTGAAGTTCTGTCTTGCAGAATGTATAGAGGTTGGGTCTTAGGATCTGCTGCATTTTAATTTGCTATGCAGAAGTCTGGATTTTCAGAAAGGTTTTCCTGGATGGCAGCCTTTCCATGAGCTGAGACACAGTTAATCCTTTGTGCTCTTATTCGTGGGAGCTGGCCCAGCATGAACCCCATCAGCTGCAATGAGGTTGGGCTCTGAACCACAGAGATGGTGGTCTGGTCCCCAAGGCGTCATAGGGGCAGAAACAAGAGGGGTTTTGAAAGGAGCCCTAAGTGCCAATCACCACTTGTTAGCTAGGAGACACTGAATCTCCTCTTATTTTCCCTCTTCCTTCTCTCTCATTCTCCCTCCCACCCCAAGATTATGCCAGCTACCACCTATTGAGAACCTTCCAGTTCCCCCAGAATCACTCAATTGCAAGTAATTAGCTTCTATCTTGTCGAGAATCCCCCTAGGTAGCTTGTCTCATCCCCATTACACATGGCGGTAAACTGAAGCTTGGAAAAAGTGAGGAGAGTTACCAACGTCCACACCACTAGAATGTTCTAGAGTCAGAAAGTGGCTCCAGGTTAGAGCCTTTCTGATTCTTTTCCTAATCTGCAATTTGGGGCAAAAACTTTTATCTCAAAATTCTTCTTGGACAAAATCAAACAACTTACATAAAATACATTATGCAGCACCTACAATTCAGTAGGTGCTCAATAAAAGTCAGTTTCTTTCCCTTCCTCCAAATTCCTGGTATCTAGATGATTCTGTATCCTTGGAAGATCCAGCCTGTCTTGAGTGTCTCTCTTGGTTTGTTTCTCACCCTGTTTGGACGATTTTAGTTTTGTTCCCTCCCATCTTTCCCACCTGGCCCTCCTATTATTGGCCCTAGGTGCTCCTGGGTTGGAGAATTAGCAACCTATCAATTTGGGTTCAGCGTCTGCTTGGCAACAGCACCCACTCCCTCTGCTTCCCATGCTCAATAGAAAACACACTTGTCCTTGCCAGTCCAGGCACCTTGATAGAACCATTTTCACTTATTATTATTAATAGAATCTACTACTTATTGAGTATTCACTACACATGAGGAACTGTGCAAAGTGCTCTATGTGGCAGATGTATTTAATCTTCCCATCATCTATCAGAGTTATATGCTATTATCAGTCCTCATGTTACAGATGAGGAAACTGAGGATGGGAGAAGTTAAGGGACCTGCTCAAGGTCCACAGGCAAAAGTGGAAGAGCAGGGATTCTTGCTCCCTTGGCTGTGAAGTGTGTGCTCACAGCTGGGATGCTATGGCCTCCATGGTACTGGCAGGTTAGGAGGAGCAGTAGACGAACCGAGCTTTAGATTTAGGATATCTGGGTCCAAGTCCCAGTCTTTTCAGTATGAGCTGTGTGACATTAAGCAAGTCACTTCACCTCTCTGTGTCTTTTCCTATAAAAGGAGCCCCTGAGGGATATCGGTGGACACGTCATCGTCCTTTTGCTCAGATACCCTTGTCCCTCTAAGTTAGCACTGTTTGGCTTCCTGTTGTAGAAAACCAGGCTCTCTGTGTCTGGCTGATGTGATTTCAAGCTGTTCATTTCTCTCTTGTTTTTCAGGTAATGAACCAAAAAGATCATGTCTGAAGTACAAGGAACTGTTGAGTTTTCTGTAGAGCTACATAAATTTTATAATGTGGATCTCTTTCAGAGAGGGTGAGTATGCTTCGCGATTTGTATTTCTTTTTATATATCTATATATGTTTGTTTGTTTTGTTTTGTTTTGTTTTTTCCTTGGCAAGGAGTGAAGGTGGTGAGGACAGGTTATAGGAAATTTTGGATTAACGATGAAAGGATTGTCGTTACTTTCCCTGCCAAGTGGAAAATCCAAACCTTTAGTGCATTTGAAAATAAACCAAATATTAACAAAAACTAGAAAATGCTCATTTCTCTCCTCCTCCTGTATTTTTTCTACCATCTCTCTTCTTAGTTGCTCTTTCCATTAAATCTATCAGTCAGTTTTAAAGGAAAGTGAATTTAGTGGAAGTAAAAGTTGTCTGGATAACTCTGATAAAAAGGTGTCTGTATGACCGATATCTGTAGGGGCCATTTCCCCAAACACATATTGTAAAACCTGTGCGCAGATCTCTCAAAACCTGAGAATTACATTGTCTTCTTTAAATATGTAATTAAAGTATATTTACTTCCAGTTTTTAAGGATGTCTCTGAATTTGGCGTTTTACGTGCATGGTCTCAATAAGTTCTCATGACAGACTTACCTCTCAGGGTCACTGTAAATAATAAAGATATGAAATAGTTATATAACGTATTCTAACCACAGAATAGAATTACTCAGAATGGCTGCTACTACTTTCTCCATATTATAGATGAGGAAACTGAAGTTCATAGAAATTGCATTTCTGATATTGCCCGAGTTAATGAATGAGTGTGCAAAGCAATGGTTATCCATTAGTTTGCCTTCACTGATTGCACAACAAACTATCCTAAAACTTAGTGGCCTAAAACAACAACTATCAATTTAGCTTGTGATTCTGAGGGTAGGCAATTTGAGCTGGGCTCAGCGGGCAGGTCTACTGAACTGGACCACGCTTGGCTGAGCTCACCCGGGCTTGCTGGAGGTCTGGAGCCCTGGGCGGGGAGGCTGTGATTCTCTTCTCCGTGGCCTCTCATCCTCCAGTGGGCTCGCCTGGGCTTGTTTACATGGTCGCTAGGCCCCAAGAGCGAGAGTGGAAACACACAAAACTTCTTGTTGCCAAGCCTCAGAATTTGCATAAAGTTGTTTTCACCACCTTTTACTGGCCAAAGCAAGTTGCAAAGATAGTCTAGAATCAGGGTGGAGAAATTGATACCATCTCTTGATGGAAGAGGAATAATCTGTGCACATATTTGCAATCTGTCACTCAAGGTTAGTCTCTAATTTCACAAAGATTGTTCTGGAATTAATGCTTCAAATGTATTTGTGGCCCCTTCTCAGGTAAGGTGAAGTTCAGTGGGGCTGAGTCATTTGTTAGGTGACCCGAATTAGGTAGTGAGGGAAATGGGAAATGATTCTGGGACCAGCTCTGTGTTTCTGGGAAAGGGCACATTAGGGGTTCTGGAGCTGGATTTTGATGAAGTACAGCTCTGTGCATCCTTTGGAAGCTTCATCTCTCTTGGTCCACCCCACCTCACTTGACCAGAAGTTGTGTGCTATAGTGAGAAACATCTTGGGCTTGGGGTCAGGCCTTCTGAGACCTGGCGTGGCTACTGCTTCTTGGAGTTTCTTTGGCATGTTACTCCACTCTGCTTTGCAGCTTCCACATTTACGAGAGAAGGAAGCATTTTTGATAGTTTCATGTGTGTGTCATAGTTTATTTATTATCTCTGGATCCTTGTCACCCACTATAGAGGTAAGCGGTGTTATCTTTATTTTGCCAGGCAGGTAGCTTGGGATCAGCGTGGTAAGGCAGTACACAGCTTTAACGTGACGGAGTGGGGACCTGGGGCTAAGGCTTTCTTGTTCAAAATCTTGCATTGTTTTCTGTTATGTTAGGCTGGTCTCTGAAGTGTGCTGCATTCTCCCCAGGAGTGCACAAAATATCTATCAGGATGTGGGAAGAAAATATCAGAACTTCTGTTTATATTTGTTTTAACCAAAAATAAGAATGAAATCAAGCTTCATGAATAATTAGAATCCAGACTGACCCTGTAAACCTTGCTGTATCCATATGGTACAGTCATGAGTTCCCTTTAGCAACTCAGGTGTCAAAAGAAAAGAGGGTGTCCCACAGCGCGAATAAATGGACGACATCACCCTCGCATTGCAAAATATCGTAGTTTGTGACTGCCTGGTTATATGCATCTATAAATTATTTTCTAGTTTTAACTAGAGTAGCCCTCATAAAACAGCAAGTGGCTTAAAAATAAACATCGTAAGGAAATCATGAACTAAAAATGATATTAATAATGAAGGTATAGCAAGCACCAGGAAATGACAGAACCAGACGTACACTCTCCTTCTCAGGCCTGTTGATACTCACGCTGAGATGGAGTGACAAGGTCATCAGATCCAACAATCGGTGGACTGAGAAATGGGAATTTATTTTAAAACTATTTGATAGATGGATTTGTAACCACAATTATTCATAATATACCTCCTCCTTACTGTGTTTTGGGCTCCAGATATTGACTGATGCTTGCATGAAATCATCATAATTAGCACGGCATTTTAAATGACGCACCCAAAATTCGAAGAGGCCCCTGTGCCCTTGGTGAAGGAGGCTGAAGGATGAGTGTGGAAATCATGGCTTATTCCTCAAGGCTTTGACACTCTTATCTTCTTGCTAGATCCGTATGGTTTGGGGGAGGCATTTTTTCAGTCACATGCCCCACTGAAGTCTAATATTGAATTAGGCTAAATTAAAACCAGAACATTGACTCACTGTAATGTATATATTTTTAGTAAGAACAGAAAGGTTAAGTGTTCTATTAATACACAAAAATAATTATTTTTAAAAAGGAGATTGTTATATTCCTTGCTTCATCTTTGAAAAGACCTCTTTTTATATTTATAATGCATATTTTGTATGAATAGAATTCTACATGCACATGATTTATAAATAAATATGCATATATCTGGGTGGCATGCTCAAAAATGTTTTTACTGGAAGGTATGGAAATTATTGACTGTTGGAGACCACGGGTCCAGCAGAACTAAGAGGAATCTCGCAGCTTCCTTCTAGCTCTTAATGTTAACATTTCATGGTGTCAAGAAGTGTGTGTTTAGGTACATACTTTGACATGGATGAGAGCATAATCTTGTGATTAATCTGCTTGAGGGTGGGCTTCATTGGAGCTGCCTGTGTGAACAGCCTAGGGCATTGTTTGGATGAAGGCAGTCAGACCTCTCAGGGGATGGAGTCAGTTCGAGGATCTCTATGGTCCCATCAGCAATAAGATCTTGAAGGTAATAGTCCCCAGCCCCCTGTATCCTGCTTGCGAGAGCTGTGGACAGGCTGGGCACAATGCCAGCCAGGATTCTGCATATGCCAGGGTAGTTTCTGATAGGCCTGATCCCTGATGCTCAAGGGGATTTTTTCACTCTGAATCCCACAGGAGCCATGCTTATAATGAAATGTAATTACTTTACCCAGCAAGCACTCCCTGGGGAGGTGATGGCTGAAATCTGAGCCTAGTGGGCAAGGTGGAGCCTGGATGAAAGACTGGATGATTTCCTATGATGGTAAAGGAAGGTAGGATTTGGAGAAGCTGGCCCATTTTGGGGTGTGAGGATGTGTGGTTAAATATGTGCTCCACAGGGTCCTTGGAATGGTAGAAATTAGAGTTGGGGGGTTGCAAAAGAAGGATACGCCGCCTCGTGATTTGTTGTGAGCTAAGATGCTGTATTGGAGCCACATGGATACAGAACTCAAGATAGTACATGAGAAGTTGCCTTGGTTAGGGAGTTACTTGCTTCTACCACATTTATTTTGTGGATGGTTGTTCTAGTCCCAGAGTGCTTTCTGCCTTTTCGTGATATTTGCTTTAAGTAAAACGTCAGCTTGCATTTGTCCAAAGTCTATATTGACTGAGGTGAATTCTCAAAGGAAAATCATCTCTTCAAATCAGTCAACAAGCATCATGAATTGTCCGGTATGTGTGTCGTTATTGTCGTGTGTCCCCGCCCCCAACCCTTGCTCAGCAGCGACTCACCCTGACAACAAGGCAGGGGCAGGGAGCACTGGGGAGCCTGGCCTGGGGGTCAGACTTGAATTTGAAGCCAGGCTCTGCCACTTCTAATGTGGGAGTGTCCCTTTAAAACACTCTGAGCCATTGTTTTATCACCCGTGAAATGATGACAAAGTCTATCTCATGGAGGAATCTGAAGGGTTATAGCATTGATGACTTTAATTAATACATGTAGAGCAGCTAGTATGGCACCTGGAATCTAGTAGATGCTGTCTGAATTGTCAGTACTACTAGTAAATTCTTGTCTCCAGTCTGTCCTTAACAGTACTCATGGCTCTGTTACCCAAAAGGACTTCTCTGTTTAAAAATCCTCCAGCTTCCTTCTGCTCTCTCTCCTCAGCCTTGTGATCCAAGCCTGAATGGTTCGACCTCAAACTTCTTTCATCTTATTATCTGTGGTCTGACCGTTCTTGACCCTCCTCCTCTTAATATCTGCCTGAAAATTCTCCTCTATGCAAGTTCCAGCTCATGTGTAACCTCCTCTCCAAACCATTTCTGTATATTGATACTTACCTATAAATCCCTCTTTTCCCAATTCCTGAAGCGTATCTTGTGTTTTATTCTGTCACCACTCACACATTCATGACTATAAACACTAGTAGGCAGGTGTTGTTATTGCCTTAGGCTCTATAAGCAGGAAGATGAAAGATAGAGACTCTGCCCTCAAGGTGTTCACCAGCTGGTGAGGGAGGCAGACACACACATAGAAAATGACCATGATGTGCAATACATTGTATAACAAAGACAGGTTTGGGGTACTGTGAAGCAAAACAAGAGTAGGGAGCCAATTTGTGGGCAGAGTCAGAGAAGGTGTCCTGGGAGGAGATAAGAACAGAGCTGTCACTTGAAAGATGGGTAGAAGTCAGTTGTGCAGAAGACCTGGAAAGACAGGAATGGAATGGCTCAGTGGTGTCAGGAGCAGAGCCCGAAAGACCAAAGTGAAGTGAAGAATAAGAATGGGGGCATAGGCCAGCCGGGTGACGTAACGTTTAAGTTTCCGTGCTCCACTTTGGCAGCCTGGAGTTTGCAGGTTTGGATCCCGGGTGCCGTCCTAGCGCCCCTTGTCAAGCCACATAGTGGTGGCATCCCACATAAAATAGAGGAAGGTTGACACAGATGTTAGTTCAGCAACAGTCTTCCTCAAGCAAAAAGAGGAAGATTGGCAACAGATTTTAGCTCAGGGCCAATCTTCCTCACACACATACACACAAAAGAATGGGGGCGTGGGTAGAGATAAGGGGATTATAGAATCTATCCCAGCCGATCTTTTATTAGACTGTGACTGTGGAGATGTGAACAACCCAGATCTCTTCTTTCATAATAGGATTGTGACATCTCCTCTTCCGTGATAGCAGACTGGATCTTAACTCCCTTTGCTTATGCCTTCTGCTCAAGAACTTACAGAGATTCTGCGTTAGCATTCCAGCATGGGTTCTGGGAGTCAGGAAGCAGAAGGGAAGATTTTATTTCATTCACAATAATTTTCTCATAAGGAAATACTTGAGTGAACAACTAATTATGAAACTCACTATGTGGATATTTGTATGTCATCAATATATTAATAACTCATTTACACCTATTTAGGAGAGTATGAGCCTTCAATTCTAATGTTGTTAGCTGAAAGGGAGCTAACATTTGTCCTTGAAAATGAATTCAAACTTCATTTTAAATCTTAATTCAGACAAGGCTCTGAATCAAGCTGATTTTCTTTCTGAGTGAAGTTTTTCATTGTTTGATGTTTAGATTCATCTCCTGTCTTTCCTCCACCCCTTGCCTATAATATCACTTAGAATATTCTCTGCCCAGAGGTTTTAGATGCTTTCATGGATAAATTCTGTCCTGCCCTCAGAATATTTGCACAAAAAGGACCTGTGATCAGTATTATGAGATCTGATGTAAAAGTTCGAATGCCCATAGAAATGTTAGGATTGAAATGCCCTTTGAACAAACTCACCTGCCTTTTCTCTAATCAGAGTGAAAATGGTTGAGTCGTAAGTCAAATGATTCCTGAAAGAAAATGCCATCTTGTGTTTGTGCCCTGACGTTCCCCATCACCTCCTGATGCCCAGCGACAGCTAGCTCCCCGTGAAATTAGCTAACCAGCCCTGATGTGCTTTAATAGACTCAGAAATACAATTATCTTTGCTTGCCAGAGATCAATTAATTGATTTGTCTGGTTCTGTCAGAAACAATGGTTTTTTTCACTTCTCTTATTAAAATATGGTGAGATCCTTTTCATTCACCACCACACTTTTGAGAGGGAGTAGGAGTGAAAGACAGTTGGGAGCTCCGTTGAATTCAGTTTTGCGGGGCACAGGATAGACCACAGTGGAGCTGGGGGTCAAGGTGGAGGTGAATTTACCAGGTGAGCATCATCAGGGCTTTGAAGGGACTGCATTTGTGAAGGCAAAGTGTGCGCCCTGATGAGTGGTCAGTGGGAACCATTTGCACACCACGGGAGCCATGGATCTAATGCACCATTTGAGTCCCAGGACTTCCCACTTGTGAAAATCAACACATTCCTTTTATTTGTTTAAATCAGTTTGATTTGGGATTTTTGTCACTTGCAGTCAAGGAGCCCACCTAGCATAAGAAGAGGAGATAGGCTCAGTGATTTGTGAGTCCTTTTTTCTCTAAATTTCCATAATATTTTTTTAATAAAAATCTGATCTCCCCTTCTCCATAAAATGGCATTGTTATAATTATTCCTGTCCAGAGTGACAGACATCCGTTACCCATGTGCTTATGTAGGTGGGCATTCTGGATTATTTTTCTAGTAAATCCACATTCCTGTTAACAATTGCCTTGTCCCATTTTTCCTTCTTTTACCCTTGAGTCTGTGACTTCATAAGCCTGCTGCTTTCAGCCTTTTATCCTCTTAATCCCTGGCTGAGGACATGCTTGGCAGGTCTATAAAGAAAAAGCAGTTTCCAGGGGGCCAAGTGTTGCCCTGCAGAGATTAAAATGCCTCTGGTGAGCTCAGAACCACCCACAGGGCCCAGTTACCACCTGGTGGAATCAAAGGCAGGGCAGAATGACACTGGGTAATGTGTCCTTTCTGGTTTTGTGCTGTAAGGTGGTTCTTGCTCAGGCCTCTCAGGAGAGTGAAAGGGCATATGGTCCTGAAGGTGGCGGTGTGAGAGAAGCATGGACACAGATCTACCATCTAAGAAGCGTAGATCTTGGTTCTAATTCCATTTCCTCTGTCATTAGCGGGGTGCCCATGGGTAAGTTACTAACCTTCTGGGATCTCAGTTTCTTCACTTGTTTCGCAGGATCTTTAATAGACATAAGTAAGGTAATATTTGAAAGTACCTAGTTAAATAGAAGTCCAGGCCCTGCAATGCCAAGATGGCCCAAGCTCACTATAGCCTGTCTATCTCATTGATTATAACTGAAACTCTGAACCAAGCATCCTCAGCTGGTTAGAGCCTGGGATGGAACAGACCACTGATCCGGTTGGGCTCTGAACTGGGTGTGACTTCCTACATTTTAAGCAGGTGCTTTACGGTTACTGCTACTAATGCCCCAGGAAGGAGTCTTCATGCCATCAATGGACCCCATGATTCCTATTGGCCTCAGTGGGAGAAATCCTGCTTTCTGTTCTTTACCTGGTATTTTGGTTTACAAAGTGAAAATGACACACTTTTTTTGCCAGTTTTATTGAGATATGATTGACATATAACATTGTGTAAGTTTAAGGTGTACAACAACATGGTGATTCGATGTACGTATATATTGAGAAGGGGTTACAATAAGGTTAATTAACACATCCATCACCTCAAATAATCACCATACTGTGTGTGTGTGTGTGTGTGTGTGTGGTGAGACCATTTAAGATCTACTTTCTTAGCAACTTTCAAATATACAATACATTTCTAAAGAAATAATAGCTTTAAGGACAATAGTGACATACAGTCAACAGAGGTGTACTAAACCACAGGATGCTTCTTTTCCAGAAGTTTCTTTGAATGGATTTTGGGTCAGAGTGGAAGGTGTAAGAGAATGACATCTTTCAGTGCTCTTGTTTTGTTTCCATCAGTTGTTAATTATTGCTCAAAAGTAATTTTAAACTTATTTTATCAAATGTACTGATTTTAAACTTTTAATTGCACACATACATAAAATAGTTTTTGCCTAGTGAAAGAATTATGGTGACAGTTTCATTTTTACACTTTTCCTTATTTTATGCAATACACGTATTAATTTTATAATCAGAACTCTCTCTGTCTTACTTTTTTCAGTAGATAGACACTATTTTACATGTGAATCTGTTTTACTTTACAAAAATGTAATATACTAATTTGTTTTCTTTTTTTCCCCCCTTTCCGTGTTGGGAACATTTTCCATAATCCTGTTAGTTCCCTTACAACATGTTTAACAGCTGCAAAGAATTCCATCCTAGGATTCTATCATAATTTATTTAACCAGTGTTCAATTTTTTTGACATTTTAATTGTTTTAATTTTTAATACTAGAATGCATTTCATTATTTAGACGTCATCATGGAATTTTTTTCTTGATTAAGAAGTGCTTCACTCTTGGTAATATAAACAATATACCCTGAAAATGAATGAATTTTGCTGCTTGTCTTGCTTCTCAGTCCCTGGTAATGTTGATGAAGATGAATACTCTGTGTGCCCAAGCACTTTTATCATCCGACAAGTGGAGGGAGGAAATGATCTTCAGCTGAACAGTCCTCACTTATTCCCAAATCTTCTCTGCTCCACTTCCTCCTAAGCCCCTCACTGATTAAGCAACTTCACGGCGTCAGTCATTAGATCTCCACCTTTCGAGTAAGAGCAGCTTTTGTGAACAGCAAAAACCTGAAAATCTCTCATCTGGCTGATGCTTAGTCTCCATGACTCCACAGATCCCCAGGAATTGACATTCAGGGAGCTGAAGTTATTGTTTAGGAACTTTTGGGAAAAGGGAAGACACCACTGAAAGGCTGGCCCTCTGCTGTTCTTCCTAGAAGTAGGCAGATTTTTGCTTTCACCAGCATGCTTTGTGTTTCTCAAATTGGTGAAATTCCATGCTTTCTTTGAAAAAAATCTCTTTCGTTCCATTTAATGAAACCGTCTCTAAATTCTAGGTCTCAACCCACTAGACACAACCAGAATTTCCTTGGAGAAGAAAATTTTTAAATTCTGTATTTACAATAATCTCATGTCATCACGCAATTCTACAAGGAACATAGTATTATTCCTAAATCATAGAGGAAGCAGAGGCTAACGTGGGTTCAATGTCTGGCTCAAGTCGGACATTCTTCATGTGGCCAGATGGCGGGGTTCTTTGGGGGATGCCTGGACTCCAGTTTCCAGATATTCTCTCTCTACCCCACCAGGCATGCTTTGTTTCCTCTTGGGCCAGACAAGGGTGTTCAGGTGTTGTGTTTCTTTTTTCCCTTCCTCCTTAAACACTACATACTTCTGCAAACAACGAAACTACAGAGCACTACTTCCAGGGGGAAATCATCCTCAGACACTTGTTCTTGACTCTCTGGCACCTGCCTGGATCTCTACTTTGAATAACGAGAGGGTGACGAAATGGGAATTGAATCCTCCAAGCCGATGACTAGCAGACCCCAGAGGTACTTTCTTAACTGAATATATTCACAACTCCTTGAAAAAAGATCTTTCCCTAAATAGAATCCTCAGAGATGATCAGTTGTTCCCCCTTCTTATCACCCATTAAAGCTTGCTCTAACATTCTCCTCCTCAAGAAAGAATGTGTGGTGTTACTTCCATGGAATTCCCATACGTATTGCCCCTTTTAAAACAGACCCAGGGTCATGTCTGGTTCCTTTACTTGTTTATTCATAAACTGTCATTAATTTACTCATTCAGGAGACGTTGAGCTCTTGCTCTTATTAGCTCTGTGCTAGGAATACTGGACAGAACAATGAGAAAGACAGAGCCATGAACTCAAGTTGTTCCCAACGTACCAGGGGAGATAGGGATGTAAATCAACAAAGTGATGTCAGAAATGGAGCAGCCAAAGCATGGACAAGGTGCTGAGGAGCCACAGGATGCTCTCCCCTCACCTGGGAGGCATCAGGATAGGTTACCTGGGAAAGAAGTTTACTAGTCAGATAAAGGCTGGAAGGGAATCTTGGGCATTGAGAACAACACGTAAAAAGGAAATGTTGTTTTCCTGGAAATGAAACATGTCCTGGAAAAGAAAAAGAGCATGGTATCTCCTGGGAAATGCCCCAGTGCTCAGGAGTGCTGCTAAAGGTGATGCTTTGATAGAGTGAGAGGGATGGGACTAGCCATGTTGCAAGGAGATTGATCATGAAGGGTGGATTTGTTGTGTCCTGGAGCTGAGACTGTGCCTTATACATAAAAGGGGGCTATGAAAGAATTTAAGTAAGGGAGTTACTTGATTATGTGTATTGTAGAAATGACACTTAGGAAGCAAAGAGGATGACAAGTGAGGTGGGGGAAACTAATGAAAGTGGTGGGGATAGCTCAGAGGCAGAATAGCTGAGAAATGTTGAGGCAACGGAATAGGAAGGATTGGTGTTTTTACATAATGTTGAGGGAGAGAGAGGCTGCAATGGTAGTCAGCTGTTCCCTTGGGTGAATTAATAGATAAAACTGAGGGGGAGGAGGACCAGGCAGCTGGAGAAGATGATATGAGTCTAGAGAGCTGGAGGGAATGTAGTATCTGGGTCCAGAGTACAGGCGGGAATCTGGCAGGGAATCATCAACTCGTGGGTGTAATTGAGCCTGGCTGAAATTGTTCAGTGACTTGTGGCACTTTGTGAGCTCAGACTCTGTGTCAGGACCTTTATGCTGTCAACTCACTTGGTGCTGTTGACAGCTCTATGAGCTAGATATTACTTTCATTTTACAGATGGGTAAACAGAGGCCCAAGGACACCCAGACATCCTGTGGCAGAGTTGGGGTTTGAGTTCAAGGCTGTTTATCTCCAAAACCACTATTGTGAAAGTGTTCTTTATTCTGTTGGTGAGGCCAGACTCCAAGAGAGAAATCACAATTTAAATACATTTGAAGGTAGAGAAACACATATGTGTTTGGGCTAGAGCTGTTGGGGAGGTGCTAGAGCATCACGAGAGAGAAGAGATCGCAGAAGCCAAGACACGTGATTACCTGAGGAGGGAGCATCCCTAAGGTCAGGTGTTGCAGAGGCAGCAAAGGGTATGATGATGCAAAAGCATCTTGAATTTGGCCTCAGGTGGTCAAGGCTAGCCTTCCTCAGAGCAGTGTGTCTGTATGGTGAGAGCAAGGAGCAGAGAGCCAGGTGAGCAAATATGGATGTGAGCTGATCCTGCATAGGAAAATCTCACCATATCCTAGGGAAAGCTGACACGTAAACTAGATTTTACTATTAAATACGATCCAGCAAAGTAGAGCTAATGGGCATAGTCATTTGCCCCTTGATGCATTCTCAGAGTTGATGCTGCTGGGGTGGGAGGGATACAGAGAAAGCTCCTAGGGGAGGTGGTAGAGCATACCAAGGAATATGAACTTCCTCTTCTAGGGATGGTACAGGTGGGGTGAGTATGGAATGTTTTAAGTAGGGGCATGATCAGATTTAAGCTAGAATATCATTTGGCTAAGTGTGGAGAATGAATTGCAGCAGAGAGAGGCAATGACTGCCTGGAAGATAGTTGGCACTCACATACTTGCTTTTATAGTTATTGGGTGAGGTTACTTGTATCAACTGGGTAGTGCTGATGAAGGAGAGGTTTACCGAGCAGCATGACAAAGAGGTTTCTTATTGCACTCCAAATCCTATTGATGAGTAGTTTCTGTGGTTTGTATAAAGCTCAAATCCCACCACTGATTTCTCCCTTCCCATGACATAGTGAGCTATAAAACCATAAGAAACAGTAATGAAATGGAACCAATGTGCTTTATTTATAGCTGGGAAAGTTCCTAATACTCTCCTAGTGCGGAGTATTGAGAAAACAGATTGAGCAATAAGGATTAGGCATAGGCACGGATGCCGAAATGGGATTTCTTCCTGTCTCTAGGCACCCCAGCTGAGATAAATCTTTAGACTCAAGTGTTTAGAGACAAAGGGGAGGGAGAGGGGGAGGAGAGAAGATGAATGGATATTTCGGTCCCAGGAGGGGCCCAGGGTCCTTCAGCTGAGCTGTAGTTACTGAATACGAGGAGTAAACTGCAGATAGAAGACTATGTGTAGCTCTTGATATTTAAGGCAAAGTTATCCTACCTTTTTAAAAAATGCATCCCATTCAACATCTCAGTCTTTAGTCAGTCAAACTGGCAATGTTTCTCTATCTACATTCACTTCCTGGATCACCCTCTCCCATGGGTTCAAATACCATTTCTGTGCCATTGGCTTCTCAATTTATGTAGTCGGCTCCTTTTCTCTTCCAAACTTCAGACTTCCCAGTAGGAATTTGTCTAATTATCATTTTTCTGTCTAAAAGGCATCTTAAAGTCAATGTATCTAAACCAAAAACCTGATCTCCCACCCTCTCAAATCTCTTCCATCAACAACCCCGTCTCAGTTCATGACAACTCCATCCTTCTGGTTGTTGAGGCCAACATCTTACAGCAATTCTTGACTTCTCTGTCTCACACTTCATGTCACTGCAGCTGGAAATGCTATTGCCTCTACCTTCAAAATATGTCTAGAATATGGCATCTCTCACCTCTATAGCTAATACCCTGGTCTGAACCATCATCTTGTCCCAACTGGATTTGTATAATAATCTCCACTCTCTGATCTCCCTGATGCTCTTCTTGCCCATCTCTAGTCCCCTCACAACATAGAAGCCAGATAGTCTTTCTAAAGCGTAAGTCAGACTGTGACGCTCCTCTGTTCCACCCCTCCAGTAGCTCTCCAATTTACTATGAATAAAACCAAAGTCCCTACAATGGATGCTTACTCTACTCCTTGTTCACTCAACTCCTGCCACCATGGTCTCTTTGTAGTTCCTTGATTACGCCTGGCATGATCCTACCTTAGCTGTTCCCATTGCCTGGAATTTTCTCCCCTTAACTCTTTCAAGTCACTGCTCAAAATCCACTACTGTAGTGGATGCTGTGAAATGTTGCCCAGGTTCTCTCCAACACTGTGCATTGTTATAGGCTGCTGAGTGCCCACAGCTGAATCCCTCTTAGGGATTGTCCCTCAGTGGAAGAACTCCACCTTGCTCAAAATTATATGCCCTCTCCCCAGGGGCTTTTGATGTTCAATGACTGGTTGATGAGTGATACAAAAGCCTGTCCCCTTGCCTTGATTAGGGACGTCTCTGATGGACCATCCCAGGTTCAGGGATCCCCATGGATTAATTGAATCTATGACTGCAATTACATCACAGTCCATTTTCTCCCTCTCTCCAGGCCTTCATTCCTTGTTCCCCCATGAGCGGTGTTCCTGAGATCACTCCCCAGTCAATGTCCTGCATGCACGCCTCCCACTCAGAGTCTATTTATCAGGAAAACCAACTTAAAACAGCTGCCCTGACCACCCTTGCAAAACTGCAGTCCCCCTACTGGTTCTCCCCAGCCCCATGAACACTAATACTTTGCTCTGCTTTATGTGTTTTTGGTTATTGTCTGCCTCCCTCTCATACTCCAATGGACTGTAAGCTCCTGGAAGGAGTGGTGCCTGCTTTGTTCACCAGTATCACTCAGGTGTCTGTAACTGCCTGGCTCATCATAGTTGCTCATCAAGTGTTAGTTGAATGGAAGGAATAGATAAGGAGAGATTGCAGATGACAAACGTGGAAGAGGGGCTGCATATTTCCTCCTCCAATATGGGGGGTACCTGGAATATAATGTCACGAAGTCCAAGGTCCCATTCAAGATCAGCAGGAAAGAATACTTTGCTAATCCAAAATATCTGTCCTAAGTGTGCAGGAATTGGCAGTGTATTAGTTTCCGAGGGCTATCATAACACAGTGCCAAAACTGGGTGGCTTGTTTACACAACAGAATTTTATTGTCTCACAGGCCTGGAGTCCAAAGGTCTGAAATCAATGTGCTGGCAGAGTTTGTGCCCTCTGAGGGCTTGAGGGAGAATCTGTTCCAGGCCACTCTCCTGGCTTCTGGTGGTTTTCTGGTACTCTTTGGTGGTCCTTGGCTTGTAGATGCGTCCCTCCAATCTCTGCTTCTTTCATCTTCATGTGACATTCTCCCTGTGTCTCTTCACATCCTCTTCCCTTGTGTGCATCTGTCTCTGTGTCCAAATTTCTCCTTTTTATAAGGATATCAGTCATATTGGATTAGGGCCCATCCTAATGACCTCATTTTAACTTGAATACCTCTATTCCCTATTTCCAAATAAGGTCACAGTCTGAAATACTGGGAGTTAGGATTTCAACATACCTTTTGTCAGGGGGACGACAATTCAACCCATAACAGATGATGTGTCCTGGTTTTGTGTAAAGGAAACAGAGTTTTGAAACACACAAAAGGGCATGACTTGTAGGTTGAGTGACAGAGTTTTGTGTAGATTCTGCCCAGATTTGCTCAGAGTTGAGAGGGTTTCTGGGATGTAGGATTTCCGGTGCTTAAACTAGGGAATTCCCAGGCAAATTGCAATGAATTGGTCACCCTAGGTGAAGCAGGGCACGTGGTGAGTGATGACCCCGGGGAGGTAAGCAGGTCACATTGCAGGGACTCTGGATGTGAAAACCATGGATTTACCCAGTGGAGAGCAGGCCCCATGAGGTTCCCAAGGGGACGGCTGTGACGAGTAGATGGGCCTGCAGTGTGGTGTTTCTGGAATGAGCTTATATACCACACAGTTCACTGCACTTCACACATGAATAAGAGAACTGGGCACAGAGAAAGGGGACTTTGCCTCGTCCATATGTAGACAGCTCGGTGGTGGAAGAATCCTCTCAGGATCTTGCATTTCCTCATTCCTAATCAAGGCCTTTTCTCTCTTACAAGCAAAATATCCCAAAGTGTGTTTAATGGAACATTAGTTCCTCACTGGCAGCCTGCCATATCCTTTCTTGGGATTTTCCCTGCAGCATTATTTCTCTATTTATTGTAAAACAGATATGTGTGTGTGTGTGTGTGCATGAACACGGATGTGTGGTGCTAGTGTTCCAAAGAATGTTTCTTGGGGAATGGCTCTTTTCCCCTTGTTGCCTTCTTCTCATCAATCAGGAGGGTAGAATTGTAAGGTGGTTCTAAGTTGGATTTGGTTAGAGAGTGGGCGTGGTATGTTGCCTTGTGTTCTGGTTGTCCCCCAGCCTTTTGTGTAATAAGGAAATATGAACATTGACTTAGGTGAAGGAAAGGGGAGAACATTTATGACTATTTATATTAAATACTTCATGTAGGATGTTTTAGTTTACATCTTTGAATTATCGTGTGAATGAGGAAACTTCTCAGATGAGGACACAGAGGAGATTCAAAGATTTCCTCAGGGGCTAGGATTTGGCTTGTGATGTCCGTGTGCCTGAGTTTAAGCCCTGACCCCAAGACCTTAGAGAAATATGGTCCTGGACAAGTTACTTCATCTCTCCACATCTGAAAAACATAGCTAATAAAAGCATCTATCACCTAGAGTTTTTGTGAACAAAAAATTATGTGTGTGTGTATTATTCTTGATAAATTTTAGCTATATGTTTATTATTTATCATCATCATCCTTAAGGTTGTTACACAATTTGCCTAAGGGAGCACGAGTACTGGTGAGTTGTAAATCAGGATTTAAGCCTGCATCTGGCTCACTGCAGAGCATATATATTCTTGTGCATGCTTTGCATTGCTGGCTCCATTTTGCTTATCTTAGGCTGAAGAAAGGGATGCCTGTAGGCGCCACAGAAATACCTCCTTTGAGAGTTTGTCCATCCATCTATCCACATATTCACTCATTCTTCCTTTCATCATGCACATACCCGATTGGTAATACACGGCCTATATTATGTCAAATACTGGGGAATTAAAACAAAAAAGAAAAAGGAGAAAAAGAACAATAAATGAGCCAACTTGTGCGTAGCCCCTGCTGTATCCTAGGGATTGAGCCAGGCATTTTATCTACATCATTTCATTTAATTATCCCGGAGAAGTGGATATTATCTTTCTCATTTTACACATGAGCAAACATCAACCAAAAACAAAGCAAAATATCTTACCTGAAGTCATGCAGGATACTGTGAAGTGTCCAGGGTCCCATTCCAGGTCTGTATCACTTTTGAGCCCACATTCTTTCTCAGAAGGCATGTTGCCTCACTTTCAAAACACACATCCAGGGCCCCTATCCACAAACACTTGGCAACCTTACTGGGGAGTCAAGAATTGAGGAAGTTCAGAGACACACTCTTTGCTTTTGTTGCTGTGATTTCACAAGGTACATTAGTTCAGATGGAGCTTGAGAAAGATCTGCTTGACTCAAACATCTTGGCGTGCATTGTCCAGCCCTGGTGCCAGAGGGAGGCTGGACATTGCTTGTTCCTCTCTGCTCCAGTCAGACCTCTGGGCTCTGCATTCCCTTCCATGTGTCAAGTCCAGGACACCTGGCAGTGTGATGACAAACTTGAGTGCTCTAAGTCTGGCAAATCCAGCTGCAGCTATGCCCAACAAGAAGTTGTTGAATGAACTAGAGGATTCAGAGCTTTGTGATCACAATTTTCTGATCACTAATGGTCTCTCAGGTAAATCAATTAGACTTGCTCTTAGTTTCTCCAAAGACCAGAACTAAGACCCTGGGAGTGAAAGGAAGGAAGATTTTAAGGACTCAATATCAGGAAATGTTTTCTAATGCATTTGTCTTCAATGGCCATGTTTTCTTTGAGAGGTCATGAGTGTCCTCACTCTGAAGAAGTTGGGGTTAAGATGGTTGAGAGTTCAGGAAATCTATGCATTTGGCAAGAAGAAAGTGGTGATAGATTAGATCAGAAATCTTCAAATGTTGTTTTTTGGCTTCCTTTCCTCAGAATAAGCCTTACAGGAAAGCCTGATATATAAAATGAAAAAGTGGAACTATCTCGGTTGACATTTCATGGGGTGCAACCTCTGAGGCTGCTGCTCAGAACATGAGGACATCATCGCACCTATTTGAAAACCACTGGAATAACAACAGTAAATATAGGAGCAGCTGGCATTTATTGAACCCTGAGCCTGGTACTCTTTGAGGCTTTATGTTTATTACTTCATTTAATTCTTAAAACAACTCCGTGAAGTCAGGACTATGATTCTGTCTCCATTGTGTAGTGGAAGGAACCAAGAGCCACAAAGGGCCTGTGACTTATCCAAGGTAACACCACTGATCTGAGCCAGAGCTGGGCTGCATGGTATTAGATCAGGTGGAGGATCTCTAAGGTCATGCCAATTTTTACGCATCTCCGATTCTCCCAGACCTGGTGTGTCTGGGTCAGTTCCTGACTAGTCAACCCCTGAAGATGCATAAGCAGAAGTAATAATGGATGACTGAGAGTTGTTACTTGGCTTATCTGAAAAAGGAATTTAAAATTCTCAAGAGACTGCAAGAGGGCTGTTTATTGTAGAAACAACAGGCTGTCTCTTTCTACAGGTTCAGTTTGAACTGGGCATCATTCTTTATGGCCATTCTTTCTTGTGATCTTTCTGAAGCCTGGGTTTGCATGCACTACGCTCCTGCCAAGATGCCCTAGAGGACTTTTAAGCCTCAGTGTGATAGTTTTGAATGTTGAGGCAAAGGATCCCAGACTTCCTGTAAGCGTTGTCATCCATTTGTTCTCTCACTTTGAGACTAAGCCAGTCATGGGCTTAGGGATCTTTGCTGCCACAGGAAGTAATGGTTTATGTTCTGAAATGCTGAGCTCTGCTCCCACTCTTCTGTCTAGAAAGCATTTGGGTCCATGATCTTGATAGATTAAGACATGGTGTTAGTGGGATCCTGTTCTGAAAAGTCCCATCTTCTGGGTCAGCAGCCAGCTCTTCTTTGAGAGGAAATCTTTCTACCAAAGACCTGCTTCACTCTCCTCTATTCATTCTTTCTTTTGTTATTTATGTATTCACTCATCAAACTGTAATCAATACTGGTGTGCCAGGTGGGGTGCTATATATTAGGGACTCAGAAGTGATGGACACCAGACCTTTCCTTTGAATTGCTAAAGCCTCGTGGTAGGAACAGACACACGTTGCTGGACAGAGTGATTGTGATGAGCATGTATGAGCTCTTGCTCATGCTGAGGCCTCTGCTGAGGACCTTACATGGTTTCACTTAATCTTCACAGAAACTGAGGCAAGTCCTATCCACATCCACCTTCTGAGATGGGGAAACTGAGGCTGTAGAGGTTATGCAAGGTGATATGGGAGATGATCTGAGGCAGAATCTAATTTGCGCTCAGAAAATTCAGGAAAGATTGAGAGTCAGAGGGTGGCGTCCCTCACCCAGTTTTGAGGTGTCAGATGTTTTAGCTTGAAAACTGAGTGGTCTGGGGCAGGGAGTGGCTCCAGAGCTGGACAGGAGGCTGGGTTAATATCACCAAGTCCTCAAATGCTGTGCCAAAGGGGTTTGGATGAATGAATTAGGGGGCACCATGTTGTTCAATCAAGGATTCCCTTGTGATTCTGGCAGCTGACTTGCAGTCAGCCTCCCACTCACCCTTTCCATGAGGAATTAGGCAGGATTTTTATGGCCTGTTGCCTCCAAGCCTTGCACCTGCCCCTGCTACTGCTAGGAGCATCCTTTCCATCTGCAGTCCCCTCCCTGTTAACTCCTACCCAGGCTTTTGTCTCCTCTCAGACGTCACCTATCTTGGGAGACTTTCTGATGGCTTCACCTGGATCAGGAGCCTCCTCCATGCTTTTCGTTGTTCCACCACTTATGCTAATTGCCTCCCTATTGTACTGCAAGGGCCTGGCACCTGGGTCCTATCAATTCCTGATTCCCAGGCCTGCCACTCAGGGCTGGCACAGAGTGCAGCTCCTTTAAAGATTGTTGATAAATGGATGATTTGGGTTGAAATATTTTGACCCTCCTCATCCATGTAGTGAACAACAAAACAGTATTTATTGAGCATCTACTGTGTAGCTGACACAGTTTTGGATGCCACCTTCATGGTTATGACCAAGGAAGAACCATCCTTGCTCTCACAGAACATCTGTCCAGTGGGAGAGGCGATCATCAAACCTAAACTCCCTTTTCCAAGTAGGTAATTCAGTTGGAAATATGTGCTATGACGTTAAGTGAAGGTGGCCTGGGGAAGTATGACAGGAGACACCTCATTTAGATTGAGGGCTCAGGAGACATGTCTTGGAGGAAGTAACAATTAAGAGGAGACTTGAAGGTTAATTAAAAAATAGCTAAGTTCAGGTCGGGGGAAGGAGGCCAAAGAAAGGGCAAGCAGAAAGAGTGAGGCCCTAGGCACGAACAGCTTAGTCGAGCAAATGAAGTAAGGCCGCTGTGGCTGCAGGAGAGGTGAGTTAGTGCCAGATTACACATGGCCCTCTATGCTCTATTGAGGATCTTCCACTGTATCACACTGGGCAGCCTGCCTTGAGAATTATAGGCAGCCACAGAGGATTGAGCCTCAGAGTCATTCTTGATACTTCTTCTCTTGTGACATTTCTTACCCTTCTTATCCCTCAGGCCATGCCTTTGACCTACATTCACAAGGTGCCCCAGACTCAGCCCCTCTTCTCAGCATCTGCACTGCTGCCATCCAAATCCAAGTCAGTGTCACTTCTCACTGGACGCCTGTCACTGCCTCTACTCAATCTCTCTGCTTCCTCCCTGTTCCCACCCTTCCCTCTATTGTCAGCACAGCAGCCAGAGGTCCTTTTAAAACCTGAGCTGGGGAGTGTCACTTCTCTGCACAAAATTTCCCATTGACTCAACTCCCCATTTCACTCAGAACAGAAACCCAAGTCCTCGCCATGGCCGATGAGGCCCTTCCTGACTCTGTGGCCACTTGGGACACCTTCGTGTTCTCCAACATGGTCCTGGAGTCTTTGGGACATCTACCTTTCCGATATGTCAGTGCAGCACAACTTCCCGCCTCCGTCAAGTCTGTGCTCATATCACCTTCTCTAATCACACTTGAAGCCTGCAGTTTGTCCCAGTCAGGACCCTCCTTTTGCTCATCATCTTCCAACATGAAATATTTTCATGAAACTATGAAACTAGTTCATTTGTCATGTTTTTATTTATTTGATCTTCCTTCTAAAATAAAAGCTGCACAAGGGGAGGGATTTTCACTGATGAATCTCAACACTTAGAATACTCCCTAAGAGACAGTGAGTACACAATGACTATTTGTTCAATAGACTGAATGAATAATATTGGAGGAGACATGGTCCAATCGGTGTTTTAAAAAATCCCTTTTGCTGTTAGATGGGAACCCCTTTCCACTTCCCCAAATGAGAAACACACCCACCTTCTTCTGCACCAAACCACTCTCCTTCACTCCTTGAGGACTGGTCTTGAGGAGGGGAAATTGAGGAGGGGTCTTGGTTCCACCTGAAGCCAGCTGAACAGGGATTAGGGATTATGATGATATCAAAGTAGTAGCTTATTGAAAAAATAAATTGGAGGGAGAGCAGGTTATAGTCTGGGAGTGAATGCAGGAATAAGTGATTTTGGGATGTTGAGTAGTTTCTCTTATTAAAAGGGCCAGAGTGTGACAGAGAGATTTGTAGAGAGGGAATGGAGGAGAGGAGGTAGCTAGAGATGAGGAACTCAGAGATCTGGGAGGATCTGATAACCTAAACCAAACTAGGGTGATGGTCATACTTGGACTAGGGGGGCATATGATGGGTGAACCACCCATCTCTCTTCCCAGGAGGATGTCAGTGGACAGCAGGGAAAGGATGGGAGGGGTGGGATGACCAAATGGCACAGGCTCAAAGAGAAGGCTTAGGCAAGAGGGTGGGGCCCCACTGATCTGAAGTGGCCATGGAGAGAAGGAACTCCCAAATCCACCTGCTAATCCAGTGGGTCCAGATAAGAGAGAAGAAGCAAACTGGTGCCTCCTGCAGAGGGCTTCAGGGAGCCAGAGTCCTCAGGGAACACAGGATTTCACTTCAGACCAGGTGATGCAGGGAATGTTTGAGGAGTTTGCTGATTATGCAGGAAGAGTTCCAGGGGACACAGTGGGCAGGGTTGGGAGGTAGCGGCGTGATCAGGGAGGCTCAGTCAAGGGCAAGGAAGGGCAGAATATTATGGGATGCTTATGTGGTAGAAGATAACTGGGCAGTCTGGGAGTCTTACATTTGGCCGTTGGCTGATGCAAACAGGATAAGATATGACAGAGTTAGTGTCTCAGTGAAGGCTGGCCCTGACATACTCATTTCACCATGTGTGCCATGGCTCGGTGTGGGAGATGAGGACAGTTCCTGCAGCTTTAGTCCAGCCATCCCTGGCTGAACAGAAACCAGACGTGGGAGTTAGCTCTGGAGACTTTTTGAGCCTTGAGGCCCTTCGAAGATCCACCTGTGGCCTGGAAGTAGAGGTCCCTGTTTGAGAAGCTGAATTTAGGGGTGTCTTTGCCTTTTGTGTCGATGCTCATGGCAGCTGTAATGAGGGTAACCCTGGCTGGGAGAAGGGAACCAGCAAATGCATGCCATGAGTTTCTTCTTGCCTGCACATCTCTAGAGACAGCAAACCCAAGGCTTCATGAGAGCCAATTCTCTCTTTGGACAGCTCTAGTGGTCAGGAAGCCTTGCAGTGGGTGGGGCACCTCCCTCTACTTTCCAGCCCTCAGTCCTGGATTTCCCTTCTGAACTTCATCATGACACTTCAAGTCTTTGAGGCTGTAAGCAAAAGACCCTCAGTTTCTTCAACTACTCTTCATGGAACAAGTTTTAAAGGAAAAGAAATTCATGTGTACTTTAAGAATCAGTGCATTTTTTTTTTTAAATTGAGGTAGCATTGATTTATAACATTATATAAATTTCAGGTGTACATCCTTATATTTCGACTTCTGTATACACTGCGTGTTCACCACCAAAAATCTAGTTTCTATCTGTCACTGTACAGATGTCCTCCTTTACCCATTTTGCCCTCCCCCTATCCTCCTTCCCTTCTGGTAACCACGAATCTTTTCACTGTATCTGTGTGTTTGTTCATCTTCCACATATTAGTGAAATCATATGGCATTTGTCTTTCTCTATCTATTTTATTTCACTTATCATGGTGCCCTCAAGCTCCATCCATGTTGTTGCAAATGGCAAGATTTTATCTCTTTATGGCTGAGTAGTATTCCATTGTGTATATATATCACGTCTTCTTTATCCATTCATCCATCGATGGGCACTTTGGTTGTTTCCAAGTCTTGGCTATTGTGAATCATGCTGCAATGAACATAGGGGGGAATATGTCTTTTCAAATTAGTGTTTATGTGTTCTTGGGATAAATACCCAGGAGTGGTATAACTGGATCATATGGAAGTTCTATTTTTAGTTTTTTGAGGAATCTCCATACTGTTTTCCATAGTGGCTGCACCAATTTGCACCCCCACCAGCAGTGTATGAGGGTTTCTTTTTTTTCCACATCCTCTCTAAAACTTATTTCTTGTCTTTTTAAAAATAGCCATCCTGACAGGCATGAAGTGATAGCTCATTGTGGTTTTGATTTGCATTTCTCTAATAATTAGTGATGTTGAACATCTTTTCATGTGCCTGTTGGCTGTCTGTATATATTCTTTGGAAAAATGTCTTTTTAGATCCTATGCCCATTTTCTAATCAGGTTGCTTGGTTTTTTGTTATTGAGTTGTATGAATTCTTTATATGTTTTGGACATTAACCCCTTATCAGATATGTAATCTGCAAATATCTTCTCCCAGTCAGTGGGTTGTCTTTTCATTTTGTTGAGGATTTCCTTTGCTGTGAAGAATATGTGCATTTCTATTGCAGCATGAAACTTAAGGAAGAAAGCACTACTGGTCTATGAGCATGTAGACTTTATTGTAATCAGTTCTGAATCTTGTGCATGCATGATTGTGTGCACGTGTTTGTCGGAACACATGATTACACATACCTGTGTTTATGGGCACACATGCATGATTGAACAAACAAGCAGACAAGCAGACATATCCGAACCCTGTCACGCAGGACTGAGGACTCTGGACTTTGGGGAGGGACCCTGGTTCTGTTGCTTTCTCATGCCTCTTCTCCTAAGCGATTCTTTAATTCTCTGCCTCATTGTGCTGAAAGTGAAGTCTCCGCTGAGTGTCAGTCTCCTGCTCAACCGCCCTGGCGGACATCCTCCTCTTTCCCAGGGGTCCACATGACAGTGTTCTAAGAACAGATTGAATTCTACAGGCCCTTTAAAGTCACCTGAAGGGCTCTTTGTTAAGAGCACAATTTAAAGCACCCTCCCCCTTCTCCGATCTGAAAGGAGGCTGTGCCTTTTGCTCCCTTACAGCTGGCTGCATTGATTTAGAGGTCAGAGCAAGGATGAATATGCCTGCTGCCCGTGAGATGAGGTGGTTCTGCTCCATCGTACCAGAAGAGCCATTTCACTGCTCTGGCTCTCATTTTCACCATCTGTCATCCATGCCCAGATCAGCACACAGTGGGTGCTCTGGAATTGAATCACACCTCTGCCTCTCCCCAGCTGGAGAACAGGTGTAATCTCTGAAAGCCTAGTCTCCCTGTTTTCTTTGTATCTTAAGGAGACTTGATTCATGGAGTTCTTGTTGGGATCAAATAGGTGAAGAAGCGTGGAGATCTGAGCACAGTGCTTGGCACAGAGTAGGTGTACCTAATGGTGATTCTTGACAGAGTTAAAGGACAGGCAAAGTGCTCTTCACATCTGCTAGCTTGAAAACACCAAGAACATCTTAAATAACTTTGTGTCCTCAACGCAGTCTATAGTGCATAGTAGGAACTTGTTAAATGGTCACCAGATGACAGAGTAAGATGAGGTTTAATGAACATTCCTTCCCTTTCCTTCTTGGAGACATGGATGTCCTCTCTCTAGAGAGAGCCCTTGAATGCTGGACTAGGACACTTATGTTTATGCTTTTGGGGTGAGAAGCGGGACATGGCAGGAGACATGATTATATTCCAGGGCAGCAGAGTGGTGTTAGAAGAAGCTTGCTATAGGGAGATGCCTTCAGGGGGTTACTGCCGTGGTCCAAATCTTCGTTCACTCATTCAATTTATCAAACACCTTTTCTCCCAGTTTTTCAGTTGTGACAAAATATACGTAACAAAAAATGTACCATTTTAACCATTTTTGTGTGTGCAATTCTGTGGCTTTAAGTACATTCACGTTATCGTGCAACCATCACCATCATCCATCTCCAGAACTTTTTCATTGTTCCCAACTAAAGCTCATTAAACAGTACTCATTAAACAGTAACTCCCCATATCCCTTCCTCCAGCCCCTGGTAACCACCATCCTACCTTCTGCCTCTATGAATTTGATTGCTCTAGGACCCTCATATAAGTGGCACCATGCAATAATTGTTGACTGGCTTGTTTCACTTAGCATGCCTTCAAGGTTCGTCTGTGTTGTAGCATGTGTCAGAATTTCCTTTCTGTTTAAAGGCTGAATAATATTCCATTATATGTATACACTATATTTTGTTTATCCAGTCATCCTTCGATGAACACTTGAGTTGCTTGCACCTTTTGGCTGCTGCGAATAATGTTGCCATGAACATGGGTGTGGAAATATCTGTTTGAGCCCCTGCTTTCACTTCTCGCAGGTGTATATCCCATACCAGACAACTTTTGAGTACTTTGTGTCAGATTCTCTCCTAAGTGCTGGGACTAGAGGGAATATTTAGACAGTGCGACAGTGTCCCTGTACCTGGGAAAGTGCTCAACCTTGTGGGACTGAGAGCAAAGCATGCACATGTGCAACACGGGGAGACAGGACTGCATTTGGAGAACATGTAGGGACTAAGGGGTCCTAAAAGAGGGCGCAGTCATTTATGGTTGTCAAGAAAGTGAACCTTGAACTAACCGTTCTGGAATGAGTGGATGTAAAAAGGCACAGTGACATATGGGGAGAGGGATGCTCATGGGCGTGGGGGCTGGAACATGCCAGGATGCAGGAGGCATGCAGGAGGAGAAGTGGGGATACTTGTGGAAGAGCTGGCTCACAGGAACCCCGTGGGCCAGGGAGGAACTTGGAACCTACCCAGTCAGGAGAGTCTCTAAAAGCAGGACAACACTGTGGTCAGGTACTCAATGTATAGATAAGGAATAATAAATAAGGGCATGGGTCCTGGAATCAGGCTGTCCTGGGTTTGCTTATTAGCAGTGTGACCAGGACACATCACCCACTCTCAGTATCCTATTCGTGGATAACAATATGGATAATAACACGGACTCAGGGGTATGGATAAGATGGAGACTGCAGTATATTTGTGGACAGGGCTCTTGTGAGGATTATGTGAGACACTAAGTAAGATGCTTGTCACAGAGCTGGAGCATAGGTAAGTGCTCAGTGAATGTCACCTGTTGTGTTGGTTTCCCCTTTGTATTGTGGACATCATTCCTGTAAGATATCATTTAGAAGGTGCTCTCTGGCAGCGGTAGTATGAAGGGTGAACTAGGTGGTGCTGCCTTTACCAGGGTGCACAGATGCTTTGGATGTAAGTGCTGGACTGTATCCCTGCCATCCCAGACCTCCCTGTGCCCTGCTTTCCATGGACAGCTGACCAAGGCCTCCAGGAAGGGCTGCAGTCCTGCCAGACAGTGGGAAGAGAGTTCTTAAAGCTTCCCTCCCATCCCAGAAGGATGAGTTGGGCCAGCTCCCATAGAGCATGGGTTATATATGAGGAAATTAATGGAGGAACAGTGCCTCCTGCAGGCTGGACTGGACAGTGGCGAGGACAAGGCACAGCCTCTCACCACCCCCTCCCCCACATCAGCCCGCCTTTCAATCCTGCTGGACAGGAAGCGACAGTCCTCTGGTCCTCTTCTCCTTGGAGGCTTGCCCTGCAAAGGGCACCCAAGTGGCCTCAATGAAGGGCCTGGGGTGGGTGGTGGGAGTCGGGGAGACCCTGCTGTAACACAGAGCAGGGAGGGATTGCCTTCAGATTTTTTAGTGCTTTAACTATATGATGCTGTAGTTCTCAGCTGATGGAATATTCTCATCACATTTCAAATGCAGTCCATGCCTTGGGTTTTGTCAAAGGTCACTGCAGTCTCCTAGTCTCCACAATGTGGTCTCTTTTGTCCTGACACCCTAGAAGCCTGGTAGAAATGTTAGACATCACCGTGCCTGACTCTAGTCCATTCCTGAATCTCTGGCTTCGGGATAGCAAAAGAGGTGAATGAAGGTAGTGGTGGGAGGTGGTTTGTATGGTTTATGTTTCAAATATATGTTGAATTAGTTTTTTAAACATGATGTAATTCGCTTAGCATATCTGAATCAATACCACATAGCCGTAGTATATATCATAGTATGTATCATAGTAAAATCATAGTATGATTGTTTGGGGTTTTAAAAATGTGCACGTCACACAACTCCTTTAATTTACATAAGAAAACAATAGAAGATGGAGGGGGCACTGGGTGAGCAAGCTGGGAAGTCATTTTAAATACTAAGTGCAGCTCATTCCTCACCTCCTCTCTGTTGAGTCTTTGGTGATGAACCACCAAAGGCACAGTGTTTGCATATTCACACAGGTCTCCTTTCTTTAGCAATCAGCTACATAGGGGGCTCTGTGCTGCGTGATTGGCAGGGTACTCACCTGATTTCATTGACTTGTGACAATGACTCTGCGAGGGGGCACTTTCATCATAAGGGGCCCACTTTGTAGACTACAAAGCTCAGGAGACCAGCATGGCCCATAGGTCCCATCCTTTATTTTGTGGGGAACTTCCTGAGGGCTGTATTACGTTTAAGGATTTATCCTATTGCACAAAAATATGTATTTATTTATATAGGTTAGAAAATGCAAAATAACAAATACCTTATTCTGCAACATCACTACTAAACTTATAGAAAATTTTAAACAAAAATAAGATTATATTTTACACATTGAACCCATTTTTTCTGATTGTTTACTAATAGTTGAATCAATGGATATTTTTTCTAAGGCAATCTATAGCCATTTGTTGTTGACCAAAGGCTGAGTGATGTGAAAATGCAAACGTATGTCCCGAGCAACATGGTCAAAGTGAGATGGAGGTCAGGACCAAGAAATCGGTGGTCAGATTCCGGCCACCAGAGCAGGCTCAGAACTGAGTTATTCCCTCATTCTCCAAATAAATAGGTTGGAGAAGCAGTCTGTAGAAATAAATAAGGCACAACTTCTTCTAGAAGTGAGCTCACAGGCAGTCTTGGGTTAAACAGATAAAATCCATGTATTAATCCTTTCCTGATCTCTGCTTTGAGGACTGCTGGGTGCCAGCCATGGTCTGGGATTTTTGAACAGAAACGGGAAGGCGGCATGCCACGTTTCTTGCCCTCAAAGTGCTCGGTCAAGCTAGGGAAAGGCTGCCTGGGAAGCAAGCCATGATGAGGCAGTGTCACCACTGTCACAGGGGAGAGCCCCAGGCCCTTCCAGAGCAGAGGGTGGGCAATGGGCAGTGCCTACTCTGCAGGTGTCAGGGAGGAAGCTGAGTTGAGTCCTGACAAATGAGAATGTTTCCGCAGAAGTTTGAGGCTGGCGTTCCGAGGAGTGGGAGTGGCACCTGCAAAGGTATGGAAGTGTGGAAGAGCAGGAGATACTCGCAAAATCACAACATGTTGTACCTGGAGCAGAGGCAAATGCCTCGGTATGAAGCAGGTCCCTGTGGTGATGTCTGGAGAGGAAAAGGGACCTGATGCAGAGAGACAGAGCTTGATCAGAGCCAGATCCTGTGCAGAGGAAACGGATTTAAAGCTTGGCCTCCCGGGTCAGGTGCTGGAGGGCATTGTGGAGATGATCTTTGTTCCATGACTTAGTTTTGAGGCTGATCCAAAAGGTCCCTGACTGGATGCTCCTTTATCTCTTCACAGGTCACTGAGCCCCATATCTCCTTTGATTCAATAACATTCTACAATGTTATTTTATTTTCTCAAAGTATTTTAAGGTTTGTTGAAGGTCTGTCATTCTAAAATAGAAGATATATATCTTTTCTTTCCAAATCCCAAATGCAGAGTTCTCTGTTATGAAGGATGATGAGGTGACAGCAGCATCCTGTCACCTCTCACTTGGCACAAAGTACCCAACCCTGTTTATTTGAGGTCATCTCACCCCCACCGTCTCCCTGTGGACTCATCACACAGATGTCCAGAACTCACTGCCGGCCGTGTTGTTTTGGCATGGCTCAGCAACATTTAAGGCTTCTTCTTTCATCTCTGCTGTGTCAGGAGTCCAGTTAAGTTGGTTTGGAGTTCAGTGGGCTCCTTCATCCTCTTGGCTTTACGGTACCCAGGGTTCACTCTTGTCTCTTTGTCACCCCCGTGATAGATCACACAGACCCCGTTCATCATGAGTCCTCGCCTGCCAGGATTAAGGGCATCATAACCCATCCTGTTGCCTGAACTCAGGCAAGACAGAGTGGTGGTCAGGAAGAGTGTGCTCTTTGCAGCAGAGCTGGGTGCAAATCCCAGTTCTGCCATGCCAACAGGTGGCCTTATTTACCTTGACTTTCAGGTTCATCTTGTGTGAATGGGATGTGGCATCTTAACAGTATGACTGGGAGGGTTGATGAGATAATTTATGTGACAGTGTCCCTCCAGGTGCCAGCACCTAGTGAGTGCTCACTGACCCCACTCTATACACCCCTGACGCTGCCCCGACACACTCACTCACTGCTCCTTGAACTGGCCAGGCTCTTCTACCCTCCACACCTGTGCTGATCTCTTTTCCTGGGCTGAGAGGTAGATGACTCTCTTTTTGTCATATCCAGGTTTCTTTCTGAACTCGTACTTGCCTTTAAAACTTAGTTCAAATATCCCTGGTTTCTTGAGGGGCAGGATAAAGGAACGCATGGTAACAAATGCGAACATTTTTTTCCTCACCACTAAGAAAGGCTTCTATGAGCTCCTGAGAGTGGCAGCATCATCCAAAGGCTGGAAGCAGAGAGAACTGTGGGCCAGAAAACTGGGCTCACAGAGCAACAGGCATCCACATGGACCTCTGGACCCGGCCTCTGGGGTTGCTCTTGGACCAAAGGAGGAGGATCCTCTGGGATCCAGGGGATGGGGCATCCAGAGCCTTGGACTCAGATCCAGCCACCCCAAGTGCAAATCTGAGCTTTGAGACCTCCCACTGAGAGTTTCCTTCACCAGAAGACCAGGATGATGCTCTTAGTGGCACCTTTCCTTTTCACATTTTCTTGCAAATAAGTATGAAAACATGGCTCGCAGCCTCACTTGGGAATTGCAGACTTGTTTGGAGCACTGCTAACCGATCCTGGGCAGCTTGGAGCAGGAATTTAGTTCTGGCTTTCAGATGAAAGTGGTTCAATCTCCTCACTTTGAAAATCCAAACAGAGAGGCCTGGAGACACGAGGTGACTTGCCTTAAGTCACATGTGTCATGGCAGCCGTGGTTCCAGGACCTTTTTTTACATCTCCTAGGGGCTTTCATTTCCCTGAGGAATAGCAACATGCCAGGGAGCCTCAACCTACTAGAAACCATCTAGGAGTTCTCATGGGGCCCTGCCCACATTCTGCTAGAGTTCTTCACCCCAATTTCAACTCAGCCTGCTGCAAAAGAAGTGGAAACCAAATCCAGGGCTTTGGAAATACAACAGGTCACTCAAAAGTAAAGACTTTTTTTAAGTTCCCTCTAATTTGTCATCATTAGGAAGTTACTAAGGATTGATTGTGTCGTGCTTAATTTTGGAAGACCTTCCTGCAGAGTAGAGTTATGTGATTCAAAGAGTCTCATAAACTTTGGTTTCAAATCTCAGCTCCACTGCTTCTTTGCTGTATGACTTTGGGAAAGTCGGTCAACCTCTCTGAACCTCTTCCCTCATCTGTAATTTGGGATAATGCCTACTTTAAACCTGCTTTTAAAAAGGAATGAAACTATTTTCTGTCATCATGAGGAGAATAGAGCCATTTTATTTCTTGAAAACAAGTCATAAAACAAACTATTCGGGGTTTGCACATTATTGATTAAAATGCCCCACAGACCATCAACTAGCACCTTGTATGCCTGAGTCAGATGATAAAATGATAAAAAGAGGGACAGTGTATTTCTTTTTTTAGGTAATACATTTGTGATTACTCAGCACTTTAGGTTTTGGGGACTCTGTTAAGTCAGAAAACATTTCCTAGCACCTACCATGCATCCCACGCCAAGGACACAGGAATAAAAATGGCAGGTTTATTGGGAGAGGCTGACAGCTTACTCTGGAGATGATTGATGCCTGAAACTTGGGAGCTTCCAGAATATAAGTCCTGCTAAGGAAAAGTGGTGCGGGGAGGTAATGTGAGATCGTGGGCTGGGAGGATGGACAGAGCTGCTCTGAATCCCTGCTCGGCTAATTATTAGCGGGGATGCCTTGGGAAAGCCACTTAACCTCTGTGACCCGGTTTCCTTCGCTAATAAAATGGAGATGACCATATTTAGGTGGTTCACTGAAGCCTAGAGATAAGGTGTCCCCGGACTGAGCAGTGGCACATGGAAGGGTTCATGCTCGGTAAACAGAAGCTGTACTGATTTTGTTTGGAAAAGGCAGGAAAAGTGCTGAGATTGCTGTGCTGCCGTGAGCGTTCTCCGTGCACGTGCCGTGGGCCTGCGGATTCGATGGGGCCTGCAGTTGCCCGGGCTCTGCCCTTGCGGATGCCGGCTGGGTGTTTGCTTTGCCCAGTACTCAAGGGCCAGGAGATGAGGGAAGTGGTGGATTGCTCTGCACCAGAGACTCCATTGCCCTGAACCATGTAAACCTACAGCCCACAGCCAGAGCTCTGATCTCATGGCACCTTGATTACAGGTTAAGGGAGAAACAGAAGAAAAGGCAACTGATAGTAAAAGTGAGCAGTTGGTGTCTGGCTGCAAAAATGGGAGCAGATGCCCTGGCTTCATAGTCAGGGAAACGTCTGTGTGTGTGTGTATGTGTGTGTTTGTGAGGGGTAGGGGGGAAAGAGAGAGAAAAGAGAACAAGAGAACTTGGAAAGATTGTTTAGGGAGACATTGAGCAAACACAAGCACATCAAAGAGCGGGCTATGCATGGACCCGGGCAAGGGGCACGCTCAGGTTCAAGCTAGCATTCCTGGGTTCAGTCCAACATTGTTTTATTGAGCTGCCTCTGAATTCTCTTAAACATTTGGGAACTTCTTCCCTTTCTTCCTTCCGTCCAATGCACTTAACATTTAGATAGTGTCATCCATCTGTTCAACTTCCTGACCCAGGTCATCTTGTGCTGAGCCCAGGGCTTTCTAAGGCACGATCACAATGTTTGTATTAACAACTGTGGCCAGAGTGCAGCAGGTTTGGGGGTGTGGTGCTGCGTTCTGCACATCCAGTGCCTCCTTGGAGCCTCACAGCCGACCTGTGAGATGAACCTATTGCTTCCCCACGTCCGTCTGGCCCCAGAGTCCTGGCTCTCTACCCTGCTCCTCACGTCACCCGGCGAGGAGTTCTGCAAGGACGGTTTGCCTCATAGAAGAATGATCTCTTGGATAAAGACACCCTCCCCCATTGCAATTACAGAGCACATCTCTTAGTCAAATGGAGCTAAGGGACTTCTTTGTTTTTGTTCTGTCTGAATGGTTTTGCAGAAATAAAGATTTGATTGATGAAGGAATGGAAATCTTTACACAGACAAGGAAATCCCTTGAAATCTTCAAGAATGGCTCCCAGCTCCTGGTAGTCTTCATATCAAAAGGCAATTAAGAGACATAATGGGGCCAGGACAGAGGGAGGAAAATTAACCAGAGTGGTGACAGTTTCTTCTCCAGAGACACATTCTGATGGAAGGGGATGGAAATTGGTTAGGGATTCTTCCTCTGAGAGAAGTTGGCAAGTGTGTTTATCTATCATCTATCTATCTATCAATCATCTACTTATCTTTGTCTATGCGCCCATCATCCATGTCGCTGCTTTTTGTGCAGGGTTAGTAGCCCACGTGTGAACTATGACTTGTACTCGATTACTGGTGTTTTTTCTGAAAGGAGGCAGGATAGAAGGTGACATCATCTGAAATGATATTTGAGGCATCTTGTGTTGTCTGAGTACATACAGTGTGTAGACACCTTTCATATGTTATCTGCTGACACCAGACCTACCAGATGGGTGTTGTTATCCTTCTTTGACAGATGAATAAACCGAGGCTCAGAGAGGTGAAATGATTTCCTAACATTACACACCTGGTAGGTGGCAGAACACCATTCAAGCCCAGGTTTGATTCCAAAGAGAGTAGCTCCCTAGTGTAGCACAATGCCTTCCCTAAAGACTTTCTTTACTAGAATAATAAGGGTAATAATTATATTAGTCTACCTAATGATTATTGAAGACTTACTCTGTGCTGTGTTAGTATTTTTTTAGTCACCCTCGCTCAACCCTATGAGTTGGGTCTAATTGTTTATCCATATGCTACAGAGAAGGAAATGGTAGCTCAGAGAGGTTAAGTAACGTTCCTAAGGTCACACAGCTGGGAGGTGATGAATCTGGGACTTAAACCAAGCTTTGTTCGACTTTCACCGTTGGTGCCCCTAACTGCTACACTTAGAGTCTCTGGTGGAGGGTAGCTTAGGCCATCTGTTTATATGGTAGCAAATATTACAGTAAATATTTGGGAAAGAAATATCTATTTGTAGTTCCTCCTTCCCCATCCTGTACTCCAGCCAACCTCAGGCTTCCATGCTCCCCACACAAACACTTCAGGAACCTTCCCTCTGCATTTTCCCGAGTTGTTCCTCCATCTTAAATGTTGTGCTTTCTTCCTAGCATGGCCAAGACCTACCCACTCTTCAAGGGTGAGCCAAGATTCCGTGTAAGCTTCATCAGTACTAACTGACACTTGTAAAATGGATCAAGCCCTGAATAAGTCAGGTGAACTCATGCGTAGCAGTATGCAACATGCACAAAATTCCATTACAGATCTTCTCTGTCTGCTGGGATCTCAATCATGCTCTGGGTCAGAGCCTACATTCTAATACTGGAGAAGGACACTGTGATTCTCTGGGGAATGGAGATCTACCGAACACAGTTCCAGCCTTGTTCTCTTGAGGCCAGCATTATAATAAGTTTCTGCCGAAAATGGGTAATATCAAAGATATTGCTTTCCGCTCCAGCCACTCTGCTGTCTTCACTGGCCTTGAACTCTTGGCTCACCCCCCTATTTCATGACATATGAGGTCTCTTCTGCACCCTCTACTGTCTTTTAGGGACCAGTTTTAATTATTTCTGCCTTGATCGGATCCCTGCCTCCTGCTGAAGGCAACATCTTCGCACTCTGACCTAACCTTGCCCTTTTTCTCATCCTTTTGGAAACTCTGAAAACCTCCTTATGATTATAATTATTATTTGTGAAATGACTTTCTTCTCTGCTACACTGTAAGTTCCTTGAGGGCAGAGACTGTTTTATCACTCATCTCTCTGTCCTTGGCCCCTGTCTTTGAGCCTGGTACCCAGCATTGGTCAATTTACAGTTGATTACAACCCAGTAGCAAGAAGATGAATGAAGTCGACACACAGCTTGCAATGGCTTTTACCATTGCCATCACTGGCATGGATTTTTAATATTTGGGCTCCTCATGCTATTATGAGTCATCACTGTACACCAGTTACATTTTTTGGTGGCCAGTATGTGTGAATTGACTCCAGTGAAGAATATTTTTATATCTTTGTCGTTTCAGAGCCATGAGCTTGCATCTCACTTTTCTTATAAGCTATAAGTCAATGAGTAAGATTTTTTTTGAGCTTCAGGTCCCTCATGGGAATAGGGGAGGAGAGAATGGCCATCTTTTGTGAATATTGTCGAGGTAGAATGTGACAACACATGCAAAATACTTACTTTGGTGCCTGACTCGAGGTTAACTTATAAGAACTGCTGGCCTTCTTTCTTCTTACTCTGATATTGTGATTGTTATTGTTAATATTTATGGAGTATCTGAAAACAACAAGGTAATTTATCCATTTACTCGTAGAGGTCTTTTCTTATCATTTACTAGCCATATACCCTAGAATTAAATTATGTCCAGGAGTATTGGTACAATGGATTGCACGGTGGACCAAAATGAGCAGTCCTGTGATCTAGTGTGGATTCTGCAAACCAGCTTGGTGGCTTTCATGGTCTTCTTCCCCTTTTCTGTGTCTACCTCCCATTAGCAACACCTGAATAAGCCATAATTATAATAAGGATTACACTGATCCTTTTAAAAGGAGTTGGTGCTTACAATGTCTCATGCCCTGTGCCAGGCGCTCTACGTGCAGTATCTCATTTATTCTTCACAACTATTGATTTTTGAGGTGAGAAAACCAGTGCTCAGAGAGGTAAAATGAGCTGCTCAGGGTCACGCACCACTAGTAAGTGGCAAATCCAGTATTTAACCGCTGGCCTGTCTGAAGTGAAAGCCAGGGACTTGGGTTCCACCACATGTTTTCCTTCCATGCCTTTGTCCCATTGCATGAGAGACCTGTGAGTGGAGTTTGCTTCCCAACCCTGTCCCCACCCTCTGACTACTTGGAACTGGTTGTTGGATCTGGTCTTGTCAATTAGAAGAATTCTCTCTGCAGAGACCCCTGTCACAGTGTGATATTGCACAGCAGATTTTCAGTCTGAGCTTTTAAATTATCCATGTCATCTCAAGCTGTGCGAGGAGCTCGAAAGCCTGCTTCCACCCAACCTCATTTAATCAAGCAACACGAATGTGTAGAAAATCACACACTACCTCCAATCAAAAGGGAAGAAAACTGACACCTGTCTCCCGTGCACTGTGTGTCAAGCATCTTGTGATGAAATCCCGTTCATTATTGACTCTCGAGAAGGAGCCTTCATTTTACCCGCAAGTGGGGCTTTTCTGGGTGACCTAGAGACTGGCACCAGCAACTTTTCTGAGAAGAACATTGACACATGGCCACTCATGCAAATTAGAAACCCCATCTGGGTTGACTCATTTTAGTGTATTCCCTGCTCAAGCTAGCACCTGGGTTGATTCATTAGGTAGGGACAACAGGTCCACCAGCCAGCCTGAATAAAAACAGCGGAGGGAGGGGCAGAGATGGGAGGCACTTATCAGTGTTCCAGCAGCTCGGCAACCTCTTTTCTTATATAAAGCATCTCCAGTTAGGCTACTTGTGTTTCCGGTCTGACTTCCTTAAGGTCCCTGCTTTTATAAATAAAGACATTTGTTTATGAACATACTGGGGTTGACAAGTAAAAATAAGAATTGCAAGGATAATGCTCATCATTTATTGGAGCCCAGTGTTGCTCTGCACATGGATTTGATTTCTATCTGTAACAACTCCAGAGGATAACTGATATCCCATTTACACAGGAAAAAGCAGAAGTTCAGAGAGTTTAAATAGTCTTAAGTTGCCACAAAAAGCATCGATGTTGTTATTGCTGTTGTAGTTGTGTTTTGTCTTTTAGTGTGAATGAGAAGATGGGAAAATGAGGGAAGAGTTATAGCCATTTTGTTCACACTACCAAGTCTGTATTCAAAGGGCTCACATTTTGTAAAGGACATTCTTCCCTTCAGCTCGTAGAATTATCTCAGGAGCTTAATTAGCATAGCTTTATTCAGTGAAGTGTCTCTGAGCAATAAAACATATTTTCCCTGAAGCTTCAATAGTTTGAGTCCCACCCAACCAACTGTGACTTTCTTAGCATTGTTCCAACTTGCCTATTTATTTACTTTGTTTGGGTTTCAGATTTTCTTTGGTTAAAAGAATGGAGTGGGGATGGTAATGAGAGGAGAGGGAAGCAGTGATGTGCTATTAAATGTTTAAAAACTGGCCTTAAAAATGAGATGTGTAACATTTGTTGATTTCTGTGGTGTCAATACTCCCATCATGGCCAATTTCAAGCTACTAACTTGAAGTCAAAGAACATGAATTTGTGCACTGTTGACACACATCTGCATGGTAGGAAGAACGCCACTCAAAAATGCAGTAACTCTGTTTATGGGTTTCCAGAGACATTCGATTTAAAAAGAAATTGATTGAACAAATACTTATTAAGTGCTCTCAACTCAGTTCTGCCATTATGAGAGAGAGAGAGCTCTAGATAGAGGCAGAAGGATATCCCGAGGTCTGGCTAGTACAGATCTAAATATTTGTATGGGGAAACTACCCAAGACTGAGGGAATTTCGAAAATTCTTATTTTTTTTTACCTGTAAGTGGAAATGGTAGTGTACAATTCATAGACTTTTCATGCAAATTACAGATGACTGCTGTTGGTGTAAATGCCACAAAGTGCCAGACAGGAAGGATAGTGATAATGGCAGAGGGTGTGACTAGTTCACAGTGGAAAACAGGGATTTCCAGTTTCTGCTTTTGACCACTCACTTCTCTGAAGTTTTCAGAGGAATAATATACACAGAGAGTTAAGCTAAAAGCACTTTCCTGTCACCTGGATCTTTGGCCCCAAACCCTGTTGGAGAGTGCCGATGAGTTAGATTCAGTGGAAGGAAGAGAACCCTTTCCTCCATGAAGTAGCTTTAAAGTGTGGTGGACAAAAAATACCTGCTTTATTTCCACCTAAAAGTCCAACCTGGATTCTTAGATTTTAATGGTTCTAATTTTAACGGTTCTAATGCAAAGAAAAGCTAAGCTTTCCGCTGCTAAAAGAAAACGCAGAAGAGAAGTCAGGCTGCCTATGTCACTTCTTTTGAGTTTTCCTCTATGGAAAATATGGCCCCATGAGGGTCTTGGATCAGATTCCATCAGTGAGGATTGTGTTTGAATTCAAATGATCAGACATGTGATTAACTGTGGCTTAAATATCACTAGATGTCGTCCTCATGGCTGAAAGATGGTTGCTTTAATTCACACTATTATATTGCATCCATATCAAGTCAGAAGATGAAGTCAGAGAAAGGACACAGAGCCCAAGGGTCATGAAGTGGAGGGTTCTCCTTCAAAAGCTTTCCTGTTTTCCCCATCTGGCAATGTATGCTTTTCTGTCATTAGCAAGGAGCTGATCGTAAGATCTCTCCTAGCTGCAAGGGAATCAGGAGGGATGAGTATTTTCAGGTAGGCACATTACTTTCCCTGACAAAATCTGTTTTTTCTTTGTAAGGAAGGAGGGGATCGTGGATATTGAGCAGACAGTTCACAGTGTGAGCCACACAGACCCTTCCAGATTAGCAAAGAGATGGGGATAAAGGAATGAAGATCATCATCACAGTAAACATTGGTGAAATATGGCTGAATTATTATAAGTATTGTGTTTTGACCTCGTCAAAATACCAAGACAAGTTTTACTGAATTATTAGAGTGATCTTTTCTTGAAAAAGTATCTCATTATTTGCTTTTGAGGCCAATAAAATCCAACAGAATGGTTTGTAGTCCTGTCATGGTGGGTGGTTACTGTCAGAACAGATGAATCAGTCTATGAGTGTATAGTAAAAATGTACAAGTTATTTTCTGGGTCTTTTTTTTCTGATTTTTTTGGAACACCAAGCCTCTCTTACTGAGAGGACTTCCCCTGCTTGTCTGCTAGTCCAGAGAGTTTCACTCTAGGATCAACTGGTCTTCCATTTTCAGCTGGGTCACACAGCCAGTAATAGGCAGAGTTTCAGAGTTCACATTCTTAACCATTATGTTATATTGCCTCAGAAGACTCAAAGAAAGAGAATTTTTTCCCAGCCAGTAGGCATAACCATGTAACAGCAGAGCCTTACATGTTGTGTCTGCCATTTTGTATTATTAAGTACTATGTGCCACAGGCATCTCTGAACATTTTCCTACCCAGACCATCACCCCAGCTGTGAGGTTGGAGGATAGATTGGGATCATGGATGGGGAAGGATGTCTGTTTCATACACTTCTTAGGTAATAGTACCAATGTTTTTTCTTTAATGAAATATGATGATGGATCATCACACTAAGGGCTTTATATGCGCTGATGTGTTCATGACTTATAACAATTCTATGAGACTAGTACAGCTGTCACCACCCAGAAGGAAAGAGAGGCTCAGAGAAAGAAAGTTACTAGCTTGAGTTTGCCTACTTGCTTTGGGGTGTAGACTTTCTGACTCGGTCTCAGTTTTAACCTTTTCACAAACACAATGATTTGTGCTTTAGATCATGTCAAACATCCCTGGGTCAGAGCACTTGTTTCATAATCTACCTGAGATGAAAGTGATTGTGATAAAATGTCATAGATCTCTGTGTTTCCATTATAGAATATTATTTAAAATTTTATTAGTTTTATAAAAATTGCATGTGGATTCTTAGTCACTCACAGAGTTGTGAATGTTGGGGTTAGATCATAGAACCCTGCGGTTTATTGAAGGAATCTCTGTTACTGGAATTTTCATTCATTCATTCATTCATTCATCTGGCATAGGTTAAATGCCAACTGTGTGCCAGCACCACATTAATTACTGCACATACAGAGATGGGCAGGACACGGCTTGTCTCCTCCAGCAGCTGGTGGTAATGGATATTTCTATAATCAACTGAGAACAAATTAGATGCTTTTCTCCCCTTAGTATAGCAGTAAAAGCTCTAAGGAATACAAAAGAAGTAAAAGGTAGCGCTCTTATTCTCAAGGTGCTTTTGAGAAAACAGAGGGAAATACATTAGTGATCAAAGTGGATCAGAGTGAATGTGACTGGGCTTCTGGTGATAAAAGAGTCATGGGGAAGTTGAGATCAGCTTATGAAGTTTAATTCACCAGGCTTTGACTCCCCAAATAAGAGCTTGGTTTTAGTCAAATGGCCCTGAATTTTAATCCCTAAACTTTCCATTAACGAGCTGTGTGACTATGTGAAAATTATCTAAACTCTCTGATTCACAGTTTGCGTTTTGTTAACTTGGGGATGATTATTCCTGTCTATTAGTTTTGTCATGAGGAGGAAATTTGAAAGCCTCTGTGCATTAATTTACTTTTACCGCTGTAATAAATTGCCACAAACTTAGTTGCTTAAAACAACATAATTTTATTATCTTAACAATTCTGGAGGTCAGAAGTCTCAAATGGGTCTCACTGGGCTAAAATCACGATGTTGGCAGGATTACATATCTTTGTGGAGGCTCTGGGGAGGAAGCCATTTCCTTGTGCTTACCAGTTTCTGTAGGCCACCCACATTCCTTGGCTGGTGACTCCATTCCTCTTCAAAGCCAGCAATGGCTGGTAGAGTCTTTCTTACCCTTCATTACTCTGTCACTCTCCTTCTGCTGTCTCCTTCTTTCACTTAGAAGGACCTTTTTGATTACTTTGGGCATACCCAGGTGATCCAGAATAATCTCTTGATTTCAAGGCCAGCTGATTAGCATCCTTAATTCTTTTTCACAAGTTCTGAAGATGAGGAAGAAATGTCGTTTGGAAGGGGTGTTATTCTGCCCACCACATTGTATAAAGGGCATAGTTCAGTGCCACTCTTACAGATGGAAGTCAATAGAGGATGACTATTTTTATTGTTATTTCCCAAAAGGAGTCCTGTGCAAATCTAGACAACTCTGAAGTCTCGATTACTCCTGGTCTTAGCTTCTCTCTTCCTTCTGACTGGAACTCATTCTGCCATCTTCTCCTATCACTTGCTCATTCTCTAAGGATTTGAGTCAAATGATCCCTTCTTCATAGTGTCTTCCTTGAATGACCCCAGCTGGAAGAAGGTGGCTCTAAGATGATTAAAGGATAGTCACATGTGAAATAATAAGGTCATTCTTGGAGATTTGCCAAGATTTCTTACTAAATATGTGAACTTGGACAACTCCCATCATCTCTAGAGGCTAGTTTTCTCACCTTTAACATAGACATCATGATAAGTGCATCAAAGATTTCCTGAAGGGATCAAATGATATGACGTATATTGTGTATGACGTATGGTTTATGGACTTATGGCCAGGCAGAAACTTCGTATCAGACAAAAGAGAATTACGAGAGTGGTTTAAGTATTCTGTTTAATCAGGACAGAGCCCAATTGAGTCAGCCTAATTGGAACTTATTTCTTTCAACATGTGCCTGTAAAGCACCTGAAGTTCAAGGTGATTAATTCCTTGAAGTAAGATTCAGTAGCACCAAGTGCTTCTAAGGAATAAGAATTCAGAGAGTCCTTGGAATTGGTTGTAAAGGGTTTTAATTTATGGAACAAATGCGACTCTTGTGAGGTGTAGCAGGCAAACAAAAGAAAAAGGGAAGAAATTCATTTCTGGGGTTAGAATCCTGGTTGCCCTTTGCTAGCTTAACTACTTTAGACAAGTAGTTAGCTATCTCCGTCTCCAATGGCCCGATATCTTCTTTGGTTAACACTTGAGACCGTGCTTTCTCTCACACAGGATTTATGGAGGATCAAACAGGATCGCGTACATGGAAGTTCCTTATACCGGTCCTGGCACAGTGATGTTTAATAAATCTTAAGCATAACTGTCACAGCTCCAAGCACAGTATGATAGAAGAGTGATGCATAGCCTCGGGCAATGATTGACCCATTTCATGTTCAGAGAAGAAGCCCTTAGAATATTACAGCTGCTGGTGGTGGTGGTGGGATCTGTGCTTCTTCCTTTGATGATGAAATTATTGAAATGCATAGGTCATTTATTAAAGAAACACTAAAAGTGACATCTTGTATTTGTGTAAATCAGAGTTTGCCAATTATTGGCCCTGTGGGGATTCAGCTTGCAAATGTGTTTCATTCTGTCAACACAGAGCTTTATTGTTCGCCGCTGCTAATTGTTTTTGCTGTTGCTATTGTCATTGTCACTGACTTATGAACTGACATTTGAAATTTTAAAGATCTTTTATTAAAAATCCAAATTTCTGGGGCTGTCTCAGTGGCATAGTGGTTAAGTTAGCAAGCTCAGCTTTGGTGGCCCAGGGTTTGCCACTTCTGATCCTGTACAACTTATCAAGCCATGCTGTGGCAAGCCTCCTGCATATAAACTAGAAGAAGATGGGTGTGGATGTTAGCTCAAGGGCTAATCTTCCTCAAAAAAAAAAAATCCAAATTTCTGTCTTTCCCTGAAAACCCGAAAGATCTAGCATTACACAGCCAACATCTCTGCACAGTGGTAACTAACTACTGCTAAGTGGCAGCTGCGTCCTACAGAAAGGGCAGGAAGCCTCCACTCTGCCTCAGTCTCTGTCACACAGATGATGGTGTTCGTGGTTATTTATTATTGTGCTTCTTTTGTGGATTTCACGATGGTAGAAAACTGTGTTCGTAAAACGAGCTATTGCTCCTACGGAAAATACACGGTTAGCTTCCTGGGAGCCTCCAGTCACAACATTTTCATTGACTGATCAATACATAACCTTGTTTTAGGTGCATTTCTGTTTAAAGGCACTGCATTATATATATACATATATATGTATATATATGTATATATATGTGTGTGTGTGTGTGTGTGTGTGTGTATATATATTCTATTCATTAACATTGAGCTCATGACCAATAGCAGTGTAACTCATATCTGAACAAAGTTATCTAACACATGATTTTCTCTGTAGGGCACATCACAGCCTTCTTGCATTTAGGAACACAAGCCAGCATTTTAGCTATACACTGGGGCCATTTTAAATAGCAGAATCACCAACAAAAAGCACAAAATATATTGCACTAGACAGACCGTAAAAAGACCCTTGTTTATGGTCTGAGAGCTGAAAAAAGAAGGTAGAGTGCTGTCTTGTTCGACCTCAAGTGGAAACACGTGCATGAGGTGATTCAAACTTTTCGCCACTGTGTGCATGTCTGTGAATGACCCTGAAGGCATTATGAGTATTGTAGGTGGTTACAAATAAATTTTACCAACTGGGAAAATTCACAGACACAGAATCCATAAATAATGAGGATCAGCCGTATGTGATTTGCAAATGTGTTCTCTCACCCAGTAGATTGTCTTTTAATCCTCTAAATAGTGCATTTTGCAGAGCGAAAGAACAAAAGCTTTTAATTTTGCTAAAGTCAAATTTATCATTTTTTTAAAAGGATAATGCTTTTGGTGTCAAGTCTAAGACTCTTTGCTTAGCTCTAGATTTCAAAGCTTTCTTCTATTTTTTCCTAAAAATTTTTGCAGTTTTACATTTTGCCTTTGAGTCTATGATCCACTTTGAGTTAATTTTTATATAAGGTATGAGATTTAATTTGAGTTTTCTGTTTTGTTTTGTTTTTGCTCATGGATGTCCAGTTGCTTCAGGACCATTATTGGAAAGGCTATCTTTCCTCCACTGAATTGCTTTTGAAACTTTGTTGAAAATCACTTGGGTATATTTGTGCCCTTGTTACTGCTTGGGGAAGTAGAGATCCAGGCTCCCCTCATGGTCTCCACTTAAACCAGGGCAGCGGGGTTCTCATCACCATCCCTTAGTAGTGAAAATCTGGCTTCCTACTCAAGGCCTTTTCTTGCCAGGTGAGAGAAGGAGGCTCATTATAGCTTGGCAATGTGGACATCTGGGGTTTCACTTGGCCTTTGCTGGTGTGGGTAGAGGAGAGGCCACAGTTTTTCTGTATTCTGTATTGCTTGGTGGAGTAGAACTACTATTGTCTAAATTTTTTTGATCATGCTAGGCTGCCCTTTGCCTGATGTTTGTCTAGAGAAAGCAGGTGTTTTTGTTAGGGTTTGTTTTTGTCTGCAGCCATTAGCATTTCTGGATGGTTGGCTTCTGTCTGGGATATATGAGGCAAAAAGAAAATGCTGAGAACTCACTATCATGTCTTTCCTTGGACCTTGAGGTCCCTAGACTGTTGGCTTTGTTCTCAACTTTTAAGAATTTTCTTGTTTGTTTTATATATATTGTTTCAAGTTTTTAGTTGTACTTAGTGGGAAGAATAGGGAAAAGTATGTCTACTCCATCTTTCCTGGATGTAGAAGTCATGACAGTTACTATTTTTTTTTTTAAATCTTCATTTTACAGATACAAAAACAAGTTCAGAGAAGTTGTGTGATGTACTCAAAGACACACAGCTCTCAAATGATGTCACTCAAGCAACATGAATGCAGTCCCAGTGCTCTCCTCAGTTCAACATATACACGAACATGAGGCTGTCAACAGAAACACTCTATGAGTATATTCAGAGTGCAACAGAGTCAATAGCAGAATATTCCTCAGCCGTGAGCTCAGTGAGCCATGGGAGACTGATATGTTCATGGTCTATTTTACTTCTGTTTCACTGTTTTATTCACATTCCATTTCACAATGAGTTTGAAATGAGTGGAAAGGGAGAACAATTATGAGGCCAGAAATGTTCCCAAGTGCTTGCAAACAAAAGGGTCATTAATTGCAAGGCACAAAACTTCAAAAGATGCTTCTGCACCTGTAGCAAAAGAGGACAGATCAGAGGGTTTAATGACAGCTTGGGAACCTGCATGATGTTCTGAAATGATGGAATTTGGAAATGGGGATGACATATTCCAAATAAAGGCACAGAAATAATCTGAGAAAAGCGTTTGGCAATACTTATGGGTTTAGCAACTCAGCTGCTGTCTTTCTAAAGGAAGTATTTGTCTGTGTCACAACGTAATAGCAACTCAATTCATGTACAGATTTTCTACCATGCATTAAAGCTCCTATAAAATGAACTTTTCTGATGAAAGAAAAATCACACTTCTTAATGTACCTGTGTCATGTGACCTATCTATTCCTTTTTCCCATTCCCATCACCACCAACCTTGTATGTGTCTAGTATGATCTCAAGTAAACTCAACTTTTTGTCTCCAGCTTGGCCCCATCCCATCCCTCCCCTACTGTGCTGACAGAATGAATCTCTCTTTGATACCAGGTGATCATTCATGCCTAGAAACTTTCATGGTTCCCTATGACCTTTAGGATTAAGTCTAGGTATTTTTAGAAAAAGCAAACAATAAGAAGTCTGATCTTCAGCAGCCTGTCCTCTGCTCTTTTCTTAGGTATTACCAGATCCGAGTGACCTTGAAGGTGTCCTCAAGGATTCCCCACAGATTGAGCGCTTCCATCGTTGGGCAGACAGGTGAGCAGGAGGATGGTAGTGGGGGGCTTCTTCCCCACTGGTAAACCTTCATTTATCACTGTATGCCAGGGCACAGCAGAGTGCAAGGTACATAGAGGCACTCAGTGAATCATAGTTGAACGTTGGAGGAGGAGTGAATGTTGGAAATGGAGACCCACTGTTGGAGTGGCCATGTGTGTACATTGTTGCAAGGGGAAACTGGCTGAAGGAAAACATACTTTCCCAGGAGCAGCTGGCACTTGGGGACAAACCTGGCTGTGGGAGATTGGCTAAAGTCAAGTCAGGGAGGCAGAGGATGGGAAATGGTGTCCAGCAAGTAGGTAAAAGCAAGCCTGCTGTCAAAGAGAATCCCCAAATCAGCTAGATATAGGGGTCTGAATAAGTAGGCAGTTGTGGTAGCACTTTCCATGCATGACAAGGAGTCACAAGCAACACTCCCAGCTTGGGGAGAAGGATTACCAAGGACAATTCAGGCTGTAATCTGAGGAGGCTGGAGTATTAGTGGGTATCCAGGGTCCCAGCAGGTACTCAGTGTAACAAAGTACTGAGTCAGAAATGTAAAATTTATTACATAAGAAATAAGAGTAGGCATGGAGATTATATTCTAGTAGTAATATTTATATTAGTAAATTTGGGAGAGTGTATAGATCAGCTAGACCCTAAGAAAAAGGAGAAGCACTTAGTGATGGAGGGGAGAGAAAATAAGGAGATAAAAAGACAGAACTATGGAAAACCTGCTTAACTTTAACTATACAAAGAAAGGTACCCAAGAATATAAGAGGAGTAAAATCCAGTAGAGTTGAGAGTTCTGGTCACAGCCACCTTTGATAAAATTCATTTAGAATTACCTTGGTAATTAGACCACTTTGTTATTGGCAATAATATTATAGTGAGTAAAACTGCATGCAGTTGAATACCCACAAATTGGGAGTGTAGATGCGGTGGTCTGCTTAGCTCCATGTGGAGGAGGTGTGGGAGGTGTGGGGTGGAGGAGGCTGCTCAGACCACTCAGGGGACATCAAGGGGAGGCTGATGGTTTATGGCCACAGGTTGACTCGAGCCTGTGATCGAAAAAGAGAAAGATACTGCTGACCACCTGCTTCTCCTCTGACTCTGGGCAGAGTTAAGTGTTAAATAATAGTTCAGTCACCACATTTCCAAAGTGTTTCTTCTCTTCCACTCTCCTCCTCTCTCTGGGGAAGCAATGAGGCGTCTGAGACTTGTGATCACCCGTTCTCCTACGCCCTGTGTAGATCCAGTTTCCCTTTGCTTCTGCCTGTGTCGCCCCCCCTCCCCGCCCCAACTTCTTCCAGGAGAAGGTTCATAGAGGTGACCAAATGAGTAGAGAATTTGAACCCTGACATTGCAAGAACTAGCTGCGTGATCCCAGGCATTGGCAGCTTGAGCTTCATTTCCTCCCCTGAAAACCGAGTGTAAAAATCCATTTTCTGTAGATTTCTCGTCTGAGAGATTATAAATGAAAAGGACGTTTTATATTTTATAGAGATCAGAAATGTAAATGTGCCAGGACAGGGACTGGCACAAAGCAAGTACCCAATCAGTCTGACGACTGAGTGGTCAGATGACCAGGGGTGTGAAGCCAGTGGGTCTTGTTCTCAGGGACAAGTCAAAAGCCTGCGGTGGGACTTGGAAATCAGGTGGGACTAATGCCCAGCTGACCTAAAGAAAGCCATCCCCAGGTTCCTGACAAGGACTCAGCTTCTCCCCTGTGACTATAGAGCATGAGCTCAGTTCCTGTCTCTGGCTGAGCCTTCTCTGGGAGCACAGGCCTCTGCTGTGAGGACAGAGGACTGCCGGGCATCCAATAGCTGGCAGAGCCCAGCAATCACCTTGGGAAGAGAAGGACTTGTAGTGATGCTGTACAAGACAAGAAAAAGAAAAATGAAATGCAATTTTGGGGGAAGAAAGCTATTTTCTTCTTTGGTCTAGTTTGACACAGGGATAATTGTGGTGCAAGTGTTGTGCCCTTGATTTTTACTCGAGCATGATATTTGGAACAGAATGCTAACACAGAGGCCAGTAATAATTACAAGAAGATGGCTCCAAGGGTGAGGAATATATAGCATTTGTGATTTCTTCCTCGAGGTGAATTTTCCAATTATGTTACTTTCAGTCAGATATTGTTGCATTACAAAGTGTTCCAAAACTTCGTGGCTTATACAATTTATTTGTGATATTTTGAGTAGTCTGGGCTTGGTTGGGTCATTCGCCTGCTGCTTTCAGCTAGATCTCAGTGGAGGATGGAGTATCCAAGATCATTGTATCAGAGATGTCTTCACTCATATGTCTGATCCCTCAGCTAGGGTGGCTGGACCAGCAAAGGGGACTGCTGAGCTTCTGTCTCCAGTTGGGTAGTCCGACTTCTTACATGGTAGCCCAGCTCACAGAGAGAAAGAGTAAAAGTTTCCAGGCTTCTTAAGGGCCAGCTCAGGAACTGGCACAGGGTCACTTCTCCCATATTCCATTCATCAAGGCCAGTGGCAAGGCCAACCCAGCTTCAATGGGAGGGAAAATATCCTAGACTCCTTCATGGGGCACCCTCTGTGTGTACAGCAACGAGAGGAACTTTTTGCAGTCATATTTGCATACAATCACCCAGAGTAGTTTCAATTACCTGCATGTATTTCTGAGTAAAAAAAAAAAAAAAGGAAAAAAAATATATGTTTAGGCAATGAAATATGATACCTTGAAAAAGAAGGAGTCAAAACATTTGGGATCTAATAATATCTTCGACACTCGTTAGTTGAGTGGTCTTGTTAGGACAAATTATTTAACTTGGATTTTTTGTTCCATTTATCTCTGAAACAGAAATAGAAAAGGCTTGCTGTGTCTAGAGATGCAGAATTCAGTAGTGGGAAGGCTGCAGTCTCTGGACTTTCTAGGTTCAAACCCTACTTCTGACACTTATCAGTTGCATGGATTTAGAGAAGTTGTTTAACCAGGTTGTTTTTCCATTTCCTCACCTGTAAAATGCAGATGGTAAGAGTACCTACCTCATAGATTTGTGGTAGAGACTGAATGGATTATGCAAGGGAATGCCTAGAATGCTACTGACACATAGTAAGCTCTCAATGACCGTTAGCTAGAATAAGCAGTGCTTTTTATGCATAGAGTTGTTTACTTAGCAGCATTCTGCTCCACGCTGGTCCCAGGGGACACCTCCTTGAGGAGGAGAGGCTGCCTTAATGCCCTGGAGGAGCTTCCAGTCTTCTGAGGGAGACAGAAGTGTCACATGAATACAGTAGAGGTGGAAAATGAGATGACCATCAGATGGAGCAGTGGGACCATCCAGCACTGCCCATGCCAGCAGCCCTATGGCTTTGTTGAGGAAGGGCTTCTGAAAAGAGATCTGGAAGGACGAGAGGAGTTGGGAAGGACCGACTTCTGGATGGACCCATAAAGGTAGGGAAGGATAACCTTGGCAGAGGTATCACACTGACCAATATCACTGGGACCCAAACAGAGCAGGGGCATTTATGGGATAATGAGCAATCTGGTGTGGCAGATGGCAGGAACGGGCCAAGATCAGAAGAGAAACAGCTGCGGGCCAGGTTTGGAGACCATGTTGTGCCATAGAGAGCAGATCGATTTGGTTTCAAAGGCACAGCCAGGTGAAATCAAAGCACTTAGATGACGTAAAACCAACGCTGTTCAAACACGAGATGTTGTCTCATAAATTAAGGGACGGAATTATACATTTTTCTTCTCTTTTTAAATAAATCCGTTCTCTGGTAGCCACATTATATGGAAACATGTTTCAATTATATAGATGATTTAGATACTGCTTCTCTAGGTGCGAAACAATTTCTTATTGGCTTTTCCAAGCTAGATGTTCATGATTAGATTCTGTGAATAAGAAAAAATAATAATCCTCCACGTGAAATGGAGGCGTAACCTGCATACCATTGTGTTTTCTTTTTTTAATACTTTTTAAAAAGGTGATTTGGGGAAAGTTTCTCCAGAAAACTGATGGTTTGTCTTATCTGAGTTAACTGCTTATCTCCTAGGACAGACTGTGACAGGCTTTGAGCACACCTCAGTTAGGAGCAATCCTTCCCCTGGGCATTCTAGAAAGATCCTAGCATTACAGAATGGACAGGCACCTGAACAGGTGACTACAAGTGGAACAGAGCGTCAGATCTGCTCATGGAACTGGGTGCAGGACACAAGGAAGCTGCTTCTATGCAGATGTGGGTACAGTGGGGGAGGTTAGGCCCTCGTGCTCAGTATGAATCTAAAGGCCACAGAGTCTTGGTCATTACCAAAAAGAGAAGAGTATAAATTATAAGTAATCCTCTAATGATGCCCTGAGGCCAGGGCATCCCTAGGCTGTTCTAAAACACAAAAGGAAAAAGTCCTTGTGGTATCTTCCCATTGTTTTCCTTTAACGTCACTGAAAGTGGAAAAATGTTTAGATTGAGGAATCTGGTTATTAAGGGGGCAGGTCCTCCAGCAGAAGGACGTAGACTCAGATAGTCACTTTAAAACCCTACTCGTCCACTTTAGAGCCACACGTGCCAGGGCAAACCCTTCAACCCCTGAGCCTTCGATTTCCTTTTACTGTAATGGGGCTAATAATCTCTTCTGCCTACAGTTGCTGGGGTTTTTGGGAGCATGATGGTGAAGCCTGTAGCACAGTGTTTCATACATACCTGGGAAAATAAAATGTAGCTGTTATTATTATCAGTTAATAAAAAAAATCTTACCATGGATTCAAGGAAAGTTTGTCGATGGAGCCAACAGAGGTGTTCTCAAGATGAAGGTGATCCAGAGGGGATGTTTAAACGGGGTGATTTGATGTAACTGAGACAAAGGGAACCCACAGCAGGGGTGAAGGGAAGGCGTGGTTGACTAGGAAGGATGTGGCTGGACGTTAAGTCTGAAGGCGAGACGGAAAGATGGAGGCTAGAGAGTGGGATGCAGGAGTGGCTGGGACCGCGGGGTCAGGACCCAGCCTGTGACTAGCAGGATGTGCTGACACCTGGTGTCTGCAGTGTTGTGTGAGCACCTTGGCCTTAGGGCATGACACAGACTGTGAGAGGCTTTTCATATTGTTGCCGTAGCCCTGCACACCTTGTAGAGATAAAGGTCTGAACATCCAAGGCGGAGCCAGGCTGCACTCTCTCATCTGACAGTTGCTAAAATGAGGCCCATCAACAGGAATTGGCTTGCCCCCAGGGAGTCATGCAGCCGATAGAACAGAACAGAAACTGGGGCCACACTTTGCCTTAATAAAAGTTGATGGGGACTCTCAGAAAGTTCATTTTGTGTCTCAGTACCCAAGTTGAATGTTACTTTCACTATTCTTAGTAATCATAAGATATGACATATATATGTGTATCATGTATATATCATGCATATATATGCATACATATATGTACATATGGACATACATATCTATATAATTGCATATATGCATATATGTATATATAATTGATTTCAAATGGTCTATTTATCTGTTTGTATGTATCAGTGTCTACAAATATAAGTGAATATACATATAAATCTACATATGTGTGTATATAATTGATTTCAAATGATTTCTCTTATTCCTAAAATATACGCTATACTTACCCTTGTTGGTCAGTTGTAGGCCATTTTGATCTATGTCAACATTTGTCTCAGTTCAACTAACTTTTCTGATGCCTCCTACAAGCCAAAGTACTAGGTTACAATTCTGTCGCCAGTTGCTGTGTGTGTTTTTTCCCACACCACCAAGCAGTTCTCCAACCAGCTGGGTGTCCTACAGTTCAGCTCAACTCTGACACTATCTACTCAGAGGTAGCATCGTATTCCTCACGTTCAGGCTCAGTCCTACAAGCCCGTCCCCCGCCCAACTTCAGACACCAATCACCAGTCCAGCGCTTCTGACCTATGGGCTATAGATGGAAGCTTCCCATGATCCCTTCCTGGGGTTCTAGTAAATTGCTAGAGCAGCTCACAGAACTCAGAGAAACATTTTGCTTAACTTAGGAACAGCCAGGTGGAAGAGATGCGTAGGGCAATGTGTGGGGAAGGGTGCGGAGCTTCCGTGCCCTCTCCAGGTGTGCCGCTCTCCCAAAAACTCCACGTGTTTGTGTTCACCAACCCAGAAGCTCTCGGAACCCTGTCCTTTTGTTTTTTCATGGAGGCTTTATTACATAAGCATGATTGGTTAAATCGTTGGCCGTGGAAGATTGACTCAATCTCCAGCCCTTCTCACCCCTGGAGATTCAGGCGCGGGACTGGAAGTTCCAATCCTCTACTCGCAAGGTTGGTCCTCCTGACACCCAGCGCCCAACCTTAGAGGCTTTCCAAAAGTCATCTCGTCAACATAAGACACCTTCTCCTCTCTTATCACTTAGGGAATCCTCAGGGTTTTAGGAGCGCTGTGCCAGGAACAAGTACAAAGATCAAATATATATTCCTTATTACAAATCATAATATCACATAGGCCCTGAAAGATACAGAGATGAATGATAATCAATTAAAATGTGAAGGTTAAGGTATTCCAGAAAGAGAAACCAGAGGTGAGAAGTTAAAAAATGTGATTCTGCTTACTTCAAAGGCTTGCTTACATTTTCTGGTCCCACGGATTTGTTTTCTCTTTTCTTCTGAGTTCAGGGTTACGAGTAATTGGCTTGTCTGTGTCTGTGAATAAATGTTAAGTATACTTAGCCTTGGCTATTTCCTCCCACCAAAATGGTGCTCTTTAATAGATTTTGCAGTCTCCTCCTACCTGGAGGTGTTATTTTTTTTCCCTCCTTAAGGGAATGATCAATGAAGTCAGACTTGGGGGAGAGAACTGTTCAAGCTTATCGAGTCTGTGCAAAATGATTAGGCACAAAACAGGCATCTGCTAGTCATTGCTCATCAAAGCAGAAGAAAAGATAGCACAGTAAATTGTGGAAATGTATAAAACTTGCCATGATTAGTTTTAGTAATGTTTTGAGAGGTAATTTCCATTTCCATTAAGTGGAAGCATTTAAGAGTTTCTCCATGTAGGGGGTGGGGAGAGAGTGTTATTCTTCAATTGAATCAATCTAATTTCTTTTCAGGGTCCATTAAAGTGCACCTAAATATCAAATATGCCTGTTTTCATGGAGAATATTGAGCAGGTAAAACACTGCAGCCCCCAGGCTCTGAGGGCCCGCCTAGGGCCAGAGAAAGGTGCTGCTCAGGGCGTCAGGATGGAGGGGCCTGAATAAGCCAGGACTTAAAGGCTGCTCTCCCATCCGCACACGGGTGGCCGCAGTCAACTCAGGAACACTGAAGCCCAGCGTCCTTCACCTTTGACTCCCTGTGCAGGCCAGAAATCTGCTCTGCCAGCTGGTGCAGTGACCCAGCTCCCTCTGGGGCCAAGCAAGAATTATCACGTATCCTTTGTCCTTGAGATCAAATCTTAAAGTCACTTGACCTCCAAGGCCCTCCCTCTGGAAGATTTCTTCTGTCTCCTGTACTGTCATTCCCAGCTCTCTGCCTCTGCTCTTACTGTTCCTTCCTCTTGAAAGGCCTATCCCTTCCTTCATCACCCGTTTACCATGCTGGTCTGCTAGACTGGCAGAAAGAATCTATGCAGGTTCTCTAAGGGCCATCTCCTGCCTCTGTCAGAACTACTGATTCCCTGTCTGAGTGTCCTCCTCACTGCCTGTGTACATGCAGGGTCTGTCCCCTCCCTTACTCCCCCTCCCCAACTTCTGTGCTTGCCCTGCCCCGTTTCACTGTGCTTTCAGGCACTGTCACCAGCAGGGCTGAGGCGGGGAGGGCAGGGAGGAAGGGGTGCTTCACCTTGGAGGACCACCCTCAGGCTCCTGGAAGCACTTTGTCCAAGATTTGAACTTGCCTTGGCATTTAAGTCCCACTGTCCCCATCCCTACCTCCAACGACGCTCCAGAGTCCCCTGTAGGATCAGGATGACATAGCCTTCTGGGGACCTCTGTTGAAATGTGCCCATACCTATCTTCCTGCTTCCCTGTCCTGTCTTTCCCATGCCCGTGCTGGTCTTGCTGGAGCACAGCCATAATGTCACCTACACTGGTCCTGGTCTCTGGGTCTGCTGCTTTATCGTCTGTATTCAGAAACCACTAGAAGTGGTATAGGAGTTAGTTGTAATATAGGAAGTAGGGTTGGAGTTAGCCAGGGCTGAGTCTGCCTGGGTTCCCTGTGACCCTGCATCGTAGCCTCTGTGTCTGGTGCTCTATGAATGGAATCATCCTGATAGAAACGACCCTACAGGGCTGTTTGTGGGATCCGTTAAGGTAACATGTATGGGTACATAATAGACTTCCTGGCATGTTGGGAACCTACATGTGCACACACACACACCAGGGTATCACCTCCTTGCATCACGTTAAGGAGGAATAATCTCCTAATCTACCCCATATTTCATGCACAGTCGGGGGAGATAAGTACTTAGCATCCAATCCTAGTTCCTGAAAGTCAGCTGTGTATGAGGCACAGTTGACACAGAGCTTGACAGTGAACCCTGCTCTCGTGGAGCTCAAAGCCTGGGGTGGGGAACTGAAGGACTGAGTGACAATCACAATGTGAGTGATGATGGCTCTGGAGGACGAAGGCCTTGGGTGCTCAGGGCTCAGGGCAGGCCACCCTGGGAAGGCCTGAGGGCTCCCTTCCCTGGTATTTCCCTCCAAACTGGGTAAGGCTCCTGGGCCCCCAGCTCCCTGCCTGCTCCTCATCAGGCAGCAGCACTACCACCTACACCTGTGTGGGCGCAGCCTGCACCTGGGCAGCCATGTTTCAGGCAAACACACCTAGAAAGAAAGATGAGGGGAGAGTGAAGGGGCCCTGAAGCATATGCCAGGGAAGACGTAACATGAGCTTCAGAGCGGCTTTCCTTGTGGATGGGAGAGAGAACCACCTCGGTCTCTGGAGCACCACCCACACAGGTTCGAGAACCAGACACCTGGCTCCCGCTCACAGTGGGTGAGCTAGGACTTGTCAATGACCTCCCTGGCCTCATCTTCCTCCTCTGTAAGATGGGAATACTAATAATAACAATAGTACCTTCTTCATGGAGTTGGTGTGAGACTGAAAAATGCTAATATTATGTAAGCACTTAGAAGAGAGCCTGACATCATAAGCTCTCAGTAAATGCTGGGTATTTTTAGTGTCATTACAGAAGCCAGAATCAGTGGACATGGGTGAAATATACCTAGACTGAAGTGTTAGCTCTGATGGTTTTTGCTTGTTTCATAAATGTTTCTTGAGTGCCTCTTGTGTGCCGGGCATCATTTACAGAGCTCTCTGAACCCCCAGATGCCCAGTACGGCTGTCGTCTTCAGAAGCTGTGAACTTCCGGTCACTGGAGAGTTCACTCAGGGGTTTTCAGCATGGTCCAAGACAGAGGCCAATGAAAAGAACATTGTAGGATAGTGGACACTTATTCAGAGTCATTCCAGTCTTTTTAAATTAAAGAAGTTTTTTATTATTGTTAGTATTTTTTTTTAGTATTTTTTGGATACTTAGGGATATATGTTAATCCTCCATGTGGAAGATGATGCTTAAATTCATACTCTAAGGCCCTGGCACCCTGTTGCTTTATTGAATTCCGGCTCCCTGGTGTCTACCAGAGTTTCTGGAGCCTAGTCGACGTGCCATGTACATTCAGTGAATCAGTGAATGAAAGACCAGAGGACAGAGCTTGGACCAGAGATTGAAAGGAAGAAAGAGGCTGAATTCCATGCAACTAGAAAACATAGTGAGGGGGCTGGCCCAGTGGCGAAGTATTAATTTCGCACGTTCCACTTCAGCGGCCCAGAGTTTGCTCGTTTGGATCCTGGGTGCAGACCTGTGCATGCTTGTCAAGGCATGCTGTGGCAGCTGTCCCACATATGAAGCAGAGGAATATGGGTACAGATGTTAGCTCAGGGCCAGTCTTCCTCTGCAAAAAAGAGGAGGATTGGCGGCAGATGTTAGCTCAGGGCTAATCATCCTCAAAAAAAAAAAAAAAAAGGAAAAGAAAAAACCTTAGTGAGCTCTTGAACCTCAGCAAAACACATTGTTTTGGGAGGAAGCATCTCAATGGGAAAGCATGCTGTTGTGAGTTCTCAATTAATAGTCATTAAACTGTTGTTTTTTTAAAAGAAACTGATGATTATTTAGAAAAAAACAAAGTTTCTGAAAAAGGCAAGACAACCTCTCTCTGATTTGGCCAAATGGTCTCTGAGAGTCTGAGATGAACCATGGTGCGTGGATTTGGAGTATTGATGTGAAAAATGTCTAGGATGATGGGGAGCTGTTCTGTAACCCCTCAAACCTCAACGAGTGAGGACCACACCCTGTAGCCCAGAGTTTTTCACAACGTGGTCCAAACACGACCCCTCATGAAACCCCCTAGGGACTGGAAAAGTCAGTTTCTTGATCCTCACTCCCAGACCTCCTCAGTCAGACTCTAAAAGTGAGACAAGATGACATGCAGAGAAAAAACCGAACGGGAAGTTCACGTGCGGAGGCACAAGCTAAACTTTCTGCTCTCTGGGAACCTTGAAATTCTGTAATCGTAGCTAATAAGTTGACTCTAATGACAGATAATTGGCTGATTTAGTCTTCTCCCCTCAGTGACTTACAGTTACAAGAAGAAATTTTGAAGTCTTAACACCGTAACATGAAAGACAGCTCCCTGGGGATGGACCTTCCTCACAGAGGGTCCTTATTCTTGATCTGCTCACAGATGAATTTTCATCTGGTGCCGATGGAAAACTGTAACGTGAACAGGAATATTTTTTCTAAGCTAGGCAAGGTTGTTAGGCAAGTGGAAAGTTCTGCCATGAACTGCAGAAAGGCTGTCCGCTTGGTCCACACTCTCCTGGATATTTACCCTGGTTTGGGGTAACCATGAGGAATGATAAAGTCTATCTTGTCCAATATTCTCAAAGTAAAATGAGGGAGGCTGTGCCTCAATTACATGCAGATTTTTTTTTTTTTAATTCAAGAGAGCACATGGGGAGAGGCCCAGGCATATCAGAACCTCTGGAACAGACGGAGGAAGGACATTCTCAAGGGACAAATATCTGCTCATGGAGATTCCGCACCTCCCACACAGGTCCCTAGAGCCATTTCAAACCTCCATCAGACCCCAAGCACACTCAGTCTCGGTGACTCCACCCCACTTCGTAGGAAATATATTAAAATGCACCAATTTCCTATATTGAATAAACATTTTTTATGTAAAATGTGTTTTTGAAATTAATTAGCTCCAAATAACTCTTTTTTCAGGAATGGTTGTGATTTTTTTGTGCATACTCAGGAAGTGTTGCAAAGTAAGAAAATCTACCTTCAAGGTCTTTGCAAATGTAATGAAATTTTTATAAAGACTAAATGTGAACAATATACTATTATTTTGAGGAAATTCAATTAAACATTTATCAAGCTTAACTTTGCAATTTTATTTTTATATTTTGGATCTCATTCTTTTGTTTGAATCTCAACCATTTCTAGGCCCTTGGGCGACTTGTAGACTCCAGGCTTCCTACCAATGGCAGCCATGGCATAAAACAGTCCCAGGTGGTGGGTGAGTGTCCTAGGCATGCAGTGGAGTCCACGACTACTGGACTGTTTGATTTAGGACTTCATTTGAATAATAAAATTGAGGGGCCAGCCCTGTGGCGCAGCGGTTAAGTTCACAATCATGCATTCCACTTCGGTGCCTCGGAGTTCACCAGTTCAGATCCCAGTTGCAGACCTACACACTGCCATGCTGTAGCAGGTGTCACACATATAAAATAGAGGAAGGTGGGCACAGATGTCAGCTCAGGGCCAGTCTATCTCAGCACAAAGAGGAGGATTGGCGGCAGATGTTTGCTCAGAGCTAATCTTCCTAAAAAAAAAAAAAGTGAAATTTTCTATTGCCCCATTTCTCTTAAGAACCAGGTTTGCTCATGACGATAAGATGAATTGGATTTTCTGCCAGAGATAGAATAGTGAGGGAGTGGGAACTTTGAAGGTAGACAAGGCTGGACTCACATCTTGCCTCAATCTTTTACAGTCTTTGTGTCTTTGGGCAAGTCACTTAACCTTTCTGAATTTCAGGTCTTTTGTCTGTAGGATAAGGATCATAATTCCTACCTCACAGCACACTTAAAGGCTTAAGTTGGCATTTCCCACAGTCTGGTGTGAGCACCAATATTGCCTGCTAGTTGTATGGGATTTGTGAGTAACAGAGACATGACCTGTAGGGGCTTAAACCAAATAAAAGATGATTTCTCACTCACAATAAAGTCCAGAGGTAGGCAGACCATATTGGCCTGGTGACCCCACGTGGCCATCAGGGACCTGAGTTCCAGCTGTCTTTCTGCTTCTTCATCCTCTTATGCAGCTTCCACTTTCAAGATCACCTTAGGGTCCAGGCCGACTTCTGAATCTTCAGCTATCACATCTGAGCCACAGGCTGGAAGGAAGAGAAAAAGCAGAGGGAGAGTGCTTGCAGTCTCTTCCTTTAGAAGGTCTTCCTACGTCTCATTGCTAGGATTTATTTATATGGCCACACCTGGAAAAAAATGGATGCTGAGAAAGGCAGTCTTTGAACTGGGCATAGTTCTTTCTAGGTTTAGCTCTAGGAAAGAAGAGCCTTTCCATACTTATTCTCCCGCTAGCAGCTTTTGCCTTGGTGCTGCTGTGAATGATCGAGATGAATTTAGGAGACCTGTAAGATAATGCTTCGAAATATTAGTTCCCGTGGAAAAGTTTCTTCTTTTTAAATTTTCTTTCAAGACTTCTGTTTAATTCAAGGGGAAAAAAGTGTGTTTTAGGCTAATTTTTCTCATTAACCTTTGCTAACTCCGTTTTTAGCAAAGAGAGGAGACACAGGATCAACTCCATTAGCTATCGTGAGTGTCTGGCTAGACTTTAAAATGTTGATTTGTTTTCACCAATATCTTCTATAGATGGAAAGGAACACTGGGTTAGTTTTTATTTAAGAGAATGATATCACGTTTTCTTTTCAAATAAGTTTGAAAACAAATTATTGCAAAAAAGAAATACTTTGTAATGCTAGTAGAGGTGGTATAAGGATATTGTAAAAATCATGGAATTTTATATGAATAACTGAAGTTAGGGAAATGGCTGCATTCAATCCATTAACAGACATAAACCTCCCAGCTCAGTGTCTGAGAAGGTTATATTGTCTTTCTAACCATTTTTACTTCCTGAAACATCAAGAATTAAAGGTGCTCATGGTTTTTATAGACTGCCTTTAATTCATTGTCCTATTTATGTGTGCCCAGTGAAAAATTAGAAACTATTGCTTGAGGCAATCGAACAGAGTAAAATTCTCCCACAGAGGCCCAATAACTTGAACAAGATGTGTCATAAACCAGAGAGTCGACCTGGAGCGTGGAGTTACTAGGTGAGGGTTTCCCACAAATTGGCTTTCAATGCGTCTCTCCAATTACAGCCAGAGATACAAGGATGGATTTATATCGAAACTCTTCATGCAGGAAAATTAACAGAAAATGCCTATTTCTCTTTTTCATATCTATATTGTATTCAGACAGTTACAGAAATAGTATTTCCCATTTTGTCTTGTTAACTAATTAGGAACATCTCAAGGAGAGGCAATGAAGAATGCATTATCTCTGAACTGGGTGACTTTTACTCAGAATGCTCTGGAATGTTTTGTTTTGTTTTTCTCTTTCTTTCTTTTTTCCTTCTTTCTTTCTTCCATTTGTTTTTATAATAGTACTTCCACTTGGGGTAGGCAGTAATTTTTAAAGACTTTACTTAGCTTGACCCAGCACAAACATATTGTCTGTGAAATCTAGATTCACAGAACCATCCAGCCTGAGAAGTCAGCTTCCTCAATCTACGTCCAATGCAATGATCTCCCTGCCCTGCTGTCAGGAGTGAGCTCATTTTAGTTCACCACTGCCAAAGGCTGACCTCCATCACCTTCACACAGAAGCCAGAGTAACGTTTTTTACACATAATCCAGATCATGTTGGACCCCTACTCAAAATCCTCTAATGATGGTAATGATGATGATGATGATGATGATGATGATGATGATAATGCTTAATATGCACCGGGCACTGCACTTATTAACTCTTCTCATTTCTCAAAACTCTATGGAGTAGGTACTATTGTTATTGCATTTTACGCATGATGATACTGATGTATGCACCTCATAAAAGATGGGATCAGGATCCCATCCAGGCAGACTGGCTCCTAACTACCACATCACATTGCTTCTTGAATACCTTGGAACAAAATACAACTCCTTAGCAGGTCCTAGTTGGCCCTGTATGATCTGATCCTTGACTCACCCCACAAACTACTCTTCGACCTGTCTTCCCATCATTCTTACTCTTCCTTGAATATACCAACCTCATTCCCAACTCAGAGCTTCTGAAGTTGGAAATTTCTTCGTCTGGAAATGTGGTAGTTTCTCATCCAATCTTCGCCTAGCATGTTCCCTCAATGAATTCAGGTCTCTCCTCCAATACCACCTCAGAGAGGCCTCTTGCCCTGTTTTTTTTTTTTAAATAGTTTTCCTATTATCACTAAATTTCTTATTCTGCTTTATTTTTCTTAACACTACTTCAAGTAATTTTATTATATCTTTATTTATTGTCTGTATCTCCTCTTAAATTTAATAATAATGCTACTTTCAGCAAATCATTACTGAGTGCTTTCTTTGTGCCAGGAAATAGAATATTTTAAATATTTTATGTTTGCGAATGTCCTTAAATCATCTCTCCCTCTCTAGGTGATAAGTTATATGAATAGGTCCCTTTTTACAGGAGAGGACTCTTAGGCATGGAGAAGCTCATGGACCCGTTCAAGATCCCTCAGATAGTAAGTCATGGAGCCAGAATTCAAACCCAATGAGCCTGGCTCCGGAGGCTGGGCAGGTCTTGCATGTTCCCTACTGTACCTGCAGCGCTGGGAACAGGACTTGCAGAGAGCATTGGCCAAAGGAGTAAATCAGCTATGTTGATAAATGTGTGTCCCTGCCACCCAGCTGGTCCAGCAAGATGGACCTGTACTTCATCTTGAGCCCCTTCCCCACCCTTACCTCCACAATGAATCAAATTTCCAGTCCTGTCAGTTGAGACTTTCTCCTCCTCCTCAGATGTCTGTTTCCCTGCATGCTCACGAACGTCACTCTGGTTCACGCTCATGTTCTTCTTTCGTGGGCTCAGCCTCCTGACAGACCTCGCTCCCTTCATGCGCCTTCAGCAGTCATTCACACTGATGCTGTCGGACTAGTAAGAAAATTAGACCTTCAGGGGCTGCCCAGCCAAGGTTCCATGGCCGTGCTTTTAGGGTACTACACATGTCATCTCAATTTTACTCTTTAAATATTTTAAACTTTGTTCATTTTTTAAAATATTAAATGAATGAAATATCTATATTATTATATTAATGAATGTTTACACATTGAGGATCTATTTAAGAGCATAACTTCTGAGTCTATTTGGCTTCAAATCCTGGTTCCATCTCTTTGGAACAGTGAAACAAGTGTCCGGTGCCTCAGTTTCTACTTGTGAAAGTGATAGCAGGGGCAGAAGCTATCTCACAGGATCAGGTTGAAGGTTCAGTTAGGTAATGCGAGCCCGCGGAAGCAGTAGTAGTGTTCAAATGTCAGTGCTGCCCTCCTACTTGTCACCATCGCCAACTTGTGCTAGGCTTTTCCTGTTCTCTCTGCCCACATTTCAACTGGCTGTCATTTGTGGAAGTGATGTAGCAGGTACACCAATCTTTAGTCTGGTGTGCACAAACCTGATCACATGAGACTGTGCAAGCGGGCACAGCCTCCATAGCACCCCCATGTGAGGGGCCGGATGCCTGGCTGTCACATCACTCAGCAGGGAGTTGTGCAATGACATGCGAACAGACTGCATCCCGGGTCATGATCATATTGTGTTATGAGTGATTTCAGTTCTTACTCTGAGCTCCCCATGCTTTACATTTGACTTTAATCTTCGTGAAGAAAAGTGTGAGCATTTGTTAGATATAATTAGAGATGGAACTTAGAAACTAAAATCGATCCAATTTTTATTTTGAATCAATTTTGGAATCTTGAATAATATCAAGGCAAATAGTAGTCATGGTGGGTGAAAATGAAAAATGGAACCAAAAGCAATGTTAGAGGAGATAGGAGCAATCAAGTATTTATAACACAAACACAAACAATGATTATAGTAAATGTTAAATATACTGTATCTTACGCAATCAGAAAAAAAAAAAAAAAAAGCTGTCTAAGTCTGCATAGCTCCAGAGTTCAAGCTTGCATGATTTGACTTCCATATAAAGTTGAGTTGGGAGATTTGGGCAGGGGGAAGAAGGGGCTCCATGCCTAGAAATAATTCTGTATGATGAAACGCATAAATGGCCCAGCACAGGGAACTCAGAGCTGGTTCCAGGAAAGATCTGAGCTGAGCTTAATACATGCAGAGTCACCAGCAAATACCCAGAAGTTAAAGCCAGCATTGAGGTTAAGTTTACACAAGGAGATTCTGTGGGTTTTGAGGAGAAGGCAGCCAAGGACTGCTGGGCTGGGTGAACATCCAGGGGTGGACAGATGAAAAGAAGCTCCTGAAGATGCCTGAGGAGGAGCAGCCAGAGAACTGAGAGAAAAGGACACAGACAGGATTGGATTTCAAAGAGGATGTCTCGGTCCACAGTGCCAAAAGATATAGAGAGGGTTTTGATATGGAGTAGAAAGCATCCATTAGCAGCAAATTTCTAGGCTTTGTCTTCAAGGTCTTTGAAATAAAACTTCTCAACTTTTTCCACGACACATGCCCTGGCTCAGCCTGGGCTGCTTCCTGTCTTCCTCAGGAAGTGGTTGCCTTTATTTGTTCTGTGGCACTCACTGGATGTTCTTATCCCCCTTCTATCTTTCCATGTTTATGTTCTGCCAGGTGATCACATTCCCCAACTCGGTTTCTTCTTCTCACTTAGACGAGCCTTTTATCTTCCATGTAGGAATACTCTTGCTTCTTATAATCCTTCCATAATATTTTCCCTGAACATCCCATATGGTTCTTACTGCTTATTACCACGTATTAGTGTTGCATGTGCATTAACATTCCCACTAATGTGCAGGCACCTAGAATATCGGATGTTTGTATGTATCTCCCTCTATCTTCCCTCTCCTTTGTCTCTTTACTCCTACTCCTCCTTCAGAACTTTGCCCACAGGCCACTTCCCCCAGGAACTCTTCCCTGCCCTGGCTGAGTGCTGGGTGACTTTGCTTCGTGGCATTTATCACTGTGTGCATGTATTTGTGTGAAAAATACCCAACTCTTGCCTTGGTTTCTGCAGCTTCAAGCTCAATGAAGGTAGGAACCATGTCATTTTTATTCCTCTCTATTTTCAGCACATAACCCAGTACCCAATGCTTGGCATCCACCAGGGCCAGCAACCATGTTATGTAGATAAGGAGATTGTCTCTCTACAAAGTTGTAACCCAAAGGAGTCAATGTCTAAGCCACCATGAGAACCTGCCTACTGGATTCCCAGACCAGTGTCCCTCCTCCCAGGTTAGACTGCTTCTCTCACCTAGGAGCACAGTTTGAAGAATCCATCCCCTGGGAGCCTTTACTGCATTGGGTGTTAGCCCCCTCTGGGGCTTGTGCATTTAAGGAGTCTGGGCAAAGGATCTCTAACCAAAGGGACCCACCAGCAATAGCGGAATTTTACAGTTGAAGATAAAGTGTGAGAGGAGCTATTACAATCTAATTCTCCTTTCTGGTTAGTTAGCTTCCATTGAGAAAAGACTCTGAAGATCGTTGTCTTGAAGGCCTTGAAATAGGAACCAGAGAAAACAGACTTCAATGAAAAATTCAGCAGCGTTTTAGAATCAAAAGGGACTCTAAAGATTAAATGGAAACTTTGCAGGCTCAGAGATACTAAATGAATTGACCAAGGTCATTATTCAATGGAAGAGCTGGTATTTTAATTCAGGGACTTTGTCTAATGGACATCGTCAACTTAAACAAAATTTTTGCTCCATTGTGGGAAAGGCTCTCGATTTGCAGTTTGAATAGTGAGAAATTAATTTAAGATGACTGAGTTTTAATTTCCCTTGGGGAAGAAGAGGCCTCATTTTGTTGTTCAACCAAATGGACTAAGCAGCATGAGGCATCACACATGGCACTCTCGAGGCTGTTCACTCCTTGGATTCTATCCTCTCTCTTTCTACCAACAGTGCCCATCTTCTCCTTGGGAGATGTCCCTTTTCCACATTCTCAGCCATGTGGCTTATCGATTCCACTCCCAGCTCCAGGCCTGGCTCTGATTAGCTTAAGCCAATCCACATATTCTGTCTTCTCTCTCTATTCTCCTGGATATCGGGGTGCTACGATGCGATTTATGACACTGCAGCTTCCATTTCTCTGCCATAGAAAGAGCCTCGGGCTGTCCACAGAATAACCAAAGGGTGCTAGAGAAAGGGAGAGCAGGAAGAGGCATCAGAGTTTGGGGTTTCATCCCTTAGCCAGAGAATTAAACCATACCTGAAGCTAGAACTACAATGGGGTTAAAACGTTTCCTTTCTTGTTGATGACAGGTAGAGCTGAGCTTCCTGGCCTTTGAAACAGCTTTCTCACGGATACAGATGTTTAATAAATACAAATTTCCTTAACTTTTCCCTAATTTTAAAGCAAATGGCTTTGAAGACTAAAGAATAGACTGTGAGATGTTTCAGGATCCATTTTACTGTAAGAATCACTGATTTAATTTTCATACAGACCCGTCAGACATCCTTCAAGCTAAATTTGTTCAGGAAGATTGTTAAGTTGTCTGTCTTCTCTTGATAGTTTTATCCAGCCAACCTCTTCCCCCTTCCCAGAGGCCAAGCGAAGGGGCTTTGTTGGAGTCCTTGTTCCATAGATACGTCGTTGGGATTAGTTCCCGGGTCTTACCTGTGAGTTAGGTAACTGCAAGACATCTGGCTTTCTGCATCTGTGCTCCTAATTCTTGTGTGCATAGGTAGATTCTTTGGGTTGGTTTCTTCTGACTGCAAAATGTATGCATGTGCATTGAGAATATTTTTAAAACCAAAAGTACAGGAATAAAAATAGTCCAACAATGCTACCTCTGGATGTCATATAAACACAATCTTCGGGGTGAGTTATCTCTTTGTAAAATTGCTTTCTCTTTCTCTCTTTTTTGTTCACTCTTTCCATTTCTCTCTCTCTTCTCTTTCCTTTTTTCATTCTAAACAGCTCTCTTTCCAACCTCTTTCTATATTTACGTAAACAAAATTGAGATTATTTAGCATCTTGTATTTTTTTATAATAAATATTTTGGTATTTCATTAATTATGCTGGGAGCTAAACCTTTTTAATTGCTCCATAGTCTTCCAGTTAATGGATATAGTACGATGAATGTAACCATTTCCATTATGTTGAATAGTTTGATTTTGGTATCATTTCTCTAAATGATGATATGATGAATATTTCATGCCTAAATTCGGTCAGGATCTTTTTCTGTTGCCTTACAAATGTCTTCCAATAGTCCGATGCCTGGTTAATGATTATGCATGTAGATGACCTTTCGAGGTCCCAATCTTCCACTAAGAATTGTTATTCCCTGCATCTAAATATAGCTGCCTTGATCCACCCACTTTTCAGCCAACTTGTTTGTTCAGATTCAGGCTAATATCAGCTGGCTCTGCCTGTGGCATTTTGTGAAAAGTTCCAAATAACAAACAGCTGATATTTGATAAGTTTTGCAGATCATGAAAGCATATAGCAGCGGGTATGGAGGTGGAGAGGGTCCCACTGGCAGGCCCCTGAGCCTCTTGAATCACCCCGCCGCCTCTTACAAACAGCACTGTACAATGAGAAATGAGATTGGAGGCCAAAGTGTGAGTCTGAATCTTGGCTCAACCCCAGGGTTGTGCATATTTGCTCCCCTTGCCTTCATTTTGGGCACCATGAGAATAAAGGTTAGCAGGATCTTAGCCAGGTCACTTTTCCTCTCTCAGCCTCAGTTTTTTCATCTGTAAAATAGGAGAGCTAACAGCCAGTCCTAACGGTGTTGCTGAAAGTGTTGAGTAATGGAAACGAAGAGATGAAGAGTTAGCCCCGAGGGTGCTTCATGTCCTAAGAAAGTCCCCTTCCCCATTAAGGACACTATTTCCTTGTCTGAATCTTGTTTTAAAGTGTTTTATCAATTTTCCCTTAGCTTAGAGTCAAGGAAGAGGAGACAATACCATTAGGAGCCCAGGATGCTGATTGAGCAGCCATAACCCTGAGGGCCCTGCCTTCCCCCATTAGGAATTGATAATAGCGGTCCACAGCATCCAATGCTTAGAGACGAAAGTGAGAGAAGAACAGGAAGCACACAATCAATGTTACCAACAGGGGTCCCCTACCAACCTTCCAGATACTGTTTCTGTGGCAAAGCAAAGATGGAAACTAGTGCCCAAGACCACATTTTACCTCCAAGTGTGTGTGCACTGTGACCTTTGTCATCTCATGCAAACTCTTCCTGTCTCAATTTACACTTCCATACAATAGCACTGATAAACACACTTCACACAGCCATGAGTACTGTGTGAAATAGCCCAGCACCCCAAAAAGTGCCTGATGCATAATAGATGTCCAAAAAATATGAATTCCCCAGAGTAGGGCAGACAGAGCAAAAAGAATCTAAGCAGAGTCCCCATTGTGGGGACTAGTCCTCTGAGCATGTTCCCTAAGACCCAAGGTACTGAGAAGACAGAGGATGGTGCTTTGCTTGGGAGCTAAGGCTGCTTGGCCAAGAAATTTGGCTTTGCATCTAGACCCTACTTGAGTCATGGTCATGATTAAAGGAGATGCATAGATAGACCCTGGGGCAGGGGGAGGCAAGCCAACTGCAGGGAAGCGGTATCTAAGCTCCTCAGAAAATAGGAGTTGTAATAAAGTTACTATATTAAAATAAAAACAATGTTGGAGAGGATGTGGAGAGAAGGGAACCCTTGTTCACTGCTGGTGGGAGTGCAAACTGGTGCAGCCACTATGGAAAGCAGTATGGAGTGTCCTCAGAAAATTAAGAATACATCTACCATATGATCCAGCTATCCCACTGCTGGGTATTTATCCAAAGACCTGGAAAACACAAAGGCATAAAGATACTTGCACCCCTATGTTGATTGCAGCGTTATACACAATAGCCAAGACTTGGAAGCAACCTAGGTGCCCATGAAGGGACGAATGGATAAAGAAGATGTGGTAATTATACACAGTGGAATACTACTCAGCCATAAGAAATGATGAAATCCGGCCATTTGTGACAACATGGATGGACTTTGAGGGTATTATTCTGAGTGAAATAAGCCAGAGGGAGAAAGTCAAATACCATATGATCTCACTCATAAGTAGAAGATAAAAACAACGACAAAATAAACACATAGCAATGGAGATTGGATTGGTGGTTACCATAGGGGAAGGGGGGAGGAGGAAGGGCAAAAGGGGTGATTAGGCACACATGTGAGAGGATGGACTATAATTAGTTTTCAGGTGGTGAACATGATGTAATCTACACAGAATTAGAAATATATTACAATTTACATCTGAAAATAAACAAATAAATGAAAAAAATAAATAAAATAAAAACAGCAACTCTTGTGTAGAGGATTAGATATTCCATAAAAGCTTTCTGGTACAATATAAGAAGATCCTAGATCAACCATAACAAACATCTATGTTGAATGTATTGTCTAGATCACAAAAAAGTAGGAAAAAAATTCACCCCCCAAAAAGCAGTGGAGGGAGGATGGAGAAGAGAGAAATCAATGACTTCAAAACAAAGTAACAAGTGGGAGCAGCTCCAAAGGCAAATACTGATATCAGTTCAGGCAGTGACATTTGGCTGTGGGCTCATGCTGAGTGGGAGACCGGCTTTGAGACTCCCCAGTAGGTCCAGGTACATCATCAGAGCAAAGGAAGGATGGAGAAATTCCAGTTAGTGGAACCTCCAGACACTCATCAGGAACAGATGTAAATCCTTTCCGGAGGAAAGCATCCTCAATTCGTGTCCTCAGGAATCCCATAGACTACATTCAACCAGATACAAACTCTCAGGAAAAAATTCAAAACACATGAATGTGCTCGGTATCCATCTTTTGGCTCTGGGCTCCATCCCTGACCTTGCATAGTCCCCTGTGTTTTCAGACTCCCATAACAACTGGGTTCCAATTAGTTTCTGCCATAGAAGCCACTTGTGGAGACAAAGTCAGTAGGAAGGAAGAAAATCTACCCCCCTTTTTCCCGTCATTTCTGGTGGTGCCTCTGGCAGCCATAGCAGCAAGGGTGTGTAAATCTGGCTCCAGCATCCTTGCTTTGTGCTCAGCGTCAGCAGTGAGTCCCAGCACCGGTGGCCCTGGAAGTGCTTCCAGCTGAACCACAGCAGCTGCACACTCCTGGGGCAGTGACAGCCTCCCGGATCCACGTCCACACCAGCACCCCCTCTCCCTTTTCCTTCTCCAGGTCTTCGAGTGCTTTTGTAACCGAATCTGTGCACTGAGTCCCTCTCTGCTCAAAGTATTTGGAGCAGTTTCTGTTTTCCTGAGTGGGCACTGCTACAGTGGGAAAATAAGCCAATAGAAGCGAAAATCAACAGAAACAATTCACAAGAGAACCGAGCTGGATCTCCAAAACCAAGTTTGAATTTCTCGAGTGGGGCCTTTCCCCTGGAAATCAGGAGAAAAAATAAAGTTTAAAGAAAAAAATAGCCAAAAGTTAGAGATAGGTATGTTGGCTATTTTGAGACCGCTGAGATCTCATTCTAAGGAGATGAATTGTAGGCATTTACTGTTATTAGGAAATGGAAAGGTGTCCACGGGTAGGTATAATGTGGACCTTCCATGGGTTATTTCTCTGCCAGTTTCAATCCCACTCACCCTCCACGCCATGGTGGATTCCCCCTGCTCAGGATAACACAGTCATCGCAGCCCTAACAAATGCCGTAGGCCACACAATTACTTCCTTCCCTCTGGGGCAGAAGATTCTGAATCTCAAACACCCCCACAGGGTTGGCTCTAGGAGGGGCTGGGTAATGCTTCCTGACCGGGCTCCTGTGGAGGGCTCTGTGGTATTCTGTTGATCACTCCTGAGAGACAGCACAGCCCTTTTAAAATCCCCTCTCGATGCTCCGGACACCATATATCTTCTTTGCACAAGGTTCAAGCTACATAATTTGCCCTGGTGTAACATTCTAACCATATCAGCTTCCTGAGTGTGATTTTCCCCCTTGGTGCTGCTGAAGATCTCTCATCACCCTGAGGGGGCTTGTGGTGTGTTGCCACTTGAGTTATCAGATGCTTCGTAATTATTACAAGAGAGGAAGAGGAAAACAACTTTTGCTGGCACTTAGAGAAGGCTCCCAGGGTGATTGGGATGGACTTATGATTGGCGAGTGGACAGGAACCCAGAGAGAGAGAGAAATGTGCTCATGGCTGGCCAGAACTCAGCCTCCCAGATGAGCTGTACCAGGGAGAAAAGTGAAAGGTGACGACAGGTGCCAAAGCAGGTGCATGAACAGAGTTGTTGGGCTTAATGGCTGGGGGTGTGCCGATACCAAGGGGTGTTGGTTGAAGTACACTCAGGATGATACTGGAGAAATGAGCTTTTCCATTCCCTGCCCTAAGAGGATTTCCTGGAAAGACACCATGACAGAGGTGGGGCCAATGCTAAGGGTGGTCCAGGGCCAAGGGTCAAATCCGAGCAGAGCTGAGTAACTATTTATGGAATGAATGAATCCATTGATCTGTAGATACTTCCTTTAACAAATCTGAGGGGAAAGTGCAAAGTAGAAAATGAGAGGAAACTCCTCCATTATTCAGGGCTTGCGATTCCTCTTAGGTGGGGTTTCATGGTGATTATAAACCCCTGCCTCCTGGCTGTGGGGGCTTAGACAGCCATCTGAAAGAACCTAGCTCCTTTCAGAAGTGATGCTCTGAGATTTGATTAACAGTTGAAGAAGCCCTAGTGATGCTGGCTGAGCTGATAGTATATTTTCTTTAAAAAAGGAAAAAAAGAAAACAGAGATTTCATCCACAAAGAAATCGGCCAAGGAAATGAGGAGTCAATGTCTAGAGGAAAATCAAGTTGACAGTGGGTAATGAGAGCTGTGGCAGGAAGGTGTGGAGACACAGGCGAGCAAATGCAGGGGTCACTTTCTGTTTTCAGAAAGAGCTGGTGGATCAGGACCTCTGTTTTCAGTACTTCCAACCTGTAGAGACAAGCATTGTAACAGGGAGGAGCCCATGTTTATCACAGACCAACTGGGTGATAAACTTGCACTTCCCCCAAGCTCCCTAAGGGGGATAATCTTAGACACATTTTATAGGAAAGGTTTTCAGGGCATTTTGTTGTTTGGTGGTTTGTTTTAGACAGGTTTTATGTTTTTGCTTGCTTCTGTCACAAAAATGTTTAATTATCAACCTGGACCTGGCCAACATGGCTTCCCCAGTACTGGCCTTGCCTTCCCCTGTGGCATTAGCTGTCACCGCAACTGCTTTCCTGCCAAGCTCCAGCTCTGGCCAGCTTCTTCCACCCTCTCAGAATCCCCGATGTCTCTCACCTGTGTCCCTTGCCATGAGCTTTCTCCTTGGGGCCGTGATTTCTCCTCCTTCTGCCCTTCCCTCTCTCCCTCACCTTCCTTTCCTCCAGATCCTTCTGGATGTTGTATTACAGTAGAAAGGCTTTTTGCCCCTAGAACCCTCTGTTGCAGACTTACCCCACAGGATCCCTGACATCCCCAGTGTCACATTATTGCATGCCTCCCTTCTTTCTTAGTGAGGTTGTACTCAAGTATAGTGGGAATCACTCATTTTACTGTCTATTTCTCCACCAACAGAGTATAACTCCCCCAGGCTGGGGAATCTGATGTACATCTTGGTCACCGCCATATTCTACTGCAGGGCTCAGCACAGTGTACGCCCTCAGTAGCAATTTATTTAACAAATGAATGAACTTGATTTGTTTCTCTCAGAGTGCACAAGGGCTGGTGATAGAAGGGAGAGTATTAAAGGAAGCAAAGTTGATCGGTTATTTTGTTAATTTGCTGTATAAGTAACACAGTTATGTCATTTCAATAATTTCATTATTTCATTAATTACATAGGTGATCTGTAAATTCTAATTTTAGATCTAATTCTACTCTCCGAATTCTCCTTGAGCATATTACAAATACGGCTAAAGATGTCTTTTGACTCCTATCCACATCCAAAACCCCACCCCTCCCCAAAGAAACCATTGCTAACTTATTGATATATATTCCCTGCATTTCTTTTCATGCTCCACTCACCAATAGGTAATATGATGATTTTTTGTTCTTACTTTAACAAAATCTGTTCATATATACTATTGGGACAGTGGTGTGCTGCAGTCGGCTTGCCACAGCTTGTGAGAGCTGATTGCACTCATTTCTTCCCAGGTTTAGTGACTTCACATTGGTACCTTAAAACTGGCCCTGGGTGGGACTGTTGAAGCCAGGAAATCAGCAAACACTACAAACCAGGTCTATTTGGAAAGTCAGTTGTTAAACATGGGCCAGCACGCTCCTGTTCGAGGGGCTTCTGTAAATGAGGATAACTCAGTAAACATTCCTGAGCATGCCTCCCCGTGCAAATGTGTGAAGAGCTTCCCTAGGGCAGATAACAAGAAGCCCCACTGCTAAGTCAATCACAGGGTGTGCAGATTTGAATTTTTGAAAACTGTCTGCCAAAATGCATTTCAGAGTGCCAGTTTAAACTTCCACCGGCACTCTATAAGATTATTTGCCCACACAAATCTAGAAAGGTAAAACCCAGTATCTTGTCTTAGTTTGCATTTCCCTAATTCCTAAGGAGGTTGACCATCTTTTCATGTGTTTATTGTCTATTTTTATTTCCCATTTTATGAATGTCCCTTTTACTACTGTTGCTTTTTCTCTGGATAATTTGCTCCTTAGTGATATAATTTTGTTTCCTACCTCCTGCCAAACACATCTCTGAGAGCAATTCTTTGATGTAGAAATTATCTTCTCCTAGGCTATAGCTTGTCCTTTAACTTTGTTTATAGGTAATTTTTGTTGCAAAGAAAATTTGACCTTTGAAGTCTAATGTATCCAAACTTTGCCTATCAGTTTGTTTAAGATGGACTTTCCTACTCATACAACATTGAGATTGTAACTAACGTTATTCTCATGTGTAGCGGGAGAAACTGAGGCTCAGGGAGGTAAGTTGGGGGAGGGAGGTCAGGATTCATATCTGGTCTGTTTCACTTCACTGCCATTTTGCATTTGAGCCATTGCTCCAAGCTGCTATTGTGATGCAACCTCCAGGGGCCTGTATTAGCCATGTCCCAGCACCTCCCTGCTGACTCAGCCTGCCCTGCATCTCTATCTCCTAATTGGACGTGTTTTATCCACATACACTTTCCCTGATGGAATCTTCTTGTCCTCCCACGCCTTAAAAATGGCACCAGCCTAGCTCTCTTCCCCACGGGTCTCACCTCCAGTCCAGAAATAATATCTCCTTTGCCTCAACAAATCCTGAATGTCTAAGCTTATTCCAGTACATTGGCCTCTTTCCTGCTGCCTGGTGTGCCTTTAACTTTCTGAGAGTGAAACATGCACCATTCCTCTGGTCCCCAGACTGTGGGGATCTATATCAAGCTCTTTGAGTAGATCTTCAAGGCATGGATGAAAGGAAATGACACCCCTTTTCTCTCCTCCATTGGAAGTGGTGTAAATAGAGAATGACTTTAGAGCAGTAGCTTTCTCCAAACATCTCTATATCTGCTCTCTCCAAAATTCTGTCTTCTCTCTACATGATGCTATGTTACTCCCCTAGTCTAACTGAGGGGTCGAGATCTGTGTTTCTCAACCTCTCCCTTCTGGAGCTCTCCTTTTGAGTCTGGTCTTTCTCATTGGTTTGCAGGGTCTGTGTGGTCTCTGTCAAACTTCAATTTTAATAATCCATAAAATGCTTGTTTTCATCTTTAGACAAATGCTCCCCCACCCCAAATTAAGTGTGCTGTATTTTCTTCAGTTTTTATTTTTGTAGCATTTATGACATTATAACTGCGTGATTATTTGATTTTTTTTTTTTTTTTTTTTTTACTGTAGTCTAAGCCCTCTGAGGACAGAAACTCTTTCTTGTTGCCATAGAGCAACTGCTATCATGCCTTTGTCAGTCAGGGCTTACTGTTGAGTCAGTGGATTGATGGGCGGATGAAAGGATGAGCAGATAAATGATAAGGATTTCACATCACTTCCAGACTTCGTTTAAAGGCCTTTCCCTTTCACCTAAATCCTGCTTGAAAGCTTCACCTGAGCACAGGTTCTCCAGTATTGATTGCTTTGGTTTAGAGCACTTCAGGTCGATATCGTTGAAGTTTAAAGCACAAGAAAAGTCATGACTCCTGAAAATGAATGTTCTTGTTTATCTTCCTCGAAGTAAATGTATTTTGCTTCAGCCTTCTAAAATATGTGCCAAGGACTGACCCATATTTTCATAGATTGGTAGCAATGACACTAATAAATTTCTATTGATTGTGCAACAGAATATACCAGGCACTGTGCTAAGTATTTTGTAAACATTATTTTATAAATCCTCATAACAGTCTTTGGAGAAAAGCATCTGTCTTCCTATTTTCAAAGAAGGAAACTGAATCTCAGAGAGTTTGTAAATGAGTAGAGTCAAGGAGGTGGGTGTTTCTGAATCATTGCTGCAATTTGCTTATTAATTTTTGTTTCATCCAGTAGATAACTTGACTTCTCTAGACTTTTATGGTTTTTTTTCTTTGTAATGGTCAAGTGAGAAGGAAATGATTTTTTAAGAAGTTAAAAAGGTCAATGGGTTAATGGCTTTATACTTTCAAAACTAATAATATATATATACATATATATATTTAATTTCACCTTCAATAGATACCTATCAAGTATCTAGGTGCTATACAGTGCCTTAGGTCTGTTTGAGCAAAAAGAACCTAGGTTTTGCAGAGAACTTAGGCTAATCTAAGAGGCAGTTGTTATTCAAATAATCACACAAAGTCATTTTTACACCAACTAATATCACAATGTTCAGAGAGATGCATTGCATTATGAGAGCCTGTAACCAAGGTTTTGACCATGTTAGTGAAATTGGAGGACATTTTCTGTGGAAAGAGATGCCTGAGAGCTGAAGGGTGAGCAGAAGTCAGCTTGGTCCGAGGGAAGGGGGAAGCACCAGGCAGAAAGCACAGCATGGACAAAGGTGATGTGGTGACCAGGAGGGACATGCAGTGTAGCTGGAGAACAGTGAGCAAGAAAGCCTGGAATAAGACAAAGATAGAGATGTTGGGAGGGAAAATTGGCTTTGAGGACTATATTAGGGAAAAAAATGTGTTTTTCCTTTATCCTATGAGGAATGGAAAGATACTGAAGGGTTTTGAGCAGAGGAGCAGCTTGATTCTATTTGCATATTGAAAAGATTCTTCTTTGGAAATATTGTGGAGAGAGAGATGGAACAAAAGGCAGTTTGAGCAGAGTGGATGCCATGGAGCTGTGTAGGTGAGAGGCCAGGAGAGTGGACAGGTGGTTGAGATGGGGAGGGGTGAGAGCACTTGATGAGAGATTACACTCAGAAGGTGAGGGAGAAGGTGTATCAGGGGTGATTCTCAGATTCCTGGCTCACACGAGAGGCAGGATCATAGAACCATTCCCTAAAATAAGGAATGTTGGAAGAAAAAACAGCTTTTTAGCTTTTTTTCCTAGTGGAGATATGGAGAATTTACTTTTAAATGTGTTAAATGTGTAGTTCCTTCAAAACTATGAGCAGAAGATCTCAAGTAGTCAATCAAAAGTACAGGTCTTGAACTCAGAGGAAAAGTCTGGGTTAGAGACATAAATTTCTTTGAGTGGCTATGTACTACATTCCATTTTATGTACGGGACTTGGAGAATTCACAAAACAGGCAAATTTATTGCTCTGGTAGGGTTTACATTCTAGTTGGAAGAGAAGACAATCAATATGCCTCCAACGGGAATATGTGTATGAAATAAAATCAACAACTCCTGTATGGGAGATAGGGAGTGACACTGTGGGTGCAGGCATGCTAACTTTCAGAGAGGTTACTCTGATAAGAAAACAAGGAAAAGTCTGGAGTAAAGCAAGTGAAACTATTTTAGAGAGACCAAGAGAAGAGCATGTTTCAAGGTGGAAGGGTTGACCAACATTGCAGAACACTGCTGAGAATTCAAGCACAATGTGCACTAAAACTTTTCTTGATTTCTTAGCAATATATATGGCATTAATTACCTTGATAGGAGCTCTTTTGGTGGTGATAATGGGCCAGAAACCAGACTTTTGGGGGTTTAAGGGTGAGTAGGACGATGAAGAAATGGAGAAAGCCAGTAGAGACATTCTTTGGGGGAGTTTCATTGCTGAGGCAAGGAGAGAGAGAGTAGTAGGTGGAGGAGCTGTGAGTTTTGGGTTCTGTATGAATTTTATTACTTTTGTCTGAGGAAGACTAGCTGTGAGCTAACATCTGTGCTAATCTTCCTTCACTTTATATGTGGGTTCCCATCACAGCATGGTTGATGAGAGGTATAGGTCCGCGCCCAGAATCTAAACCTGTGAACTTGGGCCGCTGAAGCAGAGTGCACCAAGCCCAACCACTACACTACAGGGCTAGCTCCTGTATTTTACTTCTAGTGAGAGAAAGTTGACTACATTTAAAGGCGATTGGGAAGGACCTAATTTAGGAGAAGAAGTTGAATATGTAAATTAAATAAGATAAAATAATCGAAACACGCCAGTAGTGAAAAGTTTGCCTTTTCTCAGGCCAGTACCAAGTCCTATGGAGGCTGAGATGAACTATAGCAGGACTAAACCTAAGAAACTCATACAAACATATAAATAAACAATTACAAGATGATGGGTGATCAAGAGGAATGTAGAGCAATGTGCTATGATAGCCCAGCATTGAGTAGGGCTGACTCTACTGGGATGTCCAGGAAGTGAGCTGCCCCCGACCTCCCAACCCTAACAACTTACACTGGCTGGCTGATAGTGGCCATGGTGCATAAACAGCAAGCTTACATGACTGCCTCTGCGCCAAGGTGGAGATGTGAAGCAAAATGAGCCTGGGAGAACAGGCCATCTGGTAATTGAATCTAAAGCTGCAATAATTGATTCTGAGGACAGAGGCCTAGGCATGCATTGGTTTTGGAGCCAACTGGCTAAGATTGGCTGACATTCAGGCAGGTGCTGCTGCGACTTTCAGATGTTGGTTATAGAATTTGCTCAGACATAAAAGCATTGAAATATACAGTCCTTCACTGTCCCAGTGAGCACAAAAGGGCAGTGTGGGGCAGCAGGAAGGGCAGTGGAATTCTGGATTCTACTGCTGGTTCTGCCTTTGGGCTGGATTCTCCATCTCCCTGAGACTCCTAGTTCCTATGTGTGAAATGGGTTTATAGAGCTATGTGATTTTCTTTTAGCTGTCAGTCCCCACATTGGATGTGTGGGCTCTCAGACATAGGATGGGGTCTCAGGAATGGAAAAAGAAAAGTTGCCTTTCCTAGTGAGGACTCAGTCTTCCTTTGGGGATAATCACAGTCCCCAGGCTAACACTCCACTTCTTATTTTTCCAAACTCTTATTGAGCATCTAGTTTATTCAGAATACTCATCTAGGTCACAGAGAAGAGACCCAAATGACTGTCCTATTGTCTATGCCCTCATGTAGCTTGTAGAGTGATGGAGGAGAGGGAGAATATGTAGGTAGCGATAAGGTGGTTCCAAGATGAATAAAATAGAAGGTGGACTGTATGGGACACAACAAAGGTGTAAAGATAAAAAATAAAATGGGAGTAGATGTGCATTTTTAATAAAAATAATCACGATAGTCATTGTATTATCTAACCTTCAAAATGACCCTTCAGAAAAAGAGGTTCTCATGGCTAGTTTACATATGAAGATTAGGCTTAAAAAGTTAAGTAATTTGCAAGTGAATAAAGTCAGAACTTGGATACAGAACCTGATTTCAGTGCCTGTGCTGCTTGTAACTTCACTAAATGGAAAAGTCTTCATGAAGAGGGGAGATTTGACAGGTCACTGATGGATAGGCAGGATTTTGAGATGAGGATGAGGCTATTGACTCATTAAAAAATATTAATTTTGTGCCTCCTATGCCAGGCACCTTGCTAGAAGGCAAAAACACATTGGTGAGTGATACATTCTCCAAGCTTGGAGGAACCTTGGATCTAGTCACACAAAGACATATAGACTATAACTGAATGACAGGGGTTCTAAGCAAGCTGGTGAGAACTGTTCTGGGGACAGAGGAGGGAGCAATTATCCCTGCCTGGGGCATTGAGAGAATTTATGAAAAAGGGACAAAATGAACAGAGTCTTGATGGATGGAAAGAAGGAAGCTTAATGGGAAAAAAATGTCAGAGGAAAAAGAATATTCGAAAAATATTTACAGATTACCCACTTTGAGCAAGTGCTGTGCTAGCATCACTGAAAATTATCAATAAACAACCAAATTTAATTGGAAAGAAACTTGTATTTGGCATGGCAGAAGCCATGATGGGTCAATACTCCTTGACAAAAAATAGTTAATAAATTAATTCGGGCATTGAACCATTGTGTTCATTTACAGCGAATCATAGACATTCATTTCCATTGTCTGATTTGACACTCATGACAACTCTGTAATTAGGGATTGTGGCTCTATTTTACAGAAAACAAAGGGATTTAAAGAACTTCATGTCTTTGTAATAGGGAAAAATCAGGACACTAACCCAAGTGTCTCAGTGCTCCCCCTATATCCCAGTGGCCTAAAGAAGCTCTCTGACACTGCTCACTCCATCTTGCCATGTCAGTGTAATTGACTCAACACTTATTGATCACTTACTATGGGTTAGAAGTACGAGATTCAACAGATGGTACTATTGAGGAAATCATAACATTTATTCAATGGAAGAGAATGGTAATGGGGCTTCTTCAAGAGCAGGGACCATATTGAGTCTACAGATCCTGGACAGGCCCTAGAATTCACAATATTTTTCATGAATGGGATGTGAGTGTGTAGATGAGGGGAGGTGCAGTGGATAGGTGATAGCATCTTCTGAATGCTGAGTGGTGTTAAGGAGTAAATGTATAACATCCAGAGGTGAGAACATTCACTCAAAGCTGCAATAGTCAAAGAAAGCTTGTTGAAAGGGAGAGTGTTTGAAATAGGCCAGAAAGATGGGACGAGATCAGATCCTGCATCAATCCCTCAGGATCCTACTCCCCAAAGTGTCAGTGCTACATAAGTGGATGGTTGCCATATGCTCCAGCTGTGTCTGAGACTGGTCCAATCTTAGGCTGGAGCTAAGGTGGCAAATGTAGAAGATAAGATGAAATATCACAAGGTTTGGTCAGGGCATGTAGTAGATGCCCTTCTGTCTTGCATTTGCTGTGTGTGGAGTTGAAGGTCAATTACTGGGATAGCCAGGGCCAGGTCTGAGTCAGGGTGACTCATTAAATTTGAGGTCATCAATTGTTTTGGGACTCTAAGGCATGCATATCAACTAGGAGAACCTGGAGCCATCAAGTGATAGAGGAGGTTTGAGTTGGAGAGAGGAAAGCTGGCCCTGGAGTAATTCCCAAGTTCATGCACAGATGGACTGTGCATCTGTGGCATTTGGTACAGATATGCAGCAGAAGGCAAAGGCACTGATGAAAGGAAGGAAAAAATGTCAGCTGCAAGACTATCCATGTCCTGGAGGACAAGAGCGCAGGTCACTCTGGGCTGCCACTGGAGTTTAGAGGGAGAAGGAGTGAGATGAAAGCATGTGAAGCTGAGAAGAGGAAACCTGACCAGTAGCACAGGTCTCAGTAAGGATGACTAGTCTGACCTGCACATGATATGGCAATGCCATCTTCATTTTAACCAGGAGCAACATTCAGCCAATGCATCTGGTGTGAGCAGTTGTATAGTAGCTACTGCCCTGAACTTTCCAAGCCTCCCCTCCACTGGCCAGTTAGCCTGCTCCCCTACTCCAGACTCTCACATTCACTACAATCCATGAATAAAAGATTTCTGCCTGGCACAGCAAATGGCCTGTAGGACCCGGCCCATCACTGTTCCTGACATGCATTCTTATTGGTTGGTGCATCTGCCAACAAATTTGGAATATCCTGCCCCATCTCCTGACTGTAGGTTTGTGCTCTAATGGACAGGACAGAGGAGTTCAATAGAGAAAAGGTGAGGCATAGGAGGAGAGAGTCAAGGTGAGAATGTCCTGTGACTGGAGATACCTCCACTCATTCATAGCTTGGGGAGGGGGAAGGGGAGAGTTGACCCTTGGAAGGAGCTGGAGGCTGAGGCTGCCCATCTCTTTCTGGACTAGTCAGTCTTAGCTTTGCCCCGGGCAGTGGCGCTGGTCCTCCAAAGGGACTTCCATGTCTGTGAAAGACAAAGGCCAAGCGATCACCTGGTCTAGTGACTCTGGGGGCTCCCTGCTATTTTGGTATCAAATCATAACTGCTCCCTACATTCTGTGATCTCCCATTAACGCCAAGGTCACCGTGGGCTGGATAATAGCTCTGTGCTTCTTGGAACAAACTGGGGACCATGATTGGGTGGGGACGCTGCAGCTCTTAAAATATTTGATTAGCCAAAATTGTGGCTATACTTAGTTCTTTTGGGGAAGCATATGGCTGAGGCAGATGGCTGAGGCAAGTCTGAATCACATAAACAGGGCTCTTTGCTTCCCATTTACTGTGTCTCCTAATGACTTACTAACAGAAAGTGTTTTGGGATTAGAAGTTGGAGCCTTGGTTACACCCTTGTCAGAAAACCCCATGTGGTGCATCTCAGGCATTCGTAGTGTCGGCTATTTGAAAGGGAATCTGGATGGGTGTGGATGCCAGGTCATCATGAGGACATAGTGGACAGCAGAGCCAGCTAGCTGCTTGAGCCGAGATTTAGTTCACTTCCACAATGTTTGTTAAACACGGCTGCCAAATTCTCTGTGATCGGATCACTTGGGGCTTTGATCAGTCATGCATTCTATAAATATTTGCCTGGCCTGGACACTATGCAAAGCGCCAGCTCTGTGTTCAGCCCTCTCCTTGACTGCAGCTTCCAAGTTGATCATTTAGGGCCAATTAAACCATAGTAAAGAATTTATATTTTATTCTAAGCCCCATGGGGGATGATGAAGTCTGGTTTATATTTTATATTAATAGACTAAAGAGTGGTAATAGTAGAAGGAGAAAATAAAGTTTCCAATACTCAATGTTGAGAGAAAATCATACAATGACATAGAAAGGATTAGATGAATCAGAACCATATTTTGAATGTGAGTCCATAGGATTTGCTGATGACTGGATAAGGGGTGGGGGAAGAGGAATCAAAGATGATTAGGAAGTATTTTACTAGTATGGATAAGAGATTGCACAGGAACACATTTGGGAAATACAATCAAAGGTTCTATCTTGGATATGTAAGTTTATGGTGTGTGTTTGACCTCTAAGGGGCAATGTCAAGTGGATATGGGATCATGCCTGCTCAGGAGAGAGATGACGCTAGAGTCATACATTTGAGAGTTCTCAGCTTATAAGTGCCTGGCTAAGGAATTGGCTAAGATTCCCTAGGGAGAGAGCAAAGCTTATTAAGGAGAAAAGACCTGAGCCCAAGACCTGGAGGTCTACAGCACAGAGAGGCAGGAGGCACAGGAGGTGCCATCTCGAGGAATTAAGAAGGAGAATCAATGAGGCAGGATATCATGAGCTTGGATACTTTCCATTTGCAGGCAGGGTGGAGAATAAGGAGTCATCTGCTACCCCGTGGAGTCATGTTGTTATTTTCGTGTTTGCCTGTGAAAGAACTAAGGCTGGGAGAGTTGAATCTCACCCAAATTCTCCCAGCTAGTAAGCAAGGAGATTCTTTATGCTCTGTCCTTCCAAACAATGCCCATTACACTAGTCCAGACCTGCTCTCTTCCCAGGGTCAAAGGACAACTGAGAATTCCCTCTCTGCTTGCCCTGAGAGTTCTACTAGGAGCTGGTAGAATTCTGTTGTGGATAATTTTTTTTTTTTTTTAAGATTTTATTTTTTTCCTTTTTCTCCCCAAAGCCCCCGGTACATAGTTGTATATTCTTCGTTGTGGGTTCTTCTAGTTGTGGTATGTGGGACGCTGCCTCAGCGTGGTTTGATGAGCAGTGCCATGTCCGCGCCCAGGATTCGAACCAACGAAACACTGGGCCGCCTGCAGCGGAGCGCGCGAACTTAACCACTCGGCCACGGGGCCAGCCCCGAGTTGTGGATAATTTTTAATAGTCACCTGAGCTACACACTCCTGTCCATCTAGCAGTGTATTGACTGCAGTTTCTCTGAGCACCTGTTAAATGTCAGACCCTGTACGTGGCACTTTCATAGGTCATCTAGTTCAACCCTTCCAGCCTTGAAGAAGTCCTCTCTCCCATCCCCACTTCACAGGCAAGGAGACTGAGGCTTAGATCAGATAAGTTCCTTGTTCACAGGTACATGGTGTACAAATGGCAGAGCCCAGAGCAAATCCACATCTTTTAACTCAGGTCCACTTCTTGTCTTTACAAAAGCATGAGGTACAAGGCTGTGTACTGGACTCTGTACTTGAAATGCAAATTGAAACACCTGGGACTACTCGGTGGCTAGGACCAATCCAATGGAAGCCCAGCGGGTGAACTGTTGAGCGACTGGAGTATGTTAGAGGCGACGTGCTGGCCTTTTACTTTTGAGATTATACAGAAATACACATTATTGGCTAATAAAGTGTTATCAAGTGCTGGCCTTACTGGGCTCATTCTAATAGGTTGGTCACAATGGTTTATAATTAAGTAATTAAGCCCACTTGGTGTTGATGGGAGAATGCTTACTGCTAAATTGCAGCAGCAGCCCTTGTTCATTTCCAGTAGGTTAAATGGTGTTTTTTTCCTGAGTTCTTTGGTTTAGTTTCTGTAAATATGAATTTCTGCCAGGGCAGTATCTGCTTTGTAACTTGAGTTTTCTTGTGGAGTAGGCAAGGAGTCAGATGTCGTGCTGGAACTACCACTAACCTTGGGAACCTTCCACAAATCATCCCCCTTACTCCATGCACTCATTAATAATGAATTAATTGATTGATTCAATGCATATTTGAGTGACTGTAATATGAAAAGCCTGCTATTCCATCATTCTAGAACTTTAATTCTTATTCTGTAAAGCAGAAGTGATGGCGCCATGTGAGTGCAGTGAGGAGAGAATGAAGTTGGGAAATATTGGACTAAGTATTGAAGAATACTCCTTGTCAGTGTCATTTCATGACCAATGACTAGCATTATGTTAGCATTATGTCTAACATATTGCCTGGGTGGTGGTTTAGTTAAATAATGAATGGCTGAATAAACAAACTGAGGGAGGAAAGAATGAAAAAAGCACAAGATTTGGAGTCACCATTCTACCATCTACTATATTTGACACTGAGGAAGTAACTTAACTTCTATGATCCTGAGTTTCCTCATGAGTAAAATGAAGACTCTCATACCCAAGGTTATGCAAAGATAAGGAATATAAAGTACTTGGAACTCAGACCAAACAATCCCAGGCTGGCTTCTGTAGAGCAATTTGCAATGAGCGAAACAGTTTTGTATTTAGTATTTGCTACAGAGAAGTGACTTTTCCAAATCAAATAGTTAATAAATAACAATATCTACACACAAACCCAGTTTGTTGTACCTAATTTGCCACCTCAATTAAAATTATTGAAGTAGGACATATAAGACATTGCAAATAATGCAACATATTTGGAGAGATAAGAAATTCATTTAGACAAGGAGATGAATGACAAAGGAGCTACACATCCCTTACTCCATGGACAGATGTGTGAGACAGATACACCCCACAAGGAACCATATGATGGCTCATTGCTGAATTGCAGTGTTTTGCCCAGGACCTGATGCATGGCAGGTGATTAAAAAAATTAATGAATAAATGAATATATCTTCTAGCAAAAATCACAGAAACATATTAATCTGGGATTAAGGGCAAGTCATAAACTCACATCCATGTGCATTAAAGAAAAATACTCAATATTCTATGTACAGTAGGGCACTTTAAGTAGAAAGCAAGAAAAATGTTTGATATTTGTTCAAATGGCAGTAAAAATGACAAGTAAAATACAGCCCTTTATTTATTTATTTATTTTTTTTAAAGATTTTATTTTTTCCTTTTTCTCCCCAAAGCCCCCGGTACATAGTTGTGTATTCTTCATTGTGGGTTCTTCTAGTTGTGGCATGTGGGACGCTGCCTCAGCGTGGTCTGATGAGCAGTGCCATGTCCGCGCCCAGGATTCGAACTAAGGAAACACTGGGCCGCCTGCAGCGGAGCGCGCGAACTTAACCACTCGGCCACGGGGCCAGCCCCAAAATACAGCCCTTTATTGATGTGTCACCAAGGCGATGCGCTTCAAAAATTGAAGGTACAAGTACATTCATATCGCTTCAGACATTTCACAAAGGCACTTGTGTATCTGAGTGCTCTGTTAGTAGAAACGCCAACACACTTCCCCCATCTCATATTGTCCAGGAAACTCTGGGCTTACACAACGAAATGAGGTTCTTTTCTGAATTCCAGATTAGGAGAGAACTGGGTCTGATCAGTCCCTTGCTGCTCGGGCTTCTCAACAGGTGCTCTGTTGATGGTGGTTCTCCAGAGTTCTGAGAAGCCTGTAATCTCAATGCTGAACTTGCTGGTCCAGGCAGCTGCACAAGCCTTAGGGGTCCACACCTCTGGACCCCAGCTTATTACCTTTTAGATGGCATTCACATACTCAGCCATTGATCTTCAAAGCACAACCTTTAGGCCAGGTTAGATGGGTCCACAAAACTTTCCAGTTCAGAATGTAACCAAATCAGTCTTCCACTCATGAACATTTGGGCAGTTGTGAGCAACTATTCATCATCCTTGGCTCCAGCTTTCCTCAAGGTACTTTTATTCCTGGAACAGGTTATCCTTGCCTGATCCCCATAGTTAATGTTAATATGTTAATACCTCCTAGGTCAGAAAAAGTCTAGCCTAGTCCAACAGGTCTCCTCAACTTCCAAACTCCAGAGAAAATCATCAAGACCTTGGTCCCTTTGCTCCCCGGAGTTCCTGCTCTCTCTATGCTTACTGTTCCATTTGTGATAGGCTCTCTGGGGAAAGTATCAGCCTTAATTGAATCACAGAAGGTCATGTTTATACCTCTCTACCCTAGCAATGAGTGTTCACTGGCCCTACCAGCCAGAGAACTCTTATGTGTTACAGGAAATCATTCTGGTTATTCTCTGGAAAAACAGTGAACATCTGTTTCAAGGTGGCTTTCAATTCTGCCTATTCTTTGAAATGGTTAGGAAAAATAATAAAGCATGGCTTCAAGGTGACTCTCTGTTCTTCCTGTTCCTAGAAATAGCCAGAAAATTATCTAGTGTAAAGAATTATTGTCATTATCATCTTCATCTTACCAGGAAATCTGCTTGAGTTTTGAGAATTTTACAGTTAAACACACACTTCTTTACTCCTCATCTCATCTGAACCTTAAGTTCATTATGTAAATTGGGCAGGGCATGATTCTTGCCTCATCTAAGCTTGGACTTAATGGCCTACCCAAGGCCACACAGTGAGAAAGTGGTGGGGCAAGTCTAGAACTTACCTTTGCCTTACTGAAGGAGGTCCTGTTCTAAACTATTAGAAAGCCAAGGTCCTGACCTTGAGTTGCTCATAATCTAACTTAGCTTTTCCACTTCATGAGCTCTAATATGTTTGGAGGATTCTTCCATATGATTGTGGCCTGGGTTTGAAGACATTCGGGGATAGCTTCTCAGAATCTTCTTTTTCAAACAGCCCAGGCCTCACCTAGCTGTCCTCAGGCCTGGAGGGTTGGAGGGAGTCCCTGAGAGTTTTGACTGTTTAGCACAAACCCAATTCTCTCAGGAGCTCCTATGTGCGGGCAGAGCCATAGCCATGTTCTTAGAGTGGGAGTAGGGTTCAGTCCACAAAGAAAGGTCCATGAGAGTGCTGTAAGTTGGACTCTGGAGCAGAGGGTCCACATCAGATGAACAGCACCTATACTTTCTGCTGATCCATGCTTACAAATCCCTCTGGAGCTGCTGGGGACTCTCAGCAAAGGAAAGGTCGTTGTTTGAGTTGTGAACACTTAGAGGTACATAGATAAGCAAAGTGTTGATATCACTCATTTTTTGGGAAAAGAAACAGCAGAACAAGAAGTATTTCATGCTCGCCTTCTGGCCTGAAATTCCAGATCAAGTTGTTTGATGTACCCTTTGGGCAATGGGAGCCATTGAAGAGTTCCTTTTCCTCCTCAGCCTTGTTCTCTTTTCTCTTTTCCCGTCCTCTCTTATTCCTTTCTCTTCCCTTCTCTTCCTCCTCCTTCTTCCTTTCCATCAGTCTTGTTTCCCCTCATAGTTCCAACTCTCCTTTCAGATACTTATGCATGGTACCACTCCTGACATACAAAGAAGAACACAGACATTTGGGAAGACTCTAGTTTTTACCTTCTGATTGGACCACTTGAGTAGAAATCTGGTTGCTAAATAATAAATACAAATATTCTAAAGAGAAAAGTGGCTTTTTATGCCAAGGTTAGGAAAGGGCAGCATTCCAAATTAGGAACAAGATCTTTAAGGGTGGAGAGAGTATGTACTTTCCCATCTCTGGGTGCCCAGTGCCTGAGCGTAAAGGGAGGGTGAGCTGCATGAGATGTGAATGAGTGCCCTCTGTCTGCCAAGGAAGGCCATGCAGAATGAGCATGAGAACAAGTACTAGAAACTTCAGGAAGTGGCCTTGCCCAGAAGAAGAAAATAGCATCTCCTCAGACTGCCAGCAAGAAGGAGCAAGGAAAATGGACAGGATGTCCAAGTGTGGATTGTGGTTATTGAAGAAGGTGGAATCCCAATGGGAACAAAGCAGGCAGGCACTGTCTCAGTGATGCCCATTGTCCCAGAGGGTGTCTCATGATCAGTGAGCCTTCTCTTGTAAGAAGACACCTGTTTTATTACCTCCTTAATAGTGATGAGACAATGACACAGAAAGTCCTACGGGACATAAGAAATGCCTCATCCTGGGTTTAATGGAGCACCTCGGGATTTGATGATCTTCTGTAAATACTGCTGAGTTCTGTGATCTAGTTTGCCAATCTGCTCAAAATCAGATGAATTTAATCTCCCATATTAATATGGCCAGCATAAACGTATTCAACAAAAAATGCTCAGACCTTCCTGTAAACACAATTAAAAAGTCATCCTATGGAGTACTGCATGCCCAGTACATGCCTGGTCTTAGGATCTTGATTTATTTTATCCTCTTTATGTCTATACCAATCATAGGAGGTCAGTGTGGATATGCTCATTTTTCACATGGAAAGCTAGTGTTACAAGGGGTGATGTCACTTGCCCAAGAAGGCAAGTGATTGAACTGTTTTGCTGGCTGTCCCTCCTGGTACTAGACGGCTCGGTGTTGCTCTGACCTTCAGAGTGTTTACCCCATCCATCCTCTTTCATGTTGTCAGTCTGGCTTATAGATCAACCAGACCTTGACAGTGATAGAGAAAAGGCTGGTGCAGCGAATAAAAACAGAAAAGAATTTGCACATGAGGATCACTTCTACTTAAAAGGCACATCAATTTGAATCCAAGAGTTCTATAGAGGGCTGCATCAGGCCAGTAATTTTATTTCCTTCATGACGAAGTGCAAATTAGAGCAGGCACATCTGAGCAGCCTTGGAAATGACCTAAGATTTCACATTCTTTTGTTCCCTACTTCTGAAGCTACAAGGTAGCAGTTTGCTTAGGTATCACTGTGCATTGTGGGTGACAGTGACCCTTTGTCCCTGTTTCCAAGAACTCTTTAAGCCATCTGGGGACAGTGCACAAGGCACTTGAGCAGTTTTTTCTTTGCTGGTTGGACTGACTTTTCTTGTTATTTTCATGACTCCCTTTGCATGCTATTTCGTTCTTTCAGTAATGCTTTATAGAGTAGCTATCTTTTCTAGGAAAGGGGTGCATTGTATTCATTCATCTGAGACTTCTTTTCTTGGTTGTTCAATGGAGATGAATCCACACAATGCCTCCTCATACAGAAAATACCGAGACATCTAGCTCTTCTTCTTTCAACCTTGGTCTCTTCATCTGTAGTGAAACTTACCCTAGCAATTTTCTATGAGGATTAAGGAAAATAACACATCTGAAAAGCACCTTGGAAACTGTAAATTACCACATAGTTGGTCATTATTATGAGTAGGTAATCTTTGCCTTATATAAGTATTAGCATTATTTATTTTAGAATATTTCTATATTATTCCAACTGTGCAGTTTATGTGTTAAGTCATTTGGAGGAATTCACCCATTTGCCATCCATAATAACCCTGGTCACTGGCTTCAGTAAGGTCCTTTAAGCCTTTGTCTTTCTGAAGTTCTACTTAACTTTGAAACAGTATTTAAGGATTAAAGTATGTTTAGAATGCATTGGAGAACACAGAGGAGAACAAGTTTCTTAAACAATGTACTTGATATCTAGTACAAATAGAATTAGCGCATTTACCTAAAACTCAAGACAGAGTGTTCCTCATATTGTATGTGATGCGCATTCAGGGAGAGAGATTCTGTGGGTGCTAGGAAGTCCTTGTAGAAGAAGGGCAGCTTCTGTCTTTATCTCTTCTCGTGACTGTTTCCAGGGAAGGGGGATTATGGAAGGCTTCACAGAGGAGGGGACATGTGAACAGCTAAGGACTTTAGCAGACACCAATTTCTAGCCAAGCAGCACTGCCCACTGCCACAGCACGGGAATTGATTTAACCAAGATCGTATGGCTTGTAAGGGATTGAACAAGGTTATTCTGAGATGCCACCCCAATTCACTGAACAGAAGTCTGTATATGGCAGGATCTCATTTGTCTGTGATTTGAGTCTTTGGACATTGGAATGCAGTTTGGGGCCATTTCTTTCCTTAAGCTGCACAGACACCTGAGGAAGTTGCAGGTACAGGGCAGTACTGAAGTTCATGGGCTCTTACTGGTTCTTGTTTTGCAGACAGCAGCAGCCTGCATTCAGCCTGTGTCCATGAGAGCACTGTACACAGCCGGATCTTTCAGATCTTATACAGGAACGAAGAGGTGCCCATAAATGATGCTGTGATCTTCCGAGCTCATTTGCTCTTAGATGGTGAAAGGGTAAGTCCTGGGATTTACCACCAGCCACAAGCTGCATCCCCTGCTTGTCCCATTTGCACCCATTGATAGGTAAGTAGTGGTAAGTGAAGTAGAAACTAAAGATTTGTTTTGAAATCTGAGAGAGAGGGATTCATGATTTTAGAGCATTCATGCACTTATTTATTTGCTCATTTTTGAACTCATTCTTCCATTCACATATTTGCTCATTCCGTGTTTCAAGAAGTTCCCATGGAATAACTTACCGACTCTATTTTGCACTCTTCAGTTGCCCTTTTGTTCATCTATTCAGCCTTTCTGTCAGTGAGTCAGTCAGCAGATGTCTACTGAGCATCTGCTTTGTGCAAGGCTCTATATTGGGCCCTTGGATGAGGGATAAATCTTAAGAAGGCAGCAGGACCTCTGACCTCAAGGGATGGATAATTTATCAGGAAAAGAGATATATAAACCAGCAGCCTGGGGTATGATATGCACCATGAAGGTGCATGTTGGAATGAAGAAAGGGCAGCAAGAATGGAGAGAGGAGCACTGTGGGAGGACAAAGCTGGTGCTCAAAAATGGTTCCACCAAGGAACTGGCTTTGATATGTATGTGCTAAGAGTTCATTGGACAAAGAGATTGAGGAAGGGCATCCCATACAGTGGAACAGCATGAGTAAAAGCCCAAAGGCCTTGAAGGCCTCATTCTCTTTGCTGGAAACTAGATTGAAAATTCCCTATTCATCAGATTAACATATTTCAAAAGAATATCTGAAGTCTAAAGCATTACTCTCACTCCCCTAGTCCTGCCTCAAATTTCTATTGCCACATTCCAGCTGATTATTTCCTGCTAGGATACCTTTAATATTGTGGAAGCATATTCCTACTTAGAAAAGATTAATTAGAAGCAGGTCCTGAGTCGCATTCCCCATGTGGTGTGCATAACGACTCCTACTGGGCATCTAATTTCTTCCCCCTCTTGTGCCTGTGGCTTTTTGTGCATATCTTTTGTAGTCCAGGTAGTCACCAGGTTCCCTGGTAGTGACCAGTGGCTAGAAGTGAAAAGCTGACACGTTATTCATTCATCAATCCATCCATCCATGGAAGATTTATTGAGCACCCACTAAGCACCTACTATGGGCTAAAGATAAAAGAGTGAACAAGAAAATATCCCTGATGTCTTGGGTCTTATATTTGAGTGTAGATCAATGCATCACAGTGTAATCCAATAAATCAATCATATATATTCTGCCACTGAGCCTTCCCACTGCTCCATGCTCAACTCACTCTGCTATGAGGTACATTCATAAAGCACCCCTGTTGGAGGTCCTGTGACGCTACAACTGGACTCAAAGTGGAAGAGAGCTCCTGGCAGGCCCCTTCTACAAGACTTACTGCTGCCTCCTGATGAATACTCAGATAATAAGATTGCCAAGATGCCAGCTTCAACACAATCTCACACAATATGGAGATTATTCCCTGGAGGACAAGTGACAGACTGCAAAGGCCTCCCTGAGAAGCTGACGTTGAGCTGAGACCTAAATGCTGAGGAGGAGTCAGGCAGTGATGAGGAAAAGGCTGAGATGACTTTTGCAGTGAGGGACAGGGAGCAAGAGATGAAGTTGGAGAGGTAGGTGGAGCCAGACTTACAGAGCACTGTAGGCCATGGGAAGGCGTGTAGAGCTTATTCTTGGGTAGTGGGAAGCCCTTGATTTTTTCAGAAAGCTGGAACGGCACAAGTTTTATTTTGGAGTTTTGCCTCCTCCTACCAGTCTACAAAGTTCTCAGGGTCAGTGTCTCCCGTCTTTCTCTGCATCCCCAGTACCTGACATAGGACTACACTTGAGATGCTCAACGAATAACAGGTGGATGACTTAGTTGGTGAGTGAAAAAATTGGATTTGGAATCCTTTTTAAGGCCTTTGTAACCCCTTCTTTCAAACAAAAATGAATATCCTCAGTGTGTGCTCTTAGCCTTTGGGTAACCTGATCCTTGTCTTCCTGAGAACTTCACAGTGACTATGGCTACTTTATCTGTAATCCAAACTAAAAAGACCAAAGTGAACTCCTATGAGCTGTGCTGGCTGTCTTTTGACTTCTCGTCCATCTCCCCTCTCTACCTTCCCCATCTGCTTTGACACTGGATGCTGACTGCATGCACTACTCAGTATCCTTGCCTTTTGGTTTCCATTTGGGTTCAGCCTCTGAGAGGTCCTTTAGGTGACTGGAGGAAAGGAGGAGAATGGGCCAGAGTATTTACTCCCCAGCCTCCTTCCCTGCTGGGTCACAGAGTGTGCTAGGGCCTGCTTACACTAGCTTTTGGGAGTCAGAGGTACACATCTCTTTCTAACTACATATTTGGTGACTTCACATTGGTAGCTTGAAATCAATTGTGATGGACATATATATATATACCATGGAAATCAGCAATCTACAAATCAGGGTTTTTAAATTTTTCTTCAGAGAGCCGGTTGTTAAACATTTACCAGCACACCCTAGGCTGTGTCCTTCTCCTAAAGGCCTCAGCTCAGGTCAGGAGTTCACTCCACGCAGCTCACTCCTCGGTTCTGATAACCGTTCCCTCTGCCTGACTCTTCAGACTGAGGGTGCTAAGGAAGTCCTACAGTTACCAACACTGAGGAACTGAGCCATCATCTGTCACTGTTGTAAATCCTCCTCACACCTTTGTAAATCATCCCTTTAATGAACTGCACTTAGAGTCCTCACTTTGAGTGTATTGCCTACTTCCTTCCTGGACCCAGTTTAGGAAAAGATACCGTGAGATTGTTTTGAGTGTTAAGGAACTCCAAGTTAGGCTGCGTGTGTAAGCCCAGCTTCCCCAAATTCTAGTAAGGGGATGTCACTTTGTTTCTCATGGGCCATTGTCCTTTGGCATGTTGATCTCAAAGACCTTCCTGGGCAGAGTGGTTGTGAGTGGAGGCTGGGTTTGGGCTTTATTCAGGCATTGGGTCAATTTTTCATCTTAATTCCATCAGTGTCTTGCTCCTGCCCCTAAATGTTTATAAAGCCTGTCAAGTTTAATGTTTGCCAACACCCAAGTTTAGCTCATGTGAGGTTGTAACAAGCCTTAGTTCTGAGGTTGAACAGGGAGTCCGTTTGACAGTGCATATTGTTTTCTTCTGTGTGCCAAATCACCTATCTCTACAAGCTAATAATTTATTATTGTGTTGGGGGTAACCCATACAGCAGAAAACAATCTTATAGTTAATTATTATGTCCAAATCAGTGAGAACTAAAGTTAATTGGATATGTTCATAAAATTGTATATTTGGAATGGATACATTAAGCTCTGTTCCAGTGGATGTTTGTTTTCTTATGAAAACCAGAACACTGCTTATGGCCAGGTAGTCAGAGTTTGTCTTCATGCATGCCCACAGCCATCACTGTGCACAACAAGCATTTGTACAAGGCTTACACAGCAAGCATACTGCTCCATCTGCTATGGGAAATGCAGACATGAAGAAGATTCAGTCCACATAGCGAGGACACATATAAGTGCAAGTGACCGTGGACAGAACTCATCGCAGCTCAAGGCATACATGGGATGTTTTAATGATGGCTGCAAAGAGTAAGGGAGTGTGCAGAAAGGATGGGTACTTCACTTATATACACTCTGTTAATCCCACAGAAAATTTGGGAAGGCTGACAAGATACGTAGAATAATAAAAGGAAAAAAATAGCAATAGAATGAACCAGAGTAGAGGAAAAACATCACAAAAAGAAAAAAAAAAAAAGCTTAGGATAAATGTAACAGATTACAACGCAGAAACAGTGCTTGATGCGCGCTGATGGTGGCCCACACATGAAGTGCTGAGCTTCCCAGCAGCCACAGCAAGGAAGATACAGTTATTAACAACACAATGCTTCATGCTCTGAGGAGGAAGAGGAACAGATTAGATCAAAAACTCTTTGTGAACAAGGTTACATTTTTATAGGTTTAGAAAGGAAAAGCATTTCTCAAAGTGTGATTCCTTAGTGTACCACATCACAGCCCTCGGGCAGTACTTGTTCAAAATGCAGATTCTTGAGCCCATCCCAGACCTAGTGAGTCAGGCAGAGGGCTTTTTGTTTTGTTTTTGATGGTGGGGAGAGTGAGTTGATTGAGAGTTTTGATAAGTAGAAATGGGTGAGATTTCCAACAGAGGCAGTTAAGATATTTTGAGACAAAAGATAGCAAGGATGTTGAAAAGGAAGAAAGTAGAAGGCAGATTTGGGAAGAAAGCATTGTTTTCAGTGGGATAGGAGGTGGCACACATGCAAGGCTAGAAAGGAAGTTGAGGACACAACATGGGGAGCCACCGAGCCCCTGCTAAGGCTGTATGTTTACGTTGTTCTGAAGGCAGGAGGCTCCTTCAGGAGTTGGGAGGAGGAGAACTAGCATTTAGAAAGGTCAGTTGGGCATAAATTTGGAAAATGGGGCCCAGGGCTCAGAAGTAGCTGCCATAGTCTATGTGAATGCAGGTGAGCCCCATGGCTGAGGTAGCAACGGTGGAGATGGATGGAAAGAGTGGGCTGCATTACAGCCAAGGGCAGCCCATAGAACTGGGTTCAGGTAAAGCATAGGGGATGGAGCACATCCTGTAGTCAAAAAAGTTAAATGGTTAAACTTCTAAGATCTGGGCATGAAAGGGGCTTGGAGATGCCATTGGTAGTCCAGGATGGTTGGGATAAGAAATGTTTCTGTTGAGGAGTGATAGAAATTGACGTTGAGTTATAGTAACAATCTCATTATCTTAACACTAATAGCATCTTATATTTATTAGGTGTATTTTGTGTGGTAGGCATTGTGCTGAGGCCTTTGCTTGGAAGGTCTCATTGAATCATCACAATAGTACTGTGATATGTCTTATTTCTGTTTTACAGGTGGGGATACAGAGATTTAGAGAAGTTAAGTAATTTGTCCAAAGTCGCACAACTAGGAAGTTGTGGAGCTGAGATTCGAACCCAGGCAGTCTGACCACAAAACCTGTGTCTGTGACCAGTGTGTAGGGCTGCTATGTGGCGTTGGTGGAGGAAGGGGTCCTGTAGGTGGCTTGGCCCATAGTACGTTGGAAATAACAACAATAACTTAGACTTGTTGAGAATGGTCTTTGTTCACATGCTGTGTTAGGCCCTTTATGTGCATTTTCTATTTAGTCACATGATAGCAGTGCTATCTAAGGCGTAAGTTTAATTATTTTGCCCTCATTCAGATGAGAAAACAAGCTTAGAGAGGTTGCACAGATACTAAGTTGTAGAGCCAAGCCTCGCACTCACATAGCTTGCCTTCCAAAGCTGCCTTCTTCCCATCAGCTGTGATGGAACTCGGGAGAGAAGTTAAAGGAGAAGATATGAGAGTCATAATTATAAGTAAAATTGAAACCAATTAGCGAGAGAATGTTCAACCTACGTCACAGATTAGACCATGGGAAAAGGCTGAAGAAGTGGAGGAATCCTTGACTGAATCTGAGCTATAGGACTCAACTAGTTGAGCTTGGGAAAGTAACTTTACCACACTGACCCTCAATTTCCTCATTTGAAAATGAGGAAACTATTTCTTAATTCATGGTTTTATCCACATTAGATAAAATAGTATATGAACAGTGTTAGCTCAGTGTCTGCTATATAGTAACTCCTGTGTCAACATTACCTTCTGTTATTGTTTCTGCTACTACACAAAACTGCTTCCTAGTGCTAAAATATGACCCTTGATAGGAGATGGTGCCTTTAACCAAGATAAGATAGGGCAATGGAAGGGCACGTGTGCATGTGTGTCTGGGGGAGGGGCAAGTAAGCAAGAGCCAAGGATGAAATGAATGATTAGAAAAGCCAGTGTCTTCCTTCTGGAGCATCTTGCAATTAAAGATTTATTGAGGCATTGGTGAAGTCATAGCCAGGCTCAATCTAGCCACAGCTCATCCTGGCCCAGCATTTCTCTCCTAGTTCCAAAGCAATTGCAGCAAGTTTAAAACTTGAGTTTACAGTGAATTTTCCTTAGCCAGGCAAATACACGCTCAGAAGGTGGTTAGGAGGGTTTACTCTGTCAGTCTCACTTCCCAGGGACTGGTGGCAAGAGGCTGTGCTGCTTTGGTTGTGTGTACAAAGTGAGGTTTGTGATTATGCAAAACAAATCTAGGAGAGGAAGTTATTCACAGCACTTGGATTCAGCAAAATGTTAACTTTTAAATGCTTTTTTAAATTTTTACACAACAAATTTTGAAACACTGGGGACCTGAAGAAAAATTTCATCCATATGTCTCTGCCTGAGTTATGCTTAACCAGGAACGTGGTTCCAAAGAGGTCTTTGGGTAAGAGATTTCCATCCCTGCAGGATGGGGGCATTCTTGCAAATAAACAAAACCTGAAAAAGGTGGGGGTGGAGAAGAGCTTTATTTATTCCTCAAGATACATTAATACTTTCTATGTGGCAGGTACTATTCCTGGAGCTTGGGATAAATGGCCAGGGATGTTAGCCACAGGCCACATGGGTATTGTCAGCAAATGCTGTAGTCTGATCCAAATGAAGCTTCAAAATGCCAGCCCAGCACAGCCAGATCCAGGGATTGTTTTTACAGAAGCTGGAAACCTGCACTAGAAATGTGAAATTGCCTGATTTTTAAATGTTTGCAACTTGTTCGAAACGTTTTGCAAAATACTACGAGGACTAAACAAAAAGTGTCTGCAGATACTAGTTGGCTTCTGGGCTTCTGGGTTATAAATCTGAAACAATTTTATAGGAAGCGGCGAATGCTAACATAGAAAAAAGAAACAGAGTTTTGTGGGTTACAGAGGAGAAGGGGTCTGTCCAGGCTGGGAGTCGGGAGGAGACCAAGTCCTGTCACAGGACTTAACTGGGGTTTCCCACTGAGCAGGAGTGGCGATGAGGAGATCTGGAATCTAGCAAACAATTCCCCTGGAGGTTGGGGTTTATGGTGTTTAGTGTGTGTGTGTTGCTGGGTGCAGAACAAGGGGTACCATCTTTGAGATGTGTTTGAGAAGCTATCAGGTAGAACAAATAGATTCCTTTGCTAATTAACGCAAACAGTTTATTTTGAAAGCTAAGAATGGAAGCAGCCATCAATAGGACGTGAAATGCCAAAGTGTCTTAAAGCATAAATGGTTAAATGTAATGGCTCTCAAGACAATAATGAAGGATCTACTTTCTTTTGAAGCTGAGCCACCTTGGGAAGTGACTTCACTTTCCTGAGCGTCAGCTTCCTCCTCTGTGAACCTGGAATAGCACCCGCCATGCAAGGGCAGAGATAACATCACCTCCCACATTATCCCATCCCTCTAGGCAGGTTCACTGTTCCACTCTTCCCGAAGCAGCTGCTGTGAGAATTTCTGCTTAGAGGATTCCAGATCAAATCTGTTTAAGGAATAAGTTTCTCCAAAGTCCTGCAATATAGAAAACTTGTTTAACGTATTTTGAAAATTGGCCTTTTCCCCAATTGGACTCCATAAATCTTTTCCTTCTGTTTTCCTTGTAGTACTCACAGATATCCTCTTCAACCAGAATTCCATAGAACATGCATGGAAAATCTGCTTTAAGCACAGATGGCATTAATTGTGGGGAGATTCTTTTTCTAAACTTCGGGAAATAGACCAGCTACAGTTTTCATTTGGACCAGACTGGACTTCTGAAATCCCTTGAACTTTGTTTCTCTTGTAGGTGGAAGAGACACTAAGTGAAGTTGATTTTCAGCTCAAGGTGGACCTGCACTTTACGGACAGCGAACAGCAGTGAGTGTCCTGGAAATCCTCAAACTGTGCTAGTGTGGTTTTGTCCCTCCAACCCTTCCCAATGCCTGGAGTATCCTCATGGCCACGAACCTCAGAGTGTCTCTCAGAAATCCAGCTCCTGATCAGCTGCAGTACCCCTCCACATGACTGCCTACCCAGGAATGTGGGCTAGGAATGTCTATGTGGTTTCAAACCCCATGTATTTTAGGCAGGTGGCTCAGATGCTGCATGTACAGACATCTCCTGACTTCCTGGCACCTTCTCATATCTGACACCTCCGTACATCTTCAAGAAGTATTAATTAGGTCTTTAATTAATGACGCTATGAGGCTGCAAACCTCAAGACCCCTTCTAAACCAAAGGAAATTTTGCCAGGATTCTGTATCTTTGTACTAAATATCTGATATTGTGTTTCAACTCTCTGAAAATTGAAAATCCATTTATGTGTAACCTGCTGATTAAATAAGCCGGAGGTGACTCTCCTCTTTCTCATAACTACTTCCTTTAAGCTTTTTCCATGGCCTCTTCCTCCTACCCTGGGGTGAACTGTCATGTCACAGAGCCTCCCCAGGTTCTTTCAGGTAATACATAAGTAGCCCTCTTATCAGGTATTAAAAAGTGCAGCCAAGGTTATTACCAAAACTCTAAACTCTTATCCAATTGATAACTTCCTTTCCTTGCCATTGCCCCTTTCTTCACCCTACCCCAGGCTTTCTCAGAGTAGGAAACTCCCAGCGCAGTAGCAGGGTATGGTTGGCAGCTTCATATTTTTTTTCCTGCCTCCTTGCCCTCTGGGGTTTGTGGGCCTTGCAGCGTCAGGAGGGAGGAGATCGCAGAAGAGGCAGGAAGTCATATCTGACGGTTCAGTTGCAAGCAGAGCTCTTCATCTGGTAGATGCTGAATCACTGCTTTCTTTGCTCTTGGGGTGTTCGTTTGCAATTCTTGGAGATATACCTATTAAGCAGCCCACCAATTGCTCCCTGCAAAGAGTGCCTGCAGTTCTTTGATATAAATGATGTCTCCTATGGTTGAGTCGTCACACCTTGTAGGAAGCTCTTTTTGCAGATTCTGCTCTAAAGAACCCACATCTGGCTCTTAGGTAATGGACACAGGCACTGGTTGGGACTCCCCAATACATGCACAATGCTGGTCACTCTTCCTTTAGCCAATCCAGCCACCCTCAGCTTCTCCCCTGAGGACCTTTTCAGGATGAGTCAGGCACCAGGATATGTGTTTCTCCAGTTCTGGGGAACACAGGGCAAGCGTACTTGAAGACTCCCTCTCATTAGGCTTAAGGTGAAGATGAGGGCTCTTCTTTTCCCTCTGTTCTATTAGCAGAATCTCAGTACACCCTGACACTTTCTGCAAATTAATCCTTGCTTCTCATTTCTACAATCTCTTCAGCAAATGCTTCACCTTCTCCTATGGAGAATAGGGGATCTGGTGGCATATGGGCTAATGCTAGCAGAAGGGTCCTCCAATCCTTTCAGAGTTCAATCTCCCTATCAGAACTTTCTCCTCCTTCTCAAGGGGAAACTCCTTATGGGAGTTTTCATAACATGTGGAGTTGAATCAGAAGACATCTGGACCATAGATGGACCACTACTGAAATGTCAGAGACCTGATCGTGTGTGTGCATTGAGAATGAACATCTGCTGATGTGTAGATGGCCATGTCTAGTCTCTGGACTAGTAGGATTATCTCTCCATGGTCTTGCCACAGAGTCCGGGCTCAACATCACAGTTTCCTCACTCTTGTCTTTATCCAGACTCCAAGCCCCTCTGGCCACCTGCTTCTCTCATCACTTCTACTTACCCCTTGTTGGGATGATGAATGCTTGAGAAATCTTATCTTCCTTACACCATCCCCAAGACTTGCTGGTCTAACACCATATTGAACTCAGAGGCCCTGCAAGAGGCTGGCCTTCTTCCTAATCTATAAACCCAGAAGTCCATATTGCCCCTCAACTGTCTGGGATTTCTGTCATTCACTTATTTCATCAACTCATCCCTGCCCTATCTTCCTATACTGACTTCCTTCAGAGACATTCATTCTTAGCTCAATGTTAGACATTTCCAGCTGATCACAGACTCCTGCCATTGATTCCAAAATGAGCCTAGAAGTCATTCTCCACCCAGCCCTGCAGGCAGTCTTAATTATAAGTCATGATGGACACAGGAAATGAGACCTTCTTGCCATCAAAACAGTCGTTAGTAGAGAACCTATGTACCGGAGATGGGTCCAAACAAAGTGTATAAAATTCAGCAACTTAGGCATTTTGCTCATCAACTATGAGACACTGCACTGGGCAAGTCCTTGCACTTTTTAAAATCTCAGTAGCCTCATTTATAAAATGGACATCATTATAGAATCCCTATCTCATAGCTCTGTTAGGAAGATTAAGAGAGACGGTATACATACCAGGCCAAGTGCGTGGCTTTGCTGACTCAATGTCTTCTTCCTTTTTGTGACATCGTAGATGCAAGTGGGGCCAGGCTTCCATGTATCACTTCCTCTCTCTAATACAAGCACTTAATAACAATCAGAGCAGGGGGTTTTCATGGAGTATAAGATTAGCTAAGAGGAACAGGAAGCCCGAGGCTGGGGGAGAATTGAAAATGCCATATATTTTCATTTTCATTAATTGGGTTTAAGGATGATAAGGCATCTGTAGCACATCCTGGGGGTAAACATTAGGCTTTGAAACATGACCCATGCAGTCGGCTTCTTTAGAACCAGGTAGGCCTGAGCAAGAACTAAACAGAAAAGCATGGTATCTAATATCGGGGACGGGGTCTCTCGGTGTCCATCTCCTCCAGGGATTCTCACTCGAGTTGGGCAGTTCTATCCCCAGGGCCATTTGGCCACGTCTGGAAACGTTGTTTGTGGGGAAGATGCTCCTGGCATCTGGTGGTTTGAGTCCAGGGGAGCTGCTAAACATCCTCCAGTGTACAGGGCAGCTCCTCTCTCAAAAAAGCATTATTCAGTCCCCAAAAGTCAACATTACTGAGGGTGAGAAACCCTGCTCTAGTCTAAATTCACAGTCTGCAAAGTCTTGCAAGTCTACAAAGGCCTGTGAGCATATGTTTTCACAGGGACAGGGAGCTCACCCCTTCCCGTCGTATCCCATTCTGTCCCTGGACAGCTCTGCTTATCTGGAAATTCTTCTTTACTTCAAGGAGCAAGTCATCCCTGTGTGCCTTCCCTCAGTTGTCCTCCATTTTAGTCCTCACAACTACCTAGAAAAATCCTCCATCTGCATGGCAATTCAGAAAAATGAGACTTTTTAAGCAATCTCTTCATCTCCAATTGAACATCAGGCTATTTGTGTTTTTTGTTTGTTTTATTATTTTAGTTCCTTTATAAGAACCCAAGCATTCTCCTCTCAATGCTACCCAGTTTGTCTCTGTCTTGTCTGAATTGAGACCCCCCCCCCAAGAACTGAGTTTTATCTCCATTAACTGACTCTATCCATTTCAGAACACAAAAGAGCTATCACTTCCCTCATTCTGAATTCTTTACTCCTATTAATGTGGCTTAAATTCTTATTAACATTTCTGACCTCTTTGCTACCCTGACAAGTATTTCACCTCCTATTGTTCAAGCCCTAAGGGTATTTCTGTGATTCATATGAGCCTGTGTCTGAACAGATTCAAAGCAATAATGTGCAGCAATGCAGAGCAGACCGTGGAGTTGGACAGACCTGGATCTAGCATTTCAGTTTTGCCTTGTGACTTTGAACGAGTCACTTAACTCATGTTGGCTTTACTTCCTCATCTACAAATGGAGTAATACAAGTTAATACTTCATATGATTGTCATATGGATTAGGGGAAAAAGCACCATGTTCAGTTCATAGTAAGGCCTCAATAAACTGTTGTCAGAATTAAAATGAATGTGAATGTTAATGACTTTCTGAGACTCAGGGGGGTACTCTGTGCCCCCTCCCCATCAGGTTTCCTCCTGGTATGATAGGAAACCATTATTTGTGGCCTATTTATGGAGTCACACTGGGCTTCAATGAATTAGTCAGCTCTTTTACGTGGCATTTGCACACAAGCTCTAAGCAACAAGGATTCCAGGAAGCAAAGCGTGTAGGCTGGGTCTTGGGCATCTGCTGTCCTCACCTTCCCCTCTCAGTGTCTCAGTGCCTCATCTGTGGAAGAAGGACAAGCTTTTCCTCTGAACATTCTCTGAGCTCTCTCCTCTACTCATGGAAGATGCTCCCTCCAGGTTTCCTAAGAGCCCTGGTTCATAGACACCTTGAGAGCCTAAGTGATTGGTTTACAGAGATGGAGATTAGCACAGGATGGCTTTTATTTAGAGAAGAATTGACCCCATTTTTATAACCAAAGACTCAATTGGGCCTTGCCTACCACTTGGTTTATCTCTTAGGAATCCAGCACATACCAGTTACAAAATGCTAGAGCAAAGAGGGTGTCCTTGATAAAGCTAGTCAGACTACTTAATCATCATGCTTTGGAAATCATTCAGTCACTCAATGATTCCTTTTAATAAGCAAACGTTTGGCCAACCTCTACAGTATGTCAGGTTATATGCTATGTGTTGGGTATATCAAGAAGAATTGGTCACAGTCCCTGCCCGTAAGAGGTCGGAATCTGATAGAAAACACAGACATACAAAGGAAGTGCAATGCTGGACATCTGTGGGGGAAATGCATGAGCAGGTGGAGAAGGAGGACCAGAGGGGCTTCAGGGTTAAAGTGAGCCTGGAAAAGAGTCTGGGCATCTTTCTATCACTTGTGGCCAGGTTTGGTGTCACTGTCAGCAGAACCCAAGTCCCAGATCTGCTGCATAGCAGCTGTATGACGTCTTGTGAGCTCTTTTTCCTCTCCAAGCCTCAGTTTCTTCATCTGCCAATCACAGGAAAAGCGATTTCTACCTGGCAGTGTATTTGCAGTGATTGAACAAGATGATTTGTGCATGGTGGTTGTGCATGGATGAGGGTGTGATGTAGACCTGCCTGGATGACAGCAGGGACAGCCACCGTCACTCACGTGAGCTCACTCTCTTGCCTTCCAGGCTGAGGGACGTGGCCGGGGCACCCATGATCAGCAGCCGCACGCTATGCTTGCACTTCCACCCTCGGAAAGGTCTGCACCACCAGGTCCCCGTCATGTTCGACTATTTTCACCTGTCAGTGATCTCGGTGACCATCCACGCTGCCCTGGTGGCTCTGCAGCAGCCTCTGATCAGGTATGAGGTTATGAGCCCTGGGGTGCATTTCCATTTAGGGTGAAGCTGAGAGGACCGAAGTTGATCACGATTTACCGGAACAGACCAGAGGAGCTTCTCTCAGGCTGAAGGTTTAGGCTCTGGGCCTCACTGAGGGGCAGGGGAGAGGTGGGCGGGGGTGTGGAGAGAGCATCAAGACTCAAGGGGATGCTGGCAGGGAGCCTTGAGGCTGAACTACTAACTACGGTCAGACCTGAAGACGATTCTACACGTGTCCTTGCTTCTTTCTGACTGTGCCTTATTTGAGAAGTCACCTATCATCCCTGAGACACACAATCTTCATCTCGAAAACCGGAGTGCTAATGTATCCTGTCTACGTAAGGTTTAGTGAATCTCACATGAGGACAGTGGCCAGGTGTTCTGTACCACCTCCGTTTTCTCTCCTCTCCCCAGCTTGCTAATCGTTCCAGTGCAGGACCACCTGCATGGCCCTGTGCTCTCCCCTTCAGTGAATTGTCCCAGAGCATCTCCAAGGCCCCATGAAGCACTGAGGTTTTATGGATTCTGTAAATGGAGGGACAGAGCTGACAACAGTTAGCACATTGTACTGTGCCTGGGCATCCTCAGACATCCAGCATGGCCAGATATGTACTTCTAATCACTTCAAAACCTCCCACTTGCACATGGGCACAAGTTGCATGTGTGAAAAGGGATGTTTAGGGACAGAATCTTGCAACATGGAGCTTTGGGAAGGGAACTTTCCTAATGTCCCTACTCAGGACAGCTAATCAGAGCTGGGAGTTGAAATGTGTGTAGGGGAGACTCCAGTCCCCACTGATTGTTGGGCAGGGCCTTTGCTGTCCCAATTGCTTACTGGAGAGTGAGTAGGAATGAGATACCTCGATCTTGGCCACGTGATGTGACTAGGAGGTGCTGCTCCTGGAGGCCTGCACCCCATCCCCGTGCCATTTTCTGGTCCCATCCTGGGATCTGCTTGCTAATGGGGCCATTTCATATACTAACCTCGGGTGATAGAGGTGACGGATATGTAGCAAACTAGTCATAATCCCCAAACCGAGAAGTGTCACCCAGAGATAAAGACTCAGTTTGGCTCAAGAGCAAGGTGAGATGAGAGAAAAAGGGACATTGCACTCGGGTAGGTCTTGAGCAGTGTTGCATTTTGACAGAAGGAAACCGTGTGCGAGTGTTAACTGAGAGTGTGTGAAAGGAGCCAAGGGCATCAGAGAAGACAGGGTGGAGAGAGCTGGTGAGGACCATCACCCGGCCTGGAGACATGGGTTGGGACCAGAGAGTCCAAGGCCTTTGGTGCCCCGCTGAGAAGTTTGGACATCTTCCTGCCCAAAACTGTATTGAGCTTCTTGATGGAAACTGGGCCCTAAAAGAAAGCAGACACTGTGTCAGGGAGACCTTGGGGCCATTCATGATTCTTTCACTCAGTGGGTCTTTACTGAGGGCCTTCTGTGCCCCAGGAATGGTGCTAGGATGCACACAGTAGAACCCACTGTGGGATCTAAATCGACTGAGATAGACTTTCCCTCAAGGAGTCCCCAGCTGAGTGGGGTGGCCAATCTACATATGTGGAATTATGAAATGGCAAATGCTGTCCTAGAGTTTGATAGAAACTGTTAGAAGAATCAAAGATATAGAATCAAAGGAAAGCAGCCCTGAAGTCAGAAGCTGCAGGACATAGAATCCAGAAAGCAGCAGAGGGTCTCATGATCCTGGGAAGGACGTTCCCTGGCTGTGAGCTCACCCTGAGGCTTGGCCAAAAGTGGCCTCGGTGCAGAGTTAAGGACATGATCTGTTTGCCGTCAGTGAGGCAGGGCTGATGGCCGGAGGCTGCGTCCTGGGAGTACTGGCTCTTGGCTGCGGAAGGTGAGGCAAGACCCCGGGTAGGAAAAGCAGAGCTCCCTGCAGGCGGCTCTGGGGCCCTGAGTCTGAATTGTTCAGCATCAGCTGGAGTCAGGACCCTCTTACTGTCTAGCCCCACCATGTAATTTCTGGGATCCTTGCATGAGTCACCTAACTTCTCTAAACATCTGCTTCAACATTGAAATAATAAATAGCTAGGTAGACAGAGACAGAGAGAAATTTTTTAAAATGGGTGGAAATACTAAACCAACAGAGGTGATGAAAGGATGCAATGAGATGACGCACACCGTCTACGTCGCACATGGTGAATAGGTGCTTGCTTAGTGGTGGGCGTCACTAAGCGTTAGCCACTTCTCCTAGACAGGCCAAACCAGAAAGCTCTGAGATAAACTGATCCAATCTGGGACCTTAAAAGACTCCAAGCCTGACAGGGCAGAAATATGCATAAGCAGTGAACTCTAATTCAGTGTGCAAAGTATCATGGGAATACGATGTAGGGCTGGGGTTAAAAGCGTGGGCTTTGAGATGGGATGGATGCGGGTTGCATTCTGAGTCCCCTGCTTCCTAAGCCCGTCAGCTGGAGCATGTGACTTACGATTTCTGGGCTTCAGTTTCAGGACACACCAGAAGGCTGTTAGAAGAATTAAATGAGATAGAACGTGTAGCACCCTGAGGCATGCATTCAGTTGGTTAATATTTATTTAGCACCTACCATATTCCAGGCTCTGACCTAGGCCTGTGTCTAGCACATAACAATCTCTTATTAAACGGTGGATAAATTTTAGCATGGGGAAGAGGAAGCTCTGCTTAAGAGAAATCAGGGAGGACTTTAGAGAAGAAATGGCCTTTGAGCTGGACCCAGTGCATAAGAGACTGTGACGGTGAAAAGTAAACTTGGGAGGGTAAAGGGGAGCCATATTTAGCAGTGCAATTAATGGCACATTAAGGAATTGAGACTCCGTTTATTGTACAAGAAGGAAGCACTGAAGGTTTTGAGCAGGAGAATCACCTGGTCAGACCCTGTTTTGTAAAGATCTCTGCAGCCCCTGTGAGTGTGTCAGGCTGGAGGTGACATCAGGGTGGAGGCAGGAGGACCAGTCAGGAGGAGACGGCCACCGTCCTGCTCAGAGATGAGAAGTGTTTGCATCGACTGAAATGGCAGTGAAAGCAGGTTCCTCTGCTTTTGCTTCTGGGAGCCCTGATGCTATTCTAATGAGGATTTGGGATCTGGAAACTCTTAGGAGAAAGTTTAACCTCCTGGCAGAAACCAGTCCTTGCAAATTTGTCTGTAGCAACCTTGCTGGAGATGAGCACAGATGGAAATCCACTGAGAACTTTGGCTTCTCCGGGGATGGGGGTAGAAACAGGACTGCCTTCTGTTCTCTGGACTCTGCGGGAAGAATTCTATCAGTTAGCTCACAGTGGCTGGGGTCAAAGGGAGCCATTAAAGGTCTGGGAAATACCGTCAAACTGGGCAGGCTCTAGTTTTTCCAGGAAAGCAGTTTTCATAGCATCAGTTCAACCCCATCAGGAAGAAGCAGGTGTGAAATTAAAATTTAACCTCAAAAGACCCTTCACTCTCCCTGAGACAGACTGAAGAAAAGAATCCAATTTTTAACCCTCAAATGGGTACAATTGGATTCTACTTGTGGGGTTCAGATCCACTGGAAAAGCTAATCAAGGCCACACTGAAGTTAAATAATGAGTTATTCTAGTTATTAATTTGTAGTCTGTCCCCTGAATGTGGCCTGAACATCACTGCTTATATACGTATTCTCTTTTTCTTCTGCTATGTTCCTTTGATCCATTCTTCTAGCTAAACTGTAGACTTGCTCCAGATCTCAATTTGAAACAAATCCGAGTAATCATTATATTATACTTGATTATATTTGTGGTTATCAACAATAGCTTTATAAATGTAATAATGATTATATTAGATTTTATTGTTTGTGGTATTATTGATGAGAACTGCTAGCATTTATTGCATCTTTGCTATTTGCCAGACACCATACTTAAAGTTGTATGTAGCTAGTCTCATGGAATCCTGGAATCCTTACAACAACCCCATGTTTAAAGTGCTCATTTCAACCCTTTAAACATGTGAGGAAACAGAGGCACCAAAAGATTAAACAACTTTCCCCACGTCACAGAGCTTATAGTCACTGCTGATGGGGTTTGAACCCTGACAGACTTGCTTCATTGGCTGCCTCTTAACCAATTGGCCGTACTCTACATGAGCATCATCTCTAACTATTCATATTTTTCACCGAGTTTGGCTTATAATCTACTCATCTGTGCTCACTGGCCTGAGTTTACCTCCGTCATATTATATCTGCCTCCCACTCTAGACTAAATGTCTTTGAAGTGAGGGTCATGCCTTAATCATCTTGCCATCCTACCACCTAACACCTTTCCTGGCAAGTGGCGTGAGCCTAGTAAATATTTGAATAATTAAATTAAACAGAAATATAATATTAGCTTTATTCCCCTGTCAATATTTTAAGCAGGAATGTGGGTGTTTGGATTAAATTCTTCCACAAATATTTCTTGAGCTCCTGTGATGGAGATGATGCCACCTGAGGCTATTTATTGTCAAGATCCTCTTTGCATCAGAGACTTTGAATCTCACGGAGGCTCAGGGAGGGCACAGGGCTTGAAGGAGCTCACTCCAGGTTGTGCCACCAAAAGGTGTAGAGGCAGGACTCAGACGAGGTCAGATGGAGTGTCCTCTTGTCCTTCTGGCCAGAAGCCTGTTCTACCTGCCCCTCCAGTTATGGAACTTTGCAGCTCTGCCTCAGTGTCTCTCAGCGGGCATGTTGTTGGCCTTTAGGGGACATTTCTTTGTATACATAGTAGGATATGAGTCATCTTTGGCTCTCAAGCTCATATACCAGTTGCAGCCCCTTGTCATGGCAGCATCCAAAAATGTCCCTTCCCAGCACCCCTTCGGGAGTGAACGACCTATTCGAAACGACTTGTCTCATAGGCTCCCCAATAATACCACCCAGGGGACTGAGTTGATGACACCATCACTTTCTTTACATTCTTTTTCTCCCTTTTCAATTCTCTTCTTTTCAGTTTTACTCGTCCCGGAAGAGGCTCCTGGCTTGGTAAAGCTGGCCCAGACACAGGACCAGAACCATCTAGCCTTTCTCTGGAGAACCTGGTCTTTGGAGCTGGATACTGCAAGCCGGCTTCCTCAGAGGTAATGTCTGCATGGGGTCAGTAGCCCCAAGACTTGTAAACTTCACTTTGCAGGGTGTGTGTGTTCTATGAGTTTTTCACTTCTTCACTTCATTTAGAGATTCTTTGCTCCGTGTGTCCCCTCCTCTCGTATATCCACCCATTCTTTCTTTTAATCACTGCTATATTTATCAAACATATTCCTAATGCTAGGTAGACTCAGGGAATAGGGTCTTCATATGGCATCTCTTCTGTGTGGTCCCCTTGAAGAATATGATTCTCTGAAGCTCACAGTGCGTGTTGTGATGGGCTTCCCTTGGACCCTGTGGTAACCTTGAAAGCCTCTTGAAATTGAGCTGCTTTCAAAACTGGCTTCATCTCTCATTTGCTCACTTCTCTAAGCCTCAGTTTTCCCACCTCTAGAGTGGGGTCACTAATACTTAATGACTTCTTGGGGTAGTATGTGTCAGGAAATGCTGCAATGAATATAAACTTCCAAGTCCAGTACCTGGTACTCAGTAGGTGCTCAATAAATATGCACATCCTGTCCTTCTCCTTGTTCCTTCTTCCCAAGAAACACCTGCTACTCTTCTATGATCCACAGGGCTTTGGTCACACACAGCATGCTTAGCCCATATTTCTCCTGAGCCAATGCATGACTGTTTTTATTAGGGGTCTGCTCAAAGATAACCAGCCTGGATTAGTCTGGGTTCTCCCGGGAAACAGAACCAATAGGAGACGTACAGTTGATTGATCGATAGATAGATAATGGATAGATAGATATAGGAGATATATATATATATATATATATATATATATGTAGGATATGTATATATATATAAAGAGATTTATTATAAGGAATTATGTCATGCAATTATGGAGGCTGAGAAGTCCCACAATCTGCTATCTGCAAGCTGGAGCCCTGGGAGAGCCAATGGAGTAAGTTGCAGTCTGAGTCTGAGCTTTAAGGCAAAAGAAAACTGATGTCCCAGCTCGAAGACAAGCAGAGGGAAAATTCTCTCTCACTCATTCTTTTTGTTCTACTCAGACCTTCAGTAGATTGGGTGATGCCCACCTACTCTGGGGAGGCCGATCTGCTGGAGCCAGTCCACTAATTCAGAGGCTAACCTCATCCAGAAACACCCTCACAGACACACCAGAATCATGTTTAACTAATATCTGGGCACCCCATGGCCCAGTCAAGTCAGCACACAGAAATTAACCATCTGACATCTCACGGTATAAGTGTGAAAGTCTGTTCACGCTCAGTCACCCCCAAAAAGACGTACTCTGTCCTCCTGTGCAGCCATGCTCCATGCTCAGATGGTCAGCATATCAGCATATTCTGCACTCAGCTTGCTCTCCTGTGACGTCACCTTTCCCAGCTCTGAGCCCCAGCCAGGAGGCCTGGCTATGCAAGCTGCCCAGGTCATGTCTCCATCTGGTCCAAGCGCTGTGTCACAGGTTCTCATTGGAAGAGCTAAGAAGAGAGCTGCTAGACCCTCCAGAGGGACAGGGGACCTGAACCCAGCATGGGGCTCCATGATCAGCAAAGAACAGACTTTGGAGCCAAATAAAAGTGCTCGAAGGTGAACTCAAGCTACTTGTCGAGATAGGACCGTGGGCAACCACTGAGCCTCTAGGAACAGTGTCCTAAGCATTGACACAGGACCCAGCAGATAGTAACAAGGGAGCGGAAGGCAGGGAGCCAGCACAGCTGGGCGTTTCTGTATTACCTCATGTGCACGGATGGCTTCAGGCTTCCAGCGTGGGATTGGGAAGGGATAGCAGGCAGGGACCTCCTGCTCCCTCTGCATCCAAGCATAGACCCTTCATCATTAGTGGATGCTATGTGCATCCCCTAGATCACTCTCAACACCCTGCTGCAGGCCCATCCCTGTTCCAGCTGCCCTGTAGGTCCACTGAAGCCTTTGCTGTGACCACATCACAGCCCAATCTCTCCCTCTGTGGAGTCCTGCTTCTCACTCCTCCATATGTTCTGGCCCCAGAGCCTTCGCAGTAGATCTCCTACCTGAAAATCTCCAGCCTAGCCTCTGTTTTCCAGGCAATATGGCATGGGATCTTAGGGAATGTCAGAGGTCGTAGATCAACTCAAAGCACTTAATCCAAGACAGGGGCCTTTGCTGATGCCACACGAGCGTATAAGGATGATTATGACATGGTGTCTGCCCTGAAGGAACTCTGATGCACGACTCCCTGTGCATCCTCTCATGCCTCATTCAGATGACCCCAGCTCTGTGAGTGCTCTCCGGTTTCCTAGGGAGAAATTCTCTCTCCCAAATGCTTCCTCCACACTCAAGGCTAGGCATCTCTGTCTCTCCTCCGCTGGGTTCTGAGTGGCTGGGGAGAAAGGCCATCTTGTTCAGCTCCACATCCCCAGGGCCCAGTACCATGCCTGGCACATGTAATTAGTGCTCAAGAATGTCTGTTGAAGGAATGATTGATACAAGTACGTGAGTCATGTTCACGTAGAACTCTGCGCCACGAGAGAGCTAAGCCCCACAAATGTTTCTTGCCTTGTATGGCAACAGACAGAAACCAGTGGAAGAGAGTGGGAGAGTGATAGGAATCTCCATTGACATCTGAATGTTGAACAGGGCTGCCCTTACAGACTGTTCAGAAACCCCAAACCTGGTGTGGGGTGGGGTGCATAGGCAACACCGCAGATCACTTCAGTCCACCTGATTCTGTTGCATCTGAGGAGGCCACACACGACCTAGGCAAATCTCTACCTTGGAGACTGTCGTAATGTGGTCTCAAATACCTGCTATGCTAAATACTATATGACTTGTGGGGGGGGGGGTACTTATTCACCCTTGTGGAAACTCAGGTTATTCAACTCTAAAATGGCATAACATCTATATTTTAGAGAGGATTTCAGGAGTTAATACGTGTAAAAACAGTACAGAAATAAACTCATAGCAGGCACATGATACAGTATAGTTTTTTTCCATTTCTCTTCTTGGCTATTTTTGGGGATGTGTGTCAAAGAAGACATCCCTGTCTTTTACAAGAGTCAGATAAAATAGCTTATTTGTGGGTGCTCAGCAGTGAACTTGCTCACGGAGCTCAGCTCAATGGGTTATTTTCAGGATCTGCTTCTTTTCCTGTGCATTTTCCATTTGGGCACCATCCAGTTATGTGGGCTCAGAGCCGCATGCCCACCCTGTGCCTTCCCACAGGCAAGGGCTGCCAAGCAAAGAATAAAATCCACTCCTCCCCCTTCCCCTGGGAGCTGTGCTTCCAAATCCCCGAGAAGCCCAGTGCATTAGCAAATAGCATCGGGATCCACACAGATTGCAGCATCAGCTGGAAGGATTAGAGAACAGGTGTTCCCTTCAAAATAAGCCTTTCTGTGCAGAGACATTTGCAGAAGCTAGAGTTTCATGGCAAAATGAGCTGCCTGGCCAGACGAATCATGGGGAAATGAGGGTTGATGGGACAAGCCACATCACTTTCCCATAGCCAGGCCCCTCTGGCCCCAAAGCCCGCTCTTTCCTCCCGTCCATTGGGCAGGTAGAGCCTCAGATTCAGAGTCAGAATGAGAGCTTGCGTCCCCTCCCCATCACAAGCCAGCAGCTTTGCCCCAGGGGAATTACTTTCCCTCTCCCACTCTTGGCTTATCTGTCAGAGGGGTGACTAATGCCTGCCTTGCAGCATTCCTGAGGAGATTAAATGAAATGAGCTTACAGAAGCCTTCAGTATAGAACCTGGCACAAAAGTGCTCAATAAGACCCTCTGCTGGTATTATTTTTATTTTGGTTCATCAACATAATTAAACCTAACGTTACTCCAAGAGTCCATGTAATCTTGTGGGCAGGACATTGAATAAAGGGTCTTAGAGATAGTTCTGTTCTTGGCTTCAGCACTAACCTGCCATGTGACCCTCAGCCAGACACCTGCCCTCTTTGGGTCTCAGTTGCCCATGGAGTAGAGATAGGATTGGATGAGATCATCCTGGAAGCCTCCTTCAGCCCTCTCTGTGCTATTTTTACTGTGATATCCTTAACTCTGCCTGGTACAATCGGAGACACGTGACACCTGCTTGACGTTTTAGTCCAGATTCTCCAGAGAAACAGAATCAATAGGATGTGTGTAAACACACACACACACACACACAGAGGAAGAGAGATTTATTTTAAGGAATTGTCTCACGTGATTGTGGAGGCTGGCAAGTCCAAAGTCCAATATCTGCAGGTTGGGCCAACAGGCTGGAGACCCCAGAAAGAGTAGTGGTTTGAGTCCAAAGGCCATCTGCTGGCTGAATGACTGAATGCCTTCTTCTCATAGGGGTAGGGGGTGGTCAGTCTTTTTCTATTAAGGTCTTCAACTGATTGGATGAGGCTCACCCATATATGGGGGTAATCTGCTCTATTCAAAATCTAATGATTTAAATGTTAATCTCATCTAAAACATACCTTCACAGAAACATCTAGAATATATTTGACCAAATATCTGGGTAATGTGGCCTGGCCAATTTGAACATAAAATTAACCATCACTCTTAATAAATGCTCAGGGTCTGATCAGACTCTCACTGAAGATCAGGAATCCAGTCACTCAAAGTCAGGAGAATCCCTTTCTTCCTCCAGGAACACTGCACACCCCCTTTCTTCTCACTGAAATGAGTAGGGTTGTTCCATGGAGAGAGGGGAGAATGGCGACCTGGAGAGGAGATGCAATCTTTAGAACTCTCCTCTCTTCAGAGTTCTGCTCCCTGGACCGGGGCATCAGTGCATCAGTTCATTTATTTAACCATCAATCATTTATTCAGCCCCTACTGTGTGCTAGCATCTGTGTGCTAAGACGATGAATAAAGCTCGATCCTTACCCTCAATGGGTCATGGAATCTAGTGCATGGGGCAAAGGAATAATTACAAGTTTTACATTCCACAATAGTTTGCAAAGTGTGATGCTGCTCATTTTAAATCACATTTTTGAACACCTTCCCTGTTAAGCCATTGATGCACACAGAATCTGGCAATTCCCACAATGACTGTTTACTATTTCCTTTTACAGATAAAGAAACTGAGTCAGAGAGAGGTTAGGAGATGTCTCGCAGTCACATGGCTGGGCAGGGACTAAGCTGGGGTTTTCCCTTGTTCAGCTTGATGCCATCTCCCCACCCCCCGTCATTACCCACTAGGTGAACGGTTAACCACTGAAGGGACATTGACTCTTCCACTCTGCCAGTGCAGGGCATCTTTCTGATTTATTCCCCTGTGTTTGCCTGGCGCAGTGCGTGTGCTCAGGAAGCCTTTGTTGAATGAATGAGCGTCAGAAACCGTGCAATTGGAGAACATCTGAATGCAAGAGAACAAAAGCCCTTGCAAGTCTCCTGTTAGGCATTCAAACTTTCCAACAGATCCGTCCCCAGCCAGCCCGGTGAGCCTTCTGATCCTTTGCTCTCCTGTGGAGATCACAGAGTCTGTGCCCTGGGGAATGTGCTCTGTCAGAGCTGAAGAAAACGTCAGAGATGGGTATATTGGCCACCAAAGTGGAACCTGTCCGCCCTCTGCTTGACTGAGATGACGTTTTCCCAGACAGAGACACATGTGTCATTGAGAGGCTGTTCCTGGGTGCCGCTCTGAAGCCATCGCCCTTTTAAGTTGAATTGCACAGAACTGCAGAACAGTATCCTTCTCGAAGGGAACAATGCTCACAGCACACATGTACAAGCTGTGCTTAGCTTTGCAATGTCTTCCATGCTGAGCCCTGTACCCTGACAGCCCCTCCCTCACTGACAGCTGGTATGTGTCTGGCAGGGTGGGGTGGGGAGGGGGAAACTGAGGCACAGAACTGACTTCCAGGCAGAAATCTCCCCTCTCTCAGGTGTGCTCTTCTTTTTCCCCTTTCGCTCCATTTGACTGGGTCCTGCACACTTTACCCTTGCTTTAAATATACCCTTACTTGTTATTGTGAACATCTTCATGGCCCTTTCGTGAGGCTCCAGAGTCTTGTAGGTAAGACACAGACATTCCTTATTACTGCTAACACATTAGTATATTGCCTCTGGGCTGTGACGTCTCTGTAAGCAAAGACACTACCTTGGTTTAGTCACTGACCAAATATTTATCAAACACCTACTACATCTCAGGCACTGTGCGAGGAGTTAGCGACTCAGCATTAACGGAAATGGCAGCCTCAGCCCCTGCCTGGTGGGACACCTTTGTTTCCGCAGCCTTTGGGGCACATTCCAGTTGTGGGCACCTGGCAGGTGCTCCGTTAAGGCTGGACATACAAATCAGTGAGATGACATGACGTTGGATTCTTGAGTATATCCAAGGAGTGAGCCCAGCTCCCTTAACCATCAGACACAGCAGGCCCAGTGCCTACGGACCACAATGTTTTTAGGGGCCAACGGAATGTTTTCTTGTAAAATCAGAAGGCAAAGTGCATATAATTCCATGTGGATTATATTTATCTTTATATCAATGCAGTCATAAAAATATAATTTTAAATCTATTTTTCACTAGGTAAAAAGTGCCTGGGCCTGCAAAAGTCCTAGTTGGGCTCTGGGAGCAGTCGTTATGACCCCTCATTTTTGCTTCCTGGTTATGAATGTAAGAAAGCAGAGCCCAGGGAACCCAGAACACTTCCCCAAGGGGGGCGGTGCTCCCCAGAACTCAGCTCTCTCTTTGGCCCCATGCTTCATCAAAACCCATTTCGTCAGCACGACGCTGCACGTGGAGCGTGCCACACAGACATTTGTATGGGGAGGAAACAGCTGAGTGCTGGGGACAACTGTTTCAAATTTGTGAATAATATGCTGTAAGTTTAACCACCTGGGGAAGAATCAGAAGTTACTAGGAATGCACAACAGTAATTTAAAGAAAAACGTGTTTTATAGGTAAAAAAAATTGCCTTTAATGACTTCTACTATTTCAAGAATAAAGATAAGTATTGTTGTGTTCTCCCCCTCCATTAAAATTAAATATATATATTTTAATTTCTCATTTAAATGATCATCTAATTTACTAAAGTCCTGCAAAAGAAATAGCAACTTGCTGTATGGTACACAGGCCCTATTGGGCTTTGAGTACATGATGCATTACATTAATCTGCACACGAATTCGGTATAATTCCACAGGTCATTTCTAAAAGAGGCTATAACTCAGTGAAAATGGGCTTTTCATGCAAAAGTCTACAGTATTGCTTATTTATGCACCACCCTTTTCATTAGTGAAAACTGCCTTTATTTCGCATCGCCTGCCTTTGGACGCCGCCTCCTCTCCAGGTTTCCAGGCACGATAGGAAATGCCAGGTGGTGAGGGTGAGGCAGACACATCCATTCCCGGACAGTCCTGCGTTTCCCCACTGTGTCCTTGGTGTCCAGCTCAACAGATGCTCACTAAGCATATATTGAGTGAATACCAGATGAAGGAGCAGCAGGGCATACAGGCAAGTACACTGGATTTACAGTAAGGAAACCTGGTAGGGCTAAGGTTGAATTCTTCCGTGGATTAGCTGTGAGAGCTTGGGCAAGTCACTTAACCACTCTGAGCCTCTGTTTCTTTTTCTTTTCTTAATGGGGGAGATGAAACGCATTCATTGTATGGTGTACCTGGGACTCAAGATAAGAAAGCTATTTCCCCCTTGAAGTTCCCTTGCTCACCATCCCTTTCCCTCCTCCTGTTCCCCACCCCAGGGATGGTGTGATGATGACACCACAAATCACATTTACCTTCTAACGTTATTATATCAGCTAAATATATTGAGCACTTATTCATGTTAGGTTCTGTGCTGGACATTTTTAATATGCTTCCTCACAGCTCCCTGAGTAGATTCACATTATGTAGTTGAGGAAACTAAAGCTCTGATAACTTCAGCACATTGCCCAGCATCAGACAGCTGGTCCCTGGCAGGGCTGGGATACAAGCCCAGGTCTGACTGCATCTGACCGTCACCTTCTGTCCACTCTGAGTTACTTTTCACCTACTCGTCCCCTTTAATCCTCCCAGTAAGGGTGAGGGCTGTGTCCATCACATTGAGTGCCTAGCCCCAAGCATCAGCAACAGGCATCTCTTTAATAAATAAGTATGTTAATGTTTGCTCCTTTTTCGGGTGAGGAACCTGAGTCTAGGCCATTTGTTGTGCACTTATTTAGACAACGATTATATTTAATGCTCAAGAGTGACGATGAGTGAAATGACGGCGAACAAATCAGCCCCATCCATACACTCTGGAGTTTGCAAAGTTTAGCTAGAAAAAAAATGATGTTGAAAAAATAATTTCATATGAGATAAACATTAAGAAAGAATCACCTACAGTGCTGTGATTCAGCTGGAGCGTGTAAGAGGGGGGCTCGACCATACTGCGGTGATCCAGGGAAGGCTTCTCTGGGGAAAACAACTTAAGCAAACTGACCAGCTAGCTAGTAACAGAATGCAGGACTCTGAATTCAGATCCATTTCTTGCCATGGAATAGTGGCTTCGTAAGTCCTCCATCTCCCAAAGCTAGACACTAGTGGGACCGTCAACGTTATGTGGACCATCTTTCTTTTTGGAGAAAATGCCCTTTGCTTGAAGCTTTTATGACTTTATTTAACAAGTTTTTATAGAGCACCTCATGATTGCCCTCATGATAAATTAGACACAAACAGCCTAGAGAGAGGAATGTGGACCCCAGACAGGAGCTGACGCTGCAGGGGCTCAGTCATTTGCTAGTGATCTGCCAGTGAAGCATGAGAGGACCGGGCTCCTGAGACTTGGACATAGGCAGGAAACACTTCTCAGAGTGGAGGATCTCTAATGTGAGTCAAATGAGTGAACTGTCAGTTGTCGAGGGGAGGGGGTGGTGAGGAAGAGTAACAGCAGCGAAGGGCAGGGAGAGAAAGGACATGGCACATTTGGGGACTCCAGGGAGGTTAGTGTGGCCAGATGTGGGGCTGGGAAGGTCACCAGTGGCCTGATCATTAGGAACCCTGTAAACAAGTCTAGCCAGAAAAATATTGCAAGCAGGGGATTGGCACTATAGGCTGTGTTATCAACCTTGCATAATCTTGTGTAATCAACCTTGTGTAATCAACCTGTGAGGGTTGATTGAAGGAGAGAAGGACTAGGGGCAGAGAGACAAGGGTGGAAGCTGTTGCAGTGGTTCCCCCAAGAGTGGAATAGTGGCCTTGGCAAAGTAGAGGTGAGTTGAGCAGGCGAGAGAGATGAATGGATGTCAAAGCTGCAATTGAAGTAGAATGGAGAAAACTTGAAGAATAAGTAGATGTGGTAGTTGTCTGTCACAGGTCATAAGGGCTCAGCTGCAAGCTAGCTCCCCAGTAAGAATTGGCAAACTTAATTCACACTTAAGTGTGAATGGCTGAAATCATCCATTTTGGGTGACCCTTGTTTAGGCATTTACATTTTTAAAATGAACGTTTAACTCAAAGAAGGGGACATATGCTATTCTCTCTGCCCGGAGTATCCTTCTCTGCTCCTTTCCCATCACTCTTTCTACCCGAGGAACTCCTGTTTATCCTTCAAGACCCAAGTCTGTCACCATCTTTTCTGACCACCCCAGATATCTGAGGCCACTATTTTGTCTGTCCTACATTTGTACTTTCGATATGCTTCTGTTCTCTTGCCTAAATGTAATAGTTGTTTAATGAGTCTCTTTGCTTCACTTGAAAGCATTCCATGAGGGCATAGTCATTCATCTCAATATTCACAGTTAAATCACTCCAAGGACATTTTACCCTCCTTTGCCAGGGCGAACCAGGGTTGCCCTCTTGAGGGAGCAGACATATAACAGATTCAGTCAATAACCAGAGTTTTAAGCATCAAAGGGATTAGGGACCCTCGGAGTGGGCTAACAGTGTCCACAACTCTTTGTCATTTACCTGCCGTTGCCCTCTTTTTGAATGTCATGACATGTCATGTGGAAGTCTAAATTAGGAGAATTAGGAGGCTGAAAGAAGTCGAGCTCCCATATATTGCCTGGGCACAAAAGAGAGAGCTGGCCTCTTGGGCAGGTCCTGTCACTGTTCCATGTCATCTAACACAACACCAGCTTTCCAAGTGAGCATCATGTCTGTCACTCACTTGCTCAAGAACCAGCAAAGGGGGAGTGTTGCCAAGAGAAAGCATGTGGCAGGGGTGAAATTCATAAGCTTTGAGGCCAGACACACCTGCACTGATGGGCATTTTTTTGCCTGTATTGGATACTTCATTTTACAAAGGTTCATTGGTATCAAACTTGCCCTTCATGCTGGACTCTGAGAATTTAGCTAGGAGCAAGATGTGCATGTTTCCTGTTGTCAGGGAGGAAAGAGATAGAAAACACACAAATCCTTACTTAATAATAATTGTAATGAATGTAAAGAAGTTGCTATTACAGGGAACTTGACCTGGTCTGAAATACAGGGAAGCTTCCCTGAGCAAGGGTGATTTAGGCTATGATATTAAGGGTGAGTAAGACAGAGCCGGGGGCATGCAGATCTGCCACGTATAGGTTTTGTAAGTTGTACACTACACAGAGATGCCTGGCGGAGCAGGTGAGTTGGGGCTAAAATCCTGCTCATTTCCCACTTGCCAGGCTGTGCTTCATTGGGGTGGTGTTCACCCAGAAGAGAAAACTTTTTTCCCCAGTTCATCCACCTGGGGGAGAAATATCTTTCTGGTTAGCACAAAGGCACCCTGTGAGCGCACAGTAACCCTGGAGGAGGAGGAATGTTTGAGTGAAGGGATTGCTGTGGCAAAGGCCCTGAGGTGGGAAAAGTGATGTGATGAAGGATGCTACTGCCAGTGGAGCTGGGACCTAGTGACCAAGAGGGTAAGGGATATGAGTGAAGCTGCTGAGGTAGGTGGGAGCTACCTCCTGCAGGACCCTGCAGACTGTGTACAAAGGATAACAGGGCTGACCTCTCAGGGTCACTGTGATGATCAAGTATGGTATGGATCTGAAGCAGTCAGACAGAGCCCAGCAGGGAGTGTGGGCTCCTTAAACTAAAGCTGGTGTCGCTGTTATCACAACAACCCAATAGCCTAACCTCCAGCATCCGGATCTCCACATAACTTTGCTGGTCTCCAGTCACCATCCCACAGGCAGTCATTCTAGCAAGGTGATTTATCATTTATGAAGAGTGGCCTCCTAAGGAAAGTCAGCTATAAGTGACCAGATGCAGGAAGAGGCTGCCTAAGAACACGATGGCTCTTCATCAGAGCATAGGTGTTTTGGGTGGTTGAGGACTAGACTGTTGGATTGACTGTGGCTCTGACCGGTAACGTGAATGGGTCCGCCATGTTTTCCAAGCATACGTGAGGGGAGAGAGGCATCTGGGAGGTGGTTTCTTGAATACTTTGACCAGTGCAAATACTGATTATTGAGCGAGAGAGAGGGCGCAGTTACAATCCCAAAGGCAGTTGGCTGAGGTGTTGGGTCTAACTCTGTCAAGATACGCTCAGCATTGTATGAATTTAAAAACAAGCTCTGAATATAAAGCATTTCACTGTTGATGGTTTTGTGGGGACCAAAACCTCTCAACTAGTTCTTGCTGAATGGCAAAATATGTGCCAGACTTTGCCCAGAATACTGGTTATTCGTGAGTTTCTTTCTTGCCATCTAGCTGGGCAAATATTCCCCAGTGGATGTCTTGATGTCAAAGAGAAGGTCTTTTTTTATTTAATATGGTCTTAGTGGAAGGGAAACAGATGGGGGAGCCAAGATTTTGAGGCTCTAAAACTGCTTTCCCCCAGTGTCTGTGCTGAGTGACCTCAGCAGAGGCCACCCCGTGCAGATGGGCTAAATCAGGAAATGTAGAACCTTGGAGTTTGGGTGGGGTGGGGTGGAAGAGACTGAGGAGATGTTCCAAAATCCCATTCATTCTTCTTGGGCACACCTGAGGACCAAATTTCCCAGCCACACTTGCAATTTGATTTAGGCCATGAAACTAGGTTGTGGCCAGTAAAAAGAGAGCAGAAGTGATATAAGCCTCTTCCCGTCCTTACGCTTCAAACCTCTTGCTTGATCGCTGGTCTTTCTTTCCTTTCAATGGTGACCTCAGAGGCACAAAACAAAAACGAAAGAACCTGGATCTGGAGACACTGGAGGAGAGTCACACAGGAGATCCACTGACCTGTATCAGACTTTTCAAAAACAGAAAAAAATAATGCTGTGAAGTAAATGAGATTTAGAAGTTGTTTGCTACAGCAGTTAGTATTAATTAAGAAAAATTTGTGTCTTTCAATGGGCCCACCATAACAAAAACCTAAAATTCATGGCATTGACCTTAGTACTCAGGCATCTAGAAATGGGGAATTTGATATCAAAAGACGGACATGTGATTATCCATGTTACACAGTGGCAGAACATTTGGTAAACGGTCGCCTCTGAGAACTCGGAATGCAGACCACAGGGCTGCTGAGCTGTGTCCCTAGGGCAAGGGTCCCAGCCTCAGCACTGTTAACATTCGGGGCTGGATAACTCTTTGCTGTGAGGGCCGTCCTGTGTACTGCAGAGGGTTTGGCAGCATCCCTCGGCTCCACCCATCAAGTGCCAATAGCACCCCCTACTCAGTTGTAACAACCAAAAATTTCTCCAGACATTGACGAATGTCCGCTGGGAGGCAAAATGACCTCTGGGTGAGACCCACTGCTCCGGAGGAGGAGCTTGGGAAAGAGAACACTGGCAGTGCATCTGTGCTCCTTGTGGCTGTGTTTAGTTACAAAAAAACAGGTGAGCTCAGAAAAGAATGAACTGTCCTTCAAACAGACATGAAAGGAAACAGAGAAAGTCTATGCAGAAATTTGGGGACTGGCAGAGTTGGGAAAGCCTGTTTCTTTTTGATCACAAACATTAAGAATCATATTTAAAAAGATAAAGAAAAAGAAAACAACTTTGAGTGACAGAGCCCAGGAAAACTTCTCAGTTGAATAAAGTGATGGGGGCTTGGGGAAGAAATCAGATTGTTGCTCCCACTCTCCTACATGCAAACCCAGAAAGCTTCAGGTCAGCTTCCATTTATTTTATATAGAGAGACTTGGAGACAGGAAATCAAAGTAATGAAGCAGATTTAAGAACACGTAGAAGAGACCAGAAACACATAGATTGACAGCATACAAAGTTTTTAAGAAAATCATATTGCTAAAGGAACCACAAGCTTGGACTACAAGACTGATTGACTATTCTGGGCTAATCTCAACCCTTGGGCCAGTGGTGATACAGCACAAGAGATAGGCTTTGAATGCCGTGTCCCCAAAGAATCGGGCTCCCCACTTCCTGCTTCAGCCTTCCAGAAGGCAGACCCTGGGGCCACAGGTTACACGGATCCAGGGGAATGGACCAGAGTTCTAACCCATAGTAGAAATTAGGCCTAATCAAGAAACCTTTCCCGCACCCAGTCTTCACTTTCTCTCCTCAGCAGATTTCAGGATTGCTGTAGGCCTAGTCTACTGTGTGTCTCTTATTCTTTTCCCATTCCCAGTGGGAGTGCCCATGTCAGTTACCCTCTCCCACTTCTATCATTGTACATTGCGAAGGCCAGTTCACTTATATAGCTTATACTTTTAGATCTTTGGTTGTTGGACCAAGAAAAGTCACATCCGGATCTAATTTCAACATCACCTCCCATCACTCAGAAATACCACAGTTGGAATATGATGCGTGAGGGCACGAGAGTACAGTTGTTCCCCTTGCATGAGGGTGATCTAGGTGTGGAGTGAAACAGATCATTGGTGATCACAATGACAGTGGTGGTGGAGACTGGCCATTTTCTCACCAGTCCCATTTTTTCATAACATGCGTATCTGAACACATTTCTAAGCCTCCCTTGCAGTTAGTTTGGGGCCATGTGTCTGGGTTCCAGCTAATGGAATACATAAGGCTCGTCCCTTAAAAACATGTTGCATGATGCTCCAGGCTTTCCATTCCATTTTCTGTGGTGACTTTGGAGATCGCATGTGAAAGGTGAGAGTGTCACAAGATGGAAGGAGCCTGGATTGCTGATGACTGCTTTTAGGAAAACTACTCAAAACTACTGACCCACAGCAGCCTTTGCATAAGTGATAACACAGCTTCTATGTGTTACACACTGAGAGTTCAGGGTTATTTGTTACTGCAGCACTGTCTAATCTATCCTGACTATGACTATGTGTCTCTGGAGAAAGACACCCAGATTTATCAAAGACTAAAAGTCTGATGTGCAAACCCTGTTTTGAGGCTGTGGTGTTTGAGATCTAGGATACACAGTGGGGTTTAGTGGAAGGTGGGCCTGATCATGTAGGGTCTCCAATGCTAGGTCCAGACGTCTTTGGTGATGATTATTTTAGACTTGGTTTCTGGCAGGCCCCATGCAGAAGGTACCAAAAAGAAGGGCACAGCAGAGGTTCTGCAGGGAGAGGGCGCATAGGATATGAATGCAGTGACCCTCCTTTAAATGACTTCCTCCAATAACAAAAACACCCAGGAACTGACGAATTGGCTTTTTGGTGACAGTGCTGCAAGCATCAGTGTGAGTGTGCTGAGTGTGTGCACACACGTGTGAGTGCTTACACAGGTACATGTGGTTATGTTTTCAGGAGAGATGAAGCAATCCCCACAAAAGGATCCGTGTTCTGTTTTGAACCCAGTCGGCAGATTAGCAAGACAGTGCACACCTACTTCGCTGAAGCCTCTGCCTCTTCCTCCTCGGTGTAAGATCTTACCTGTCTTACCTGGCCTGGGAAGAGCAGATGCTGCAGGTGGATAGCTGGAGAAAATCCTGGGAAACAGGGATCATCATGGGCCTCCTGCTGCAATGAAGGCAGCCGTTGAAATACTAACTGTCCTCTCCCCTCCTTCCTCCTTTTCCTCTCTCTCTTCTTGGACTAAAGGTCCACTTACAGTTAAGAGAAAGAAAGAGAAATTCAGATAGGCAAGCTGAATGCTGGAATATATGCCATACACCCCCAATAAGCTGGCTCAGGGGAGTTTGTTGTTCAGCTCAGCCTGTCAAATCTACCTTGTCAAACACAGGTCTACCCCCCGCCAACATATGCCTGTCAAGCTTCATAGCATCTCAGCTCTCAGTCTATTTTTTTTCACATAGGTATAGACATCAGAAGTTCAACAGATTTGCACTTCTTAGTAGCTCATTGGTGATAAACAACCTTGAACATGGTACCAGGCCACAAACAGGGAGCCTCTCCTGGGGCTGCCCCTGCAGGTGGAGGTCATATAGTAGTTGTTAACCAAGAGTGGACATCAGCATCTCCTGTGGATTCTTTTTTTTTCATAAGTTACAATTTTGATAAGAGTTATAATGAAGTAAGGCAGGTGACTACTATTTTCCCCTCTTTCTGTCATCACATATGTATCCTTTTTTTTGTCACTGCTTGTGTCTGCCCCTAAATCTGTCTTGTCCTCTGTCTCTTTATCTCTCCCCTTTCTTACATGGCTAGCTCTGTTTATCCCCTTATCTCTCTTCCCTCTTCCTGCTTCTGCCTCCTTCTCAACTCCTCTTCTATCTCTCTCCATCTCCTCCTTTCTCTCCTCTGTGTCTCCACCTACCACTCTCTACCTCACTTCCTTTTACTCACTGTAACTCTTTGCTGTGAACTTATTTATTATTTGTATCATTTCTGGATAAGTTTCTATTGCTTGACTTGTCTCCTCATTATGTGCTGTATTTTCTTGCTTCTTTGCATGCCTGGTAATTTTTGATTCAATGCTAGGCATTGTGATTTTACCTTTTCATTTTCAGTGCTAGATTAATATATTCATATGTGTTTAGTTTGTTATGGGATGCAAGTAACTTATTTGGAACCAGTTTGATCCTTCTTAGACTTGCTTTTAAGGTTTGTTAGGAGGGACCAGAGAAATCTTTAGTCTTGGGTAATTTTACCCAACAACTGAGACAATGCCCTTCTGAGTTCTCTACCCAGAGTCCCATGAATTGTAAGATTTTCCACTTGGATGTGTGAAAACTCCAATTATTCCCATCCCTTCATGAGCTCTGGGAATTGTTTTCTTTGTTCTCCTCTCCAGGATTCTGTCCCAGGAGCTCCAGGCCCCTTGGGCTCCCTGTATTCTTCACTTGGTCACCTCAACTCAGGGAGTCTGCCAGAATTTACACAAGTTCCATCTTCATGCATCATGTCCTGGAAACTCCCTGAACACAGTGTGTTAGGACAGTAGTAGGGCTCACTTCATTTGTAATCTGTAAAGCCTGATGCCCAATGTCTGAAAGACATTGTTTCCTATATTTTATCTGGATTTTTGGTTATTTCAAATGGAAAGGTAAACCTGGTCTGTTACTCATTGTTGGATGAAGCAGTGGTCTCTTCCCTCCCCACCCCCCTTTTTAGTGGAACCTTTTAATATCAGTACACATGCAGGTACTTGTTGTTGTTGTTGCTGTTGTTTTATTTCCTGTTTCCTTGTAAACCATGTGATGAGATCTATACTAGCTCTTTGAATAGAGGGCTTAAAAATGAGTTTTCTTGGAAGTCTTTTGTAAGGTAGCAGTATACACACAGAGCTTATTTTCATCCTCATTACCACCCCGCCACCATCATTGTCGTCATGATTGATGTGCCAGATACACTTGTAAGTTCTTTACCTTTAGTTGCTTATTTATCATAATGGCAGCCTGTGAACCAGGTTATTATTAGTGTCATTTTTAAGATGAGGAAACCAAAGCGCAGAAAGCTCAAGGAACCAGCTATTAAGCAGCAGTCTAGAATATAAACCCAGGTCATGTAGCTCCAGTGTCTCCATGTTCAACAGCTGGGCTATTTGCTTCTCCCTAGCATCTGAACACAGTAGGGCCTTTCCAGGATGCCCCAGAAGGAAGAGGGGCGCTTCAGCTGCTGGTTAGAGTGACTTTTGAACTGCATATGAAAGAACAGAGGGCTGAGAAAAGCATCAGGTCTGTTCCAGATTCCAGGCTAGAAGGATGACCCAACCACAGAGGGCCCCTGTGATAATATTGTCATTTTTGAGCAACTCAAACATTTCAAATGATATACCTACTTGAGTGCCTACAGTAGCCACCATGGACTCTGGGTCCAGATTGCTCATGCTCTGTTCTTGACTCTGCCACTTTCTGTGCACCAGTGTGTGTGTGTGTGTGTGATTTTAGGTAAGTCACTTATCCTCTCTATACGTGAGTTAAACCCATCTGTAAAACAGAAATCACATTAATATGGACAATTTATAGGTTTGAGTTGAGAAGTAAATGAGTTAATACATTAAAACTAAGATTGTGCAAGGCTCAAGGTCAGCCTTCCATAAGCTGTTAAATATGTACTAGTTTCTATTAGCTGCTTATCACCAGCGCATGTGAACCTACCTCTCTGTCACCCCAGAGAGTTCCTAGAGGGAAAGAGCAGAGTAGGTAGGAGATCCTCGCAGTAAACTAGGCACCAGCTTGACCCAAGGTGACCATAACAGAAAATGGGAGTAGTCGTGGTAAAGAGTGAGAGGTATTTTAGAGGGAGAATAAATAGGGCTTGGTGAAATAGAGAGAAAATTCAAGAGTGACTCTGGTTTTTTGTTTTTGGCTAACTGGGGATGGTATGGCCTTTCTCATTTGTCACCTTAAGTGTTCTTTCTATATTTTCTCAATTTCCAACTCAAATATTTAACCAGATGTGATGTTTTCTACTAAATGCTTGCTGAGTGGTCTCCTGAGTTTACTGGGGCCCTGGGTGTTCATTGGTCCAGGTGGGCTTGTGTAAAATGACTGAAGGCAGGAACCAGTCCCATGGTGAAAGCTGTCAGGGGTAGGTTCCAGGCTTAGCAATTCGAAAAATTACAGGAAAACTAGATATTATGATCCTTTCCCCAAGATATCAGCCTGTTCTCCCAATCAATGTCCTTCTCTTTTCTCCCTGAAAAATGAGCAGGACCAAAGGAATATTCCAAACTCCACATGTTCTATCTCCAATGTTATGCATAATTGAATATATTTCATAGTTTCTATCATTTTGAAAAATCACTTTTCAAATATTGAGATAATAAAAGATCCATCAAAGAACAGTGGTGTAATATTACCTTCTGGTCCCATGGAGACCAAATTGCTAGTGTTCAGCTGTGTGATTATTAATGCCATTTGCCCATATAACACATTTTGGGTTAGCTTGGTAAGTAAGCACATGATATTAATCATCACCTGCAATGTGTTCAACTCATTTCAACTTATGTTTATTGTTGGGATTTTAGAAGTGGTTTTATTTTCTAATTTGGTTCTGTTTAATTTTTCAAAGGGCATATTGCCAGTGTCTGGCAGGCAGTTACTCGGCTGTGTTGCTTAGTCTGAACCATTCTATTCATGTGTGTGTGTGTGTGTGTGTGTGTGTGTGTGTGTGTATTTGTGTGTATGTTTGGGAGAGGCAGGTCATTGAATGGGATCTCGGGAGTGTAGACTCAGTGGATGCAATATACTTTAGGAGGCATGAAATCTAGTACCCGGAAAAAAGGAGGGATATTTACTGAGCAACTACGATGTGTTGCACACAGTGCTCGGTTTTTGCAAACGTGATCTCTTTTGAGTCTTCTAACATCCGTGAACATTTCTAATTATGAGACCCATTCTGTAGATGAGGAAACTGAGGATCTGAGAGGCCAGTCATCTTTCCTCAGGGAAGTTATTTGAACCAAAATTCTAACCCACCTCTATATAATTTTGAAGTGATCATTCTCTTTTGTGTATTACACTAAATTAATTTGTTGTTCTGAGCAGAACAGAATGCTAACGCCATGGGTTGTTCTCATGGTTAATGTATTTAGAGTGATTGGCATATTGTCAATATTGAATAAATCGTAGCTCCTCTCCTTTATTTCTTCTCTTGTTTTTATTTTTCTCACTATTTTTACTAAAACTAGAAGTAATCGAAGTAGAATTATTACTATTTTTGTTCGTGTGCAACAACAGATTTTTGATTAACTTAAGAACTACATTTACATGGATTCAGTTTTTCCCCTGAAGTCTCATTGCTCACATATTTGGAAGTAATCTGAGTTCTCATGTTTCCATAAATGCTAAATTTGCATCCATTAGAGTCTATCAATTATACTGAGCGTGAAGGAGTAGAAGTTAAGTATGTCTTTCATTAAGAGTCTTGCTGTTGTTTGGAAGAAAGAGGCCATTTTTATTATAGAAAGGAAAATTTCCTAAACTTAAAACCTGCCTAGGGAAACCCTCAAGTTTCTTGTCTTTACCCCATGGCTATTTCATAGTAACAATCTGCTTCTTATATTTTTCCCATTTTATTTCCATCACTACGAAAGCTTCAAGGAAGGGGCCATGTCTTTGTTGAAAGCTGCTGGATCCAGTGCCTTGGACGTAGGAGGACACTCACTAACTGATGTTAGGAATGATGAGGGAACAAACGGTTAACTCATGAGGAAGGCCAGAAGCAAGGCTTTTTTTCCCCCATTTTATAGAGGAGCATATTGGGATTCTGAAATCAGTTTTTCTGACTCTTAAGCTAAGAGCTCTTTCAACTATACTGTTTTGTTGTCTAGATATGAGTATCTGGAGTTATAGAGATAATTCTAGCCATAAAGCACATTTTTCCATTTAATTTCCATTTGTGTAAACACACATTGTGAATACATTTTCCACACTCTTGACCTAAGTGGGTGTGTTTGTCAGGTGCTGCATGATGATGACGATTTTGCTGATGATGTTGATGACAGTCAACACTTACATACATTATCTCATTATCCCTTATGACACCTATGAGACTATCATTATTATAACTGTGCATCAGGAAACTGAGGCACTGAGAGGTTGTGTAAGTTGCCCAAGTTCACACAGCGGGGAAGTGAAGAAGCTGGTAGACTCCATGGCCTGGGGCTTGAGTAGACTCTGCCACCTGTGGTCTCATGCCTCAGTTTCTCCTTTTATAAAATGTTTGTCATTGTGGCTGTCTTTCAAAGATGTGGTTTATGTTATCTAAACATGCTTATTGCAGTGCCTGCCAGGTCAAAGGTTCCTGTGAATGAATCAGAATTTCGGGATCTGATTCTCAATTTCCAACGTCTTCTCCATCACTAGCTATTCAGCTTAGTATAGAAACAGCTGCTTTTTTCAAGTGCCATCTTGTTCACAGACACAACAGGGGACTGAGTATTTATTTCCCAAATGAATGAGAAAGGCAGAATATCAGATTTTACTTTTTCCTTTTTAGTTTTCCCCTGGCCCATCTTTTGGAATTCAGAATGAAGGTCACATGCCCAAGGAGGCTCTACCTAACAATGCAGGCTGGTTATGAACTCTCACTGCTCTCTTTCCCACCTTGTGCGAAGCCATCGCACTGGAAATGGCTGTCTGTCTTCCTTACTAGATTGAAATCCCCAAGGGGCAGACCATTTCTTCCTTCATAATGTAACCCTCATTGCTGTTAAGCACCTGGCACTAAACTAACATCATATGTACTAATGTTATTAAAAGTTATTCTGAAAAATCCTATTCCTGAATGGATTAGATATGCCCTCTTTTATTTAACCATGCCCCCCAATAGTTGTAAATTCTGTTAGTAGAGGCTTCATAGACAATTTTGTTGTAGCCATGTATATTTCTTTTGGCAACCAGCAACTCTCTGCCACCACTCACCCTGGGCCTCCTATTCCTGAAGTAGACATGACAATGAAATCCTCCTGGAATCGTGTCTTCAGATCATTCCAGGTGCAGACAGGTTCCTTGTCTGCAGGCCCAGGACTGTGCTGGCTGTATCTTTCCCTTTGACGTAGTATGCTTCAGTATTTCTTATTGGAAATGAATGTCATTACTCATTGATTTTTGCTGTCCTCTCTGCCTCATTGGCTGCTTTCTCTGGGTAGCACAGAGAATCCTGTTCCATATTGATCTCATTCTCTTTCCCAAGAGCACTTTCAAAGAAACAGATGCTTGCTCATGGCTACCCAAATGTCTGCTGGAGGCTTCAAGGAATACTCTAATCTTTGCTTGGCCTTGCCTTTTGGATATGAGCCTTCATGGGTGGAGGGAAGGGCAGGGAGAGTGGAGAGCCCATGCAAACTTCCCGGGATGCTTTAGTTGTACTTTGTGAGAATCAGCATTGATGCATCGAGTTATGGCAACATGATCCTTGAGTTCCATAGTGCTCTCTCCCCAAGCCCTTTCACCCTGTTGTCTCATTTAATATTCATAACACCCCTGTGATTTGTTAACCCCTTTCATAGAAGGGGAGCTTGAGGCCCAGAGAATGGAAGTGACTTGCCTAGGATTGCCCATAAGGTATGCATTAGATACTGGATTTAAGACTTTAAGTCCAGTGTTCTCTTTGCTACATAATTTTGTCTCGGGTGATCATGGCAGTGAATTCACAGAGATATAAGGGATGTGGTTCCATGCCTAATATTCAGATCTGACTCCCTACTTTCAATTAATTAACAGAATATTATTAGCTAACATATAGTGAGTTCTTACTCTCTTTCAGCCCCTGTCTTGAGCCTTTGCATACATTATCTGATTTACTCTTTTCTAGCACTCTTTCCATAAGCTATTAGTATTTCCCTTATTTTACAGATAAGGAAACGGAGGCATAAACACGTAAGTAGCTGGTCCAAGATCAGGTAGATTGTGAATGAAGATTGTGAGTGATGATGCTGATATTTGAACCCAAGCTTTTGGACTCTAGAGACTTAATCTTAACCATCACATCTGTTCAGCTTGGGTCATCTTCCTAGGACCCAAACCTTTTTTCTGTGTTGCTTATTTCAGTGAGTCAGCGGAAACCTCAGAATCATCCTTGATCCCTTCTTCTCTTTTACATCCACATCAGTGACTGATCCCTTCAAATTCTATTTAAATGTCTTTGTTTTTGTGCCTCTCCACCTTCCTCTTCTTCTTCCTAAGCAGATGCCCTAATTGCTTCTTCTCTAGACCATACACAGCTTCCAAACCTACCCCTTGTCTTCTGATCCTCTTCCCTCTACCCATCTCACCAAGGCTAATATGAGATGATGAACCTTAAATTTATCATCATGACGGACAAGAGAGGCCTTCATACTGCCTCATGCCTCTACATCTAAACTCATCTTCAATCTTATCCCCATACATATACTATGCTAAAATGATATCGATTTTATTTTTTACTCTTGCAAAAAATTTTCCTTTACATATGCTTTCACATATGCTCCTGGAATTTTCTTCCTCCTTTATTTATCTATTTCTTTTAAATAATAGGGTCATTTCTTACATGCAATTCTTGAGTGGACCAAGAATGATGCAGATGCCTCTCTTTGTGCTGCAGTAGTACTCGTGTATAAATTTATTACAGCAGTTACCAGGCTGTACTGAAATCATTCATCTATGTACTGCCTCAAATGCTAGACTACAAGGGTCTCGAATCCAGAAATCATGTACCAATAATGTTTTTTTTTCAATTCCTAATAGCACCCTGCTTAGTGCTTAGCCCCAAAACAACACCCAATAAATTATTCTTGAATAAATGTATACATGAGTGGCTTGGGCACCATTTTATGTATGTATATTCTGATTAGTTCTAAAATATGGCTGTTTGTGATAATAATCACCATAATTAGGGTAGAAAACATCCCCAAACTCTTCTTGAAAGAAGTTCATCTTGCCTTGGCATAGAAGTACTACTAAAAGTAGCATTTGAGTCAGGGAAATGACAGAGCAGTTCTCAAGAAGAGAATAACTCATTTACTAGGATCTCAGTTGAGAAACAGCATGGGGCTATCAAAACCATTTGTGACAGGGATTTGGGAAGATGCAGGTATAGAGTATAGAAGCAGGCAGATTAGCTTGCGAGACTGCTTTTGGGGACAGAGTAGGATGGTATTGGGGCAATTAAAGTCATGGCAAGGAGAAACTGCAGGGAGAGTGGCCAAACCTTGGTCTCTGGAGTAGGAAGCTTCAATGAGGAAGCCATGGGGCCCACATGTAAGGTGACTGTGAGTCAAGTTGAGAGCTGACTTCCAGCCACAAATCTCCAGGACTGCCAACGCGCTCATATCCATTAACCCCTCCTGTTCTTTGTGCTGCCTACTTGTCCTGACCTTTAAGTGGATTCTAGCCCAGAGGAGTTTGTTGTTTTCTCTCTACTCTTAAATAAGTTCATCAGACCTTCTCTCCTTTATACAGCCTCCAGTCCACTCTCATTTCTTTTCACCTCTTGTATCAACCCTTGTCTTGCTTAAATCCACAAACAGCAGTTTACAAGGGAGATAAACTTCTTCAATGTTTGATCCTCAACAAACTAAAACCCTATCCCCAAAAGATGTTTCTGCCAGATCAGAGAACAAAGTCGTAAAGAATCAAGGACATCAAGTAAAACAAAAAGAGATTCCATCAAATCGAAAACAATGCACATAACATAACCACTGTAACCAGTCTCCCATTGCTCTATCTGCCTGTCTCCTGTAACTCATGGATATAATCAAATTAGGAGGAAAAAGATGAGAAGATATTCTATTAACACTATAATGGTATTAATAAAAACAATAGAATTAACTATAATAATGATAATTATTATTACTTTATTAATGGTAGCTACTATTTATGGAGTGACCATATGATACACTTAATATCTACCAGGCATTTGATTTATTATATAATTTAATCCCATCAACAATCGTATATGGTAGGTGGTGTCTCATTCCAAAACTGTTTTTAATAGATAGATTCAGTATTTTCACATGGGGAGTGGAGGAACCCTGACAACTTTACTATTTGCAAAGCCAGTATTTGAATCCAGGTTGACCCTGGCAACGGAGAGCATGCTCATTTCACTCAACACACGGTCTCTCATGTTTTTAAAATATCACACATAGCGACTATTTGGTAATTTTTAAGAATCATGTATACATCTGATTGAATTGGAGAATGATAATTTTTTTCTTTAAACCAGAGCCTTTCTTCAAGCTAGACTGTAAAAATAAAGACATTCATCAGAAAGGTGTTTGGGGTTTTTTGATGATCTGACAACTAAATTGCTTGTTCAGTTTGAGTTGTGTAATGTTGTTCTCAATTAGATTAAATATTAAGAATCCAATTTACCAACTGCCAACAAAATTGCTGAACATTGCACACAGTTTGGGGAATTGCTTTTAATGAAGAACAAATGGAAGTAAAATTCTAGAAAACAAAAGTGCCAAAGCTATAAATGTTTCAGTAGATAGATTCAGCATTTTCCAATGTGGAGTGTTAAGTATTTTCTACAGTGGAATGATGCATTCACTCCAGTCACTTTAATTAAAGAATCTACTGTCTGCAGAGTCTTTGTTAATAGACACAGTTGTGAAATGGCCTCTTCGTATAATTTGAGGGCTCTGTCTACAATGCTGATAAGCAAAAGGCCAGAGGGGCACCTGTCTTGGAAAACCACAGGGAAATGGTTCTGGTTCCACTGTCTTTGCCTCAATATCTGTAGCTCAGAGAAAAGGGAGGCAGCATGTTTACAGTATGGTCACCAGCATGATGACCAGCATCATCACTCTACCTGCTGGGCCCTCTAACCTGTCCTCTCTTTGCACTTTCAACTTTGTCATCTCTCCTCCCACACCTGCATGCTGGCTTCTATGCCTGTTTCTTTTCCTATAATAACAATGTCTGTTCTTTGTCAGGTGCTCACCTCCACCAGATATCCTTCAAAGTACCTTGTTTCCATGACCTATCTTACTTGCTCCGCACCATTTTCCTTGGAGGTAATGGCTGCTATTATTGCTGTTTTATAGGTAAGGCAATAAATTATCGCAAATACATGATGGGCTGTGTGCCACGTAGAGGGTGCCCATCATTTTCAACAGAGTACTGCCAAATAGCAAGCAGATAATACATGCAGACCAGCATTGAAAACAGGTCAAATGTCCTAGCCTCAATTAAGAAATGTTGCAATGCAATATCAATTCTATCACCTTGGTGGTCATTTATTTAACAAATTCATCTTTAATCCTAAGGTGAACGCAACTCCTGAAATTGCAGAGCAATATTTGATTGCAATACGGTCATCGACATAATCCAAATTTTTCTTAAAATGTATTTAGATTATTTTTGGTCTATTAATTTTGATAAATAGTTTTTGTAGGAAACTCTCAATTCCTGACACTATGTCTGAGAGATCCACTACTCAGTCTCTTCATCGGTAGAATGAGGCTAATAATGACACGTGTTTGTAGAGTTAATTTAAAAGCTCTAAGGAAATTGATTTATTATGCAAATGCTCTTATTTTGTTTTCTAAAATTGCTATGATTGTTCCAATATAAACTAGACATACTCTGAGCTGGTTTCATATAGAACTATCATTCTAATATGACAATAGTGATGCAATAGCTTCCCAATTGCCTTAATAATCTCTCAGAACAGGCTGATCTGTTTTCTGGATGGGACAAAGAGAACTGATGTTCATAGAGCATCTTCTATGGGGAGACCAGAATTGGCAGTGGGTGTTAGGAATGTGAGTTCTGAGATTAGGCATATCTTATTTAAGTCATAGCCATGCCCTGTACCAATTGTCTGTCTTTGAGACCTACAGTCACTCCTGGTCCCCCACTTCACACTTGGGCATGATTCTGGGTGCTCTGTGAGTCTCAGATAAGGAAATTTATGAGGAGCCACATGGGCATTTGTATGTTTGTATATGTATCAGAAAATATAATCTATTTCCAATGTTGGTGTGCTTGGGTCTACTTTCTAGGTTCCCTTCAGAATGAACCATATAGAAAGTCCAGTAGGAGTTCTAGGGGGAGAGACAAGGACCAAATTCACACAAGAGACTTCAGAACGCACAATAGGACAGTAACTACAGACGCTGACTCTGCCTGCCCCAGAGTCAGTTGAAGAAATTTAATATCTTTCATAATTAAAATCACAAAAGCATAGCATTTTACATCTTTAAGACACTATAGTGAACCTTTCCATTTTCCCAAGTAGAAACAGTTACAATGGTCACAATGTCCCAAGGCTCTGAGACTGACAGCTCACTCATTCTGCAGATATGTCTGAGTTTGTGATCTTGGAACTGGCCTCTTGGGGATAGGAGTGATAATCACTTGACACTTCACACACTGCATAATTAGTCCAGTATATCTAATGGCAATTCCACCTTACTCCTGCTGTTTTCATTATCCCTGTTCTCACTTTCTTGCCCTCAGTTGATAAGACTGATTCTGGTGAATCCAAAACAGCACCCTGTGGGATAACAGAGCAAGGCTATGCTGTTTTAGAATCCTGGACTTGTCTCAGTAATTATGGGACCAAGAGCCATTTGCTTAACCTCTCTGAGCCCATTCCACTTTTGTAAATTTACAACATGATTTCAACTTCCCTGAAGCTTGGAGGATGAGAAATGACTACTAGTGATAAGCCAAGATCATAGAGGAGAGCCTCGACACATACTTACCCATCTCCCCTTGACGGGCACACTAGTACACATTTTGCACATTTCTGGTTGTGCATTTCTGCCTTTCTACCCAGAAAACCCTGGGAATTGATTCTTGATCAGCATGATATGCCCAACCTTCCATAGCTGGATTCCAGCCAGTCTGTCTAGCATCATCTCCTGCTTTTCTCTCCCGGATTCATTTACCTTAGCAGTATACCGGTGATGATATTTCCCTGTTCTTTGTTCATTTTTTTCACTCTGTGTCTTTGTTTATGATGATTCCTGTGCTTTCCATGCCCTCCCTTAATCCCTCCCCACCTGCCTAACCTTTCAAGATCCAACTGAAGCCTCACCTCTTCTAGGAAGCCCTCAATACCCCTCCTAATCATTGTGTATACTCCATCACTAATTCACAGCATCCAAGATTCTCCTAGTATGACACTTAACACATTTCATTGCAATTATGTGTTTGTGTTCCTACTTCCTCCAACTTGAGTATATTTTACTCCAGGTGGGGACAGTGTATGTTAATCTCTGGAGCTCAAATGTTTAGCACAGTGATGGATACACAGGAAGCACCAAATATAGAACAATTAAGATTATGATGACAAACAAAATTGGACTGACTCCACTCACTTGCTGAAGTATATAAAGAAACCCAATAAGACTCCCAAAAATAGTACTTCTAATATGAAAATATAGTTCTCTAAAGTCAAATAGATCAATAGCAACAATATATACATTCAGCCAAAATGCGTCATAGGCATTAAGGTAACTTAGAAGATGGTTATGAATTACTCAGAGTCAATATATTAACTTATCTAAGTACTAACAAGTTATTACTTTTTAAAGTTCTAAGTAGGTCAAGATCTCTTGGTGATGTAGGGATTTACCAATTTACTAAAGAAAATGCCATCACTTAAGTACATCAGTGAAAGGATTCATATGGAATTCGTACCAACAGTAATCATAAGACTAATAGACTGCGTGTTTGTTGTGCTTTATGGAAGGCAAATAATTGTCCCCCTTTATCTTCACGCTTGCCCAATGAGGGCAGTTAAGTCCCTGTCCAAGGTGCTAGAGCTGGTGAGTGGCAAAGGCTGGACTTGACCCCTTGACCCAAGGCCATTCTTGTCATTCCAAGGGCACTGGAAATTTGTGGAATTTCTGTTGCTTTGCCACACAAAATGAAAGTAAAAAAATAAAAAAATTTACCCTGCAGTGATTTTAGAGCAAACTGAATAAAAAAAACTATCTTTTAAAAATTCCTGTTTAAAACAGGCTTATAAACACGGATGAAATAAAACAGTGTTTAAGAATCAGGAATGAAAACAATGACCAAAAAGGATTGTTGAGATTTGATTTTTCAGCTACACAATTTGTACTTGTCTTCTGGACCACAATAGAACAGCTGAACCCTCAAGTGTCATTAGTTTATTCCAGTGATCTTTAAACTTTATTTTTCTTAACCAAGGAATTTGTTTTCAAAGGAATTCCTATGCGGAACCCTTCACATAAATCTGCTGTGAAAGAAAGGCTCAGGTGGAGTGGGAACCTCTTCCAAAATGCCTCTCTCTTGCTGCTTGTGGCACCCCCATGACTTTTCAAAATACTCACTGAAATCCACTAGTCTATTCTGACCCTCCACCCAACACTGGCCAGCTCTTCTTGTTTACTCTTTCTGGTCCTGAGCACCCCAGGTAATGTGACACTTCTGAGGCAGTCTGCCTCAGTAGGGCAGCATTAATGCCAGTGACCTCACCATCAAAGGAAATCAAATCTGCAGTTGAGTGTGAAGGGGGCTGAGTGACAATATCTTCTTCTCCCCAACTGAGTGCTGAACCAATTGGATAATAAAACAAAATAATAAGACAAATTGGAGATCAAACTGAGTTATGAGATCATTTGGTGTATGTGTTTCATCAAGGGAGCTCCCAGATATTGAACTCTAGAAATAACTACTTACCTACCCAGAAATTGCAGTGCTAGACAGATGTAGGCCTCCTTTGCAGACCGCCTCCTCTACCAGTCTTACCCCATCGTGGACAATGATGGAGATGAAAGCCCTTGAGGGAGTACTTGCTCCCAGGAAAAGAGGATAGGGAAAAGCCCAGTTTCCTCTCCAAAACTCACCATTTGCCCAATAAATGGGCAAAGAGGTGCCAGGAGTATTATGCTAATGGTGTCCCTCCACGTTGAAAACACATCAACCGTAGAAAAGTAGTGTTCTCACCCATAACATGTGCCTTCCTAGAACTTTTGATTGGTTCTAGCTCCATTCACTGGGGCTTTCTGTAAGAAGCTCCCATGTGATAGCCCCCCTTAGTGAGCTGAAGGCAGCTCTCTAGCTTCACTACCCTTCATCTTTTCTAACTGTCACTTTAGTCAATCACATGAATGGATTGCCCACTATGTGAAAGTAGCTGGGAGCAAAAGATGAATAATATTCTGCCCCTGATTTCCAGGAGGGGAGATGGGCGTTCAATAAACTCATAGAATAAGAGAAACACAAAACCAAGTTTACTTCCTACATAGCTGGAGCTGCATAGATTTGTCTGTGATCGCTCAACAGTTGCTTGCAGGATCCTTTGATGTGGCACCTTATACAGGTGCAGAGCAGCATGCCCATACACTTAGACTAGAGCAGAGGCGTGGGTGGGAATATGACCTAGACTTGGAGTGTCAGTCCCTCCCCCACCCACCCCCGACCCCTTGGTCCAAGCCTGACAGCTCCCACTTTTCTTCCTGCTCTAGTAAACTCTGTGAGATGTCAGTAAGCGGACAACACAGACAACTTTGAATCAAGTTGTGTTAATATGAAATCATTTGTGATTTCTATATTTTAACTGGTTTTGGTAAGAGATACTTATAGTTCAACTCACAGCTGGTTGGTCACCATAATCCAGTGTGTTGGGGAACAAAATTTGGGAACTGCTGACTAAGATAGCAACAATTTGTTACTGACAAGGTAATTAAACGGCCAGAAAGTTAAAATTATTTTCCTGGATCACAGCGAGTTTGTTGCAAAGCTAAGGCTAGCACAAAGGGGTTTTGATTCACTTTGTGGTTTATAGACCTAATTTCTTGTCAAAAACCTGGGCCCTAACCTGAGTCAGAAGCTTAGCTCTCTTACTTCCTGGAGGTGTGATACTTTCTGAAGCTTAGTTCAAAGAGTTAACCCAGCATTAAGACACAGAGTGTGTGGCTTCCAGTGCCAGATTGTGTCTGAATTGTTGATCCACTACTTGCTTGCCATGAGACCTGTGACAAGTTAATTACCACTGTGGGGTTCAGTTTCCCAGTCTATAAAATGGGCATAAATAATCATACTTGTTTCATAGGGTTGGCATGAGAATTAAATGATTCATATGTGTATAGCACTTAGTGCCTGACATTTAATAAGGTCAAATAATAAATGCCAGCTGTTCATTAATACTGTGGTTATTATTATTATTTTCTTATTGTTAAACACGGGATAATAATAAAATCTCACTGAATCACCAAGAATTGGAATCCAGGGACCAAAAACATAGTATCAGGCACACAGTAGGCATATGATGAACAGCAGCTATTTATAGAATTCTAGATTTTGAGGTCTGATATAGCTTGTACTTTTTTTTCAAATAAATATCCAGAATATTAAAAGTTCATTTTATGTGTCCTCCCATAATTGTAACACAAAAGATATACTGATATGTTTTGCTTTTATGGACATGTTTGAATTAAAAGTTATCAGTGCTTACCACACGCAAAATAAAAATTGGAGTGTGTACATATTTCATATAAAGTATAAATAAGTGTATTTATGTAGGATGTAAATATCTATAGCATGATTATTGTGGTAATCTAGCAAATCCACATCCAAATCCCAAAATTGTGTGAAATCCCACCATTCTGAAGAATGGGAGACAAGGATAAGTTTGACCTTAAATCCAGGCCTGTGTTCATCAAGTCTATGTTGTCCAGACCTGTAGAGACCTGTGCTACAATTCATTCGTTCCTTCCTTCATCCATTCGTTGTCTTTGTGTTCATTGAATTTCTATGTTCTAGGTGTTTCAAGTTCAAAGACAACACACTGTTTCTCCCCTCACAGAGTTCAGGGAGGTTTGGAGAGAGAGAGATATACAGAAATAATTGTGGTCAAATGAGGAATGTGCAAGGGACCTGAGAGGAGGGAGTGGTTGGGGATGCTTCACAGAGGAGGTGACATTGACCTGAGTCTTGGTGGTGAGTTTCAGACAGCAAAGCGACAGGCCTTTCAAAGGAGAAAATCAGCTAAAGCTCTGGAGTGAAACAGGAGGCAGCAGAGACCCTGAAAATGTGCCCAGGGCTTAAGGCCTTGAATGCCATGCTAAGGAATTGGATCTTGATCTTTTAGACAGTGAGTAATGCTATAAATCAACTTGCATACTCTGTGCCACAGATGGAAGGTAAGACCAGAGCAGTGGGTCATTACAAGGTTGTTTCAATAATTCGATTGAATAATATCAATGAGTTGAACTAGGGCAGGAGCAAGAACGTTTTAGAGGTAGAACCCTCAAAACTTTATGAGATTCCTGAGGTGTGAGAGAAGTCTGTGGCCTAGGAGAACTCAATGGCTTTCTTGGGTGTTGGGCAAAGTGGGTCCACAATGAAGACCAGAGGGAAGAGAAGGATCAGGTAAGGGGGACAGTGATAAGTTCCTTTTAAGATGCGTTTGGGACAACAGGCAAGCTATCCCATCAGCAGTTTGGAATCTCTAGAGATCTAGAGCCCAGGGCAGGAGTTAGATTTAGAGATGTGGACATGAGAGGTAGTTATATAAAGGTGGAATTTGATAGCAAGTTTCGCTATCTCTGTCAGGTAATCAATGAAGTAAAAAGCACAACTCTCTAACTAACTTTAATAAGTGCTTAAAATAAACCAGGCACTCTGCTAAGCACTCTGACTTTATTATTGTCCCCACTTTCCACGAAAGGAAACTGACCCTTCTGGTGTTAAGGGACTAGCTCAGTGACCCTGATAGTGAACGGTCGATTCATGAGCAAGGTACTGTGTTCCAACCGAATCATGTCTCTGCAAAGCTCCCAAAGACTTCAATTACGTTAAAATCTGTTTTTAGGTTTCTAAGTGGATCGCCGTTGATGTTTGAGCCACATAATCCATAAACATGTTCCTGGAGGCCATCAATGGATGTGTCCTGATTAAAAGTTCCTTTTGTGGCTGGCCCAGTGGCATAGCCATTAGGTTCATGGACTCCACTTCCCCCCAGGGTTCTCCCGTTTGGATCTTGGGTGCTGACCTATGCACCACTTGTCAAGCCATGCTGTGGCAGGTGTCCCACATATAAAGCAGAAGAAGATGGGCATGGATGTTAGCTCAGAGCCAGTCTTCTTCAGCAGAAAAAGAGGAGAATAGGCGGAGGTGTTAGCTCAGGGCTAATCTTCCTCAAAAAAAACATGTTCCTTTTAGTACACACTGACATTACACTGGGATGTCACTAAATACGCATTTTCCTTGAATAGCCTTGTTTCATCCTTCACAGAAACCCTAAAAGGCCATGTCATGACTCTCCCCTCTACAAATGATGTACCTGTTGTGGGACGGGCCCTGGCCAGGAGCCTTCCACTGTGAACTCACACACAGCCTAATGTTCTGCTTGACCTGTGTGAATCCTGTTGTATTATTTAGGGTGTCCTTTCCAGACTGTTGAAAAAGGGGGTGCTAAAATGTTCTTTTTTGTGCTGCGGAGATTGTGCAAGGCTTTTCAACCCACTTCACGCATTTCCAATGGTGGTACACTGGCTCTTCCATGCTTGCTCTGCAGGCCTAGAGGGCCAGCTGATGGGATTTTCTGCGGCATGTCACTCACTTTCTAAAAGTCATGCTGTTGGGTAATTTATGGAGAACAAGTTTGTCTTGTTTTGTTTATAATAATCTCCAGCCATATGTTTTTTCAGTTTCTCTCTCAGTGAGCATTTTGAGTTCTTATTATCTCAGTAATCCTATTGAATCAGCCCATGAAGATTCTCCAACATTTTCTTTGTGTCTGTCTTGAAACATTCATGTGATATTGGGGTCTAGTTTTCAAAATCAAACTTAATAACAGACTTCATAGATTCTTGCCCTCTTTAATGGATCCTGAAGCATTTTCAAAAGGAGGCCTTGGTGATAAGAAGATGCAATTGTGAGCAGGAGGCAGGACCAGAAAATGCAAGGTTTAGAGCCGCTTGAAGCAAACAGACTGGGCACTCATAGCTCCTGGATCTGATGCCCTTGTTAATCCCCTGTCTGCTTTTATTTCTGCTTAGTCACAGCTAATGGAGGCACCGCAGGACTTAAATTAATGCCTCAGCCACGGCAAGCAGACCTAGTCGAGCATCTGTCCTCTGCCGGGCACGGTTTCTAGAGGCACGTGTGGCATACTGAGAAAGGACTGCCTCCACTTAGCACCTGAACTCAAGACTCGTTTCTGCGGGCAAAGCAGAGCCACCTTGTAGAACTCTTTAGATTCTTGAAGCCGATGTTTTGATCTATGAAATGGGAGTCAGAATTCCTATTACTTATTATTTGATCTAATCAGAAACAACTTCAAGGCATAGTAAGTGATACAAGCAAGGAACAGAAATGTCCAGAGCATTTGCTAATTTGGGAGTGTGTCTGTGAATGTTATCGGGACACACATACATATATAAGTTCATATACATACATATATGCACCTATGCATTTGGAAGTCTTCCAGAAGGATCTACGAGAAATTATTGGACTCTGGGGAATGAGATGCTTTATATTGTTTCTTTTGGTAATATTGAGATTTTTACCATATCTCTATTCTATTTTGAAAATTGTAATTAGAGTATCTGCCTTATATGGTGCTCCTTGAAGCACCATATAAGATAAATGAGATGAAATATGATGGGAATATCCAGATGCTTCATAAACAGTGGATTTCTTCTTGCTCCATAGACCTGGGGAGTCTGACACACACGCCCTGCTATGCATAAGCTCTGCTAGTCTTTCTATAACTGTACTGACTTCTCATCTTAACATAATAGGAAAGATGAGAAATAGGAATATATGGATTATCCTGAGTGCTTGATGAATACAGATGTTCCAGCTGACTAAATTTTCTACTTATGAAATGGAAAAGTCTTTTGATTCCAAACCTTGTTGAATGCTTCTCTTAAGTTCAAATCAGAAGGGACCTGATGACCTTGTAATGCAAAGCCAGGTTTTATTTCAGGCCCTGAGGAATGGAGAGAGCTACTGAGGGTCTCTCCAGTTGATCTAGTGGTACATTGACCAGATCCCATCTTCAGGCTTGAATAGCTTATTCCTCACACTACCAAGGATGTTAATGGCCAACAGCAATTGGCCAAGTCCTTTTATGGAGATTGTCCTGTCTGAGAGAACTGCTGAACAAGGTCATACCTCCTCCCCAAGGGTAACCCACATCCAGTACTGGTCATAGCATGGGTACAAAGACCAGCTCCTACTCTAACGTGAGACAGCTCTGCATGTCCAGAGATCCCCACAGGATGAACTAAGGTTTCTGTTCTGACTGCATGACAGTGCAATACAACTCTTCCCTCTGCCCTATCCTACTCTCCCACAGTGTTGCTCCTGAGAGCACATCTCATGACTTGAAGGCATCTTTCTGTCTTGGTTCTCTTTCCTAGGAATCTGACCTAAGACCATCTCAAAGCTAGGTGACAGCAAACCTTAGACTCCCATCCAGGTTTTCTAATTGGTAGCTTCTTGTGCCACACGTGACTCAATCATCATGATGCAGTGATTAATTATAATTACATCCATCATTGTCTGCCTTCATGGAACCTTTGGGAGTGCAGATGAAGTGCAGATGGATATTAATCCTTATCAGACCCACCCTGCCCCCACTGACCAACTCAGCCCTCTAGATGGTGGCAAAGACAAAGGGGACCAGACGAGGCAGGAGGCTTCCGCATCACCAGCTGCACAAGTCAACTCACAAAAGCCAAGAGAATGGAATTCCACCAACACTCCATCTGGAGTTTCTTCCAGTAGGACAGACAGGCAGCATGGGATCATGAAGAGTTACTTCCTTCCTTCCCTCACTGCCAGGTGAGCAGTGGATGGATGTCCATGGAATTCTCCAGCACACGGCTCAGTACTTCCCTTTTTCTGCTGCCCAGGCCCCTCCACATGGGATTCCTTTCTCTGTTCTCACATTAAATCCCTTTTGAAATTTGTCCCAAGACATCCTTCTCTTTTGAGTTTGCAAAGTCAGAACTGTCCTGTTCCTTCTTTTTTCATCATGTCTAGATCTCCAAGTAAATTGGGGACTTAGGTATCTTTTCCTCATCAGACAAACCATATTTGTGCAATTCTACCAGTTTAATGTGTCCTACAGCTACAAACAAAATATAAGGGACAGACATCCTGACACTGCATGCTCACATTCAGAGCCTCTTACAAAATGCACTGTCAACATTGATTTTTTAACTGCACGACATCTCCCGATTTTACAACAATGCATTTTTCTCTGCTTCAGCACTATATACTATTCCGCCACCTACTAGGAGGGTCTTTCTAAATTCCTTATCTCCCTGTGAAAAGGAGGCCACCTCTGTCTGTCCCCTTGGCCTCTTCTTATAGTGGGAAGGGAAAGGCTTGTAAGTGGGTACCAATCAGTTGTCACAGACCTGTGAGGTCAGTGCCATTATCACCTCCTTCATCATCATTTATTATCATCATTATTCTTATTGTTATGTTAATTTGAACATGATAAGACAGAGGCTTGGCAGATTTCATTGGTTTTCTCGCACAGAGGTCTAGGGAAGACTCACGCTCTCTTTTCTTGGAATCTTGAACTCTTTCCCAATTTTTTTCAGGACGAGGCAGTGTGCAATAGTCATTCTAATTTCGCTCAGCTTTCGTTTCCGTTTCTCCTACAGGGGAGCTTCTACGTGCCCTCCGAGAACTGCATGCAGCATGCTTACAAGTGGCACCGGGAGCTGTGCTTCCTGCTCTTACACGCCTACCGGGGACTCCATGCCTACTTCCTGGTCATCATGAAGGACATCCCAGAGCTGCCACACATGGAGCTGGGTAAGGGGCCAGGCAGGGGGAAAACCTCATCCCAGCAGTCGGCCTTCCCCTTTTGGAGTAGAGCTTGAGAAAAGTCCACATGCTTTTGCAAGTGTCACAGTAGCCAGCCATTGCAGGTAGGTTTTTCTGTACTCTGCATCGTTCTAGCAGGAGACAATCTTGGATGTGCAAATACAGGAAGAAAAAACATGAGCACATCAAGGTATATTCATTCAGGCGTTCACCCCTCCACCAAGCATTTATTGAGCACCTACTACACACCTGGTGCTATTGGTGCATAAAGTTAAGTTGTTTTCTGAGGGAAAATGCTTGTTTATAGTCTTTTCTTAATTAGGCTGTAGTTACAGACTTGCAACTTACAAGAGTGTAAAACAATATTAAGAAAGAACTACATATATATTTTTTAATTTGGATGATTATAGAAACGTCTTAGTAGCCATCATATTTGGTTTTCTGTGGATATATTGCTCCTTGTATGTCTTCGGACATCATGGAGATCAGTGGGCCTCAGTCTTTCATGATTGACAGATGGTGGAACCAAAGCTCAGAGAGGTGACTTAGGGTCACACAGCAATGTGTGGCAGAACCATTTCAGGAGCACAGAAATCCTGCAGTGACTCCCCAGGGCAGGGTCCTTTGTATCATGTCACACTCATTTATAGTGAGTGATGCATCGTAGTTCTCCTCAAAGTCCTCTAATGAGGCCCCTTTGCCCCTAGAATGGAGGCCAAGTCCTTAGCCTGGTATTCAAGGTTAATAATAGAACACTTCTGACTACCTCAACTTCCCTCCCTGTACCCCTAGACCTTACCTGCTGAGATAGTCATGGCTTTGGTGGTATTATGGCCTTGTACACTACCCATTATTGCACTGAACACACCACATCACAATGATTCTTTTGCATATTTCTCTTCCCCACTAGACTTGGGGTCCTTGAGAGTAGAGCTCCCTCACATCCCCCATACACAGTGCCTGGAATGTAGGCTGAAGGAGGAGGTGCAGTGTTGTTGTTGATGAACTGAATTCTGCTGCCATCTTACCATCTAGCTTTATCAGCTCTAACACCCCAGACAGGCCCTGGGCTCAGGCGCTACTCTTTGAATCACACATCCGTGGAGTTGAATTTTTTTTCAGATTCAAATGTTATGCCTGCAATAAAGACATGCACAGAATCAGAGCCAGTTTACAGAGCTCAAAGGAAAAGTGGAGATTGTACAGTAGCAGTTGGCTTCTTGCTTTACTTCTTTTTACCCAAAGGAACTGTTTATTTGTTCATTTACTCAGTAGCATGTATTTACTGAGATCTACTATGTGCCAGACACCAAGGACACAGCTGTGATCAATATGACAAAAGTCCATTATCCCTGGGCGGGGTTCACAGACCTGAGTAGAGCTGCTGGGTGGATAGGTGTGTGCCCATCACACTCTCATCAAGGATCCTAAGGCACAGAGGGATTGCTTCCACTCACTTGGGCAAAAAAGCTTTCATTAGAACCCATGCCATGGCCAAGTGCAAACCATGGACCATGCATAATGGGACTAGAGAAGAGTTCAAGCACAGGCAAAACTGTGAACAATAAATCACAAATGGCTGAGGAGCACCAGGCTCCTGCTGCTGAGACAACGGGACCGCAGGCTCCTCTGTGGGTGGCATGGAAGGTTGTGAGGATCATTAACATCAGAGGTGGTGGAGCAGCCGGCTCAGCTCTACCAGTCCACTTCCCTGGACTTACCATCATTCATCTGTATGATGAAGATACAAATCCTTTCCCATATGTGTCGTACACAAGTGTGTGGGTGTGTGTGTGGGTGTACGTGTACCCACAAAAGCACCAAAGAATGTGGACTCACTTTGAACCACTCAACGTGCTATATGAATGTGGGGATCTACTCTTTCTCAGAAATGCACCCATGAGACGATGTTGACCTTTGTCAAGTGTGAAGTCACATGGCTCCAAGTCAGGTTTATCCTCTTTCTTTATAAATACAACCCCTTTAGGGAGTTAGAAGGGATAGAAAGAGAGTCCTCAGGAGTTGTGTTTCTTTGTGTGACTTTAATGCCAACTTGAAACCAATGCTTCTTTCGTACAATTATCAACGGCTGCATTTCAGTGTGTGCCCATTCAATTGCACTTTTATTCTTCCTAGAGTCCCTTGCTGTTGAAGAAACGCTTTCTCAGCTGTGCTCGGAGCTACAGGTAATTAGAGAACCGACTCCTCGGGTCTGAATGGCGGTGGTTACACAGGACAAACGTAATTGCTTTCTTGCTATAGAAATCAGACACAAAAGATAGGACTTGTAATTTCACTTTAGATCTTGAACTGAAGAAATAATCTTATATCCCACTGCCCTAAATCACTAAGCATCTTTTAGACTTCTACTGTGTGTCTAGTTCTGTGCTAGATATTTTGGAAAAACTAAGCAGGTTAAAAGGTTTCTGTGTCCCTGAGCTCATACTGCATTTATTCATTTGTCCATTTCCCACCCATTTAACAAACATTTACTGAAAGCCCACTATGTGCTTCTCATGGAGGGTGATAGAAACCTAGCTCCCGTGCTCAGATGGCCTCAGACATGGCAGGGGGCTAGCTTCAACAATGACAATGATGATGATGATGGCATCTGCCAAAAATCCATCAAGTGTGTGTTAAGACTATGTGCTTAATGAATACATGGCAAATGCACGTTAGTGTTAGTGTTATTTACAGTCTCTGAAACACTCTTGCACCCCATTGCCTTGGATGGCCTGGGTGGGTACTACTATTCTTCTATAACAAGAGGCAGATTGAGGAGGAAGGGAGCATGGTAGCTCAGGTGGGTGACACAGCTAATCAATGGCAGAAGCAGGACTCAAGAGGCTGTCTTATTGCAAACTGACATCTCCATCTTTTCAACTAGTGTTTCTCAACCCTGGCTGTGCAGTAGAAACACATTTGGAACTTTAAAAATACACCTTTGCCTAGGTCCCATTGAAGTTGATTGAGACGGAATATCTGGGAGTGGAGCTCAGATATGTGTATTTTCATTAAAAACTCCCCAGATAAATCAAAACCACAGTAAGATATCACCTCAGACCTGTTGGAGAATGGTGATCATCAAAAAGACAAGAGATAACAAGTGCTGGTGAGGATGGAGAAAAGAGAACCCTTGTGCACTGTAGGTAGGAATGTAAATTGGTGCAGCCACTATGGTAGTACAGCCACAGTATGGAGGTTCCACAAAAAAATTAAAAATAGAACTGCCATAAGATCCAGCAATTCCGTTTCTGAATAGGTATCTGAAGGAAACGAAATCACTATCTCGAAAAGATATCTGCACTCCATGTGCATTGAAGCGTTGTTAAAATAGCTAAGATATGGGAACAACCTGAGTGTCCATTGATGGATGAATGGATAAAGAAATTGTGGTACATATACACGGATACACACACACACAATGGAATATTATCCAGCCATAAAAAAGAAGGAAATTCTGCCATTTGCAACAACACAGATGGACCTTGAGGGCGTTATGCTAAGTGAGATACATCAGACAGAGAAAGACAAATATTGTATGATCTCACTTATATGTGGAATCAAATAAAACCCAAATTCATAGATACAGAGATCAGATTGGTGTTTACAAGAGATGGGAGGTGGGGGTGGGGGAAATGGGTGAAGGTAGTCAAAGGTACAGCCTTCCAGTTCTCAGATGAGTAAGTTCTGGGGATCTAACGTACAGCACGGTTGACTATAGTGAACAGCACTGTATTGCATGTTTGAAAGTTACTGAGAGAAAATCTCGAAAGTTCCCATCACAAGAAAAATAATTGTAACTATGTGAGGTGATAGCCGTGTTAGCTAATCTTATTCTGGTGATCATTTTGCAATATATACACAAATCAAATCGTTATGTTGTATACCTTAAATGTATACAATATTGTATGTTGATTATATCTTAATAAAACTGGTAGAAAATAATAAGAAAAAAAAGCTCCCCAGATGAATATAATATGCAGCCAGGGTTGCAACTCCCAGCCTTAGACTGCGTTATGAAGTTAACAAAACTCAGTGTTATAGTGGACGGACAAGAGACGCCTGTGAGAGGGCAGAATGCAGAGACAGGCACTGGGTACTGAAGGAAGGGGTTAGGGAAGGGTCTGTGGTGGAGGAGCCATTTGACATGAGCCTCAAGGAAGAGGGGGATAATTCAGGCAGTGCCCGTCATAAAATGGGGGTAGCCGGCTACACGTGAGTAACACAGGAGTCCATTTCTAGAATGTGTAAGGGAAAAGTGAGGCTGGCAAAGGACCTGGATGCCAACACCTGAGAGTGGACACTCCCTAGGCCTGGATGCAGTAAAGGCATCGCCCAATGGATGGCTAAGCAGACCACAGGCCATAAGGATCCACATGGGGCAGCTCTCCGCTCTTCCCCTGAGTGCACCCGAGGCAGCACTGCTTTCTAAAGGGCCCACAGGCTTCAGAGCCACACTGGTCTGGGCTCAGATCCACTCTCCAGCCCTTCCACACATCAACTGCATGGTCCTGGATGTTGACTCAGCTTGTAGGGCCTTGGATTCCTCATCTGCATGTCAGGATGGTTGGAGGAACTATGAGGGCCCATGAAAGGACCCTGCTGAGTGCCAGGCTCACAGGGCCTGCTCTGCAGAGCTGGCCTCTCCTTCCTGGCCTGGCAGGGCCCCAGCTCTAGGCCAGAGGAAAGGGCCAGCTGGAGGTACAGCTCAGCATCCCTAGGAGAAACTGCTTTAATTTTTAAGTTATCAAATATTTAGTTTTAGCAAAAAAAAAAAAAAAAAAAAGAAAGAAAAACGCACACAGTCAGCTTTCCACTTCACAATTCACAAGGTTGGGCTGAAAAGCAGGTTGGCGTCTATTCATCACCACCTTTACTGTCTTTCCTACATAGTGGTTAGAGTCAACTTCTGCTGGACTGTGGGCTACAGTTCTGAATGCACCCGGCTGGCTCTCTTGTTTGGGCAGGCCGTCTCCCCTCTCAGTCGTTGGTTTTCCACGTGTAAAGGGGCTGTTATGTGGTGAAATGAGCTCGTATGTGCACACAGTTCCACCACCTCCCCTGATGGACCTCACAGGCTGTGGGGGTTGCAGATGTGGACACAGATACGTGCGTGGTTGTGGGACCCCAGGAGGACGAGTTGCTAATGCTAATTCTGTCTGTGAGGAGGCAGATGCTAATGGACCCCAGAGAGGAGGCTGTGTTGTAGGCAAGCCATGAGGGAATGATGGATCCTGACCTTTTGTGCAAGGGCAGTCCAGTCAATGGAGGCTGGAGGCAGAGGGTGCAAGGCTGTGCTTGTGGATCAGTGAGCAGGGCTCCCAAAAGGGGGCACAGTGGGGTGACTGAGGCTCTGAGTGGAGCCTGGGCTAACAACAAAGGGGCCTGCTTGCCCCACATGACATAGAACTTGGACTAACCTCCCAGGTCAGTGAGAGCCATGAAGAAGGAGGGTGACAAGCTCATTGGAGGCTGTGTGGAAAAAAGAGGGAAAGAGAGTACATTTCAAGGCAAGAAACAGTGGTTAATGGCATTTAGAGCAAAAACAATGACAATGCCATCTTCCATGTACTGGATGCTGGCTCCCTACCTGTGATGCATGGGACACTGCCCTCACAGCAGCCCTGCGAGTGCAAGGGGATGCACAGATATATCCCCTATTCATTTTACCATAAGTGGACACAGAGGAATGTGGCTTCTGTATAGTCCCTGGACCACTAAAGTTTGGACAGGGGATCTGAACCCAAGGCTGTCTGCGAGCCACTGCCATATTGACACATCTGGACCCTGAAGTGGTCCAGGTGAGAATTCAGGCTGCCAATGAATCTATCAGATATATCTCATGTGAAGGGCCAATGGGTTGTCTTCCTCCTTTGGTGCAGGGCCCCTACCTGCAGGGATGCTGCGCCTGACTTTGGGCGATAGTGTCGCCTCAGGTTTTATTTGGTGCAAAGCAATCAAATTAGTTGCCTGCTGCAGGGATGCTGCTGGGTGACAGGGAGGGAAAGGGGGCCCGGGGGTGGGCGTCAGCCTGCTCCACGGTTTGCTGAAGGGCAGCCCGGTGCTTGAAGTGGAAGAAACAGCTCCCTCCGCAACACCTGGAGAGGCGCGCTCACAGCTTGCAGAGCATTTAGAGGCAGGACATCGCCACCTAGTGGCCAATCACAAAGGGTCGGGAATGTACCCATCTCAGGGATGGGTGGGGTGGTGGAGGTCGGGTGGAAACTGTTTCAAGTGATTTCAGACAATTTGTAAACATAAAAGATCTACGTGCTGGAGCAGTGCATATGCATCTTTACCACCACGTGAATCATACAAACATTTATTAAGCACCTACTCTTGGTGCCAGCCACCCTGCTATTTCTTGGGAATACACAGATGGCGGAGACCTTCCCAGGACTAGCAGCCTAGTGCCAAACAGATTTGTTCACGCATGGGGCAGAAGTTGCCAGTAGGATCAGTGCTAGACCAGGGAGAGGAAGCGAGGGGGCTGTGGGAGCACGGGGGCGGGTGTGGCAGGCTTTGTGTGAGGTTACCACGAGGAGGGGAGAGCAGAGAGGGAAGAGCCCCGGGCAGCCCAGGGTGAGAAGGGACCTGAGGAAGCACCAGGGGTGCTCAGAGCCCTCGATGGCTGCAGCAGGGAGCGGATGAAGTCAGTTGTGGGGGGCTCAGCTGGAAAGGTGAGTCAGAGCAGATGATGAGGGTCCCTGCTGTGCAGCCTGATTAGGAGAGGGATGGGGTGGGCTCTCCACAGGAGAAGGAAAGGCTCTCATGAAACTCAGCCGCATGCTTTGCAATAGCAACCTGGTCCAACACATGCTGGATATCTACCTGAAAGCAATTGCCAATTTCCTTTAAAAATACAGCAAGATAGAGTTTCTTATCATAAGAAAAATTCTTCCCTAGTTGCCCCCATAAACTTCCGGGAGATCCCAATTGTCCTATAGTCTTTCCTTGAGCTGTGCTCTCCCACAGGAAATACTGAAAATAAGTTACCAGGCATGAATGAACGGCTACGCATTGGAGGCAGCCCACGTTTTGCTTGTTTTGTTTACTTAATTGTTTTTTCCAATCCCCTTGCCAGAGAGTTTTTAAATTATTTCATTTAAGCCTGAAAACATCTTTTTGAGGTGGTTCAAGAGGACATTACAGGCCTTCTCACTGAATCCTTGCTTTGATCTGAGGATGTAGGTTTTATTAACCCTGTTTCCTAGCAGAAGGAACTAAATCTTTAGAGTGACTGTCCCCTGTGATCACTGAGGTCTCTTCCTCCCCGGCCAGCCACAGTCCCTGGCTCTATTACTTTTCAGCACAAACTCTAGAGGGAGACTCAGAGCTCTGATTATTTAGAGCCCTCCTAGGATAGCTAGGGAGCCACAAAGCTCAGCCAGAGACAACTCATTTAAGTACCATCCATTTCTCTCTCTAATTTTAGAATTTCTCAAACTTTAATGTGCATGTGAATTGCCTTGGGATCTTGTTAAAATGCAGGCTCTGATTTGATCCGTGGTGGGCAGAAGATTCTGCATTTCTGACACGTCTCCAAGAGATGACAGCACAGTTGGTACTCCTGGACCACCTTTGGAATAGTGTCCAAACTCGGAAACTCCACTAGGGAACACCGTTCCTGTTGACATCCACTAGGCACCTCGCTGCTTCCTTTGCCCCCTCCACCATGCTGTGAGGCTGGCACAGAACCTGATTCTCCTCAGCTGGGACTTCCCTTCCCCAGTGTGACCCTCCCCAGCTGCAAGGCCCCCGGGCTGCATTCCAGAGCATGCCTACTGAGGATCGGGACCTTGGCAGCCATGCCTGCTTGCTTTCAAGAGCCTGTCTCCTTGAATGTGGAGGCCCACGGGTCCAGAGGGACCTGGCCACATCTAGGGTTGCTCCACTTACAGGGACTTCTGTGACTGCAAGCTCCTAGGTGGCAGGGGCCTTGGCTGATTCATCTTTTGTTTTGCATGATGTCCCACACAGAGCAGGCTGCACCGAGCATGGAAACCAAACACATGACAACTCTCACTGTCCTGTGTAAAAGCTCCGAGCAGATCCCATTCGCCTGCAACATGAGGGCCTGATGCTAGGGATGCCTGTCAATCAACAGCGTGCAATGCTCCCCTCGCCTGCCCCAGCCCTCCTCAACACACGGTATTTCAGCCGTTTCAGGGGCAAATCAGTGTTCTCACCCGGTGCCCTTCTCCGGACTATTGCCTCTGCCTGCCTCTCCCGTCTCACCTGGTTTTCATTCTTCACATAATCCCACTCATCCTGTGAGGCTCAAGCCAAATGCTTGCTTTTCAGGGAACCAGGTGACTTCCTGGGACCTGACAGCTCCCAGGGTGACCTCTTCTGTTCGATGGGGCAGCATCTAATCCAGCCACTGCTCAGTGACAAAAAACAATTTGTGGCATTTTCTCCCCCATCCGATAAGCCATGAGCTCCTGCGTGGAATGGATTGAATTCTATTGATATTTGTATCCTGCTGCCAAAACTGACTTGGTGTTCGATAAATATTTGCTGAAGCAAACATGCAAAATGTCTCCAAATAGCATCAAGTAGAGAACAGTTACCCAAAGTAATTGTCAAACCCAAGCCGAGGCCTCAAGTTTCATTGAATGGGTAAAGGTCTCTTGGAAAGACTGGAAGTTTCTTCCATCCATGTCACTCTTGGTCCCGAGTCATGTGAATAGATGAGCTTGGATAACTGTTGCTGAACGTTGCTATGAAAAAAGCCTGTGAGCATCTGAAGGGAAAAATGGCCCATGGAGGGGGTATTAGGTGAGTTCTAAGCCAGGGTCTCCAGGCATATCCTGTGAGTTTGCAGTTTTCAGGGGATATCACCTGTCTTTTGCATTGGTAGGTGGGTTGAGCAGACATAAAGCACTCTTTTGTGGGATAGGAGCCACCAAGCAGATCTACACATGGTGTAGTGGGATTAATGGGATACAGCATAGCATGGTGGGCTCTGGAGCCTGACTTTCTGGGTCGAGTCAGCTCGCATGTGATTATCATCTAGGTCATCTTGGGCTTACTTATTTAGCCTCCTGGAGCCTTGGTTACCCCATCCATCAAAAAGGGGTAATAATAATAGCACCTACGTGATAGGATTGGTATGAGGATTAAGCAAATTAATTTCTATAAAGCACTTAGCCCAAAGTGCCTCGTAATTATCAGTTGTCATTTTGTCATTGTTATTATCAAACACCCTCTCATATATTCCGGAAAGTCCACCTAGATGAGTGGCATTGAGCTGAGATCTGAAACACAAGCAGACATTGCAGAGTGTGTGTGTGTGTGTGTGTGTGTGTGTGTGTGTGTATGTGTGTGATTCCAGACAAAGACGATGACGTGTGCCGCAGAAGGAGTTGTGATCCAGAAGGGATTTGCAACCCTGGCTGCACATTAAGATCACCCGGGAAATATTTTAAAAATTCTAGTGTCTGGGCTATCCCCTCAGAGATTCTGAGATGGACGCAAACATCTGTAGTTTTATGGTCTCTCAGTGATTCTAATGTGCAGCCAGGATTGAGGACCATTGTGAAAGAACACAGCTACTTCAGGAAATGTAAAGCAGACTTTCTTGATCTGATGCCTGTTTACCTTGAAGGCACAATGTAGGCATCACCTCCTCCAGGAAGCTTTCCATGACCCTTCTACAGAATTCAGTATATATCTCTGTCACAGTACTTTATAGGTATATTATAATTATCTAAGTAAATAGCTATAACTGGATCATATGCTTCTTCTGGGGCTGGATGTATTTATCTTTGGCTCCCCAGAGCTCAGCACACCCCTAGCACATAACAGATACTCAATAAACAGAGCAAGGGGATGAAGGGTGAGAGAAGGAGTGAAAGAACAAAGGAGCATGGTTAGAGCCCAGCCACAAAGTGTGGGAGGATTGGCAAGTGTGAGTGGCTGCGTGAGCTTTCTGGCAGCTCCACCTGAAATGGCATTGGGTCCAAACTGCCTTCTTGTTAGCATGAGGGGTCTCTCCTTGGTCTTGTTGGAGAAACCCCTCCATTCCCATCATCTGTAATTGCACAGGCTCAGGCATCTGTGAGAGTAGGAAAGTCCTCTTGTGGCTTAATTAGAAGCTTCCATAACTTTATCTGGAGCCATTTCTGTAATCAACTAGGGGAAAAAATAATTCTGCCAAAGACACATTTAATGAATAGTTTTTCTCTTTCTACTTTTCACTCTAGTGGCTGAGCTCAGAATTCATGCTGTGTTTGCCAATACTGCTATAGTGGAAGGAAGAGAGCTATGGGTGATAGAATGAGAAACCCAGTAAGGGAAGCCCAGTTATTGAGGAATGGGGTGATTCCTTTGATTGATGCAAAGTCACTGATTTATTCAATAAAGTGTTACTGAATTCCCACTATCCATCAGCCACTGTGTAGGTACTGGGAATACCGAGAAGGGTAAAGCTCAAAATGCAACCAGGAGGGATATAGGAAGTCGAACAAGCAATGTATGGTTAGTGGTGCCACGAGAGTGGTCTGTGCAAGGTCAAGTAGGCTTCTAGGAGCAAGAGGTTAGTCTTACATGTGCATAAACACATCGAGGGAGCACAGGAGAAGTTTCAAAAGAATCATCAGAAGCAAGGGGGACTCCACTGACTCCTGAAACAGTTACCCAGTGGAGACCAGACAAGGCTGAAGTGGTGAAGAGGAGAAAGGAAATTGGAAGATGAGAGGAGAAGGCAGTCCAACGAGAACTGATCAAGGGCCTGGTGTTTGGAATTAGGTGAGTGTGTTTAGGCCACTGTGAGCAGGTCAGTGTGGCTGGGGCAATAGGTGTGCCCTGGGCGAGAAGGGAAGGTAGCCAGAGGTAAGGCAGAGAACATTGTCAGTGCAAAATGGCGCCAGATGCTGATGCAGGAACTTGGCGCTCATTATTGAGGGTAACTGGTTGGAGAATCTAAAAATGAACCACCACTAGTCCATTTGAAAGCTTCTCTCCAGCTTGGAGGCTTTCCAGTGGCTGACCGTGTCCCCCACCCTCCCCAAACCAATCCTGACTTTTTTGCCTCTTAACACTTCTGGACATGGATTATGGCACTGAACCAAGAGTGGACATTCCCGGTTGGATGCCTGCCTCCCTATAGAGCCAGTGCTGGAAATAATGCTTCCCTTAGAAGAAAGTAAGGGTCATTCTCTCATCTTGGACTTTTGTAGCTTGTGTAGTCATCAAAGACTGATCTTTCTTCTTGGAAGAAGCAGCTTGTAGATGCTACAGTTGAATGATGCCCTGTATCTGGAAGCTAGTCATTAATTATAAAGTAACAATATCCAACATTAAAGAGCCTTACCAGGTTCCGAGTTCCTCTTCTCCTCTTTTTCTTACTCTTAGATGGCGCACTCCACTGAGCAGGCATTCATCTAGCGTCAGCCTTTAGTCCAAGAATAGCAAAAGCAACTTCCAGCGTTTCAAGCTAGGCTTTGAACTTAGTCTGCCTATATGTTATTACATCCAATAAATGGTTATTTGCTTGGCATACTCATTTTACAGATGAAGAAACTAAGGCACAGGACAAAGAAGTGGGGGGGAGTTGGGTTTGAAATGGCTATGGTTATGTGTCCCTGCTGCATCTTCCCTGAGTGAGAGATCCCCACCACTCTTAATTGTTAATCTACTTTCCTATATCCTCCACTGAATCAGGATCCCTGAAGGCAGAGACCCTTTCTTATTCATCTTTGTGTCCCAATTTATTCTAAGCACATGCTTGGTGCATGGAAGATGCTCATAGCATGCTTGTTGAATGAATCATGAAGCCTAGAACTAGAATGTCAGGCCTAGAAAACTGGCTGGCTGCCTCTCAGAGACTTGATCTCTGTTCTCACCTCTCCAGATTTCAAGTTACCCCCAGAGCTGATGGCTTTCCTACTTCTAAACTGCAGCTATCCAAAGATTCCCCCACAGGCTCAGGCCCTCTCTAGAGTGACTCCTTCAAGTTTTAGTTAAGGCAAATTTGTATCCTCCTTAAGAAGTTTGGAGTGATGGGGGGAAGATGGTGGTGGGGCTACTGAGCACCCACCGTGTAGAAATCACCCAGCTAGTTAGGTGCTCTGAGGTTATAAAGGCTTTATTGTTTCTTGGAAGATGTTTTCACAACACCCACGATGTAAAGGCAGCATGGTGCTGTGGCTTTGTGGTTTGACAGCTCTTCAGTGAAATTCAGCTCTATGTGACCTTGGGCATGCTATTTAATCCCTCTGACCCTCATTTTATTTTTCTTTAAAATAATGGTTACAGTAACTCTACCAAAGCGTAACTGCAGAAATTAAGTAGGAAGCATGTATAAAACACCTAGTGTTCAACCTGCCGACTAGTAGATGTTAATAAGTGGCAGCTAGAATGATTGCAGACTACTGAGTTCAGGATGTAATGGGATAGAAGGTAGAGAGTAGAGTCCAGAGAAAGGAGAGAGATTCACTGAAAGCAGAGGTGTCAATAAAGATGTCAGGGAGAAGGCTGCAGTAGCTTCATGGAGCAGAGGTCCTTCACTACCACATTTTTGCCTCTCCAGATGTTGAACAATCCAGAGAAGATAGCTGAACAGATAAGTAAGGATCTCGCCTGGCTCGCCTCCCACCTGATGGCTCTGTGGACCCAATTCCTGGATACGGTGACGCTACACTCCCAAGTGACCACTTACCTCACCCAGGAACATCACACCTTGAGGGTAGGCTGTCAAACGGTATAAATTCTCCAATCACATGCCAGTGAGCTCTCGAGAAAGCTTCACAACAGTCAGTTCATTGGGCAGAATAAGAATTGGTATTGACTTCTGTAGACCTGAGTGCTAGTCCTGGTTCCGCTATGAACGTGCAGTGGGACTGCATGAACTCAGCCTCTCAAACCTTTGTACTGTCATTCATAAACTACCTGCCTTGGCTACCCGGTGATACCAGAGCCTATCCCAACAGATATTACAGTGTTTTGAAAAAATGTTTTCAAATGTAAGACATTGTTCTTGGTGTATTTCTTTACCACCAGCTTAGATGTATATGGGCAGGTAGTAACACATAAGAAGAGATGTTGTTGGTCTTCTCATTTCCAGCAAGAGGACCAAATATCTGAGTCTACAAAGTACTTAGGGGACACACTTACATGACTGGCTTTGCAAACTCTGTTTCACCTGCATTTATTTATGGTCTATGTTTTTGAGTGTCTTATATTCTAGTAGAAAGAACAAGACCTAAATATAAAAATGACAGAAAGCAATGCAAGAACGGATTCATAAAGATGCATTAAACTGTGTTCATAAACCAGATTTGGGCTGAGAGATACGAATGAGGGAGGGAAGCGTGGCAAGGTGGAGAGACTGCTGTTTCAGAACCTCTGGGTGGTGGGCTTAGCCCTCCTCCTATCAGCACGTTCCACTTACCATCTTGAGTCTCAAAAAATAGAGGTAGTACTCACCGATGAGTTAAATTGTTTACATTCTTTTACTCCTCAGGTCCGAAGGTTTTCTGAGGCCTTCTTTTATATGGAGCACCAAAAACTCTCAGTCCTGACCTTTCAGGAAAATCTGTAAGTAACCAAGTGCATGCAGACGTCACAGCCTAAAAGTAGCCACCCAAGGCATTCTTGTTCAAAGTTACTTCTTCCCTTCATCTCTGACTGTGAAGGAGGGAAGTTTACCCACCTCTGCACATTCAGGCTGCATTTTCTCTGCAGGAGAGAATCAGGCAAACTGCAGAGGCGGGAGCTGGCAGGTGGCGGAGAAGGTCAACAGCCAAAGTTTTCTTTTGTTGAGTGTCATTATGGTTCTATAGACAGAATCAAGACTTCCTAGGTCCCTGAAGACATCTGTGCTGAGTCCTCTTTGCAAAATGAATTAGAAGCAGGTGGTGTGACCACAAGTTCTGTCCCCAAAAAAACCAGAATTTGCCTGAGACTTTGCAGTAGCTAGAAAATGCTTTCAGCATAAGAATTAAGACTGAACTACCTATTTAGGAGCTCTAATGAATTTCTAAGCTTGCCTTCTTCTAGAAAAAATGAAAAGATACTCAAAAAAGTCAGAGAGTTGGCAAAAGATGGGGTCATCCTCTCTCTTAGATGTCCCTAGTGAGCAGGAAAGGGGCTTCCTCTGAGATGTTTTGGCCGTTGCTAAAAACTGAGCGCTTCTTTTTGTTTCTGAATGATGTGCTCATCTCAGAAAATCAATGTGGATGGAATAATGTTTGAGATGCCACAGCAAACCTGGCAAGAGGAACCCTTGAGATTCACCCATCACTCAAGACAGACCTGAAGATCCCTTCCCCCTCATCTTGTAACTTTATTTTCTCCCCACTCTTCATTCTGTTTGGAAAGTACAATGATATTTAAAGTTTGCCTCATGGATTCTGAAAGCGAGCGGGGCACCAAGGAAAACACGTCTGCGTGTTAAAATAGCTTGTCTAGAAATATCTAGAGTCTTTCACTCATTCATTCATTCAGTCCAGCCCCCAGCTAGAACTGGCTGAATATATTTTCTAAAGCTAAAATTGGAAGAGTTAGTCTGACAAATATAAACATAACTTTGAGGGCCACTGAGCGAAATAGAGCAAATCAGGACTACTGCAGGAAACCTCTTC